>NC_138966.1:72891666-74223750 GCF_055761805.1 Camellia sinensis | reverse complement strand
GAATTGTACTTGTTTTGCAGCTGTGCTTCAAGGGTAAGAACTTGTCCCTTTTAAGCTTTGTTTTAGCTAAGTGCTTGGCCATGTTTTTACACTACTTTAAGGCTGGTTTTGACCTCTAAAAACTCTGATTTTTAAGGTTTTAAAAATATGGTTTGAACCTTGTTTGGTTAAGGGGTGGTTCTTCTTCTTTGCTCTTTCGCTTGTGAAGCCTTTTGAGGCGCCTCTCATAACTTTTAAAACAATCTTTTTTTTAGCCTTTTAGCCACTGAATTCCAGAGGAATTTCAGTGGTACAAAGTTGGTTTTGAGGTCCCAAATAGGAGGGGATGGCCTCCCCTCCTTGTGTTTTGTTTGCATGTATTGATGGCCTAACATGTGAGCATGTATTTCTCCCTTTTTGAAGCTTAGTTCAAGCATGTTTTAGGTTTTATTTTGACCTAATTTAACTCTATTCTTGGCTAGTTGGGTTATTTGTTGCTTGCTTCTTGCACTTGTAGTGCAATCATGCTTACTAGCCTTGAATGCCTAATGATTTAGCCCATTGATCTAGCTTGTGTTAGCTTAACTCCAGCACATTTTTGCTACTGATTTAGCATGCTTTAACTCTGTTTTGAGTGGTTTTGGTCCTTTGAGGCTTGCTTTGCATGGCTATAGTGTAAATGGCCTTTACAAGCTTTGTGTTTTGAGACCCCTAGCATGCTTTGCTTGAGTTATTTGCATGATATGGCATCATTTGACATGTGATTTCAGTACATAAACCTCTGTCACACTCTCATTTGTATCACTCTTTCATTGCGTTTAAGAGTTGTGCTTTGAGCCTTGCTTGCGAGCTAACAAATGAGCATGCTTTTCTTGCTTTCTATGCTTCAATTCCAGCATGATTTAGCCACTGATTTGGCATGTTTAAGCTCTGTTTTGAGTTGGTTTGGTTGTTTGAGCTTGATATTGCATATCCCTAGTGTAATACTCTTCACTAGTTTAATGCTTTTTGGCTATTAACATGTTGTGCATATGTTGATTGCATGATTTTGTGTCTTGAGCATGCCATATCAACACTGAATATCTGCCACCTCCCTTCATTCTTCACTTTTTAATTTTCTTTTGAAAGTGGTCTTGAGCCCCTTGTTGGCTTGAGCATGAAATTAAGACATTCATGCCTAATGGTTTTAATCCTTTCTTGAGGGTTTCTACTAACCAATAGCATGAGACCTCTTTCATGCTCAAGGCTCTTATGGCTTAAGACCTCTTTAAAATTAGAGGACTTCCACTTTGGATTTAACCGGTTAAAGGATTAATCGGTAATCTAAAATGTGTAAACAAAATCGAACAAGTAAAACATGACCAAGATAAGCATGTTATGTTTGCATTGCATGTGTTCAATCGGACGTTATATTGAACACAAGGAAGATTGGTCAATTTCATACTCAAAGTGATGAAATGAGCCAATCTCCTTTGTCACCGTCACCATTTAGACGTGTCCAAATGTCCCGGCTTCGCGCGCGAGATTGCGCGAAATCCAGTTTGTTCATTAGCATACTACAGTTCGGACTCCATGTCACGGTTCTGAATCTAATCTCGTAAAGTGCAATGCAAGACTAATAAATCACCAAAGAGTCCAAATCCGGCAAATCGTTTTGGAAAACTAATTTTAATAAAGAAGTGCCAAACATGGACTGCTTTGCCAGATACAGAGTCGCCAACTAAATATTTTATTTTGGGAAATTTAAGAAACCCTGACTCGTGCCCAAGGCCACGTGTCCGTCATCACCAAAGTTGCCTTGGCTCGGGAACTTGGGTACAAGAGGGGAAGGTCATGCAATGAGCACCCCCGCTCGCCCGATCAAAGACCGGCCTTTACTAACATGATATTTTGTTTTTGAAAACACATGCGTTCTTATTCCGGTTATTAGCTAGAATTACTATGTGATGCGCACAACACACAAGTATAGACTAGATCGCCTAAGTTGGAACAAAACATCTCATATTTGTTTGTTTGAAAATGGTTTGAAGGTGCTACTCGTAAGTAGGCTAAGACGTGGATTTGCCACTCTCAAGTGGGCTTAGAAAACATGATTTTGCCACCTCAAGTGGGCTTAAAACGCACATTTTGATGAATTGTTCCAATTTAAGTAATCCAACCTTCACCCATAGGCATTCAGGCAGTTAAACACATAAGCAGTTAGCCTCATGGCAAGCATGCTATTATGGCAACACTCACACTCATGCAAGATGCTAAAGCATAAACACTTACAATGTACTCTGAGCCAAAATAAAGAACTAGTTAGAAATCATGCATGATCCTAGTTCATGTTAAGATGGCTAATGCAACACATGTAAAATGCAACTAGAAATAGTCTCGGCTATTCTAAGATGGCATATGAGATGCAACTTGATACCATGCTATTGAACACGTATTCAAGTAAATGTATTGAACTACGATGCGGCTTGTATGATGCGCCGAGTCTAGTGCATGCAAGACAAATGAATGGATGCATGCATGCAAGCATAAGGATGCTAATCAAAACATGCCCTAAAACTAACTATCGAAAGCTGATAAATAAAAGGGAGAAAGAAGTGGGGTTGGAAGACATGCATCACACACACACACACACACACACACACTTATTACAAAATTCGCCCTCGCGACGGAGGGTCCGAATAAATAATACAAACCAGCTAATTAATTAACTACCCTAGCTAATTAATTATTACAAAACTCTTAAATAATTAAGCAAATTAATTAAGTTACAAAACAGTTAAAGTGGCCTCAAGAGGAGGGACAAATGCATGCTCGGTCGGCTTCGCTCGGAAATCCGTTGCCATGCCCCATGTTGCCTCTGTTTGCACACTTAAGCTCCTCTGAATACTGTGAAAATTCCTGTGATGCTTCTGAGCCACCTCATGGACATGCTGAGAGGCCATCGGCCAAGGAAAAAGGGTCATCAACCACTTTTTAGTCCATCGGCCAAAGATTGTTAGCCGATCAGCACTGAAGATAGCCGATCGGCCATCTCTTCTTGCAGACTGCTCCTTTTGCTGCAGCAGAGGACAAACAAGGGCATGGCAATACATTTGCAAGAAAATGTTGTGCAACTACACCCCTTATCATGTTTGAGACTCAAAGGAGTGTAGTGTTCGACTCTCGAGCCATCAATCACGCATTTCGATGCATGATGGCCAAAGAGGCCGAATTGCACAAATCAATATGGAATGAATGCACAAAAACACATGAATGCCTCACACTCTATCATGTTGGATCAAGAGTGTCGGCGACCAAGGATTGAGGCACGTTTCGTCACCTTAAGTACGAAATATCCCTCGGTCCGTGTTTGGCTTGACACCCCAAACCAAACACAATGCAATGCATGCAACATGGAAAAACTATGCAATGCAACATAAGAATGCCAAATGCAATATAGCCCAAACATGCATACAAGGCTAAGGTAACAAGCATGCCAAATACAATGCAACCTAAACAAGCATGTGACAAAATACAAATTTGCAAGCATGCAAAATGCATTCTAAACATACAAACATGCATGGCATGCAAGGATGGACAAGCATGCAACAACATGCAAACTAGCAAACATGCAACAACATGTAACATGTCAAGCATGCGACAACATGCAAAGATGGACTTAAACCAAAATGGACAGACCTCAGCTATGCCCAAATCAGTGGCCAAAATGCAATGAAAATCAAGACAAAAGCACATACAAGCATGCATACACTTTGGTTCCCAAACAAGGCATGAAGATACCAACTCTTAAGAGCACTTAAAGATTGAAAAGTATGCAAATGTGATGCAAGGAATGACACCAAATCACATAAACAAGTCAAGCATAACATGCAAGGAAGCTCAAGGCTTAGCCAAAGAGCTTGTACTAAGGCCAAGTGAATCGAGCCCCAAAGAGCCAAGGACAACCAAAACAGTCCTAGATCGTGCAAAAAGGAGTCTAAAACATGCAAGGGCCAAAGCTAAAATAAGCCAACAAAAGTCCAAAAGGCATGAGGCATGCAAAGCTAACAAGGGGTGTTACACTATACCTATTACAACCAAGCATGGCATAACTTAACCAATGAAAAACAGAGTTATGGCATGTCAAAATAAGCCCAAAAATCCATTGAGATGGCATCCCAAAATCCTAAGTATGATGACATGCACAATGATCCATTCTTGAAGCATAAAACACCAACTCTTCAAAGCATTGGAAGGATGATAAATTCAAGTGTATGGCTACACCACATGGACTGGAATCACATATGAAATGATGCCAAATCATGAAAATGGTCGAAGGTATGCACGCTAATGACTTGGACATTTAAAGCCAACAAGCTAGATTGAACCAAGGCTACATAAAACATTGCATGCATGACTAAAACAACACCAAACAGAGCTTAAACATGGTAAAACATGACTAAAAGTTCCTTTGAGTTGAGCCAAAATATGCAAGCATGATGGTCCAAATGCATGATGCATGTTAAGGCAAATGAGAGGATTGCAAGACAAGTGCATGATGCATGTAAGAGGCTATCAAACCAACTTAAAACAGAGGTATATCATGGCCAAATAACACCAAATACTTAATGAAATGAAGCCAAAACATGATACCATTATGAGCCATAAATACAAGCAAATGAGAAACAAGGAGAGAGGGGTGTCTCTCCCCTATACAAGATTGAGAAGGTCAAAACAAGATAGTTCCAAAGCTCAAAAGGGAAGGCACAAAACAAGGCCAAACAAAGCCTAAGAGGGGGTGGACTACTCCCAACCAAAAAGTGACCTTAAACAAACTTCACAAGCATGCAAAATCAAAACTTTTTATAGTTTAGAGTTAAGCTTAAAACAATCTGCAAATATGTCTAAAAGCTTAAGCAAGAATGGGGGATCAAAAGGTAGTTTACTCACCCTTGAAGAACACCTTCAAGAACACAACTCCAGCAACTTTCTCTGACCAAAACCACTCCAAGAACTCTAAAACCAACTCCTAAGGACCTCAGCAATCAAAGGATGGTGTTCTACTAGGTGCTCTAGTGCAAAAGTATGAGCAAAATGCATTTTCAAGCACAAACTCACACAAATATAGAGAGAGGGAGGAATATATAGAGAGAGATATAGAACTTGTATAACAAATTTCCAGAACCTCTGGAAAGGGAGGGGAGGCTCCCTTCTTATAGAATTTCAATTCTCAAGCTTGTTGAACAAGCTTGAGTCTTGAAGCAAATCCCTCTATACACGTGTATGGATGATGAGAATTGTGTCCACCAGCTGTCACAGTTGGTAAAAAATATTTGCAAAAAGCAGATGGAAAGGTCTCGGCTAAAAAATATGGCCGATCGACCAAACAAAGTGCCGATCGGCCACCACTTTTGGCCGATGGCAAGAAAACATGGCCGATGGCACAATGCCTTAGCCGATGGGTTGAGGGGATGGCCAACAAGCCACCCTCTTCCCTCAGAAGCAAAACCACAAGTCCTTGGTCTACAACCAAGCACAAAACAGACAAGTTGAGAGATCCCAAGGCAAGGCGTGTAGCCGAGACCTTCGGAAACTCACAACGAACAGGAGCATGGATGATCATCGAGTGTTCAAACGATGACGTCCAAGTCTTGAGGACGGTCAAAAATGGGGTGTCTACACATTCTTGATCATGCATGATAGGGTGGTGGCCATTTGAGTTTTGTGTGTGCATTCATAAAGATTGTACAAGCTTAATCCTTTGGCCATCATGCATTGAGATGCTTGATTGATGGCTTGAGAGCCAAGCGCCACACTCATTTGAGATTGAGAAATGATGAGGAGAGTGGCAGTATATACATTTCTTGTAAAATGCCTTGCTTTGCCTCGGTTGTTCTTTGTTGTAGCAAAAATAGCATTTTGGAAAAGCAGGTAGCCGATCGATCACTTGAGGTAGCCGACCGGCCACTAAGCTAGCCGACCGGCTAGTTAGGGTGGTCGACAGCCCCCTTTTGTGGCCGACATGCCACCAGTTCATTTCTATGCAAGAGGGTTCCTGTTTTGAAGCAAAGGCAGTCTGGAGATTGGCACAATTTTCAAAAATCAAGGCAAGTGCAAACAGAGACAACCGACGGCAAGGCGATGGATTTTCGGGAGGAAGCCAACAGAGCATGCATGTCTCCCTCGCCCACGAGGCCACTTTACTTGCTTTAATTAGTTAGTTGTAGCTAATTATTTGATTCAAGTCTTGTACTTAATTAGTTCGTGCAACTATTTATTCAATTTCAATTCGGTTTGTAATAATTAATTAGCTAGAATAGTTAATTAGTTGGTTTGTAATAATTAGCTTAGCTTAGGATAGCTTAGCTTATTCATTCGGACCCTCCTTTGAGAGGGCGCAGTGTTGTAATAAGTGTGCGTGCGTGTGTGCATGTCTTCTAACCCTGCGTCTTTCTTCCTTTTATTTAACCGCTTTCGATGGTTAGTTTATGGACATATTTCGATTAGCATACCTTATGTTTGCATGCGTGCATCATTCATTTGTCTTGCATGCACCGGGCTCGATGCATCATTCAAATGCATCGTATTTCAATACTTATTTAAATACGTGTATTCAATTGTTGCATTCATATGCCATCTTAGATAGCCTAGTCTATTAGTTGCATTATTGCATGTGTTGCATTAGGCATTTTGCATAGTTAGGATCATTCATGATTTCTAACTAACTTTTGTTTTGACTCGGAATACACTGTAAGTCTTTACGCTTTGGCATACTTGCATGAGTGTGAGTGTTGCCATGATAGCATGCTTGCCATGAGGCTATTTGTTTAAGTGCTTAACTGCATGAATGTCTGTGAGTGAAGGCTTGATTGCTTGAATTGGAACAATTCGATAATTGTGAGTTTTAAGCCCACTTTGTGAAGTGATGAATCATGTTTTAAAGCCCATCTTGTGAGATGGCAAATCCGCGCTTTAGCCTATTTGCGAGTGGCATTTTCAAACCATTTTAAAAAACAAACACGAGTTGTTTTGTTCCAATTCTTGCGATTTTAATCTATACTTGTATGCTGTGCGCATCACATAGTAAGTTAGCTAATAACCCGAATAAGAACGCATGTGTTTATGAAACAACATATCATGTTTAGTAGAGGCCGATCTTTGATCGGGCGAGCGAGAATGCTCATTTCAGGACCTTCCCCTCTCGTACCCAAGTTCCCGAGCCGAGGCAACTTTGGGGATGATGGACACGTGGCCTTTGGCACGAGTCAGGATTTTCTAAACTTTTCAAAAATAAAATATTTAAGTGGTGACTTTGTAATCTGGCAAAGCAGTCTAGTTTGGCATTATTCGATTTAAAAATCTGATTTTCCAAAATGATTTTTCGGATTGGACTTTTTGGTGTTTATCAATCTTACAACACTTTGTGAGATTAGATTCAAAACTGTGATAGGAGTCCGAACTGTAGGAGACCAATTCGTGCCTTCTCTGAAGGGGGGGTGCGCGAAGAAAGTCGAGTCTACACCAATCTTGGTATCTCAATACTAACCAGTAAATACATTGCTAAATCAAATGTAAATATATCACTAAACAACAACAAATATCTTGTTAAAACCGTATTCCAAATATTCTGTGCTGAAACCAATATAATAGTAAATAAATAGGTGAATCTTCAAAACAAACACAATCTTTCACGGATATTTCATCCATGGGAAACGATAAACCAACACCCAAGTAAACATAGGCTATACAAGTCCTATTATTGCCATTTTACGGATATTTCATTCGCAGGAATCGACACCCATATACGTGTATTTATCGGGACTTTCACCCTGAACACACAGGCCAACTTGATTTAGTAATACACACCTTTTCCCATATTCACCATTTTATTTACCTTTTTCAATAGTACAATACATGTAACTCAAAATATTGTTTTTCCAAAACAATGCAAATGTCCCAAAACATTATGTGAGAATTTCCAAAAATCTCTTTCTAAAACATACAATTTCAATTTCCACAATCCGTTACATGCTCCATGATATGAATGATTTCAAATTACCTAATCCACATGCAATTTCTAACACGCGACAATACTATCCTCCACCGATAGCCAATACAATTATCTCTAATGCAAGAATTAAAACATAACCATATAGATATATTTTCCAAGAGAGTAACAACACCCATTTTCAAAATCCCATAACCTTTTCCTTTCCAACCAAACCATTTACCACAAATCAATCCAACTCCCAAAACAATATCATGTAGGGATTGTCTACAAATTGGGGCTTTTCCACTTTTAGAGATCTATATGCAATTTTGATTACAAAAAATAACTGTAGTAGCAAAATCATAGCCAACAATCCCTCAATTTCACAAAATGTCATTTTCTTTCAAAATCACTTTTAAGTAAAAGAAAGCCACCATGTCAACATATCTCAACTAACTTCACAAAATCATAACCTTGTTCAAAAACTCTTTTGAAAAATCTTTCTTTCACATTTCAAGACCCACACCTTAAGTTTAGCCCCAAACACCTAAATCCATAGATCTTTTGAAATAACAAATAGCAAGGGTAAAAATCATACCAAATGACTACCAAATATACATAACAAAATACAGCACCAATATGCTATCGAACTCATATTGAGTTTAGGAAATAGACTCTACCTCTTGAAGCGAAGAGGAGAACTCCAAAAAACTCAAAGTCGATGAAACCACAAAACTCTTGGATCAAAAGAAAGCCCTTGATGAGATGCCTCTAACCATGTAGATCTAGAGATCTATGTAAGAAAGTTGAGTTTCTAAAAGAGAAAGAGGGATTCACGGTTTAAAGAGGGAAGAAAGAGAGAGAAAGAGAGAGAGAGAGAGAGAGAGAGAGAGAAACAAAAAGTGAATGAGAAAAGTATGTTTGAGGTCTATTTACAGTGGTAGAATAATAGCTCTAAAGTCAAAGGAAAGAATAAGCCAAACCCCCAAAAAGTAGAGCTCAAACCGTACTAAAAATCTGGAAATTTACTTACAGGAGCTGACCCTTTAGATAGTGGTGTCGACCACTCAGGAAGAAAAGCTGAGACACTATTGTGCGCAGAGGACAAGGGTCAACCCTTGGAACCAGTGGTGTCAACCCTTTACTTCAGAATGCACCCAGAACAAAACAACAATGGAAGGGTTGACCCTTAGAGCCGTTGGTGTCAACCTTAAAAACTAGCAAAAACACTAAGGACAAAGCAGCAAGGTGGTGTCGACCTTCAGGAAGGCTCGTGTCAACACCAGAACAGATTTTCCAAGTTCCCAAAGAACTTTTCAACATAAATAAGTGCGAATGAACAATCCCAACAAGTCTAAATCGAATTGTACTCCTCCAAAACCAAGATACAATAACTCCCAGGACTCCTAAAACGAAAGTAAATGAATTAAATACACTCTCCAATAGTTTAAAGGATACAAGTGCTACATACATAGACAACATGAATCTATTGATTCTCCTTCTAATATACTTAACATCCCTTTTCCAACAACATCATCATCATCTAGAGACACAACTAGTAGTGTTTGGGAGTATTTTGAAAGAGTATATGTAAATAATCTTGATGGTACAATTACAATTAAAGTAAAATGTAAATATTGTACACATTTACTTAGTGTTGCATCTGCAAGTGGTACTAGTCATCTAAAAAGACATGCTAACAAACATTTACAAAGTTAACAACCTGATATTAGAACTCAAATGCAATTAGGGGGTTCATTAACTAGTAATTTGCAAAATTTTTCATATAATCCTATACATGCACAAAACTCTGTAGTTGATTATATTATTAAAAAAGAATAACCTTTTACTACTAGTGCATGTGCCGATTTTATCGAAATAATTTACGAAAGTTTTGCACCGCAACATCAAAGTTTTTCAAGAAATACTATTAGAAATAGGATTTTAAAGAAATTTGAGGATGTTAAAAGTGAATTATTTGACATTTTTAAAAATTTGAATGGAAGAGTTTGTTTAATATCTAATATGTGGTCAAATAATAGTTTAGAATATCAATGTATCACTACACATTATATTGATAATGATTGGAAATTAAATAAAAGAATCATTTTATTTAGATTAGTTGAACTTCCATACACTGGTCATTCACTTAGGGTAGAAATAAGAAATGTATTATATGAGTGAGTTTTGCAAAATAAAATATTTACCTTTAATTTAGATAATGCAACATATTACAATTAGATTGTAACCCATTTGAAATCAACTTTAAAATTACTTGTTGATGATGATTTATTTCATATTCATTGCTGTGTTCATGTTTTAAACTTGATTGTTAAAGAACCTATGCAAGTATATAAGACTTCTGTACTGGTAATAAAATATGTGATTGTTACTATTATGCCTTCTGCTAATCGAATTTTAGAATATAGAAAAATTTCTCAATGAGAAGGTATACCATATAAAAAATTAATTTTAGATATAGACAGCAGGTAGAATTCAATGTATAATATGTTAAAGAGAGCTTGTAAATAAATAAAAATAATATATTTATTTTTTACAACAATATCAATAGGAGGAGTACTAACTCTCACATAACTTAATTGGCATCAAGTAGCCTTATATTAAGATTTTCTAAAAGTTTTTGATACTGCAACAAAATTATTTTATTTCTACTTCACCCTTTGTTTTACATATGCTAACAAAAATAATAAAAGTTTTCATAAAATATATGGATAATGAATATTATATAACCATTATTCCTGCAACGAAAAAAAAAAATTGATAAATATTTTGATCAATTGTCTCATCTTTTAGGTTTAGCTATCATAATTGATCGTAGGTGTAAAGAAATTAGTTTACAAGAATTTTTAGATCGTATTTTCGCTGATAAAAAACAACTTGCCTCTATTATGAAAACATGTAAAAAATTATTTGAAGAATATAGGAAAGCTGTATCTGCAAACACATCCACACACACTACACCAACCTCATCTTGAGGTGGAAGATTAAGGGTGTGTTTGGTTTGTGTTTTCAGATAAATTTTCAAAAACAAAATTTGGGGAGAATGTTTAGAAATTTTTTTAGTTTGTTTGGTTGTATATTTTGAAAATAGTTTTGGAGTGTGAGAGTTTGGGATGATTTGATATTTTGTTGTAGTTGAGTAGATGTGTGTGAGAGGAAAAGTGATTGAGAATAAGAGAAGAGAGAGAAAAAGTGAAGTAATTTTGGAATTTTTTTGAGAAAATTTGTAACCAAACATGTTTTTGGAAATTTTCTTCCAAAAACATGTTTCAAAATGCAAACCAAACACACCCTAAGTGTTTTTTTAGCAATAAAAAAGTAAAAAAATATCTCAATATACAAGCGTAAGTAGTTTTAAATTACATCGTTATTTGGATAGCCTACCAGTGGATGATAACGATGATTTTAATATTTTGGCTTAGTGGAAATAAAATCAACCTATGTGGCTTGTGCTTTCACAGATAGCCCGTGATATACTAACCATTCAGATTTTTGCAGTTGCTTCTGAAAGATCTTTTAGTGCAAGTGGATGAGTGTTGAGCGATTAATGCAGTAGACTTTTATCCTAAACGATTGAGGCACTGATGATATCGAAAGATCGTATGCATACGCTTATGAAAAAACAAAATTATAGTGAAAATGAGAGAATTCAAAGCGACTTGAATGATATAGCATCGGGCAACGCGAGTGAATTGTTTGCCTCCTCTAATGATTGATCAACAATTTTTTTTTCACTATTTCATTTTGCAATATTTTTATTAGACTATTGAGGTGAAGTATAATGTAAATGATTGGTAGGCTAGTATGTGTCAATCTAGTTGGGATGTACTTGACCTACAGTGATACAATTTTTCTACCATCATTAATAATCTATATCTAATTTATTTAAGGGTGAAGCACCAATAAATCTCAAAATATAATCTTATGAACTGTTTAGTCCTCATTTTTTTCGTATAAACCTAAAAGTCTCATTAAAAAAGAAATTACACAAAAGGGTAGTCACTTACACATTTGCCTTTAATTTTTAAGGGATAAAAGTGGATTTCTCTAAATGTGAAATTATACATTTGGACAATCCGCATTATAGAGGTTCTGGGATTTCCCTCTTTCTAGAACAAATCCCACGTTACGAACAAGAATGTAACACTCCAATATAACAATCTAACAATGTAAGACTCCAATGTAACACACTAAAAAATTCCTTAATATACTTTTTCCAAATGTAACAACGTAACACTCTAAAGTTTTTCTAAGTCTAACACTCCAATGTAATACACTCGAATGTAACACATACACACACACACACAAGAATTCCTTAATATACTTTTCCCAAACGTAACATTTCAATATAACACACATAAAAACACTAAAAAGCTTCTTAATATACTTTTTCCAAACGTAATACTTATAGTTTGAAATTATACATTTACCCAAAGCACTATAGACGCTATGGATTTTCCTTATTTCTGGAACAAATCTCATGTTACGAATAAGAATGTAACACTCCAATATAACACTTCAACAACGCAACACTCAAATGTAACCCACTAAAAACTCCTTAGTGTATTTTTTCCAAACGTAAAAATGCAACACTCCAAACTTTTTCCAAATGTAACACTCCAATGTAATATACTCTAATGTAACACAAAAAAATAAAAAAACAAAAAAACTTAGTATACTTTTCTAAACATAACACTTCAATCAATGTAGTCTCAAACGTAACACTCTAATATAACACACATAAAAACACTAAAAAGCTACTTAGTGGGTGTTTGAGAAGTTGCTATTTTAGTAGGCTATTTTAGTTTTTAGCTATTTTAATAGGTTAAAATTTGTATTTGGAAAGATAATTGGATTTTTTTTATAGTTGGATGTGATGTTAATGAGAGAAAAAAAGAAATGATTATGAATTTGATGTGACGTTTTGTCTTATAGGCTATTTTAGCATATTTTATCTTTTAGTGCTATTTTAGCCCAAAAGAAACTAAAAAAAAAGCTTTGTCCCAAACACCCCCTTAGTGTACTTTTTTCAAATGGAACTTTCACATTTTGAAATTATATAATTACCCAAAACTTACTAAGGAATTTTTATACTCATTTTGTAATAGTTTGAATAATCCCACACCATTTTGGAATGGTTTGAAGAATCTCACATCTTTTTTTTGGAGTGTTACATTGAAAAATTACGTTTGGAAAAAGTATATTAAAGATTTTTTTTTATTTTTTTTTGAAATGTTATATTTGAGTGTTACATTTGGAAAAAAATGTAATAAGAAGTTTTTTTGAAGTGTTGTATTAGAGTGTTTTTTTTTTATCAGCAAAAAAGAAGTTTTATTGATAGAAAAATATACAGAGTATGATAATGTATATCAATAAAGAGGAGGGTGCAAAAAGCATTACAGTGAAATATTCAGATCCCAACTAGGTTGGCACCTAGATGCACACCAAATCATCTGCTAGGACAAACTCCAAGCTCTAAGTTGGTGAGTAACCAACATGCAGAACAAAAATAAAATAAAACAAAACAAACATAAGCAACAAAAAAACTAAAAAACTACAAACTCAGCAGCGCAACCTAACAGCAGAATCAGCATAACACACCCCTTGAAGACCATTCAACCAAAAACCCCTCTGCTGGAGCATTAGTTCAGCATATAACAGTCCACAGCTATACAAACCATTCCACTTAGAGATAGAATATTACGTTTGAGTGTTACATTGAAAGGTTGAATATTAAAATTATACATTTGCTCAAAGTTTACTAAGGAGTTTTTGTACTCCTTTTGAAATATTTAAAACATTCCACATTATTTTGGAATGTTTGAATAATCCCATATTTCAAGTTATTACAAATAAAAAGATTCTAATATAAAAATTCATCCCAAATTTGATTATCATAGGTTTTGTATCTTACATTTCTAGCACAAAAAAGAAAAAGAAAAAAACATAATAGAAATAAGAGTATAACCATAAATTTAATTTTCAAATAATATATTAGATCTACATTTTCAAAATGAGTAGGACTAATTGGTCTATAAGAAAACAGGACTAATCGGATCATCATTCGTCAATATGTGATTTATAGGTAAATTTTTCTTTATTTAACGATATAAATTTTTATAATATTTTATTTCATTTCAAAATAAAAATTATTCAATACATAAATATTATCTATTTATTTTAACGATTGTAATTTTTTGTTTTATTTTAATATATATAAAATTATTCATTTCAAAAAAAGAAAATTACATAACTTTATACTTTTTTAGTCATAACAAAAAAAACATAAGTCATACATAATTAAATACTACCACATGAAATATAATTAAACATTTCATTAATCTTAACTAAAACACGCTAGTGCAATTTTTCTTTTATTTTTTATCCCTCATAAATAATATATCTATATAATATATCTATCGTTTATTTTTAACAAAAAAATAAAAATAAAAAATGCCCCGCCAGGCTCGACCCGAGACGCTAATTTGAGTGGGTCTGGGTCTAGGCCGAACTTTTCAGCCCATGGACTGGCCCGAAATATAGTGGGAGCCCGTGAAACCCG
Organism: Camellia sinensis; assembly: GCF_055761805.1. Classification (NCBI taxonomy): domain Eukaryota; kingdom Viridiplantae; phylum Streptophyta; class Magnoliopsida; order Ericales; family Theaceae; genus Camellia; species Camellia sinensis. The sequence continues at coordinate 74,209,219 of NC_138966.1, read as the reverse complement.
AAGGCAGGCCAACCCAACCCAGGTCCAAGTGGGCTGGGCTGGGCCTAAATTACGCTGCTAATGGTGGGATGTTTTCAAACATCTCATAATTTTTTTTATGAAAACGTGAAAAACAAAAAGCACAAACAAAACAAAAATTATTTTACTTTCATCAATATATATATATATTTTTATCACTTTCATTTTCATTCATGTGAGAAATGGTACTGTTAATGTTATCATTGTGCATAAGGTTGCTCACTATTTCAAAACCCAAAAAGGATCCAAAATCAATATGCTTATCAAATTGGATCTTGAGAAGGTCTATGGCCATCTTGAATAGGGTTTTATTCGAAAGGTGCTCTTGTTTTTGTTGTAGTGTTTTAACTTCCCTAAAAAGTGGGTTGACGTAATCATGTCCTATATGTCTTCCTCCGCAATGGCCATCATTCTTAATGGAGGGGTCACTGACATTTTATCCTTCTGGACGCATCCAACAAGAAGACCCTTTGTCTCCGTACCTCTTCATCCTTTGAATGGAATATCTTTCTCTTGCTATTTCAAATGCTTGTGAACAAAAATTTTGGAAGCTAATCAAAGTGTCTAGATCGATCCCTCTACTCTCTCATCTATTCTTTCCAGATGACCTAATCCTTTTTGGTGAAGCAAGTGAAGAAAATTGTTCGGGAATTTCTACCATTATTCAGGACTGTTCTATTCTCTCTCGGGCCAAAAACTGAATAATTCCAAGTCCAAAGTTCTTTTCTCTACCATTATTCAGGACTGTTTTAAACTCATTTAGCTGATACTCTTCAGATCTCTCACACTCTTGTCTTAGGAAAGTACTTAGGGTGCACCATCCACCCTGAACGTCCCAAAGCCAGTGACTTCTAGTTTATCATCGACAAGTTTAACGACAAACTAACCAATTGGAAACCTAAAATCTTATCTCTTGCGCACTGGAGCACTATTATTTAATCTGTTAATTGTGCTCTACCCTAATAGTAATATGTTATGCAGTGCAATTTTTACCTACATCCACTACGAACACCATTGATAAAACCAATTGGAACTTCCTATGGGTCTCGACTCAGGAAAAGCTCAAACTTCACCCTTTGGGTTGAGATACTGTCATGAAGCCCAAGAATCGTATTGGGATGGACATTTGCCAAACTAGTCATGTGAACAAAGTGACTGTGGCTAAACTTAACTAGAAATTGATCAATGATAAAACTTCCCTTTGGGCCAGAACTATTCAAGCAAAATACTCCTCTGATAGAACCACTAGACCTTCCCCCTCTTGGAAAAGTATTTGTAAGGATCTAGAGCTGCTTAAAAAGGATTCTAGAGTCTTACTTAGAAGTGATTCTAACAGCTTTTTTGGATGGATTATTGGACCTAAGGCTCTGAGAAGTTGTGACAGGCCCCCTCACTGCTGAAGACCTATTACTCAAGGTGAGAGACTATTGGGTAGGCAATAATTGGAATTTTGAAGCCATTTCCTTCTCCCTACATGAGGTTATTCTTCAAAACCTGCGTAGCATATCACTTCATTGGTTGATAATGATATGGATCATATTATTTGGAAAGTAGTAGCTGATGGTTATTTTATTTCCAAATCAACTTACCTACTTACCAAAGAGATTCTATTTCTCCATCTTTGAAGAATTGGATTTGGGTCTGGGAGATCCAGGCTAGCCTAATAATTGGATCAGTTGTAAAGCTCGTTTATTCGAAGAAGAGTGGTGGATAATGACATATGCCCTTGGTGTGGGGTAGCCCCTGAAACTACAACCCACACTCTTAGGGATTGACAAGATGCTATGGCTTTTTGGGTTGAACTAGAGGTCCCTAATACAACTTCAAATTTCTTCTCCCTTAGCCTAACTGACTGGATCAATTCTAACTACCAAGCCAACTTTTTTCATTCCTTTTCGACTCTTTGGCCTTTGGTTTTCCCTATTGCTTGCTAGTTTATTTGGAAAAATAGAAATTCCCTTTTGTTCTATCCTACTCATTCTACTATTTTCAAACCCAATAATGTTCTAGCACATGCAATTGAATGACAAATTGTCATGAATTTGCATACCATGCCTTTTAGCTCACCCTCACGTCGGATTTGACTCTTTTATATATGTAAATCATTAAGGTCTAAATTGGCAATATACCATAATATTCTAACAAATTGATTTAGCCCACAAATTAGCAAAAATAGACTGATTCACAAAAAATTGGAGCAGCCACCTAATTTCTATAAGAAACTTCGAAACCCTAACTCAATATTAATTTAGGCCACTAATCCGTCACAAGCAAAATCTTAATTTGGGAGTTTAGGTGTGATCATTAATCGAGCACCCCTTTGACCCAATCAAATTATTGACCTTTACTAATTCATTTTTATGAGATTTATTTCCTTATTTGATTCCACATACTCATTTTATTTCACCTAATCCTTTAAACTAAAACTACTATCTATGTGGTACATACATTATAGATCATATCATTTTAGCTTGAATATTTGCATATTTGTAAATATTTGACTTTAAAGAAATCTTTCCACAAAAAAGAGAGAATTTTCTAAGATAAAAGGTTTTGAAAACAAATATAGAAAATATTCTAATTAAAGAGAAATATGACCTCCAAACATACCTTTTATATCAAATAATCACGTATAACAAGCAAAAAATAGAGGCATGCCAAGGATGGAGAATATGCGTGAACACTAAAAAACATGGAAAAAAGGGAATAAATTTACTTGGATTCCATAGTACCAAAAGCCATAAACAAACATTAAAAAAATATATGCATGATCTTAGATGTCATAAAAACTAATGCAAACATACATAATATGAAACCCTAAAGGCCTCGAAAGAACTAAATATGAATTTATTGTTGGACATTTCTTGAAAGCTTCAAAACTTTATTTGTATTTATTTATTATTTTATTTTATTACATCATTTGTATTTATTTATTTCTTTTCCCAATAGTCATGTTTATTTAGAATTCAAAAAGTATTTGAATTCAAAAGTGAAGGGTATGTATTCCCAACGGACATCAAAGAGTCTTTATATACATGACTCTAACTCAGACAGAAATATATGCGTTTTCTAATTCTCTCTCTCTCTCTCTCTCTCTCTCTCTCTCTCTTCTTTCTTGTATTTTCTATATTCTATATTTCTGGGCAACCGATACAGACTTGCAAATCTATCTAGTACAGCTGTGCATTGTGTCAGATCCCTGTGAGTTTTTGGAGTGTGTCTTGGAGTCATTTGTGGTCGTTAGAACATACACAGAGGGAGCGCATAATGACTTTAGGACAGTGTCTTTGACGTGCCTCTCGCAATCATATGTTTTTTTCTGAACCTTCATCTTTATCTTTTTCTTTAGTATTCTATTATATATATGTATATATAATTTTATCAAATTGTATAAAATATATTTTAAGAATCTGTTTTATTTAATATCATTATTCCACAAAATTGATTTAGATAAATTATTGTTCAATTCCCACAACAATTTAAAGTCATTAATTCTATAACATATTCCATCTTTTCTTTATCTGTATTTTGTAATTTGATTTGTTGGTTGTGCATTGATACTATTAAACTCTTTTCTGAAATGATTTTTTTTCCAATTAAATCTATTGCGTTGCGTTGTAACACCTAAAAATCTGTTTGTTTTTTCTAGTTAAATCTATTGCGTTTGCGTTGTGCACCGAATCTGTTTTGTATTTACCGAACATGTTTTGTATTGTAGAAGTCAATCGATTATTTGATTACATTAATCTGCTTACAGTATTGATTCTATTAGATTATAAATTATTCTTGGAAGTTGTAGAACTTATTTGTTCTAGGTGTTTATTATTATTATTATTATTATTATTATTATTATTATTATTATTATTATCATTATTATTATTTATTTATTTTAAAAAAAATTGTAGAGTAAGTTTTCATATGATAAATGCAATGCTTATTAGTTCTGGTTTATCGGAGAGCTTGTGAGGGAAAGTGCTACTCACTGCTTGTGTTATATTAAATAGAGTAATTCACTACAAGAAAAAGCACAAATGGCGACTAAAATTCAGAATTTCGTCGCTGAAAGTTGACCAAATGGTGACTAAACTGGATGTAGTCGCCAAAAATGAAGCCTTTTGCCGACTAAAATGAATTAGTCGCCGAATACCAGGGTTTTAGCGACTAAACTGTTTGTTGGTCGCCGAATGTAGCAGTTTTACCGACTAAAGGTTGTTTGGTAGCCAAAAGCGATGGTTTTTGGTGACTGAAATAATTTAGTAGCCAAAAGTGATGGTTTTGGTGACTAAAAACCATTTTAGTCGCCGATTATAGGTCTTTTGCCGACTAAAAAAAGATTAGTCACTGAAAATGAAGGTTTTTGGCTACAAAAAAAAAATTAGTAGCTAAAAACAGTGAATTGGCGACTAAATTTCAATTTAGTAGCCAAAACGGGACGTTTTTGGCGACTAAAAACAGATTTAGTCGCCAAAAGTGCTATTTTTAATTTAAACATATTTTTTTAGCGACAACAAATTAATTAGTAGCCCAAAAATCATAGAATTGGTGACTAAATAATTGATTTAGTCGCCAAAAGTGGCTTACATTTTTTTTAATAAATAATTTATTTTTTACATAAATTATATTTCAATAAAAATAATTATATTTACATATATGGTTTTGTATGAATACCGGTCAAAATAGTATATAAATAATATATATTGCATATATAATCATGTGATGTTCAAGTGGCATAGTGGAGGGAGTATGTTGGTAAAGGTGTTGGCAGTTGGAATGGTTCACGGTTCGAATCTCAAAAAAATCAAAGAATTTGTTTTTTTTTTTTTTTTACGGAAGAACCTTTGGCGACTAAACTTTTAGTCGCCAAAAGTGTTATTTTGGGCGACAAAATAGTTTAGTCGGTGATTCATAGACTATTGGCGACTAAAATATTAGTCGCTAAATGCGTGCTTTTAAAAAGTGTAATGCACCAATGGCGACTAAATAGTTGGTCGCTAAAGAGCTCTTTTTTGCCGACTAAAAAAAGTTTAGTCGCCGATACCTCTCGCGACCACGTATGCACGACAAAAGGGGCGACTAAAAAAATTAGTCGCTGAAAGTAAAAACTCGACTTTCGGCGACTAAAAGTGGACTTTTGGCGACTAAAAATTTAGTCGCCAAAAATGATTTTTCTTGTAGTGATTGTGAATGATAATGATAAAACGCCTTATCAAATTTAGAAAAAAAAATAAGTACCTAATCTTAAAACGTTAAAAGTGTGGAGGTGTTTAGTAAAAGTAGCAATTCTAGAATCTAAACGTAAGAAAACATGACCTAAAACTGTTGATACCGTTTTCTTAGGATATGCTCAAAATAGTAGTGCTAACAAATTTTTAGTAACAAATTTTAAAATTAGTGAAATTACTAATAATACAATAATTGAATCTCGAAAAGCTACATTTTTTAAAGATATTTTTCTATATAAAACTAGGATCTCAAATCAAGTTGTAGAAAGAACATCTATTACTAGTACTAGTGTTATTCCTTTGAAAGATGATTCTGAATATCTAAACTTAGAACCTAGAAAGAGTAAGAGAACTAGAAGAAAAACTTTGGAGATAATTTTTATACATTTTTAACTGAAGGAGAACCAAATACTTTTATAGAATCTATGTCATCCTTAGAGGTACCATTTTTTGAAAGAAACCATTAATAGTGAGATTGAATCAATACTTCTAAATAATACTTAGGAGTTGGCTAATCTATCTCATAGGAGTAAAGTTATTGGTTGCAAATGGGTATTTAGAAAGAACTTAAAACTTGATAGAAACGTACATAAATATAAGGCAAGATTAGTAGCCAAAGGATTTACACAAAAAAGAAAAAGAAAAAAGGAATAGATTATTTTGACACTTATTCACCTGTTTCTAAGATTACTACCATTAGAATCCTAATTGCTCTAACGTCCATTTATAATTTAGAATTCATTAAATAGACATTAAAACTTCATATTTGAATGGAGATTTAGATAAAGAGATTTATATAGAGCAAGCTAAAGGTTTTGTAGTTAAATGACAAGAATATAAAGTTTGCAGGTTAGTTAAATCTTTGTATGGACTTAAGAAAGCTCCTAAATAGTGGTATAAAAAGTTTGATAAGGTAATTCTATAATATGGTTTTAAGATCAATGAACATGATAGATGTGTAGACTTTAAAAAAAAATAATGGAGAATGTATTATCTTGTGTTTATATGTTGATGATATCTTATTATTTGGAACAAATTTGAGATAATTAAAAATGTAAAATCTTATTTGTCTTAAAATTTGATATGAAAGATTTAGGAGAAGCGTATATAATTTTGGGTACGAAATTAAAAAAAAATAAACAAAGATATTACGTTAAATCAATCTAGAATCCTACAGAAGATGTTAAAAAGTTTGATTGTTATAATCTCAAACTTGTTTCAACTCCTTTTGATCTTAACATGAATTTAAAAAAAAATAATGGTGCACCTGTATCTTAACTTAGATATTCTCAAATTATTGGATCGGTTCTCTATATTGCTAATAAGACTAGATCGGATATTGTCTATGCTGTTGAGAGATTAAGTGGACACACTCACAATCCTAGTAAAGATCATTGGGTTGCTGTGGAAAGAATTTTTAAATATCTAAGAGAAACTCTAGATTATTCACTTTGCTTTAGTGGTTTTCCTAATGTGGTAGAAGGCTATAGCGATGCTGTCACGCCTCGACATTTTAATTAATCGGAAATATTACCAAAGCCTATAATTTAGGTCCATTTTTTTTTTTTTTTTTTAAAATGTCTATTACCCTTGGGTGATAGAAACATAATAATACATGTTCGCTCTTTCATTGAAAACAACAATGTAATAATATATGCCAAGCTTCTACTGCGAAGCTACAAATAGATAATTACAAACCACAAGATACATTTTTCATTCCCTTAACATCTATGATAAAATTTATACAAAAGGTACATGGAATCCATACTCTTCAACTAATGAATTCGAAATTCTCTTCCTGAAAAAGAATAAAACAACGAGGGGTGAGCACTAATGCTCAGTAGGAATCTCATAGTTCTACAACAATAGTTAACACATAGATAGAAATGATCATGCATGCAGAGTGGTACCATATAATAAGGTGACATTTTGTAAGTTCAAAATATTATACGAAAAGTATATTTTCTTAAAATTTCACTTGAACCTTTAAGAAAACTCCCTGCCTTAAATGTAGTCTCTCATCATTATGAAGCCATAAATTTTCTTTAAAAACAAGTACACTTAAGGAAGAACATCATCTTAAATTCATTAATCCCGATTCCAAATTATTCCTCATTTTGTTTCCATTTTAATATTCCACATTTCATTTACATTCTAATATTACACATTTCATTACCTCAAAATCCAAAGGATTAGAATTCCAACATAACACAAGAAGCACAACATTTTTTAATTCAATTTCCCAATTACTTACAAAACAAAGCTCATAATCTTCCCTTTTGTCACAAGAAATCCATTGAGTTCATCATCACTAGCCCCTAATCCAATTACCCACATGATGCCAATTTCAATCCTTAACCCATTTTCCCTCAATTCATTTTCAGTTCATTTATTCTTCTCAATTCATGAGTCAATTTCATTATCTTTCAACAACCAAACAGAAACTACAACTTAGTGGTTTTCCAATCATACAAAACACACGTAAACATTTCAAACTGCCATTTTATGGAAATTTTGTCCGCGGGATCGGCACCTATGTATAAATTTCGGGACTTTCACCCAGGACACTCCGGCCAACTTAGTTATAATGGAGTCCATCCCCTTTCTTCTCCCAAATAGTGGAGTCCATCCACTTTCTCCTCCCAAACAAACATACATATACAATGTATTTAATCACATAATCACACATGGAGTACATCCCTTTTCTCCTCCCAAACAATTATACATATATAATGTATTAAAACACACGGTCATATTCTATGACAACCATTTCTCAGATTTATCATATTATTTACTCTTTTCAACTAGCACAATATATGTGATTCAAAATATGATTTTCAAAATAAAACAAGTGTACTTAAAACATAACACAAGAATTTTTAAAATCTCTTTCCAAAACATATATTTTAAATCCTCAATATCCATTACATGCGCCATGATATGCATGATTTATAAACAGTCCAATTTGCCTAGTCAACATGCAATTTCTACAACAACCATGGCTATCCTTCACCGATAGCCTAAAACAAATATATCTAAACCGATAAATAAATTCCTTTAAAAATACGCTTTTCCAAAATCTCATATGGAAGTGATAATGCATATCAAGCTCCACTATCATCATTAATAATCCTCCGATTTCACATTTACAATGACAATTTCAATTATGTTTACAAAATAACAATTTGATCCAATTAGGGAAAAACTCACTCTACTTAATTCAACACAATTCAACGTAGTCAACACAATTCAACATGATTCAATTCAACACCACTAAATGTAATTCAACATAAATCAAGGTGAACTCTTAAATCCCCATTTCATCATTTCATCCCAAGTCTCATGCCATCCATATCATTACCAAATCTTTTTCCCCAAATTTCATTTCATATTATAGCATGATTTTCAAGAAAAATAAAAAATTTCAAGAACAATTGAAACTTCTCACACCACTACCTTTAAATTACAATTTTCCCCTTGATTACACACCTAAGGTTCATAATCCACAAGCTTAACCCAACAATTGAACCCCAACATTTCAAATCCTAAACCCCCAAATTCCATGATATAACACTATATGCTCAAAAATGGAGATTTTGTATTTATATGATCAAAATACCACAAATCTATCTATAAATGCAAGTATCGAAGAAGAACTAGGATCCCTACCTCATGATTCAAGCAAAAGAGTAAATCTTTGATGAGATTCCTTCACAAATCCAAACTTTAATCGGTTGAAAAGTGAGATCTTCAAGCACTCTTCACTTTTTGGTACGAGATCTTGGCCAAATCTTTGATGAATGGAAGGTATTTGGGTCAAGAGATCAAGGGTTTTCGGACCTAGGGTAAGAGGAAGGAAGAAGGAAAAGAAAAGTGGAGAAAATAATCTAAAAAATCACTTTCAAACTTACTGAATTCACGTAGTCCGCTCGAGCGTCTTTTTTCTCGCTCGAGCGTACCTACTTCCAACACAGATACTAAAACTTCAAACGGGCATAACTCTCCCATCTGGACTCCGTTTTAGGTGAAGCCCCGGAAATAAGCTTTCAATGGTTCTAGTCTCACATCTAAATTCAAAATGTAGAAAAAGAAAAGGGCAAAAGAGTGACATTTGTTCGTAGGAAGATTATCTGAATTAAATTCTTGGCCTATTCTTACTTTACCATCATGTTACCACTTCGATCGATGACCCAAAATAAAATAGGGAGCCTCCAAACACAATAATAAAAGCAAAAAACAATCCCACTAGCCTCAGAAATTCAAACTCAACCAGGTAGACCGCTTGAGCGCCCAATCTTGCACTCGAGCGCGCAGACCAAGAAAACCGGCCGCTCGAGCGACCACTCCTATGCTCGAGCGGGAATTCACAACTCTCAGAATCTCAGACAGACTGCAAAAGTATTGGAAGCCTCACATGCTCGCTGGCGCGCCAACTCTTCCGCTCAAGCGGAGGGAAAAATTCTGGATTGCTAAAATCTTCCCTCCTTAAGAAATTTCGACCCCAAAATTGCATCCGTTCTCAAAACCATAACAAAACATAGCAACAAACCCCAATCTAATAACAAAGCATGATAGTAACAATAGATATATACCTATCAATCCTTAATATCATTCAATTACACCTCATATCAATTTTAAACCCAAAAGTATAAAGTGTTACAGATGCTAATTGGATAACAAATAGCTTGGATGTTAAGTCTACTACTGGGTATGTATTTATGTTAGGCGGATCAACAATATCTTGGGGTTCTAAGAAACAAACTTTTATCTCTAGAACTACAACAGAATCATAACTTATAGCCTTAGATACTACGTGTACTGAAGCTGAGTGGATTAAAAATTTACTCCTTGATATTCCACTTGTGAAAAATCCTATACCTGCTATTTCGATGTGACAATAGAGTTGTAATAGAACTTGTGAGACAAGCACATATTGATAATAAGATGAATAGGCATATGCAACTGAGGTATAAATCTATAAAAAGTTTGGTGAATAAAAATGTTGTATCTTTGAATTTTGTGAGATCTAAAAAAAAACTATTGCTGATTAGTTAACAAAAGGTTTATCTAAGAGTGTAGTCTTAGATTTATCGAGGAGGATGGGTCTAAGCCCATAGGGAGTCAACTAAGGAAGTAACTCGACTTCTATGATTATAGGTTCCATGAAGCAAGTTCAATGGGTAGGAACAATCCTTGTAGCTTAACTCGTATTCCAACACTTTAAATAAGAAGACTTTTATTCAATTTATTATTCATGTTCTCCTACTCATCCCTAAGATATCAATGTTGATGTAAATGTGATGGTTAAGGAAGAGTACTTACTCTAAATGAATCCAAGGCGGGCATACTCTCGGAAGATAGACATCTATCACTTCTATCTTTGGAGGATTCCACGACCGTGGGAACAGGGCTATTACCTAAAACTCTCATGAGAATCAAGATTGAGCACATGGCTGCTAATAGTGCTAACCCACACCACAGTTATGTATCATACCATATGTATGACATGTTGAATTCTGGTAAAAGAGATTTAGTTCAAAACCTGGTTCACTGATATTCCTTCAGAATGAAACTATCAACACTAAGTGAGGTTTAACTTTGAAAAACACCTACAACCATTATATGGTTTTAGAGTTGCCCATATTATCATCATTATTATTTTTGTGTTTATTTGATGGTTTTACAAAGTTTTGAATCTTGTGGGGGATTGTTGGAGATTTTCTAAAAGCTTCAAAACTTTATTTGTATTTATTTATTTATTATTTTATTTTATTATATTATTTGTATTTATTTCTTTTTCCAACAGTCATGTTTATTTAGATTTCAAAAAGTGTTTGAATTCAAAAGCAAATGGTGTGTTTGTTCCCAACAGACATAAAAGTCTTTATATATAGGACTAACTCAGGCAAAAATATATAAAACATTTTTATTCTCTCTCTCTCTCTCTCTCTCTCTCTCTCTCTCTCTCTCTCTCTCTCTCTCTCTATCTCTCTCTATTCTTTTTATTGTATTTTCCATATTTCATATTTCTAGGCAATCGATATAGACTTGGTAAATCCATCTGGTGCAACTGCGCATTGTGTCAAATCCCTTTCAGTTTTTGGGTTGTATCTTGGAGTCGTTTGTGGTTGTTAGAACCTGCATGGAGGGAATGCATAATGACTTTAGGACATCGTTTTTGATATGCCTCTCACAATCACACATGCTATTTTCTGAACCTTTTTTTTCATCTTCTTCTTCTTCTTCAGTATTCTTTTTTTTATATATATATATATATACAATTTTATCAAACTGTATAAAACCTATTTTCAGAATCTGTTTTACTTAATATCGTTATTTTACAAAATTGATTTAGATAAATTATTGTATCATAACATAGATTTAATCAATTGAAATAAAAAAAATAAAAAAAATGCAGCGAATAAATCATATAAATGATGAACTAACCGGAACTATATGCTTATACATATGAATTGAACAATCTAAAACAACTCTATAACATTAATATGCATTAAACTTATCAAAATAATATAAAACTCCCTCTTATATGATGATATGTGAATGAAGCTACTCTAACCATTATCAAACAGGTAAATCATGATTGAAAACAATAAATAACAGAGAAAAGGAATACTAACTGCTAGTTTGTAAGTCAAACCAAAGAACGCAACTGAAAACGAAGAAAAATTATGTTTGAATGCCTCCCTTAAGCTTTCAATGTGTTTGATCAATCGAACTTCAACCTTATATCTACTTTTAGGTTACTATTTAGCTATTGTATTTATGGTTGGATTTTCAAAATTAGGGCTAGGGTTTCAACTTTCAACACTTCTACTTTAACTCTCATTCCTTTCTAAACTCTAACTCTTCGAATCTCTCCAAAAAGAGAGCCAACAAGGGGTTCTATATAGGCATGGGAAGCCTTCGGGGTCAAACCTAGGCGTGTTAGGTTTCCCTACACTTTCTCACAGCACCTCTGGAGTTGGGGTCACTACTATGACTCCATTTTACTGTGCACTACTGAGCCATAAAACAACATTGTTTTAAGATTATTTTTTTTTTCAAGGGAAGACCATTGGTGTGGAGTTTCGATCACTTGACGGACACGTAGTCGCCGTGGATGATCTTCTCTGTTCATCAATCTACGACAGTGTTGGCAATGCTCCAACGATCTAGCGCCAGTGTGGCTCGCCTTTTTCGCACCCTCTTTCGGAAGGTTTGGAAGAAAGGCCCACAGTTTGGACTCCCGTGGTTTTGAATCTAATCTCACAAGTGCAATGTGAAACTAATAAACACCAAAGAGTCCAAATTCGGCAAATCGTTTTGAAAAATCGATTTTGAATAAAAAATGCCAAAATTGGACTGCTTTGTTAGATACAGAGTCACCACCTAAATATTTTATTTTGAAAAAATTTAGAAAACCCATGACTCGTGCCAAAGGCCACGTGTTCGTCATCACCAAAGTTGCCTCGGCTTGGAAACTTGGGTACGAGAGGGGAAGGTCATGAATTGAGCACTCCCGCTCGCCCGATCAAAGATTGGCCTCTACTAATCATTATGTGATTTTTATCAGTATTATGTGCTCTTGTTCCAGTTATTAAGCTAGCTTTACTATGTGATGAGCACAATCAAGTATAGACTAGTTTGCAAGACTTGGAACAATTCAATTCATGTTTGTTTGCGAAAATGGTTTGAATTTGCCACCTCCAGTGGGCTTAAAGATTGCGGATTTGCCACCAAACATGGTGGGCATAAAACATGATTTGCCACTTAACAAAGTGGGCTTAAAACGCACATTTGTTGATTCGTTCCAATTCAAACAACAAGCCTTCATCTACAGACATTCAAACAGTTTAGCATTTAAGCATATAGCCTCATGGCAAGGATGCTAATCATGGCAACATTCACACTAATGCAAGTATGCTAAAGCGTAAAAACTCACCTTGTATTCCAAGCCAAGAAAATATGAGTTAGAAAAATAATACATGATTCTTAACTATACAAGATGCCTAATGTAACCCATGCAAAGAATGCAATTAATAGGCTCGGCTACTAATATGGCATATGAGGCAATTCGATAACATGCGATTAAATACGTATTCAAATAATTATCGAAATGGCAATGCAAATTGAATGATACGCCGAGCCTCGGTGCATGCAATACGAATGAATGGATGCAAGCATAAGGTATGTTAATTGAAACATGTCCTTAATCTAACCATCAAAAGCGATTAAATAAAAGGAAAAAAGACGTGAGGTTGGAAGACATACACACACGCACGCACACTTACTACAACATTATGCCCTCGCGAAGGAGGGTCCAAATGAATAAAAGCTAACTAGCTGACAAGGCTAATTAAGCTAACTATTACAACAAGTCAAAATGAATTAACTAACTATTCTAAGCTAATTAAGTAAAACAAATAAATAATTAACTATCTAAGTTAATTAAATATTAAAAAGCAAACTAATAAGCTAAATACTTAACTAATTAATTACAAAGCAACTAAGCTAATTAATTACAGCATGAACTAATTAACTAATCTACTTGAATAATTACATCACTTGCAAACATTAGCTACAACTAATTAACTAAACAAATTAACTAAAAGGCCATGGGAAATGAGGGATGCAAGCATGCTTGATTTTTCCACCCGAAAGGCCACTGTTTTGCTGCTGCAAGCCTCTGTTGCACAGAAGTGCTTATGCTTTTTTCTTCTCCAGATCAACTCTGTTTTGTCTCAGGAGCACACTGTTGAATTTGCATTGCTGGCCGACAAGGGGGCCAGTCAGCTATTGGTGGTGGCTGTCGGCCACCATTACCTTGGACTTCCTTGCTGCACTAGAGAGCAAATAGAGCAAAACAGTGTACTTTTTGAAGGTTTGTTTGTACTGTTACACTCCTTATCATCAAACAAGTTCAAAGGAGTGACACTCTCATCTCTCAAACCATCAACTAAGCAATTTAATTGCATGATGGCCAAAGAACCACGTTTGTACAAATTTAATGAATGCAAAAACAAGGCTCAAATGACCATTACTGTCATGACCCGAACCCGACCCTATGGATTAATGTCATAACCGGCCAGTAATCAAGGGATTACCTACGGCCTCAAACCAAAACAAACGATATCCCATCAGAGTTAAGGGGCCAAACGGGAGCAAGCTTAAAATTTTTGTCCAATGAGCTATGCTTACATGGCATATCAAAACATTTCACATATACTTAATAATAACTCACATTACATATCAGTAGTTAACATCTTGTATACCCAGGATCATTCAGACACATAGTTAGCCGTGCCAAAAGCTTATACACATAAATAGTCTATCATGACCAATGGAAATAGAAAAAGAAGTACAGAAGATCATAAACCAAGCCTCTTGCACGAGGCACCTGGGCTGACTTCACAAAACTCGGGTTCCTCTCTTAAATTCTACTAAGGCTGGGGTTGAACGTCCTTTTGCTCACCTACATACATATGAATGAGAGTGAGCTAACGCCCAGTGAATAATATCAAAGTAAAGAGGTTAATGAATAAGATTCGTTCATAAATGAATCATACTTATAATGTATATATTTGAACCACTAATCTCATTCACATCAGACTTACAAATCTCAACAAAGCAAAACGACCTTGGGTCCAACACATCATATCCATATGCAAACGACCTCAGGTCCAATTCTTATATAAAACAATACGACCTCGAGTCCATCTATACGAAACGACCTTTGCTCCAGCCAACTCTTTATTCAAAACGACCTTTGGTCCAATTCAAACATATCAAACGGCCTTGGGCCCAATTTGAACATATCAGGCGTATCAGACGGCCTTGGGCCCATTCTTTTTATATTCATATCCTTGCGTATTTCATATTCATGATCATGATCCCTTTTATTCAAACGGCCTTTGGCCCATCACGGTATTCCAACATATCAAATGACATATTCAAACGGCCTTTGGCCCATTTTTGCATTCATGTCTAACGGCCTTTGGCCCAATCGTTCATGTCCAACAGCCTTTGGCCCAATCATTCATGTCAAACGGCCTTAGGCCCAATCATTCATGTCCGACAGCCTTTGGCCCAATCATTCATGTCAAACGGCCTTTGGCCCAATAATTCATGTCTGACGACCTTTGGCCCAATCATTCATGTCAAACGGCCTTTGGCCCAATCATTCATGTCCGACGGCCTTTGGCCCAATCATTCATGTCAAATGGCCTTATACAAAATTATGCATATAGAATACTCATTCATTTTTCAAATCAACAAATCCATGTAGCTTATACAGAAGTAGCATTCGAAAAGTAACATACTTGAAAATATCTTTACTAAGATATTACTCACAGTGTTTCGCCGATGGATTTTCCCTTGAGCTTGACCCTACACATTACGTAACACATATGGGTCACAAACTATTCAATCCGTTCTTAATTCATACATCCCTCTTAGGCTCCTTTCTTTTCATTTTAACTCATTCACAATGCTCAATGCATGCCTAAGAGTGCTTAGAAATGAAAGAGAGCGGAAAACAAATCACAAAACCACTTTACAAACTTTCTGAAATAGGGCTTCCTGTTCGAGCGTGGCTTTGGCTGCTCGAGCAGACCCATTAGGTCTGCAAAAATACTGGTTGCCTCAATTTTACACTCGAGCGTGACTTCAGACTCTCGAGCTGAAAGTCAAACTGCATGGTTTCCCGCTCGAGCGTGAATATCCCTACTCGAGCGGACGTCCATGTCTGCAAAAGTTCTGGGAACTAGAATTTCACGCTCGATCGGAGCTTTCCCCGCTCGAGCGGACATGCCGAATTTTGGAATTTCCAGCAACCAGTTTGAGCTTCAAACTTGCATTTAAATCAACATAGCTTGCATTTTACAACCCATAACTCTCATATACAACTACTAACATGCTACAAACACCAATTTACTACATTATGAAGCTCAAATCTTAGGAATCAATCACATGCAAACCCAAATTATACCAAACTTACTTTCAATACATTAAATTCATGCATTCAAACTTCATATCTTCATCAATCATGCATGCTGTAGACCGCCCCGAACGTCTCGGCTCCGCGAGTGAGGGCGCGAAATTGTTTTGTTCATTAGCTACTACAGTTCGGACTCAAAGTCACGGTTCTGAATCTAATCTTGCTAAGTGCAATGCAATATTGATAAATCACCAAAGAGTCCAAATCCGGTAAATCGTTTTGGAAAACTGATTTTAATAAAGAAGTGCCAAACATGGACTGCTTTGCCAGATACAGAGTCGCCACCTAAATATTTTATTTTGGGAAAATTTAGGAAACCCTAACTCGTGCCTAAGGCCACGTGTCTGTCATCACCAAAGTTGCCTCGGTTCGGGAACTTGGGTACGAAAGGGGAAGGTCATGCAATGAGCATCCCCGCTCGCCCGACCAAAGATCGGCCTTTACTAACATGATATTTTGTTTTTGAAAACACATGTGTTCTTATTCCGATTTATTAGTTAACCTTACTACGTGATGCGCACAGCACACAAGTATAGACTAGATCGCCTAAATTGGAACAAAAATTCTTATGTTTGTTTGTTTGAAAATGGTTTGAAGGTGCTACTCGCAAGTAGGCTAAGATGTGGATTTTGCCACCCTCAAGTGGGCTTAGAAAATAACATGATTTTGCCACCTCAAGTGGGCTTAAAACTTGCATTTCGATGAATTGTTCCAATTCAAGCAATCCAACCTTCATCCACCGGCATTCATGCAGTTATATCAGTTAAGAAATTAGCCTCATGTCAAGCATGCTATCGTGGAAACATTTACACACATGCAAGATGCTAAAACATAAACACTTACCTAGTACTCCGAGCTAAAAAAAAAGAAGCTAGTTAGTAATCAATGCATGATCCTAGCTATGTTAAGGATGCCTAATGCAACACATGCAAAGATACAACTAAGATAGGCTTGGCTATTCTAAGATGTCATGTGAATGCGACTAGATAACATGTATTCAAATTGGTATTGAAATACAATGCACTTAGTATGATGCGCCGAGCCCGGTGCATGCAAAACAGATGAATGAATGCAAACATGTGAAGCATAAGTATGTTAATTCAAACATGCCCTAAAACTAACCATCAAAAACTGGTAAATAAAAGGGAGAAAGACGTGGGGTTGGAAGACATGCATCACACACATGCACGCCTATTACAACAGTTGTGCCCTCTCGACGGAGGGTCCGAATGAGTACGCTAAGCTAGTCTAACTAATCTAATAATCTAATTAGACTAATTATTACAACACGTTAACTAATTAACGAATTAACTAGTTTAATTACAAATTCAAAAGCTAACTAACAAGTATAGCTAATTACAAATTACAAAGCCTCAGCTTAGTTCGAAGAGTTCGAAGATGCATGCACGATCGTTTCGCTCGGAAATCCATTGCCATACCTCATGTTGCCTCTATTTGCAATGTTTTAGACTTCTGAAAATTGTGCCAATCTCCAAAACACTTCTGATTCACCTCATAGACATGCTAAGAGGTTATCGGCCAAGAGGTATGGCCATCGGCCAAAGGATAAAGGTCATCAACCAATTTTGAGGCTATCGGCCAATTATTGATAGTCGATCGGCACACTAGATAGCCGATCGACCATATCTTCCTGCAAATTATCCTTTCTGCTGCAATAGAACATAAACAGAGGCATGGCAATGTATTTGCAAGAAAATATGTTTGCAAACTGCACCCCATATCATGCCCAAGGCTCAAAAGTGTGTAGTGCTCGGCTCTCGAACCATCAATCACGCATTTTGATGCATGATGGCCAAAGAGGCCAAGTTGCACAAATCAATGGCATATGAATGCCCAAAAACACATAAATGCCTTAACCTCTATCATGCATGATCAAGAGGGTCGGCGACCGAGAATTGATGTACGTTTCATCACTTCAAGTATGAAACGTCCCTCGTTTCCCGTGTTTGGCTTGACACCCAAACCAAACACAATGCAATGCATGCACAACTTAACAAAGCTAATGGCATGCAAGCAATGCTAATGCAATATGAGCATGCAAGCACCATGCAGTGTAACATGATTGACTTAGTAATAGTAATGGCATGTGAACAATGTAATGCAACATGATTGACTTATCAAAGCCAAAGGCATGCCAACTTAATGCAATGCAACCCAAGCATGCAAACAAAGCCAATGCAACATGAGCATGCCAACAACCATGTGAACAACAAGTATGAAAACAACATGCAATGCAAACAAGCATGCAAGATGGACTTAAACCGGATATGGACATACCTCAGCTATGCCCAAAACAGTGGCCATAATGTTGAAATGACGGCACCAAAAGGCAAAACATGCATGCACACATATTGGTCCATAAGCTAGGCAACAATGCATAACCCTTAGAGGCACTCAAAGGGTGAAAGAAGTGGGAGAATGACAAGTCTATATGCTTTGAAATGTCATGGTAAATGATGCCAAATCATATACATGTCACAAATTAAGCATGCTATAGTGCTCAAAACTCAAAGCTAACAAGGCCAATTGCACTACAACCATACGAAACATGAAGCATATGGCCAAGGCAACCCAAAATAGTCCTAGAACATGTCAAAACGAGTCTAAAACATGCACGGACCAAAGCTAAAACATGCTAGCATGAAAGGTTAAAACAACAAGCATGCAAGGCCAAAATGGAGGATTACACTACACCTACCAAGAGCATGCACGAGATGACTTCAACAACAAAATCAAAGCTAAAGCATGGTAAAACAAGGCTAAAAGCTTCTTGGAGTTGAGCCAAAACATGTAAGAATGATGGTCCAAACACATGATGCATGTTATGCTAGCATGCAAGATTGCACTACAAGTATGTGAAGCATGCAAGATGCTATTAAACCAACCTAAAACAGAGTTGAGGCATGCTAAAATAACACCAAAAACTTACTGAAATGGAACCAAAACATACTAGACAAACATGTTACTTTGATGAGCCATCTATACAAGCAAAGAAGGCACGAGGAGAGGGGATGACCGTCTCCTATTTGGGACCTTAAAACACCATTTCCACCACTGAAATTCCTTTGAGTTTCAGTGGTGAGAAGGCCAAAACAAGGTGATCCTAATAGCTTAAAAAAATGGTACAAGAACAAGGCCAAACAAGGCCTAAGAGGGGGTAGACCACCCCTAACACAAGAGTGACCTTAAACAAACATTATAAGCATGCAAAATTAGAACTTTTTTCAGTAGAAAGTCAAGCCTAAATAAGCATACAAATAGGTTCAAAAGCTTAAGCAAAAACCAAGGTTAAAGGGGTTAAAGGCTCACCCTTGTAGAACCACTTTGAAGCTACAACTCCAGCAACTTTTTTGAGCTCAAACCAAACCAAAAACACCAAAACTAGCTTCTAAGAGCCTCAGCAACAAAAGGATGGTGTTTCACTAGGTGCTTTAGTGCAAAAGTGTGAAGAAAATGCACTTTTGAGCACAAACAAGCACAAATATAGAGAGAGGGAGAGAGAGGAAATATATATAGAGAGAGATATATATAACTTGTATCTCAATTTTTCAGAACCCCTGGAAGGGGAGAGGGGTCTCCCTTCTTATAGAAAATCAAATCTTAAGCTTGTTGAGCAAGCTTGAGTCTTGATTCCATCCCACCATAGATGAGATCTGTGCTCACCAACTGTCACAGCTGGCACAAAAATATCTGCAAAAGCAGGTGGAAAAGGTCTCGGCCAGAAAATATGGCCGATCAACCAAAAAGAGTGCCGATCAACCAACACTTATGGCCAATGACAAGAAAATAAGGCCGATGGCACAAGGCCTTGGTTGATGGGTTGTAGAAATGGCCAACAAGCCACCCTCTTCTCTCAGAAGCAAAATCACAAGTCCTTGGTCCACAACCAAGCACAAAAACAGACAAGTTGAGAGATCCTAAGGCAAGGCGCATGGCCGAGACCTTCGGGAACTCAAAACGAACACGAGCATGGATGATCATCGAGTATTCAAACGATGACGTCCAAGTCTTGAGGACGGTCAAAAATGGGGTGTCTATACATGCATGTCAATTCTTGACTCCATTTCTATTACAGATGGTACAAATGGTGCTTATAACCATGAAACTCAACACAACCATGCTTGCATGTATGATTCAATGCCCAATCTTTCATAATTAACATGTTACATGCTAGCTTATGCAAATTCATGGAAATTCTAAACATGCATGCATTCATTGACTCCAAATTCATCAATTACAACTTAATTCTTGTTCTTGGTTACATATTCTCTTTGAATTCACAAAATTACAAACTTAACTTATGAATTTATGCTCAAATACTCACCTAGGAGCCTCAATCTTCACAAATTCTAGCTAGATCTTTGAGTTTAGCTTCCAATCCCTAAGCTTTGAGCCAACATTCATAATTTGAGCCCCCCCTTCTCTCTCTCTCTCTCTCTCTAGAGCACATTTCAGATTTTGAGTTCACCAAATGAGGGTCTTAAGTATATATTGGCCTATTTATAGGCTTGCTTAATAACATTGATTAAGTTTAAGTAATGGAACTCTAATTAACCATTCTGAATCTAATTATTTTGATCCGAATCAATTTTTAATTAAATTTCACCATAGGCTCTAAAAATTACGCTAATCACAATGGCGTAGTCAATTTTGATTTCTGTGGCCGATAAGGCCTTCAATTTTCAGTTCAAAGCACAGATTCTAACAGATTTTCCTACAGTGAACAGATACAAAGCCAAAATCACATATAATCATGCAATTAACACCCAAATTCAAATTAAGCACATAATTACAAACATAATCATGATTAATTAACATAGTATAGGACACGATTATCACAATCACCCTATCATGCATGGTCAAAGGCAATGGAAACCTAGGAAAATGGCACATTTCATCACTTTTGAGTATGAAATGTTCCATTTTCCTTGTGTTCAAACTAACATCCGATTTGAACACATGCAATGCAACATAAAGAATGCTTATCTTGTCTCTTTTACTTGCCAATTTTGTTTATTCATATTAATTACCAAATTATTCCTTAATCCATTAAGTCCATTGGTGAGTGTCCTCTAATGGAAAGAGGGCTCAAACCACAAGTTGTTTTGGGCATGAAAGAGGCATTACACTATTGGTAATGAACCCCCTAAGGGATTAAAACATTGGGTGTAACACCTCCATTTCACACTTAGGCAAACAAGTGGTTTGAAACCACTTTCAAAGAAAAACAAAAGAGTGAAGAATTAAGGGGAATTATAGAAATTGTAGTGCTGGAAATAAGTGATAAAAGCATAAGACAGATGCTATCAACTCAAATAAGTGATGTCTAAGACCTAAAACACCAAGCACATGAGGACAATTACACTACAAGCATACAAAACAAGACTCAAATGCAACTAACAGCTAAGAACAGTCCTAAAACATGTTTAAAATAGTCCTAAAACATGCTGGAATTGAGCTAACAAAAGTTAGAATAATAGACTAAAACATAAAGGATGCTAGGCTAGTAAACAAAACACAAGGAGGGGAGGCTAATCCCTCTAATTTTGGACTTCAAAAAGTGTTTTTAGCCACTGAAATAACTCTAAAATTCAGTGTTTAAAAGCTCAAAAAAAAAATTGATGAAAGAACGGGAAACACAAGTGGAAAGGCTTAGAGAACAAGATTCAAAGAAGGATGATTAACCCCTCTACCTTTAATAGCCTTAAACCACAAGCTTCAGCCCATAAAAACAGGTTTTGAAGAGCTTGAAAACAGCAATAAAACATGGAAAACAAGTGTTGTAGAGATGGTGTAAAAGGAAGAGAAGTATACCTCTTGAAGAGGAATGAACCCTTAAAGCATAAACCACCAATTTCACACTCTCAAGTGCTTCAAAAGTTCAAATCTAAGCTCAAATCACCTCAGCAAGAAGCTCTCTAGGTTTGGTTTGGTGTGTTTGGGCATAGGCTATGCAAGTTGCAAAAGATAGGGAGAATTGTAGAGAGAGAGAGAGAGGATATTTTTCAAAATATTTCTTCACTCCTAATGTTTTCTAACCTTGAAAGATGAGAGGGAGGTCCTCTATATATAGAAAATATGAGCCTTGGGTCGAAAATACCTGAATTAGGATAGCTGGAGCATTTGGAGGAAAGCTCGCCAAAATATCTGGGCTTTACACTAGTGGCCGACCGGCCAGAAGTGGTGGCTGGTCGTCCACAGATGGTAATTTGGCCACCTGTCGGCCATAGAAAAATATGCTTCCAGGCTTGAATTCCAATGGGCATATCTCCCTTATCCGGACTTCGTTACAGGTCATTCTTGAGTTTAAATTGAAGCCCCATAAGTCTACTTCTAATGGTGGAAGCCTCACATCTAAATTCTAAGTGTGTAAAGAGATATGCCTATTTTAGTGAAGGTTGCTCATTTTTGTCTTAACCGGATGGATGCCTAACTTCCAACAACCATATCTCCCTCATCCGGACTCGGGTTTAGGAGATTCTTTAGTGTAAAATAAAGTCCCAGAAGTCCACTTTCCAATGGTGGTGGCCTCACAACTTAAGTCCAAGTGTACAAAAGGATAGACCTGATTTAGTGAACGTTGCCCAGTTCTCTCTTAACGGTGTATGCCCAACTTCTTCCCCAACTAGGTTTCTTCTCTCTCCTCTAATTTTCTTCAACTCCAAACCTCTAAATAAGATGTTTTAAAATATTTTTGAAAGTGTTCACCTCTCTTCCATTAATTTCAACTTTGTCCTTGCCCGGTTTACCGAAAGTGCAATTTTTAACAAAATGCGAGTCTCGGAACATCGTAGAAACTTTTGGAAAAAATATTTTTAAAAAGAGGGTTTTATAGTCTAAAATGATTTTGGTCGAAATAGTTTTGGTCCAAAATGGGGTGCGAGGTTGGGATTTAGAAGCTCTTCTTGCTGAAGAAATCGAACATTTGCACAGCACAACTTTCATCATCGAGTGATCAATCAGTGGCGCCCAAGTCTTAAGGGCGGTCAAAAATGGAGTGTCTACAGTTGCCCCTCTTTGACAAAGCTCGAAGTCATGAAATGATATGAGTGAATGTCATAGCCCGAAGACGACCTATTTTGACAAGACCGTAAGACTCAAGCAAATAAACAAAATGCAAATGCAGTTGCTTGAACCCGAGGGTTGCCTACGTATCCCATTGCAAGGAATCAACCAGCGTAGTTCTGGGACAGGATGCAAATGACACACAATTGTAATGAAACAATACAAAGATATACAATGCAATGAAATAATCAAACCATAAGCAGTGCAAAACACACAAATATCATAAAGGATTGGCGATGTAAATCAAACTACGTTTTATACAGAAAAGGTGCTGGAGCACTCTAACCGCAATTCTTGCGGAATAGGCGCATGCACATGCAGAACTATGCTTTTCGTAGAAAGAGAAAGAGTACAAGTAATTAGATGGTATGATATAAGTGAGGAATGATCTGCTAGGGAAAGACAATGATCCTAAATACCGAATACAACAAGACAAAATACGATGCAATGGATGCAGTGAATAAGGCATAAGCCGAACCATATTTTACCTAGAAAAGGTATGAACACAAAACAAACCACGTCCAACATAGAAAAGGTGTCAAAACCCTCAGACCACAATTCTTGCAGAATAGGCGCGTACACATGCAGAGCTATGTTTTAACATAAAAAGGTATGGGCACATGCCAAACCAAGCTTAACATGGAAATGATGCTGACAATAAAATGGTATGATGCAATAGATATATGCAATAAATTCTATATGCAATAGAAGTGATAGATATGATGCAATAGATAATAAATGTGATGTAATAGCTATGAAGTGAAAGTACCTTACAGAGGCAATTGGTAATGACTCACCTTATGCTGTTCGGGATCTTTCGCTTTTTTTTTTTTTTTGGTTGAACCACAAGTAGGGCTGTGCAAAATACCGCTCAATCCGTTAAAACCGCACCGATCCACATCTATCCGCACCGCTGTAACCACTAATCACGGTTTAAACTTTAAAATTTATAATCCACTAACTGAACCGCTCCGCTCCGCTATAGTTAATACATATATATTTTTTAACCTCCAATGAAATATCAATGTAAAAATGAGTGCGAGAGAGATTTAAGATATGAAATTTATTACAAATTAGTGGTTATATATATGAAACATATTATGTAAAATTACTTTGTGGTATATATCTAAAAAATATGATACAAATTAGTATTATATTTATGCAAATGTATGATAATTAGTTAGAATATTCTTCAATCCGCCAATCCGCCAAAAATCGCCCAAACCGCAATTTGTCAATCCGCTAATCTGTCAATCCGCCATTCAGTTTGTAAAATTACTCTCAAACCGCCCGAACCGCACCACACACACCCCTAACCACAGGTACTACTTTTCTCCCTGGCTATGTTCGCAACTTTCCCTATTCTCTAACAGGGTGACCAACTAGAATTGAGACGGACATACGCTACCTCAACCTATGAGGCTGCCATACAGATTTTAAGCCGAGGATACACCCCTGGATATTTAAACTAGACTTTAGTCTTGAAAATCTCGAACCTTTATGTTCTAGGCCTCGGCCATTCGAACTCTAGTTTCCACCATCTCAGTTGATCTCTTAGGAACTCACCGCAAATATAGGCAGATGGCTATACCAGACCGCCTGAAGTTGTTCGGGTACGACAAACACCAAAGGGATTGGACCTTTAGAGGATTTAAGGTCTCCTAGATCGAGGAGTGGACAGGACAGTGCGAATGAGGGTGAATGAATGCACAAAATAATGCTATACACGATGCAATGCACAAGATAGTGCGATATAAGATGAAATGCACAAAACAGTGCTCTATAAAGTGAAATGCACAAGATAGTGTGAGTGTGAGTGCACAAAATAGTGCGAGTGAGATACACAAAAAAGTGCAAGTGAAAGTGCACAAAATAGTGCGAGTGGAATGCACAAAATAGTGCGATGTAAGATGAAATGCGCAAGATAGTGCAATGTTTGAAATATAAGATGAATGGACAAAACAGTGCTACATGAGTGCACAAAATAATGTGATGAAATGCACAAAAGAGTGCAAGTAAAATGCACAAAATAGTGCAATGAAATGCACAAAATAGTGCAAGTAAGATGCACAAAATAGTGCGAGTGAAATGCACAAAATAATACGATGAAATGCACAAGATAGTGCGATGAAATGTGAAATGCACAAGACAGTGCTATATGAGTGCACAAAATAGTGCGATGTAAGATGAAATGCACAAGACAGTGCGATGTAATGCACAAAATAGTGCAGTGCAGGGTAAAATGCACAAGATAGTGCGATGTAATGCACAAAATAGTGTGATGTAAGATGAGATTGTGTGGTGGAGGCACGAAGTGAGATTATTGTGTGATAAATTGCATAGAATGAACAAGTGAACAAGATTACAAATCAATATAGTGACAACTCATGTTCCGGAAAGATAGACAACCGATGCTTGATGTTAATTGAAAACATGTTCTATGCAAGAGACAAGAGCATATTCTATGCAAAATTGAAAGCATGTATTATGAAAGAAACAAGAGCATATTCTATGCAAGATTAAAAGCATGTTCTATGCATGATTGAAAGCATATTCTAAGCAAAATTGAAAGCATATTCTATGCATGATTCATAAACGATGCAAGGCACGCGCGCAACATGAGTATATGTGAAAATGCACATTCTATGCAATAGAAGAGAACAAAATATGTAATTTTGACAGAATGACAGATCGAACAAAAGATGTTGTTCAGCGACAACCTCCGATTTACCCCTCGGAGACTTTGTAACATTCTCAAAAGGATATATCCTATTCATATTGGCAAGAAGTAACATCTGCAAGCTGTTTTGATTGCCATTTTGACTTGAAGCAAGCTTGAACTTGGGGTCGAGGTACACTCATACTCCAGAGAAATGGCGAGGCCTGAGAAGGTGCACCTGGAACGTAGTCTTGGAATTTGCTAAAGTTGAAACATACTAAGATGCTCCAAATTTTCCTTCTTTTTCTTTTATTTTGTAGTCTGGAACCTATGTAGCTTCAGATAAGTCCTGGTTCTATTGCCCTCACTCCTAACCTGGGTTAAACCCTGCAGTTTATGAAAGAAAGAATTTTGTTTTGCAGATCATGTTGAGAATGACACGGCACTCTGAGCACAAAACAATTTATCTTGGAAATTTAAAATTGAGAAATGAGTTCTTAACCGGGTATTGAGCCTACGACTGACTACAGTCAAAATGACTCAACAAAGGAAAACAAAGAAAAACAACCTAAATACAAATATTTACACTCACAACGACTCAAAACAAGAATCAAGACAAACAAAAACAACAAACACAACACTCATAAATGTTCCAATGGCGAGAGACCTCTTGGTTCATGGGGAGCCTGTTTTTCCAGGTATTGTTTCCCACCCTTTCTTATTTGTGATTATCACATCACTTTGGCACTCAATCTTTTTTTTCTCTAAAAATCCCTTTCCTTACTTTTCCTCTTAGCGCACATCTCTCTATTCTTTAATCTCTCTTATTTTTATATCCCTCTCTTGAGTGGTTGATGGATAAGCATGAAGTTGTGGGCTCTTGCCCCTAGTATTATACTAGATTCTCCTTTTTTTGCTCACAACTAGTGAGCTCTCAAACAGAGGGGTTGTGGCGCAACTAGAGGTTCAACAGATCTGTAACTGACATCAGTTGATGATGCTCTTGGCCAGTTTGGATGTGATCAGACTTGTCCACATGAGAGAGTGGAATACCCTGCTCCATTTCCAGTTCGTGCTTTGCACTTGGCTTGGTACCTCATCGCTTGGAGGATGAGAGAGTCTTCGGCCCTCTGTTGTTGGCTTCAGTTGTACCCTTTTTGGCGAGTACGCTGATAATGGGGAAAAGATAGAAAACTTGACTCGACTATGCCCCTAGTTCATCATTTTGACCATTTTTTTTTTTTTTTGGCTTTCTGCTAAAACAATTTTAACCAACATGAGAGTTAGATTAACATACTTGTTCGATTTTCTGATTTGAAATCATGTAAGTCAGGTTGGGAGTACTAAAAACTTTCCTTTTTTGGGTCCAAGATATGGTCTAGTTTTGGAAAAATAGAATAATTTTTGAGAAAATTAGTCAACTTCATTAAAAAAATCCTCAAAATTGTTTTTGCAAATGGCCATGGCTCAACCAACGTGGAATTTACTCTTGAGATGCGCAATCTCAGATCTGAACTTGATTTGTCTTGTAGCTGAATCTTTCTAACGGAATAGGACAGTCCGATTTTGAACGAAGCTAAGCCAATTTGCACATGGATAGGATAGCTAAGTTTGAACAAGAATAAGCCAATCAACATGGATGAGCCAAGCAAGCTGAAAATGGTTAGAGCCGAACTTCAAGATGAAGTTGCCTACGTATCCCAAAGATGGGAATCAGGTCGTACGTAGTTCCGGGTTAAGGTACACTTGGGTGTTGACACTCTTCTTTTACACTCTAACTTTTGCCAAAGCTGCCCTTTCGGGTTTTCAACCTTGCGAGCTCTTTTTTTCTTTTCTTTTCTTTTCATTTTTCTTTCTTCTTCTTTTCTTTTTTCTTTCTTTCCATTTTTTCATTTGTTTTCTTTTTCTTTTCTCTACTTTAACTTTTGCCTGGGTTGCCCTTCCAAATTTTTAGCACAGTGAGCCTCTCAAGGATAGAAAATTTTAACTTGTCCATGTTGAATGGTCGTAGGATCTCTAAGCCATCTGAATCCATGAGAATGGTTGTTACTGCTGACTAAATAGTCTTGATGATGTAAGAGCCCATCCAATTGGATCTGAATTTGCCCCTAGTGTTGTGGATATGAACTTGATTGTCCTTCAACAAAAATTTTCTTTTTTTCTTTTTGTGGGATTTTTGCTTTCTTGTCGATCTCCATTGATTTGTAGAATGACCCATCTTTGGAATCTTTGAGCACATCTAACATTTTTGCCTCTAGTTCAAGGGCTACTTTTGATATAGCTTTGCAAGCTTCCTTTGATGACATTTGACCTTCTTGATCTAACGTTCTTGCCCTTAGTTCAAGGGTTGCTTCCGGTCTAGCCATACAAGCCTTATATTGTGATTAATCATTTGAACATTCTGAGTCAAGGTTCAAAGGTTTGAAAACAAAGGGGCCGAGTCTTGAGACTAAGAGCGATCTTATGCTGCACAATCTCGAGAGTGATTCCACGCATGTCTTCGTAGGACCACACAAAACATTTTTTGAAATCTTTTAATAAAGCGACTAGTCGCTCAGGCTCCTCTGAAGACAATGCAGAATCAATCTAAATCAAGACAAGATCCTTCTCAGTACTCACATTAACAAACATAATCTCATTCATTTAAGGGTTTAGCATGCCTCTCTTTCTCTTAGTCGATCAAATTTTTGCAAATTCTGAGGAATTCCTTCCTCTTTGTTTTCATCATAGTGTTAGAAAAGTTTTGAAAAGCTTAGGTTAATGCAATGATTTCAAGGCACAGAAAAGTAAGTGAAAATCTCTGCCATTTCATTCAAAACTTTTGGCTCAACTGGCTCCATGATAGAAACAGACTTAAAAGAAAGAGCGAAAAGACAAAGAAAACAAATAGGGAAGTAATGCTCGAGTTAATACGCTCGAAATCACCAACCTCCGACGCAACAAGACAGACTCCAAAGAAAAAGACTGACTTAATACAAAAAACTCACTCAATACAACACAACAAGACTGGCCCAATACCTAAGTGATGCTCGAGTGTCGACCGGCTAGAATTGGTGGCCGACCGTCCACCAATGGTGGCCAACCGTCCACAGATGGTAATTTTCAGCCACAGAAAAATATGCTTCCAGGCCCGACTTCAAATGGGCATATCTCCCTCATCTGGACTCCGTTGCAGGTTATTCTTGAGTGTAAATTGAAGCCCCATAAGTCTACTTTCCAATGGTGGTAGCTCACATCTAAATTCTTAGTGTGTAAAGAGATATGCCTATTTTAGTGAAGGTTGCTCATTTTTGTCTTAACCGGATGGATGCCTAACTTCCAACAACCATATCTCCCTCATCCAGACCCGGGTTTAGAAGATTATTTAGTGTAAAATGAAGCCCCAGAAGTCCACTTTCCAATGGTGGTGGCCTCATAGCTTAAGTCCAAGTGTACAAAAGGATAGACTTGATTTAGTGAAGGCTACCCGGTTCTCTCTTAACGGTTTATGTCCAACTTCTTCCCCAACTAGGTTTCTTCCCTCTCCTCCAATTTTCTTCAACTTCAAACCTCTAAATAAGATGTTTTAAAATATTTTTGAAAGAGTTCACCTCTCTTCCATTTATTTCCACTTTGTCCTTGCCCGGTTTACCGAAAAGTGCAATTTTTAACAAAATGCGAGCCTCGGAACATCGTAGAAACTTTTGAGGAAAATATTTTGAAAAAGGGGGTTTTATGGTCTAAAATGATTTTGGTCAAAGTAGTTTTGGTCCAAAATGGGGTGCAAGGTTGGGATTTAGAAGCTCTTCTTGCTGAAGGGATCGAACGTTTGCGCAGCACAACTTTCATCATCGAGTGATCAATCAGTGACACCCAAGTTTTAAGGGCGGCAAAAAATGGGGTGTCTACAGCCGAAGAAATACTCACTAGGCTAAAACCGCCCGAGTATAGTGAGATCAAGCTTGTCTTCAATGGAATTAAATGAATGCAACCAAAAGTTTGCTCCATTATTGATTCTTGCCTATTATAAAATCATAAATGAGCATCACTTATAATCTAAAGCAACTTGATGATGCAAATACTATAAGAATTCTTAATGAATAATCTATATGTTCAAATTAAGTATTTGATTACAACAAGACCCTAGATTACATAGCCCTAACTCCTAAACCAGGAAAGGAAAACACAATCACACTTATACATAATCACACCTATAATTTGTACAACCGCAATCATGCTAAATATAGAATATACACAATACACAATATATTTTGACACACTCAAACTCAAGGTGTTTTAGCAGAAAACATTGAGAGTTTGCTAAGAATAAACTGAAACCAAGCGGTAGTGTGAGTCTTAGTAAAGAAGTCCGCAAGTTGCGAAGCCAAATAGAAGAACGGAAGCGAGATAGAGCCAGAGTGCAAATGTTGTTGGACAAAGTGACAATCAATCTCGATGTGTTTCGTTTGTTCATGGAAGACAACATTGTGGACAATCTGAATAGTATTGTGGTTGTGACAATAGAGAGAGGTCGGAGAAGACTAATGGACACCAAAATTAGACAGGAGTCAACGAAGCCAAACAATCTTAGTAGTGGCATAAGCTATAGCACGATACTCAACTTTGGTAGTAGAGCGAGCAACAGCTGATTGTTTCTTACTTTTCCAAGAGATCCAGGAATCACAAAGAAACATACTAAAACCAAATGTAGACTTGCGATCAATAACATCACCAGTCCAATCAGAATCAACATAGGCCACCAAGTCCAAAGAGAAAGTAGAGGACAATAGTAAGCCTTGAAAGATGGTACCCCTGAGATAGCGAAGAATATGAGCCAAAGCAGCCCAATGGTTAGAGCGAAGAGCAGAAAGGAATTGACCAACCATATGAACAACATAAGCAAGATCAGGACGAATAACAGTCAAATAATCTAAATGACCCACAAGCTTTTAATAGTGAGGGGATTAATAGTGAGGAATTATTAAATTATTTTTATATAAAATAATAAAACAAATAAAAAAATATAAAAAAATAAATATTATATTTAAAAAAAATTCCCAATATATAAAAAATAAAAAAAAATAAAAAATTTCTAATCCCCTCACTATTTTTCTAATACCATCTCTACTTCCTCCTTTCCAATCCCCCTTCCTCCTCTCTGCTAATACCAAGGGATTACTAATCTCCTCCCTATCTCTCAAAACAAACACTTCATTCTCAATCCCTTCCTCACTATCAAACCCAATCCCCTTCCCATAAACCTGAATAAACGGGGCCTTAGAGTGTTCAGTGTGTTTAGTGTGGAGGAGAGAGTTATACTATGTGCTATTGCCACAAAAGAAACTTCTTTTGCCTGGGCAAAAGCAACTGTGATTATTAGAATTGATAATCCAGACGTAGGGGTGTTTGGTAGGAATTATACAAGTAGTTTATAATTTATTTTAATTTGAGAGTTTCTATCAAATTGATATAATTTTTACTTATAGCTTATTAGGTAGAAATAATTTAAATAAGTTGAAAAAGTTAATTTTCAAAAGTTTAGGGAGATGCACTTTTAGTTTCTACTTTCTGATTATCAGTTTTTAGTTTAAAGGGTAAATTACACTTACACCCAAGGTTTTCAAAAGCGGTTGCGGTCACCATAACGGTGGCCGTAACGCAGTTGTAATTGCGGGGTGTAAAGGTCATAGCGTAACGGTTGTGGTAACCGGAACCGTGAATTTTTTTATTTTTTACACAATTTGAAAAAAATTTATCGATACGTATATTTTTTTTTCCATGATCATATTTATTGGGTCTTAAAATAAATATTGATCAATTTTGTATATTTTTAAGTATGATCTAATATATTTCATATTTTTAAATCACTATAAACTGAGTTTTTTACATTTTATTTTAATAATTAATGACTTTATATTATACACAAAATCAATCACTAACTATTATATATAAGATAAACAATGACAAAAGTAAGAAAATAAATAAGAGCTTAAATATATATTTATATATTTTCTAATAAAGTCAAATACATAATGACCACACTTATTATTATTATTATTATTATTATTATTATTATTATCAAACAATATATAGATAGACACACAAACAAAATGGTTGAGTAATGGCAACTGAATAGAATAACATAGGTCTTACAGTTTCAACAAATTAATAACATACTTTTCATCTTCCCTCTTCTCTCTCTCTCTCTCTCTCTCTCTCTCTCTCTCTCTCTCTCTTGCTCCTCCATCTTCTCTCTTGTCTCTCTATCCCTCTTTTCCCAATTTCAGCTTTTTTTTGTGTTTTTTTTCGAAAGAAGCAGTTTGGAACCGTTACATAACAATGCGTAACAAGCCGTTATGGCGCCATTACCACTGCTACAGCAACTGCTACGGCCAACACACTTGTGAATCTCAATCACACTACAAAAGCGCCCGTAACAGGTGACAGTAACCACCACAACCGTTATGTAATGGCGTTACGTAACGGTTGTGGCCACTTTTTAAAACCTTGCTTACACCCCTGAGATTTGGATTTAATATATATCACATCTGACGTTTCGAAAATTATACTAACCCCTCTGTCATTGTAATTATTTAAACGTAATGAAAATATTGAACTCATGTACTTTTTTTTTTTCTTACTTTGCTTTACTTTTCTTTTCTTTTTTTTTAAATGTAAGTTTCTCTGTTTTTTTGTTAGAAATTGTTACCTTTTATATAAGTAGGAGTTTGTAAAATGAGACTATTAACCGCATGGGTAAGAATGTAATTTCCAGAATGTCAAAGGGGTGTGTCATATGATTTACCCAATTTTTAAAATAATTTTCACCAAACATTCCATAGAAGTTAAAAGTATCTTTTAGCCAATTTAATTTTTTTTTAAATTTATTTAAATTATTCTTACCTAATAAACTATAAGCAAAATCGTACCAAATAGTCTAGTATGAATTTCTAAAATAAAAAAAAATTATAAATAACTCAAATAAATTACACCAAATACTATAAGATCTTAATTTGATTTTTAAATTTGTTAATTTCTAATAAAAATCTAACAAACACCGCTCATGTTAGTGATAATGTTGAGTTGTTAAATTAATCATTTTATAATTTTAACTTTAAAAATATTATAACATTTAATATATATATTTTTGATCGAATCTATATTTTTAAATTATTTGTCAGTATTTGTCAAATTAGATCTATGTTATATATCAAACTATGAATAAAAATTAAAAAAAAAATCACAAATTTTGCATGAAATTTTTTAATACAAAATTTATTATTGAATATAGTTTTTTTTAACAAATTTTTTCGAAGGGAATAAATAATATAAAGTTTATGAAAAACGGATATGTAAAATTAAAATTGTGAATTTTAAAGTTTTGAAATAAATGAAAAAGTAACTTCCTAATCCCTTATTAATGTTTTGTGCAACAATAATTCACGTATGAAATTTGATGGGTTTAAAAATATTTTATGAGACCTAATTCATACAATAAAATCTCATTAATTCATATAATCGAATTGGAAACATATCTTCTTTTAATGATTGAAGATGAATGAAATGGCATGACATTTATTCATTGTAAATACAATATTCTCTCTCTACACTCAATATCTCTATCAGTTATAGTATATCATTATCAATGATTAAAGAAATGATGGTATGCAATGGAGCATGAAGTTGAAAACAATTGAAATTTCTGTTTCCCATTGTGATATAAATATTCTTTAATATTTGAAAACAATTGAAAGAATAAATTGGAATAACATATGCATAAAATGTTTCCCTCTTCTACTGTCATGTCAATGTTAAAGATTGAAGGAATGATGGAACATAATGGAACGCAAAATTCATAAGAATTATAACGTGTTATTTATCAAATTTAAATGATTTGAGCTCTTTCAAATTAAATTAAGTTTTGTCGTTTAATCAAATGAAATCAATTGTATGATTTTTTTTTTTATTATTCTACTATATCAATGATTGTATGTAATTATTGCATACTAAATTGTGCTCGTTTGCATTACTTTCGAAAGTTTGAGGGGCCACATTCCTGGACATCCATCCTTTGGTTATCAAAAAAAGGTTGCAAAGGCAAGAACTTTTCTAGGAAAAGAAGATCATTAATATCTTGATCAAGACTGGCTTTTTACCATTATCACATTAGTTTTAATGTCGCAATTACACATAGAAAAATATTTTTTATGATATTTTTTTTCCATCAAAACAAATAGAGCATTAGTAGAAGTCTTAAGTTTGCAGTCAAAGGTCTAAAACTTCACCTGAAAAAAGCCAATATTGCCATGGATTTCAGTAATGTGAAGAGCATTTTAGCATTAGGATCATGGCAATAGGAAAACTGACAGACACACACACACACACACACACACAAAAAAGAAAAAAGAAAAAAGAAAAAGAAAAAGAAAGAGACTACCAGAACAGGTTCATCATAACATATAAGATTAGTTCAAAACACAAATGTCAAACTGAAATTAAAACAAAACATCTCAGAACCTCACAACAAGCTATCTGCTTTTGTAGGCAACCTTCTGAAGAAGTTAAAAGGCGACGAATGGAGCTTATCACGAAACCTTGGATGCCTCAAAACATATAATACCAGAAGAACACATAACCCTTGGATGGGAGTGAACCAAAGCACCACAGCCGCAACCAAACAGGATATCATAAACAGAGCTGTGGCTCTCGGATCACGCCAGCTCAGCAAAGAATGAAACCTCTCCCCTTGTGTTGCCAAATCCCCAACCACTGTCTGCATCCTTGCTGCAATACATCTCAATCTGTTGTACCTCGTCTTCAAAACATCAGCTTGCCTAGAAGACAGAAATGAATCAAACTCTTCATCTAATTCATCAACAGTCGCTGTATCAGCGTGAGAGAGACTCGCGTCCATGTGAGGAGGGTGTCGCGGCCTCTTCCTATAGTTCAAAAGCCCCACCAAAAAAAGGGATAGTAAAATTGTAGTGAAAATCATTTTTGGGTAGATGATTATTATCAAGCACCATATGTGGATGAACACCGTCTTGAAAGGGTTTTTCCACAAGCGTATCTCATCAAACGATCTATTAACTGTAACAAGGCCAGACAAAACATCGGTAATCCTACAAATATTGGCTCTGCTTTTTCGCATACTCCACATGTGTGAGCCTACGTCGAGCACGTACTCAACAACCTCTTTTCTCAATGGAGGCTCAGCCCGGCTCATCCTCATTGCGATGATTTGAGTTGCCTGGTGCCTTAAGCTACCTTGCTGAAAAACAGACAGTGGGTGAAGATAATGCATTTTTGGCAAAAGGGGCTGTGCATACAATTGGAGCATATTGTACAAAGATGAGTAAGTAAACCTCACAGCTAATTGAATCTCTCCCATCTTCTTCACCCCATTGGAATGTAAGACTATGAGCGGATACGAATGTGTGTAAACGCGATCACTTTCAAGCATTGATAACCGAATCCTCACTTTCCCAATTCTTGCATCCTGCACTCCATCCTTATCTTGCAAATGGCAGTTATCAAATACAACAATTGTAATGACAGTGCAATGATCAAAAACTTCCCATGTGTATTGCTCGTTCCATTTTGGATTGAAACTGTCTATGATTGTTCTTGTGCGAATCCATTTCTGCCCATATTTAGCCACGCAATAGGCGTCTGCAGTTCCTCGACCATCCTTCTTCTTCATTGCTGACAAGCCTTGAGCACTCAAAATCCCCAATTCGAACACCCCAATACCCGGTTTACACAATTGCTTCATTGTAGCCCTCAGATCGCTGCTATATTGAGTCAATTCATCGAGGACATGGTACCCACCATCCAAGCTGATCCTGGTACGAATCCGACCCACAACCTTCCCCTCTTGCTTCTCAATATTGTACCATCTACTATTCACACATTCACATTCAGTCCTCTTCTCCACATTCTGTAAAAGAACCCTACATTTCCCCAAAACTTCATCCTTATTGGGTGCCACTCTATCCTCCACACTCATAACCAACTCTTCCTCAAAGGGCTCTGCAGCAACAAACATCAAGTCCTCATTCCACATCGGATTCACATTCTTGTTTTGTGAAATTTTACTTATCATAACAACATTCCCAAAAACAACCTTAACAAACACTTCCAAGGGCCTATTCTTGTCACTTGGCTGCAAATCTTGAGCCTCAATCACATTCACTCTAAGATACCAAAGCTTGGGGGATAGATATACCTTTGATCGAATATTGGCCACGCCATCGCCACTAACCCCAGCAGCATCCAAATGCCAAGCATCCGGGAAGACCTCATCGGCTTGAGTACCCATCCACACAGCCACCATCAACTCTCCTCTAATCCTTTGCCCATTTTTGTTCTCCAATTTGTACCATTGCGGCGCCAAAGGGCTATCTGGTGGAACCCTCTTCGGAACATCATAGATTTCAAACACAATCTTGCCAATGTAATCATCCCTATTATCCATATCCTTATCCTTCACAATGATATCAACGGAAGTGGAATGAATTCGATCTTTCAAGAATGCAAATACTTGGTTCCATTCTGGGTTGGGTTTGTTTTCGAAATGCTTTGTCACACCCTTGTAGTTTCCAAGCTTCAGTTCAACAAAAGGATCACAAGAAGAACCGTTGGCATTGGCATTAGCATTAGTATTAGCATTAGCATCTTTTGGAGGCAATTCTTTGGCCTTGACTACTCTGACATAGAGGTAGTCCATTTGCTCAACGAGGTCGAAAGTGGTGGAGACTCTGTCAATGCCGGCGGCCCTCCCACCACCGCTGCCACCGAGGTTCGGTGATGTCTCCTTCAGAGTAAAATCCTCAGGTGGGCTTCGGTTAGGATTACGATTTCGAGTTTGGTTTTGGTTTTGGGTCTGCATTGTGTGTGTCTTGCAAGAATTGGATTGAGTGTGAAGCAGTGATTCAAAGAAAGAACTTGAAAACCCACTTTGGATATAGCAAGAAGAATGAAAATATGTTT
The DNA here is from genome assembly GCF_055761805.1 of Camellia sinensis. Taxonomy (NCBI): domain Eukaryota; kingdom Viridiplantae; phylum Streptophyta; class Magnoliopsida; order Ericales; family Theaceae; genus Camellia; species Camellia sinensis. The sequence continues at coordinate 74,172,267 of NC_138966.1, read as the reverse complement.
GAATTTTGAGAGAGTTTTGAAACGTCTCGAAACCTAGAAGATCGGGAGTGGCAATCAAGGATTTTACAGAGCCGTCACAAAAACAGAGCAATGGACACACAAGTTTTAGGAGATATTTTTTCCTCTAAATTCTTGGTAACGAAAACAAAAGCCAGCCAATGAGTGAGCCAATCAACCAAACAACCAACAAACCATTGGGCCTTGAATCTCTCTCTGAAGAGGATTTCAAAAGTTGGGGAATCACAAACGTTATCTCTATTTTCAAATAATAAGCTCTTTGTCAATATACCACCTCTGTAACCGCCTGAAATGGCTCAGATTATGTGACAATGCTCTGAAATCAAATGAAAATACAATGTAAGATACAATCAAAGAAAACCCAAATAATTTTTATGTTATTTTTTTTATAAAAAAGTGTATTTCAGGGGGGGAAAAAAACTGGCAAAGAAAACCCATATCCTTCCATTCAAAGAAAAAGAAAATCCTTATCTATATGTAAAGAGAGAAAGAGAACAACAATGGCGGAAACAGAGAAGGAACAAGAAGATGAAGAATGGGGTTATACCTGAGAGAGAGAGAGGGAGAGTTTTGATAGGAATGCAAGTTTTTGTTGTTGTTTTGATTAGCAAATGAGAGTAGTGGGCATTTATAGAAGGAAAACTCTGCAAAAAAACCAAAATGTGAATTGGAGAGAGAAAGTGTGTGTAATATGGAAACACTGTAAATTGAGAAGGATAGAAAAGCTGTCCGTGAAGATTGGATTAGATTTTGATTATTAATTTTATTTATTTATTTATGGTAAACATATATTTCTTGACTTGGTTACCAAGGAATGCTACAATTTCTATTTCTGCTTTGCAGTGTTTGTGTTGCTGAGAATACTGCCATGGCTATGGTTCTTTGCCCTGCATGCACTAAGTTATGAATAATACAAAACAAACAGAATTTATATACAATAATAATATGAATTATATATATGTTTATTAATAATACAAATTATTTATTTAATAATAAAAAAATCCTTTATTATGAATCATAATGATACAGTATTCTCTATGATTTTTATATTAAAAATATGTTTGGTTACTGAGAGGATAATTTGTGTGCAAATTGAGCCGAGCTAGGTAGAGTCTCTTTTGGATGTTGGGCTGAGGTAGGAGTTTTGGGTAGCTCAATCTTGAGCCGTGCATACATTGCGCCAGGGCCTGGACTAGGTTGCTTATATATAGTCTAGAGAGCGAACCGGGGTATTACCAGTGCATAGAGCCGAGCTAGAGTGAGCTCGATAGAACGCCATCTTGGTTCTGTTCAGTGCAGGACGGAACCAGGTTAGCTCGGTTAACTGTGTTACCAGTCGAGGTGACAGATTTGAACCGTCTCACTCGGTTGGTAGTAAGAAAGGTGTTCTCAGGATAGGCTATGATTGCTAGGAAGAATCTGCTAAGGAGAGTTGGAGTCTTATTAGGATTGTGTCAGGCGGATTCTATAAAAACTGAAGAAAGGCCCTATGCACAGGTATTGTAATTCTGACTCTCAATTGCACAGTGTTTTTGTATTTATTGTCTATTTGCTGACTTAGGCATCGGAGAGGTTTCTGACAAACACCCGCCAATGAGCTCACGTTTGTGTTTTTAGGTAGCAAAGCGACGACGTTCGGAGGAGTGCAAACTTGATCAACAGGATTATACGAGAAGATCACAACAACTCAATGTATTTCTAAAGTCAAAGTTCAACACTTTTATCATCGAGAAGCATCCAAACGCAAGTCTTTATGGTCTGTCAAAATAGAGTGTGCACACCAGGAAGGGCCTACGCCAGAGGCATTATTAGAGATCACGGTAGCTGCTGGGTAGCCAGTTTTACCAGAAATATAGGAGTTGCTTCTTGTATTGTAGCAGAATTTTGGGCGATGTGTGATGGACTAAAATTAGCAATTGATAGAAATATTAAGAACCTTGAGAATGAGACACATGCATATTTGTTAAAACAACTTATCATGGGAAAACCCAATGATTCACAGTAGCTCATAAATTTCATAACCGATTACAGGTACCTCATGAAGTGCCTCAGATTGGGAACAATTCATCACATCTTTTGTGAAGCCAATGTCTGTGCGGTTATGTTAGCAAATAAAGGAGAAAATTTTCAGGAAGGATTGCATGTGTTCTCCTTTCCTCTTTCTTGTATTTCTATGCATCTAGCCGCTAATACTAGAGGTGTTTATTTTCCTAGAAATTTGTAACTTGACTCTATATTTATATTTCTAATGCAGTTCCCTTTCTACCAAAAACAAGAAAGAACAAGAAGAAGAACTCAACTTTGACAAAGAGTTTTCCAATAGAGAACTTTTAAATTAACAGTAATTGCTACCTACTTCTCTACAAAATTCTTAAATTAGATTCAAATCGTGAATTGAAATGGCCTTATCTCAAATTACGAATCAAATTGAATATCCAATTACTTTTTCCAGATACATAAAAAAATATAGCCATCTCTTTAAATGCTAAATACATCATATAGATATAAAATATTTAGAATTAAATTAATAAAAACATTATTTTGAATAATGATTACGTGATATAATAGGTAAGAAGTTAATATGGATTCCATGTAAGATTATCATATTACCTTTTTTCTTTTAGATATTTCTTGTCAATTATTTTTAATAAAGCAAGTATACAAAGACTTAGGTGGTATTTGATAAAACTGAAAACTAAAAACTGAAGATTGAAGGCTAAAAATTAAATATTAAAAATTAGATGCATAATTTTTTAAACTGAAAAACTATTTAATAAAAATTTAAGTGCTAAAGTAAAAATAAGTTATTTGATATGTATAAGCGTAAATTTAAAATTTATTATTTTCAATTTGTATATTTCAATTTTTATATTATAATGGTGGTGTTGATGGCATGATGGTGATGGTGGTGGCAATGGTGGCGACGATGGTAGTAGTACTAAAATGATGGTGGTGCTTATTGTAATAATGATAATGATGATGAAGGCAGTGGTATAGTAGTAGCGGTGGTGGTGGTGGTGGTGACATGGCATTGGGGTGGTAGTAGTGGCAGTGATGGTGGTAATAGTAACGATAGTGCTGATAGTTATGGTAGTGATGGCAGCAATGGTTTAGTGGTGGAGGCGGTGATAGCTGTAGCAATGGTGGTGGTAGTAATGGTGGTAGTGGTGGAAGTAATATTAGCGGTAGCAGTGGTAGTGGTGAGTTTATAATAGTGTATATTTACATTTATATTTAGTATTTATAAATTTTAGAATTAAGTAAGCTTCATATGACTTAATTTATTTCTTAAGTTTTAACTTATATTTTAAGAGGTACTTAAAATTTTAAGTAATGTCAATTGTGGTTATCAAATGAGATTAATTGATTATCACTTAAACATATAATTTTAAGTGTTGAATTATGTTATGTATGTTAATGTAATTGACTATTTGGATTAGTGAATCCTCATGTGGCTTTGATGTTTTTTTTTTCTTGCTTGTGTTGCCTCTGTTTTCTTTTCTTTTTGCTGGTTGGAAGCTCTTCAACTTGGCTGCTGGAGTTCTGTGTTGTGCTTAATCATCTTTCTCTGTGTCAACTATGTTGGGATGAGTTTATTTTGATTAGCCCATTGTTGCTCTTCTTTTCTGTATTGATGGATGAACTATGATGTAATATTCCATTGATTTTCATCAATATATTCTTTGTTTGTTGATAAAAAATAATAATAATGATATTGATGATAATGGTGAGTTTTGGTGGGATGGATTAGAGTTTTAGAGTAAGGAAAAAGATGAAGAGAAAATAATTGAAATTTAAAAAAGAAGATAAAGAGATTTGAATATGAAGTGATTATGGGGTACTGTGAGGAGAGAAAAAAAATTATTTTACAATTTAATTTGTATTGTCCTTATTAATAAATTTATATTAGGATATAATAAGAACTAAAATTTTAATTGAGCGTACTGAGGAACTATTTAGATGCAAATGGAAATACACTCAATTGTGTCATCAGGCCAAAACAAATATTTTTGCATTGATGAACCAAAAAACGACCCATTTCAGTTTTGCATTGACTTGAGTTGATTTTGATCATTCCATATTTTTTACCAAAATTCTATACTCAGCTGTTCAATTTTCTTAATTGATTTTTGTACCTTAAATTTATTACAATAAAATGCACTTAATTATTATATTTTTCGTGATAGAGGATAAATTGTCCTCAAAATTGTTTGGCTTGTGGAAGAAAACGAGAAGCATCTAAATTGTACGATTGACAATTGATAATAAAATTTTGGCGAAACCAATCAAAGGGTGAATTTGTTTTTTATTTTTTTATTTTAAAAAATTATGAATAATTTGAAAATAATTTAAATCACTAAAAACAGTCCACCAAAACTTGCCATTACAGAAAGGGTAGCGTAGTTGCCCTAGCTGAGGGTAGAGTGCGGCCCATACCCAAGCAAAGCCCAAGTGCATTCCACAACTACTTAACAAGTCAGCCCAAAATTAGGTTAAGCCCAAACAAACCCAAAAAAAAAAAAAAAAAAAATCTAAATTCTAGCTTTTTTTTTTTCAAAGAAAATTAGTGAAAAGTCTGTTTCTATGGTCGTTTATGACATGTCTAAAGATTGATTTGTTATATGGTTAAGGACATGATAATAAAATTAAAAAAATATACATTGAAAATGACAAATTATTGTTTTGAAGTTTTTTTTTTCACATAACGATGCGTAGCAATGGTGGTGATGATTTCAACAAATAGGCAGATTAGCCAGACAAATAAATGGATAGATGAATGACACATAAACACATAAATAAGAATTGAACAGATGAGAGTAATATAGGCTGTGTTTGGAAAAGGTTTGGAAACATAATTCCACCAGTTAGTTTGAATGTTGTGTTTGGTTAGTGATTTCAAAAATTGATTTCACACTCACTTTTGAAAACATGTCTACCCGATCATCCTTCCAGATGTCTCCTTGGACGTCCGGCCTGCTCACCGGAATAGTTTTTTTTTTTTTTTTTTTTTTTGCACTTGTTATTTTTATATTTTAAATAAAAAATATTTTCGAAATTTTTTAAATTTTTTTTATAAGTTTTGAATAGAATTTTGGATTGTGTGTTTGGTTATAAGTTGTAAGTTTTCTAACCAAATATTATATGACACATCAAAAATTTCAAATTCAATTCAAAATTCTTTTCAAAACTCATAACTACATAAATTTTTTATACTCAAATCATAATTTTAAAACTCACAAACTCAAAATATAACTTTATTTTCAAATCATAATTCTAAAATTCTACCAAATACTACCATAGTATTTCACATTATTGTTATCCGTATAATCCCAAAACACGTAGCCTAAACCCAAAAAGGTTTAGAAATAAACATTTATCCTGAGTTTCCATTTTCCTTTTTCTTTTGAATAATGTTTGAGAGCCACAATTTGTGTGGCTCAAATGGCTCAAAACTGTCAAAACAACGTCGTTTTGGCATGTTTTGTGCTCAAAACGACGTCGTTTTGACAGTTTTGAGCCATTTGAGCCACAAAAATTGTGGCCCTCTACCATTGCCCTTTTCTTTTTTGTCTTTTAGTACTAGTAAAAGTAAATAAACTAATGGACATAGTGTGTGAATGTAAGATAATTAATGACAATACATACATTTCAAATGACGTGTTATGCAAATTTAAGTGGTAAGGGAATAATATAATTATGTCAACCTTGGAGACTTGCATTTTTTTAAAAATTTTAAGAAATATTAGTTTAATTAATTTATGAATTAATTACACTATGGTCCCCCTCAACAATTTACAACTATCGTTTGGAAAAAAATAATTGAGTTTTTTTGTGGTTGGATGTGATGTTATAGGATAATGTTTGGATTTAATGAGCTCATATATAGTGATTTCAAGGGAGGCGTTTATTATATTGGGGTGTTTGGAAAGAGGTTTTTTTTTTTATATATAAACTTTTAAAGTTAAAATAGTATTAAAAGATAAAATAAATTAAAATGATTAATAAGATAAAATGTCATATTAAATTCAAAATCATTTTATTTTATTTTATTTTTTTTATCAGTAAAAAGAAACTTTATTATTGAAATCAATGAAGTACAGATTGATATACTTCAACAAAGGCAAGGCAAAAGCAAACATCATCACAGCAAAAATTTCTAATCCCAACTACGTTGGCACTAAGAATAAAGCCTAATCATATGCTAACTCAAACCAACATGTTGGAGAGAGACCAACATACGGAAGCAACAACAAATGAAAAGACACGCAACTGAATAGAAAAACTACTGAATAAAAAAGTTGTTGCATCATTTGATTCTCAAGCCCCTCAGACCTCCCAAGTTGAACACAAAGTCATTGACTATGTAATCCTTGAGATTGGCAGAGTGCTACATTCAAATTGCAACTTTGAACTTAATGCTCTCCACCAAGTTCCTCCCAATTAGGATCCTTGTTATTAAAGATCTTCTCATTTCTTGCAAACCAAAGGGTCCATAGTGTTGCTAAAGGAATTGCTTCCCAAATGAGTTTTCCCTGGAGCTTTGATTTTTGGCTATACCACCATTCAAACAGATCAAACAATAAGGATGGAATTACCCAAGAAAACCCCCACCGGATTGAGATTTCAACCCATACCTTCCATGAGAACTGACAATGCAATAGCAGATAAGATGATGATTCCTCTTCAATCCCGCAAAAAAGCACATGAGTTTGGAGCTTGAATAATGTGTCTTTTGAAAAGTAGATCAAATAATGCTATTTTATTCCACTAGACTAACCAGCCAAAAGCTTTGATTCTTGGTGGTGCTACTAAATACCGTAGCTTCACCACAGGAAAAGGAGTTAAATGCAATGATTCTTCAAGAATGGTGTACAAAGACTTAACAGAGAAAACTCCATCAAATGATGGGGGAGACCAAACCAAAGCATCTGCTGATCCATCTCTATTGAAAGGCACATTTTGCAATCTTGAGAGCAGATCCTGGTGAAGCTCATCTTAACAAACTCTAAGATTCCTGCTATAAACAATGTTCCATTCAGGGGAGCTAGAACCATTATTATTGTGGAGAATCTGCCTCACAAAGGAATCTTTATTAGAAGCGAGAGAGAATAATTTGGGATAGATCTCTGATAAGGAAGGGTTAGACACCCAATTGTCCTTCCAAAACTTGATTCTGCCTCTGTCCTCAATCGTCAAATGAGTATTTTTAAGAAATAAGTTTAACATTCTGGATTCAAACCTCTCCATCGAAGAAATATGCCTCCACACAGATGAACAATGTTCAAACTTTGATTGATTGAGCAGTTGTGAGAACCCGAATATAAAAATAAAGTAAATAATTAAATAATAATAATTTTACAATCTCAAATATTTTGATGGTAAATCCTAAAGTACAAATTAAATATTGTTAGAGGGTATTTTAATTAATTTTAAACACACGATATTAAAGGTTAATAATAATAATAAAACCCTAATCTCTCTTATTTGTTCACCACAAAATAGCCATAGCTGTGAGGGAGAACGATGGGGAAAGAGAGAGGGGAAGAGAGAGAGCGAGATTGGAGAGAAACTTTCAGCAACATTGGTGGGTCAACAACTCTAAGGTATTGTCCTATTTTAGGGTAAATTACACTGACCTCCCCTGAGGTTTCCGACAAATACAGAGACCTCCCCTGTGATTTCAATAATTACAATAACCTCTCCTACTTTGGTTGACAATATATACAAACCACCCTTCTGTTAACTAGCCGTTAGACAAGTGATGAAAATTTCTTACATCAGCATATTATCATGACTGAATACCAAAATTACCCTTTGTTTCTAACAATTAAGCACTACAAATCCTTATAACCAAATTACCCACAACATCACAAACAAACATTGCTCTTCTTCCTTTCCCTCCTCTCATCCTCACCCACTCTTCCACTGGTAGCATCACTACCATCACCTCATATTTTCTCTCTCTCTCTCTCTCTCTCTCTCTCTCTCTCTCTCTCTCTCTAATCCTTACCACTTCCATCTCCTTATTTTCCATTCCAAACCCACATTAAATTTATACAAAAGTTGTAGGCACACAACATTTTCTCCTCTAATCTTATACCCACTTTTCCATTCAACGAAATTAGAATAACTTAGGCTCCGCTTGTTTCAACTTAAAATATTTTGCACAAAAATTCTTTTTATATAAATTGATTTTACACAAAAAAAAAAATTCACTTTTATTTTTGTATTTCAACGTTTGGTTAACACTTAAAACAAAAATATTTTATTATCTAAAATAGAAATTTTGATTCAATAAAATATCATTTATTATTTTTTAGTGAGTTATAATCCTTACCACTTCCATCTCCTTATTATCCATAGACTCTGTTCTTTTTTTCTTTTCTTTTTTCATAGGCATAGCTTATCTCTCTCTCTCTCTCTCTCTCTCTCTATATATATATATATATATATCTCACTACATATACACATAAAGATCAAGACTTTTTTTTTTCTTTCTTGAGCATAGCTTCTCTCTCTCTATAGTTTATATATATCTCACTACATATACACATAAAGATCAAGACTTTGTTTTGTTTTTGTTTTTTTTTTCGTGGGCATAACTTCTCTCTCTCTATATTATATATATATCACTACCTATACACATAAAGATCAAATTTTATTCTTTTGATGAAATTGAACATCTCTCTCTCTCTCTCTTGTACATCTCTCTCCTTCAACAATTGTGTGTGTCTGGGTTAGACATCGTTTGATATGGGTTTGTTCGAATCCACCAAGGGCCAACGGGAGGTAAGCATTTGTTCGATCCATCAAGGTTTGTTCGAATCTTCATCATCTGGGTTCATCTCCTTCATCTTAAAAGTTTAACAAAATCACAATGTAAAGAAGATGAAGACCACAAAATTGAGTGAAGAACATGAAGAAATTTCTGTGAAATTACATATGTGTTCATCTTCATCATTTGGGTTCATCTCTTTCATCCAAGTATTTATTTTTGTGAAATTACATTTTTGAAATTGCTTGAAATTAGTTGAGATTCCTTTTGCTTTGTTTGAGATTGCTTGAAATTTGCTTGAAATTGCTTGAAATTTATCTAAAATTGTTTGATTATTGTTGTTGTGATTATTATTTGTAATTATTGTCTTTGTTGTGATTATTGTCTTTGTAGAAATTTCTCTGAAATTACTGTGTTTGAACAAAGGGCATTTTGCATCTTTTTGCATGCAAGAGCAAAGGTAATATGGTCATTTTGTATAGGCTACTAACGTTGTTTGTGCAAAATTGGCGAAATAGGGGGATCTTGATATTGTCAAGTAAAGTAGGGGAGGTTATTGTAATTATTGAAATCACAGGAGAGGTCCCTGTATTTGTCAGAAACCTCAATGGAGGTAAGTGTAATTTACCCCCTATTTTATTATATTTTTATACTGTGATTGTTCATGTGTGTAATCTGCTTGTTGTTGAAGGAATAGGAGAAACGGGTGTGTTGTTTGGATGCCAAGTCAGTGGTTGGTGATGAGAAATAATGGATGTAATTCTTAGTCAAAAAAAAATTCTACACACAAATACAAACTTTAAAAATCAAGAAATCATATCCAACGAATGAATTTTAAACTGAAATTTTTATAGTAACTTAAATAAATATTCATGCGAAAATTAAATAGTAATTTTTGAGAGTCAAAATCCATATAAAATGATGCGTGCAAATATGTCCAGGAAACTAGTACAAAATAGTAACTTTGGAAATGTCGTTCTCTTTGAGTATAAATCCGAAAATTATCAAATCAACATCATTAGAACCGGTTACGAGTCTAGTTTCTTAAATTTTTGGCCTTCTGTTGATTTCTTGGATATACTAAGAGAACCATTCAATGTGTTTGGTTTCAGTTTTTTAAATTCAGTTTTTTAAAAACTGAATTTTTTATTTTTCGTATTTTTTTGTTTTTAGTGAATATTTTTTAAATTTTAAGTAATTTTTTTACTTTTTTAGATGCACTTTACTTAGATGTATCTAAATAGTAAAATATTTGTGAAAAAATATTTTAAAAAATTAATAAATATGCAAAAATACGAAAATGTACTAAATTTTCATATTTGTTTTTGTATTTTTTGGTATTTAGTGTATTTTTTAAAGATTTTTTTTCATAAATATTATATTTTTTAAGTGTGTTTATGTTAAGTGTGTCTAAAAATAATAAAAAAAAATTGCTTAAAATATTAAAAAATTTATTGAAAACATTAAAATACGAAAAATAAAAAAGTGAAATTTTCTGAAAACTGCTTTCTGAAAACTGGAACCAAACAAGCTGATTAATTTCTTTAAAGTGCTGCAAAAAGCAACTTTTCGGATATAATTAATTGTAAATAATTATTTGGACAAGCAAATCAAGTAAAACCAATTGGGTTTGAAACTTAGGATATATTAGTTGATATCTGGAGGTTTTGGAATTTTTCTAACAGCATGGAGTAGGTTTTTAATTTTTAAATTTAGCGAATGGATTGAGAAAACTTGTTTAAAATTCTGTTTTAACTTGAAGTTACTTCTAATTAAGTTTCAATCTGAACCCATGTCTTGGGTAATTTTAGACCTTGCAGAACATGAACTTAGGTATTATGTAATAGTAACGGTGAGTTGGGTCGAGCCGTGATAGTGTGATTTAGCTTGGGCTTGCTTAGTTTCTTATTCTTTTTAGTATTTTGAAGTTACTAGTGACATGTAGTTTTCGTACTTGGTTCAAGACACTAGTTGGACTTTCCTATTCAATTTGAGGATAATATTATATTATACCGTGTTCAGGTGAGTAGTTGAATGCTACATATTTTTATAAATGCTTCCCTACCCAAAACTGTTGGAAAATTAAATTATTGTTTCAGAACTAAACTGTTTTGATAAATTATTATATTATCAATAGAATTAAATTATTTCTGAAATATGTGTAAACTTGGCATACTATAAACTATTTGTTATGGTCTTATGTTTATAATGGTGAACTACCATATTTTGCAAAACAAAATTGTATTGATTATTGGGACCATCTGTATATAAAAGTCTAGGAAAATTATTCCACTGCGTGTGGTGACTCTGGCCACTAGGGAACAAATCCAGGTTGGGCTGTGATGACTCTAGTGCTCAACGATTGCTAGGAAAAGACCTGGGCTTGGCTAGGTGACCTTCAATCGGATCGGCTTAGAAAAAAGGCTCAGGTTGCCACCCCGAGGATGACTCTTGGTTCGATATTGGATCCAACGTGCTTATTGCCTTGAGAACTTTGTGGTGTGTTACTTGTTATTCTTGATACCTAGAAAATTATTGATGATCATGTTGTAACTTGTTTTAAGTAGAGAATGTCATTTGTTATGTTCTTGAGAGACATGAGTATTTTAACTGTTGAACTGTAGAACCTTCTTTTTGAAATAGATTGTCATTATCAAAAATGTATGTCAATCTAGTTTCTATGACATATATCTTATTTTGGAATTGAGCCTTGTTTTCAAAACTGTATTTACGATCCATACTTCTACTCATTAAGCTATCAGCTGACTTAGTTGTTTATCATTTACAGGTGATAGAAGGACTTAGAATGGACTCATAGCATAGTGGGGATTCAATTGCATGGACCTCTAGGATATTCATTTATTATATATATATATATGGTTGTTAAGTCAATTTTGTGAATACTTTTTGGTTAAGATTCATTTATGATTATTTTGTTATGTGGGTTGTTTGTGTCCCATTGGTTTGGATGGTAATGATTAGGATTGGTTTTGCCCGTTTATACTTGTGACATATCATTGGATTGAGTTTTGATTTATTTATTTTTGGACTATTGTTACATTTATTCTATGTGATTATGGATTCGTGTTTAGGCTTACGTGTGCCTTGGGCTAAGGCCTTGTAGGCCACAGCCGGTCACGCTTGAGTTTGGGGTGTGACAACAGCCAACTAGCATGATCAACACCATGTCTATAATAAGGCTTCATTGTACTCAATGGTTTTCTAGAAACCCAAACCCCCAAACTTCTTACTTAACAAGCCTCCCAATTGAGAAGATGAAGCTTCTTTTTTTTTTTTTTATCATTTCTATCCCAAAGGAAAGATCTTTGATATTTATCAATTTCACTAGCTACCTTTAGTAGGCATTTTGAACAAAGACATATAATACAGGGGGAGAGAGGACAAAACTGATTTGATAAGTGTAATTCTTTCTTCTATGGAGATATATTTTCTTTTCCAGGTGGAAAGTTTTTTCTTGACTTTCTCCAAGATAGGCTCCCAGGTTTTCTTCCTTTTTGGGTTTGCTCCAAGGGGCATACTGTAGACACCCCATTTCTGACTGTCCTCAAGGCTCGGTTGTGCTTGCAGGTACATCCGGACACAAGTTCGATTGCTCATCGGGCATTCGACTTTTGCGGCGGAACGTCACAAGTTCGAGCTTTCCAGACCCTGTATCCTTTCTGCCCCATTCTTGGACCATGACTTGGTCCTTTCAGCATCGTTCTCCTGATGCACTGTCGCCCATGGATTTGTTGCTGCCGACCATTGATGATGCCTGCCGGCCATCAATGAGCCACTGCAGGCCACCACTGATGGCCGGCAGAACCCCTGTCTCAGCTGGTTTTACTCCAGATCTTTTGAGCTAGGTGAAATCCTTTTATCTCCCCTCCATACACGTGTATGAAGTGATGAAGCTCTTGCCAAGCTTCTTAAAGAAGCTTTGCATTGTTTTCCCTCTATATAAGGAGAGGCCCTCCCTCCTTAGAAAAGGTTCAGCACTTTTACAAGAGATATGGCTCTCTCTCTCTTTATATTTCTTGCTCTCTCTCTCTATATTGTTGTGTTTTAGTCCATTTTCCTTGCACTTTTACACTACAAGACATAGAGATACACCACCACCATTAGACTAAGGTTCTTGGGAGGGCTTCTTGAGCTCTGAAAGTGAGGTTTTACCCCCTGAAGTTGCTGGTTTCGAAGTTGGACTTCAAGGGTGAGTATTTTTCCTATTTTAGCACTTTTTTGTATCTCATTTTGGCCATTCTTGCATATTGATTTAGGCCTTGCTTTCAACTGAAAAAAGTCTTGTTTTTAAGTGCTTTTGGTGGTTGTTTAAGGTCTTTTGGCTGTTGAGGGTCTCTAACCCTCTTGTTGGCCTTGTTTTGAGCCATGCCTTAAGGCCTCCGAGCTAGCCTTGGTTTGGCCTTATAACCACTGAAATCCAGTGGATTTCAGTGGTAGGCATGAGGTTTTGAGGCCTCAAATCAGAGGGGGTGGCCCCCTCTCTTTGTGTGTTTGTTTACTTACATTTTTGGCCTTCCAAAGGAGCATGCCTCTATGTATTTTTGAGGCTTGGTTCAGGCCATTTTTTGTGACTTTTAGGACCTGCCTTAAGCCTTTCCATGGCTGGTTTGGTCATATTTTGCATGCTTCTTACATGTGTAGTGTAATCCCATTCATAGCCTTACAAAGTAGCATGTTTTTCTTGCATGTGTTGGCTCCATTTCAGTAGATTTTTGGTGATTTTTTACCATGCCTTAGATCTTTTTTGGGTTGGTTTTTTCACTCCATGCATGCATAATACACTTGTAGTGCAAATCTCTTAAACTAGTCTTGTATACTCCTTGCTTTAGCATGACATTCTAGCTTATGTTGAGCCCATTTCAGCATGTTTTTGGTGATGTTTTTCCATGTTATGACTCTGTCTAAAGTGGGTTTGGTCATCCTTTACATGCCCCATATACTTGTAGAACAAATCTTGCTTACTAACTTTATGCGCATGATGTTTTGATTCATCATCCTAGCATATTTTGGCTTTGCTCCAGCATGAATTTTTTCCTTATTTTGGGCTTTTCTTGGACTGTTTTGGGCTTCCATGGCCATATCACTCATGCTTTGTATAGCTATAGTGTAAATGCTTAGGCTAGTCTTGGGTTTTGAGGCCCCTACCATGCCATACATGTGATGTTTGCATGCTTTGCCATCATTCTAAGTGTTATTTCAGTCCATGAAATGTGGCCATACACTTGCATTTGACATGCTTTTAATGCTTTGGAGCCTGGGCTCTTTATGCCTCGGAGCCTTGGCTCTTTATGCCTCAAAAATGAACTTTTGTGCATGCCATAAAGCCTAAGCCTTTGGCTTATCATATCAGTGCATTTTTTTGGTCTTGTCATACCATGATTTAACTATGTTTTATGCTGTCGAAGTCATGCCATGTTTGGTTTCAATAGGTGTAGTGCATTGCCTCTTTTGTAGCCTTGCATGCTCCATGTTTTGGCCTTGTGTTCTAGCTTGTGTTAGCTAGCTTCAAGCTTGCTTTTGGTCTTGTTTGGACCTGCCTTGGGACAGTTTTAGGTTCCCTTAGCCCTTTGGGGCTTGCCTTGCATGGCCATGGCTTAAGTCCCTTTGTTAGCTTTGAGTTTTGAGCCTCTTAACATGCTTTACTTGCATCGTTTAGTTGATTTGGCATCAATTTACATGAGATTTCAGAGCTTACCTTGGTGTCACATATCCATGCTTGTCACTCTTTAAGTGTGCTTAAGAGTCGCATCTTTGTGCCTTAATCCTTGAGCTAATTGGCATGCATGTTTGCCTTGCCTTTTCATGCTTTTCATACTATCAATTCATCACTTTTGGCCACTGATTTGGGCCTATTTGAGAGCTGTCCATTTTGGTTTAAGTCTATCCTTTGCATGTTGTTGCATGCTTGTCTTGCATATTGTTGTATGCTTGCTCCATCTTTACATGTTGTTACATGTTTATTACATACTTGGTACATTGCATGTTGTCGCATGCTAGTTCCGTTATTTGTCGTTGCATGCTTGCTTTACCTTGCATTGAGTATGCCATGTAGTTGCATGTTTGCATGCTTAGGACATATTGCATGTTTGCCATGCTTTTGTTGCATTGTTGTTTGGATTAAGTGTTAATCTGAGCACGAGAAACGAGGAACATTTCATACTTTAAGTGATGGAACGTGTCTCAATTCTCGGTCGCTGACGCTCTTGACTATCCATGATAGAGTTCTAGGAACTTATGTGTTTATTCGTGCATCCATTTCATATTGATTTACACAAGTTGGATCTTTGGCCATCATGCATCGGGATGCGTGATTGATGGTCGTGGATCCGACTATGCCTTTCCCTTGATGTTTCAAGATGATATAGGGTGGCATAGTGCATACATATCCTTGGGAGACCATCTATTTTCTTTGTTTTGTGCTCTACTGCAGCTTGGTGTCACAGCACATCAGTGGCCGGCAGTGCCCTACAGATGACCGGCACCTCCTCATCCTTGGTCGGCAGGTGGTTGACAGTGGCTTCCCATGGCCGGCAAGCCACTGATGCACTCCCCCAGACTGGTTTTGGTAAGGTTCAGCAGGAATTCCTCAAAGACACCTTGCAAACAGAGCTTTAGGAGAGCATCCGAAGAGCTTTCGGGACGACAACCGAGCATGCACCTTCCACTTCTTTGAACAGAGCTGCAGCAACATTATTTGTCATTTTTCATTTGTAACTAGTTAATTTGTTAATTAATTAAGTTTTGTAATAATTAGTTGTAGCTAGTTATTCAATTCGGCTGTGTAATAATTAATTAGCTTGTTAGTTAGTTAATTAGTTGGCATGTATTATTCATTCGAACCCTCTGTCGAGAGGGTGAATTTTGTAATAAGTGTGCGTGCATGTGTGTGCATGTCTCCCAACCCCACGTCTTTCTCCCTTTTACTTACCTGCTTTTGTTGGTTAGTTTTAGGTCATTCTTCAATTAGCATCCTCATGCTTCGCATGTTTGCATTCATTCTTCAATTAGCATCCTTATGCTTTGCATGTTTGCATCCATTCATATGTCTAGCATACTTATGCCCACATGTTTGCATCCATTCATCTACATTGCATGCACCAGGCTCGGCGCATCATGTTAACTGCATTGTATTTCAATTCCAATTTGAATACATGTATCAATTATAGCATTTACATGCCATTTTAGAATAACCGAGCCTATTTCTATTTGCATTTTGCATGCGTTACATTAGCCATTTTAAACATGAACTAGGATCATGCATGATTACTAACTAGTTATTATTTTGGCTTGGAGTACTAGGTAAGCTTTTATGCTTTAACACACTGCATATGTGTTAATGTTGCCATGAAAGCATGCTTGCCATGAGGCTAATTGCTTAATTGATATAAACTGCCTGAATGTCTGTGGGTGAAGGTTGGATTACTTGAATTGGAACGATTCATTGAAATCCATGTTTTAGCCTACTTATGAGTAGCAAACTTCAAACCATTTCTAAACAAACGGATATGCGACGCTTTGTTCCAAATTAGGCGATCTAGTCTAAACTTGTGTGTTGTGCGCATCACATAGTAATTCTAGCTAATTAATCGGAATAAGAACACATGTGTTTTCAAAAACAAGATATCATGTTTAGTAGTGGCCGATCTTTGATCGGGTCAGCGGGGGTGCTCATAGCTGACCTTCCCCAATCGTACCAAGTTCCCGAGCCGAGGCAACTTTGGTGATGACGGACACGTGGCCTTAGGCAGCGAGTCAGGGTTTCCTAAATTTTTCCAAAAATAAAATATTTAGGTGGCGACTCTGTATCTGGAAAAGCAGTCCATGTTTGGCACTTCTTTACAAAAAATCAATTTTCCAAAATGATTTGCCGGATTTGGACTCTTTGGTGATTTATCAATCTCACATTGCACATTGTGAGATCAGATTAAGAACCGTGACAATTTGAGTCCGAACTGTAGCATGAGGCCCTCGAGGGCGTGCCTATAGTTTCTGGCGACTCCGCTAGGGAGTTTAGAGAGCTTGACTCGAACTCATGATATCTTGTTTTGATTACACTTATGTGTTTCTTTGCATTGCATTTGCATTGGTGCGCCTAGGACACTGTGTTTGCCGTATGCTATTCCTGAACGGTTTGCCGGAGGCTCGCTTCGAGAAACGTGCCATAAGGCTGACCGGTTGCGGGCTCTGCTACGACGGGAACACAAACCCCGGTTTTTACTGGGGCACCCTTTTTGACCATTCGACCTAGTGCATATCGGAATCCATAGTGACTATTCCAAACTAGGACAGGTTGCTTACCCGATTGTAGGTTGTTTGAAACCACTGCGTGCGTAGTGAAACCCTAGCTCCTGACAAAATAGGACAGGGAAACCCTACCCCAACATAGGGGTGTTTTTGGCTCTCACTTATTTGCTAAGTGCTTTTAGAGTTGGCCTCTACAGGAGTGCACGTATCAGTTTACAAGTCTGGGTATCAGGCCTTTGAGCATTAGTCTCAGCATTTTGAGAATCAGTTATATCTGCGGGTATCAGATTCAGTTTTGGAGTAGTAATTTGGGGAACAGTGATCAGTGGTTGAGGACAGTTCTTTCAGCTTGTGTGTGCCAACTGTGTGTTGTATTTATTTAAGTTGTTATGCTGTCTATTTTTCTGTTCATTATTTCTTTATTATGCTTTATTTATCTTTTTGCAAGGTAGTTTAGCACAATTGCATTCGACCAGGTAGATATTCCCCGAGCACTCTGGGTTAGAGGTTGTAGACTTAATTGATCTAGGGATCTGATAGACGGACAAGCAGTGTTCCTTTCTTTACCCTCGGTTGCTAGACGGAGGTCAAATAGGCGCAATATATCAGTACAGCGGTCGCCAGATCAGTGGTCTACCCCATTAGTGAATAGTCAGACTGAGGTCTCAGTTTCTATTACAGGGATAGATATACCGGTTATTCAGATAGATCCATACAATATGGCAAGCTTAGAGGAGATGGTGCGTCACCTCCAAGAAAGCATGAAAACTATGCAGCAGGACGCTGCCCGTCAAGCAGAATCTGCCAAACAATAGGCCGCGATCGTGACCCAACAGGCAAAATTAATCACTAGGCTACAGCAGCAAGCTGGAGCATCTGCTTCACACCAGGTTCCTCCCCCACCAAGAGTTCCCATACTCGGGGAGACAACTAATGTCTAGGATGATACGGACATTCTAATCGGATCGGTTCTGCCCCCGGTTTTACCCCAGCTGTCCAAAACACCCACCAACCTGCCAGATTCTCCTTTTGAGTTCGAGACGGACCCCATAGCACTGAAAGTAAGCAAGTTGGAGAAATTGTTCAAGAAGTCCCAAGGGGTTCATTCCATTCCGGATATTGAGGATGGGTACACCGACTCGGCCGTGACGCTGCCGAACCGTTTTAAGATGCCATATATTGACCGTTTCGACGGGTCGGGGGACCCCATGGTGCATTTGCGACTGTTTTCAGACATTCTAAGGCCGATGGGCCTCTCTAGATTACAGATGCTTTCCTTGTTTGGCTGGACCTTGTCAGGTGTAGCGGCCATTTGGTATGCAAAATTGGTAGATTCCGTCAAGAGGAGTTGGGAGGAAATGGCCGAGACCTTCATAGCTTAATACTCATACAATACACAAATCGAGATTACGACCCATGATCTTGAGACAACCAGGCAGGAGCCGAAGGAGAATTTCTCCGATTTTGTAACCCGGTGGAGGGCCAAGGCCTCGATGATGACCATCAGGCCAGTTGACAAAGACCAAATACAGATCGTTGTGCGCAACCTCTAACCCAAACTCATGCAGAAAATGATCATCCTCCCCCTCCCCACCTTTGCAGACCTACACGAGATAGGGGTGCAGATCGAGGATGCTATGAAACAAGGTCTGATTGACCAAGACCGAGAGCAGCCCAATAGGGCATTCAACCGCAGTTCAAATGCAGGCACAAGCAGTGCTACAGCTGGCAGATCTTTAGATGTGAGTATGGTTACCACCACCAATACCCAAGAACCCTTGCAGCTACACCATTCACCGGTGCGCCCGGAAGTAGTTCGCAAACAACCAAGTATTCCCCCCGAAGCCAAAGAACCTTCACCCCACTATACATGCCCCCGTCCAAAGCTCTGGGGGTTTTGATCAGGAAAGGGCACTTGAAGCCCCTGGAGCCGTGGCCGCTACCAGATAGACTCCCTGCTTCCCATAACCTAGCCAAGTATTGCGTCTATCATCAGCAGCACGGTCATGACACCAACCAATGCTTTCGATTACGTCATGAGATTCAGGATCTCATCGACAACAGGGTGATCATGCCCCCGGAAAAACCAAATGTCACAACCAACCCTTTCCCACCACATAACCAAGCTCCATCTCCCAAACGCATCAATTTCATCCAAACTGGGGTTGTGTCATACGACCCAAGCATATATATCACCCCCTCTCACCTACCCAAGCCGGAGGTGATCATTCCTGACAACATTGACTTGTGCGTATTGGACATCTCCCAAACCCAACCAGAAATGGTGGTGGTAACTATCGAAGATAGAACTGGGTCAGCTGCGAGAACAGATAAGGATGAGCAGTCAGAACCTGAGGGGTCTGCAAGTTTCAAGTACAACCCGAGCGGTTACATTACATCAGCAGGCCAGGCTAGGCTGAATGTGGAGTTGCCGATAGGGGCAGAGATTTGTGTAATACGAGAAGATGAACCTAATCAAGGGCTAGATGACCTAGCAGATCTGGAAGAAGACCTTGTAAATCTGCAGTTCTTTAAAGAGCAGGATTCAGGAGATGTGACAGTCAATTGGTTTGATGGGTCAGCAGACTGGATGGCTTGACGACCAACCAGATGTTGTGGAACAACCTCAGTTAGAGCAGAGTCCGCCAGGGATGGAGACATCAACAGTGGCCGAGAAGACCGGGAATCAGAATGCACCGCCGGAGAGCACCGGTGATAATAATTTTGCTCGGGATCGGAGCATTTCGAGTATACAGGACATCGAACAGCAAGCCGTACTGAAACAGTTCGAGCAAGAAAGGACTGAGGATTCTAAAAGAGTCAGGAAAGCCAAAGCCTCTGAGGGGACAGAACGTGTCGTGAGCACAGGAACGGAAGGTACTGTGGGTACGACAATAGTTGTAACGGAGCCAGACAGGTGTCTGTCAGTCGCCGATGGCATGTGGTGGGAAGATGACGACCTATGTCTTGCCCACACGGATGACGACTGGGAACAAAGCCAGCCATATGATACCTGGTATGTGGGTGAAGTAGACCACATGACTAGGAGCGGGCGACACTTCAAGCCCCCGCACTTAGATCAACCAGAAGTGTCCGAGAAGGACAAAGCGGCAGAGAAGCAAAAAGAGAAGTTACTCAAAGAAGAGGCTGTGCTGAAACAGCTAAAAAAAATACAAGCAGACATCTCCATCTGGGGACTGCTGATGGCTTCAAGGGTACACAGGCAGGCTGTCCTTTCGGCGATGGACAAGGCCAAACTCTCAATAGACACTACACCTGAACAGCTGGTAGGGTTGGTATTTCCGGAAGGAGCTTCCCCGTCATTGACCTTTTTTGACAAGGAACTGCCGCCTAAGGGCTCGGATCACAACAAACCACTCTACATCTCTGTGGAGTGTAGAGACAAGTGGATACCGGTGGTTCTTGTCGACACAGGATCCACCATTAACGTATGCCCATCGAGGACAGCATATGAAATCGGGTTGAAGCCCGCAGACTTTGTGCCAACCACCCACGTGATACGAGCATATGACAATACAAGCAGAGAGGTGAAGGGGACTGTGCAGATTCAGACTAAGGTTGGTCCAGGACAACACGAGATTGACTTTCATGTCTTGGACATTCCTGCAACCTTTAATCTACTCCTAGGGTAGCCGTGGCTGCACCAGGTAAGGGCAGTCTCTTCCACATTACACCAGATGGTAAAATACCCTCACGGGAAGGGTAGCTATAGTTTTCGAGAATTCATCAATCCATCCACCGCCAGAGGTGTCTACACCGGTTTTGGAAATCGAGCATGGCACGAAGGATGTCTTTTTATCAAGATTTACCCTAGCCGAGGCCCGGGTAGTTCAAAACATCTTGGCTGTTGATGAGGGGTTGTATATCAGCGCACAGTCTGCGTACCTCATGAACAAACTTCAGCACATCCCTGGGATGGGATTGGGAAAAAGTGGCCGGAAGGGCATTACTGCATCGGCCGAAGCGTCGCACAATCCGCATACCTTTGGTTTGGGTTATGTGCCCACCAAAGAGGACTGGGTAAGGAAAGGCAAAGAGATGACTGGAAGAACCAGAGCCAAGCAGACCGGAAAACATTTTGAGTTGATGCATAGGCCCATTCAAGGCTCCCTGAACGGACGTTTTGTCCGGGAGGGGGAGGACTTCCCATTCTGCGGCTTCCCGGAGCCATGGTTGAACACAGAAAAGAGGCGCATGCCGGGATTTGAGATCTTTTTCGACTTGCAGTTATCCGAGGATGATGTCGCCAAGGGGCAGACTGGTCCATCAGCTGAGGTTGAGCAGTGTAAGGAAGTGGATTCTGAGAACACCAAGTTTGAAATGGGGGTAGCACTGGCCTGTCTACTATCAGATCCTCTGATCGTACATGAGTGCTTGGGGGATGATCTCTCAGCATTTATGATTGGGAACGAAACGGCTACGAGCCCACCTTCTAACATTTTGGATACATCCACCGCACACTCCCTCATCTGGCAGTTCGAGGAGGGATTCTTATCGAGCAGCACCGGGTCAGGTAGTAAGCTGGAGTCTGATTCCACCGAGTCCATAGGGTTAGAATCAGGTTCCAGCTCGTCTGAGTCTGAGTCCGGTATTCTTGGGGGTAACAACCTGGATGCCACAGTCCTGTCTAGGTCGTCTTTTTCTTTCTCTTTTGAGTCTGTTGTAACAGAAGAATCAGATGGACTGGATGAAGTGATTAATGAGAATGGAATAGTTGTGGCTTTTGAGTACTTTTCTGTGCGTTTGATTTATTGCATTAATTAGGACTTTCAAAATTTCGATGAAAACGACGAGGAAGAAATTCCTCTGGTTTTGAAATATTTTCTTGAACAAGAGCATAAGAGGTTTGTAAAACCGCTGGTTGATGAAATCACCCAAATTAACGTTGGTACTGAGAAGGACCCGCGGCTGGTCTAGACCGGGTCCACGTTTTCTTCGGAGGAGTGCGAACGTTTAGTCGCTTTATTAAAAGATTTCAAAGATGTTTTCGCGTGGTCCTACGAAGACATGCCTGGAATCGATCCTGAGATTGTACAGCACCGGATCCCTCTTGACCCAGAGGCCCGACCTGTCAAACAGAAACTCAAAAGGATCCGCCCAGATTGGGCTATCAAGATCAAAGAAGAAGTCACCAAGCAAATTGACGTAGGGTTCCTGCTGGTATCTGAATACCCAACTTGGTTGGCCAACATAGTTCCAGCGCTGAAGAAGGACGGCAAGATTCGAGTATGTGTGGATTTCAGGGATCTGAACAAAGCCAGTCCAAAGGACGACTTTCCCCTGCCGCATATCGATGAGTTAGTAGATTTCACTGCGGGGCATGCATTGCTCTCATTCATGGATGGCTTCTCAGAATACAATCAGATTGTAATGGCACCTGAAGACCGGGAGAAGACTACTTTTACCACCCCGTGGGAGACTTATTGTTATAGGGTGATGCCATTTGGGCTAAAGAATGCTGGAGCTACATATCAACGGGCTGCGACCACAATATTACATGACATGATCCACAAAGAGGTTGAGGTGTACGTGGATGACAAGATTGTCAAGTCCAAAGAAAGAGAGGGCCACTACATCGCCTTGCAAAAGTTCTTCCAAAGGATCAAAGAATTCCGGTTGCGGCTGAACCCTCAAAATGTACGTTTGGTGTTACAGTAGGAAAAATGCTGGGGTTCTTAATTACACAAAAGGGCATCGAAGTCGACCCTTCCAAAATCAAGGCTATCTTAGAAATGCCACCACCAAAGACTGAAAAGGAGGTGCGAGGCTTTCTGGGTAAAGTGCAATTCATAAGGCTGTTTATCTCAAAATTAACCTTGACTTGTGAACCATTCTTTGGTCTCCTGAAGAAAGGAACAAATTTCTAATGGGATGGCCGATGCCAAACTGCTTTTGAACAGATTAAGCAATACTTACAGAACCCACCTGTATTGTCATCGCCTGAGCCGGGGAAACCGTTGATTTTGTATCTTTCAGTGACTGAGACTACAATGGGCTGCATGCTTGCACAAGAGTCTGAGGACAAAGCAGAGAGAGCCATCTACTATCTGAGCAATAAGATACTGGATTACGAGACCCGCTATACTCCGTTGGAGAAGGCTTGTCTGGCCTTGGTATGGGCTACTAGGAAACTGCGGCACTACCTGTTAGCTCACTTGGTAATGTTGGTTTCAAGATTAGATCCCATCAAATATCTCTTCGAGAAACCGGCACTTGCGGGTAGGCTAGCCTATTGGTTGTTTTTGCTTTCCGAATTCGACCTGAAGTATATGACGCGCAAGTCAGTAAAAGGGAGAGTGGTAGCAGAGTTTCTTGCCGATCACCCATTTGAAGGGGATGAAGCAGTTGAGTACCTATTCCCAGACGAGGCCATTTTGCATGTCGAAGACAAAAAATGGAATAATTTTTGAGAAAATTAGTTAACTTCATTAAAAATCCTTAAAACCCGTTTTCACAAATGGCCACTACCCAACCAATATGAAATCAATCCTTGAGATGTACAACTTCAAATCAAATAACTCAAGCATGATACACAGTATTACCAGTTGATTTGTCTTGCGACTGAATCTTCCATAAAGAAGAGATAGGATAATCAAATTGAATGAAGATAACCCGATTGAACATGGATGGGATAGCCGAGTTGAATAAGGATAAACCAATCAAACATGGACGAGACAAGCAAGTTGAAAATGATTGGGGCCGAACTTTAGGATGAAGCTGCCTATGTATCATAAAGATAAGAATCGGGCCGTACGTAGTTTCCGAATAAGGCTCACTCAGGTATTAATACTTTCCTTTTATGCTCTAACTTTTGCCAAAGCTGTCCTTTTGGGTTTTTGACCTTACGAGCTTTTCTTCAGTTTTTTATTTTTCATTTTCTATTTTTTTCATTTTTTTTTTCATTCACGCTCTAACTTTTTCTTGGGTTGCCCTTCTGGGTTTTTGGCCCAACAAGCCTCTCAAGGGCAGTACTTTTGTAGCTTGTCTATGTTGATTGGTTATGAGATATCTAGGCCATCTAAATCCATGAGAATGGCTGCTCCTTCTGACCAAACAGACTTGATGATGTAGGGACCCATCCAATTGGCTCTGAATTTTCCCCTAGGGTCGTGGATAAGAACTTGATTATCCTTCAACATTAAATCTTCTTCTCTTGAATTCTAAGATTTGGCTTTCTTTTCGATCTCCATTGGCTTAAAAAATGATCCAATTTGATTCTCTAATCACATCCAACCTATGGTACTACAACTACCTAGCAAACAGAAAAGAAAACAAAAACAAGACCCCCAATTAGAATTCCGGCAGCACTTCTGCTCAATTCGCAGAATTGATCACTGTATGCCCCACCGAAGAACTGAACTCAACCACACAAACTGATATGCCTGAATGACTTATTTAAATTTGAGAACCTCTATACAGATTTCCATACAGAACACACAGCAGGGAAGAGAACAAAAACCTTTATAGGGGATAGGGTTATCCTGTCCTAGCTTTGACATGATCTAGAGCTTCACTATTCAAACAAGTGGTATCATACATCCTAGAAATAGGAGAGCATCCTGTCCTAATTTTGGAAGGTACTATAGCTCACTAGATGTACAAGGTCATCTCTATTCTAGGGATTGAAGTCAAGGTGACATTATGAAAAAGTCCTATGGATAACAACCAGTGAAGATCCAAGAAAGCCAGAAGAGTCAATATAGCCTCTTTTCGAAGTCTGAGAACCTTAGATAGTAGAGCTACTTTTTTGACAGATCTTGAATGGTTAACACAAGGTCTCCAACGTAATGTGAAGATAGGTATAGTGTCACAAAAAGCTTGTATGTGCTTCCACTAGTATTTTGTCAACATAATGACTTTAAGTGCACGAATGCATGCAATGCAATGAACATATAATTAAAAATAAAAGTCATGTCATAAAGTTCAAGTCAAGGTTTCAAAAAATCCCCAATAGACTTGCTAGAAACTATAACATGTCCAGGGGTACCTGCACGCATTAAACAGTTCAGACTCTTGATTTCTTTGATCTAATCTCACGAGTGCAATGTGAAACGTAGATGAGAGTCCAGATTTGAAAATTTTACAGTAAATCCATTTTATCACAAAAACCTTTGCCAAAAATAGACTACGTCATCAAATCTCAGAGTCGCCACCTAATATTTTTGAAAAAATTAGGAAACTCGCGACTCGTGCTCAGGCCACTGTTCATCGTAACCAAGCATGCTTGGCTCGAAACCTTAGGTATGAGAAGGGAAGGTCATTAATTGAGCATCCCCGTTCACCTGATCAAAAGATTGGCCTGTACAAAACCATGATATGAGTTTTATTTCCTTTACATGTTCACATTCCAATTATTTAATAAATCCTAAAATTTAGTATGTGAAGCAAACAAGTATAGAACATGCCATTCATTTTGGAGCAACTTGATTTCATGTATTTTGAAAGAGTTTTGAAGATGTACAACCTAAACAAATTGAGTTTACAAACATGAAAATTAACATCATTCCAAATTGAGCGACACAACCTGTATCCACCGACATTCGTACAGTTATATCAAGTAACCAAGTAACCACATGGTAGGATGCTTAAACATAGTAAGGCACAAGCAGGATGCTAAAACATAAAAACTTACATATTTACCGACATCTCGCGAACAACTACAAAATAAAGTCAGAAAATATGCATGATCTTAGATGTAAAATCCTAATGCAATTCATTCATGAAATGTAACTAAAGATCCGATTTCTAATAAATGACATATGAATCATCTCAAGAACTTGAGATAGCGCACATAATCACATAAGAATTGATTAAATCCATAAATGCAAATTTAGTCAAATCAAGATGCATAAAACATGGATGCAAAGCATGGATATAATGAAAAGAAAAATATGATGCATATTTACAAAAAAGGAAAGCAAGTAAAAGAACATGATAGAGAGAAGCGGGACAGGGAATTATTACAACACAGAATAATTACTTATCGAATGTGAGAGAGAGGAAGAAAATATTATAACAAAATAAAATCTCACAAATCTCTCAAATTAAAAGAAAAACAAAAACTTCATAGGCCTTGGAGATCATCCGTTGAAAAAAATTTTGCTACTCTATTTCACCTTTGAAAATCATTTGGGAATTCCTGTTTTTCATGTAGCGAAACCAAGACAAAACAAACAAAACATTTCCAAGAGATGCATATGTACAAAAAGCTATTAAATGGAAAATCTAGCAAGCATGAAAATTGAAGCTAGGAAACACCAAACCAAAGAAATAGATAGAAATCTACATTAATCTCTTTGTGAATAAGAGTAAATTAATACTCAAATCCATGCTATTAATTAGAGAGAGTAGATTGCTATCATTTCAAAGGGGAAGTCTTACAAAGCTTGTGAAAGCTCTATAGGACTTCTAAGAAAATACGGAAGAAAGGGGGAAAAATACATATAACTCATCAAAAGTAGTTAAAGACTCATCTTCTTACTTATGAAATATGTATGTCAAATCCATTTCTACGTTCAAAATTGGTCGAGAAGAGAGGTTTTAGCACTTTTAAGGAGGAAGTCTTTATAACTTCAATTACATATTTAATAAAGAAAATACAAGAAAATAAATGAGAAAAAATCTAAGGAACAACTTTCACAACCTAAGTATCACATATTTAATAAAGAAAATACAGGAAAATAAATGAGAAGAAATCTAAGGAACAACTTCCACAACATAACTATCACATATTTAATAAAGAAAATATAGGAAAATAAATGAAAAGAAATCTAAAAAACAACTTCCACAACATAACTATCACATATTTAATAAAGAAAATACAAGAAAATAAATAAGAAGAAATCTAAGGAACAAAGGCTCAGCATTCCACTTCCACTTCCACAACCTAAATACCAAGTATTTAATACAAAAAAATAAATGAGAAGATTGTAAAAATTCACCTTTGGAGGAAATGATGAATTTTCTGATTAACAAACTTTATTCTTTATACTCTCACGGTTATGGTGTATGCTTTAAAATTTTAGCGAGATGTTTCAAGTTCTAGCTTTAATGGAATTTTGGATGGTTGAAAGGCTCTTTTGCTCTCAAAATAACTTAAAAATCAATTTCTCTCTCAAGATTTTTGAAACAAAAATTCTCTTAATCAAAATTTTCTCCCTCTTTTTGAAACAAATTTTCTTTTTCAAAATTTTTCTCCTTTTTTTCCTTTTTTCCAAACAACAAAATGAGGTTGTATTTATAGACTTCGAAAACACCCAAAACACATGGCTAGCCATGTGATATTTTCAAAAACACATGGCTTGCCATGCGGTATCTCTAAAAACACATGGTTTGCCATGTAGTATAAGAGCTAATTTTTCAAAACTACTAAATTTTTTGAAAAATAAAAAATTCAGAAAAAAATATTTTTGAATAGGTCTAAAATAATTGGCCAAAACGGATGTAAGGTTGGAATTAAAGCTTAAACCCGACTTTTCTGCTAAGAAATTCGTAAAATAACACATTTCAATTTTCATCATCAGGTGTTTGGAAAAAAAGTGTCCAAGTCTTAGGGCCAGTCAAAATAGGGTGTTTACAATCACCCCGCAGTTGTTTCCTTTGAGCTAGAGCATTTGGTGCATAAACATTCACACAGATACACTCAAAATTAGGAAGAAGAGTAACTTTTAGAAGAATGAAGTCAGAGTGCTAGATATAATCTACCACTATAAAAAAAATTGTTATCCTAAACACAAAGTATGTAACACCCCGATATTTACACCACGATATGCTACCAACCCAATATATGAACAATAAACAGAGGTATACAATTCAATAATTGGAATCTATCACATTCTCATAAATTTCTTGTCAAGCTCAAAGTAATAAAATTACAATACACGGTAATATAAAAATATCCATCTAAATTGCCACAAGGGCTTATACCTTTCAAGACTAAGAGCCTTGATTCAACAAATAAAATTCCTAACTCGACAAACAAGCTCAATGGCTATAGGCGAACAACATCAAAGAAGCTTCGGCGCTCTACATTGAATTCCATTCGCTTTCGACACTATCATGGTACACCTTCAACACCTGAATTTTTAGGATATCTAGCCCACAAAAAGGGAGTAAGCTTTGACGCTCAGTAGGAAATAAACTTAACAACAAATAAGTATACTCAAAGTGATTATGTTCATGCAATGTCATGCCATGCATACAACTTAAGTTAATTAGAAAATCAATATGTAAAATACTAAATTCGTATTCCAAGTTTGACCCAATTTGTTAACCATTGATTTAACCATGAACCTTCATTTTGTAACTAACTCCACGTTACATGTCACAAACACTTTCCACATTTATTGGCCACCAAGCACAGTAGCGCAAGTGGGCACCTCTTACTTCTAGAAAACATCCACATTTACCAACCACTAAGCACGAAGGGGCAATTGGATACCTATTTCATTCTGAAAATATCTCCACATTTTCCGGCCACCGAGCACGAAGGGGTAATTGAACACCCTGCAATCATTGTAACTTTTCCCCCACATTTATCGGCCTACAAGCACGGAAGGGCAATTGGGCACCTTTACCAACATACCGATAACATCCCGACATTTTTCAGCCTACAAGCACGAAAGAGAAATTGGGCACCTTAACACACACAACACATTTCAAAATAACCCATTTTTAATTAACTCTACACACTTGATCCCAAAGCCATGAAGATACAATGCAATGCAATGCAATTGGTTTGCCAATATCATAGTTTTCCTAAGGTTCAAATCATTACTACAAGAATAATTAACATGAAACATAAGCAAGGCAATCTCAACAATTTCCATAATCATCTAATATAGCAACATCAATCCCAAATTCTCCATCGTTCCTACATCATGTGAATATCAACTCAAAACGACTCCAATTCCACTTTTAAACATTACTTAGGTAAGCTATCTCATTTCTATTAAAGTCCCAAGCTAAGGTTCCAAAATGATTTAATCCACAATCTCCATCCCTACACTAGTTTCATCAAATTATTAGGATTTACTCATTCCATAATCTCCATGTATTCCAATACCATATTAATGTCAATTTTAACATAAAATTATCAATTAGTTTCAAAATCCCCTTTTTACTCAACATTTCAAACCTAGGGTTTTAAAAAAAATTGGGGGTTTTCCTCTTTTCTTAGTTAAATCCTCAAATCATCAATTATTATTTATCAATCAGCTAAATCATTCAATACCCTTTAAAAATTTGAGCGAAAACCCCACTTGTACTTAAACAACTAGCCATTAATATTTTTCTAAATCATAATCAACTCAAAATCCCAAAATGTCACCAAAATCACTTTGAATCACAAATATTTAAGGCTAAGAGAACTCCCTACCTCAAGATTGGAAGCTAAAGATGAAGACAACTTGAAACTCCAATGAATTCGCAAAACAATCGATAGAAGTCTTGATTTATGCTTGCTCTTCAACCTTCTTGAAAGATTTTGGCGTGAATCTTGGGTAAAAAGAAGAGAAATCAAGAGTTTGGAGTGTTAGGGTTTCGGGTATGGAGGATAGGAAGAGAAGAGATAAAGAAATAATAAAGTTTTGGGCCAAAAAGTCATTTTATAATGCCTGTTAGCGACTAGGTCGCTCAAGCAAGGAAAACTTGGCTCAAGCATAGAAAAGAAGCTCCCAGAATCTTTAAAAATCGTGCAGTTTGCTCAAGCGAAGAAAAGCAAGCAAGCTCGAGCTTGCTTCCAACATAGAAACTCAAAATTCAAACAAGCATAACTCTTTCGTTCAGACTCTGTTTTAGGTCGTTCTTGTGTCCAAATTGAAGCCCCGGAAACAAGATTTCCAATGGTTCTAGTTTCACATTCAAATTCAAAGTGTGGAAAGAGAAAAGACAAAAGAGTGAAGGTTCGTCAAAAATAAAAACTCAAATTTTGGGCATTTGATCTAATCTTGCCTAAATACATTGTTAAGGCTTCAATCAAGGTTCTAAACATCACCCAAGGGTCCTCAATTTTAATATTCAAGGTTCACTTTGCTAACCCATCAATACCAAGAGTCCGACAATCATACAAGTTTTAAGGTGACGGACACCAATTTACACCAATCCGATACGTATTAGAATTCGATTCATTACAAAGTAAACCCCCTAAAGAACCAGATGCATCAACTACAATGAAGTCAAAGTAGGAGCTTGGCCATCGTGAGTTAACCAGATGATTGTCAACTGAAGAGCACTTCGTTTCTTGCAAGAACATCATATCAATCTTTCTTTGACTAAGTAATCTCTTATTACCTTTTCTCTTCTTCTTTTTTTTTTCCTTACCCCTCTGATATTCTAGGATAAGACTTTTATTTGGCACTAGTGGTGGAATGCTATTATTGTGCCTCAAGATAAGGATATCACTCCCTATTTGCCCTTGATCCTTGGCCAGTATTTGCATCTTGATTTTAAATGTCAATAATCTTACTGATGATTTCTTCCTCTTGACCATCTGCTTTAATGCCCAAAAGCTTCCCAATTTCCCAAATTGTTTGGGCCTCATTCAAAATGATACGATTTCTGTATGCAAAGTCATTTGAGGATTGAGAGGGATATAGCTGCAGCCGCCGATCTTAGAGTTGTTGTTTTACTTCGATTTCTTCTTCCACATCACTTCACTTTTGCTTTTGTTTTTGCTTTCGGTGCAACTTCTCCCAAAATCTATTGGAGAAGTTTTCTTTTACCTTTCCTCTTAGATGATTCCATCAATGATTTTGCACACATTTTCAATTTCATCCTCAAATAGTAAAGGCGAAGCTAAGTCCTTAGCATTGGGGTCATCAAAATGGATTTCACTCTCAGATTGAACAATTGAGGTTGTGTCTTCATCAACTGGATTATCAGAATGTGGAGATTCTGGAAGCAAGGATTGAGAAAGGCTATCAAATGGGTCCACAGATAAATCTGAAGAAGGTAAAGGTTTATGAATTGAATGAGAGATTGGGCTTGAAGAGTTTGAGGGCAAGCCTGAGTTGGGTTTGTTCAGAAGGTTGGGTTGGGGTTTGTGGGTGAGAAAAGACTAGATAGGTAGTACGCTGAAAGAATGATTATGGGCTTTGGAAATGGTTTGTAGATGGATTATGGGGGTAAAAGACAGGCTAGAAAGATGGTTGATATTGTGGTGTTTGAGGATCGTAATTGGGCTCAAAGATGGGATAAGGGCACAAATGGCTTTTGTAACAGAAAGGCCCATCCTATTTGAATTGGTAATAAGATGGTTATCCGTTGTAAATCCGGCTGGCATGGTTTGTTGCTTCAACTTCCCATGCAAAGGCAATGATCGGTTAACTGTAAGACTTCTGACATAAATGAGTTAATCTTTTCTAGGCCTCCTCAAAGTAACATCGTGGCTCTTATTTGCTAGTTAGGTGGCATCCATGTCATCGTTTGAATGCACCTCATTAGACACCTTACCTTCTTTTTCCTCTGGTTTCCTTCTATAAGAGTATTTACCAAGGGTTAAACTCATTACTTGTTCTTCTGCCACTCTAATGATGTATTCTCAATCTTTACATACCAACTGAATTGATTGATTAATAATATCAAAATGATTTGTGACTATCAAGATCTTATCACACTCAAAAGATAGATTGTTTAAGGTTGAATCCTCAATTGAAATGACTTCCCCCCAAACAGAGCCAATTCTATTGAATGTGCTGTAGCTCCATGGATTCAAGGGAACTCCATAATAGTTTATCCAAACTGTTCTCTATTAGTATTCAGATAATTAATTGAATCCTATTCCTTTACTTCCTCAAATCTATTGTTGAACCATTACATACCCATTTGAAGTTTGTTCCTCATCTCCTCTTTAGAAGGGAAGGTTAGGATATAAGACTTTCATCTCAAAGGTCGTACTTGGATTGTTTTAGCATCATCTTTAGAGCAGGATGCCACTATGGACTGATTTGCATATGGAAGACTAGCTGAGACCACCACACTTCTATGAAGCCAATCACTGCTAGCTTCTTCTATATGCACCCTTGTTTTGGGATCAATAGTCTTTATTGTACCTTTCACTACATCTGCATAAGGTGGTCTCTTCCCTACCGGTATGTGATGATCATATATCCCATTGACATCCCGAAATGATGGTTGGAGTGGTTTTGTAGGCTTTTTTGTTGTAGTGTTCTCTGATTGTCATGGAAGCCTTGTCAAAAAGGCTTACGAAATCTTGCTAGCTTTACCAAAAGTTTGAACTCATCATACCCAACACCATTAATCTTGCATACTGCTTCTTTCGCCGATTCTTGCCTTTCATATCTTATGAACCCAAATCTCGAGTTAAAATGCTTTGTTCTTCTATTAGGGATTGAGGCATGAATAACCTTACCAAATCTTTGAAAAATCCCTTTTATGATTCTGCTGACCTAGGATCTGGGATGTTGGCAATGAAGATGGTGAAGTACTTCCTTAAATTTTTTTATTATCTTTCCACTTTCATCCATTGTTGGTCATTCCTATCTCTTCTTTCACCCTTGCCTTGGTCTCTCTCCATTGGTATGCCAAATTACTTACGTAGAAGTGTCTTTTTATTAATTTGTTTGACCAAAGTGAAGCAGTCTTGATGTTTCCACTGAATATATGGGGTAGCTTTCATCTATCTTGACTTTTCTTCCACCATCATAATTATTTTGTTTTATTTTTTTACAAATATCACATCTAATTATAAAAAATAAAAAAAAAAAAATTATTTTCAAACACAACTATTTTATTGTCAGGCTAAAATAGTCAATTACTAAAATAGTCAACTTCTCTTACAGGGCCATTGTAGCATTGTGTTTGTGCCATCACATAAATAATATAGCTTCGTTTAGATATCCTTGTTGGAACTGAAACAATACAAAAGATTAGATAAATCAAATAAGTTAATAAAATAAAATATTACATTCAAATTATAATTATTTTATTTTTTTTTATAATAATAAAAAATCATAAAAATTTTACGAAACGAACATTTTATTCCTAAATTAAAAAAATCTTTTAAAGCGCAACTAATTTTTTATTTTTTATTTTTTGCCAAACAGCGACAATGCAATATGATGATGACTAACCCATGTTTACAAGGCCCACAAAAACAGAAGGTAAAAGGACACACAGTGGTATCATGGACCAACTGACCAAGTGTATAGGTGAATACGGTACATTTGGCTTCTGCAAAAGTCAAGATGCCAATTTCCTTGCCAGCAAAAATCTGGCAGCTAGCTGGCTAAGAGTACTCACTCACACTGCCATTAAAAAAAATGGAAAAAGTACCCCAAATTTTGACCACATTGCAATGCAATGATCCCTCCCCCCTTTGATTACAATTTTTAAAAATTATTTTTAAATGAGTTTTTGTTTGTTTTATTGAATTTTTTTTTTTTCATATTTTAGTTAAATTTATTTATTTAGAAAATACAACTCAAAAGTAAAAAAAAAAAAAATTAACAATAATATGAAAATTTTTTTTACTAAAAACAAACAAAAATACATATAGATTTTTGTTCGAATATTTGCCTATTTTTAGTGAATTTTTTTAAATATATCTTGATTAGGCGCATCTAAAAAGTATAAACAATTAATTAAAATATAAAAATAAAATTACTAAAAATAAATGAAAACTCAACTGAAAATAATTAATAAAAAATCAAAGCAAACGAGTTTGTGAGGAAGCCAAATGAAACACCCCGACGTCAACTTGATATTGCCCGTATCTTGGATTGCAGTGAAGATGATGTAAAGGAAAGATGGTTATCTCCAACAGGAAATGACCATTTCCCTTACCTTTCTCCAAGATCAATTGGAGTCTAATCTAATAATGGTAAATGCATCACGCACCAAGTACTTCTTCTAAACAGACTTTTCCTGTAAGGTGCTAATTCATATTGGTTTTGTTAAGCAAATGGCTCCAGATTTAAGTGTCTAGAGTGGTGACATGGCTTTCATCTCCTAATTTTGCTCCCTATTATTCTGATAGGGTTAAGATCAAGTTATTGTTCAAGTCTGTCTTAAAAAGAGTGTTCATTCTCTCATGTGCAGTGTTCTTACTTTGTCAAGTCTGTATAGGTTTTGCTTATCCGTCTACCTAACGAGTAATTGCTTTTTTGATCACGTTTCAAGATAATTGCTATAGTTAATTATCATGTCTTACCTTTTTTATTTTATTTTTTATTTTTTATTTTTTTTATGAAAAGAAAGAGAAGAAAAGACTTTCATGTATCATGGTAGAACGTGCAAGAAATCATGGGTATGCTTGGTTTGTGTTTGAGAGATGTGTTTTAGAGATAAAAAGTACAAAAAATTGTTTGGTTTGGTTTTTTTCAAAAGATGTTTTGAAAAATTATTTTGAGAGAAAGTTTTGGAAAAGTGATTGATTTGATGTGTGTGAGAGAGAGATTTGTTTGGAAAACTTGTTTGGTTTACAAGTTTTGAGAAATTTTTTTGAGAAAATTTGTTTGGTTTGATTATTTTTAAAAACTTATTTGTAGAGAAAATTTCCTAAAATTTTTTTAGAAATACAAACCAAACGAACCCCATGTGTCCTATTACAACCAAAGGGATTTTTTTAGTTATAAAATAGTTACTTCCATTAACACAGCTAATGACAGAATAATAAAACCTTAATCTCGAATAAAAATTCAATGTCATGGTGATATCACATTATCACAAACAAATTTTATCACCAATCAATAACTAAAAATAGGATGGTAAATCTCAATTGAAATATAACAAATCACTTCAACATAATTATATAACCACCAAATACATATATGATGGATTTTTTCCATGAGTAATGCTAGAAATTCCAAATATTCTACTAAAAGTTTTATCAAATGTCTCACATGGGTGTGGAACCCACACAATGTGGGTCCCACACCCATGTGAGACATTTGGTAAAATTTTTAGTAGAATTTTTGGAGCCTCTACCATTTTTGTTTTACCATACTTCATAATAGTTTGTTAATAGATAGTGATACACCCTTGAGCTAATCTCACTCCCGGTAGTATAATGCAAATACTTTAATGGCTTGGAAAGCAAACACAACCAATAGTTATTCCGTTGCCATACAAGTCCTTAGCTCACCAACAATCAACATAGAAATTTTGTTGGCTTAGAAAAATACAAACCCAGTAGAACAAAGATCTATTCCAGTAAATATTATAATATAATCAACATAGAAAATACTTTCGATTCCACAATGTCTAGGCTTTTCATGAACCAAAGCTAAACTTGAGAGAGAAAAAAAAAAAGAGCTAGCGGGCCTCACTTTAAACGGCGTTCATTCCTAAACATTGAAACAAAATCCAATCACATCCCAACTTTACAAACCTCTTTTGATGGCCAACATGCAACATAGATGCATCAAATCACACCACCACTCCCACAATTCCCCTATTCTCCGGAGTCCTCATTGCTCTCAAAGCTTTTTCAAAGTCAAGAAAGAAACCCATCCCAAGCAAACCCATCATCAAAAGTTGTGGTTCCAAATGTATCTTGTATTAGAAAAGTGAAAATTGAAAGAAGCAAAAACAAATTGAACAAGTGAGCAAAACTAAGAATGATTGTTGTACAATCAGCTTTCAAGTCCTATATCCTATCTTAGGGGCCTCCATTCCACTTTTGTGAGATTTTTTGAGTTGAAATTAGCTTTGCTTTTACTTCCCTTTTTACCTCCTCTGTTTCTCATTTCTTTCACATGTTTGCTGATGAGACAATCAACTCCAAAATCATATCCCAGAAATTTTAACACACTCATTACACCAATAATAATCACTTAATACACCACTGCCAAAGACGTAATCAAAATTCCTCTACCGGCATCACTTCTCATTGGGTATGCTATATATTTTTATCAGAGTCATGGAATGTAAGCCTTTTTCTTTTGAGTTCTAATTGCAGAACTAACCAAAGAATTTTCAAAAACATCAATCTCTCTTGATCGGATCGGCGGGAGGTGAGAGGATATTTTAAACTTGGGTACTATTGTTACTCTCTCCATGTCTAATTCCTGCATTTGATTATAGCAAGAAGACATGTCCTCCTGTAACAAAAAATGCCACCAAATAAATATACAATACTCATTGATTATAATCCACCTACATTTTCTATAGAAAAATAAATATTAGAAATTGACGTCAAGGGAAATGAGGATGAAAATCAAGACTCACAATTTCACTTGGAGAGAAAGCATTGATTGTATTCTCAAAAGCCTGCCTTGTTAGTTTTCGATTCAACGCCACCAATGTTGCAGCCCCAGCTATGACAGACGGTCGATGATCCATTAAATTTACATCTATAAAAAAGATCAAAGACCAATGTAGAAATTAAATGCAAATCAATTCAATAAGATTTGAAGATAAATAAATCTTCACAAAATTTGAAGAGACTTGTGCAAGTCAGTAAAATCACAATTTTGACTTGCAGGACCTCTTTGCATATCTAGATTTTTACAATTACTATCTGTACCAATTGGTATATCAATTAGTGTACCAACATATGCTATAACATTACAATTTCAAAATTATTTACCACACCCATTATACATACTATAAAGACTCAAACTTCTAAAACTACGTTATATTTTCCGTTAGTACATCAATTGATATGGCAATTGGTGCGTATAGATTTATTCTTACCATTTTTATTTATTATTATTTTTTTTTTTTTGGGTTTCGATTGATTTGCAATTCTGTCTAAAATTTACCTCTCATTATAGCCAAAATGAGGTGTACAGTTCTAGAAACCACATTCCTTGGTGGTGGAGAGTGATGGTTCCCAAGGGTTCTGATGAAGTAATGAATGAAAGCAAAAGGAGTGACTGAACTCATTCTCCACTCCAATGTATTCAATACCAAAAGCTCCATTCTCTGAATAACTTTGCTGTCAAAGTTGTATTCCTCCAATTGAAACTCTGAGGGTGATGGTACTCTGTATTCCTCCATCTTCGCTGCCAAAGACAAGCACGCCATTGATAACAATTGCATCGCCCACCACTTGTCACTCTGCTTTTAATTATAATAACCGACAATCAACCAAAAAACTTTAAAATTCATAATCAAAATTGAAATTGAAATCAAACTTACATCAATAGCTCGCCTCGAAAGAAACCGGTCAAAATATGTCATTGCTAAGTAACCTGTTTGAAATCGGAATCCTAACGACGATCTTGTCTGGATTACAGTACACAAAACTGAGTCATATATAATGAAATTAATATTATAGTATAGATAGATATATAGAGAGAGATGGATGCGTAAATGAGAAAGCTTGGATTTGGAAATTGAAACTGACTTTGAGGATCCAAGCGATGGCGTTTAAGCGAGCACATTTGATCCAGTTATCGATGACGATGTGTGAACAATTGTGGGTTTGGAACCCAACATTGATCTCTCTGTCCAGCAACAATTTTATACATTCCTCTTCTTCTTCAGAATTTGAAACAGTGTAATCACTCAAATTAATCAAGGTGTCTTCATCTAAGTCTTCTTCGTCCAAGTGAGGCTCAGTTTCTTGACAGAGGAGCTCGCTGGAGAGAGATGTAGAGCGAGAATGAGAATCCCCCATTGCATTATTGTCTCTTTCTCTCTCTTTCTCGGGAAAACAGAAGGGAATATAGAATACGTATTTATCAACCGCTAAATCCACGATTTGGAGAGAGAAAGTGAGGTTTATTTGACCCCGTTGGGGAGGGAGAGAGAGATGGTGCCCTCCAATTCCAAATATATCGGAGTGTGATATAGATGGAGGCAATTTTTAAGAGAAAATGTTATTGATTTTAAATAATGTATTAAATTTTTTATCAAATTTTTTATATGGGTGTGAGACTCACACAAATATACATGTGTGTGTGGGTCTCATATCTAGGTTAGAGATTTGATAAAAAAAATTTAATACATTATTTGGAGTTCTTAACGGCACTCATTTTTAAGTATGTAAGTGTATATAATATGTATTTGTGTAATTTCTTATAAATAAATGTAAGTTATTTTATAAAATTGTATAAACTTTTATAAATATATGTAAGTTAATTTTAAAAAAAAAATTAAAAATCACAATTTATATACTCTTTCCGTCTCAAAATAATGATCCTTTTTAGGGAATCTAACTTTTTTTGATAGTACAATAATTATACTTTAAAAAAAATAAATTTTCAAAATTATTCATTAATAATATATTTTTTGGAGAATATCAATGCTATAATTGCATTTTTATGTTGTTAATGAATTTAAAATATATATATATATATATAATTTATATTATTTTTGTACTTAATTTTTGAAAAAAAAAATTAATATTTTGAGATAATAAAAAATTAATATTTTAAGGTGAAAAGAGTATATATATATATAAAAATTTATGTAATTTTATAAAATAATTTATATATATTTAAGAGAATTTAAATAAATACATACTTTGTACACTCAAATGTTTTTTTGATAGATGGATGGAGTTTTGTTGATTGATTTGATTGTAGCCAAACAAGTGTGGTGGTTGTGGGTTGAGACTATGAGTCATGTTTTGGAGCCTTGGTGGAAGGTAGTGATGATGGTGAGTAAGGGAATCATGATTTCAATGACTCGTGAGGGTGCTGTTATTGAGGGTTGGTTTGGGATATTTTAAATCAATGTATTTTTTAATTTTTTATAAAAAAAATATAAAAAATAAGAAAAGTAGATATAAAAATAAAAATGAGATGTTAATTGATGTAATCTAAATAAATGTATGTATACAAAAAAAATATGTACTTTTTTAGTGTACGTCAACCACCTACTAAGATTTTGGCTTGTTTTGAAAAATATATTAAAAGTTAATTTTTTAATTTTTTATATTTTTTTAAAAGAATATGTAAAAATATAAAGATGTGATTTGATTTTAAAAAATTTAAAAATTAAAAACATCACTTTTAGTTGAGTTGTCAAAACAAAGCTTTATGAAATTGCCTTCCAACCAATTTTAGTCATTGAATTATTTCGGTTTTATATTTTAAAA
This sequence comes from Camellia sinensis, assembly GCF_055761805.1. Taxonomy (NCBI): domain Eukaryota; kingdom Viridiplantae; phylum Streptophyta; class Magnoliopsida; order Ericales; family Theaceae; genus Camellia; species Camellia sinensis. The sequence continues at coordinate 74,133,178 of NC_138966.1, read as the reverse complement.
TACTCATTATTATTATTTTTATTTTTAGATGGGACTCGTAATTATTAATTAAACCCTATAACAATAAACATTTTAAAATTTAATTTCACCAATTTGAATTTGTGAGTATTTTAAGGTAGAGGATTTGCACTCTCCTTTTCTTATTATATGATAAATAAATGTTACACTTAATTCTAAAGGGTTAGCTAAGCAGTAAAAATTTAAAAATAAGATTCAATGTCTCAAATTTGAGTTACTCTAAAAAAGCACTAGGGCCCTGTTTGTTTTGGGAGATAGAATGGAGGGGCTTGATAGTGAGGGGATTGATAGTGAGGGGATTAATAGTGAGGAATTGTTAAATTATTTTTATATAAAATAATAAAACAAATAAAAATATTAAAAAATAAATATTATATTTAAAAAAAATTCCCAATATATAAAAAATAAAAAAAATAAAAAAATTTCTAATCTCCTCACTATTTTTCTAATACCATCTCTACTTTCTCTTTACCAATCCCCCTTCCTCCTCCTTACTAATACCAAGAGATTACTAATCCCCTCCCTATCTCTCAAAACAAACATTCCATTTTCAATCCCTTCCTCACTATCATACCCAATCCCCTCCCCATAACCGCAAACAAACGGGGCCTAGAGGTCTACTTTAATGTACATTTCAGGGCCTCGGGATTTGTCCATGTGTGCAAAAGCTTACTCTAATACCCAATTATAAAAATTTAAAACAAAAATCAATACTATACCCATAATAAATTTGAGTTTATATGAGACGATAAATAACAATATTATGATGAATATCTATTAAAATTTATTTAATATATCATGTGTTATTATTGTATTGATTTAATGAGTCTAGAAAAATATTTGAAGAAAATGTAAGCTTCATAATATTGGGATAAGCTCCTCTCGTGGGCTCTAACTCACTCTATATTTGTTCATATTTTTCTTTTGCGTTCTAACCCAGACACATACAGATGATTCAAATAGTTTACTTTTATAGGCCTCGTAATAAAATTTATTTAAGAAAAAAAATAATTTTATCTAACAACTATAAATATGGGACAAAATGTGATAATTTTTGTGTTTATAGATGTCTGATAAAAACAATTTTTTGCATAGATGACTTTTATTGAAGGGCTTACAAGATAAACGTTTTGACTTATCAATGTAGCTTCAAATTAGAGCTCACAAAAAAAGTATAGATAAATATGGAGAGATGAAGATATAGAGGAGATCTCATCCCCATAATATTAGAAATAAAAAAAAAAGATCCAGAAAATATCACACCTTTTATTTCAAATTATTTGGACAATTGGATACCAATTATTGATTCATTTAGGAATCAATCATAGAAAATGTGTGATTAAATTTAAATGTGATGTTTTAAGAATTTCTCTCTGATGAGTCATTTCACATATCAAAAATAAACATTAAACTATATCAAATTTCGTAGAATAGTGGTAAGTCCAGGTATCGATCTACAAGGACAAACGAGAAATTAAACTAATTTAATTATTAAATTCCTAAATTAATTTCGATAAAAAGATTAAGGGATATCATGACTAAACAAGAATTAAATAAAATTGAGAAATTGAATTGACAATTAAAAGTAGGGTTTGAGATATTGACTTTTGGGAAAATCCTAGGGCAAAAAATCACCACTAACCACATAAATAAGACTTAACATCGGCCATCAATTGCAATCCGGTTTGAACTACCCAATATTTTACAACTACAAGTTTGAAACATTGATCAAAAGGATTGTTGCATTCAACGTACAAGCACGAATCATCCCAAGTAGCACGAGTCGTTGCTCTAAACAATAGTAGCAACACGACCCGTCTCTCGTAGCATGACTCGTTTTATACTTTGAACACAAACATAAAGAAAACTAATGTATGGAAAGCAATAAACAATCACAGAAAATAAAATACTTGAAGAGATAACAAAGAAAATTATTATAAACTTCTAAAACATCCTGTAGACGTCTCCGAACGTCCCAGGAGGGAAATCCCGTTTTGTTCGTTGGGCTCACTACAATTCAACTCAAAAGTCATGGTCCTGTATCTAATCTCGCAGAGTGCAATGCAAGACCGATGAATCATCAAAGAGTCCAAATCTGGCAAATCGTTTTGGAAAACAGATTTTTAGAAAGAAGTGCCAAACATGAACTGCTTTGCCAGATATAGAGTCGCCACCTAAATATTTTATTTTGGGAGAATTTAGGAAACCCTGACTCGTGCCGAAGGCCACGTGTCCGTAATCACCAAAGTTGCCTCGGCTCAGGAACTTGGGTACGATTGGAGAAGGTCACTTCGTGAGCACCCTCGCTTGCCCGATCAAAGATCGGCCTCTATTAACCATGATATCGAGTTTTGAAAACATTATTCATTCTTATTCCGGTTATTAGCCTATATTTACTACGTGATGCGCACAGCATACAAGTATAGACTGGATCGCCTGAATTGGAACAACACATCTCATGTTTGTTTATTTTGAAAATGGTTTGATGGTGCTACCCGCAAGTAGGCTAAGATGTGGATTTGCCACCCTCGGGTGGGCTTAGAAAATATGATGGTTTGCCACTCTCAAGTGGGCTTAAAACTCACAGTCAATGCATTATTCCAATTCAGATAATCCAACCTTCACCCACAGGCATTCAGGCAGGTATATCACATAAGCACATAGCCTCATGGTAGGCATGCTATCATGGCAGTCACTCACACACATGCAAGGATGCTAAAGCATAAACACTTACCGAGTACTCCAAGCTAAAACAGAAGCAATGTTAGGAATCCATGCATGATCCTAACTATGCTGAAATGCCTAATGCAACACATGCAGGAATGCAATTACAATAGGCTCGGCTATTCTAAAGATGGCATGTGAAATGCTACAACTAACAAGTATTCAACTCGGAATTGAAATACAATGCAGTTAGTATGATGCGCCAAGTCCGGTGTATGCAAGACAGATGAATGAATGCAAACATACTATCATAAGTATGCTAATTGAAACATGCCCTAAACTAACCATCATAAGTTGGTAAATAAAATGGAGGAAGACGTGGGGTTGGAAGACATACATCACACACACGCACACTTATTACAACAATTGGCCCTCTCTCGGAAGGTCTGAAAGAATATTACACAACCAAAATAAAAAACGAATTATTACACAATACTAATTACTTAACAAATGAATTAGGTAAGCAAAGTAAACTAGCATGCTATGCTACGTGTAATGGACTGCCTCAGCTCTGTTCCGAATAATGAAGGATGCATGCTCGAGTCGCCTTGTCGGTAAATTCCTTCGCGATGCCTCGCCTCACCCTTGTTTGCAATTGATCTCAGAAACTTGCACAAAGCTTCAGAAGGCTGAAACTCCACCTTGGGAAGGCCACCAACTAGTTATTAGTATGGGAGACCACCTGCCGACCACCCTTTGTGGTGGAGACCAAAGAGGGTGGTCGGCCTGCCAGAAAATCTGGTCGGCCGACCAGTTTCCACCTCTGGTTTCTGGTTTTTCTACAACAAAGGAAAGAGAGAGAAAAGGCAATGTATTTTCAACAAATGTGTGCATGACCACTCTCCCCGTCCTTGCACAAGCTCAATGGAGTGTAGTCCTCGATCCTTATGCCACCAATCACGCATCTCGATGGCCGAGAAGTTGAATTGCACGACTCGATGTGAAATGAATGCACATATAAGCAAGTAAAGCCAACAACTCTATCATGGACAGTCAAGAATGTCGGCGACCGAGAATCGAGGCACGTTTTGTCACTTGGAGTACGAAACGTCTCTCGTTTCCTGTGTTCGGACTAAACCCTACTCCAAACACAAAACAATGAGATGGCATTCACAATGCGACTAACATGCAACCTAGCATACGCAATGCTATGGGCTAAAATGGCATACACAACGCACGTGACATAACATGGCATACACAATGCACTTACGAAGACTATCATGCGCATATGAACTAAATGGCATATACAAATGCAAGATGGACTTACATCAATATGAGTGGACCTCAGCCACACTCACATCAGTGGCCATGTGATAAAAATGAGACAACCGAAATACATGCAAACATGCACGGATGCAAAGAACCGATCCTAAGGCACAAAATGCAACTCTAACAAAGCATGGCAAGGGCTGAAATATGGCATACAAACACACATTTTCCAACTCTGAAACATGATGCACAATGGTCCCGAATCATGCAAATATGTCACCCAATACATGCTAGATGGCTCGAATACCGAAACTAGTGAAGTGCGTTATACTAGAGGTACATAAAGCAATGCACAAATGACCCAACCAGCCCTAAACAATCCCTATGCAAGCCCTAAACAGTGGGAAAATGGTCTAAAATGATGGCTCAACATGCAAAGAAGCGAAACTCATGCAATGGTCCGAAAACGAGGCATTTATGCACAACTCTCAAACGCATTTAAAGAGTGACAAACATGACAATATGGAATACATGTAAGCTCTGAAATATGATGCATAATAGCTGCAAAACATGAACACACCTCAGTATATGAAGGCAATAGACATCAATACTAAAAGCTTGGCATGGATATTGTACTACAAGCATTCAAAATAAGCATCATTCGACCATGAGACCCAAAAACAGAGCTAAGGCAGTCCAAAATATGCACAAGATCAGTTTAAGGCATGGCCAAAAGGTGCTAGAATCAAGGGCCAAAAGATCATGCAATACGAGCTAGTGAACCATGATTTGCACTACAACTATATGAAGCATATGAGGGCTCACCAAACCAGCCAAAAATAGAAGCATGCCATGCTAAATAATGCCCAAAAACTCATGGAAACATGGTCAATGCATGCAAGAATGATGTGTCCCTTTGAAAGGCCAATAAGAGGGCTATTCTACACATGCATAATAGACATACAAAATGGCAAAACGACCTCTGGACAGAGGTTATGATGGCCCTAAAACTCACTAAAAAGGGCCTGAAACATGCTCAAGAAGTGTGCAAATAAAAGCCCCTTTGAAAATCCATGAAGAGGATTACTCTACACATGCAATAAGGACATACAAAATGGCAAAAACAACTCTGGACAGCATTCATGTAGGTCACAAAACTCACAAAAAGTGGCCTGAAACATGGCTTGAAAACATGCAAATAGGGGCTCCTTTGTAAGGCCAAGAAAGCTAGAAAACAAGAGAAGGGGTGAGAGGGTCACCCCTCTCTGATTCTGATGCTCAAAAATACATAATAACCACTGAAAATCGGCAAGATTTTAGTGGTCAAAAAGGCCAACAAAGCTCAACACAAAGGCCCTAATGCATAGCTCAAAACATGATAAAATGAAGCATGCAAGGAGGTAGATGACCCCCAACAGGAAAATGGTCATAAACAAACATGTTTAGAAGATCAAAACAAGACTCTTTTCAGTTTATGACGAAGCCCAAAAATTCTTGCAAATAGAGCTAAACTACGAAGCAAAATAATGTCAAAAAGAGGGAAATGAGTGTTACTCTTGTAGAGAAGAGAACCAGCAGCTTCTGGACCAATGTAGCAAGCTTTCAACCTCTGAAAAATAGCTCCAAGGTGCTTAGAGTGATGGTGGAGGTGTTGTGCTTGGAGGTGTAGGGCAATGGTGCAAGAACAAGGGACTTTTTGAAGGCAATATAGAGAGATAAAGGGAGAGAGGTGTATAAGCTTTAGATACCCAAAAATCTCAACCCTTGCACGTGGAGAGGAGGGTCTCTCTTATAGAAGAAGAGGTCCAAGGCTTCTCTTAGAAGCTTGGAGCAAAGGGGCCAAGCTTCTAAAGGAAGCTAAACCAAAAGGGTCAAGCTTCTTGAGGAAGCTAGACCAAAGGGGTCAAGCTTCCTCAAGAAGCTAAACAAAAGGTCAAGCTTCTCTTAGAAGCTAAGAGTAAAGGACCAAGATTCTTTAAGAAGCCAAAACAAGAGAGTCAAACCTCGGAGGATTGAGCAAATGCCTCCCAGCTGGCACAGTTGGATTGCATTTAGGGAGACCAAAAAGTAGAAGGATGGCCGACCAGTTCAAGTGGTCGGCCGACCAGTTCAAGTGGTCGGCCGACCAGGTTCAAAAGGGTCAAGCTCAAAAGGTGGTCGGCCTACCAGGATTGGTGGTCTCCGAGGTGAATGCAACTCAATGGTGGTATGGGAGACCAGAAATTGTGGCCCAGAAGGGAGGGAGACCAGCTACCTGACAAGAAAACCGGCCGGCGGGAGAAAAGTGGTCTCCAAGGAGAAAAGGTGGTCTCCCACCCTTATAACACCTTCCTAACAATAAAACTAGGGTCTATGCCAAAAATGAACCCACACCGATGCAAAACGAACGTTCGGGGGCCAAAACACGCAGTCGGAGGCCTTAAAAACTGACTGTTAAGCACTGGAAGTGGCGTGCGACCACAAAGGTGGTCTCCCGGGCCACAGTGTCCCTCTAAGGAGAGGAAACAAGGTGTGTGCCAAAAACCGGAGCAAACGGAGGTAGTTAAGCGGTCCCGAACCGAGGCACACGACCGACGACTTCGAAAATCGAAAACTGGTCTCCAAACGTGAAAAATGGCCTATGACCACGAAACGTAGCCTACGGCCACTGAGAGATGGTCTACGAGACCTCTCCCTCCCTTCTGGAAGAGAAAACAGAGAAAACAGGACCTGATTCGCAAACCGAGGCAAGGCACGAAAAGGTTCTGAAGCTTGGAGGCAAGGCTCTCAGCCGAGACTTTGCAACCTCAGAACGAGCACAATATGCAACATCACCGAGCACTCAGTTGGTGACGTTTGAGTCTTAAGGTCGGTCAAAAATGAGGTGTCTACACATCCATATATTTATTCAAACCATTTCACAATCAAAGCCTAAGAAAAATCTCTTACATGGCTAGGGTTTCATCAAAACCCTAGAAATAGTAGTCTAGCCACCAATGTAGGAATGTGGTGGAGGAAGAAACAGCCACCATGGGAGACATTCTTCAAACTTCAAGTTCTTTTTTTCAAACCACAACCTCTCTCTCCCTTTTCTCTGAAATATTTTCGAACCCCTTTTCAGCCTCTTTTTTTTTTTTTTTTTTCTTTTTATTCCAAGCAGAAGAGCCTTAAATTTTCACACATGCAACCCTAGGAGGGCCGCTCGAGCGATGGTGGACCGCACGTGTGGTAGAGCTTGGCCGCATGTGTGGCGTGGTGGCAGGCTCAGACATTTCACTACTCGCACAGACAATCTGCTTTTGCACCGCTTTTTGCTTGAATTTGTATGTTATCGGCCAAATCTATACAAGTGCACAAAACACATCATCTTCACCAAATAAACAAAATTCAAAGACTATAAATATAACTTAAGCGGCTTCAATGTGGTACCTTTTGGCCTACATCACATCTCCCAATTTACATTTTCCAAGTCCCTCGAGCAAAACAATAGGAATTAGAAAAAGAAAATACTTTAAGCCACTTTTGTAAGGATCACGATTGCATTGAGCATATGCAACAAGCCTTTAAACCACAAGATTACCCTAAATGGACGAGTATAGTTTCGTGAGGGTTTCCAGAAATGATATCCACAAACATCAACATATTCACATATGTCCAACAATAATAAGTAATCACACTACTCTAACTATCAATTAACTTATGTGCCAACAACAATGTGATATTAAGAAATGATGAGTCATTGAAGGCACAATGGAGAAGCATGAAGGAATCTATTGAGTAAGAACCACAATTCAGTTAATACAAAAGTTTAGTCCCCTATACTTGTGAATGCTAGTAAACACATCATCAGTGGCCATGGTGTAAAGTGCATTCCCCATAACTAGTTAATTGTCCACTATAATAGCCTAGTGTGACTCACAATAACACCAAACATATATAGAAAAACTAAACTTTTGCAATGAAGATTCTTATAAATTTTTTTTTTTTTTTTTGAAAGACTGTGCAATGTCCTGATCTATTAAGCTTTCCAATCAACCCATGTAACAAGCATTGGGTTAATGATTCTCAAACCAAGCGATTTTAGGGCACTAGGTGTGAAAACACCCTTACCGGCTTAATAACTCGAGCTGAAAAGGCTACGAACCCGAGCAAGTCTTTATTTTTTCTTAACTGTACAATGTCTAGGTCCCTTAAGCTTTCTAATTAACCCATGTAGCAAGTATTGGGCCAATGACTAATAAACCAGACGATTTTAGGGCACTAGGTGTAGAGAAGCCCCTACGGGCCTAATAAAGAGGCTATGAACCCCAACAAGTAAACTTTTTTTTTTTTTTTTTTTTTGAGAATCAAGGCTACTCATTTATTCTTTTCTGCAATAATAGCAATTATCAATGATATACACCAAAGATTAGAATAGAGAGGTCACCGCTATGAAAGTGTGTTTATGTGAATCTAGGCATACTCATGACGAGTGTACTAATACTACAAATACAAACAACTCTCCTAGTACAAACATCACATGCGAGTATTTACCTAATAAATCCTTTTCATACAAGTCCACTATGTTCCCCAATTAACATATGCTTATATCACCACCATACTAGCAAAAAGTGAACATCAAGCGAAGTGGTGCAATCAAGTGCAACAAGTATAAATATGAATTGTTTTTATGAATACCCTCACCCCCCAACTAGAATACAACATTGTCCTCAATGTAAGCAACTGTAAAGTAGATAGTAAAATAAGAGAGAAAGGATCTTACTAGACAACGTAGATGCACATCTAGCAAGGCAAGGACACACTAAACATACACATACACATTTTTTTTATGTGGATTGTACAGTATAAAAAGAAAAGAAAAATAAAATAAAATAAAACAAAGATAAATAAAGAAATAAAACAAAGAAAATAAAATGGATATCACTGATTTGGATTCGGCGGTGAGGGAAAATGCTGCTCAAATAAGGCATACATCAACGTCCAAGTCTTGAATGCCTCATCATGAACCCTAGCGCCAAACTGATCAAACCACTGCTGGCTCGACTTTCGGTATGCGTAGAAGTTAGTTTGCAAAGATGCAACTGACTGCTGATATCCATCAAATGTCGTCTGCAAGTAATCCCGATATACTTGATAGTCTGCCCGGAGATCAATCATAGATTGCTGAATATCGGCTTGATTATCCAAAATAACCTAATATTGCACGCGCGTCATATGAAATGGCGGTGGTGGTGGCCCTGGCGCGGTGGCGGGCTCTGCCGGAACATCATTAGGAATGGTCCGCGAGTAGTGGTTTGGCACCATTGGGTTTTACAATAAAGTGTTGGCATCAAAAGCTGAACCTCAATGGGTTCGAGTGGGTCCCTTGGATTTCTTCCGGCGCCACCAACCCATTGAGTGAGTGTTCGACAACTTGAAGACCGGGGCCTACTGGGCATCTACACCGTCATTGAACCAGCGTATCCTCGCATTGTGCGAGTCTTTTATCAAAACATGTATATCAGTAACGAGGTCCCGGAAGCTCTTCTGTCCATTGTTGATAGGGTGGAATTAGTGGTCACACCAGCTTCCATTGCTGAGGTTCTCCACTATTCCATGGACAATACCAATGCAGAGCAGTTCTTGGTGTTCACTCGGGAACTCACAGTCCTGGCACTGGTGACCGAATTCTATAAGGGGCGGCATGATGATGACAACCACACTATCATCTGTCGGGCTAACTTACCGCACTGCCTCCTCTTCCTTGATGTTGTTTTAAAAAAGAATGTCATCCCTCTAAACTACAAGGAAGAATAGTGAGGGGACTTCTCCATGCCTTGCTCCAATTTGACTTCGGATTTTGGGTCGACATCCCTATTTTGATCTTCAACTAGATGACCTGTATCCTTAATGAAGTCAAGTTGCAATAAACAATAAACTATACCAAATTCTTTAGAATAACAGTAAGTCCAGGTACTGATTCACAGGGACAAACAGGAAACTAAACTAATTTAATGTTTAAATTTCTCAATTAATTTTGATAAAAAAGATTGAGGGATATTATGACTATACGAAAATTAAATGATATTGAGAAATTAAATTGATAATTAAACGTAGGGTTTGAGATATTGATTTTTGGAAAAATCCTAGGGTAAAGAATTCACCACTAACCACATAAAAAAGACTTAACATCAGCAATCAATTGCAATCTAGTTTGAACTACCCAATATTTCACAACTACAAGTTTGAAACATTGATCAAGAGGATTGTTGAATTCAACATACAGACACGAATCATCCCAAGTAGCACAACTCGTTTGCTCTAAACTATAGTAGCAACATGGCTTGTCTTTTGTAGCATGACTCGTCTCATACTTTGAACACAAACACAAAGAAAACTAATGCATGGAAAACATTAAACAATCACAGAAAGTAAAATACTTGACGAGATGAAAAAAAAAATTATTATAAACTTCTAAAACATCCATACATTTATTCAAACCGTTTCACAATCAAAGCCTAAGAAAAATCTCTTTGCATGGCTAGGTGTAGACGTCCCCGAACGCCCCGGGAGGGTGAGTCCCCCCCCCCCGGGTTCTGTTCATGTTAGGCTCACTACAGTTCAGGACTCTCATATTGTCACGGTTCTTAATCTGAACCAAAGAGTCCAAATCCGACAAATCGTTTTGAGAAAAATAGATTTTGAAAGAAGTGCCAAACATGGACTGCTTTGCCAGATACAGAGTCGCCACCTAAATGTTTTATTTTGGGAAAATTTAGGAAACCCTGACTCGTTTGCCTAAGGCCACGTGTCCGTCATCACCAAAGTTGCCTCGGCTCGGGAACTTGGGTACGATTGGGGAAGGTCACTTCGTGAGCACCCCCGCTCGCCCGATCAAAGATCGGCCTCTACTAACCATGATATCTATTTTTGAAAACATTATGCGTTCTTATTCCGGTTATTAGCCTAGATTCACTATGTGATGCGCACCGCATACAAGTATAGACTGGATCGCCTGGATTGGAACAAAACGTTTCATGTTTGTTTGTTTGAAAATGGTTTGATGGTGCTACCCGCAAGTAGGCTAAGACGTGGATTTGCCACCCTCGGGTGGGCTTAGAAAATATGATTTTGCCACCATCTAGTGGGCTTAAAACACACATTTGATGAATTGTTCCAGTCCAAATAACCCAACCTTCACCCACAGGCATTCAGGCAGATATATCACGTAAGCAACTAGCCTCATGGTAAGCATGCTATCATGGCAGTCACTCACACGCATGCAAGGATGCTAAAGCATAAAACTTACCGAGTACTCCAAGCCAAAACAGAAGCTAATTAGAAATCTATGCATGATCCTAATTATACAGAAATGTCTAATGCAACACATGCAAAAGTGCAACTATAGCAGGCTCGGCTATTCTAGACATGGCATATGAAATGCTACAGTTAACATGTATTCAACTTGAATTTGAAAATACAATGCAGTTAGTATGATGCGCCGTGCCCGGTGCATGCAAAACAGATGAATGAATGCAAACATGCTATCATATTGTATGCTAATTGAAACATGCCCTAATCTAACCATCATAAGCGGGTAAATAAAAGGGAGAAAGACGTGGGGTTGAAAGACATACATCACACACACGCACACTTATTACAACATTGCCCTCGCACAAAGGGTCCGAATAAATAATATACAGTCCCAAATGAATAATTACAGTCCAAATATGTACAAAACCCTAATTAATTAAAAAATTAAATTAGAAAAGCAATAAATTGGCATGCAAGCCAGGGACTGCCTCAAATCTGCTCCGGATGATGAATGATGCATGCTCCGGTTGCCTTTGTCGGAAAACCCCTTGTGATGCCCCGGTTTGCCTCTGTTTGCAATTGTTCTTGGAATGCGTGCCAAGCTCCGGAAGGCTGCCGATTTCTGATTTGCTGCAACAGAGAGCAACAAAGGGGCATGGCAAAGTATTTTCACATATGTATGCATGACTACTCTTCGGGGAGTGTAGTCCTCGATCCTCGTGCCACCAATCACGCATATCGATGCATGATGGCCGAGGGGTCGAATTGCACGACTCAATATGAAATGAATGCACATAAAAACACAACAAGGCCTAAACTCCATCAAGGATAATCCGGAGTGTCGGTAACTGGGAATTGAGACACGTTCCGTCACTCGAAGTACGAAACGTCCCTCGTTTCCCGTGCTCGGGCTAACTCCTATCCCAAGAACAATGCAATATGCATGACATGCATGAATGCAACTAATATACAACCTAGCATGCACAATGCTATGAGATGGCATACACAATGCACGAGGTAACATGGCATATACAATGCTCTAACATATAACCTAGCATACGCAATGCTATGAAATGAAATGGCATACGCAATGCATAATGGACTTACACTAACATGAGTGGACCTCAGCCACACTCACATCAGTAGCCATTAGATGAAGAATGAGACTCTCGAAATACGTGCACGCATGCACGCAAACCGAGGACCAAACTTAAGGCAACAAATGCCACTCTACCAAAGCATGGCAAGGCATGGAATATGGTATGCAAACATGCGAATTTCAGCGCTGAAATATGCTACAAAACAGCCCCGAAACATGGAAACATGGCACCCGATGCATGGAATGAAACCCGAAATTCGAAACTAGGCACATAGAATGACTTACAGCTATACAAAGCATGCATTATTTGATCATGAAGCATGAAGACAGATGCAAGACATTTCCAAAACATGCATATTTCTAGTTTATAACAAGTCCTAAAAAATGAACACAAATAGGGCTAACCTATCATGCAAAAATGGCCCCAAAATAGAGATTAAACACAAAGGGACAGCAGCTGGCCCCAAATGGCAAAGAGCCCTTCAACAAAGTTGAAGAGAGGCTCAAAACAGGGCACTTTATAGTTTACATCAAGCCACGAAAATAATCAAAAATAAGGCCAAACTACTATGCAAGAAAAGGCCTAAAAGAGGGGTAAAGAGACAAGTGGCAGCTACTGTTCTCAAACAGAGGAGATCCCTTCAACAATGTTGAAAAGGGGCTCAAAAAAAGATATTTCACAGTTTATGGAAAGGTCCAAAACATCTCACAAATAGGCCTAAAATACTATGCAAAAATTGGCCTAAAAGAGAGATAAAGAAGCAAGTGATAGCAGGAGGCCTCAAACAGAGGAGAGCCCTTCAACAATGTTGAAAAGAGGCTAAAAAAAAGTTATTTTACAGTTTATGGAAAAGTCCAAAGCAACTCACAAATAGGCCTAAAATACTATGCAAAAATTGGCCTAAAAGAGAGTTTAAACACAAAGGGTGAGGAGGGGACCTCAAACAAAGAAAGACCCTTAATCAAACATGGAGATGAGCACAAAATATGACTATTTACAATTTGGGTCGGAGCCCAAAAATGCTAGCAAGTATGGCTTAGATACAAAGCAAAATAAGGCACAAAAGAGAGAAAATGGGACTCACCCTTGTAGACCAATGGACCAGCAGCTCTTGGACCAATTTTGGGAGCTCTTCACCTCTGGAAAGCAGCCTCAAGTTGCTGGAATGGAGGATGGAGGCCTTGTGCTATGAGGTGTAGGGTAAATGGTATAGGATTAAGGGTGTTTTGGTGCTTGGAGTAGAGAGAGAGGGAGATTTAATGCAAGAGCTCCAAACCAATTCTTGTAACCTTTCAAAATGCAGCTGGAGGTGCTGGTTATATAGGCAAAGGAATGGAGAAAAGGGGGGGAAAATCAAATTCAAGTTTCCCCTCCAAAAGACCCCCCCATCGGATACAGGATCTGGGGGGAAACAAAGGGTGCAGCTGTAAGTAACCAAGTGAGAGGATCACGGCCGACCAGGTTCAGAAGGTTCAGGGGGTCGGCCGACCACCTCCCATGGCCGGCCGACCAAGGGTCAAAAAGGTCAAGCCCAATTACTGGTCGGCCACCTCAAAAAGGTGGCCTCCCATGTGTGCACAACATAACTATGTGGTTGAAACCCAGAAAAAGTGAACCAGGAGAGAGAAAAGACCATTTTTTAGAGGGGGTCAAAAGGGGCAGGCACAATTACTGGTCGGCCACCAAATATTGGTGGCCTCCCAGGTGTGTACATCACAAATATGGGGTTTAGGGTTCAAGAAAGTGGCCCCGGGATGGTCAACATTGGCTTTCAAGTGAGGAAAACAAGCGTTGGAGAGTGATGAAGGAATAAAGCTGGCTTTTCAGAACAATTGCTGGCCTCCCACCCTCCTACAAGCTTCCTAACTATGAAAATAAGGTCTCCACCAAAAAAGAACCAAAACGGATGCAAAACGGAGGTTCGAGGACCGAAACGCGCGGCCTGGGGCCCCGAAAATGGGCTGTTAAGCACCGAAGGTGGCGTTCGACCACGAAGTTGGTCTCTCGGGCCACAGTGTTCCTCAAAAGGGAGTAAATAAGGTGTATGCCAAAAATCGGAGCAAACGGAGGTGGTTAGGCGGTCTCGAACCGAGGCACACGGCCGTCGGTTCCGAAAAATCGGAAACCGGGCTCCAAACGGGAAAAATGGCCTACGACCACGAAACGTAGCCTACGGCCACTGAGAGATGATCTACGAGACCTCTCCCTCCCTTCGGGAAGAGAAAACAGAGAAAACGGAGCCTGGTTCGCAAACCAAGGCGAGGCACGAAAGAGTCCGGAAGTCCAGAGGCAAGGCTTGCAGCCGGGACTCTAAAACTTCTGAACGAGCGCAAAATGCAATATCACCGAGCGTTCAATCAGTGACGTCTGAGTCTTAGGGTCGGTCAAAAATGGGGTGTCTACACTAGGGTTTCATCAAAACTCTAAAAATAGTAGCCTAGCCACTCCTAGAGGAGTGGAAAGAGGTGGAGGAAGAAGAAACCACAATGGGGGACATTCTTCAAACTTCAAGTTCTTTTTTTCAAACCCTAGCCTCTTTCTCCCTTTTCTCTAAAATATTTTCAAACCCCTTTTCAGCCTCTCTTTTTTTTTTTTTTTTTTTTTTTATCCACAATAGAAGAGCCTTAAATTTTCACGCAAGCAACCCTAGGTGGGCTACTCGAGCGCCCATGTGGGCCGCTCGAGCGGTGGTGGGCCACACGTGCGGTGGAGCTTGGCCGCACATGCGGTGAGGTGGCAGGTTCTGGCTTTTCACTACTTGCATGGATAATCTGCTTTTGCGTCACTTTTTGTTTGAATTTCCATGTTGTCGGCCAAATCTGTACAAAACACATCATCTCCACCAAATAAACAAAATTCAAAGATTATCAATGTAATTTAAGTGGCCTCAATGTGGTACTTTTCCGCCCACATCACTCTCATAACTCTAATATCATGTTTGTTTGCACAAATATGGTCTTAGAATTGGATTAATTTAACAAAATGTATAATATGATGTTTCATTAAAAAACTAGGATCAAAACTAATAGTTCATCCAAATATAATATCTGAATACACGGTATCGGCTTTGGCCCAAAGCCGGTAAAGTCGCCGCTTTGGGCCTCCAAAAATTGAGCAATAAAAAAGTTCTAATATTTTTTAACTTATAATAGTCCATAAAAAAATTTCACCTGAATTTGAAAAGCCCAATAAAATCTAGTGAAAATTCAAAACTAATAGTTGGTCGGTGTAGTGAATTATTTAAAATAAATGGATGATTGTTTGATATGGTGAATTACTTTATGTTAATAGATGGTTGTTTCTCAAATACATAAATTGCACATAAAACACGATTAATTATACCAGTTACAGTTGTTTCTGGGGAAATAAACTTTTTAAATTTAAGATTGATTAAATTTTTCTTCAGTCAACTATCTGATAAGAAAGATTGAATGTATTATTAATTTAATTAATTAAAAAAGATTAGTTAATAAGTTGAATTATGTTTGATTAGCAATTTTGTAATTAAAAATACGAGAAGGTTGATGTTCAAGTATACAGTTTGTTCACTTTTTATTTAGTATTTTCAGTTTCAATTATTTTAATTATTTTTATTTATTGTATTTTTTTATATTTAAATAATTATATATATGATCAAAATTTGAATACATAATCTTTTTATTACATTTAAAAAAAATATATATATGAGAGATCCTATATCAAGTGTTCGCTTTGAACTACCAAAATGTCAGAGCCATCCCTGTCTATTCATAAAGAAGACTAGCGAATCCTAAGAATGGAGGTGAGGTACAAAATAAATGAGTAAGAAGAGGTTTAAATTATGGGGAATTTTTTTGAAGGTCCTTAGCATTAAGATTTTATAGCATAAAGGACATGTAATATTTTCATAGTGGTTGGGATCCTTTAACATTTTTTCAGAAATATTTCGATCTAGAGAAATTTCAAAACATAGAGAAATTTGTGTTTTGAAATTTTTATGGTTTAAAATTTATTTAATTTGCTATGTATATATGTATTTGTAGAGAGATGAGAAGACAAGGAAGTTGATCTTAGATCTAACCAACGTGAGTCTCCACTCTCCTTCACCTTCACTTTAAGGGTAAAACTTCTAAAGAGAGTGAGAGAAAGAGAAGCATATTATTCTGTGTATTTTCTCAAAGGACTTCTTGAATTCAAATCCACCAACATCTCCATTGCTATAAAAAAAACCTTCGAATCTCTCGGTTCAATTATAATATCATCAACTTGGAATCTCTTGGTTCAGTTACAATATCATCAACTTCGTGATTTACATCAACACTCAATCCATCGAAATCAGAATCGATTGATGATGCTTGTATTGAAAAGCTCAATTTCGAACCAAAATTCACATTCTTCACAGAACTCTCAAACCCTAATGATGTTGCTGAGGTTGTGGCATCACCACATTCGGATTGTTCCGATTGCGCTTGATTTGGTTAGTGGTGAGGATCTTAAGTTACAAAATAAAATATTGTGGATCTCTTCTACTATCAAAAGTTAAAGAGGGATGTTAGACTAATTTTTTCTTAAATTAATTAGTTAAATTATTAAAAAAAAAAAAAGATTTTGTAATCCCTTGTAATATTGAGTTAATTCGAACATAAAATAGGATATTCAATCTAAAATGATTGATAATCTCATGACCAACCATTCTATGAATGCTAAATATGACTTGAATATTATTGTGCTCAACTTACCGTGCCATTGTTTATGAAAAAGGATGTGTACTTGATTTTTTGCCCAATATATAGGGGTGAGTATGGTTTGATTTTATTCAATTTTGATTGAATAAATCAAAATCAAATCATTATGTACGGTTTCATAAAATTAGGGACTAAACTAAATGAGGAAAATCTGAGAATCAAACAAAACCGGATCATGAAAACGGAGTTCAGTTAGATTTGGAACTATGATTTTCATGAACTTTGCTATCATTAATAATATAACCACAACTTGCTCAAAGAACAAATAATATATCATTGTTTTACAAACAAAATTGTTTAAATGATTCTTTATAACTAATTCTACTATTATACAATAACACTTATAAATGAAGAGTTGATAACTTACAAATATATTTATAATACTAATAAAATACTTTGAATGTGCACCATAAATAATAAATTATGTAAATCTAAATAGTCCGATTTAATTCCAAATCGAAATCGTATCTATGAAATCCTGAATCGAATCATGAAATATGATTTAGCTATTTTAAAAATCAAGAGCAACTATGAATTGAAAGAATCAAGCTAAACAATTTTATTTGATCTAAATCATTTAAAATATTTACTCACCCCTATTAATACGTGCCTAATAAAAAATTAAAATCATCTAACATTTGCTATGTTATCGAAAAATGAAAACTTTCACAGTGGCGTGTGCAGAGCATCGACCAACGAGAGATAGATGTAGGGTTTGGCACACCGCTGGTGGAAAGTGGTGTGATAGCGCACTGGTATTGTGGTTGGACAGCGTTTGGGCCCACAAAAAGGCCCAACCAAAACCGATCTGATGAAGTTTGCGATACTGATCAAAAAAATTATAAGAAAAAAAATGGACTTTTTGTGATGAAACAAAAAATTATCTAATAGATCAAGAAAATCATATGTCTCTATGTACGTCTAATGATATGTTGTATTTTATTTACCATCCCTTTATAATTAAAGTCATATTTTTATTTAATCCTCTACCATTAATTGAGCACACAATCAATATAAATTTTCCAAAAAATAAGATAATTATTCTTTCAAAACTTATTTTATTTTTCTTTTTTTTTTAAAAATAGAAAATATTTTACAAAAATAAAAAGGATATTTTTAAAATTTAAAAATATTATTTCATCTTAAAAAAAAAGAAAAGAAAAAAGAAATCATATAAATATTTTTTCAATTTATTCATCAAACTAGTTTTAATTTAAAAAGAAAAAAAAACAAAACATAAATTAAAAACCAAACAAAACAAGGTGTTCTTTTCAGAGGTGCAATTTAGGCGGATTCAAGCCGGTTGAGAAATTAGTCTAACACGAGTTGTGTTAAGGGTTGTCTAGGCCCGTCTAAGCCCAACTGCAACCCGAAATTGTCTGTCTAGGCCCGACCTAAGTAGTGCCCGAATTGTTAGAGTTTCCCAAAATTTTACATAAATTTGACTCTTTTTTTTTTTAAATTGATTAATTTGTTAAAATTAGACTTTATCAACATTTTTTTAGTAACATCATTAATAATTTTATTAAAACAATAATTTATATAATGTGAGAGAGACAAGAAATAAGAATTGAAGAATTGATGTGCTATTGCAACACTTTGCAATATCTAAGTGAGAAAAGAAAAGGTAAAATTTCAACCTACAAAGCCTTACAAAATAAGACATAATTGTTGACAATTCAAATTTTGTCACTTGTCTAATTGGACACAAGTCAAGATTACATGGCTGTCAAATCAAATATTTTAACATGTTAAAAATGATGCAGTTTCAAGATGATAAGCCAGTTTCACGATGATGAGCCTTTAGTAATTAAATAAAGTCACTTGTCACATTAATGTAGTCAAATTAATAAAATTATAGCCTACTATTGAAGTGATATTTTGACATTTATCTTTAAATAAGTTAAAGAAGTTAAAGTTTGTTAAGACTCTCATCCACCCACCCTGATAAATAGGAGTGATCCTACCATTCTACCTACACAAATCAAGTTGTAATGACAAAAAAATTATTTCAAGCAAGAGAGAGGTTTATTAGATTCATATTGAAAAAAATAGTTTTATAGTAACTTTAATGTGAAATTAAAGCAGGTCTCAACCTCTAGTTGAGATGGGATCAAATAGGTTTAAATTATTTGTAATGAGATCTTTATACCACAAAAAGAATGACGAAAAAATATTAAGTATTGAATAAAAAATTGTCTCATAAAGTTGGCCTCATGAATGAAGTATTGTGAATAGTGTATAACTACATATACCACATTCATTGTAGAGAAATCATTGATGGATATTTAAATCTCAAGTTTTGAATAAGGGCATGAGCTCTTTGGGACATTTAAATTTTCTGAAGGAAGAGAGTTATGGATGCTTCAAGGATGGACTTGGGTCAAAACTATGGTCCAAATTAGTTATGCAAAAATTGCTACATGCGTGTATGCTGCCCGCCCGAACCGAACCGGTCTGGGTCTGTGGTTCGTGATCTGTAGATCTTAGAATGGGATAGGTTTGGGCTGTGCCAGATTAGTGGTAATCTTTTTGGGCTAAAGATTGGTGGTAATCTTTTTGGGCTAAGTCTATGTTGTAGTTGCATATATACAAACATGTCTATATTGTGTGTAACCTCTATATTTAAGATGGTGATTTACATCATCAGTTTTGCAGAAATTGAATTTTGCATTTGTTGTAGAAAGGCTCCTCCTCACTCCTCTATTGTGTATAAAATGAGATCATCCTCTTTAATTGGAGTATAGAATTTTGGCTCTCATAATATACAGTTAGTCTGCTTCTATAATCTTCTTCCTGTGTGAGAGAGTTGTGCTATTGTCAGTTCGCCGGAACTAAACAAAAGGTGTTTCTTCGTTAGCGGGTTCTAACCGTCGTATCTTGAAAGACAGATATTGACATACCTCCAGCACTCACGGTGAGGCGGCGAATCTGTTTTAAGAATACTATAACATCACACAGGTTTGGTTTGCTTCATTTTACTATTTTATTTTAGTATTTTATTTTGTTGAATATTTATATTAATCAAGTTATATGATTTAATCCCATGATTTCTTATTCTGTAAATTAATTTAATTAAATATGAATCTATTTATTTTATTTAAATACATAATTTGCAAAATAATTTTAAAACAGATTTATATGTTTCTCATAAAATTAGATAAATAAATTCATATATATAATAGATTAATTCATTTCATCATCTTCGTGGTTTGCTTCTGTTAGTAAGATTCATAGGAAATTGCTTTCCCTTAGAATTGCATTCTACTGCTAGCATTCAATAAAGGGAAAAACAGAACCTGTTTGGTTTCCGAACCCGTAGAATTTGTAGCATGCATAAGACCACTGTTACATGTATATGAAATTCTTGATTAGATAGTCAATGTATTTATATAAATTGGTTGCAGTTCCAGTTTTTCTAAATGTTTAAAAACGTCTCTTGGAGTTTATATTAGAATTTCTAATATACATATATTTGAAGTAAATTAATATAGTTTTCATGCTGTTTGGCTCTGGTACTAATTGTATAAGTTTATGTGTATGATTTCCAGTTTAATAAGTTTATAACATAAACTGCATGCTCATTATTTGGTTCCAATATTACTTTCGAATATAGTTTAATTTTATAAGCATGATTCCTAATTTCCTGTGATAATTTGCATGTTCCTTTATTTTATAATTTTATGATATAATTTCCATGCTCATGGAGTTCTAAATTTTTTTAGTTAAAGATAACATGCTAAATGTGTTCTACTTTCTAGTATAATATATGCGGTTAAAAATCGAACCACTTAGGCTGCGATGGTGGCGCGGCGGAGATAGCTTGATTCTTGACTTGAAAAACACTTAGATAAAGGTAAGGGGGATAGTTGGAGCAGCCTGGGGACCCTCCGATGCCTAAGGTAGTGACAGAGGCAGGTAAAGGTGCAGGATTATCTTAATAGGGTTCATGTAGAAGTGTTTTCATACCTCCATTGTATTGATTGCTTCTCCTTTTATATCTTGCTCCTACTAATCATTGTGGGCTGTTAGGCTTCCCCTCACTCCTTACGTCAACCCCCTTTCCTTAGGGATTATGTTCTACCAGGTACGGATTTCTAGGAGTTGGTTGAGCGTAAAATAAAGTGATGTGGGTTGGCTGGGTCTGTGCCCTTCTTGGGCGTGCTTTCTGCCGCATTTCTCGTGTCCTAAAACTTCTTTGGCCTAGTCTGGTCTTGAGCTGCCAGGCCAGACTCAAACTATCCTGGGTTGACCTTTCATTTTAGCAATGCTGCTTTCCTGTTGCCAGCCAAGAATTCCAGTCCTGCCTTATGTTGATTCGTTTTTGCCTCCCATAATTGCCCCTCAACTTTGTCTTCTTTTTCTTTCTAGGTTGAAAAAGGAGTTAGAGTTTTGATTACAACTGCTGGGGTTTTTGCCCGTAATCCTAGGGCTTTGTGCCTATCGTTTCAATTTTCAAATAGTATGATGTCCCTTCGCCTGTCGCACCGCCTCTGTCCAAGGACATATGGCCTTACGCCAGAAGTCCCAAACCAACACATCTATCATACGAAGCGATTGGTATGTCTATTCAAAATTATTACTAGCACTATAAATTTCCCACCAAAGTCCCTCCTTTCTCAATATTCACCAATTCCTTATGGAAAAAAGTAAGAGAGAAGATTTCAATTATAGCGCTTTTAGTCCAACAATTTTCTATTTCGATCTTCCTTTGGTTGTCTTGTAAGTCCCCCTCTTTCTCTCCCATTTCTGGATTTTTGTTCCTTTTCTGGTCTCATAGGCAAGTATCGCATCTTTTTAGAATCCCATTCCTCATTGGCCACCTTTCGCGAGCAATTTGGCATTCTAGATGATGTCCATATTCATTTGCGGAAGGATATTGACAACCTTGAGGGTGGCCCAGATTACACTTGCTAGCCCTGTCGCCATTACTGAGGGAGGAGTAAGGTTTCTCCTAAACCCACTTTTGAGAGAGTGCATGTGTTCTTGGTTTCTTGCCCTCATTCAACTCTCTACTAACATTTATAGTTGTGAATGGAGTTTTTGAGTTAAACCAAACCCAGGGCACCCACCTTGGTCAGATGGAGATTCTGTCCATTTATGTTCTTACGGCCTAAAAATGCCAAGGCCCCAACGTGGGCCTTAAGTATTATTTGAGGCCAAAAAGTGCCTCAAAGAAACTCATCACCCATCTTTTTGAAACCAACAAGGACCTAGAGGAGAGTATTGTGATGATTTGTGGTAACTGGGAATTTGAGAGATCTCCTCATACCAAGCCTGTACCCGGAGCCTTATTTGAGGCCAAAAAGTGCCTCAAAGAAACTCATCACTCTTCTTTCTGAAACCAACAAGGACCCAGAGGAGGATATTGTGAAAATTTCTGGAACTGGGAATTTGAGAGCTCTCCTCATACCAAGCCTGTACCCAGAGCCTTCGGAAGAGCAAGTCCTTTCCATTCTATATTCCTTATTTTTCCTTTGAATTTGTATGGTTGACTTGTTCTTTAACTGTTCATTCTCTTTCTGCCAAATCCCAACACCAACATGGTGAAGCACCTTCGTAAATACGTCGTTCCTCAAGAGGAATTGGAGAAGATCTGGAACCTTCCTAAAGAGGAGAAGTTTGCTCCTAAACTTCTAGGTTTTGAATCCTCTACATCCTATCTAAAAGACGAAAAACGGTCGTCCCAAGCTTCTTTAGAACAACAGGAAAGCTCCACTAGTGGTCTTGCTAAAAGAATTTTTGTCATCAACCTTACTGACCCATCCATGGATGTAGAGGCTGAGGACTTGGTTGCCACCCTCGCACGACGTTCTTCAAGAATTGTGAAAACCACTACCCCTCCCTCCATTACGAAGAAGAGGAAATTACAAAAAGGAATAGAACTCATGATGGTGAAACATAAAGTAGTAGTCATGTTTTCTGCTGCCACTACTACTATCATCGGTGCTAGTTCTAGTGCTAGTGGATCTATTACCCCTGAATCTGTGAAATTGAAATGATTTACGCCTCCTGCAACTACTGCTGCTGCTGCTGCCTTGAAGATCCTGCTGTGAAACGCCCTAAGACATAAGAGGGTAGCAATACTGTGTCATGCGAGGTTCCTGATGATCAATTCAGGCCTCTAGTGCTGTTCCCTAACCACCATTATGTATTAAAGAATGAAAGCCTAATGGAGGTTCCTAAACTGGGCTTCCAACTTAGCAAAGAGTTTACCCTGCCCAGGGATATGGCCTCTCTCCAACCTTTGGATGATACTTCTCTGATCCATACCAGTGTGGTCACTGCTTTGAGGGTAAGCCTTTTTGTACTTAGGCTTTCTCTATTCCTTACAATTTGACCGAGTTTAATCATTTTTCTATTTTGTAGGCCATCTAGGTTGTCATGAAAGTTTGACCTGGATGGACTCTTACAAGGCTAAAGCATACATCCAACCTGTCAAGGCCTCTGGTGCTCTAAAAGCTATCGCTGATATGGAGAAGAGACTGAAGTTGTTGTCTGACTAGAATCTAAAGCTTACAATTGACAAGAAAGTTGTTGAAGGTGCAGCCCATCCAACCAAGATGCAACTGGAAGAGTCCCAAGAGAACTTGGCCTCTGCTCTTGCTGCAAATGAGACGTTGAAGAAGAAAGAGAAAGAGAAGCTGGATAAATATCGCAAGGACATTAACGAGAAATATCTGCAACAAATCTGCAAGTTTTAGGACGATTTGTTTATTAATGGCTGGAAGGTTACCTTGGCTAAAGCTGGGGTTACTCCTGATTCCTCCCAATATTCTGAGCCAATTCTGCCTTGGAAGAAAGATTCACCACTAGTAGAGGAAACTGAAGATGAGGGCTTTGAGGAAGACCCTAGGGGGGAGGTGGAGACTATTCTAGATACTAGTGCCCAGAATACAACCACTCCTACTGATAAGGTTGAGCTTTCTGCCCCTAAGCCTCAAGAAAAAACTTCTACTAATGCTCTATTTGTTCTCTTTGCCACAGAAATTCCTACTGCTGTTGAGGGTGGGGATGTTGGAATTGTTTCTTCTGGAACTGCTGAAGTTGGTGTTACCCAGACCCCTGCTGTGATAAAGGATTGAGAAACTTGCCTTTTGTTTTTGTTTTCTGTTTATTTTATTTTATTTCATTTTGACCGTGGCCTAGAAACTCTTATATGGTCTAGTCCTATTGATGAAATTACAACTTTTTACACATAGGAGGCTTTTGTGTTTGATTTTCATCTAAGTCTTAAGTACTTTTCTAAATGTTTTTTCTTGGGCTGAAATGGGTGTGTAAGGCACCCTGTTTGCCCTCTTAGCTTGGATGGTTTTGACAACAAAGACAACGAAGCCATAGAAAATTGGTAGAATGCTAAATCTGAAGAATTTAGACTAAGGCAAAATCGCGAAAATTTTGGAAACACTTGACTAAGTAAAATTCTGAAAAAAATTTGACTTAAGTAAAAGTTGAGGAAAATTTTTGACTTGAGTAAAAATTTCGAAACAACTTTGACTAAGTAAAATTTTCAACTACCCCCATATACAAGAGGGTTTACTTTCTTAGACGTAGGAAAACTTTTGGTAAAATTCCTTTTAAGTCCCAGGAATCACATTTCATAACAAGATTTGCCTACTTTTCTGGTTCAAAAACCGTGCTCTATTCCTTAGTAAGGAAGTCACCTTTATTGGGCTAAAAAAGTCATTTTAGTCTCAAGGACCTCAATCCAAAGCGGGATTGTTCTACTCTTCTGATTCAGAATCCTTCCTACACTCTTGAATAGGCATGTTGCTTAGAGAATAACCATTCGAAAGATTCTTGAACGATTTGTTTTCGTACAAGAACGTTACTGTGATTCAGGACAGAATTGCATCTTGTGTTGGATTGCCATCTGTTCTTGTGCTCAAGCAATTGTTGTAAATTGTACTTAAGCAAAGAATCATTTGAAAACAGAATTGAAAAATCTCATAAAAATTGCTTATTTACAAGTTGTTTCTGAAACAAATACTTAATGAAAATAAATCCTAAGGTTTGTAGTGTTCCCAAGACGAGGTACAGCCTTGCCATCCATATGTTCCAAATGATAAGCCCCATTTCCACCTAATGAAACGACCTTATATGGGCTTTCCCAGTTGGGACCTAACTTTCCATTAGTTGGATTCTTCTGACTACCTAAAACTCTTCGTAGGACCAAATTTCTTGGCTGGAATTCCCTGAGGTGAACTTTTATGTTGTATCTTTTAGTGAGTTATTTTTGGAAATTCGCTAACCTGACCAAAGCTATTGCTCTCATTTCTTCGATTAAATCCAGACTACAAGCCAATTCTTGTTCATTCTGCATCTCTTCGTAAATTTTTGATTGCATTATGGGCAATCTGACTTTCAATAGGACAACGACTTTGGTTCCAAAGGCCAAGGCGTAGGGTGTCTCACCCGTTGCCATTCTAGGTGTTGTACGATAAGCCTAGAGAACATTAGGCAGTTTATCAACCCATCTTCATTTCAACCATTCTAAATGCTTCTTCATTCCACGAAGTACAGTCTCGTTGGAGGCTTCTACTTGACCATTGCTATAAAGATAATAGAAAGTTGATGAGAAGTTTTTTATTCCCAGTCCGTAATTTTTGAAGAGGGTGCAATCAAATTGCGTGCCATTATCATAAATGAATGCATGTGGGATGCCAATCCTGGTTATGATGTTGCGCCAAGCGAAGTTCTTAATATCCTTGTCTTTGATTATGATCAGTGGCTCAGCTTCCACCTATTTAATGAAATAGTCCGTTGTTATCAACATAAATTTCTTATCTCCTATACCCTTCTTTGGAAGTGGGCCAATCAAATCCATGCTCTACTGGGCAAAGGGCCAAGGACTAGTTAGTTGGTGAAGATTTACCGCTGGCTGGTGGATTAGAGGAAAAAAACGCTGGCACTTGTAACATTTTTTGATGTACGCCTGATCATCTTTGTCCATAAACAGCCACCAATAGCCCTGAGCGATTGCACGTTCTGCTAAAGACCACTCCCTAGTATGCATTCAACAGATTCCTTCATGTAGCTCATATAGGATGTTATCAACAATGGCTGGGTGGACGCATAATAGGTATGGACCTCTAAAGGAATTTCTAGACAAGACTCTTTTTTCTTGAGATCCAAAATATGGGCGCTCTTCTCTTGACTTTATTGGTTTCTTTCCTATTTTTTTGGGAGTATTCCCTCTCTAATGTACTTAACGATTGGATCCATCTAGCTTGGGCCATAACTAGTGCACAAGATTGACTGTATGTCTTGCTTTGCTTCTGGCGAGATACTAGATTGAGGCAAGAACTCAATTGCAATGGTTCTAGTCTCTATCTTTTCCACTGCTAAAGCAAGGGTGCTAAAGCAAGGGTGGCCAGGGCGTCTGCGTGGGAATTTTGTTCCCTGCCTATCTGAACATTCTTGAATTTTTGAAAGGATTTTACCATGTCCTGGATGTTATTTAGATAGGCTTGCATCTTTGTATCCCTGGCGACATACTCTTCAGTGAGTTGGTTAACCACTAACTGAGAGTCATAGTGTACTGCGAGGTCTTGAATGTTGAGAAATTTTACAATCTGTAATTCTATGAGTAGGGCCTCATATTTTGCTTCGTTATATGAAGCTTTGAACCCTAGACAGATTGCTTGTTTGTGGAGAATGCCCTCAAAGGAGAGAAAGACAACACCAACTCTTTTTCCTTTTAGGTTTAATGCACCATCCACGAAGAGTTTCTAGTTGTCCATGTCACCAACATATAGCTTCCATGTTGAATCATTACCCTGTCTTGACTAAGCTTGTTGCCCAGTTTCTGTGGTATTGGATTGTTGTGATAATGCCTATTTCAGCTTTTGTTTCTCTTGGATCGCGCCCTCTTGCCCCTCTAGTTCTGTAGTTTGTGACATAGTTGTAGAACTCTGTTGAGGTTGTTCGGTTGAGAATTCTATGACGAAGTCAGCCAATACTTGGGTTTTGACGGCAATTTTGGGCAGAAAAGAGATGTCAAATTCCCCTAACTTCATGGCCAACTTAGTGATGCGCCCAGAAAAATCGGCTTTGTGGAAAATGCTTCACAAAGAATGTTGGGTGTGATGGAGTGACCTTGGAAATAGTGTACAAGTTTCCTAGCTGCAGTCATTAAGGCCAGGGCTAATTTTTCCAAGGGAAAATACCTGGTTTCTATGTTGTTTAGAGTTTTGCTGATGTAGTAAACTGGCAGTTGGGTGCTTTCCACATTTCTGACTAGGACTGAAATTACTGCTTGCCCTGACACTGCTAAGTATAGGTACAGCCTTTCACCCTGTTGAGGAGTTAAGAGCAGAGGAGGTGAAAGTGAAAGGAGGTACTGTCGTAATTCCTCTAGCGTTTGATTGCATTGTTTATTCCAGTCCACTCCTTTTACCTTCTTAAGGAACTGAAAGAAGGTGTACATTTGTCTGAGGAGCAGCTTATGAAGCGATTAAGTGTCGCTACCATCCCTGTCAACTTCTACACTTCTTTGAGCTTACGAGGTGGCTGTAAGTTGAGGATGGCTTTCGCTTGCTGAGGGTTTGCTTCGATCTCTCTTCTTGTCACCAAATAGCCTAGAAATTTTTCTAACTCAACACCAAAAGCACATTTAGTAGCATTAGCTTCAATTTATAGGTCTTAAGGATATTAAATATGGTCTATAGGTCTTTTAAATGTTCGGTTTCTAGCCTGTTTTTAATAACCATGTCATCAATATAAATTTCCATGGTTTTTCCTATTTTGTCAGAAAACATGGTGGTAACTAGCCGTTAGTACGTGGTTCCAGCATTTTTGACCCCAAAAGGCATCACCCTATAGCAATACAACTCTCATGGAGTTATAAAAGTAGTTTTTTCCTGATTTGGCTTATTCATTGCTATTTGGTGATAGCCCTTACAGGTGTCTAAAAAACTCATTCTAACATGCCCAAATGTGGCATCTACCAATTGGTCAATCCTTGGTAAGGGAAAGCAATCTTTAGGGCAGGGTTCATTATGGCTTGCGAAGTCTGCACATACCTCCATTATTCATTCTTTTTCTTAAAAACAACGGTATTAGACAACCAAGTAGGGTAGTGTACTTCTTTTATGGCCTTTGCGTCCAGGAGACTTCCTCGACTAATGCCTCAACGTGATCTACATGAGACCTTATACTCTTTTGAATTACTAGTTTATACGCAGAATCAACATTGAGACAGTGACTGATAATATTGGGGTCTACCTCTGACATCACATAAGGTGTCCAAGCGAAGACCTCAATATTATCCATTAAAAACTTAAAAATGATTTCTTTATCCTGCTCAGACAGAGAAGATTCAAGCAAGAAGTACCTTTCTGGATCGTCAGGTGATATATGGATTTTATGGAGTTCTTCTATCATATGCTCCTGTAGATCATTTCCAATATCTCCCAGAACTTTTGAGTCCATAATTTCGACTAGGCAGACTCGTTTCTGAGCTAGCTTAACTTGTTTCTACCCCAAGGCTAGTATTAAACATCGCCGTGCAGATACTTGGTCCCCTCGAATGGTTTCAGTGCCTCCCTCCTTATTAGGAAATTTCAAAGCTTGGTAAAGTATGGAGAGAACTACTTTAAGTTGGTGTAGCCATGGTTTGCTCATAGTAGCATTGTATAGTGAGGGCACATCCATGACCAGAAAGTATACTTCAAGGCATACGGATCCTGCTCTGACTTGTAGCGTTACCTCTCCAATTGGCTAGATCCGGTTTGAGTTGAAACCTAGTGGTGTTGAGTCGACCTTCTTAAGATCTTGATCCTTGAGGCCCAAGCTCTAGTATAATTTATAGTACGTAATTTTGGTTGCGCTGCCTTCATCAACTAGTATTCTCTCTACCCCGAATCCATTCATGTCCAATTTAATAATCAAAGTGTCCGAGTGGGGCTAGACCAACCATTGCATGTCTTCTTCAAAAAAGGAAATGACTGGGCCTTTGGGGCTGGTCTCGATCCTTGGCCTTTTGCTTCCCAAGGAATACTCTGCTTTGTAAACTTCCCTGAGATACGCTGCTTTCTGTATCTCTCCCCTGGCATGTGCTATTCTGTCTGGGTGTGCAACTCCATGGATGACATGGATCATCCCTCTTAGGTGCTCCATTATTGCATCATTCCCTTCTTGTTAATTGTTTTACCCATTCTGTTGTTGTTCTCCTAGGTACTCGTTCAGATGCCCAGGGGCTACCATCTCATTAAGATATCACTTGAATGAAAAGCAGTCTTCTGTCCCGTGCCCTACATCATTGTGGTAGGCGTACTTTTCCCTTTGTTTTCATACCTTTGGATCTCCCTTCATTTTGGTTGGCCACTTGAACCAGGGCTTATTTTTAATTTCTAGAAGTATTTGCCAAATCAGAAGTTTGAACACAGTTTGAATATCGTAATATATGTCTTTTTTAATGGTTTGTCTTTTAGCCTCATTTGCCTCCTTGCGCGAAGTACTAGTCTTCAGTGTGCTGGTTTGCATGCTACCCTATCCTGCAGACTTTGAGTCTTTCTCAAGCTTACTATATCGATCGATCCTGAACTACAGGTCCGTGACAATTTTGGGTGGGGTCTAAGTTAATGATTGCCATAGCTTGTCCTCCGTTTGGAGTCTTTCCCTGAAGTTGAAATCACCACCTTATCTGAGCAGTCCACTTTTATGTTTTAAAAAGTTTCCGAGTAAAGTTAGGTGTACTGCTTAATAGTCTGATCCTCTGTCTTTTTTAGCGACATGAGTGCGTCCAGTCCCTTTGCCCTTTTATTGTTTGTTATGAACCACTCAGTAAAGTTATCTACCTGTTGTTTACAACTATTAGTGGATCCCATCTAGAGCTTGTCATACCAAGTGCAGGCTATTCTGCCTAAACTAGAAGCGAAGATTCGGTATATAAATGCCTCATCTTTATTCTAGAGGGCCATGGTGTGGCGGTTGATGTAGGCCGAAAGGTACCACATTGAGGTCGCTTAAGTTACATTTATAGTCTTTGACTTTTGTTTATTTGTTGGAGATGATGTGTTTTGTGCACTTGTACAAATTTGGCAGGCAACACGCAAATTCAAGCAAAAAGTGACGCAAAAATAGATTCTCCGTGCGAGTAGTGAAAATTCTTGGCCTGCCACCTCACCGCACGAGTGGCCAGGCTCCATCGCACGTACGGCCTACCACTGCTTGAGTAGAAATAAGGGTCGCTTGAGCAGCCCACCTAGGGTTGCATGCGCAGAAATTCAAGTCTGTTCTGTTGAGAATAAAAAGAAGAAAAGAGGTTGTAATTAGGGTTCGAAAATATTTCAAATGAGGGGTTAGGGTTTTGGAAAAGGGGATTCTCAAGCTTCAAGTGCAATTTTCATGGAGACTTGTTCTTCTTCTATTTCTTCCCACACCTCCATGAGTGGCTAGGTTCCTATTTGTAGGGTTTTGATGAAACCCTAGCCAAGTAAATAGGGTTTTCTTTTTTTATTTTTTATTTTTTATTTTATGTAATGGTTTGAGCAGTTGTATGGTTCTCAAGAAGTTTTCAAATATAATTTTCCCTTATTTCTTCAAGTATTCTGCTTTCTGTGATTGTTAAATACTTTCCATGCAATGGTTTTCTATTCTTTTATGTTCAAGGTATAAGATGAGCCATACTACGAGGAACAAGTCGTGTTGCTACTGTAGTTTAGACCGAATGACTAGTACTACTTGAGATGGTTCGTGCCTATACATTGAACGTCTTAATTTTCTTGATCAATGCTTTGAACTTGTAGCTGCGAAGTATTATTTAGTTCGAACTGTAAAATAATTAATTTTCAAATTGAAACCTTATTTATGTAACTAGTGGTGAATTCATTACCCTAGGTTTTTCCCAAAATCAGTAGCTTCATCTGTACTTATAATTGCTAGTTTATTCACTTTGTTTAATTTAATTATCATTAGGTTATGAACAACCATCTCTTTCATCAAAATTAATTTAGGAATTTAACAATTAAATTAGTTTAATTTTCCATTATTCTAAGAAATTTGGTATAGCTTAATCTTTATTTTTTGTGTGTGAAACGACCTATCAAATTTTGGCGCAGTTACCGAGCACTTCTGGCGAAACAAATTAATTTAAGGTTCCATTCTTATTTTAATTTTTAGTTTAGGATTTTATACTTTCGTGTTGCTAAGTGTGCAGAGTTTTTGCAAGTGGAGCTATCATTGAAGTGCAAGCGGAGTACAATCGAGCTTTAAAAACAAACCACATCACGAAAGTGTTAAAAAAAAAAAGAAAAAAAAAGAAGAGCGAATACTCGCAAGCAAAACACCAAAGCACTAAACATAGAGAGCTCAAGTGGAGATTGGAGACAATGGTCTACACGTCAAGCACCCGTAAGACGAGTAAAGCGTTTTCGTTGAACCACTGTGAGTATTTTCTCCTTTGGTCTTTTGCTTTCATAACTAAGTGCATATGAGTCAGAACTTAGAGTGTGTGTGTGTGAGTGGTGTATGCACGGGCGCCATTCTTGTCACCATGAATTGTGGAGTTTGAACCTTGAACTAGAAAGGACTCTTGGGAACCTTAGAGTTTCTTCCAGTGTTCCTAGGCTTGAATATCCATATCCATACTTCAAACCATTAGAGATGGCGAACCGAATGTCCCAAATGGGCCCAACCGAACTGTTAAGGATTACTTTACACCCACTACATATACATCACTATCATGCATTCAGTTACCAGACACCACCACTAGTCATTATGAGATTAAGTCCAGTACCATCCAAATGCTTCTATCATTCCATGGACTAGCTCATAATGACCCTTACAAACATCTGCATGAATTTCTAGAAATTAGCTCTATAGTAAGGATCTAGAATTTCACCAATGAGGCCTTAATGTTGCGACTATTCCCATTTTCACTGAAGGACAAAGCCAAACATTGGCTGACCTCTTTACCTTCTAATTCTGTCGCAACATGGGGCTAATTACAGCAGAGGTTTTGGGAGAAGTACTTTCCCATTGGTAAGACCAACCAACTTAGGTGAGCCATCACCAATTTTGCTCAAATTGTTGGCAACGAATTTCATGAAATATGGGAAAGACTTCGTGACCTTCTCCAACAATGTCCCTACCACCAAGTGCCTGATTGGCAACTTGTTTAAAGCTTTTACTATGGCTTAACTAAGCCTTACCACCAAATGGTGGATTCTTCTTGTGGTGGGACATTCATGTCAAAAAATGACGCCGAGGCATGACAATTATTTGAGAACCTAAGTGATAACTCCCTTTACCATGCCTCCGCAGCCTAGCAAGTCCAGCAACTTGTAGTAGGAACCCCAAAAGGAGGGGGCATTTATGAGGTAGGGTAAAACCTAGAGTTAGCCCAACAAGTAGAGGCATTGTCCTGCAAAATGGACCAATTATTAGCTTCGAGGCATGCCCCTACATAGCAAGTTCAGCCTCAATTTTAGGAGGCATTTGCTATTTGTGCGAGCCCTGCTCATGACTTGAGTGAGTACCCTTCGACATTACAATTTCCGGAATTAGTCCAAGTGCATGTGAATGCGGCTCAAGGATTCTCCAAACCAAGTAATGATCCATATTCCAACACGTATAACCCGGGACGGAGAAATCACCCTAATTTTTCATGAAGACCTCCTTCACAAGGCACTTCTTACATTCCTCCACCACCAAGGTAGAATTTTAATCATGTTGCCAACCAATCTTCCTACCGACCACCACAACCTTACCGGAAACCACAACCCCCGCTTGTTCCTTAAGGCAACTCGAGACACAGGTGTTGGAAGTTCTCTCAGAGCTTAAGGGGTTAGCACCAGTAGTTCACTCCTATATTCGCTCCATTACCAAGCTAGAGGCCCGATTAGGTCAAATGGCTAATCACATGAATAGGAGAGAGGAGGGAAAATTACCGAGTCAGACTGTGGCTAACCCTAAGGGTCAATATAGGGCAGAGGGGTCGAGTGGGAATGGAAAGCACCATGAACAGGTGAAAGCGGTGATCACTTTGAGAAGTGGGAAGGAGTTAGAGCTTCGACTAGTGCAACTAGAGCTAAAAAGGGTGACCACGGTAGTAAACCCAATGAGAGCAAAGGTAAAGGAGAAACACATAAGGGGTGTGACTTAATCCCTAGTACTTCAAATGAGTCTAAGGCACCATATGTGCCTAAGGAACCCTTTCCCTAATGCCTTGATACACCTTCCCTTTTAAGAAAGAAGGCGGCGTCCATGGAAGCAATGATGGAGATTTTTAAACAAGTTAAAACCAACCTCCCCCTGTTGGAGGCGATTAAGCAAGTACCCTCCTATGCCAAATTTTTGAAGGACTTTTGTACGCAAAAGCGTAAATCTAGAACACACGTGTCCCAAAAGGTTATACTCTTGGAGCAAGTAAGCTCTATCTTATTGAGTGAGACACCCCCTAAGCTTAAAGACCCAGGTACCCCAACCATTGCATGCATTATAGGGGATCTGTCACAACCCAAACCAACCCCTCTAGATTTGGCATGATGATCGGCCAGTAATCATAGATTACCTACGGCGTCCATACAAATAATCCAGTTAATATAAAGCACAGGGCTTAGTGGAAGTATAATATAACATAACATTTATGCATTGAGCCGTGCGTATACGAAAAGAGCTTCATATAATAAGCAAAGATTTGCTCTAAAAGTACATTCATCACATTTGTACAAACTTTCATGTCTTATAATTATACAAACCCCAATTATACGCAAATATAAAACCATTGAACAAACAAAAAAGGGTTTAACTAGCATGGCTCCAACAAAGCCTTGTTTACTTCACTTAGAAGCTCCTCAAAAGGCTGGCTTGGGTAGACTCGATGCTTTCTTAACTCTGATGTTTAGCTTGCCCACCTATATATATATATATAATTAGTGAGCCAGGGGCTAGTGAGCAATAACAGGATAAAGAGATTATATGAATGAAGTTCGATAGCATTGCCAAACCAGATCCCAATTATCAATTCTCATTAACCAATAAATTTCATTATCGATATCTTTCAATATTAAATTAAGTGGCACATCCATGAGGCAATAATATTCCAATAATAATGGACCATAAAGCTTAAGCCAATGGACCACAAAGGGTCAACCAATGGACCACAAAAGGTCAAACAAAAGATCTCTGTGTTTCAATTATTCCAATAGCCATGGTATTGTTACCCTCAAGCAAGGGCCCATATCAATGGATGCCACAATATAGTTTGAAAAGTGAACTTCATTCATCAATAGAAAGTAACATTTCAATAAATCAGTCAATCAATCACATATCGATTTCAGGAGTAATAAAAATTTCAAAAATAAATGTTACATGAACATATCTTTATATAGTTAGTACTCACAGTGGTTAGTGTTGCCACTAAGCCTCGGGCGTCCACCTAAACAAAACACATAATAAAAGCACAATTGAAGCACCATTTCATTTTAATTCAATTCTTCACATGTGTCTCTAACTCATTCTATGATTCTACGAGTCCATTAGGTGCTTAAGGATGCTAGAAATGACATAAGAATGCAATTATGCACTTAGAAGAGTTGGTCAAATTTTGCTGAAAGCAGGGTCCTCGTTCTAGCGCAACTTCTTTTGCTCGAGTGGGGGTGGTCGCTCGAGCACAACTTCGATCGCTTGAGCGGTCTGTAAACTCTAAAAAAGTATTGGTTGTGTGATTTTTATGCTCGAACGTGGATTTTGTCGCTCAAGCGAAGAGTAACATAAAACAGGGTCTGCTTGAGCGCAGGTTTTCTCGCTCAAGCGTGATGCAAGTCTTTTTAAAAATACTGGGAGCGTGAATTTTCTGCTCGAGCGAGCTAGTCATAATCTGGGTTTTCCAATTTGATGTTTAAAGTTCAAAAATGATGTTCAAAGCCCTAAAACTTGTATTTCTGGTACAAAAACATGGAAAATCATTATATAACTTGAAAACACTCCCAATTTGAAATTATTTACTCAAAATCATGATCCATTTGACAACCCAAAGCTTGAAACTCTATATTATGAACCATGCATGTATCACCTTGAATTTGTATCTTTTTATATCTTTCCAAAACTTGATCAAACCACATGATAAGTATGAAAACATGGGAAAACCCTCGAGTGAAGTTGCAAAATTGCCATGCATGTAAGAATTTCATGGATTCTAACTCAAAATGCACATGCATGTATACAATTCAACTCTTCTCCCCCCAATTCATGGAAATCTAATACATATCTCTTAGTTACGTGCAAAAGAGTGCTAGAACTAGTTGAATTAAACTTTTTCGTGCAATATTTCCAAGAATTAAAGGTAGATTTCATACCTAGTGTTGAATACAAGTGTTGGGCTAGCTTAATTCATCAAATCTCTAGCAATTCTCTTCAAATCTATTCTTTTTCTCACTAAAGTGTTGAGTTCTCCTTCTTTCTCTCTCAATTCTCAGCCAAGAGTTGTATATCATAGGAGCTCAAGACTTAATTAGGCTATATATAGGTGTAGATTAGTTTAGAACAATCAAGGTTGATTAATACTAACTAATTGGGCTCAATTCTAATTAATTCAATCAGTTTATTCTAAATATTTTAATCCAAATAAATTTTCAATTAAAGTTGCCATAAAATTCTAAATATTCTAATTAGTCTATTAAGCTAATCAATTTCAGTTTATGAAGCTGTCTAGGCTCTCAATTTCTATCTCTAAGTTGCCAATTCGAACAAATATTCCATGTAATAACAGATGACTACAAAATTAAGCATGTAATCACACAATTAAACACACAATCATGCAATTAAGCTTATTGAAACAATTTAATATAATAGTTCGGAGGCCGGGGTCGTCATAGGATCAATTCATTAATAGGGCCTTGTTAGATTTAGGGGCTAGTGTCAATTTGTTGTCGTACTCTGTGTACGAGGAATTCGGGCTTGGTGAATTGAAGCCCACTACTGCCACACTCTAATTGGCTAACCGGTCCCTCAAGGTGCCACGTGGCATGATTAAAGATATGCTAGTAAAGGTCGATAGGTTTTATTTTCCTGTTGACTTTGTGGTTTTAGATTTAGAACCGGTAGCCAACTCTAGGAAACAAATCCTGGTGATCTTAGGTCGACCTTTCTTGGCTACGGCTAATGGATGTATTAATTGTCCTACCGAGGTTATGGATGTTTCATATGGGAATATGCAAGTGAAACTCAATGTAATCCAAGCATCCCAACAGCCCCATAAAAGTGAGGGGTGTTTATTTGTGGACGTTATGGAGGATATAGTAAAGGAGACTTTACCCTTCATTCTTATAGAAGGACCCTTTAAAGGCTTATTTAGCTCATTTTGGGTTTGAGGATTTTAATATTGATAGGTCAGTTGAAGAAGTGAATGCTTTACTTGATTTTTGTCTTACATCAGATTTTCCTCCGTGGAAAGCCCGGCTTGAGCCCCTTTTTCCTTTGTCTAGGGAGCCTGCCATACTATATCTAGTCACACCACCTACGCTTGAAGCCACTCCCGGCCACACTCAAGTATGAATTTTAAAGGGCCTCATGACACTTTACTAGTCACAATTGCATCTGACTTAACTGCAGAATAGGAAAGTCAATTAATGAGTGTTCTAATGGCACATCGGAGTGCTATAGGCTGGTCGGTGGCTGATTTGAGAGGGATAGATCCCTCCATATGCATGCATTATAAACATCTAGAGGAGGACACCAAACCTTCTCGTGAAATGCAACGGAGGCATAATACCAATATGAAAGAGGTAGTAAAAAAAGAGGTGTTGAAATTGTTGGATACGGGTATTATATACCTTATCTCGGATAGCAAGTGGGTGAGTCCCACACAAGTGGTGCCCAAGAAATCAGGCATCACTGTTGTTGAGAATGAGTAAGGAGAGTTAGTCCCCACACCTATTACTAGGTGGTGAGTGTGCATTGATTATAGGAACTGAATTCCATGACTAGAAAGGACCATTTTCCAATGCCATTTATTGACCAAATTCTGGAGAGGTTAGCAGGGCAGGGCTTCTATTGTTTTCTCGATGGTTACTCAGGGTATAATCAAGTTCCAGTGTACCCCGCTGACCAAGAAAAGACCACATTCACTTGCTCTTTTAGCACTTTTGCTTATAGGCGCATGCCCTTAGGGCTATGTAATGCACTGACGATTTTTCAACGGTGTATGATGGCCATTTTCGTCGATATAGTGGAGAAATTTTTAGAGGTTTCATGGATGATTTTTCGGTGTTTAGACCGTCTTTTGAGGAATGCCTTAGAAATTTGACTAGAGTGTTGGAACGATATACTGAGGCAAACCTAAATTTGAGTTGGGAGAATAGCCATTTTATGGTTCATAAGGGTATAGTGTTGGGACACATTGTGTCCCCCGAGGTATAGAAGTATACAAAGCTAAGGTTGACCTCATTGTAGGCCTTCCTCCACCGACTTCTGTACGTCAAGTTTGGTCTTTCCTAGGGCATGCTGGCTTTTACCAGCGATTCATCAAAGACTTTAGCTAAATATCCAGTCCTTTATGTAGTTTACTTGCTAAGGGTGCGCCTTTTATCTTTGATGATGTATGTTTGAAAGCTTTTGAAACACTTTGAGCGGCCCTTACTATCGCCCCAATCATGAAATCACTAGATTGGTTGCTCCCATTTGAAATCATGTAGGATGCCTCGTGTAGACCGCCCGAACTCGCTCCGCGCGGCCCCCTTTTCGGAGAGGGCGCAGATTTGGGTTCTAGCTATTACAGTTCGGACTCCTATCACGGTTCTCAACCTAATCTCACAAAGTGCAATGTAAGACTGATAAATCACCAAAGAGTCCAAATCCGGCAAATCGTTTTGAAAAATCGATTTTAATCAAAAAGCGCCAAACATGGACTACTTTGCCAGATTTCAGAGTCGCCACCTAAATATTTTATTTTGAGAAATTTAGGAAACCTTGACTCGTGCCTAAGGCCACGTGTCCGTTATCACCAAAGTTGCCTCGGCTTGGGAACTTGGATACGAGAGGGAAAGGTCCTGAAATGAGCACCCCCACTCGCCCGATCAAAGATCGACCTCTACTAACATGATATGTTGTTTTTATAAACACGTGTGTTCTTATTCCGGTTATTAATCTAGAATTACTATGTGATGCGCACAACATACAAGTATAGACTAAATCACTCAATTTGGAACAAAACATCTCATCGTTGTTTTTTGAAAATGGTTTGAAGATGTTACTCGCAAGTAAGCTAAAGTACGGATTTGCCACTCTCAAGTGGGCTTAAAACGACATGATTTTGCCACTTCAAGTGGGCTTAAAACTCACTTTTCGATGAATTGTTCCAATTCAAGTAATGAAGCCTTCATCCACAGGTATTCATGCAGTTAATCACTTGAGCACATAGCCTCATGACAAGTATGCTATCATGGCAGTCACTTACACACATACAAAGATGCTAAAGCATAATCACTTACAGTGTACTCCGAGCCAAAATAAAAAGCTAATTAAAAATCAATGCATGATCCTAACTATGTTAAGTATGCCTAATGCAACACATGTAAAAATGCAGCTAAATAGGCTCGGCTACCTAACCATGACATATGAATGCGACATTTGGTACATGTATTCAAATAGGTATTGAAATACAATACGGTTTGAATAATGCGCCGAGCCCGGTGCATGCAATACGAATGAATGATGCACACATGCAAAGCATAAGTATGCTAATTGAAACATGCCACAAAACTAACCATCAAAAGCTGGTAAATAAAATGGAGAAAGATGTGGGGTTAGAAGACATTCACACACTCACGTACACTTATTACAGCACTTGCCCTCTCGACGGAGGGTCCGAATGAATAAGCTAAGCTACATCTAAGCTAAGCTAGCTAACTAATCTAATAATCTAATTAGACTAATTATTACACAACCGAAATGAATAATAAGTAATCTACATACTAATTATTACATCACTTAACTAATTAACAAATTAATTAATTAATTACAAATTCAATGCTAACTAACAAGTAAGCATAAAAAAACTAAGTTGCTCCAGCTCTGTTTAAAGAAGAAGAGGATGCATGCTCGGTTGCCGCCCCGAAAAGCTCTCCGATTGCTCTCTTGAGGCTCTATCTGCAAGGTGTCCTTGAGAACTTGCTGCTGGAACTTACCAAATCATTGCTGGAGACTGCACCAGTGGCCTGCCGGCCATGAGAGGTGGCTGCCGGCCACCTGTCGGCCAAGAGTGGGCACTGCCGGCTAACAAAGGAAGGGTGCCGACCACCAATGTGGCACTGCCGGCCACTGGTGTGCTGTGACACCATTCTATAACAGAGCACAAAAACAGAGGAAAGGGAGAGTCTCCCAAGGGTGTGTACGTACTATGCCACTTCATATCACTTCAAAACATCAATGGAGAGGCATCATTGGATCCAAGACCATCAATCAAACATCTCAATGCATGATGGCCAAGGATCCAACTTGTACAAATTCAATGAATGCACAACAAACAAGGCACTAAGACCACGACCTTATCATGAGTGATCAAAGGCAATGGAGACAAAGGGGATTGGCTCACTTTCATCACTTTGAGTATGAAGTGGGCTATTCTGCCTTGTGTTCAACATAATGCCCGGTTGAACACGATGCAATGCACACAAACAACATGTTATGCAAACAATCATGCTAATCTTGACATGTTAAGATGGCATGCATGAGACTCTATCATGCAAGCAATGCATGCATGGCATGTTTAAAGGCCAAAGCATCAAAACTAGTTGTAGACACCCCATTTTTGACCGTCCTCAAGACTTAGACATCATCGTTTGAACACTCGGTGATCATCCATGTTTGTGTTCGTCTTGAGTTTTCGGAGGTTTCGGCTACGCGCCTTGCCTCAAGACCTCTCGACTTGCCTATTTTGTGTTTGGTTTTGCACCAAACACTTATTGTCTTTGCACCTGAGGGCAAGGAATGGCTTGTTGGCCATCCCCACACCTCACCGGCCATGGCTTGAGGCCACCAGCCATGTTTTGTTGCCATCGGCCAAATGTTTGGCCGGTCAGCACTCTTTCTGGTCGGCCAACCATTGTTTTGGTCAATTTGTCATTTTTGGCTGGCCGATCACTGTTCATCTGCTTTTGGCAGATATTTTATGCCAGCTGTGATAGCTGGCATCCACTTTGCACCCCTATGGAGGGATTTCCCTCTTGCTTAGCTTGTTTTGTAAGCTTTGCAAGAGTGAATCTCTATAAAGGGAGGGCTTCTCCTTCCTCCTCAAGGGTTCCAAGAAGTTCCAGAGCTCTAAGATTAGGGTTAGAGGATTGTGTATCTATTCTATCTCTATATCTCCTTCTCCTTTCATTTTGTGTGTGTTTAAGGTGTTTTGTTCATAGTTTTGCATACAAACACCTAGTGTTACACTTTCCTTTAGCTACTGAGGTACTAAGGAGTTATTTTTAGAGTTCTTGAGTTGATTAAGCTTGGAGAGGCTACTGGAGCATTGTTCTTGAAAGAGGTCTTCAAGGGTAAGAACTTTACCCCTTTATTCCCCATTTTTGCATAGGCTTTTAACCATCCTTGCATCTGTTTTTAAGCTTAGTATATAACTAGTAAAAGTTCTATTTTTACTTGCTTTTGATAGTTGTTTAAGGTCTCTTTGAGGTTTGGGGTTGTTTGACCCCTCTTAGGCCTTGTTTGGCCTCATTTTTGTGCACTTTTGGTGAGCTCCGGGACCACCTTGTGTTGGCCTCCTCACCACTGAAATCCTCTGGATTTTAGTGGTGGGGGTGGTGTTTTGAGGTCCTAAAAAGGAGAGGGCCATCCCCTCTCCTTGTTGTCTTCAATACTTGCCATTTTAGCCTCATGTGTGAGCACCTTTCTTGACTTCATGTTGGCCATGTCTTAAGTAGTATTTGTGCTTATTTTACCATGATTTAGCACTGTTTTTAGTTGGTTTAGACACGCCATGCATGCTTTGCATACTTGTCTTGTAATGCCATGAAATTGCCTTAACATGCTTTGTGCTTTGAGCCTTGTTTCTAGCATGATTTTGGCTTAGCTTTGTGAAGCTTTTATGCATGTTTTGATGTGCTTGAGGTCTGATTTTGGCCATTTGGGTCATCCATGACTTGCTTTGTATAGCTACCATGCAATCCCCCTTTGTAGGCCTTGAGTGTTGGATCCTCTAGCATGCTCTACTTGCATCATTTCAGTGGTTTGGCACCATTAGTTATGTCATTTCAGTCCATATAGTATGCTTGTATACTTGCATTTATGGCCCCTTTGATGTTTCAAGAGGTTTGTGTTTTATACTCCATGTTTGGGTCATCATGCATGCCTTTAAACTTAGGCCATTTAGATGCCATCTAGGTGTGTCTTTGACCTTGTTTTGGTCTGCTTTAGGACTTTTTTGAGTCCTTTTGTCCCTTTGAGGCTTGCCTTGTACGACCATGGTTTAAGCCCCTTTGATAGCTTTGAGCCTTGAACCTTGCTTGCATGCTTTGATTGTTTTGTTTAGTTGGTTTGGCACCATCCTTAACATGATTTTCGGAGTTTATCATGCTTGCCATTTGTCCATGTTTGTCCCCTTTTAAGTGTGCTTAAAAGTCCCCTTTCTATGCTTAAGTATTGGACCATGTTTGCATACATGTTTGTATGTACATTTGCTTTCATGTGCTTAGCATATTAGCCACTATTTTGGGCTTAAAAGTTACTCCTTCATGCTCAAGTTTTGGACCATGTGTGCATGAATGCTTGTGTGTACATTTGCCTTGCATGTTGTCACATACTTGGCCCATAGGCATGTTGTCACATACTTGGTCTATTGGCACGTTGTTGCATGTTCAAGTGGTGTTGCATTTGGCATGCATCTTGTGTTAAGTTGCTTTACATGTTCCTATGCTAAGTCCCCTTCACATGTTGTTGCATGTTGGTCATTAGCATTATTGTTACATGTCTAGCATGCTTGTTTGCTTAGGTTGTATGACTAGTGCTCATCACTTGCTTGCACGCCCATATTGCATACTTAGCTTGCATGCTTAGGTTGCATTTTGCATGCATGCCTTGCCTCTTGAATTGATTGTGATAGAGGTTGGGCCTATTGTTTGTTTTGGTTTGTATTTCATTTGACACCAAAATGCACAACTTGATTTCTTGGGCCATCATGCATCGAAATGTGTGATTGGTGGCCCGAGGGTCGAGGGCCATCCTCCTTTGAGTCATGAACATGATAAGGAGTGTGGTGGTGCAAACATTTGCTTTGAAATGCATTGTCATGCCTTGTTTGCCCTCTGCTGCTATCAAAACAGGATTCTGCAGAAAGATATGGTCGACCGACCATTCTCAGTGCCGGCTGACTAAATATCTTTGGTTGAGAGCCATACCAATGGTCGATGACCACTTTCCCATGGCTAGTGACCATTCTTCATGGCCGGTGGCATCCCACGGTGATCATGGAGTGATTCTGAAGCATCCTTGGGACTTGTGTAGTCTTCAGATGTGCAGAGTAGTGCAAACAGAGGCAACATGAGCATGGCGATGGGTTTTCGAGCAAAGTCGGGCATATATGCTTTCATCCCTCTCCCCGAGGCCTCTTTACTGCTTTCTTAGCTTAATTAATTCATTTAATTAGTTAAGTGTTGTGTAATAATTAATCAGCTTTTTAGTTAGTTAATTTGTATTATTCTTTCGGTCCCTCCGAGAGAGTGCAAATTGTGTAATAAGCGTGCGTGTGTGTGATGCATGTCTTCCAACCCCACATCTTTCTCCCTTTTATTTAACTGCTTACAATGGTTAGTTTTAGGGCATGTTTCAATTAGCATACTTATGATAGCATGTTTGCACACATTCATTCGTATTGCATGCACTGGGCTCGGCGCATCATGCTAACTGCATTGTATTTCAATTCCAATTTGAATACATGTATCAAGTTGCATTTCACATGACATCTTAGAATAGTCGAGCCTATTTCTAGTTGCATTTTGCATGTGTTGCATTAGCCATCTTAACATGAACTAGGATCATGCATTTGATTACTAACTAGTTTCTATTTTGGCTTGGAGTACTAGGTAAGCATTTACGCTTTAGCATCCTTGCATGCGTGTGAGTGATTGCCATGATAGCATACTTACCATGAGGCTATATGCTTATGTGATATAATTGCCTGAATGCCTGTGGGTGAAGGTTGGGTTGCTTGAGTTGGAATAATTCGTCGAAACCCGTGTTTTAGCCTACTTGTGAGTAGCAAACTTTAATCCATTTTTTTCCGAAACAAACAGATATACGATGCTTTGTTCCAACTTAGGCAATCCAGTCTATACTTGTTTTGCTGTGCGCATCACGTAGTAATTCTAGGCTAATAGACCTCTTGTGTAGAGCCCTTTGCTAGCCTTATGCTTTAAACCCTCTAGCATGCCTTATTTGCGATATTTATGTGATATGGCATCATTTAATACATAATTTCAGAGCATATAGCCTTATTATATTCTCATGTTTATCACTCTTTAATTGTGTTTGAGAGTTGAGCATTGTGCCTTGTTTGTGGCCTAACATGTATGCATGTTTGTTTAGTCCTTTGAGTTTCAATTCCAGCATGCTTAGGCCTTTGTTTTGGCATGTATGAGGTTTGTTTGGGACTGGTTTAGTCCATTGAGCATTGTATTGCATGCCTCTTGCCTATTGCACTTCACTAGTGTAGACGTCCCCGAACTTCCCGGGAG
This sequence comes from Camellia sinensis, assembly GCF_055761805.1. Classification (NCBI taxonomy): domain Eukaryota; kingdom Viridiplantae; phylum Streptophyta; class Magnoliopsida; order Ericales; family Theaceae; genus Camellia; species Camellia sinensis. The sequence continues at coordinate 74,089,453 of NC_138966.1, read as the reverse complement.
GGAAATCCCGTTCTGTTCATTTGGGGCTCACTACAATTTAGGACTTAATGTCACGGTCCTGTATCTAATCTCGCAGAGTGCAATGCAAGACTGATGAATCATCAAAGAGTCGAAATCCGGCAAATCGTTTTGAAAAACCGATTTTTTTAGAAAGAAGTGCCAAACATGGACTGTTTTGCAAGATATAGAGTTGCCACCTAAATATTTATTTTGGGAAAATTTAGAAAAACCCTGACTCGTTGCCTAAGGCCACGTATCCGTCATCACCAAAGTTGCCTCGGCTCGAGAACTTGGGTACGATTGGGGAAGGTCAGCTATGAGCACCCCTGCTCGCCCAATCAAAGATCGGCCTCTAATAATCATGATATCGATTTTTGAAAACATTATGTGCTCTTCAACCATGCCAAAACAAAGGCCAAAACATACTGAAATGATGGCCCACAAACTTAGACAAGCATGCATACATATTAGCTTATAAACAAGGCTTAAGTCACATCTCTCAAAAGCATTGAAAGAGTAGAACATGTGAGAGTGTGACTACACTATACACACTGAAATCAAGTAAGAAATGAGGCTAAGGCATGCAATCATCACATTCACAACATGCTAGAGATCTCAAACACAAAGCTAGTGAAGCCCAACCACACTATAGCTATACAAAGCTAAGCATATATGACCAAGACCACTTAAAACAGACCTTAAGCATGTTAAATCAGTGGCAAAATTGTGCTAGAGCAAAGCTAACACATGCTAGAAGGATGAACTAAAGCATGAAGCATGTTAGGCCAAATAGCATGATTGCATTACAAGTACCAAAAGCAAGCAACCAATGACCAAATCAACCAAAAAAAGAGTTATGGCAGGTCCAAAAAGTCACAAAAACATGCTTGGACTTAGCTTAAAAGAAGTAGAAAAGCATGCTCAAGTATGAAGCCAACAAGGCAAAGAAGCAAGACAAGAGGAGAGGGGATCACCCCCTCTCATTTTGGACCTCAAAAACACCTTTCCACCACTGAAATTCCTCTGAGTTTCAGTGGTAGAAAGGCCATGCAAAGGCCACTACAAAAGCTTCAAGGAATGGCTCCAAAGCTTAACAAATAAGGCATACAAGGGGGTGAAACACCCCCAGCTCCCACAAGGCCTCAAACAATCATTTTAAACACTTAAAAAAAAACTTTTTGTATTTGAAAGCCAAGCCTAAAACAGCATGCAAAGGTGGCTAAGATGGCATACAAAGAAAAGCTTAAAAGGGGAATACACTCACCCATGAAGAACAGCAGCAAAGCAGGCCTTCCTCTGAGCCAAAACCAGCCTTTTGAGTCCAAACAAGACCCTCAAGTACCTCGGCAACAAAGTGATGGTGCTTTACTAAGTGTTGTAGTGCAAAAGTGAAGAGAAAACACACCTTGAGACACTATTGAGCACAATATAGAGAGAGTGTGTGTGAGAATTCCAGAGAGAGAGAGAGATATTTTGTCTCTAAAATTCTGTCAACCCTCAGATAAGGGGAGGGAGCTCCCCTTATATAGAGCAATACAAGCACAAGCTTGCTTGAGAAGCTTCAACCTGCCTCCATCCCTCCATACACGTGTATGGAGGATGGCTAAGTGAGCCACCGCCGCCCAAAAGATCTAAAGTAATATCTGTTGAAACATGGTGGCCGGCCGGCCATCAGTGGTGGCCGGCAGTGCACCATTGATGGCTAGCAGGCCTCATCAATGGCCGGCAGGGCTTAACCCATGGCCGGCAGCCCTTGATCATGGCCAACAGTGCACTAAAACAAGCAATAGGGAGAGACCAAAGCATGGTCCAAAGATGGGGCAGAAATGAAACAGGGTTTGGAAAGCTCAAACCTGTGACGTCCCGCTGCGAAGCTCGAATGCTCGGCGAACAACCAAACTTGTTGCTAGATATACCTGCAAGAACAACCAAGTCTTAAGGACGGTCAAAAATGGGGTGTCTACACCTCGGACTATGCTATCAAGGTTATGTTGGGCCAAAGGGTGAATAGAGCACCCTATGCTATTTATTATGCTAGTCGCACTCTCTCAGATGCACAATTGAACTACACTACCACCGAGAAAGAGATGTTAGCTGTGGTTTTTGCCTTAGATAAATTCCTGACCTATCTCCTAGGTTTCAAGGTCATAGTCTTCACTGATCATGCTGCTTTGTAGTATTTACTATCAAAGAAAGAGACCAAACCTAGGTTGATTAGATGGGTTTTATTGCTTTAGGAATTTTACTTAGAGATCCGAGACAAGAAGGGATCTAAGAATGTGGTGGCAAATCACCTCTCCCGAGTCCTTGTTGAGTAAACCAGTGCCTTTTAACTTTGCATGATTTGTTCTCAGACGAACAACTTCTTGTGGTGTCAAGAGCGAAGCCCTCGTGGTTTGCTCATACTGTGAACTACTTGGCCATTGGGCAAATTCCTAAAAATTGGTCTAAGAAAGACAAAGACCGATTCTTTTCACAAGTCAAGTATTATTGTTGGGAGGATCTGGAGTTGTTTAAACATTGCTCTGATCAAGTGATCTGACGGTGTGTGCCGGAGAGTGAGGTGCATAGCATTCTTAAATTTTGTCATTTTTTTGCATGTGGCGGTCAGTTTTATGGGCATAAAATAGCCGCCAAGGTTTTACAAAGCGGGTTTTATTGGCCCACTATTTTTAAAGATGCCCATCAATTTTGTAGAACTTGTTTGCGCTGTCAGTAAATTGGTTCGATGCCTCGTTGTGATATGATGCCATTGTCCCCTATTCTTGTCGTATAAATTTTTGATGTTTGGGGTAACGATTTTATGGGCCCTTTCTCATAATCATTCGGGTTTGAATACATTCTCTACAGTGGATTATGTCTCCAAATGGGTGGAGGCGATAGCTACCCGAACAAACGACCATAAAATAGTGATAAAGTTTTTACATGAAAGCATCTATAGTCATTTTAGGTTTCCTAGGGCCATAATAAGTGATCAGGGTATACATTTTTGTAACCGGTTCTTTGAGTCGGTAGTCAAGAAATACTCCATTACGCATATAGTTGGCACTCCATACCACCCTCAAACTAGTGGCCAAGTAGAGGTATCCAATACGGAGGTGAACCACATTATAGAGAAAATGATTAGGCTGGATAGAAAAGATCAGTCAAAGCATTTGATTGATACATTATAGGCCTATCGCACTGCTTATAAGACACCCCATTGGGATGTCACCATATAGGGTGGTCTTTGGAAAAGCTTGCCACCTCCCGGTTAAACTTGAGCACCGAGCGTTGTGGGGCATAAAGAAGTTTAACATCGATATGGCCGAAGCTAGACTTAACCGGAAATTGCAACTCAATGAGTTGAAGGAGATTCGAAATTATGCATATGAGAGTTCGAAAATTTTTAAGGCTCAGACTAAGGAATTTCATGATAAGCACATTAATAGAAAATCATTTGAACCCAGCCAAAAAGTATGTCTATTTAATTCAAAATTGAGACTCTTTCCGGGTAAGCTTAGATCAAGATGGGATGGCCCCTTTGTGGTTGTCGAGACATTTATTCATGGCACCATTGAGGTGCAAGATCCACAGAATGGCCACAACTTTAGAGTAAATGACCAAAGATTGAAACCGTACATAGAGGGGATTGGAAATGGTGATATGATTGAGTCCTTTGCTTTGATGGATCCATTTTATTCTGATTGAGACATAGATTTCTTATTCTCTTTTCTTTCTTTGCTATTCTAATTTTTTTTATTCTTGCTATTTTGTGCTTGATGTCTAGAAGACTTTAAATCCACTAAAGGTGTAATTCCTTTGGTGTTAACCATGCCCGAATGGCATCTAACGGTTTGGTATAGCCACCTCACTATGTTTGTAGTGAGATCCTAGGAGACCAACTGAGATGGTGGAAACTAGAGTTCGAATGGCAAAGCCTAGTACACAAAGGTTTGAAATTTCCGAGACTAAAGTTTGGTTTAAATACCCAAGGGTGTGGAGATTGCTTCAAAACCACCCCGGCTTAAACTCTGTATGGCAGCCTCATAGGTCAAGTTAGCTTTATGCACCTTCATTCTAGATACCGAATCAACCTATTCTGTCACCCTATTGGAGACTAGGGAAAGTTACAAACATTGTTAGGGAGAAAAGTAGTACCCCGTAATTTTTGTGTGAAGATTATACCTTTATTGAGCTTTTAAATGTTTTTAAAGTGTTATTCTTACTTTTAATGTGAAATAAATGTACAAGTTGGGTTGGGGGATTGAATGGCTGTAGCTATGTTAAAATAAAAAATAAAAAATAAAAGTTTAGCAGACCGCACGTGTGGCCCAAATGGGCGCACTAGCGGAAAGTCCAAAAATTGGGCGCCTAAACGGAGGGCCCAAGCACATGAGTGGCCCAACTTGAAACCATTCTGCTTGAGTGCTGCTGGAGCGGCCCAATATTCACCGCACGCGTGACCAACATGGGCGCACGAGCGGTCCATCCAAAAAAAAAAAGTTTGGAGTGCACGACGCACAAATGGTCCCGACCCAAGCCCCAAACCATCATGCTTCACGGCCACCGAAGCAACCTAATTTCGCCACTAGTGCGGCTCATAATTCACTGCACATGAGAACCACATGGGTGCATGAACGGTCTGTTCAAAAAAAAAAAAAATGGTGCAAATTTTATTTATTTATTTACTTATTTTATTTCTCTTTCTTCAAAAAAAATTAAAAAATTTGATTTCTTTAAGCCAAACCCTAGCCTTCTTTCACTATTTTTTTCTCAGCACACTCTCTCTTTACCTCTCATATCTTCTCTCTCTCTCTCTCTCTCTCTCTCTCTCTCTCTACATTCTACAAACTCACACACCCATCAAACCCCACCATCACTAACCCTTCTTCCTTCAACCCTTACCCAACCTTTTCTCACCACCACCTTTCCACCGGAGCATCACCATCTTCTCCGATCGGCGACCTTCCAACAACCATTTTTTCCGACAGATCTTAAATCTTCTCTTCTCCATTCTTTTTCTTCATACTTTTTTCAAGGTAACCACCCTCTTTTTGTTTAGATTTCTTAGTTTTCACTTGTAATATTAGTACATTGGTAGTTTAATGGTGGTTTTTGAGCATTATTCATCATCATCCTCACATAAAATAAATATATATATATATTCTGCTGGAATCAAAGAAACTGACCACCGCACATGCGGCCATCTCCGACGCACATGCTGCCAAAAATAATAATAATAATATAGCTTGCGGTTGCCTATTCTTTATTTTTTATTTTTTTTAATGTAATTGTTTAGTTTAGTTGTTTAGTTATTGGTTCTTATTTCTCTAACTTTAATTTAATTGTTAGTTTAATTGGTTAGTAGTTTAGCTTTTATTTTTGTTTTTATTTTCTGTATTTTTTTAATTTTATTTTCTTCTCTTTTCCTCTACTAACTTATTTATTTATTCCTTGTATTTCATATTTTCGTTTGTCAATTTTTTCATGCTAACTTAGTCTAAGTTAATTTAGGGTAGTATTCAAAAAAATAAAAAATAAAAAAAATAAATCTGGTGGTGTGATGACAATGAGGTTTTGAGTGATTCGTGCATGCATACGATATTTGATGAGTTCTGATATAATAATTCCACATTTTTTGTTGTGTTGGTTGTATTATTTTTCCCAGATGACAGTTGGCACATCCCTGGTTGTATTATTTTTGTGCAAGTATGGCTTCATCGTCTTGCTGAGAACCCAAATGCCCTCGCAATGCCAACATAGCAACCAGGGATGTGCCAACTGCCATCTGGGCCAACAAACAAATTGCCATTTACACACCCTTTGACGTGGCCTTCTTTCAGCGCCACCAACCCACTACATGGAGTGTGCAACAACTTGAAGACCGGGGTCTACTAGGTGTCTGCAACATCACTGAACCAACATATCCTCGCATTGTGCGGTTATTTTATCAGAACATGTATATCAGTGATGAGGCCACATGGACCCTTTTTTCCATTGTTGACGGATTGTTGACGGGGTGGAGTTAGCTGTCACACCAGCTTCCATTGCTGAGGTTCTAAACTACTCAATGGACACTATCAATGCAAAGTAGTTCCCGGTGTTCACTCAGGAACTCACAGTCCCAGTACTAGTGACTGAATTCTATAAGGGGTGGCAGGATAATGACAACCGTATCAACATCCGTTGGGCTAACTTACAATGCCACCTCCTCTTCCTTGATGTGGTTATCAAAAAGGATGTCATACCTCTAGGTCACAAAGAAGAGCAGCGAGGGGACTTCCTCCACGCCTTGCATTGATTTGATTTCGGGTTTTGGTCCACATCCCTTCATTGATCTTTAACCAAATGGCTCGCATATTGAACGAAGTCAAATTTTGCAACACCTGAGGCGGTTCTACACGGGCCCTCCCTTCACCAACGTCATTACAGCACTCATCAAAGGCCAAGGGACTTACCCACTCGACCTCAATGAGGTTCAACTTCAGTCGCCAACGCTCTATGCTAAAACCCAATGGCGCCAAACCATTACTCGCCTGCCGACTTCACTAGTCATCCCTGATGCACTGGCCAATCCCAATGATGTTTTGGTAGAGCCCGTTGCCGTTCCAGAACCACCGCCATTTCACATGACGCGCACGCAATATCAAGCTATTTTGGATAATCAAGCCGCCATTCAACAATCTGTGGTGGATCTCCGAACAGACTATCAGGCATATAGAGATTACTTGCAGATGACATTTGACTAGGTTAATGCCTATCAACTCGAGTATCAGTAGTCAGTTGTGTCACGCCCTAAAATTTGAGATCGTAAAAAAAAAAATGTACAAAATACAACTCAAACAGGATAAATAACCAAAATATTTTAATTTACATATACAAGCAGAGTTAAAAGCATAGATAATTCATTTGTGTTTCGTTGTTCAAGAAAAAAAAAAAACTAGTCTAAGTCTTCAAGTGAACCACAGCTCCAACACTTCATCTTGATTGCCTTAAAGATAACCTTCACCATCATAAATTGCTTCCTCACCAGACATAACACACCATGAGCTTGGAATGCCTAATAAAAACACACACACACCCATACCTTCTATCAACCAATCAACCATACACAAAACGAATCGGGTAACATAACATACAATACTACAATAAGGTTCTGTGAATTAGTAGTTAGGCTAGATATTTAGAATCTCCCAAAGAGATCATTCTACCTAACCACAAGGATTGAACACCGGACTATTCAGAACTCCCTCTTTTGCTGCTTTGCAGACCTTACCACCTATGCCTACCTCTCGGTTATTTATCGATTAGTGACACTGATGGACCTCAAAAGGGACGACCAAGCAAGTGGGCCCGCCTACACCCAAATCGTGCCTAGGGCTCGCTTATACCCTACACATACCATACCAAAAGGCTCGCTTACACCCTGAAACCACCGCATAGAGTTTGAATACATCTGTGTCAACCTAAGGGTTCACTTAGACCGCTTGTACAAGACTTATTCAAATAAATAATAAATGAAAGAACGAAAAAATAAAATGTATGAATTAATTTAGAAACTATGACGTAAAATAAATAAAAACCAAGTTTTAGGATATTTCCAATTATAAAGTGGTGTTCTAGGATTTAATTATGATAATAGACAGGAAACTTATTATTTATTGAGCCATTTTGCAAACTTTTACAAAACTAGGGGCTAAAATGCTATTAACCTAAGGCTCTAGGCTTCATGTATAATTACCAAAAATTAGTGTCCCTGCAAGTTGCATCTCTGCAAACTAACTTCTACGCATACCAGGAGTCAAGTCAACATCGTTTAGTTCAGCTTGGAGCTAGGGTTCATGATGAGGCGTTCGAGACTCGGATATTGATGCATGCCTTATTTGAGCAGTACTTCCCACTACCGTCGAATCCAAATCAATGATATTTTTATTTTATTTTTCTTTTCCTTTTCTACTGTACAGTAAAATAAATAAATAAATAAAAATAAAAATAAAAATAAAAAAAATAAAACAATAAAAAACAATAAAAAACAATAAAAAAAAAACAAAAATAGTGTGTCTGTGTGTGTTTGGTTCGTCACTGCCTCACTAGATGTGCACTTACACCTTATGGTAATATCCTCTCTCTCTCATTTTACTAGCTACTTTATAGTTGCTTATATTGAGGACAATGTTGTATTCCAGTTGGGAGGTGAGGGTATTTGTACTTACAATTCATGTTTTTACTTGTTGTACTTGATTACACCACTTTACTTGATGTTCGCTGTTTGCCAGTATGGTGGTGATATAAGCATATGTTAATTGGGGAACATAGTGGACTTGTATAAAAAGGGTTTATTAGGTAAATACTCACATGTGATGTTTGCACTATGAGAGTTGTTTGTATTTGTGGTAATAGTACACTTGTCATGAGTATGCCTTAATTTACATGAACACGCTTTCATAGCGGTGACCTCTTTATTCTAATCCCTAGTGTACATCATTGATAATTGCTAGTGTTATAGAAAAGAATAATTGAGTAGCCTGGATTCTCACAAAAACAATATACATATATATATATATATATAGAAACTTGACTGGTTTGGATTCGTAGTCTCTTTAACTTGAGTTATTAAGCTCGTAGGGGTGTCTCTATACCTAGTGCCCTAAAACCGTCTGGTTTGGGAGTCATTGGCCCAATACTTGCTACATGGGTTAATTAGAAAGCTTAAGGGACCTAGACATTGTATAGTTAAGGAAAAATAATGACTTATTGAGATTCGTTGCCTGTTCAGCTCGAGTTACTATGACCATAGGAGTGTCTTCACACCTAATGCCCTAAAACTGTCTGGTTTGGGAGCTATTGGCCCATGGCTTGCTACATAGGTTGATTAGAAAGCTAAATGGATTGGGACATTGCACAGTCTTAAAAAAAAATAAAAAAATAAAAAGAGAAAAATTTGAGAATTCTGGTTACAAAAGGTTAGTTATTCTGTATAGGTTGGGTGTTATTATGAGTTATACTGGGCTATTATAGTAGATAGTTAACAAGTTATGGGGACTGCACTTTACACCAAGGGCACTGATGATGTGTTTACTAGCATTCGTAAGTACAGGGGACTTAATTTTTGTAATAACTGAATTATGGTTCTTGGTCAATAGATTCCTTCATGCTTGTCTACTGTGCCTTTATTGACTCATCATGTCTTAATATGACACTGTAGTTGACACATAAGTTAATTGATAGTTGGAGTAATGTGATTACTTATTGTTGAGTAAATGTGAATATGTTGATGTTTATGGGTATCATTTCTGGAAACCCTCACTAGACTATACTCGTCCACTTGGGGTAACCTTCTTCTTTAAAGGCTTGTTGCATATGCTAAATGCAATCGCGATCCCTATGAAAGTGGCTTAGAGTATTTTATTTATTTATTTTTTCTTTCTATTGTTTTGCTCGAGGACTAGCAAAATGTAAGTTGGGGCATGTTATGTAGGCCGAAAGGTACCACATTGAGGTCGCTTAAGTTACATTTGTAGTCTTTGAATTTTGTTTATTTGGTGGAGATGATGTGTTTTGTACACTTGTACAGATTTGGAAGCCAACTTGCAAATTCAAGCAAAAAGTGGGGCAAAAGCAGATTCTCCGTGCGAGTATTGAAAATTCCCCGCTTGCCACCTCACCACACGTGCAACCAGGCTCCACCGCACATGCGGCCCACCACCGCTCGAGCCAAAATTAGGAGCGCTCGAGCGGCCTACCTAGGATTGCATGCGTGAAAATTCAAGTTTGTTTTGCTGGGAATAAAAAGAAGAAAAGAGGCTGTAATTAGGGTTCAAAAATATTTCAAGGAAAGGAAGGGCTAGGGTTTTGGAAAAGGGGATTCACAAGCTTCAAGGGCAATTTTCATTGAGGCTTCTTCTTTTTCTACTTTTTCCCACGCCTCCATGAGTGGCTAGGCTCATATTTCTAGGGTTTTGATGAAACCCTAGCCAAGTAAATAGGGTTTTCTTTTTGGTTTTCTTTTATGTAATGGTTTGAATAGCTGTATGGTTCTCAAGAAGTTTTCAAATATAATTTTCCATTATTTCGTCAAGTATTATGCTTTCTGTGATTGTTGAATGTTTTCCATACAATGGTTTTCTATTATTTCATGCTCAAGGTGTGAGACGAGCCATACTACGAGGGACGAGTCATGTTGCTACCGTAGTTTAAAGTGAATGACTCGTACTACTTGAGATGGTTCGTGCCTATACATTAAACGTGTTAATTTTCTTAATCAATGTTTTGAACTTGTAGTTGCGAACTATTATTTAGTTCGAACCATAACATAATTGATTTTCAAATTGAAACCTTATTTATGTAACTAGTGGTGAATTCATTACCCTGGGCTTTTCCCAAAATCAGTAACTTCATCTTTACTTATAATTGCTAGTTTATTCACTTTGTTTAATTTAATTATCATTAGGTTATGAACAACCCTCTTTTTAATCAAAATTAATTTAGGAATTTAACATTTAAATTAGTTTAATTTCCCGTTTGTCCCTGTGGATCGATACTTGGACTTATTGTTATTCTAAGGAATTTAGTATAGTTTAGTGTTTATTTTTTGTGTGTGAAATGACCCATCAGCGGTAGTGGCGCAGGTGGTCTAAGGGGTCTGATCTTCCATCATAGAGTTCGAATTTTGGGATACTTAACTTTTTTTGTGGTTCTACCGTGGAAATCATTTTTGTGAATGGTGACACTAGTAGGACCAGTCTACTATTAGTTGCTCTGAAAGCAATCCCTTCTGTTTGTTTCCGAATAGGACTTCAAATTTTGGGATCTGGTTAGGTAACTTCTTCGGTTCGCCGTGTGTTGGTCTTCCGTGGAGCCCTGTGACTGGTAATCTTGCCACTAACGACCTTGCTGCCTGGCCTGTCCCGTAGGTTATTCTGTCCTGATATTTCTACGACTGATCTAGAGTGCTATCTGGTCTGGTCCTGGGCTGCCCTCTCCTACCTCCGAGTGTTAATAAATGCCCTTATGTCCTCCATAGGAAAGTCAAAACTCTGGGTTGGACCTGACCTCATTGGACGTTTTCCTCTTGTTACTTCCCTTTTGTGTAGAAGGATCTTACGTCGTCTGAACAGATGTAGTCCTCTGTTTGATACTCCTTTTGTTTGGATGAGGTCTAGTGGTGCCCCTCAAATTAGGGCAGACTACTCGTCACGTAACTGGCTTCGTCAACCCTACGAGTCAGTACAGGTCTCAAGTTTGCCTCAGTCTGCGTCCTTATTTTAGATCATTGTGAATGCCTCTTTCTTAGGGGGCACGAGCATCCCTCATTTTGTTCTTGGGGCACCAGTGGCTGGTTCTGATCTTACTTCAGGACCTTGACATGGTCAACAAGCTTCTTAAGTTGTTGGTTTATAGCACATATGGTTCGATCGTGGCTAGCCAACTCTTGTGCCCAATTGATGCTTTCTGAGTTTTCAATGGCAAGCAGGTTTCTCTCTTCTTGTTCGCATTGTTCTGACATTCAAAGGGAGCCTTCATTGGCTTGGGGAGAGGTTCCCATCATGTTCATCCTCAGTAAATGGGTTGGCATCTTCCGCTACCATGGATAATCTGGAATCTCTGCAAGTAGAGCTAGGCTTTTGGCTACAGAATTCCCACAGACGGCGTCAAATTATGGTGGGTAAAAATCGAACCACTTAGGCTGCAGCAGTGACGCGGTGGAGATAGCTTGATTCCTGACTTGAAAAACACTTAGATAGAGGTAAAGGGGGCGGCTGGAGCAACCTAGGAACCCTCTGATGCCTAAGTTAGTGACAAAGGTAGGTAAATGTGCAGGATTATCTTAGTAGGGTTCAAGTAGAAGTGTTTTCATACCTCCATTTTGATGATTGCTTCCCATTTTATAGTTTGCTCCTAATAACCATTGTGGGCTGTTAGGCTTCCCCTCACTCCTCACGTCAACCCCCTTCCCTTAGGGATTATGTTCCACTATATGCAGATTTCTAGGAATTGGTTATGCCTAAAATAAAGGGATATGGGTTGACTGGGTCTGCGCCCTTCTTGGGCGTGCTTTCTGTTTCCTTTCTCCTGTCCTAAAACTTCTTTGGCCTAATCTGGTCCTGGGCTGCCAGGCGAGACTCAAACTATCCTGGGCTGACCTTTTCTTTTGCTGGTGATGCTGTCTTCCTGCTGCCTGGCCAGGAATTCCAATCCTGCGCTATATTGATTCATTTTTTCCTTCCACAATATACATTCTCATATTTTCTAGATTCTAGTTTAATTTTCAAGTTTTTATTAGATCATAGATTTGTGGATAATTTTCATGTTCTAAATTTTCTAGATTTTAGTTTAGTTACATGCTTATTATTTTCTAAAAGCATTTGTATGAGTTTAGTTCTAGAATTAGTTACATAATTTTATTTCTAAAATTATTTGCATGTTAATTGCTAGAATTATTTATATGTTTATTGTGTAATAATTTCATATGTAACTCTTGCCTATTAATTTTAATTTAATTATTTGGAGTCATAATTTTTTATTTTTTTTATAACTTGTCTAGCATTTTAATTCATTAGTTAATTTTGCTATTAAATAGATTGCTAGAAGGTATTAAATAATTTATTACTTTTATAGTTTCTTTCAATTATTCATTTTCTATTTTGTTGTGTTTTTCTGCTAACTTTCTTTACAAGAATACCTATGCGAAAGGGAATGGGGAAAAATATAAAACCAAAAGAATAACATTTGGGACTGTAAAACAAAAAATTTGGACTACTATCATTTTTGTTGAACATAAATTCCTAATCGTGGAAAGGAATTTTTTGGACCAAAAGAATCCTAATTTTGGATTGGTTACTTTTCTTTATATTTGAAGCAATTTGTCGCTTGTGTTTAGTAGTGGTTAATTTACCAATATGTTGAAGCAAGTTTGTTAGCTTGTAATTTTTTGGAAGCATTTTATTTGCTTGTAATTTGTTGTTGCAATTTTTAATTGCTTATAATTTGGTTAGCAATTTTTAGTTGCTTGTAAGTTTTGAAACTTCGTTTGTTTTAACCCAGTTTATTTCATGGAAAACTTAATTCTAAATTTGTTTCCCATGGACTAGGAGTCAACACGCTCTTGAAAGTTTTCTCTACGATTAACTAGGTCTTAAATGGGATCGGTGTGATCCCTCCAGTCTTCTTGGAAACTTTCCCGGCCATGTTCGATTATAGGGTAAGTGGTGAGACTAGTTTTAAATTAAATTTCTAATTTTGAAATTTTCTAGTGTTAAGTTTAGTTTTTAGAAACACAAAATAGTGAAATTCTGTTGTATTTTTCATAAATGGCAACTGGAACTAATGTTATTGCTGCTAATGTTTGTGGGGATCAGAACTCTGGGTCAACTGGCTTGCCAACCCCTATTGTGACCTCTGTGGTCATTCCTGTGGATGCTTCTGCTGTTTCAGGAGGAGCTCTCAACCATCATAAACGCCCAGAGAAGATCACTGGAGTGAATTTCAAGAGGTGGCAACAAAAGATGCTATTCTACCTAACTACTCTTAGCCTTACGAGGTTTTTGAGTAAAGATCCACCAACTGTGGAAGAGAATGAGCAAGACAAGAAGAAGCTCATGGCATTGGATGCTTGGAAGTAGTCAGACTTCCTTTGCCGAAACTATGTTTTGAATGGCTTAGAAGATACATTGTTCAATGTGTTTTATGCCAAGAAGTCAACAAAGGAGCTGTAGGATGCTTTGGACAAGAAGTACAAAATCGAGGATGTTGGGGCAAAGAAATTTGTCATTGGCCAATTTTTGGATTTCAAAATGGTGGACTCTAAAACCGTCATTAGCCAAGTCGAAGATTTCCAAATAATTCTACACGAGATTCATGTAGAGGGAATGTTGCTGAGTGAATCATTCCAGATAGCTGCTTTGTTTGAGAAACTATCTAACGGCTGGAAAGACTTCAAGAACTACTTGAAGCACATATGAAAGGACATGACAATCAAAGAGCTCCTTGTTAGGCTCCGCATTAAGGAAGACACCAGGAAGAAAGGGAGGAGTACCTCCATTGTGAAAGCAAACATGGTTGAGCATGGCCAGTCCTCAAGGGTTAAGAAGAATCCACTAACCAACAAAAACTTCAAACTGGAAGCTAGAGGTGGTGTCTCCAAAAGGCCGGTCTACAAGTCGCAGGAACCTACTTTTAGGTTCAATGGAAAGTTCTTCAACTGTGGAAGCGATGGGCATCGGGCGGTTGATTGCCGCAAAAAGAAAAAGCCTTATAAGAAGAACCTTCCACAAAACAAACACCGGGCTCACATGGCTAAGATGGAGGATCTGTCACAAGATGTGGACGACATGCATCTATCTGCTATAGTCTCAAAGGTGAACATGGTGGGGTCCAACCCAAAGGAATAGTGGGTAGACACTGGTACCACTCGTTGCATCTGTGCTGAGAAAAAGATATTCACAACTTTCAAACCGGTTTCAAATGGTGAGAAATTGTTCATGGGGAATTCTGCAACATCAACTGTTGAGGGTAAAGGCAAGGTAGTCCTAAAGATAACTTTAGAAAAAGAGCTGACTCTGAACGATGTCCTTTTTGTGTCGGACATTCGTAAGAACCTTGTATCAGGGTCTCTCTTAAGCAAGCATGGCTTCTTCATGGTTTTTGAGTCTGATAAGGTCGTGTTAACCAAGAGCAAAGTCTGTGTGGATAAGGGGTATATGTCGAGCGGTATGTTTAAGCTCAATGTAATGGCTATTATCCTGAAAATGAATGAGAAAGCTTCTTTTTCTATTTATATGCTTGAGTCCCCTGAATTATGGCATAGTAGACTAGGTCATGTGAATTTTGACCCTTTACATAGATTAATCAACTTAGATCACATACTATCTTTTAAGATTAATCCAAATCATAAGTGTGAAACTTGTGTAGAAGCAAAATTAACAAAGACTTCATTTCATTCTATTGAAAGAAGTATCGAGCCTTTAGATTTAGTGCATAGTGATGTGTGTGACTTGAAAGTCGTATAATCACATGGTGGCAACAAGTATTTCATCACTTTTGTTGATGATTGCACTAAATACTGTTATGTGTATTTGCTTAAAAACCAAAGATGAAGCGATTGATAAGTTTATTCTTTTTAAGAATGAAATTGAGAATCAACTAAGCCGAAAGATTAAGGCTTTAAGAAGTGATAGTGGGTGAGAGTATGAATTGCTATTTATTGAGATTTGTGCTCAATCTAGAATTATCCACCAAACTATAGTGCCTTATTCCCTCCAGTCAAATTGTGTGGCTGAGCGGAAAAATAGGGCATTGAAGGAAATGATGAATGCAATGTTAATAAGTTCTAGGTTGCCATAGAACTTGTGGGGGAAAGCGATTCTCTCCATGAATTGCATTCCAAATAGAATATCTCAGAAGAAAGTGGACAAAACTCCTTATGAATTATGGAAAGGCCGCAAGCTTTCCTATAATTTCCTATGAATGTAGGGGTGTCTTGAGAAAGTGGTGGTACCTACACCTAAGAGGGTTAGGATAGGTCCAAAAACCGTGGATTGTATATTCATTGGTTATGCACAAAATAGTAGTATACATAGGTTTCTTGTGTACAAGTCTGATATTTTAGATATACACAAGAATACCATTATGGAGTCAAATGATACGTCTTTCTTTGAGGACATGTTTCCTTGCTGAACTCGAGCAAAGGGTCAAAGTTCTAAGAAGGAACTTGAAGATGATTCTAGTGATAGTGATCAAGATGAGGAAGTAGATGAGCTAAGAAGGAGTAAAAGGGCTAGGATTTCCAAGTCCTTTGGTCTGAACTTCTTGACTTATATGTTAGAGGGAGAACCTCAAACTTTCCATGAAGCTGTGACTTCACCTAAAAGTCCTTTGTGGAAAGAAGTGATTAAAAGTAAAATTGATTCCATCTTACAGAACCACACTTGGGAGTTAGTTGATCTAGCCCTAGGTAATAAGGCCTTAGGTAGTAAGTGGGTCTTTAGGAGAAAGATGAAAGTTGATGGGTCAATTGATAAGTATAAAGCTAGACTAATTATTAAAGGATACAGGCATCGAGAAGGCCTGAATTACTTTGATACATATTCACCTGTGACAAGGATTACATCCATTTGCATGGTGATTACGATAACAGCTTTACGTGGTCTGGAGATACATCAGATGGATGTAAACACAACTTTCTTAAATCAAGATTTAGATAAAGAAATCTACATGGAGCAACTCAAGGGGTTTTCTATTTCAGGGCAAAGGAAGAAAGTCTGTAAGCTTGTCAAATCATTGTATGATTTAAAGTAAGCTCCTAAGCCATGGCACGAGAAGTTTGACAATGCTATGTTGTCAGATAGGCTTAGAATCAATAAGTGTAATAAATATGTATATGTCAAAGACACTGACAGATGTTATGTTATTTTGTGTCTATACGTTGATGACATACTCATTGTTGGTAGTAATGATGAAATGATTAGAACTACCAAAAGATTCTTAAACTCTAAGTTTGACATGAAAGATATGACCCTTGCAAATATAATTCTGGGTATTAAGATCACCAAAACATCTTTCTTAATCTTATTATGTTGAAAAGATACTTGAGAAATTTGATAAATCAGATACAAGTGTGTCAAGTACACTGGTAGACTTGAGTCTACATTTGACCAAGAATAATGGTGTAAGTGTCTCTCAACTAGAATATTCTTCGGTCATTGGGAGTTTGATGTATCTAATGAGTTGTACAAGGCCGGATATAGCCTACTCTATTAGCAGGCTTAGTGGATATACGAGTAATCCTAATGCTACTCATTGGAAAGACATTATGCCAGTGTTGGGTTATCTCTGCTACACCCACGATTATAGGTTGCATTATACCAGATACCTAGCGGTACTAGAAAGGTATAGTGACGCTAATTGGATATCTGATATAAAGGACTCCAAATCCACTTGTGATTATATGTTTACCCTCAGAAAGGTAGTCGTGTCTTAGAAATCTTCCAAGCAAGCGTGTATATCGAGATCAACGATGAAATCTGAGTTTATTACTTTGGATAAAGAAACTGAAGAAGTTGAATGGCTTCGCCAATTCATTGAAGATATTTCACGTTGGCCGAAACCTGTGCCTGCTATTTGTATTCATTGTGATAGCCAATCGCGATTAGTCGGGCACAAAGTAATATGTATAATGGAAAGTCTAGACATATCCGGCGTAGATATAATTCCATACGATAACTACTCTCTAATGGAGTTATCTCTCTAGACTATGTAAAGTCTAAGGACAACATTGCGGATCCGCTAACTAAATGGTTAACTCGAGAGTTAGTGAAAACGTCGTCAAGGGGAATAGGATTGAGGCCTTTAGTAAATGTTATCGGAGCGGGAAATCCAACCTAATTGACTAGAGATTCCGAGACCTAGGTTCAAAGAGACAACCTAACTGCGTGTAACAGGTGAAGCACTGAAGAGGTAAATCCTCTTGCCCATTCCTTTATACAGTGATACCCTGTGGAGGTAGTAGGTTAAGCTAACGCTTTTAATGACCTAAGTGATTTTAATACCCTGTGGGGATAGGTCACCGATGTAAGTACGAAGTGGGGTAGCATCTTTAAGAATTGACAAGGCCGAATTTTTTAAAAACACTCACTAATCCAGGCTAGTGTTCCAAGGCCATACCGAACACACCAATGAGAACAAGAACAATGGTTGGACTGACTCCTGCATGAGGTCTATTGTCTCGGTTTACACAAACGACAGAACAATTCAAGACATCATATTCACTAGTTAGCCAGTAAATCCGATAGCCTTTCACTATTAAAGGTTCAAGGCCAATAATTACCTTTTCTGGTGCAGGATTAGTCTGTGTGCTCTTTCTCCGAGTCTTTTTTGTTAAACGTTGTTTGGTTTTGTTTATTTGGTCAATTTTTATCTATGTGGGGGATTCTTGGAAAAAATGATTTTATGGTAACTTTAATGGGAAATTAAAGTAGGTCCCAACCACTGGTTGAGATGGGATCAAATGGGTTTAGATTCTTTGTAACAAGATCTTTACATTACAAAAAGAATGACCAAAAATCATTAAGAATTGAATGAAAAATTGTCTCATAAAGTTGGCCTCATGAATGAGATATTAGGAATAGTGTATAACTACCTATCCTACATTGATTGTAGAGGAAAACATTAATGGGTATTTAAATCCGAAGTTTTAGATAAGGGCATGAACCCTTTGGGACATCCAAATTTTTCGAAGGAAGGGAGTGATGGATGATTCAAGGATGCGCTTGGGCCAAAACTATGGTCCAAGTTGGTTATGCAAAAATTGCCACATGCGTGCTCATTCATCGCTCACCCACCCAGACTAGATCGAGTCGGGTTCAATCCGTGGTCCATGGTCTGTAGTCTGTGTGTCATGGGTCGTGGATCATGGATCTTGGGACTTGGACTTGGGCTTGAGGCTTAAGGCTTACTCTAGGTTAGGTTTGGGTTGAGCCAGATTCATAATCCAACAACCTAATATTTTTAGGCTAAGTCCATGTGGTGGCTACAGATATATACACATGTCTATATTGTGTGTAACCTCTACACTTAAGATGGTGATTTACACCATCAATTTTCCTTGCATTACTTCTTCAGGTTGGCAAAAAATGAATTTTGCATTTGTTATAGAAAGGCTCATCTTGTCTCCTCCGTTGTGTATAAAAGGAGATCATCCTCGTCGGTTGGAAGACAGAATTTTGGCTCTTATACTATACAGTCAGTCTGCTCCTATAATCTTCTTCCTGTATGAAAGAGTGCTGCCATTGTTAGTTCGCCGGAACTAAATAAAATGTGCTCTGCGTTAGTGGGTTCTAACCGTCATATCTTGGGAGATAGATGCCGACATACCTCCAGCACCCACGATGAGGCAGTGAATCTGTTTTAAGGAGACTATGGTATCATATAGGCTTTGGTTTGCTTCCTATTACTATTTTGTTTTAATATTTTATTTTATTGAATATTTATGTTCATCAAGTTTTATGATTTAGTCCCATGATTTATCATTCTGTAAATCAATTTAATTAAATATGAATCTGTTTGTTTTATTTAAATGCACAATTTTCACAACAATTTAAACCTCTGAAGCCCCGAAGGTCTGTTTACCAAATCCTATCAATCTTCATAAAGTATAAAGTTCGGATAATCAAGTCAAATGGTAGCACTTCAAACTCCTTAAGTTAATAGAAGTACATTTGGCTCTTTGATTGTCATAATTGAGAACCTCCTTAATTGATATTAGAGAATTGATTGATGTGTTATCGTAACAGTTGAGTAAGATTGGACCAAAACCTTCAATTCGGATATTTATTTCTTGAGTAAGCTTCACTCTTTTATCATTTTTCTCTCTCCACACTTTGAATCTTGATGTAAGACTAGAAACATTGGAAAGCTTATTTTTGGGGCTTCTATTTAGACATAAGAATATCCCGAAATGGAGTTCTGACGAGAGAGATATGCCCGTTTGAAGTTTGAGTACCTAAGTTGTTGGTGCATTTCGCTTGAGCGCAACTTTTGTTGCTCAAGCGGTCCATAGACCTAGGCAGCTCTAATTTTCAAAATTGACTGAGATCCTGCAAGCACCAATTCATTGCTCGAGCGCACATTTGACCGCTCGAGGGTCTATTTCAGAAAGTAAAGATCTCACAAGCCTTCAATCACTGCTCAGGCACAACTTTAGTCGCTAGAGCGGTCTGTTCAAATTTAGCACGTAAAAGCTATCATTTTAAGCCAAATTTGTGGGCCCAAACCCACTTTTTGCCCTTGCACTTTATATTGACGCAAACTCTCTATCTTTCCTCACTTTTTCCTTTACTCTCTCTCTCTCTCTCTTAGAGTTCTCTCATCTCTCTTAAATCATTACCCAAACTTTACAAAAATTTTGATCCACCATAGTTAGAGTTAGAGTTTCACTTTGCTCATTTGATACGAAGTATAAAGCATGTGAAGTGCTTCATTTTGATCAGAAGTGATTGCAACTTCAGCACGTTCAATTTTTCGGGCTTTCTTTCTCTTCTTCTCTATTTGAGGTAAGGATTTCGTTAATTTCTCTTAAGTAATTTTATAGATGGATATGTGGTATTTTCTTGCATAAATTTAGGAAATGTGTAGAAATGTTCAAAGCATGAAATGTGAGATCTTGAGTTTGGGGATGTACAAAGTATTTCTTTTAAATTTTCTTATGAAATGTAGATTTCTAAAATTAATTGAGCATTAGGTATTCAAAATTGAAAAAAGCCCTAAATTAAGGGAAAAGATCTAATCTACATGAACTTTGTGAAATTAGGGAAAATGGAAAATTTAATTATATATATGAAATTGATGAGAAATGTTATTAATTGAAACTTTGGAATTGTTAGAAATGGATGACAATTGTGTTAATGTAATTGAACCATTATGAAATACAAGACATTGTATAAATTGTGAAAATTAGAAATTTGTAATCATTTTGAGAAATTAGAATTGAAAGATGTAATTTGATGAAATGATAAGAATTTGAACTATTGATTAAGATGGATAACAATTTGGAAATTGTTTCATTTTATACCTTATTGAAGTCATTGAGAGTATCATTATATACATTGTTGTTAGTCATGCTCTAATATTGTTTATTTTGGGATATTTTGATAAAGATAAATGCTGTTGACAATCAGTAGAGAATTGCATTATTGTAGAAATAGGGTGAACTGAAACCCATTTGTGAATGATTCATGATATGCAAACTAAGGTGATGATAATTAGGTGATTTGATGATTTGTTAGATTATGTAATGGGAATGGTGATAAATGCAAAGAAATTGAGATACACTTGTATTGTGATTTGTTTTGTGCTAACGATATTGAGTTCCTTCTAGTTAGCATTCGGTAAAGTGGGGTTATGCTATACATAGATACCGTGTTCCTTTCAGCTAGCAACTGGTAAAGCGGAGGTGAGCTATAAGTAGGTAGCACGTTCTTTCCTGCTAGCAATTGGTAAAGTGAGATTGTTTACGTGGGACATAGTGAGACTAGGTGGTGTGTAAGTGTTCGGATTCACTTTTGGTATGTATGTATAAGTATAGATTGAACTACTTTGTGAGTGATGAATTGTAAGTGTGAATCATTATGAATTATGTAAGTGTTTGGAAGTAATTAGATTTGAGTAGACTTGTGTCGAATAATACGGATATAAGTTTTTGAGGTAAATGAAAGAGTTTTGGAAATATTTAAGTGTTTTTGGACAAAAATGATAAACGTCATATTATATATGTACAATCTGGAACATCATGATCATATATATGTAAAGAATTATATTAATTGAAATTAAAGATTTTGCCTACTAGACTATATGTTTATCTCACGTTGTTAAAATCTTTTCAAGTACTAGTGGTACACCACGATCATGAATTGGCGTGGAAGATGAGATGAGCTAGGGGAGCTCTTTTAATTGGGGCCACGTGCCTTTATTTCTAGGCAGAATGCCATATGTATTTCAAGGGTGAAGGGGCTGAATGTGAAATGGGTCGGGTCCAAGCCTTAGGCCAGCCCAATCTACTGAAGCCCAAATCCAAGTGGGTTAGATGAGTATACAGGGAAGGCAATTGAGCCTAACTTCATGATCAACAGTCAACCCAAGTCCTTAAGCACTTGGGCCCAACCTGCAGTGGAAAGGGTAGTCCAGCCGTGATGCTGGGCTAGGCCGAGCTGCGAGACTGAATCTATGGGCCGAACAGAAAGTGGGCCGAGCCCACACAAAGATGTCCGAATGGACCGGCTCATCCCAACAGAAGTCTGGTCTAGGGCCGAACTGAGGTACTGAGGTACCGAGCAGAGAGAACCTCACAGAGGAACATGGAAGTTGTGAGCCTGCGCATGTGCAAGTTGCCACCTCAGCGGGTCCCCCACACCTAGAATCACGGAAGTTGTTGAACCAAAGGAATGTGGTTTGTTATCAGCATGACTACAATGAGTATATGCATTCAATGACAACTACTAGGTGGTCCCCCACCTTGAGCAATGTTAAAAGGACACTTGGCAGCATCCAAGCTCCAGGAAACCATCTTGAGAAGCAAGCAAGGAACCCTATATATACTATATGAACTTCACATTGAAGGTAACTGAACTATTCCAAGCAAAATCACACCTAGATATAAACTTAACTCTATAGACACTTATGCTCCGATCACTAATTCCCACACCGGACGGGTTATTCGGCCAACCCCAGCCGGGCAGCTCTCACGGTGCTTCTTGTGGCAGGAACCTCAGTCCCTGGATAGTCCAACCGAGTGCGGGGCCCCAATCCACTTTCATCTAGTGCGGAATCCAGTACGCACAATTGGTGCGGTGAGCATGGATCACTTCATCTCTAAGCTCTACACTTAGTTCTGGCAATGGGGATTGAGGACATTCCGTCTTCGACACGTACTCCATAGACGGAGAAGACGAAGGAAAAAGGCTTGGCACTCCCACAATTTTGGAAGAGCAAACTGGAAACAATAACCGGACCCCTAAATCCGTCGAGCATCGATTACCCTTCACTGGAGGTTCTTCTCATCACTTTCTTCTGGAAAAGGATTATAGAGATTGAATCATAGACTCCATGGGGATGGAGATACAGGAGCTAAAAGCCCAACTTAAGAAGGTGCTGGGTGATCCAACGGAAAAGAAGACTGAAGAAGAGCCCTCTCGTTTGCGACGAAAGAGCTCATCCAGAGAGCCACCAGTGAAAAAGTACCCCAGAAATGAGTCTGGGCAACAAAGCCAGCCTATCCTGGTACAGAGTGAGGTGGCGAGCAGTCACACTCGTGGGTCACGCCGGAGAAGGACTAAGAGGCAGAAGACGGTTAGTCAACAAACTGAATACCCCCCTCAAGACCTTCGTACTTGGCTGATCAGCAACAAGCAGAACGAACAACATCGAGATCATCTGGACCGTACTGTTCACCAGAGAGAACATCGAGCGCTGGATAGGCTCATCTCTTCACCATTCTCCCCAGAAATTGAGGCCATGAGACCTCCAAAGAAATTCATCCCACCAAAGTTCACTTCGTACGATGGGAAGTCGAACCTGCTGACACATATTAGCCATTACAGTGTCTCTATGGAGCCGAGATGAGGCACTGATGTGCAAAGTTTTCCCATCCAGCTTGGGAGAAACCGGACTCCGATGGTTCAACCGACTCCCCGCTGGATCGATCCATGGCTGGAAGCAGCTCTCCGAAGAGTTCCTATCAAGGTTTGTCTCAAACACTAAGATTCCGAAAGAGTCAGATACACTGTTCGGCCTTCGAAAGGAGCAGAAAGAAACGCTGTGTAGTTATGCTAGGAGGTACTGGGAAGAATACAATGATCTGGAGGAAAATGTATGTAGTGAACAGATGGCTGTCATGTCTTTCAAACATGGTCTGTGCCTGGAAAGTAAGTTGAGACAATCACTTACCAAGCGCCCGGTCACAGCATTGAAAGATTTGCGTGCCAGGATTGAGCAGTACGTTCGCCTCAAAGATGATCAGATCTCCATCGAGGAAGCGTCAACAGAACAAACAGCTCGGCACAAGAAGAGAACAGATCGAGGAGAACACAGAGGGATCGCAGTGAACGAAGTGGATAAGTCCAAATCCCACGAAGCCATCGTGACTGTATTCAAAGAACCGATCTATCGAATCCTAGAAAAGATCAAGAGAGAGCCCTTCTTTGTCTGGCCACCAAAAATGTTCGGAGATCCGGCTCGGCGCAACCAGAAGCTCAGATGCACCTACCACCAAGATAGGAGGCATATGACTCAAAACTGCAGGGCATTGAAACAACACTTGGAGGACTTGGTAGCAGCTGGGCACCTCTAGGATTACATTGATCAGGATAAGGAAGTGACCGAACCGGGGAACCCACCACCAAAACCAAATATTGAACATCCACCTCGGCTGATAATAAATGTGATCCATGGGACAGCGACTCAGGAACCTGAGGAGACACTGAGAGAAGAGATTGCTAAGGCTGTGCAAATTCAACAAGTCATGTCAGTGGAGCCTGCATCGAAAAAGGCACGCGTAGCATCCAAATCCCCCTTGTGTGTTTCATTTACTAGAAAGGATTTAGAGGACATACAACACCCACATACTAATGCACTGATTATAACCATCGGAATTGGGAAACGATTTGATGTAAAACGAGTCCTGGTAGATCAAGGTAGTGCAGCAAATATATTGTATTATGACTTGTTCAGAAAGCTTGGTCTCTCTGAGCAGCACCTCACCCCAACGGTAGCCCTGTTGGTCGGCTTCAATTCACAGCCAAAATGACCGCTTGGCAGAATAGTGTTGCCAGTCGTGGCAGGAACAAAAACCCTCCAAATAGAGTTCTTAGTTATTAATACACCATCCCCTTACAACGCCATACTTGGCCGTCCATGGATTTATCAAATGGAGGTGGTCCCTTCAACCTACCACCAGCTCATCCGTTTCCCAACGGAACACGGAGTAGAGTAGATCTCAGGGGATCAAGTTGCGTCCAAACATTGCTTCATGGCAGCATTAAAGGTGAAGCAGCTCTGCAATCGGGTACAGATAATAGAAGTGGCCGGAGAGCCAGTCTTAGAAAATGTAGGGGGAGCCCCAGAGGAAATGATAGTAGAAGATTTGGAGAGAGTCCTAGTAAAAGAGAATGATCCAGAAAAGTACTTCCTTATCGGTACCTCGATAGGCGCTGATGAGAAACTTCAGCTGCTGGAACTGCTGAGGGAAAATATGGAGGTATTCGCATGGTCAGCATATGATACTTCAGGGTTGGACCCAAAATTTGCTTGCCACAAGCTCAACATCAACCCTTCAGCTCGGCCCGTTGTGCAGAAAAGTCGTAGATCCTCAGTTGAGCACACCGAAGCAGTAATTATCGAAGTCGAAAAACTCCTAGCATCAGGAGCAATCAGGGAAATTCAGTACCCCCAATGGCTGTCCAATACAGTTGTAGTAAAAAAGAAGAACGGAAAACGAAGAGTTTGCGTTGACTTCATTTGCTTGAACAAAGCCTGCCCTAAAGACAGCTTTCCGCTACCTCGCATTGATCAACTAGTAGACTTAACAGCAGGGCATGAGCGCATGAGCTTTTTGGATGCTTATAGCGGCTATCATCAGATACCACTGTTCGGTCCTGATCAAGAAAATACAGCATTTATCACTCCGAGAGGAACTTACTGCTACAAAGTGATGTTGTTCGGCCTCAAGAACGCCAGAGAAACCTACCAGCGGATGATCACTCGGATGTTCAAAGACCAACTCGGGAAAACCATGGAAGCTTATATAGATGATATGGTAGTAAAGAGCAAGTTCGCTACAGACCATCTTACAAAATTGAGAGAAGTCTTTGGCATCCTAAAAAACCATCAGCTTCGCCTCAATGCCTCGAAATGCATTTTTGGGGTAGGAACAGGGAAGTTCTTGGGATATATGGTCACTCATAAAGGAATCGAGGTGAATCTGGACCAAATAAAAGCAATACAAGATCTTGAAGTACCAACAAAGGCTAAAGAGTTGCAGAAATTGGCCAGAATGGCGGCCACACTAAATCGGTTCATCAGCAAATCTTCGGATCGAATGAAACCCTTCTTCCAGCTTTTGAGAAAAAGGGCAGCGTTTGAATAGAGTTGCGAGTGTACCGAAGCACTGCAAAGTCTCAAAGAATACCTCAGCACGCCACCTCTTCTGTCCACTCTAGAATCAGGAGAGGAGCTGTACCTCTATCTAGTAGTCTCAAATCATGTTGTAAGCGCAGTATTAGTTCAGGAAGTGAATAAGGAACAGAGGCCAGTATACTATGTTAGAAAGAATTTATTGGACGCCGAGACACGGCATCGACCCTTGGAAAAGTTAGCTTACGCACTGCTTATCACCTCGAGGAAGCTATAACATTACTTCCAGGGGCATACCATCAATGTCCTCATTGAATTCCCCCTCAGATCTGTATTCAACTGAGCCGATTTCTCTAGCCGAACAGCAAAATGGGCAGTAGAACTTGGCGAGTTTGACATTCGGTATCAACCCAGGACAGCAATTAAGGCCCAGGTCTTAGCAGATTTCGTCGCAGAATTTGCTACAACCCAGAGTACCAAACAAGGGAATCCTAGTTCGGCACAGGTGCCACGCATCACCGAACAAGGAAAGCCCTGCGCTTCGGAAGCCTGGAAACTCTTTATTGGAAACGTCTGGCAGCTCTATGTTGACAGGTCGTCCAATAACCGAGGCTCGGGGGCAAGAGTAGTACGAAGCGTTATTGGCTGGCTTACGTAGTGCCGAACACTTCAGTGCAGAACAACTTCTTGTTTTCAGTGATTCACAACTAGTAGTAAACCAGCTTTCTGGGGTCTATGAGATACGGGATGAAAGAATGGCTATGTACGCAGACAAGGCCAAAGACCTACTCAAAAAGTTTCAATCCATACAAGTGGAACGAATTAGTCAGTATAAAAACCGCCATGTTGATACTCTGGCTTGTCTCGGCTCATCAGTGGATACCAAGGATGCCAGAAAAGTTTGGGTTGAGTTTATGCCAGAACCAAGCATTGCATCTCCAGTCCTCTGCAGCAGCATAGAGCCGAGCTGGATGGATCCAATACTTGCTTTCCTAAAATCTGGTACTCTCCCCGAAGACAAAAAGGAAGCCAACAAAGTCAAACATAAGTCAGCTCGGTTTTGGATCTCACCATCTGGGAAGCTGTATAGACGCTCCTAACTTGGCCTTTATCTTCTGTGTGTGCATCCAAATCTAGTCGAGAATGTTCTCTACGAAATTCATGATGGGATTTATGGATGCCACATTGGCAGAAGGTCACTGGCGCACCGAGCCCTTACTCACGGGTATTGGTAGCCACGGATGCAACAAGATGCGTAGCAGTACGTATAGAAGTGTGATAAATGTCAGAGGTTTGCTCCACTTATTCATCAGCCAGCCAAAACTCTTACTCCACTCACCAGCCCATGGCCCTTTGCTCAATGGGGTCTGGATATTGTCGGACCATTGGCGCGAGGTGTAGACACCCCAATTTTGATCGTCCTCAAGACTTGGACGTCACTGCTTGAACACTCGGTGATCATCCGTGTTTATGTTCGTCCTAAGTTCCCGGAGGTCTTGGCCACGCGCGCCTTGCCTCAGGATCCCTCGACTCGACTGTTTTGTGTCTGGTTTTGCACCAAACACTTGTGCTTTGCCTGTGAGGGACAGGGGATGGCTTGTTAGCCATCTCCACACATCACCGGCCATGGCTTGAGGCCACTGGCCATTGGTTTGTTGCCACCGGCCAAATGTTTGGCCGACCGGCACTTTTTGTGGCTGGCCGACCATTGTTCATCTGTTTTTGCAGATATTTTTGTGCCAGCCGTGATAGCTGGCACCCACCTTTGCTCACCTCCATACATTTCAACCTTGTTAGCTTGCCTTGGAAGCTTTACAAGGTTGAATCTTCTATAAGAGGAAGCCTTTTCTCCCTCTTTGAGGGGGACAACTTTTTTTCTAGAGCTTTGAGTTCTAGGGTTAGGATTTGCATATCCTCCATCTCTATATCTCTCTCTCTCTCTCTTGTGTATTAGTGTGTGTTTTGTCTTACTTTTGCACACAAACACCTAGTCTTACACCTTTTCTTGGTTGCTGAGGGGCCAGAGGTCTGTTCTCGGTGTTCTTGGGTGGTTTTGAGCTCAAAGAAGCAGCTGGTCCACCATTTGTGAAGAGGGTCTTCAAGGGTAACATTCTTGCTTTTTTTTTACCCCATTTTTGCATAGCTTTTTCGACTACCTTGCAACTATTTTTAGACTTGGTGTATAACATATAAAAGTCTTTTTTTTGTCTACTCTAAATAGTTGTTTAAGAGTGTTTTGAGATATGAGGTTGTTTGACCCATCTTAAGCCTTGTTAGGCTCTATTTTTGTGCATTTTTGGTGAGCTCTGGGACCATTGTATTTGGGCCTCCTCACCACTGAAATCTTGAGGGATTTCAGTGGTGAGGATGGTGCCTTGAGGTCTTAAAAAGGAGAGGGCCACCCCCTCTCCTTGTTGTCCTTGAAAAGGACCATTTTTGCCTCATGTGTGAGCACCTAATTTAGGTTCATGTTGGCCATGTCCTAACTGATTTTTGTGCTTATTATGTCATAATATAGCTCTTTTTTTCCTTGGTTTAGACACATCTTGTATGCCTTGCATACATGTCTTGTAATGCCATGTTTAGGCCTTAACATGCTTTAGGTGTTGACCATTATTCTAGCATGTTTTGGCCAAGCTTTGTGAAGCTTTTGTGTATGTTTCAGTGTGCTTTAGCTTTGTTTTCAGTTGTTTTGGTCATTCTTAACATATTTTGTATAGTTTCTTTGCATTCTAGCTTGTAGGCCTTGAATGTGTGATGTCATGAGCATGCTTTACTTGCTTTGATTATTTGGTTTGGCACCTCTCTTTCATGAGTTTCAGAGCTTACATTGCATGCTAATTGTCCATGATCATCTCTTTTAAGTGTGCTTAAAAGTTGCCTTTTGATGCTTAGGAATTGGATCATGTATGCATGCATGCTTGTATGTGCATTTGGCCCCATCTCCATAGTTTATGGCCACTATTTTAGGCTTGTTTGAGGGCTTCCTACATTAGTTTAAGTCCATCCTTCATGTGTTATCGCATGCTTGCCTCGTGTATTGTTGCATACTTGGTCTATTACATGTTATTGCTTGCTTGAAATCATGATGCATTTGGCATGTATTTCATTGGTTAAGTTGTTTTGCAATGTTCCTATGCTTAGTCCACTTTACATGTTGTTGCATGTTTGCCACTAGCATAGTTGTCACATGCCTTGCATGCCCATTTTGCATACTTAGCCTCCATGTCTAGGTTGCATTCCATTTGCATGCATGCTTCACCTCTTGAGTTGAGTATGATAGAAGTCGAGCCCCTTTGTTTGATTATGTGCATTACATTCCATATCAAAATGCATACTTGGTTTCTTGGGCCATCACGCATTCAAATGCGCGATTGATGGTCTGAGAATCGAAACCCATCCTCCTTTGAGTCATGAATATGATAAAGAGTGTGGTTGGTGCATACATTGCTTGAAATGCATTGTCATGCTATGTTTTGTCCTCTGCTGCTGTCAAAAACAGATTCTGCAGGAAGTTTTGGCTGGCCGGCCATCTCAAGTGCCGACCGGCCATCCATCGATGGCCGATAGCTTGAACAAGTGGCCGGTGATCATTCTCTTTGGCCGGTGACCAATTCCATTAGTCGGTGGTGTTCCACAGCACTCAGAGAAGCAACCCTGGGACTTGTACAGTTTTCAGAGGAGGATAACAGTCAAAGCAGAGGCAACTTGTGCATGGCAGTGGCTTTCCGAGTGGAGCTGAACACGCATTGCATTGGGCCCTCTTCCCGAGGCTGTTTACTATTTTATTAGATTAATTAATTTGATAACTAGTTTAATTGGTCTGTAATATTTAATTAGCTTGTAGGTTAGTTAATTGTATTATTCTTTCGGTGTGCATGTCTTCCAACCCCCACTTCTTTTTCTCTTTTACTTACCTGCTTTTTATGGTTAGTATTAGGGCATGTTTAATTTAGCATACCTTATGCTATGCATGCGTGCATCATTCATCAGTATTGCATGCACCGGGCTCGGCGCATCATACTAACAGCATAGTATTCCAAATCTAACTTGAATACGTACTACTTGTTGCACCCCACATGCCATCCTAGGATTAGCCGAGCCTATTCTAGTGACACTCTGCATGTGTTGCATTAGCCACTTAATATGAATTAGGATCACGCATATGATTATTAACTAGTTCACTGTTTTGGCTCGGAGTACGCTGTAAGTATTTATGCTTTAGCATCTCGCATGAGTGTGAATGTTAACATGACAGCATGCTTACCATATGGCTAAATGCTTATGTGGTATAAACTGCCTGAATGCCTGTGGGTGAAGGTTGGATTGTTTGAATTGGAACAACTCACTGAAATCCATGTTTTAGTCTACTTGCGAGTAGCAAACCTCAAACCATTTCCAAAACGAACGGATACGCAATGCTTTGTTCCAAATTAGGTGATCTAGTCTATACTTGTTTTGCTGTGCACATCACATAGTAATTCTAGGCCAATTAACTGGAATAGGAACACATAATGCTTTCAAAACAAGATATCACGGTTAGTAGAGGCCGATCTTTGATCGGGCGAGAGGGGGTGTTCATAGCTGACCTTCCCCAATCGTACCCAAGTTCCCAACCCGAGGCAACTTTGGTGATGACAGACACGTAGCCTTTGGAATCGAGTCAGGGTTTCCTAAATTTCTCAAAATAAAATATTTAGGTGGCGACTCTGTATCTGGCAAAGCAGTCCATGTTTGGCACTTCTTTTCTAAAAATCCGTTTTTCTCAAAACGATTTGCCGGATTTGGACTCTTTGGTTCAGATTAAGAACCGTGACAATTTGAGAGTCCGAACTGTAGTGAGCCCAAATGGACAGAAGGGGACTCATCCTCCTGGGGCGTTCGGGGACGTCTACAGTTTCTGGCGACTCTGCTGGGGATTTAGAGAGCTTGACTCGAAGTCGTGATATCCTGTTTTGATTTCACTTATGTGTTTCTTTGTATTGCATGTGCATTGGTGCACCTAGGACACCCTGTTTGCCATCTGCTATTCCTGAACGGTTTGCTGGAGGCTTGCTTTGTCAAAGCATGCCATAAGGCTGGCCGGTTGCGGGCTCTACCAGTATGGGAACACAAACCCCGGTTTTTACCGGGGCACCCTTTTTGACCATTCGACCTAGTGCATATCGAAATCCATAGTGACCATTCCAAGCTAGGACAGGTTGCTTACCCGATCATAGGTTGTTTGAAACCGCTGTGTGCATAGTGAAACCCTAGCTCCAGACAAAATAGGACAGGGAAACCCTACCCCAACATAGGGGTGTTTTGGCTCTCACTTATCTGCTATGTGCTTTAGAGTTGGTCTCTATAGGAATGCATGTATCGGTTTACAAGTCTGGGGCATCAGGCCTAAGGGCATCAGTATCAGAATTTGAGAATCGGTTATATCCGCAGATATCAGATTCAGTTTTGGGGCAATAATTTGGGGAACAGTGATCAGTGGTCGAATACAGTCATTCAGCAATGCTCATATCTATTCTAGTAAAATCGGGCTGAGATGCTGCTTGTTTTCTCTTTTGCTAGGTAGTCCCGGAACTATAACTTAAGAAGGCTCCAATATCCCCCGGTACATTGGATTTGTGCTGATAGACTTTGTCAGGTCAGAGACTCAGTTCAAGGGTAATCAGGGCCAGAGAAGGCTAGTCAGGCACAGACCACCAGTACAATAACTACTAGATCAGTGATCTTTGAGCAGTCGGGTTGAGATTTCCGAGCTTACTGCAGACGCAGATATACCGGTTGCTCAGTTAGATCAGGACAATATGTCGGGTCTGGAAGAGATGGTGCGCCAACTCCAGGATAGTATGAAAGCCATGCAGCAAGACGCTGTCCGTCAAGCAGAATTCGCCAAGCAACAGGCTGTGGTCATAGCCCAACAGGCAGAGACAATTGCCAGGTTAGAGCAGCAAACTGGAGTATCTACTTCACACCAGGCTCCTTCCCCGCCAAGAGTTCCAACACTCGGGAAGACAGCTAATGTCCAGGAAGATACGGACGTTCCGACAGGGCTAGCTCCGCCACCGGTTCTACCCCAGCTATCTAAAACACCCACCAACCTACCAGACCCCCCCTTTGATGTCAAGACGGACCCCAAAGCATTGAAAGTGAGCAAGCTTGAGAAATTGTTCAAGAAGTCTCAGGGGGCCCACTCCATTCCTAACATTGAAGGTGGGTATACAGACTCGGCTGTGACGCTGCCAGACAGGTTTAAGATGCCGCATATTGACCGCTTTGATGGATCTGGGGATCCCATGGTACATTTGCAGCTATTTTTGGACATACTAAGGCCAATGGGCCTCACCAGATTACAGAAGCTATCATTGTTTGGTCGGACCCTGTCTGGGATAACCGCAATCTGGTATGCAAAATTGGAGAACTCTGTGAAACAGAATTGGGAAGAGATGGCTAAGGTCTTCAGTGATCAATACTACTACAACGCACAGATTGAGGTCACAATTCGTGATCTTGAAGTCACCCGCCAAGAGCTAAAGGAGAGCTTCTCAGAATTCGTGGCCCGCTGGAGGGCCAAGGCCTCAATGATGACCATTAGGCCAACGGATAAGGATCAAATACGGATGGTTGTGCGCAACCTCCAGCCCAAACTAATGTAGAAAATGATCGTGCTCCCCTTCCCTACCTTTTCAGATTTGCATGAGATGGGAGTGCAGATCGAGGACGCTATGAAGCAGGGCCTTATTGACCAGGAGAAGGAGCAGCCTAGAAGGGCGTTTTCCCGCAATTTAAGTGCGACCACCAGCGGTGATGCAGCTGCAAGATCTTCTGAAGTGGGCATGGTCACTACCACCACACCAAGAGTAGCCACCCCCTTTGTTGGTACATCCACTTCAAACCCCCGAACTTCAGACTATCTACCCCAAGGCAAGAGGGTTTTCACCCCACTCTATATGCCTTTGTCTAAAGCCCTAGGGGTCCTATTCAGGAAAGGACATCTGAAATCGTTGGAACAATGGCCTCTACCCAATCTTCTCCCTTCAAAGCATGACCCGACTAAGTACTGTGCTTTTCATCAACAAACCGGTCATGACACTGACAGTTGCGTCCGTCTCCGCCACGAGATACAAAATTTGATTGACAACAGGGTCATCCCCGCACCGGGTCCTGCAAAGTCTATCGGCACTTGATCAGTGAACTTGTGGGGGATAATGTGATATGATCGAGGGATGAACCACCTGCGGGCGGCGCTCAGTTTACTCCGGATGTGGCGTATGGCACGCACTGTTTTGAGCATTTTGTGAATGCTAGTTTTTGTGCTTTCTGACTTAGGTATTGGGTCAGTCTTGTTGTTTTGTTTAGAGTCAGTCTTTTCTTACTAAGTCAATTGGGTCTGTCGTATTGTACCGAGTCAGTCCTGTTTTGTTGGAGTCTGGTGATTTTGGGGGTGTTACCTCGGACATCACTTACTTGTTTTGTATTTGTCTTTTCATTTTTCTTTTGAGTCTGTGTCTGCCGAGGAGCCGGTTACGCCAACAGATCTAAATGGAACAGCAGTGATTTTCACACTCTTGTGTTTGCTTCTGCCGTGTGCTAGTTGTGCCAGAAATTCTAAATGATATGACAGTATTTGACTAGAAGCTGTGTCTTTTCTGTGCCTTGAATTCATCGCATCGACCTAAGTTTTCCAAAACTTTTTTCGAAACATTGTGATAAAAACGAAGAGGAAGGAATTCCTTGGTTTTACAAAATTTGATCAATTGAGAGAAAGAGAGGCATGCTAAGCCCTTAATGATCAAGATCATGCTTGTTAATGTGAGTACTGAGAAGGATCCTGACTTGATCCAGATTGGTTCTACATTGTCTTCAGCGCGAGCGATTTGTCGCTTTCTTAAAAGATTTCAAAAACTATTTTGCGCGATCTTGCGAAGACCTGTGTGGAATCACTCTTGAGATTGTGCAGGCTAGGATCACTCTTTGCCTCAAGACTCGACCCCTCATTATCAAACCTTGGACTTAAGCTCAGAAATGTTCAATGGTCAACTACAATGTAAGGCCTGTGTGGCCAGATTCAAAGCAACCCTCGAACAAGAGGCAAGAAAGTCAGATCAAGAAGATCAGATGTCATCAAAAGAAGCTTGCAAAGCTATATCAGAAGCACCCCTGGAACTAGGGGCAAAGAATTTCAAATGTGCTCGAGCAGCCGAAGACGGATCATTCCACAAAACAAAGAAGGTTGGCAAGAATGCCAAATCCCAGAAGGGAGGAAAGAAGACAGTTTCTGCTGAAGAACAGCTGAGTTCCTATCCGGAACACTAGGGGCAAATTCAACCCCCTATTGGATGGACTCCTGCATCGTCAGCGAACAACAGTCATTCTCCTGGATTCAGATGACTTCGGGATCTCAAAACCATTTGACATGGACAAAGCTACACTTTTACCCTTGAGAGGCTCGCTGGGCCGAAAACCCGGAAGGGCGACCCAGGCAAAAGTTAGAGCAAGAAAAAGAATGAAGAAAAGAACCAAAAAAAAAAAACAAAAAAGAAAAAAATGAAAATAAAGAAAATGAAAAGAAAAGATGAAAAAGAAAAAAGAAGAAAAGAAATGAAAAAAACTGAAAAGAAAAGAAGAACAAAGCTCGCAAGGTTGAAAACCTAGAAAGGGCGGCCTTGGCAAAAGTTAGAGCGTAAAATGAGAGGTTAATACCCGAGTGTACCTTAACCCCGAACTACATAAGGCTTGATTCCCATGTTTGGGATACGTAGGCAACTTCATCCTGAAGTCCAGCCACAAACACTTCCCAATTGATTATGTCCATGTAATGGTTTTGATCATCTTTGCCTTATCTGTATCCAAGAGTTTGGCTGTGTTCGTCACTCTGAAGACTGACTACAATGCACTGTGGTGCCATTCAAACAAGGGGCAACTTTTCGTTGCCATTCAGCGCGCTGCGGTGCCATTCAAACAAGGGGCAACTTTCCATTGCCATACAATGTGCTACGGCATTATCCAAACAAGGGACAACTTTCCGTTGCCATGCGGTATCCTTCAGACAAAGGGGCAGTTTTCCATTGTTTTGGATCTGAGGTTGTGCATCTCAAGAGTAGGTTCCGTACTCGTCGAGCAATGGCCGTTTACAAAAATAGTTTTTGAGAATTTTTACTGAAGTTGACTAATTTTCTCGAAAATTATTCCATCTTTTCCAAAACTGGACCATTTCTTGGACCCAAAAAAGGGAAAACTTTCAGTGCTCACAGCCTGACTTGCATTATTTTCAAAATCAAAAAGTTGAATAAGCATGTTAATCAAACTCTTATGCTGATCAAAATTGTTTTAGCAGAAGCAAAAAACAAAAAATGGTCAAAATGATGAACTTAGGGCACATTTGAGTCAGGTGTTCTGTCTTTTCCCCATTGTCAACATACTTGCCAGAAACGACACTCTACCCGCCAGAAAAGGGGACTACTGAAGCTAACAGCAAAATGCCGAAAGCTCTCTCATCCTCCAAGCAACGAGGTATCAAGCCAAGTGCGAAGCACGAACCGGAATGGAGCAAGGTATTCCACTCCCTCATCTGGACAGATCTGATCATGTCCAAGCTCCCCAGCAAAGCATCGTCAACCGATGTCAGCTGCAGATTTGCTACACACCCAATTGTAGCGCAGCCCCTCTGTGGAAGAAACTCACTGTTGTGAACAAGAAGAAGAATCTAGCAGAATGCTAGGGGCAAGACCCTACAACTTTCTGTTTATCCATCAACCACTCAGGGGAGGGATTAAAAAATGAGAGATTGAAGAATAGAGAGATGTGCGCTGAGAGAAAAAGTGAGAAAAAGAGCTTTTTCAGAAAAATAGAGATTGAGTGCCAGAGTGATGTAAGAATCACAAATGAGAGAGGGTGGGAAACAATACACGGAGAAACTGGCTCCTCGTGTACTACGAGGTCTCTCATCTTTGTAACGCGTCTATATCTCGTGTCTTTTGTTTTGTCTCAATTCTTGCTTTGAGTCGTTCCGAGTGTTACTCGATGTGTTTAGGTTGTTTACCTTTTGTTTTCCGTTGTTGAGTTGTAGTGCGCTGTGTTCAGTCGTAGGCTCAATACTCGGTCGAGAACTCATTCTCAATTTCAAAAATGAATCATTTTGTGCTCAGAGTGCTGTGCCATTCTTCACATTTGTGCAAAACAAGATTTGTTCTTTCATAAAGCCGCAGGGTTCAAACCAGATCATGTGAAAACAGTAAAACCAGGACCTATCTAGAGCTGTATAGGTTCCAGACTACAAAGCAAAAGAAAAGAGGGAAAATCGAAGCATCTGAGTGTGTTTCACCTTCAGCAAATTTCGTGATTGTACTCCGGATGTACCTCTTCAGGCCTTGTCAGTGCTCCGAAGAATGAGTGTGCCTCTACTCCATGCTTAAGCCTGCTTCAAGTCAGCATGGCAATTAAAGCAGCAGCAGATGTTATCTCTCGCCAATGTAAACAGGGTGTCCCCTTTTCGAGCAGAGTGTGTTGCAAAGTCCTCTAAGAAGTAAATCAGAGGCACCAGAGTACATGTTTAGTGCTCCTCTATTGCATAGAATGTGCACTTTCATATACACTTCTGTTACGTGCGTGCCGCGCATCGTTATGATTCATGCATAGAATATGCTTTGCTTTCAATCATGCATAGAATAGGCTTTCCATGTTGCATAGAAAATGCCCCCATACTTGCATAGAAAAGGCATTTTATCGCACTTCTCTTATACACCTCACTCGCACTGCCTTGTGCACCTATATTGCATTGTCATGAACACTCTTTACTTGCATTGTTATGCACCCATTTCGCTTGCATTGCGATGCACTTTCCGGTTGCATTGTTATGCACCTTTTCACTTGCATTGTTGTTCTTTCTCCTCGCGCGTGCGACGGGTTAGACCTCTTTTGGTTTAGAGCATTTGGAATACTTTCCAATGTTTATACCCTTTCGAAATACCAGGATACGTCCCTATGTTTCTCCTTCCTTCCGAAACACCGGGATACGTCCCTATGTTTCTTCTCCATTTTCGAAATACCAAGATACGTCCCTATGTTTCTCCCTCTTCGGTTAAAAGCGTTCGGAATACGTTCTAATGCTCACACCATTCCGAAACACCGGGATACGTCCCTATGTTTCTCCCTCTTTGGTTAAGAGCATTTGGAATATGTTCCAATGCTTATACATTTTCTGAAATACCGGGATACGTCCCTATGTTTCTCTTTCCTTCTGAAACATCGGGATACGTCCCTATGTTTCTTCTTCGTTTCTGAAATACCGGGATACGTCCCTATGTTTCTTCTCCATTTCTGAAATATTGGGATACGTCCCTATGTTTCTCCCTCTTCGGTTAAAAGCGTTCGGAATACGTTCCAATGCTCACACCATTCCGAAACACCGGGATACGTCCCTATGTTTCTCCCTCTTTGGTTAAGAGCATTTGGAATATGTTCCAATGCTTATACATTTTCCGAAATACCGGGATACGTCCCTATGTTTCTCCTTCCTTCCGAAACACCAGGATACGTCCCTATGTTTCTTCTCCGTTTCCGAAACACCGGGATACGTCCCTATGTTTTTCTTTCCTTCCGAAACACCGGGATACGTCCCTATGTTTCTCCTTCCTTTCGAAACACCGGGATACGTCCCTATGTTTCTTCTCCTTTTCGAAATACCGGGATACGTCCCTATGTTTCTCCTTCCTTCCGAAACACCAGGATACGCCCCTACGTTTCTCTCTCTTTCCGAAACACCGAGATACATCCCTATGTTTCTTCTCCTTTTCCTGAAACACCGGGATGCGTCCCTATGTTTCTCCCTCTTTGGTTAAGAGCATTTGGAATACGTTCCAATGCTTACACCTTTCCGAAACACCGGGATACGTCCCTATGTTTCTTGCATGATCATAAGTTATGCTCGGCTTCTTGCATTGTCAGTTGCATTTTGCCACTGCCTTTAGGCGCATATCCGTATTGTCTTGCGTGCTTTGTCTAAGTCTTCGACCTTGTCAAAAATGGGTCGTCTCTGGGCTTTGACACTCACTCCCGTCATTCTTATGACTTTTGAGTTCTGTCAAAGAGGGGCAACTGTAGATACCTCATTTTTGGCCGTCCTCAAGACTTGGACGCCACCGCTTGAACACTCGGTGATCATCCATGTTTGTGTTCGTCTTGAGTTCCCGGAGGTCTCGGCCACGCGCGCCTTGTCTCAGGATCTCTCAACTCGACTGTTTTGTGTCTGGTTTTGCACCAAACACTTGTGCTTTGCCTGTGAGGGACAGAGGATGGCTTGTTGGCCATCCCCACACATCACCGGCCATGGCTTGAGGCTACCGGCCATTGGTTTGTTGCCACTGGCCAAATGTTTGGCCGGCCGGCACTTTTTGTGGCCGGCCAACCATCTATTTTGGTCAAATCGCATTTTTTGCCGACCGACCACTGTTCATCTGCTTTTGTAGATATTTTTGTGCCAGCTGTGATAGCTGGCACCCACTGTTGCTCCCCTCTATACACATGTATGGAGGGATTTCAACCTTGTTAGCTTGCCTTGGAAGCTTTACAAGGTTGAATCTTCTATAAGAGGAAGCCTTTTCTCCCTCTTTGAGGGGGACAACTTTTTTCTAGAGCTTTGAGTTCTAGGGTTAGGGTTTGCATATCCTCCATCTCTATATCTCTCTCTCTCTCTCTTGTGTATTAGTGTGTGTTTTGTCTTACTTTTGCACACAAACACCTAGTCTTACACCTTTTCTTGGTTGCTGAGGGGCCAGAGGTCTGTTCTCGGTGTTCTTGGGTGGTTTTGAGCTCAAAGAAGCAGCTGGTCCACCATTTGTGAAGAGGGTCTTCAAGGGTAACATTCTTGCTTTTTTTTTTACCCCATTTTTGCATAGCTTTTTCGACTACCTTGCAATTGTTTTTAGACTTGATGTATAACATATAAAAGTTTTGTTTTTGTCTACTCTAAATAGTTGTTTAAGAGTGCTCTGAGCTTTGAGGTTGTTTGACCCCTCTTAAGCCTTGTTAGGCTCCATTTTTGTGCATTTTTGGTGAGCTCCGGGACCATTGTGTTTGGGCCGCCTCACCACTGAAATCTTGAGGGATTTCAGTGGTGAGGATGGTGCCTTGAGGTCTTAAAAAGGAGAGGGCCACCCCCTCTCCTTGTTGTCCTTGAAAAGGACCATTTTTGCCTCATGTGTGAGCACCTAATTTAGGTTCATGTTGGTCATGTCCTAACTAATTTTTGTGCTTATTATGTCATAATATAGCTCTTTTTTCCTTTGGTTTAGACACATCTTGTATGCCTTGCATACATGTCTTGTAATGCCATGTTTAGGCCTTAACATGATTTAGGTGTTGACCCTTGTTCTAGCATGTTTTGGCCAAGTTTTGTGAAGCTTTTGTGTATGTTTCAGTGTGCTTTAGCTCTGTTTTCAGTTGTTTTGGTCATGCTTAACATATTTTGTATAGTTTCTTTGCATTCTAGCTTGTAGGCCTTGAATGTGTGATGTCATGAGCATGCTTTACTTGCTTTGATTATTTGGTTTGGCACCTCTCTTTCATGAGTTTCAGAGCTTACATTGCATGCTAATTGTCCATGATCATCTATTTTAAGTGTGCTTAAAAGTTGCCTTTTGATGCTTAGGAATTGGATCATGTATGCATGCATGCTTGTATGTGCATTTGGCCCCATCTCCATAGTTTATGGCCACTGTTTTAGGCTTGTTTGAGGGCTGCCTAAATTAGTTTAAGTCCATCCTTCATGTGTTATCGCATGCTTGCCTCGTGCATTGTTGCATACTTGGTCTATTACATGTTATTGCTTGCTTGAAATCATGATGCATTTGGCATGTATTTCATTTGTTAAGTTGCTTTGCATTGTTCCTATGCTTAGTCCACTTTACATGTTGCATGTTTGCCACTAGCATAGTTGTCACATGCCTTGCATGCTCATTTTGCATACTTAGCCTCCATGTCTAGGTTGCATTCCATTTGCATGCATGCTTCACCTCTTAAGTTGAGTATGATAGAGGTCGAGCCCCTTTGTTTGATTATGTGCATTGCAATCCATATCAAAATGCATACTTGGTTTCTTGGGCCATCACGCATTGAAATGCGCGATTGATAGTCCGAGAATCGAAACCCATCCTCCTTTGAGTCATGAATATGATAAGGAGTGTGGTTGGTGCATACATTGCTTGAAATGCATTGTCATGCTATGTTTTTCCCTCTGCTGCTGTCAAAAACAGATTCTGCAGGAAGTTTTGGCCGGCCGACCATCTCCAATGCCGACCGGCCATCCATCGATGGCCGATAGCTTGAACAAGTGGCCGGTGATCATTTCCTTTGGCCGGTGACCAATTCCATTAGTCGGTGGTGTTCCACAGCACTCAGAGAAGCAACCCTGGGACTTGTACAATTTTCAGAGGAGGATAGCAGTCAAAGCAAAGGCAACTTGTGCATGGCAGTGGCTTTCCGAGCAGAGCCGAACACGCATTGCATTGGGCCCTCTTCCTGAGGCTGTTTACTGTTTTATTAGATTAATTAATTTGATAACTAGTTTAATTGGTCTGTAATATTTAATTAGCTTGTAGGTTAGTTAATTGTATTATTCTTTCGGTCCCTCCGAGCAAGGGCAAATTTGTAATAAGTGTGGGTGCGTGTGTACATGTCTTCCAACCCCCACTTCTTTCTCTCTTTTACTTACCTGCTTTTTATGGTTAGTATTAGGGCATGTTTAATTTAGCATACCTTATTCTATGCATGCGTGCATCATTCATCAGTATTGCATGCACCGGCCTCGGCGCATTATACTAACAGCATAGTATTCCAAATCTAACTTGAATACGTACTACTTGTTGCACCCCGCATGCCATCCTAGAATTAGTCGAGCCTATTCTAGTGACACTCTGCATGTGTTGCATTAGCCACTTAACATGAATTAGGATCACGCATATGATTACTAACTAGTTCACTGTTTTGGCTCGGAGTACGCTGTAAGTATTTATGCTTTAGCATCTCGCATGAGTGTGAATGTTAACATGACAGCATGCTTACCCTATGGCTAAATACTTATGTGGTATAAACTGCCTAAATGCCTGTGGGTGAAGGTTGGATTGTTTGAATTGGAACAACTCGCTGAAATCCGTGTTTTAGCCTACTTGCGAGTAGCAAACCTCAAACCATTTCCAAAATGAACGGATACGCAATGCTTTGTTCCAAATTAGGCGATCTAGTCTATAGGTTTGCTAGTAATTCTAGGCCAATTAACTAGAATAGGAACACATAATGCTTTCAAAACAAGATATCACGGTTAGTAGAGGCCGATCTTTGATCGGGTGAGAGGGGGTGCTCATAGCTGACCTTCCCCAATCGTACCCAAGTTCCCGAGCCGAGGCAACTTTGGTGATAACGGACACGTGGCCTTTGGCACCGAGTCAGGGTTTCCTAAATTTTCCAAAATAAAATATTTAGGTGGCGACTCTGTATCTGGCAAAGCAGTCCATGTTTGACACTTCTTTTCTAAAAATCTGTTTTTCTCAAAACGATTTGCCGGATTTGGACTCTTTGGTTCAGATTAAGAACCGTGACAATTTGAGAGTCCGAACTGTAATGGGCCCAAATGAACAGAACGGGGACTCATCCTCCTGGGGCATTCGGGGTCGTCTACACGAGGCACTAGGAACAGGCGATTCTTCATTACTGCAACTGACTATTTTACTAAGTGGGTTGAAGTCGAGGCATTGGCAAGTATCAAAGAAGTGGATGCATAGCGGTTTGTCATGAGAAACGTGGTGGTGCGTTTCGGCATCCCACGGGTACTGATTGCAGATAATGGAATGCAGTTCGATGGTAAGATCTTCAAAAAGTTTTGTGCCGACCTCAGAATTGAGTATAGGAACTCTTCTCCAGGGTACCCGCAAAGCAATGGACAGGCAGAAGCGTCAAACAAAACCATCATCAACGGAGTAAAGAAACGGCTCGAGCATGCCAAAGGAAAATAGGTTGAAGAGTTACCCCACGTGCTATGGGCATACCGAACCACAGCACGGCGCTTGACGAGGGAAACACCTTACTCCTTAACTTATGGAATGGAGGCCGTCATCCCACTCGAAGTAAGTCTCCCAACCCTTCGGTCTAAATTGTTTGAGAGCACCAGTAATGAGGAAGCTATTTCACAAGCACTGGATATGGCAGAGGGCCGAAGAGAAGCAGCACTGATCAGACTTGTAGCGTACCAGCAGCAGCTCATCAAGAGTTTTAACCAAAAAGTTTTCCCAAGGCAATTTACACCAGGAGAACTGGCTTTGAGGAAAGTTATGGATCACAAAAGGGTGTCTGGAAAGGGCAAACTTGGGCCTAATTGGGAGGGTTCGTACAAAGTCACAGTTGTTGTTGGAAATGGAGCTTACTACCTAGAGGATCTAAAAGGCAGAGCTATACCTCGGCCCTGGAATGTAGCAAATCTCAAGAAATACTATCAGTAGAATTATCCCCTAACTTCTCTATCAGAATGTAAAGTGCATTTATCTGTTGACCAATGCAAATGCTTCCCCACTTCTCTCATATTTATCATATTCTTGTAATTAGCTTTGATGTTTATCAAACGGTGTTAGCTTTGGTTCTCACCAAACGGAATTAGCTTTGATGTTTATCAAACGAAATTAGTTTTGGTTCTCACCAAACGGAATTAGCTTTGGTCCTAACCAAATGGGATTAGCTTTGATGTTTATCAAACGGAGTTAACTTTGGTCTTAACCCAAATGGACTTAGTTCCAGAACGACTGGACGGAATTTAAATTTGGTTAGCACTCAAACATGGTAAGTGGTATTACTTGGTGGAAAAATGTTTGGCAACTAAATTGGACTTTAGCAAGTGG
This sequence comes from Camellia sinensis, assembly GCF_055761805.1. Lineage (NCBI taxonomy): Eukaryota > Viridiplantae > Streptophyta > Magnoliopsida > Ericales > Theaceae > Camellia > Camellia sinensis. Next base: position 74,046,974 of record NC_138966.1, on the reverse strand, counting down.
AATTGCTTGGTGGAAACCACACTAACATATCTTAAGTAAACATCTTTGAATCCACAGAATTCCTACAGTACCAACACGTCAACACTTCAGTACTGATTCAAACAAACAGAGTTGGAACAAACGTGACCAGGCTCTGTCAGGAGCAAACTTCCAGCATTAGTCTTACTCAACTCCAGGTGGGGGCAAATAATTATTTTTTCAAACCAACCTGGACCTGAGTTAGACACCCCTTCATGCCTTTATCTCATTCAAATGCATCTACGCTATCAAAGTTGCAACAGACTTAAGCAGTTCTATCTAAGAGCACAATCTTCAGTACCAATCTTACTTAGCTCCAGGTGGGGGCAAACAATTGTTTTTTTTTTAAGACCAACCTGGACCTAAGTAAGACCCACTTACAAACTCAAGCATAGCCATACCATATATCCATTAGCCACACTGAGTATCAGTTCGGCCCCGAGGTCCTAATAGTGCTCGGCTGGGGGCAAACAATACAAAACCAGACCGAACCTGTATTCGGCCCTGAGGTCCCAACAGTGCTTGACCGGGGGCAAGCAGTACAGAATTAGACAGAGCATCTATTTAAAAGTAGTGCAGAACCAGACCGAGCATCTATTCGGCCCCAAGGCTCCAACAGTGCTCGGCCGGGGGCAAGTAGTATAGAAAACATTCAAACATAAAAGCCAAACAACATCAGATTGCAAATTCAAAGAGAAAATTCTATCACCCAACAGAAGGCACATATGGCCTCATAACCAGCAACGAAGAAAAGAAAAGAGAAAAGAAAATTTGTCTTGGCAAGTGCAGAAAGAAAGCTCGTCATGGAGACCGAGCCACAATACATCAAAACAGAAAAGTAAAAAAGTTCAAATTCTTTCAACTTCAACTTTCATTAACAGAGGGAACCTCAGGAGCAGCATCCACAATCTTGTCCAGGCCGTCTTGGGGAGGAAAAGTAGAGGCAACTCCAACTTCCTGAGAAGAAGAAGCCTCCTTAACCACATCTCCCGCGGTTTCGGTCTCCAGGGTTTCAACCCCTTCAACATCCACCGTTTCAGCGGCAACATTACTGTCCTGGGTCTTGTTTGCAGAATCAACTTCTAGGGAAACTTCGACTGGAAGAACAGCAGGAGTGGAGACAGTCTTTGAACCCAAGGGTCTTGAAGGAACTGGGACATCCTGAAACAGGGAAGAGCCTTCAGGAACCAGCGTAGTAGCTAAAGCACTCGTCCAACCTTTTAGAAAAAGCTTGTCTCGCAGCACTAGCACCTCCTCCTTATAGGCAACCCCAGCCTCATCCCAACCTTGTTACCAGTGCTTGGCCTCCAACGCAGAATGCTCGGCAGCCATCACAGCGATAACGGCCTCCAGTTCGGCCACCTTTCCCTCGAGTTGAGCCTGTGTCCCAATAGCAGCCTCCTCTGATTTTTCAGCTGAAGTGATAATCTTGTTCAAACGAAATGCTTCCCTCTTCACAGTTCAACGTCCTTCTTTCTCTGTCTCCAAGCTTACTGTAAGTCTCTTAGCATTCATTACGGCCTCCAGCACGGCCCTTTCTAGCTCTTCAGCACGGGTGATAGACAGATTCATCCTCTGGATACACTACAAAGGACAACAAAGAATTAGGAGAAAAGGAAACAGCAACACAACAATAAAAACAAGTAAAATGAGAAAACACTTACAGCGGTCATCATCTGAAGGGTCCCCTTCAGAATAGGGATATCATGGGGTCCATTATGGTCAGCCATGTCAACCGGCATCAACAGAAACTTAGTCAAATCAAAAGCAAAATCTTGTGAAGCAACAACTGAATCAGAAGTGGCAATAGGCCTGCCTTTATGCGACACTGGTGGCTCCCATTTCTCAAATGCCTCATCCTCAGCAGGATCCTCAGAAGCTTCCCCCAGCACTGCTTTGCCAGCCTCTCTTCTTTTCTTTTTTGCTCACGCAGCGACTGAAACTGAGGGCTCGGCAGCAGTCGCATGGGTCCTAGAAGCTCCCACCTCCATTTTCACTTCGATGAGGCTTTTCACCTCGGTCTTTTCCAGAGGATTTTCCAAAACATCGGAGGCGCTGAAAGCCTCAGCCTCTAAATCCACCAACACCCTTCTCTTTGCCACAAACCCGCCCCCTGCGAAACTGGGGACAGGAGAGGGCGTTCTTTCAGAAAGTGCACCCTGACTCCTGCGACGATTCGTAACCAAAGGAGTGAGAGATGTGTTGGTCTCGGTATTAGAGTCTAGGAGGGATGCAACGAGCCTCGCCTTCTTTGGAATGGTGGAGCGGTAAGTTGACTGGTAATCCAATAACTCGGGCGCAGATCTCTTTTTATACCTCAGGGCAGCTTTTATGGCTTCAGAGTTTTCCCGGTTCGGTCTTCGTTGGAAACGAGAGGCCTCTGCAAAAAAGAAGTGACCCATTAGAGCGACATCCAAAATAAAGTAAGAAATACAAAAGACATTAGAAGGAAAGGCCCGAACCTGGGTAGCCGTCCTTCTGAGGCATCCGCTGAAACTGGAACTCAGTTCTGACAGGGAATTCCCAGTTGCCTTGCAGGAAATCATCGTTGTGTTTATCCAAATCGGGCAACCCAGCCACCAAATGGCAATCGAACGAGCGAACATGTAAGTAATACGTGATGTGGTCTTTGTTGTGTGAAAGAGTGTAACAGCCTAAAAGATCCCATATGTCAAGGTTCAAACCCAGCCGTCTGTTGAGGGCGGATACGCCGCAGACGACACGGAAGAGGTTCACAGACACTTGCATTCGGGTCAAGGGGAAATCGAACCCCTCCTTCGACAATGGCCGCAATCGGAAAAGCAACGATATTCTTTGTGCCCATACGCTTGGCGTCTACTTTCGCCAGCGAAAGGGTAACGTCGTCGAGAATATTATAGTCCAGACATAACATAGCCATGGCCTCGGGGGTATCAACTAAAGAGCGGAACTTCCCTATTTAACAAAACTAATGGGACAGAGGAAGAACTCAGATAACAGAGTGTGGAACACAGACAGCGAGAGAGCCAGACAAGATGATTAAGACAGAATGAGGCAAAAGAAGAAGAATCACAAGAGGACTTACAGAGATTAGAGTAGTGGTAACAAAGCAAGACTGGTAGCGAAAAAGTCTGAACAGAGCATCAACGAGACTGGTTCAGAGGAACGGGAAGAGTCTTTCTTCTCTCTTTGAAACTCTCTAAAGAACGAAATAGTAGAAGAGGGGATTTGTATTGACAGCCAGAGCATTAATTGCACCAACCGGCACGCAGGTACACGAAGCACAACCTTCGGTATGGAATCGACGCACTATCTCTACACACCTATCCGACGACGCCACGTGTCACCATGAAAGGACGCATGCAGGGATTGTGTGTCAGGATTGAACCGTCACCAAGGTCGAACTGGGGGAGAACCGAAACGACGCGACGCTTGGAGAGCAGAACAATAGCTCCCCCCAAGGGGAACCTTAGCGAGAGCCAGGGGGCAAATGAAGGAGCTGAATGTGAAATGGGTTGGGTCCAAGCCTTGGGCCGGCCCAATCTACTGAAGCCCAAGTCCAAATGGGTTAGATGAGTATACGGGTAAGCCAATTGAGCCCAACTTCATGATCAACAGTCAACCCAAGTCCTCAAGCACTTGGGCCCAACCCGCAGTAGAAAGACTAGTCCAGTCGTGATGCTGGGCTGGGCCGAGCTGCGAGACTGAATCTATGAGCCGAACAGAAAGTGGGCCGAGCCCACACAAAGATGTCCGAATGGACCGGCTCATCCCAACAGAAGTCTGGTCTAGGGCCGAACTGAGGTACTGAGGTACCGAGCAGAGAGAACCTCACAGAGGAACGCAGAAGTTGTGAGCCTATGCATGTGCAAGTTACCACCTCAGCTGGGTCCCCCACACCTAGAATCACGGAAGTTGTTGAACCAAAGGAATGTGGTTTGTTATCAGCATGACTACAATGAGTATATGCATTCAATGACAACTACCAGGTGGTCCCCCACCTTGAGTAATGTTAAAAGGACACTTGGCAGCATCCAAGCTCCAGGAAACCATCTTGAGAAGCAAGCAAGGAACCCTATATATACTATATGAACTTCACATTGAAGGTAACTGAACTTTTCCAAGCAAAATCACACCTAGATATAAACTTAACTCTATATACACTTATGCTCCGATTACTAATTCCCACACCGGAGGGGTTATCCGGCCAACCCCGGCCGGGCAGCTCTCACGGTGCTTCTTGTGGCAGGAACCTCAATCCCTGGATAGTCCAACCGAGTGCAAGGCCCCGATCCACTTTCATCTAGTGCGGAATCCGGTACGCACAAAGGGTTACACCATTTTATTTTGTCGGTGTAAGCCTAAGGATGTTAAATCCAGTTAGTAGTTAATGCTTTATATTTCATATTATATTTGAAGAATATATGTATTGACTAATCATTATGCATACATATGTGAGAGAGCTCTCATCTTATTGTGTTAGTTGTTGCTTTGTCATTGTTATCCGGATTCATTTGTTACGGATTATATCATATATTTTGGAGGTGTTATAATTTAGTGCTTGGGTTAACTGCATTTGAAAACCGTGGACTCTTGGAAAGTGATTTTACATTAAAGACAGAGAGAGAGGAAGAGAGAACTCACCAAAAATTTGCAGCATCAAACACCTTAAACAAAATGATTAGATAGATAATTACATAATATTAGATGTTACCACTACAAGAAAAAGCAGAATTGGCGACTAAAAATAAAATTTTCGTCGCTGAAAGTAGCAGAATTGGCGACTAAAATAGTTTAGTAGCCAAATGTGTAGTTATTGGCGACTAAAAATCAGTTTAGTCGCCGATTATATGGGTTTTAGCGACTAAAAAAATTTTAATAGCCAAAAGTGAAGGTTTTTGGCAACTAAAAAAATTTAGTAACCAAAAGTATAGGTTTTGACGACTAAAAATAGTTTGGTCGCCGATTATACATGTTTACCGACAAAAATAAATTTTGTAGCCAAAAGTGAAGCTTTTTGGCTATTAAAAAAAATTAGCAGCTAAAAGTGTACAATTGGCGACTGAAATTCAATTTAGTCGCCAAAAGTGGTTATTTTTAGGCAGGAATTAATTTTTTTAGAGACTAAAAAATAATTAGTAGCCAAAACTATAGAATTGGCGACTAAAAAACAGATTTAGTCCCCAAAAGTGCTCTCATTTTTTTTTTAGTAAATAATTTATTTTTTACATAAATTATATTTGAATAAAAATAATTATGTTTATATATATAGTTTATATTAGGGCAAATTACATATACACCCCTCGAGGTTTGGCTAAATTACAGATACCCCCCTGAGGTTTCGTAAATTACATCCCGCCCCCTGAGGTTTGTATTTTTATAACAATTTGCCCCCTGAGGTTTATATTTCATAACAAATTACCCCCTAATTTCTTATGCAAATATAGCATTCAGGGGGGAATTCGTAATTTCTCAAACCTCAGGGGGGCATCTGTAATTTAGCCAAACCTCGAGGGGTGTATATGTAATTTGCCCTTTATATTAATACGGGTCAATATAGTATATAAATAATATATGTTGCATATATATTCATGTGGTGTTGTAGTGGCATAGTGGAGAGAGTGTATTGCTAAAGGTTTAAAATATGGAAGGTTGGTGGTTTGAATCTCAAAAAAAAAAAACAAAAAAGTGTATTTTTTTTTTTCACGGAACAACCTTCGGCGACTAAAATTATTGGTTGCCAAAAGTGTTTCTTTTGGCGACTAAACGGTTTATTCGGCGATTCATTGACTATTGGCGACTAAAAGATTAGTCGCTAAATGTATAATTTTAAAAAGTGTAATTGACTATTGGCGACCAAAACTTTGGTCGCTAACGACCTGTTTTTTGCCGACTAAAACTTTTTTAGTCACCAATACCTCCGACGACTATGTTTTCACGACAAAACCGGCGACTAAAAAATTTAGTCGGAAAAACTAAAAAATCGACTTTTAGCGGTTAAAAATAAACTTTTAGCGATTAAAAATTTAATCGCCAAAAATACTTTTTCTTGTAGTGTACTACTAATGCAAACATACACTACGTGAGCTTAAGGTTCTGGTATACTCTAAAGCATGCCAAAGACAAACCAAAACCAAAGTCAAACTCTCATCATGGATTCATCACATCAGGCAAATTAAGATAAACAAAGGTAAACTGGAGTCAAATACATTAGAATCATGATATTATGCCTATTGGCTCCAAAAATATGTATATAAATAGGGATGTAAAGAGAGAACAAAGAGCAAATAGTGTTAGAGCATCAAGTCTTAGCCAAGAGTGGTAGAAAGAGAGTGAGTGAGGTGAGGTTGAGAGTGAGACATGTTTTGTAATTTCTTTATTCAATTTTAGTGAAATTTCGCTGGATGTGGACTTAGGTGACTCGCCGAACTATGTAAATCTTTGTGGGTTCTTGTTTGATGGCTTATTTGTGTTTGTTTCTGAGCCCTAGGCACAATAATTAGGCTCGTTGGAGAATGGAAATCTAGAACCAACGTTGGAAGTTTTCTAAAGGTCTCCTCACGGGCGGATTCTAACATTTCAGGATTCGTTTTGAGACCCTATTAATATTGTGTCCAAAATGATGTCATTTTCGATATATTTTTATTATAGTCCTTGTATTCTCTTATTAATGACGTGTTGTTTGTTGCTTTAAAGCTTCACATGATTTGGACATTAAAAATTGAAATTCAACTTCCTCACACACTTTTTAACGTATGAATAATATACAAAATGTGAATAGTCTAAATATGTGAACTTCATATCTAAACAATATAATAATTCCACACAAAATAGTAGGCTTCACGAGTCTCAACCAATCAAAATCTATGTATTGTTAACACACTCTATTATACTCTGTTTGTTTTGGTAGTTTTTTTTTTTTTTCCAAACATTTGGTACAATGAAAAATGAAAGTCAACAAAACATATTTTTCTTAATCAACGAAAAACAAGCTTATTTTGATAGATTTTTTTTTTTACTTCTAAAAGATGAAAAATATTTTCTCATCTAAAAGTCTCACTCCACTACTCTCGCCTCCACCACCACACCACCATCACCACAGCTACATCACTACTGCCACCATTGCAATCTTTACCTTCATCACCATCACCATCATTGAATAAAAAAAAATATTTTTTTATCCAAACAAACTATGAATAAATGTAAAAATAAAAACAAAGTTATAAAAATCTAGGGAAATTTGGCCAAAGCCCCTCATAATAAAACTTTAATGTATTAAGGTCATACACAAAAATAAATAAATAAATAAATTATATATATATTCTTAAAAAGTCCAATACACACCACTATTACCAAAATAACCTTAGTGACTAATTTAATAATTTAAATTTTAAAATTATATAACTTTTGATATAAATGTCGTTTTTAAAAAAAATTGTATTTTTAGAATTCTCTCATCAAAATCTATCAAACAAGATTCAGATTGACTATAAAATTCTTTAAAAAAAAAAATTACTGTCAAAATTAACGTAAACACTAAAATTTTACTATTATTCATAGTAAAATTTTATTCTGATTCACATGGCTAACCTAAAAAAGTGCACTTATTTCATCTTTTTATCTTTTTTGGGTCACATCAATCAACATCTCCTCTCTATTTTTTCTACACATAATACAAAAAAATCAAAAAGTACACTTATTTAGTCTTCCCAAACTTGATCTTATTGTCAATCAATTAGGAAACATATTTTTATTACGAATTCATGAAAAAATCACATAAGGACGCACTATTAGAGTAAAATTTTACTGTAAAAAAGCAAAATATATCTTATAATGAGCAACTACAACAAGTAGGGAAAAAAAATTACTTTCATATTTACAAGCGAGTAAACAAACACTATTACGAATCACGAACAACAAAAACAAATCGAAAAAAATAAGCAATTAATCAAAATTCAACATATATGATCAAACTCAAATAACAATCAAACAATGATTAAATGGAATTTCAAGTATAACATGAACACTCTGTTGGGTGGATGAGAATCACTCAATCACTTGTAGTGGTTGAAACCCACAGAGGAATTGCAAAACTCATTCAAATTACTAAATTTGAATAACATACAGAGCAACTCTTACAAATTTGTTTTCTTCTCTCTGACTCTCACCACTACACACTTTTACTCTAAACATACATACCTATTTATAGATATAATACAAACAATAAAAACAGAACACTTTGTGGACTTCTTCTCCTGAATCACATGACAGCGGTGGAGGAGGCAAGCGTGCTTCTTAGCTTGTGAATGACAGCTATTTTGGACTTCCTTTCTTAATCTGCTGGAAGTTCTCTGGATCAAAAACTCAAAACAATGATCAAACTCACGTTCACAGTTCAAATCTTTGAGCTGTATATACAAGGTAAGATTGTCCAAGAAAAAAGGAAAAAAATATTAGTATGTCCTTTGTGAAGAACACACCTCTTGCTCAGGAATTTAAAAAATAAAATATTTTAAATTGTCCTTTACACATTTAGCAATTGTAGAGGGTTACAAAATCAGTAGCTTAAATGGCTCAAAACTGTCAAAACGACGTCGTTTTGGACGCAAAACGACGCAAAACGACATCGTTTTGACAGTTTTAAGCCATTTGAGCCACTAATTTTGTGGCCCTCAAACATTTTTCTTACACATTAACATGTTGAGTCTAAAAAATTTAGTTTGACTAAATTTTTAAAAAATCTAAACGGAAGAGCCGAACCAACCTTCAACTAGCACTTAACAAGAAATTATTCAATAAATCAAGTACATCACATCACATCAGTATACTAATGTGATATGTCCAATCAATAAAATTTTAAAAAAATTGTAATAATTACTAACAAAATTACTAGAATTACCCTATATATTATAATTTTTTTCTCGCATATTATTCCCCTTGACGTAAAATTCCTAACTCATGACCCACTATAAACACAATTATCCTTTTGTTCAAAATAAAATAATAATAATAATAATAAAAACGGTTACCCCAATCTCTCCGAACACGGTCCAGATCATGCCACGTGGCTAGTATGCGCCGAATATTACAAACCACCCAATTTGAATGAATGATATTCCTGTGTTTCCCTCGGCAGCACCCCCCTCCCGCCCTCCAATTCCTTCGTCTCTCTCTCTCTCTCTCTCTCTCTCTCCGCCTTCCCAATACTGTATAAACTTTTTCCCTGTCTCTCTCTCTCTCTCCAAATTCCGTTATTTTCTCCCTAAATCTATACGACCTCAAATCTAGAGACCGAGAAAGAAAAAGAGAAATCTCTCTGTTTCCGTACCTCCCAAAATTTTAATGGATACATGGTCCTTGGATTCAACTCAATTTCGCTGCCTTCTTTCAATTCAATCTCACCCCTTCGATCTCATCTTCTGCAAATCTTTTCACCCTCTGATTCCTACTCATCCACCTACTTTCATTTGATCTACGCAACCTCACCAATGGGAAAGCGTAAGTTCTGTATTTTTTATTTATTTATGTATTGATTATTCTAGCTAGGGTTTCTCTATTTGATTAATTCAGATTTTCTCTTCGATGTCATGTTCAATCAAATCGTTGTTATTCTATTCAGTTAATGTTATAATTTATGTTTAACAACAAATAGACTCTGCAAAACCCTAATACAGCATTCGCAATCCTGCTTAACACTCTGTTTGGATGGGTTGATTTAGTGACAAATAAGCCTTTTTTCTTTTTTTCTTTTTTATGGGGGATGGAATTGAGGGTATCTGGGTATTGGTTTTGCTGTATTTTGCAGGTAGTTCTCAACGTAAGAATGCTGCGATGTTGGATACCGAAGATATTGATGGTGCGAGTTCGTGGTCGAGTGACCAATCAAATAACATGGAGATGTTCGGCACTGAAGAGGTGCAGCTGGTTAAAGAGAGTTTACTTGATCAATGCTTAGATGCCTTATACGAGAAAAGGTGCTTACTTTTAGTTAAGTTTATTATGTTTGCATCCGTGAATTGTGCTATAAATGGTAACAGAGCCTTAACTATGTGAAATTTGCCGTCTTTTAACCCTACCAATGCAATCTTTTGCCTGAATGTTAATGTTGTCTCTTTTTCTTTTTGTTTTTTTGGATGAAGGGGGTCAACAAGAGAGAAGGCTTTGGTAGCAATTATAGAGGCTTTTAATAGCAACTTGCAGCACGAGTTTGTCGAAAAGAAGTAAGGATTTTTATTGCATTTCTTTTTCAAATTTTATTGTCTTTTTCTTTTTTTAAATGTTTTGTTAAGGATTTTTATTGTGTGTCTTTTACATTTTTTAAATTAGAAAAATATCAAATACAGGAGTTGTGATTCCCTTTGTTTCAGTTGTTTGTGTTCATCATGAATTTCAGCTCACTGTTAGTTTATATATTTTTTAGAAGGTTCAGCAGAGGATGAACATCAATCTTTGTATTGATGCACTACAATTACCTTTTTTCTATTTTTTTATTATCCTATTTCAAGTAGTATGCATTTTCATGCATTGGAGTTTGCGCGATTTAATCACCACGATTGATTTCATGCTCCCAGGCTGAACATGTTTTTCTATTTTTTTTTTGTTTGTTTAATCCCCACTCATTGATTTTCATGTTGTTGGTTGTGAAGTGTGTTGGCACATAAATTTCAACAAATTTATGTTAAAATTTCAAATACGGTCAATCAGTCAATGACACTTATAGAGCCTATGATAAGAATGCTATAGGTAATCACTTCCTAAAAAGAATCCATTGAAGTGCATAAATAAAACAACATCGTATCTCAAGACGTCATTCAAAATGCTCAAGTGACACGTGGAGCCTACGAAAAATGACACTTGTAGAGCCTACAATAAGGACACCACACAGGATGAAACCCCAAAGATCAATCCGGTTAATAAGATATACGACTAATCAGATAGCGCTATTATTCAAAATTCAAATGGCGCTATCATTTAATTTGAAATTCAAATTGAAGATGAAGCATTCCTATCACCTGATGGCCCTCTATAAATATGAGGACCATCACACAAGACAAGGGATCAGAAAATCAAAAGTGAAAAGATTAGAGAGAGAGAGAGAAAGAAATTGAGAGCTAAGAAGTCGTTACAAGAAAGAAGAAGAGAAGCCTAGAGAACTCAAAAGCCTACGCTAATGGCAATGAATAGGTAAAGGGTTCCAAACCCAAGAATTATATTTTATATTCAAGGGTTCAAAGCCCATAACAATTTCAATAAAATATTTATTTTTCTTAAATTGTCTTTTGTTGTTTATTTTGTTCTTCATTAATCGGAGATTTCATTTGTATAAAATGTGTAATTAACGATCGGAAATAAGAACCTGCTATTCAAATAATCAACATTGTTTAGTCCAAAAACTAAACAATGGACATTTGTAACATAAAATTTTGAAATGTATTGAAACACTTCGGGTATGTTTGGTTTGAGTTTTAGAGATTAGTTTTAGAAAAAAATTTCCAAAAAGTTGTTTGGTTTGAGATTTTTCTCAAAAAATTTCCAAAATCACTTTCTCTCTCTTACACATCAATCAATCACTTTTTCTCTCTCCTCTCTCCTCTCTCCTCTCTCATTCTCAATCACTTTTTCTCTCATACACATCTATTCAATTACAACAAAATATCAAATCATTCCAAACTTCCAAACTCCAAAACTACTTTCAAAATTGTTAGTATATTATTCTATGTTAGTGTATATCAGCTGTTAGTAGGGTATATTTCTTTTCCTTTTACTTTATTTTATTAGTGCAACTTTCGGCTCCTCTCCTATATAGAGGAGTTCAACTGAACCTTTGTAACATCTATCAATAACATTCAATACAACATTTCAATACACAATTCTTTCTCTTTCTTTATACATAAATCTTTCATGGTATCAGAGCAAGGTTAAGAATCTAATAATTTTGTTCCACCGGCGGGCGGCAGCCTCGCCTTAGCCGCTCGCCGGACCTCAGCCCAGCCAAACAAGCTCCCTCTCTCTTGCTGGTTTTATGCTGGTTTTATGTTTAGCAAACTCAACCACCTGCACCGCCATAACAACCATCCATTGACACACACACCGAAGAAGAAGAGAGCAGTTTGTGCTGAACCTGGGGCAAAACCCAGCTTCCTTTTTCTCTCCGCTCCGCCGGTTTCAGTCTCACTCCCCTCCAGCCATGGGAGGCCTGATCAAACCATGCATTCATCACCTCTCTCTCGGTCCCCCCCCATCAAAACATTCTTCACTTCTCCTCAGTTCAGAAACACGATTTGGTCACTCCCTTCTGCTCCTTCCACGCATGTCACCTGCAATAACGGCGCTGTGATGCCTTTATGGTTTGATCTACATGCAATACCTGTAACAACCGATTCTCCTAATGATGAAAGCGGTGTCCTTAAAACAGTCCGGAATGTGCATGCAATGATAGACATGAACATTTAGCTCCTGCTGCACCCAGACCGTGCGCTGTGGTGATCGTGAAGGTAGTGATCTGTTTTGCGCCGTCGCTGGGTTCTCTGGCGTTGGACTGATCTTCTCGACATGACTTCTGGTACACGGGTTCTCTCTCTCTCTCTCCATGACTTCTGGTACACGGGTTCTCTCTCCCGCTGCTACTGAGCTTGCAACGGCCCACCCCCTCCGCCGGAAGCCCCTCCAGCTTCACACCCACGGCAGCAATGACAATGACTCCACTGTTTCCACTAAACCCATCCATCTCTGTCCACACCTGGTTCAGTGTTTGTTCCCTCTCATCCTTTCCTCCACCAATGCCGGTCCCTCTCTGCATCCCAACAGCATCTATCTCATCGATGAAAACCAAGCATGGGGAGTTCATCTGCGCCTTGTTGAACAAGTCCCTCACTCTTGAAGCCCCCACCCCTATAAACATCTCTATGAACTCTGATCTAGAGAGTGACAAAGACAGGGACTCCTGCTTCCCCGGCAATGCCTCTGCTCTCGGGTTCTCTCCCTCTCTCGGCAGTTTTGGGTTAGCGCCTTCACACACACACGGTTTACCGAGGGAGAGCCCACTCACCTTTCTTTTTCCTTTTTTTTATTCTTTTATTCCATTTTTTGCACCGCCCACGACCCACCAATTGCTTTGTACATGTCTCTCTTTTCTTTCTCTCTCCCATGTGACCCACCCAATGCACACCATCCTTCCCCACACTCCCCAACGACATCATGTTGTTCCCCCTTTCTTTCTTTTATCTCTATCTCTATATATCTATCTCTTTTTTTTTTATATTATATTACAACAAAAAAAAAAAAAAAAACAAAAAAAAAACAAAAAAAAAAAAAACAAAACAAAACCAGGAAAAGCGGCAGACGAACTGTATATACACTCCTGTGGGTGGTAATTTGGCCCACGGTTTTGATCCAAACCAGCCTCTAGTTTCAACGAGCTAAATATATTCTCTAAACTTTTCTATTTTAAAGTATTTTCCACCCATTTCTTTCTTTTCATTCCTTTATCCCATTGGTTTTGTCCCCCTCTTTTCGTTTCTTTTTATTTTCCTCTTTCCTACTGATTTGAATATCCAAATCAAACCCACAAAAAAAAAAAAAAAAAAAAAAAAAAACCAACCAAACAAACAAAAAAACAAAACAGACGAAAATGACTTGCACACCACACTCCTTTTATTCATGTCGGGCTCACCCCGTTCACCATTTTACATACAAAAAAAAAAAAAAAAAAAAAAAAAAAAAAAAACAAACACACAAAAAAACAAAAAAAAAAAACAAAACAAAACAACCACATCCACAGGCGGGATTTTTCTTCTTTACTCTACAGCCAATCTCTTCTTCTTGCCTCCGTCTTGGGCGGCCCTTGCCGGTGTTGCCTCCGTGTTTCCCACTCCACTGGGCACGATCACTACTCCCTGCTCCTCCACTGCAGCATATGGCGGACCTCCAAATCGAAACATCACGGTGGCCTTCCGCTTCAGCTCCTTGTTTTCTGCCCTTAGCACGCTTATCTCTGCTCGCGCATCCTTATACATGCGTTGGAGCAGAGCCAGCTGGGAGTTTAACTGCTGCACCTCATTTGTCCTACTCTGCAGCCGGTGCGACAAGTTTGTGACCGCCGTCATGGACTCCACACATGCCTTCAAAGTATACTGATTGGCCTCCACATCCGACTGCACCGCCATTTTTTGCTCCACAGACCGCATCGGAAAGTTCAACGGAGCAAACTCCGGGGCGCTTGGTTGAGGTTCCAGTACCACCACACCAGTTTTCTCTCTTGTTGACTCGTTGAGGTCTGGAAAGAGAGTGAGCAGATTCCGGGAAGACGAAGAGGCCATTTTCTGGGAAACAGAGTGTTACAGAATATTACAGAGTTTCTCTCTTCGAACACAAATCTCTCAGCAAAGGAAGAGTTTTTCAGAAGTTTTTTGTCTGCCTCAGTCTCAGCATCAACCTTGGTTAAATAGCCGAGGCAGCCACGCGCATCGCGTGCCTCTTGACGCCAGACAACCGGGCACGCCAGCCAAGGCACTCACGTGCCTCGCCATCATATCTGGCACGCCTTTTGATGCATCGGGCACGCCTTTTGATGGCACGCCTTTTGACAAATTGGGCACACCTTTTGAGGGCACGACTTTTGAGGGCTCGATATCTCCATCCATGTATATTTTTTGGGCAGCCTCTATACACACTCATACAGTGTCTTCTACACCGGTCAGCTTTATCAATCCCTTTGTTTCAACCTCAAATAGGTTTCTATCTTCACACCTATTTGAGTTTGAGGGGGGGTTATACACAGTATCATGTATAAGTCGTTCATGGCGCACTCCCTAAGTCGCCCCCTTGGTGCACCACCACAACCTCTACTACAACGGTCCGACATGACCCCATAAACTGTCCCGACATTGATTCCGGTCAGCTTCTACTACGGTCCGACATGACCCCATAAACTGTCCCGACATTGATTCCGGTCAGCTGCTACATCGGTCCGACATGACCTCGTAAACTGTCTGCTACAACGGTCCGACATGACCCCGTAAACTGTCTTCTACAACGGTCCGACATGACCCCATAAACTGTATTCTACATCGGTCTGACATGACCACACGGTGTCTGCTACATCGGTCCGACATGACCCCGTAAACTGTCTTCTACATCGGTCCGACATGACCCCGTAAACTGTCTTCTACATCGGTCCGACATGACCCCATAAACTGTCTTCTACAACGGTCCGACATGACCCCATAAACTGTCTTCTACATCAGTCCGACACGACCATACAGTGTCTGCTACAACGGTCCGACATGACCCCGTAAACTGTCTGCTACAACGGTCCGACACGACCATACAGTGTCTCCTATCCCATTTTTAATTGTCAGCTTATTTTTCTGTTTTGTGACTCTCTCCAAACTCAAGTTGGCTAGTGCCTATCCTCCTTGAGTTTGAGGGGGACTGTTAGTATATTATTCTATGTTAGTGTATATCAGCTGTTAGTAGGGTATATTTCTTTTCCTTTTACTTTATTTTATTAGTGCAACTTTCGGCTCCTCTCCTATATAGAGGAGTTCAACTGAACCTTTGTAACATCTATCAATAACATTCAATACAACATTTCAATACACAATTCTTTCTCTTTCTTTATACATAAATCTTTCAAAAATATACAACCAAACAAACTAAAAAAATTTCTAAAACAACTCTCCCAAATTTTTTTTAAAAACAACTCTCCCAAAAACAAACCAAACAAGCCCTTCATGTTTTAAAATTTGTGTCTACAAAGTGAAAATCAGGGAACAAAAGAGAACCCAAAAAAAAAATAAAAAATAAAAAAAGGTATACCTTTGTGTATTAACTCATCTACTGCCTATAGCTATGAGTGTTATAAAATTGTCTGTGTTGCACTGTTCCTATCGTATCCATATATTTATGGATTCGTGTGGTGCTTTGCATTTAGGTTTGTTACTTTACTGCATCAGTGTCTGAATTCAATAAAGCGAGGGTCTGTGAATGAGATATCTTTAGCATCTCGTGTCATTGGTAAGTCTTTAACCCATCATTTACTCTCTTTTGTTTCATTTTGAGTATTTTTAAATAAGTATGCCATGGTAGGATTGTTGGCTCTGACCACTGGTCCTGGGGACAAAGCACAAGAAATATTGGAAGATTCAGTCCCCCCTATTTCACAGGCTCTAAAATCTGGGTCTGTAGCATCCAAGACATCATCGGTATGTTTGTTATTTGTATTTTGACTAGGTGATATCATTTAGTTCTTTATTCCTGCAACTTCTCTGAAACCTTTTGGTTAACTGAAAATATGGATTTTTTTTTTTTTTGTAGTTACTGGAGTGTTTGGCTATTGTTACCTTTGTCGGTGGAACTGAGCCAGAGGAAACACAAAAAGCAATGCAAATAATGTGGCAAGTGGTTCATCCAAAACAGGGCTCCAATGTATGTATGCAAATTTCTCTTATTGGAAATCTATGAAGCACGGATACAGGTACGAGTACTGGTACTGGTACGATACGGGTACGTCGATACGGTAAAATCTAAAAAAAGTAGGGTACGGGTACGGCTTGGTATGTTTGTAAAAAAATATTTATTTTTAATCTAGAGTAGTGCAAAAATTGATTAAATAGTTTAATTTGTTGAGATCCAACCTACAATTAACATTTTATGCCAAAAGAAAAGGTATAAATCAAAATTAAATGTCAATATATTAAATAACTTATAAATCATAACTTAATTTTAAAATCATGCTAAGCATAACTAAAAATAAAAAAGACGTCTAGTGAAAGGAATTTTATCCTTGTAGTAGAAGAAAATATTGTTTTAACTGAGGTATGATATGGCTTGGGTATATACTAGGTACGTCTAGGTACACAAAAAATTAAGAAGAAAAAATTTAGGTACATGTTATGTGTGCGCGGTACGTATGCAGAAGTACCATTCGAAATACCATACGCCGTTAAGTACCCGGCACAGGTACGACATGTTTTTCGAAGTACCCATGCTTCATAGTTGGAAATGCACCTAATCATGTCAAGTGGCATGTTTATGTTTGTATCCTGGTCTGCAAATGTACTTTTTGGACACTTGATCATGCCATGTTATTCAAGTTTATATTTATTTCCTTTTTGCCTATTATTGCTATAGACATTTTGATTTTGTTGGCTTTGTTTGTAAATTGTAGCCAGTATAAATTTGTGAAAATGCTCTTCACGTCAACTTAGTATGCATTGACATGTAATGTTGTAGGTCTTGGTTGTTGATCTATTAGGTGGTAGTTGTATATATGTTTTGGAAAACTAATGTTACTTCTCTACTCAGGTAGTTGCCACTAAACCTTCATCATCTGTAATACTGACAATGGTGTCTGCTTGGTCATTTCTGCTTACAACTATGGATGGTTGGACACTTGATCCTAAAAACTGGCAAGAGTGAGTAAATCTGGCTTTTAGCTTCACTGATCTCTCTCTGTCTGTGTGTGTGTGTGTGTGTGTACATAGGACACTACTGTACGCACAGTACATTTCTGTTTCTGGCCTTCTTAGGATTTGTTTACTATGCTGGGACAGTTATAGGATCTAGACCTCATAACCTTCCAAAAGGGTTGAATATATAACAGTGAACTGCAAGGTCAATTGCTGCTGTTAAGAAAATTTAATTAGAAATGAATTTACTATTCTGATAATGATGCAGGTCGATTTCTTATTTTTCTACTCTGCTAGAAAAGGATGATAGATCTATACGCATTACGGCTGGTGAAGCACTTGCTTTAATTTTTGAGATAGGAGATTTGGAGAAGCTCTCTGGTGAAGCCAAAGCATTTAGTGACAGCTCCATTCATGAAAGGAATGTTTCTCGGATGTTTGCCGATATACAGGGATTGCGGGGGAAAATCCTAAATCAAGTAAGAAACCTTTCCATGGAGGCAGGTGGTAAAGGATCTAATAAGAAAGATCTTAACAGTCAGCGGAACTTGTTCCGGGACATTCTTCATTTTCTTGAGGTATTACCTAATTAGTTTTCCATATATTTTTTTATTTCTATGTTAGCTGTTATAATGATCTTACTGCACAAAAAAAAATCAGTCTGGCTATCCTCCGGAAACCTCAATGAAGATTGGAGGTGTCCCACTTAACACAACGTTGTGGTCTCAATTGATACAGGTTCCTCCCCTACTCTTCAATCTTGCTTTTGATTGTGAGTGCCTATACTAATTGACCAATGCTACATCTACTTAAAATCTTACTAAAAACATACATGTCTAAACATCATTGGATGTCTAAACATCATCGGATGTTTAAATCTCGCTGTTGTTTTGACAACCAATCACATTTGGCATCTTATATTTTTAGTAAGGTTGTTAGTATGTGTAGAATTATTCTTACTAATTTTGTGTTTTCCAATCTCAATTTTACCCCTTAGTGTTTCTTATTTCCTTTTAACAGCTAAACTTTTTAAAGCGTCTTATTGGGGGAGGTTTCATAAAACACATGCAGGTTTTTTTTTCCCTCAACCATTCCTTGGTATTGTTCTCTTCTTTTTGGATTTGTCAATGATTCCTGATTTTCCTCTTTCCTATTACCTCTTTTTCCTTGGGTTTAAACAGGAAAATGAATTTCTCTACGATTTATTTGGGTTTACACCACAGAGAACGCAGCTTTTAGGAAATGAACATCATATGTCTAGTTTTGACAAGGTTAGTTCATACCATTTGCTCTGCAATTTTATTTTGTCTATATACTTTTAGGTATTATGCTTTACCATTGCCAATTTGGCTTCTCTATGTACAAGGCATGAAGAAAAGTCTATTCATGACAACGTAGGGATCTTAACACTGTACATGAAAAGTTTTACTCTGTGGGATCAATAAGCATTGTTTCTGTTGATTGTTTGTGGCTGATTGATTTATATTTTTTCTTTCTTCATATTTGCTTCCTGGTGTTTTTTTTTTTTTTTTTCTTTATTATATTTTATTAGTTTCCTTTTAGTCTGATTTACTCTTTCATACAGAGGTTCTACAAGTCACCTAACTCAGTCGTGAACAAGGCAAGGACTCAAATTAGGAACAAGCAACGAATTTTGTCCCAGGTAATCTATTTTCAACCAAGATTAAATTCTACATGTCTTTCACCTGCAGTTTTATAGTAATTATTTACCTTTTCAATGTACGAACGGAAGTATCTATATCAATTAAATGTGGTTTCTCTATAAAATGTTACTGTTTGTCATATCATGCTATACAAGACTTTTTGACAAATGGTTAACTTTTTCATAAATTTCTGTCAATGATACAAGTTCCCATCAATTTGACCTCATTTTTATGGTGTTTGGAACCCTGTTTTTGTGGGCTGGTTATTTTTTAGCCTATTTGCTAGTTCAAGGAGGCTTGATTATCAACCGAGCTGCCCATTGGCTGGCTTCTGCTCAATTCAAGGGAGTTTTACCTTTAGATTGGGTTCGGAATCCCCTGCCTATCTTAAGGACTCGTTACTTTTTTATTTTCCTTTGTAGCCTGAGGGCATTTCCTAATTCCAAAAAAAAAAAGTGGCTTGATTGGTTGAAATCTTCGCGTCAACAATTTTTGGAGTAAAAGAAATAGCAACCAAAAAAAAAAAAATGCTTCCATTCTCTGCAACACTAACTACTGCTATTGAATGCTGTTGATTCCCATGTATTAAATCCGTGTAATGTGTTGGTTTTCTTGTGCAGGGTAGGAACACTGGACACTATACAGTTCGTTTAGTTGAAGAGTTGGTCTTTTAGATCATGTAACAGCCACATCCGAAGCTTTTTGAAATTTCACCTTTTACGATTATTGTTATCCCAGACAATCATCAGACAGGAAGCATTTTTCAATTAGTGACAGTGTTGAGCACACAAATTGTTTCAGTTGTAATTTGTCAAAATTATATTCTTTATACATCTGAAGTGTTATTTTGAGCATTAATAAAATAACTTTGAATTTGGTTTGGTTTGGTTTGCGTCATTTGGTATGGTGGTGTAACATTTTTTTTTGGGGATTGTGTTTCTGGGGCATTGTTTCAATGCTTGAGAGACCACACAATTGTAGCTCCTAGAGGTATTGGGTCAATGCCCAGAGCATACTATATCATCCATGTTGGCAATTGAGAGATATCAGTTATTCTAACGCTCTGTTTGTTTGGACGGAAAAAACGGAGAACATTTTTTACAGAAAACTTATATTTTTCCAGCAAATATTTTTCTATGTTTGGTACTGGTGTTGGTGAAAGGAAGGTGGAGGTGGAGGTGGAGGTGGCGGCATGGCAGTGATGGCAATGGCGATCATTGCGGTGGCCATGGTGATGGTCATGTGGTGGTGGAGGTGAGAAGCGTGGTGGTGGTGTGGTGACATTAGTAAAATTTAAATCAGAAAATGTTTTTTGCTTTTTAAAATTGGAAAATATTTTCCATTGACCATGAAAAATGTTTTCTATTGACTTTCGTTTTCTATTGTACTAAACACTAGACAATACAGAAAATATTTTTTTTTTTTTCTGACCAAACGGAGTATAAACAAAAGAGGAGAAGAAAAAAAATGGTGTTCCTGGTGCATTGTCCCAATACCTGAGAAAATTGTGTAGCTGCTATAGGGGTATTGGATCAATTAAAAATTGGATAAATTTCTTTTGACCATGACCCATTTTCCCCTTAATATTTAAAACTCAATAGGGTTTAATTAGGAATGTCATTGACGCCGTTAACGGAAAACATTAATTTACATTTATGCCATTTAATTACAACTTTATCATCATCTTCCTCATCACTTGCCCATTTTCTTTTACAACTAGTCACCACCTGCTTTACTGCACCACGTCTCGCCACTCTCCTTTACTCGGCCACCACCTCCCCTTGTCCCCACCTGTTTTGTTGTCTGCAAGTTCATGAAAGTGAGCTTTTTTTTGTCTATAATTTAATATTTTCATCATACAAACATAATTCGAATTGGTAAAAACAAATAAAAGTAGTTTCATCTTAAAAATGCAATTAATATGTCATGTGTTGTTCATGTGTTGTTCATGACGTGTTTCCATCAACTACCCTAATGATCTATTTGGTTTATTGGAATGAGATGTAATTGTACTCAACTCAGATTGTGGTGCCAAATGAGATAATACTGGTTGAGGATGTAATATTGGTCAAACTCCAATCAAAGTATGACTCCTAGGTAGTGAAATCCCAATAAGAATGTGATTCTTAAGTTGGGTGAGAATGGAGATCTTGAGGAGATTAAACCCAACCCAATTAGGAAAAGAAATTTTAAATAATGAATACTTACAAGGCAAGTAGAGTCCTAAATGGAAAAGAAATCCTAGGATTCAAAAAGATAGTCATATATAAGAGCACAGCCTCATGCGTTGAGGTACACATTTTGCTTGTTCTGGTAATTGATTACACCTTTTTGTATTTGTGCTATCGATTATTCTCTAGTTCTAGAGGGAGAGAGAGTTTTAGCATCGGAGTGCCCGTTTGAAAAAAAAGTCGAACAAGGCACTAACAGTTCTTGTCTTGCAAATTCGTTTAGAAGATCATCTTCATTTCTAGATTTCCAAGAGGAAAAAGATCTTATTGATCGTGTGTGGTCAGTCAAATTTTAGTACACACAATAATGATCATTCCTCAAGCTTTTCTATGGAATGATCATTCCTTAACAATTTGAGCAATGATTCCATTTCAAACGTTTTTCACTTTTTTTGTCAATCAAACATTGAAATAAACATTTTGATGGAATGATCATTCCACTGCTAGAAATTAGGCTTTTAGTGGCGTTTAAAAAACGCCGCTATAGCTATCAAAAACGCCACTAATTGTTTTTGTGGCTTTTTGTACCAAATGTCGAAGATGCGGCCGTCACCATAGCTTTATGACGCTTCAAAAGCATCGCTATATTTAGTATAGGCGGCGTTTTTAAAAACGCTGCCAAATGTCCCACCCTAACAGCACTATGCATCACTATGATTTAGCGACATTTTTAAAACGCCGTCATATCTTTTTTCAAAAACTGACCGTTAGCTTTAGAGTTTAGATGGCATTTCTCAAAACGCCGTGATATCCTATTTTTTTAATTTTTTTTTTTAATAAAAATTGTGCTAATTTTATGTGATTGAACTAAAAAAATGCCTTTAATAAAATTGAATAGCACTAATATGAAATAATAGCTTCCATTCAAATAGTAAATGTAGCATTAATTCACTTTCATCCAATTTAATATCCAATCATCATTACCCACAAAATAACATATCCACAAATGATGTTTTAACATTACTCACAAAATAACATATCCAAAAATTGAATTTTCAATTTTTCACCAAAAAATTGAATGATTCATAAGCAAAGGACCTGACCCTTGTATTTTACAATAATATTTTTATGTGTGTAAAGCACATGCTTCTAGTTATCACTGTTCTTGCCAGGATGCAGCTCACCAACAAAACCTATAACATTGACAAGATGATAACATAAAACATTGAATTAAACATCTGAAAAGACTCAAAAATTAAAAATAAGTTTAATAATACAAGAAGTATAATACAACCAAAAAAAAAATTAAAATTTGTTAATACATACCCTAAAGCCGGATAACACAAGTAAAACCAAACTAGCATCAAATAACTTGTAAAGGACATAAAATGAGACCCAAATTGACCAAAAACTTGATCGGATGAGGCCCATAGGCACTAAAACCTTTACAAATTCCAAACTTTCACTTTCTAGTTTGCATTCTCTACATCATGTATCTCCTTCTTCTCAGACAAAGTTAGCAATCTCTCAACTTCAACAAGAGCTTTGCAATTTCAATATTTTCTAAATTGGGACATTTCAAAGAATGATAACATTAAATTAAAACTCAAGATGGTATATAGCATGGAAAAAATACCAAAATCTGCAATATTTTAATGATATGAAATTCTCAAAAGCAACCATTCAAGAAAATAAAAGACATCAACAAATATAAAAAACGCAATAAAAGTCAGGAAACAAAATACATACCTGAATAAATAGCCGATGGAGAGCTTCTTGCTCAGCATTAGTAAACCTCCCAAATGCTTTCGAGATTTCCTATTGAAATGCATGAAATAAATATAGCATTCAGAAACAAACATTTCATAAAAGAGCTTTATGATGCTAGTAGAATAAATGAATTTTTCTTTTCCTTGAAAATCATGTGTCAAGAAGGGCATTGAAGTAAATAGACACTTTATAAAACAAAAAAGAGTTTGGGACTTAGTTGCCACCAGGTGTGTAAACAAAGTGAATATGAGAATCTTAAAATTCTGCTATCCTTTGCTATAACCACACATTATGCTTTTCATTATCCAAACTCAATTTTTTTAAAAATAACCATGCATTATGATAGATAGGACTACAGATCAGTAATCAATACTGATCAGGGTTAAGAGAGCATTGAACATTTCAAATTAAGATAGTTTTTTTAGTTACTTGAGCATAAATATTTAAGTTATAAATTACTGACCACATTTTTAATATTTTGTAAAGATAAATGTCCAGAAAAACTTGCAAAAGATGAGTGAACATAAAAGATGAAAACATAAAAGATGAAAACACCTATGGGGTTTTATACAGGGGCATATACCACCCAACACAGATGAAAACATAAAAGATGAGTGAAAATGTAAAATTGAAGTAAAAAATTAGAACATTATGTGTGTATTTCACAGTTAACTGAAAAGTTTACACAAATATAAAGAGATTGTTCCGGTTATTATATACTTTTAGAGACAAAAAGCAAAGCTCCCAAAAAAATGGAGTGATTGAAAGATTCCATACCTTTTTCTTTGTATTTGTTGTAAACTTCAGTCAATTGGGTATAGTTTGAATCTGCTAACCCACTGTTTCAACCCCCACATACACAAATCACACAGAAACCCAGTATTAGAAAAGAAAGATAAAAGATTAAACCCATATATCAATTTCGCAGAATATGAGGCAACAATAAACAAGACTAGAAAAGATAAGAGAAGGGAAGAAGCCATTTGGAAGCAACGTTGACAACAAGAAGAACCTTCCCTTTGTATGTGCTGAGATCCACCTCCTTACCCTTGTTATCCTGCACATCCCAAACAAATTCCAAACTTTCTCAGAATCCAAACAAAACAATTTGAACAAACACATATATACATGAATGTAAAACAAATAAAGAATGAGACAGAGAGACCTTGACCGAGAAATCATGAATGGATTTTTGAGGGACTGATTCAGAAGCACCCATCTAGATTGTAACTAGAGAGATTTGTTTACATGTAAAGATTTCTATTTCTTGAAGGTTTGGCCAAGACAACAACCAGCACAGAGCACCAATATATGTGTGTGTGTGTGTGTGTGTGTGTGTGTTTGTGTGTGTGTGTGTGTGTGTGAACAACATAGAGAGAGTAGCCTTGAAAAAGTTTTCCTTCACATTATTTTCCCAAGAGATTTTCACAAAGAACTTATAGCTGAGACAGCTTTCACATGGGGATTTTCTTTCTTGAAGGTCTTTCTGAACTCCTCGCTGCAACATTATGAGACTCAAATCAAAGGCTATCTTTCTTTGATATCAAGCAAACCCCAGAAATAATTTCTAATGGGTACAGCAACAAGATCAATACATACAGAAATACAAAGAAGGCACTGGGAGGCCTCTTAGGCTTGTTGGGGTCTTTCTTAGCCAACTTTCCCTTCTTGGCTTGACTTTTGCCACCCTTATCTGCCTTAGTGGCAGCCTTTCTCTTCCCGACCTTTTTGAAAAGAAGAGATATATATGATCTGTCATTATAATATTCCTATTACCACTATATCCACCATTAAATATAACGATTAGATGCATATAGAACTCATTTGACTCGACCTTGAAACTTCTGGTCAAGATCATAACATTAAACAGAGTCATTCACATTAATGTAAACACCAAAAACAAAACAAACAAAAAAAACCCACAAAGATGCAACTACAACCACCAAAACGTTACACAAACTTAGCAAACCTGTCGTCAACTGGCTTCAACGCCTCCTTTGGGACCCTGATTGGTGCCCCCTTATCCTTGGCAGCCTTCATTGTTACAATTGAATGCCTTAAAAAGTAAAACAACCTTAGATTAGAACCCAAAATCTACACAGTAATTTGTTTTAAGACCAATTTAGATCCCAAAAAAGTTAAACAAGACAAATATTCATGATAAAACCATACAGGTCAACGCAACACACACACACACACAAACATAGAGATTAATATTAACCTTAAAAAGACAAAATCAAGCATTTCTTAAAAAAAAATGAAATAGAAAAACGTTAAACAAACAAAATAAGGAATTGAAGCGATCAAAATAATCACAAAGAAATAGAACAGATCAAAAACGAATAATTAAAGTGATCTATTCTAGAAAAACAAACATTCAATTTAACTTGCCAAAGTAAACCTAATTTTTAATTACCTAATATGCTCCTGCTTAACAAATTTGGGATTTAAAGACGAAACAAATTTGTCTCAAAATGTATATATTTCGTCACCCAAACTAATTACGACGAACATTTTTCGTCACCCGTTTTGTCTCCAAAGGGTCGTCGCTAAAGGGTCTTAGAGACGAAAAAAAAATTCGTCATTGAAAATGATAAATTTGTGACGAATTTTTTTGTCTCCAATACACTTTGTTGGGAACATACTTGTAAGTAATTAGTGACAAAATATTTTGTCATTAAAGAAGAAATTAGAGACAAAAGTATTTCGTCATAAATATAAGAAATAGAGACGAAATAATCTTGTCACGTTTAATATAAACGAAGATGAAAAAATTTTGTCAAAGAAGCTACCAATAGAGACAAAAACAAATTCATCATTAAAAATAATAAATTTGTGACGACTTTTTTTGTCTCCAATACACTCTGTTGGGAACATACTTGCAAGTAATTTGCGACAAAATATTTTGTCATTAAAGAAGAAATTAGAGACAAAAGTATTTTGTCATAAATATAAGAAATAGAGACGAAATAATTTTGTCACGTTTAATATAAACGAAGACAAAAAAAATTTGTCAAAGAAGCTACCAATAGAGACAAAAACAAATTCATCATTAAAAATGATAAATTTGTGACGAATTTTTTTTGTCTCCAATACACTCTGTTGGGAACATACTTATAAGTAATTAGCGACAAAATATTTTGTCATTAAAGGAGAAATTAGAGACAAAAGTATTTTGTCATAAATATAAGAAATGGAGACAAAATAATTTTGTCACGTTTAATATAAACGAAGACGAAAATTTTTTGTCAAAGAAGCTACCAATAGAGATAAAAAAACAATTCATCATTAAAAATGATGAAATAATGTCAAAAAAAATTCGTCACACATTGAGGGTAATAGTGACAAAATGTGACAATATTTTTTGTCATAACAAATTCATTTAGCGACGAAATAAAGAATTTATGACAAAATTAATCATCCACCTAAGCCAAATAAGAGACAAAAAAACCTTCTTTAGGGATGGAAAATTTTGTCAATAATTTCATAATATTTTTTTCCACATTATATACCTATTTTTTCAAAATCTAAATTTTAGTTCAACAAATATGACCCTGTTCATGTTGAAACCTGTTGAATATAACAATTCCATCACAATTTAACCTAACATGTTATCAACACATTTACGAATTAACAAAATGAAAATATCCATTCATCATTACAAATAATTTCATCCTGATATAATAAAATAGTGAAATATCCACAAAATATCCAAAAGTTATAACTTGTTCAATTCCACCAAAAATCCAACAATAACTAGTGTAACTCCAAAAAGTATGTGTATCCTTATCAAACAAAAATGAACATTCAAACAAATTACATCATTGTTGCACGTCAAAAATGCCACCCCAATCCAATCTGCAAAAAAATAAATTAAAAGTTTTAGTAATTAATCAATTATACAAAAGATTAAAAACATTAGTAACTCATCAATTTACTATTAGATCAATTATACAATTTATCCCTGTAACAGACTTTTTTTTAGATTATGAGAACAAAAAATTAATTTTAAGGCTAATTCACAAATGGTGCATCCCATTAATGTGCCGTAAGTTCATACAACTTATATTGGCCCCTCCTAAGGTGTTTCTATTGGTTCTTGTACAAATCTATAATTGTGTGATAATTTAGCATTTCGACAGCCTTTTTTCAAGCTTTAAGTATAGAGAAAAAAAAATATTTTTTAGACTAATTCACAATTTATACATCATGTGCACCTGTACAAATTGGATATCATATGCATGTTTCCATTACTTCCTAATTCTTCAAACATGTATTCTTTTATAAAATTTGTTATATTAAAGTTAATATACTTTACCAAGAAGTATGTCCACTTGTGGATGAGTCCCCTTCACTTCCAAAGTGTCCAGTGAATCCTTTGGTCCTCAAAAAATTGACAACATCAGCCATTATCTCCCCTTGCTTCTTCTTACCCTCTTCAAGATCTTCTATTTTATTGTTCTGCATTTGTATTTGTTCCTTTTGTGTCTCTATTTGCATCTCAAGGCGCTTCACATAATCATTTGTTTCAGCATATATGGTAGTGGCTCTCCTAATAGAGGATGAAGGTCTCATGCCAAGTCCCTTCACATAGCCAGACCTTGGCTTTAGGACTTTGATTGATAGCTCTTCTGCAGTCAAAGGGGTTGATCCTGGCTGTGAGAGGTGATCAGCCTGTATCTGTATCATATTTTCCTATCAAATATAAAAAAAATTAAATAATTATTAGAAAATTAAATAAGATTATAACAAATAGTATTCTAAAATTTTGTTAATAAAAATTGCAATATATACGCACATAATTACACTGAGCTTGAGATGAGATCCACTCATGTGTTTTCTCATTATAGTGAGTTTCCTTGTACAACTCTGCTAGATCAGGTAGCATCTTCTTTTCTCGTGCCTAATTCGATAGACCAAATATTCAATAAATAAAGCTAAGAATCTAATATAATTCTGAAAGTGCAAGGATACGTACCAGTTTTTCTACTCTAACAGGGATTGACCTAGAACCACACCTATGTTTTGTATACATCCTTTCTCTGTTCGCGATGTTGGCCTTTGATTGTTCTTATAAGGAAGAATGACCAATATAACAATGAAATGTATCATTAGTAAGACAAATATGTTGGCTTTTGATTGTTTCTGTAAAGAATAATGAACCAATATAACAATGAAATGTATCACTAGTAAAACAAATTTAATGGTTGATAATAAAGAAATTGCATTGTTCCTCTCTATCATTTTCCTGTATATCATTTCAACTTAAAAGATATTTCAAATTATTCACTAGTTTCATTCAATTCTGTGAAAAATAGATTAGAGGACTTGTTGAGATTTCATCATAAGATGGTTTTTCTAGGTGAAAAAAGAAAAACGAGTAATTTACACCGTTCACAAATAGGGGGCATATAAGCATGGGCAAGATAGATTGTGAAAAAATCCATTTACATTTCACAAGATATGCAACAATTACTGATACCAAACTCATAACCCTTTCTTTCTTCCGCAACTCTATCAAATCTAAAGTTCTGTCTCAATACCCTATATTAGTTACTTAGCTAGTTGCTTACCATTATCATGAAACTTCAAACCAAACCCAAGAACAAACAGAAAATTAATACAATCATAGAAACTGAAATCTTAGTTCTTTATTCTATGATGTGAAAGATGCACTTTAAGGAACCATAAATTAATCTCCTATTATGCGAGCCTTCCAATCCATGTTTAATAGTTTCCCTTTCTCATTTTTCCACTTATTTGGTTTTTATTATGTTCCACTTACATGCCTAGAAGATAAAGGGAAAAGAATACATATGGAATTTCACAGCAAATTGATTGTGTTCTTTCTAGTTGTTTTAGAATCTCTCCCTATTCTAATCAAATTCTTTCTTCGCTAATATAATAAAAAAGATTAAAATGTTACCAGAAATTCTTTAGTGTTCCACTTTTTATCAATAAGATCTATCCACTTGGTAGGATCGACATTCTTTGGTGGGTGGTTTCTTGCATACTCCTCCCCTTTAGCCTCCTTCAGCTCCATGAATTGTTTGTGCAGCCTATAGGTATGGTTACTCAATCTCCGACCAAATTTTGTGTTCATTGCCTTCTCTATATCAACAGGGTCTCCTTGTAAATCAAATTGATCCTGCAAAAAATAGATAAGTCATAGATAATTCTTATAAAAAATAAAATAATTACAATAAATAATTAAGATTTCTAACCTATTATAAAAATGAGTAAAATCTCCTATAAGTAGACAACGAACTTACATTCAAGCGTTGAAACATCGCCTCCTTAACGGAGGCATCAACATACTTCCACCTACGAACACTTGGATTTGGTAAACGAGTTCACACTTCTACACCAATCTTTGAGGCTAGTTTTGAGGCATAGTCCCCTACCGGTGCACGAAATTCTGGAGGGATAGGCACGCTAAGCTTTCCATCTTTATCAACAAGGCCTTGAACCTCTTTGCCTCGAGTCGGGCCACGAGCACGCTTAGCAGCTGATATTGTGAAGCCATAATATTGAAATAGTATGTGAACAAATTTAATTAAGATCTCAAATCAATGTAAATAAAGAGTGTGTCTTACCAATAGTATTACCAGCAGTCACCTCAAGTTGAGGCTCCACATTGAGAGGTGGTGGCGGATTGCTAGTCACCTCAGGACGTGAAGAGGTATCCCCCTCTTCTAATGCGTGGGTCAATGCCTCATGATGAGATTGTGAACGGGCTCTCGATGGTATCTCTAACAGCTGAATAACATAATAAAATATGAATATATGTACAAAGATATACATGTCTATGTGTGTATGAATTGAAAGTAACAAGAAAGAATATATTTCACAATGCATAAATGTATAGTACCTCATGCTCAAACGAATCATAGGTTTCAGTGTCATTGCCATCTTCAGCCTCTGACGGTCGATAATCATCATCATTTTCCTCAATTGGTATTTGTTTTTCCTTCCTCAATTTCTTATGTTGAACCGTAGCCTTCAAACAAGTTGTTATATTCTTCACTCCTAGAGCATTCATTCTCTCACGGTTTTTATTAATATTCTTCATTCTTTGTTTCTCATAGTTTGTTACCTTCTTAGTTGCGGTACTTGGTTTGGTCAATTGCTTTTTTGTAGCGTCCATTTTGCCCAACTATAAAGCATAATTGAACATTTTTTTGGTGGATACGCATAATTGAACATTAGATGTAAAGAAAAGATAATTATATATTTCTATACATAAAGCATAAAGCAACAACAATCTCAACAAGTGGATATGTCATATAGGCTCTAAATCATTGAAATATGGCTAGAGTGATATGGATGATTTTTGTTTTTACCATTTACTTATCATAGAGCAAATTAATTACAAGCCAAGCCATGGAATTATTTATCTTCACTTTGACTTGTACACTAACAACCACATGTTCTCTACCTTTTGTCGTCTTCCATGGTAATTTTCTAATTTTTCTCTATATTTTTTCATCATTTTTTATTTTGTAGTCATTACCTAAGGCTTGGCTTGGTTTGGTTTGGTTTGGAAAGAGAAGAAAATAACAGAGTCACTGCAAGCTCTTCTTCTATTTACTCTTGAATGATTTGTTTACATCAATAACGCCCATATATATAGGGTGAATCGCTATCATTTTCCACAATTTTTATAATTCTAGACTAGCGATTGGAGATAAAATCAAGCCACAAATTATGCAACCATAAATCATGAGATTCTATCTTCAATGTGTTTTTATCTTCGACGCTCACACACACAAACCCCCCACCCCCCACGCCAAGTTGGATCATGAAATTGTTGAAGTGTCAAACTTGAACTCAGAAATTAAATTATTGCCGGAAAATGGTTGTTTAAGTTTGCACAAAATGACA
The DNA here is from genome assembly GCF_055761805.1 of Camellia sinensis. NCBI lineage: Eukaryota > Viridiplantae > Streptophyta > Magnoliopsida > Ericales > Theaceae > Camellia > Camellia sinensis. The sequence continues at coordinate 74,016,077 of NC_138966.1, read as the reverse complement.
CATTATGCAAATTCACCAAGTATGCAGCCATACTAAATTATTGGTAGTGCGACTTTGCTGAAAAATGCACGAAATGACACATCATGTAAAAATGGATCATGATAATGACACCCTCTCAATGAAATTTTGGGAGAAGACGAATCAAACATCTTGCAAACATGTAAGTGTGCAGAGAATGAGCAATATGCAAACACATGAGGCACGAAATGAACATTGTGCAAATGGTGGTAAGTCAATCTTCCTCTAAATGACAAATAGGATATGTGCACAAAATTAGTATCATGCAATCATAAGAAAATGATGCAAGAAATAAGACATCTTGCTAATGGAATGCATCTATGGATTGAAAGAAAATGTGACACCATGGGCCAACGAGAAATGGCATTAAGGGCCAATAGGGAATGGCACTTTGGTCCTATGGGAATGCCATTATGTGCCAGGGGACTTTGGCTTTGAAATATTTTTTTGGTAGCATTTTGTTGCAAATGAACTGAACAGTGGCAAAAACAATGCATGGTTTGTTGTGGACGGGAGAGACCATGACATAAGAGACCATATGAAAGAAACGATACTAAAAACATTGTATTACTACTTAAAAGGAGGCAGAACCAATAGATAGTTAAAAGTGGATGCAAATGAGTCATAAGTAGTTGGGAATGGTCTGATGTGAGAGGAAGACAAGTGCCACCAACCCAAGTAGGAGTTTCTCGCTACTAAGGGTTTCCTGCTACTACCATTCATGGTGATAGAACACAGCAGGTAAAGTTGTTTTAAGCATTATCTTTTGCTGGGGTATTTATTATGATATTGGTGGTGTATATTTTGGACAAATCACAAAAGTAACTCATTCAGTTATAATTAAAAAAAGAAGAGAAAAGCTTGTGGATAGCACTGTAAGCAGATTGTGGAAGAGCAGAGGAAGTTTGATGGTGTTGAAGATTTGTACCGTGAGAGTCCCTTTGTGGAAGAATGCAGCCGATCCCTCAGCCGTGGGTTGCAACTGTAAGCACACCAGAGGAAGAGCAGATGGTGTTGAAGATACAACCTTTCAACTTCTCAACCTCTAGATATGTATTGATTGTGATGAAGTTTTTTTTGGTCTACAATGGCCCAACTTCTCAGCTTTCAATTTCATTTGATTTCATTTTTTGAACCGACTGCATTTTCTTCTCAGTCTTTCAACTTCCTGTACAGTTGCCTCGGTGTGCTTAAGGTTTACAACTCTATCTATATAAAGTTTAAACTTTATCAGCCTTTCAACTTAGAGGATATTAAAATATTAAAATAAAATCTTTACGTATGCAAAGATTTTAATAAAGTTTAAAGTTTACAACTCTATCTATATAAAGTTTAAACTTTTTGAAAGTCTACATCTATATCCTCGAAAAGTCAGATTAAAAAAATATTAAACTTTATCCATTCGGGAAAATTTACTTTAGCATATCAACTTCTCAGCCTTTCAACTTCTCAGCTTTCAAAACTACCACTAAGTTGATGTTAAAAAAATTTACTTTTTATAATGGCATATATAATTTAAATATGATTTTTTAAAAATTCTTTTTAATTTAAAATTACAATAAAATATTAAATAGAATAAAAACAAATTTCTTACAAAATAAAAGTATTTGAATAAAAAAAAAAAGGTAACAAGGAAATTTAATATGGTATTTTTATTTAATCTGAAAATAATTTTAGATGAATAATAAATTATCACCTATAACCCTTTTCTTTTTTTAAAAAATAAAAAAGTTTAACGAACTATCACTTTTAATAAAAAAAAAAAAAAGAAAAATTAAGGTTTCTTTCTAATTTATTTTAACAAAAGTAACTTTTTAACAATTTGAGCCAAATATTTCTTTATTCTTTATTTTAATTTCTTTAATTGATAATTTAGATAAATAAAAAAAAAATCTAATAAAATTCACCATGTTTAGTAAATACTAAAAAATTTATGTTTTGTTCTTTTTTTTTAAAAAAAAATTATATTAAAAAATATTATTGTTCAAGTCCTTATAATTTAGAAAGATATAATTTTTTTTTATAAAATTTAAAACAAAAAAAAAATAATAGCGATTAATAATTTGAACACATGTATTCAACACAAATTATATTTAGACCAATAATATTATGACACATGTAAATATTGAACTAATTCTAATCGTAGTAATATAATTTGAAGAAGAATTCACATTTGAAATTTTATTTTATAATTTAATATAGGATTCAAAATTTAAGGAATGAATATTGATCTCATTCCAATTATAGTAACATAATTTAAGTAAGGATCCAAATTTGAAATTTTGTTTTCAGAATATAAATTAATTTATAAACCAATCATATTGTAACACGTATTAACAAAAAATTAAACAAAATAAAAAAAAATGAAAAAAAGGAATTGCAACTTTCAACCTTAATGAAATGACAATATTTTGAAATCATAATAGTATATAGATAAATCATGGAATATATCATTATTTAAAACTTATGTATTATGGGATAAAAAATAAAAAATTTAGAAAATTTAGATTGGAATATTGAAGCTCCCACAGACCTTGGGGGTTAAAAACCTCCTTTTGCTTAACACGGAATAATTATAAATATTTATATTTGTATTAGATTTTTTTTAATATATAAATTATGTTTTTTAAGATTTTTTATAAAAATAATTTAACAATCTTATCACTAAGCATAGTGTATGAGAGAAGTTAAAAAGGATACTGCAGTAACTATACACGGATTGTATCTATAATTATTTGTATGAGGGGATTTCAAATGCTGATCAGGGGATTGCATCAATAAATGCAGGCATGTGAAAAAGCATGTGGATTGAAAAAAGTTAATAAATGTTGATCAGGGGATTTTGACCAAATCAATAAATGTTGAGTTTTTCTTTTTTTTAATAAAAAATATAAAAAATTTAGATTCAGATATTGAAACTCCCACGGGCCTTGGGGGTTAAAAATCCCTTTTTGCTTAATATATAGTGTACGGGGAAGAAATAATTCTCCTCGTATAATCCTGTTGACTAAGTTCACGCTCCTCCGTACGACGTCGCTTTGTCACCTGAAAACACAAACGTGAGCTAGCCGGCGGGTGTGTGCCGGAAACCTCTCCGATGCCTAAGTCAGAAAACTTGACAAATAGACAAAACAAAATATATTCAGGAAGCAAAATTGTATGTTGTGTTATGTTACCTCCTCCAAGGTGATGCTTGTGAGCTTTTATATAGGTTTCGAGTGGCCCAATCCTAGTAGGACTTTTATTTCTCCATGCAGAGTCCTCCTAGGATTCATACTCCTAAAGGATAATGCTTATCCTTTTGCAACCCCCCCCCCAACTGCTTAAACCAAGTGGGATGGTTTTCACCATGGCTGAACTACCATTTGACCGAAGTAAACTGGCTAAGCTGAGCCACAAGGTAGGCCGAACTATCCTTAGTTCGGTCCTTCCTTTTACTCCTCATCTCGGTTCTCCCATGTATGAACCATGATATGTTGGGACCGAGCTACCGAGTAGCAAGGTCTGGACCGATCTATCCAGAATACGCCATGACCGGACTAACTCGGAGACCGGACTAACTCCAAGTTGTCCAAACCGAAGTAGCTTTACAATTCCTGAGCCGAAGTAACTTCATCTCTTTTGACCGAAGTAATTTATCTCTCTTGGGCCGGAGCAACTTCTCGGCCCTTTTTACCCAGTCCGTCATACTTTGGGCCATAAAGTCCATCTCATAGCTCGGCCCAATTTTCACCAAAAATTACCCTCTCAATTGCCCCTTAATTCCATCTGCACAGCATGATTGGGATTACCAAGTGACCAGCCGAGCTAACGTTTTTAAGCCTTTCCAGCCGAACTAAAAAATCGTTTTAGCCTCTCTAGCCGAGCTTGCTTTACTCCGGGTTCCGCTTGTCTGGTCAAAACGTCTCTTCAATCACTGATTGTAACGCTTCACTTTCCAATGACACGTGGCAGGCTCTGATAGGCTGTGAGCAGCTATCACGCCGCCCTCGTACCACGAAAATTTTGAACAGTTCCCGCTTTTTTTTCCCTCTCTCCCTTTTCACAAAACAGCCCTTTCATCTTTGGATCATTCACCTATTCTATTCATCTTCTCTCTTTGTGCCTCTGCTTTTCCAACTACCAAGCTCGTGTTCATTTGCCGTTACTGTTTCCATCTCTAGTCCTCTTTTCTTCAATCTTGGTAAGCAAATCTATTTTCCTTCCCTGTTTTTGCTTTCATATCTGCTCTATGCATTTGGTTTACTGTATTTGTGCAAAACATGTTCTTCGCTTCTGTACTTTCATGAAAAAATTAGTAGAACTCATGCGTGTATGAACTATTCTGTAGAAAACTAGTCTTGGATCCAAAATCATGTAGCAACCGAACTAGGATACTGTTTGTCCTATATAGGTAGATCACTTTAGATAATAACAGAACTAGAACTCCAGAAATCAGTAGTTTCAGTAGGTTATAAACTCCTGAATAACTCTAGCCGAGATCAACCCATCGAACAAAGTTTGATTTTATTAAATAAGGAACCTCGGTCTTCAACCGAGCTAAGCCTTTGGGGCTAAGCCAGCTTTCCTAGTTTCTAAACCAAACTCAGAAAGCTGCCCCTAGAGGCTCAACCGAAATAACAAAACTCCTAGTTCAACCGATTTAGGCCTTTGGGGCTGAACCAGCTTTCTTAGTTTTTTAGACCGAACTCAGAAAGCTGCCCCTAGACGATGAACCGGTCTAACAAAATTGTTTCCAAAGCCAATATGCCGAGATGCCTGCCAAGATTTGGCTAATAAGAACCTTGCTCAAACTGAGCTACCAAGCGTTTTGCTGAACCGAGATAGAACCCGTCCATAAAGCCGAAGTAGGACTTTTTTACCTCGCTTTTAATTTGTAGCACGGTCCAATGATCTGTGCTTAACCCGTGTTTTCTACTTTGCAGACTTAGGTTGCCCAGGCACTCCTGCGTGCGCTCAACCGAGCTACTGAGCACAATATTTGCACCGAAATAACTTATTCTTAAATTATACGATAGATGGGGAAGTATAGATACCTAGTAAATACTTCGGGCGGCCTAGCCGAATTCAGGAAAGACTACCAAATACCTGATGACGTCCATCTGGTCTTGGCCGAAAAAGACGTCATTCCCTGGGACAATGAAGGCTTCGTCCCCTTCACCCTTTTATCCATTATAGAGACCGGACTACGGTTCCCAGTCCAGCCATTGATTTGCGAGTTCCTTAGGCAAACCAGACTATGCCCAACCCAACTCTCTACTAACTCCTGCCGCATCATTATGGGAATTGCCGAACTGAACCGTCAAGCCGGACTAAACCTCGGCCTGGCCGAAATCTTCCATCAATATTCCATTGGCTCAAAAGAGGATGGATGGATTTATTACCTTAGAATACGTCGCTGCCGAGAGAAGATAATAAAATATACACCGGACAAAGACTTAAACGACGACGATTTTTTCTGGGTCTCTGGGAACTTTGAGGATTTTCAAGCCCAAATTCCTGGCCGACCTATAAATTGGAAAAAAGGAGAGCCCGGTAATTTAACTTCGGTCTTCTTCCTTGCATTTTTTACTTTGGCTTTTTAATGTTTCAGCCGGACTAACAGTTGTCTTTTCTCGCAGATTTTGCCCACCTTCACTCTCTATACAGTTATCCAAACCTTGCAACTTTGCGAGCCGCACTACGATATCCTGAACGTAGCTGGGCCAAATTGCTGCAATTCGAGCCGACCTATCGATATAGTGGTCGCCGGAAAGCCAGAGTAACTAACTTCCTTCTTGAAGACGCCCCAGAACCGGACCCTTCCTTGCCCGAGATTAGACTAGTCCCACTTACAGCTGAAGAAGAGATGGAAAAAAAGAACAGAGTCAGGGCGCTTTTGACCGAGACAACCAGGCCCGAAGTAACGCCACCCAGCCAATCGCAGCCTGCTGTTGTGGCCCTCCCTTCTCAACAGCCGTCCTCTTCCCGCCGAACCAAGCGTGCCCGAACTGCCGAAACCGAACAAGTTTTGGTTGATGAAGAAGAACCTGCTCTTCCGCTGAGCTTATCACCAAGCCCCCAACCGGAGCCTTCTGACCGAACTATTGGCAGCTGGGCACCAAAACTTACTTTCAACGACCGAGACATCCGAGATACAGACTCGGTTGTTGCTGAGAAATACCATCTGTTGGCCTTCAATCTGGCCAAGAGTGTGTGTCTGCCCAAAGACATGGAGTACCACCAAAAACAGTTAAACACCGAACTGAAGGCCATCCGATTTTCGACAAAGTCCATGATTCAGGTAAGTAACTTCGGTCGTTTTTCTGTCTACTTTCTTTTTTCAACTTCTACTTCGGCTAAAGGGAAATCTTTGCTTTGTCAGGCCATTCAGAAAAACCAAATCACTCATAGGAAAGTGCTGGAGATTAGGAAAGTAACCAGGCAAGCCGCGGCAGAAGCTGAGGCAAAAGCGACCGAGCTGGAGGAGGCCAGAAAGGAAATGGCCGAGCTACGAGGTGAGATCGGCAGACTGACCGGACTGGTTAGTTCGGCCGAATCTGAAAAACAGAAGGCTGCCATTGCTTTGAAGGACAAATACCTGCGCGAGCTGGTAAAGCTTGAAAAGAAGAAAGATGCCAAAATATCCCAGGCGAAGGAGAGCGCAAAAGAGGCCGAAAAGAGAGGCTTCAAGAAGGCAGAAGATGTATATGTCAAACAGTGTGAGGCCGCCAAGGAGCTGTTCTTTAAGTGTGGCTGGAGGGGAGCCGTTGAGAAGCTCGGTCATGATCCTCAGACCGAGGTTTTCAACCCTCCGGCCTACTTCATACCGAACTCCCTCATGGAATATGCAAATGCCATGCAACAGCAGTTTCTTGAGGGCTCAGACTCTGATGAAGACTCTGTCCCTGAGGATACTCCGGTTGCGAATGTAGATCAGGTAGTTCGGTCGGAGCCCATGGTGGAAGATCTAACTATTGAACAACCAGGTGAAACCGTGGTTCCGACCGAAACCACTCTTGCGACTGAAAACGTCCTTCCACCTGAAACCGGTCTTCAAGTTGATGCCGACGCTGCCTTTGACGCCGAAATTGAAGATCTTTTTTCTTGATTTTGCACTTTTTCTCTTTTTTGTTACCTTTTGTCTTTGTAACCGGGCTACGCCCCTTTGTAATTGTTTTTCAATGAATGAAAATTTTGTTCGACTCTTATTCCAGTTTTGATGTGTGCTTGCACTTGTAATGTCTTCTTTTGTTCCAACTGCTATTCCGGTTTTAAATGGTTAAACTATGCTTATCAGCCAACCACTCCTTAGCCGTCATAATTACTTCGGCTGAGGAGTACGATGAGTTGGTTTTGTAGCCAACCACTCTTCAGCCATACCCATACTTCGGCTGATGAGTACCAAGAGTTAGTTTATTCCAGCCAACCACTCTTCAGCCGTACTCATACCTCGGCTGAGGAGTACAAAGAGTTGGTTTATTCCAGCCAACCACTCTTCAGCCATACCCTTACTTCGGCTGAAAAGTACTAAGAGTTGGTTTATTCCAGCCAACCACTCTTCAGCCATACTCATACTTCGGCTGAAGAGTACAAAGAGTTGGTTTATTCCAGCCAACCACTTTTCAGCCATACCCTTACTTCGGCTGAAGAGTACTAAGAGTTGGTTTATTCCAGCCAACCATTCTTCAGCCATACTCATACTTCGGCTGAAGAGTACTAAGAGTTGGTTTATTCCAGCCAACCACTTTTCAGCCATACTCATACTTCGGCTGAAGAGTATTAAGAGTTGGTTTATTCCAGCCAACCACTCTTCAGCCATACTCATACTTCGGCTGAAGAGTACTAAGAGTTGGTTTATTCCAGCCAACCACTCTTCAGTCATTCTCATACTTCGGCTGAAGAGTACTAAGAGTTGGTTTATTCCAGCCAGCCACTCTTCAGCCATACTCATACATCGGCTGAAGTGTACAGGAGTTGGTTTATTCCAGCCAACCTCTAAGTTAGTTTTTTCCAGCTAACTTAGAACATTGTTTGGTTATTCCGACCAAACGTCCTGCAGCCTGGATCCTTATCCTGGGCTTAGGAATGGTGTTGGTTTATTCCAGCCAACCACTTCGGCCATACTCATACTTCGGCTGAAGTGTACAGGAGTTGGTTTATTCCAGCCAACCTCTAAGTTAGTTTTTTCCAGCTAACTTAGAACAATGTTTGGTTATTCCGACCAAACGTCCTGCAGCCTGGATCCTTATCCTGGGCTTAGGAAGGGTGTTGGTTTATTCCAGTCAACCTCTAAGTCAGTTTTTTCCAGCTAACTTAGAACAATGTTTGGTTATTCCGACCAAACGTCCTGCAGCCTGGATCCTTATCCTGGGCTTAGGAAGGGTGTTGGTTTATTCCAGCCAACCACTCTTCAGCCATCCCCATACTTCGGCTGAAGAGTGCTAAGAGTTGGTTTATTCCAGCCAACCTCTAAGTTAGTTTTTTCCAGCTAACTTGGAATATTCCTATCTTTACTAAAACTATCTTTTACAAAGAACAACTCATGCTGAAAAAGAATTGATTTTTATTGAGAAAAAATAAGAAATTACATGTTTGCAAGAAAAAAAGTTAAAAATAAAACAACTTGAGATTGGCCGTGTTCCATGGCCTAAGGATTGCTTTGTCGTCCTTGTCTTCTAGGTGGTATGCCCCTTTGCCTGCTAACCCAACCACTTTGTAAGGACCTTCCCAGTTTGACCCTAACTTGCCATCTCCTGGTACCAAGGTGTTTCCCATTACTTTGCGCAATACCCAATCGCCGATCTTGAATTGTCTTGGATGTACCCTTTTGTTGTATTTTTTAATTAACTCTCGTTGGTATGAAGCAATGTGAACCAGTGCCCTTTCTCTTCTTTCTTCTGCAAGATCGAGTTCCAATGCTATGGCTTCTTCATTTAAGTCTGGATCAAAATTTTCGCTTCGGATTGTGGGGAGGCCAACTTCCAGTGGGATTACTGCTTCTATTCCATAGGCTAAGGAGAATGGTGTCTCTCCTGTTGATCGTCGAGGTGTGGTGCGGTAAGCCCATAAAACATGAGGAAGTTCGTCTGCCCACTTGCCTTTTGCCTTCTCTAGTCTTTTCTTAAGTCCATCCAAGACGACTTTATTTGATGCTTCTGCTTGGCCATTTGCTTGAGGATATGCCGGTGTAGAATTGTAGAACTCTATCTTGTATTCTTCACAAAAGCTTCTGAAGATTCTGCCGTCGAACTGAGTGCCATTGTCTGAGATTAGGGCTTTTGGTATGCCAAACCGAGTGATGATATTCTGCCAAACGAACTTCTTCACATCTTTTTCTTTGATGGATGCCAATGCCTCTGCTTCCACCCACTTTGTGAAGTAGTCTGTTGCTGTGATAAAGAACTTCCTGTTGCCGAGTGCAGTTGGAAGTGGTCCTACTATGTCCAAGCCCCACATTGCGAAAGGCCATGGGCTGGTCAATGGTAGGAGTTCTCTTGCTCGTTGATGAATTTGGTGTGCGAATTTTTGGCATTTCTCACACTTCTTTACATATTTCTCTGAGTCTGCCTGCATGTATGTCCACCAGTAACCTTGTGAAATGGCCCTGTAAGCTAGCGATCTTCCACCTTGATGGCTTCCGCACACCGCTTCATGTATCTCGTACAAGAAAGCTTCTACTTTGCTGGGATGTACGCACTTTAGGTAGGGTCCTGAGAATGACTTCTTGTATAATGCTAAGGATGGGGAGAGCCAAAATCGCTGTGATTTCGCTCTTATTCTGTTAGCTTCTTTTTTCTCTTCTGGTAGGATGTCGTCTTTTAAGAACAGGATGATGGGATCCATCCAAGAGGGGCCTAGTTCTGTGCAACATACTTCTTCCGCTTCGGGGTCTTCTATGCTTGGTCTAGGTAGGTAGTCGATCAGTTGTGGATGGGGTATGGAGGTATCTGCCATGGAGGCGAAACCTGCTAGTTCGTCTGCTCTGCTGTTTTCCTCCCTGCCGATTTGCTCTATCCTTACTACTTCAAATTTCTTGATCTCTGTTCTGACCAACTCTTGGTATTTGGCCATCCAATCATCCTTCGCTTTATAGTCGCCAGAAATTTGATTTACCACCAGCTGTGAGTCGCTGTAAACCATTAGTTCGGTGGCCTTCATGTAACATGCTGATTTGAGTCCCGCGAGAAGCGCTTCATACTCCGCTTCGTTGTTTGATGCTGGGAAGCCAAGGTTGATTGCTTGCTCTACAACCAGGCCGTCTGGTGAGATGAGGACTATGCCAAGTCCTGCACCATGCCGGTTGGATGCTCCATCCACAAAGAGCTTCCACATCTCTCCAACGAACAATTTCCAGCACGTGGAGGGGTCAGATGATGTCGTGGGGTCAAGAATGGTGTTTTCTTCAAGGTCCATGCTTGCTGTCTGCCTTTCGTCATCTGATTGTACTGTTGGTGAGCCTTTGTTTGTTTCCTCTTTGTTGTCCTTAGTCTGGTCTGCCTTGGAGTTTGACTGAGTACCTTCTACTAGGGGTTGTGCTATTCCGGCATCAACTTCCATCCCTAGTTCGGTTGTGTCAGTTAGGTCGACTGGGCAGATATGATGACTTCCAGGAGTAAACTCTGCGACAAAGTCTGCCAAAGATTGGGCTTTTATTGCGGTCCTGGGTTGGAACTTGATGTCGAATTGTCTCAATTCTACTGCCCACTTCAAAATTCGCCCAGAAAAGTTCGCCCTCTCAAACAAAGCTTTTAGTGGGAAAGCTGCGACGACGACTATGGTGTGGGCGTGAAAGTAGTGCGCCAATTTCCTGGAGGCCATCATCAAGGCCAATGCCAGTTTTTCCAGTGGCAAATACCTTGTTTCGGCTCCCAACAGCGTCTTGCCGACATAATAGATAGGCAAGTGTTGGATTCCTTCTGCACGAACCAACACTGCGCTAACTGCGTGTTGAGAGACCGCCAGGTATAAGAAGAGTTCTTCACCAGGTACTGGAGTAACAAGCAGTGGTGGGGAAGACATATACTCCTTCAAGCTTTCCAGAGCTCGGTCGCATTCTTCATCCCACTCAAACTTGGCTTTTAAGGCATGAAAAAATGGTCGTAGTCTATCTGACGATCTGCTTAAGAACCGGTTGAGTGCAGCTGCCATGCCGGTGAGATGCTGCACTTCTTTTACTGAGTTTGGTCTCTCCAGACCTTGGATTGCCTTGATTTGAGAGGGGTCTGCCTCTATACCTCGGTTGGTCACGAGGAAGCCCAAGAATTTGCCAGATCCTACTCTGAATGCACACTTGGACGCATTGAGGCACAACTTGTGTTTCTTTAGGATCTCAAACATCTCGCCTAGGTCCTTAAGATGGTCATTCTCATCCTTGCTTTTGACCATCATGTCGTCGATGTAAGCTTCCATTGTTCTGCCTAACAATGGTTCAAACATCTTAGTGACCATCCGTTGGAATGTTGCCCCTGCGTTCTTTAGGCCAAAGGGCATGACCTTGTAACTGTATAATCCTCTTGGAGTTGTAAAAGATGTGACCTCCTGGTCTAGTTCATGCATGGCGATTTGGTGATAGCCTCTGTATGCATCCAGAAAGCTAAGTCGGTTGTGCCCCGCCGTTAGGTCCACTAGTTGATCTATCCGCGGTAGAGGAAAGCTGTCTTTTGGGCACGCCTTGTTGACTATTTTGTAGTCGACGCAGACTCGCCATTTGCCATTTTTCTTTGGCACTACGACTGTGTTGGAGATCCATCTTGGGTAGTGCACTTCTCTAATTGCTCCTGCCTCCAGCAGGTTGCCTACTTCTTCCGCCACTATTTCGGCGTGGTGGAGTGCCGATCTGCGTGTGCGCTGAATGACTGGTCTGGCGGATGGGTGGACATTGAGTTGGTGACTGATGAAGTTTGGATCAATGCCTGGCATGTCGTAGGGCGTCCAGGCAAACACTTCGATGTTAGAGTTCAAGAATTCCAAGACCTCTAATCTCTCAGTGCTGGACAACGATGAGCCAAGCAAGAAGAACTTATCCGGGTTCTTCTCATCTATTTTTACCTCCACCAAGTCTTCCACCGCTTTTTGATCAGCCTCTTTGCCGACGTCCGCGAATAGTTCATTGCTTTCAGGTTCTTCCACCGAATGAACGTATCCTTTGGCAGCGCGGCTGCCATTTACCATGGTGAAACATTGTTTGACATGATCTGATCTCCGTAGACTTCTTCAATTATACCGGTGTCGTTGGGGAACCGCATTACCTGGTGGTAGGATGACGCCACTGAACGCATGGCGTGCAGCCACGTTCTGCCCAAGATGATGTTGTAAGTGGAGGGGACCTTCAATACCCAGAACTCCACTTGTTTTGTTACGTTTCCTGCTCTGACCGGAAGAATTATCTTGCCAACGGGCCATTCTGGCATGGAGTTGAATCCAATTAAGGGAGTTACGGCAGGCGCCAAGTCTTTGTCTTGTAGCTTCAGTTGTTTGAATGTTTCGTAGTACATGATCTCACATGAACTACCCTGGTCAATCAGAATCCGCTTGACGTCAAAATCCTTGACTCGGAGAGTGACGACCAGAGCATCATTGTGAGGACAGTATATTCGATCCAGGTCCTTATCTGAAAAAGACATGACGTTTGTTGCCTCTGTCCTTCCCTTCTTGATGGTAGGTTGGGCACTTAATACCTCTCTAAAGTGCTCCGCCTTCTTGATTGATCCCCTGAGTTTGCATACACGCTCAGGTTCAAAGACTCCATGTATTACATTGATAACGCCTTGAGGCGGGGCGTCAATTGGCATTCTGTTGGGATTATTGTGATCCTGGGGGGCTGGTTGCGTCCCTCCTTCGATGTACTTATCCAAGTGGCCTGCTGCCACCAATTCCTCCAAGTGTTGTCTCAATGGTGTGCAATTCTCAGTGCGGTGCCCTTTTTCTTTGTGGAAGGTGCACCGTGATCTCTCTTCATAGTCCTTTTGAGTTTCTCCTAGCTTGGCTGGCCACTTGACAAAAGGCTCATCTCTTATCTCGCTCAGAATCCGATATATCGGTTTCTTGAACACCGTGGTTATGGCAGTGCGGATTCTCAACCATCTCTTATCGGGGTCTTCTCCGTTATCTCGTCTGCCACGTCCGTTTTTGTTCTGACGATCCATTGTATTGACCTTTGCTGAGGTTTTCTTTTCTGGCACTGCAGTCGCACTAGATTTTGCTTTGGCACGTGCGCCATCCTCTTCTACCCTGATGTGCTGGTGCACTCTTTCCATCAGAGCCTCCATAGTGAGGGGTGGCGTCATAGTGATCGAGTCCCTTAGTCTGTTCCTAACTGGAAGGCCTCTTTTATATTGTGCAATGGCGAGATTGGTGGGGCAGTCCCCAATTTGATTGAATGTCTCCCAGTAGCGACTGTTGTAAGATCTTAGGGTCTCTTTATCACCCATGTCGATGGAGAGTAGCTGATCGATCTCCACCGGGGTTTTAGTGTTTGTTCGGAACCTTGTCACGAAGGCTTCTGCTAATTGTGCCCAAGAGGCTATGCTGCCTTCTGGGAGTTTCTCAAACCAAGTTAAGCCTAGGTCGCCAAGACTTGATGGGAAGAGTATGCACATTAAGGCCTCGTTTCGCCTGTATACAGCCATGACTTGGCGAAAGTGGCTCAAGTGTGAGTAGGGATCCGTCTTCCCTTCATATATAGTGAATTTCGATTGAAGGAAGCCTGATAGAAGGGGCGCGTTTTCGATTGCTGGAACAAACGGCGAAGTCTGTAGTCTTGCCAATGCTTTGTCCGTTGGTTCGTAGGCCGGTCGCGGTATTGGCATTCCAACCTCGACGCTTCCATGCGTCCGAGAGCCAACCGCTGTAAGGCAGAAACTCTGCGCGGATCCCGCACCCTGGCATCCTCCTTGCATCGTGTTTTCTCTTCGAGCACGGTTCGTAAGTCGGATGATCTGGGTAATTCCGTCTGTCTAGATCTAGTTTGATGCGAATGAGAGGGCCAGTATGTGCTTCCTTCAGTGTATGATCTTTCAGACTTCGTCCTCTCAGACCTGGAGTAACGAGTTCTGGAAGACCATGATTGAGTATCGCCTGTCCTGAGGCTTCTACTCTCTCCTTGTAAAGGTGTAGTATTCCTACTACGATTTTCTGAGTGGCGAGGGGGCGTATTGTTTTTGCGCCCCTCTCCTGTCGCCACTTCTCTTTTCTTCATCTGGCGTTTCAAGGCCTCCATGTCTGCCGCCATCTTTCTTATCAATTCATCTTGCTCTTTCACGCGGTCTTCCAGAGCTTGAGGGTCAATCCTCCATCTTTGCCTGTCAGGGCTTTGTGAATGAGATTGACGGGGGCTGTGAGTCCGTCTTCCCCTATTATCCCTCCTGAAGTTATGTCGCTGGGACTCCAAGTCCGCCATGGGAGGGACAGAGGGTAATCCTTCTCGCCTTGCGCCTCCTTCTGGAGTTAGTCCGTCGACGGCGGACTACGGCAATTCTTCAATGTGTGCCATTGATTGTAAAGGGGAGAGGCTTTAGCCAAGAGGTTTTGTTCTGTCTGCTTTTCCACAGACGGCGCCAATTGTACGGGGAAAAAATAATTCTCCTCGTATAATCCTGTTGACTAAGTCCACGCTCCTCCGTACGACGTCGCTTTGTCACCTGAAAACACAAACGTGAGCTAGCCGGCGGGTGTGTGCCGGAAACCTCTCCGATGCCTAAGTCAGAAAACTTGACAAATAGACAAAACTCAATGTATTCAGGAAGCAAAATTGTATGTTGTGTTATGTTACCTCCTCCAAGGTGATGCTTGTGAGCTTTTATATAGGTTTCGAGTGGCCCAATCCTATGAGGACTTTTATTTCTCCATGCAGAGTCCTCCTAGGATTCATACTCCTAAAGGATAATGCTTATCTTTTTACACCCCCCCCCCCCAACTGCTTAAACCAAGTGGGATGGTTTTCACCAAGGCTGAACTACCATTTGACCGAAGTAAACTGGCTAAGCTGAGCCACAAGGTAGGCCGAACTATCCTTAGTTCGGCCCTTCCTTTTACTCCTCATCTCGGTTCTCCCATGTATGAACCATGATATGTTGGGACCGAGCTACCGAGTAGCAAGGTCTGGACCGATCTATCCAGAATACGCCATGACCGGACTAACTCGGAGACCAAACTAACTCCAAGTTGTCCAAACCGAAGTAGCTTTACAATTCCTGAGCCGAAGTAACTTCATCTCTTTTGACCGAAGTAATTTATCTCTCTTGGGCCGGAGCAACTTCTCGGCCCTTTTTACCCAATCCGTCATACTTTGGGCCATAAAGTCCATCTCATAGCTCGGCCTAATTTTCACCAAAAATTACCCTCTCATATAGTATAGATATAGATAGATAGATATAGATATAGATATAGATATAGATAATATAATATAGATAGATAGATGTGTTGGAATTTTCAAGGAATTTTCAAGGATATAATTTTTTTTTATAAAATTTAAAAAAAAAAAAATTAATAGCGATTAATAATTTGAACACATGTATTTAACACAAATTATATTTAGACCAATAATATTATGACACATGTAAATATTGAACTAATTCTAATCGTAGTAATATAATTTGAAGAAGAATTCACATTTGAAATTTTATTTTATAATTTAATAAAGGATTCAAAATTTAAGGAATGAATATTGATCTCATTCCAATTATAGTAACATAATTTAAGTAAGGATCCAAATTTGAAATTTTGTTTTCAGAATATAAAATTAATTTATAAACCAATCATATTGTAACACGTATTAACAAAAAATTAAACAAAATAAAAAAAAATGAAAAAAAGGAATTGCAACTTTCAACCTTAATGAAATGACAATATTTTGAAATCATAATAGTATATAGATAAATCATGGAATATATCATTATTTAAAACTTATGTATTATGGGATAAAAAATAAAAAATTTAGAAAATTTAGATTGGAATATTGAAACTCCCACAGACCTTGGGGGTTAAAAACCTCCTTTTGCTTAACACGGAATAATTATAAATATTTATATTTGTATTAGATTTTTTTTAATATATAAATTATGTTTTTTAAGATTTTTTATAAAAATAATTTAACAATCTTATCACTAAGCATAGTGTATGAGAGAAGTTAAAAAGGGTACTGCAGTAACTATACACGGATTGTATCTATAATTATTTGTATGAGGGGATTTCAAATGCTGATCAGGGGATTGTATCAATAAATGCAGGCATGTGGAAAAGCATGTGGATTGAAAAAAGTTAATAAATGTTGATCTGGGGATTTTGACCAAATCAATAAATGTTGAGTTTTTCTTTTTTTTAATAAAAAATATAAAAAATTTAGATTCGGATATTGAAACTCCCACGGGCCTTGGGGGTTAAAAATCCCTTTTTGCTTAATATATAGTATAGATATAGATAGATAGATATAGATATAGATATAGATAATATAATATAGATAGATAGATGTGTTGGAATTTTCAAGGATATAATTTTTTTTTATAAAATTTAAAAAAAAAAAATAATAGCGATTAATAATTTGAACACATGTATTTAACACAAATTATATTTAGACCAATAATATTATGACACATGTAAATATTGAACTAATTCTAATCGTAGTAATATAATTTGAAGAAGAATTCACATTTGAAATTTTATTTTATAATTTAATAAAGGATTCAAAATTTAAGGAATGAATATTGATCTCATTCCAATTATAGTAACATAATTTAAGTAAGGATCCAAATTTGAAATTTTGTTTTCAGAATATAAAATTAATTTATAAACCAATCATATTGTAACACGTATTAACAAAAAATTAAACAAAATAAAAAAAAATGAAAAAAAGGAATTGCAACTTTCAACCTTAATGAAATGACAATATTTTGAAATCATAATAGTATATAGATAAATCATGGAATATATCATTATTTAAAACTTATGTATTATGGGATAAAAAATAAAAAATTTAGAAAATTTAGATTGAAATATTGAAGCTCCCACAGACCTTGGGGGTTAAAAACCTCCTTTTGCTTAACACGGAATAATTATAAATATTTATATTTGTATTAGATTTTTTTTAATATATAAATTATGTTTTTTAAGATTTTTTATAAAAATAATTTAACAATCTTATCACTAAGCATAGTGTATGAGAGAAGTTAAAAAGGGTACTGCAGTAACTATATACGGATTGTATCTATAATTATTTGTATGAGGGGATTTCAAACGCTGATCAGGAGATTGTATCAATAAATGCAGGCATGTGGAAAAACATGTGAATTGAAAAAAGTTAATAAATGTTGATCAGGGGATTTTGACCAAATCAATAAATATTGAGTTTTTCTTTTTTTTTTAATAAAAAATATAAAAAATTTAGATGCGGATATTGAAACTCCCACGGGCCTTGGGGGTTAAAAATCCCTTTTTGCTTAATATATAGTATAGATATAGATAGATAGATAGATATAGATATAGATAATATAATATAGATAGATAGATGTGTTGAAATTTTCAAGGAATTTTCAAGGATATAATTTTTTTTTATAAAATTTAAAAAAAAAAAATAATAGCGATTAATAATTTGAACACATGTATTTAACACAAATTATATTTAGACCAATAATATTATGACACATGTAAATATTGAACTAATTCTAATCGTAGTAATATAATTTGAAGAAGAATTCACATTTGAAATTTTATTTTATAATTTAATAAAGGATTCAAAATTTAAGGAATGAATATTGATCTCATTCCAATTATAGTAACATAATTTAAGTAAGAATCCAAATTTGAAATTTTGTTTTCAGAATATAAAATTAATTTATAAACCAATCATATTGTAACACGTATTAACAAAAAATTAAACAAAATAAAAAAAATGAAAAAAAGGAATTGCAACTTTCAACCTTAATGAAATGACAATATTTTGAAATTATAATAGTATATAGATAAATCATGGAATATATCATTATTTAAAACTTATGTATTATGGGATAAAAAATAAAAAATTTAGAAAATTTAGATTGGAATATTGAAGCTCCCACAGACCTTGGGAGTTAAAAACCTCCTTTTACTTAACACGGAATAATTATAAATATTTATATTTGTATTAGATTT
Organism: Camellia sinensis; assembly: GCF_055761805.1. Lineage (NCBI taxonomy): Eukaryota > Viridiplantae > Streptophyta > Magnoliopsida > Ericales > Theaceae > Camellia > Camellia sinensis. Next base: position 73,997,954 of record NC_138966.1, on the reverse strand, counting down.
TTTTTAATATATAAATTATGTTTTTTAAGATTTTTCATAAAAATAATTTAACAATCTTATCACTGAGCATAGTGTATGAGAGAAGTTAAAAAGGGTACTGCAGTAACTATACACGGATTGTATCTATAATTATTTGTATGAGGGGATTTCAAATGCTGATCAGGGGATTGTATCAATAAATACAGGCATGTGGAAAAACATGTGGATTGAAAAAAGTTAATAAATGTTAATCAGGGGATTTTGACCAAATCAATAAATATTGAGTTTTTCTTTTTTTAATAAAAAATATAAAAAATTTAGATTCGGATATTGAAACTCCCACGGACCTTGGGGGTTAAAAATCCCTTTTTTGCTTAATATATAGTATAGATATAGATATAGATAATATAATATAGATAGATAGATGTGTTGAAATTTTCAAAGAATTTTGTTTATGCTAGTTTTTAATGCATTAAAGTTTAATTATGAGGGGGTTTTGACCAAATCTCCCAAAAGGTGTGGGGATTGGGAGAAATTAATAAATGCTGAGGTTTTTTTTTTTAAATCAAAAAATTTGAAAATTAGGATTGATATATTGGAGCTCCCACAAGCCTTGGGGGTTAAAACCCCCTTTTGCTTAATATATAGTATAGATTAGCATATCACCCGTGCTATGCACGGATTGTGTTTACAATTATCTATATATGTGAATTGCGATTTTTAAATGTCTTCTTTTTTTTTTCTTTTTTTTAAATGTCTTCTTTTTTTCCTTTTTTATATTATATTAAAGTTTAATATTTTGATAATAATCATATGTGTTAGACTTTTCAAGGAATTAAATGTCTTTTTTTTATTATTATATTATATTAAAGTTTAATATTTTGATAATAATCATATGTGTTGGACTTTTCAAGAAAATTTTTTTATGCTTGTTGTTAATGCATTAAAGTGCTATTATGAGAGATAATAATCATATGTGTTGAGACTTTTCAAGGAATTCATGTGTTAGATTTCAAAGAATTTTTTATGTTTGTTCTTAATGCATTAAAGAGTTATTATGAGGGTAAGACTTGGGGGTTGAGAGAAGTTAATAAATGCTAAGGTTTTTTTTTTTAAATAAAAAAATCAAGAAATTTAGATTGGGAGATTGGAGCTCCCACATGGCTTGGGGTTAAAAACCTCATTTTGCTTAATATATAGGATGGATGGATAGATAGATAGATAGATAGATAGATAGATAGCTATAGACATATAGATAGATAGATAGATAGATAGATAGATAGATAGATATAGATATGGCACATACCATTTATATGACACAAGGACCAAAGTACCGAGACAATTGCTGCATTTGCCCTCATCTAAATTAAAGGGATTTAAAAAGTAAAAAAAAAAATTATAATATTAAAAAATGTTCACTAAAAAAATATAGATTAAAAATTAAAAATTAATTATTGAAAACTCAATACTAAACAAGGTAATGTTTTCTATTAATTTTGAAAATTAAAAAATGATTATTAATTTTTCCTCTGTTTTTTTTCTCACAATTTTTTTTTTTTTTTTTTTTTTTTTTTTTTTTTTTTTTTGTGGAGAGGGGTTTTGACCTGCGATTTTTCTAAAATGAGTCTTCTAGACGGAAAGGGTAGAATTGGTTCAGACAATGAGAAAAAGTGCTTATGCAAGGGGCGCCTTCACTATGAGAAAGAATAGTCGGTTTTGCATAGGGTGCCTTTTTGGATAATAGCTTCAATACTGGCATGCATGAAGGGCTTAAGTGTGAGACATATGAGAGGGGCTTTAGTGCGAAAACAAAAGAAATGGTTTACAGAGTGTCTTCTTGCTTCATGACTTCAATACTTGTGAGAGAGGAGTAGGCTCAAGTGTGAGAGAGAAATGAGGGTTTCTAGGAAGTGTCTTCTTGGGTTGCAACTTGAGTGTCCGTGCACATGAAAATGAGTGATAAGGGTCAGAGTGTGTCTCTTGGGGTGACGGTTTCAGTGCTCTGAAACACAAAACCATAGCATTTTAATAAAGAGAAATAATTAGTGATAAAATATTTTTGTCTCCTTAAATACAAGAACAAAGAATTTATTATTTGTGACGAAATATTTTTGTCTTCCACAGCATAACCTTATAAGACGAAAAATATATTCATCGCGCAATCAATCAGAATTTATTAGTGACAAAATATTTTCATCTTCCACAACTTATTCTTCCAAGACAAAAATATATTCGTCGCCCATTTAATAGAAAGATGAAACGGCATCGTTTGCATGATGGAGTGTTTATTGGTGATGAAATATTTTCATCTTCCATAACTTATCATTCCTAGACAAAAATATATTTGTTGCCTAATAAATGGAAATATGCAACGACATTGTTTAATAGGTAGGGAATTTATTGGTGACGAATTACGTTCGTCGCAAAAAATATATATATTTTGTGACAAAAATGTTCGTCTCCAATGAGCTAAAATAATTTGCGTCAATGCAAATGAAATTGGCGCCTGAATTTTGCAGACGAAATTTTTTTTCGTCTCCTATATGTTTGAGAAAAATTAAAACAAATGACAAAATTAATATTTTGTCATCTTTGGGTTAAATTTTAAGTCACCAAATTTTGTCACAATAGCCTAGATTTCTTGTATTTTGTTTCTTTGTTTAATTATTATTATTATTATTTTGTTTTTGTGGAGAGGGGTTTACTGTGAGAAAGAATAGTAGTTTTGCACAAAATGTTTTCTTGGATAACAATGTTTGCATGCACAAACGGCTTAAATGTGAGAGAGAATAGAGAAACTTCAGTGCGAAATAGAAGAGATGGTTTATAGAGATTGTTTTCTCGAGTCACAACTTCAATACTTGTGAGAGAGGAGACTCAAGTGCGAGACAGAAATGAGGATTTGTAGAGGGTGTCTTTTCGGGTCACGACTTTAGTATTTGTCTGTGTGTGAAAGTAAGTGATTAAGGTAAGAGCGTCTCTTAGTTTCTGACGACATTTTAATAAAGAGAAATAATTAGTGAGAAAATATTTTCATCTCAAACTCATATGTTCGTTGCCTAATCAACAAAAATACAAAAACAATGTTGTGTGGGGATGGAGAATTTATTGGTGATGAAATATTTTCGTTTCCTTTAACTTAACCTTATAAGACGAAAATATATTCGTCGCACAATCAATCAAAATGCAACACGACACATGGAGAATTTATTAGTAACGGAATATTTTCGTCTCCCAAAACATATCCTTCCGAGACAAAAATATATTTGTCGCCTAATTAACAGAAAGATAAAACGAGCATGAAGGGTTTATTGGTGATGAAATTTTTTCGTCTTCCATAACTTATCCTTCTCAGACAAAAAATATATTTGTCACCAAATAAATAAAAAAATGAAACGACATCGTCTAATAAGTTTGGAATTTATTGGTGACGAATTCCTTTTGTCGCAAAAAACTTTAAATTTTGTGACAAAAATGTTCGTCTCCAATGAGCTAAAATAATTGGCGCCAATAAGAAAAAAATTTGGTGCCTCTTTTTTTTTTTTGACAAATTTATTTTTTCGTCTCCTATAGTTTTGAAAACAATTAAAAGAAACAACAAAAGTAATATTTGGTCATGTTTGGGTTACATTCTAAAACGAAAATAAATTTTATCACCAAGTTTTTAAAATTAATTATTGAAAACTCCATACTAAACAAGGTAATGTTTTCTATTAATTTTGAAAATTACAAATTTTTTATTATTTGTTTCTCTGTATTTTTTTTCACAAAAAAAAAATAGCTACATTAATTATCTTCTTTTTTTTTTTTTTTTTGTTGGAGAGAGGTTTTGACCTTCGATTTTTTTGAAATGGGTGTTCTAGACGGAAAGGGTAGAGTTGGTTCAGACAATGAGAAAAAGTGCTTGCGTGCAGGAGGGGCCTTCACTGTGAGAAAGAATAGTGGGTTTACATAGGTGCCTTCTTGGATAATAGCTTCAATGTTGGCATGCACGAAGGGCTTAAGTGTGAGACAGAAGAGATAGGCTGCACAAAATAGAAGAAATAATTTACAGAGTGTCTTTTTGAGTCACGACTTCAATACTTATGAGAGACGAGTAGACTCAAGTGTGAGAGAGAAATGAGGGTTTGTAGAAAGTGTTTTCTTGGGTCACGACTTCAAGGCCCTTGTACATGAAAATGAGTGATAAGCATCAGAGTGTATCTCTTGGGGTCACAATTTCAATGTTTTGAAACACAAAATCACGGCATTTTAATAAAGAAAAATGATTAGTGATAAAATATTTTTGTATCCTTCAATACCAGAACAAAGAATTTACTATTGGTGATGAAATATTTTTGTCTTCCACAACTTAACCTTATGAGACGAAAAATATATTCGTCACGCAATCAATTAGAATTTATTAGTGACGAAATATTTTTGTCTCCCACAACTTATTCTTCTAAAACAAAAATATATTTGTCACCTATTTAATAGAAGGGAGCTGTTAAGATGTGCACCTCAATAAGATGTGCACATCATATACACATCTATTTTAAACCATTAGATTTTTATAAATTAATCTCAGCCACTGAATAATTTGATTAGGAATATTGACAACCTCTTCAACCGGTGACCTTTCACTACAAGAAATAAGGGTTTTTGCGGCGTTTTTTTAGCGACGTTTTTTAAAACGTCATTTTTGTTAATATTTAACGACGTTTTAAAAACGTCGCATATTTTTTTTATTAAAACGACACAGTTTTGTAATTAAAGGCGTTTAAAAACGCCCCCAAATGCGCTAGGCCACACGCGCCTATTTTAAATTTCAGAATAAAGCTTTTGTAAGCCCTTAGGCCTTCAGACATAAACCAACATTGAATCCTCACATCGCCTGTCTCAACCCTCTCTAAAAACCCTTATTTTGAATCTCACCTTCAAATCTCACAGATTCACCGAGTTCAAAGCTCCACCACCACCACCATCTGCACCGACGAGGTAGCGAGGTTCACCGATTCACCGATTTTCACAGATTCACCGATTCAAATCTCACAGATTCACCGATTTTAGATCAGTCTGTACTGCCACCGTGATTTCGATTCAGATCGGTTTACACTGCCACCGCGATTTCGATTCTATCTCTAGATCTCTCTCTCAGAGATTTATCTTTGATTTCATCTCAGAGCGATTTCGATTTCTCTCTCTCTCTCTCTCTCTCTCTCTCTCTCTCTCTATTTCGAAGCTCCACCGCCATCGCCACCACCATCTGCACCAGCGAGATATCGATTTCTCTCTTGGCTCTGACGCTGGTTCCATTTATATTGTAATGTTCATCGGCAATCGCTTCTTCTTCGTATTTTGTTTTGATTATCAATTTGCTATTTTAACTCTCCAATTCTAAATTGTATTATTGAAGTTATTTGGAGATTAAGAGTAGTTTATTTTGTGAATATGAAGCTGTGAAATTACATTTATGGTTTTATGATAGTTGTTAACTTCTATTAAGCTGTGAATTTACTTTCCAATTCCAATTCCAATATGGTAATCTTGCAGCTTTAACCTTAACCTCACCAGCTCTATTTATTGGTCTAAGAGTAAGATGAGCTTTAGGCTTTTCTTGATTCCATTTAGTTAATTTGTTGGCTCTCTCATTTTCCTTAATTTTCCCACAGTTCCTCTCTCATTTTCTCGCCCCAGCAAATTCCGACAAACAGTCTCCAGCAAGAAAAGGAGTAGAACCCTAGTCTGGTTACCTATACCATCAATATCCATATCGTTAGATATTTTCTTGAATATGCTGAACATGTTCATTTGTCATCAATGTGAAGGATAATTTTCCATTGTTGTTTTGTGGAGAAGAATCTTTATTGTATAACATGATTTTGAAATTTTAGGTGTTAAGTATATTTTTTCTTAAAGTTAGATGACAACTGTTACGTTCAGTTTTCTTTTCCTTGTTTATCTGGAACATATGTCTTTCTCACTTATGCTTGGTGTCATTTCACTGTGTGGTGCTCATGCTTGTTAGATCGATGACTATGAAAAACAGAACTTATGTGCTCTTGATCTATGATATTCGGCTCTTCATCTCAGGCACATTTTTCGAATCAATTAATTCTTTGGTAGTCAATTTTGTTTCAAATTATTGAACCTTAGCATGAATTATATAAATAAGTCTTTTATTTTGTCCCACTATTTGCTCAGCTGATTAGATGATCTAAGGCTTGTAATTCCACAGGGCATCATTTAGCCCTAGTTCTAACCTTTGTTTAAGGCTCCATTCTCTATAAGAAAAGGAATTTCTTTGTATATGACAGAAATAGTTGAAGTCACTTCAATGAAATTGTAGTTTTCTGTCCCTCCTTTCTGCATTTTGTCAGGACTAAACTGCACAAATATGGTTATTTGAATGATCAATTTTTCTTAACTTCATCTGTATTTCCTTCTAAAATGCACCTCTTTTTCTATTTGATGGATTATTTTAAACTTTGTTCTGGCATTGTTCAATAATTATGCATATTTTGTCCTCTCATTGGTCATATATTTGAAAATAAGGGGTTGGAATTGATGTCTCATGTTGCATCTTCACTACTGAAGACAATGAGTAGCTGATGCCTGCTGCATTTATGCCAAAACATGTTATTAAGGAAAATATGTTTGTGACCCCTAAAAAGCCTCCCCTAATTTGACTCATAATGACATGGCATGTTATGTGTCAACTTTTGATTTGCCCTAAACTCAACCATAGAAGACCCAACTCCCTTGTCGCGTTATTATGGGTGCATTTGAGGATTTGAATTGTGGGTCTTTATCATTTCTATGTTACTCAGTTTCTTAATTGAAAGATATATTCTTTTCTTTGATTCTTTGCTATGTTAATAATTTCAGTCCGAGCATGATGGGTCAGATGTACAAGTGCACCTGAATGTTGAACATCATTATGAAGCAGATGTAATTCCCAACATGTCAAGGTCACCTAGGGTAAAGTACATAACCTATTATGAAGACTCTGGCAGTCTTCCTGGAAAGAGAACAGCAGTTTGGGAGCTTGACAAGGGTATGTAAAATGTCTTACAAATCACGTTAACTGTTGTATGCAATTTTGGACAACAGTGGGTTCAAAGGATTTCAGGCTCAGTAAATACTTACACTTGGCTTAAAGGAAATGCTTAGCTGAGAATGAGTGAAAATTCTCTGTTATAAAATGTCTGGGTTGCAATATTAGACTCTTCATTGTTTTATTTTATCTAATATCTAATATGTTATTTGTTAATAGAAAGTAAATGTATCTAGCAATCAATTATACACTTCACGCATATTTATCTGTTCACATGTATTGTATGTATCATTTCCCTTAAACAGGATGAATGAACCTTATAGCCAAATAAATGAGTTTTTGGTTTGTGCTCCAAGGGTAGTAAAATAGTAAGAAAAAATCATGGCTACATCTCAAGGTCACGGGTTGTGGAAAGCAAGTTTTGCATTTTAAGGTCATATTCAACAAAAAAAAATATGAAATAATCTTTGTTGAAATAACATTAGCTCGCTTAAATTCCACAAGAACATGAAGTACAATTTATGCTGATATTCTCTTAGCATAGTGAAAAAAATGTTGTAAAAGCTTCTCTGTCTTCCTTTCATCTGAGTAATAGCATTACAGATTATGCCACAACCCACAAACATTTGACCATATTATAGTTTCCTCACAATTTTAAACATTAGGAAAGAACTAAGACCCATATAGATAGATCTAGTTCTTTTCTTACTCTTGTTTGTTTCTTCTCTTTATCAATCATAATGGCACTTTAAAATTAGTTGGAACTGCTTTCATGTAGCAAATCACAGGCACATTGTTAGATCTCCAGTTCTAATGCGGGAATTGTGGCTTGAGATGTGGCATGATAGCCATCCTGATTCAAAATCAAAATTTGTTACAAAAGGTGGATCTCTTCTTTCTTAGTTCTTTTTGTTTCATTAAATTGTTTTACCTCTTAAATTTTACATGGAACGGCTAAGCGTGGACCTTTGAGGGGAGATGACTGTTATTGGGATTATGGAAAAGCTCGTTGTGCATGGCCTGAGCATTGTGAATATAGGTATTTTTCTTACATGTTTTTTAATTATTTTTTCGAATATTGTGGTCATCAGTTTCCCTTATTGCATGATGTACAGATACGTTTTTGGAGATGTTCACCTTGGGCAGAGCTATAGATTGAGGAATTCTTCAGCTGATCTCCTCTTGCATTACTTATAAAATACGAGGTGCCTTTTGTTCTGCTGGCTATATTGTGTGGGCTTAAAACTAGATTTTTGAGTGATCGAAGGTTCACTTATTGAAAAATAACCACAAAAAAAGAGAGGGAGGTTTTTTCTTGAAGGCATTTTGGAAAAATTTCATACTCTTCTGGAGTGTCGGGGAAAGAAAGAAGTTAAAGAAACTTGTAAATGTAGTAGAGGCTAGTTGTCTGTTTATTTGTGAAGTATAGGAAGATGATAGCTGAACGTGATTATTCTATCAACTTTTGAAACAATCAAAGTTTTGGGGAAAGATTTTGAAAAACTGGGTGTGGATGGAATTTGCCATCATGTCCTTTAGAATGCTCTATGTATTTCTCAATTGAAGGAAAATGACAGATTGAAGTAACAGACCTAGTAAGAAATACAAAAGGGTGTATCCATTTTGGCCAGTGAGCTCATAGACTATGTATTGTTTTCAAAAGTTGGGATTCAACTACCTATTTTTAAAAACCATGTTATGGAACCTTTCCCAGAATTCATTAGTTTACATGTGTTTTTGATTGGGACCAATCCTTCTTTATTTCTGCTTTCTAAGGACTCTTCAGATGTTTCTTCAAGAGCTGGCATCTCACCACCATTTTGTTTCCATAGTTGCAGACATGCTGCATAGTGCCAATTGGAGGCACATGTGACGAATGTACACATATAGCTTCTCATTATCCTTATATTATATGCCCTATGGTAGAGGTGTTTTTATTATTATATTTTTTCTTTTTTTTTAATTTCTGACATGCATAACTTGAATGCTATATTGCAGTGTAAAGACCCTCACTTCTTAAAGTAAATGGCGATGATGTGCTTTGAAGTATTCACTCTACATGTAAGCAGGTGACATTTTGCAAAAATTGCAGGTTGCCGAAAATGTTAAAGGTCTCTTTTTAGTATAAACTGATCTGTTATTCATTACTTTGAATTGTTGCTCAGTATATTCAACCTCCATTGAACATGAATGGTTCAACAAAGGTTGTGACTCAATTTTTTTAATTTTATATTTTATATTTTCTCAATTTTATAATTTTATTTAATATATAATTTAATTTTTTAACAACAATTTATAAGGCCATAATTTTTAATTTATCTGAATCAAGATTCAAGAGAGTATGTGTTTTCTGTGGTAGCAACCCCGGCAACAAGCCCAGCTACCTGCTCGCCGCTATTCAGCTTGGAAACGAACTGGTAACCATTTACCACTTGTCAAAATATCATGAAACAATTTGAATTTGAAAACAAGTCTCTTATTTTTCCTGTAATTAATTGAATAACAATTGTCAAGAAACATTCTTATTCTTATTGTGATTCTTTTTACTTTAAAGTGGAATCGAATTTCAGAGACTAAAACAGAGAACAAAAGGGCTCTGTTTTTTTTTTTTTTTGGAACCATTTGGTTCCAAAAGGGTTGGTGGGTCTAATCTCCCAAGCTGTCTATGATGGTGGCCACCACGTCTTAGGGTAATCTCTCTCTCTCTCTCTCTCTCTCTCCACTCATAAACTCCATTATTTGTTTTTTTGCAGAGTGATTCCAAAAACTCTTATGCCTAGAGAGGTAATTCACTGCACTTGTTTCCTCATAATTTCAATTAAAACTGACTTCATTGAAATTCTTTAGCCTTTTGTTTTTATTTTTATTTCAGTGTATGTGATGATAAAGCTCATTTAACATTCACCCCCAAAAAAGTTAGATGACTAAACTGTTTGGAAAAATGCTAATGGTAATCTAAAGGGCTGTAAATAATATTGGTAGATGTATAAAATATCTATACAGTGTAGAAAAATATTTTAAAATGGGTAGAAGTTGTATTATTGAGATTTTAAATGTTTTGATATTTTGTTTAACAATTCATTAAGTTGTGATTAGCATGACTCAATAGTCAAAGTATATTCTCTTTACAGTTTCTTTAGAATGAAAGTGATAGAACGTGAGGGAAATAGAAACAATATTAACATTGTAAATAACTTTTTAATCCAATAATATCCCTTGACATTGATTCTGGTATTTCATCAAACTGAAGTTCGTCTATGATCTGTTCACTGATTCTATTTACAACCTAAAACACATGACAAAAACACAGCAAACATCTCTACAATGTTAGTAAGCAGGGGAACTGACGAACAAATATTGAAGTCAGTTCGTAACTTGTCCATCATCGTGGACAGAGAAAATGGAATGCTCTCTAGGATCCATCTGCTAAAACTTTATTACCAGCAAATAATGAAGTTCATATTTACAAAATTGACAAGAAAATTCAAAATCATGTATGTGTAATTAAATACATGTCTGTGTGTGCGCTGCACAGAAAGACGTACCTTAACCTTGTTTCCTAGGAGAAGCAGAAAATGAAATTCAGACATTTTTTCAAGAGAGAACCAAAGAAATAGAGCCTAGTAAACAATAAATTCCAGAATTTATGCCTATTGTTCTGTTCACAAAAGGAAGCAAAAGTGATGAGACTTGAGAGTCATCTCCTACCTATGCTGTGCTCCAAAATTTAGGCCACCATGATAGATACCGGCTCCAAAAAACCATGCGAAATGTACAGCTCTTCTTTGCTTGATAAAGAAATGCAATTCACTGCAAGATAGGCAAAAATGGATTTCATTTTCAAAATACGAGAATATGATTATGAGAACAATATATCCACCCAATTTGTGTAAAATCATAATTAATTTGATTACACAAAAGAGAATAAACCCATGCAACCTGTCTGCTTTAAATTTCTGCTTTTTGATTATTAAAATTTTAGTTTAAGAAAGGAATATCAAATTTGCTGCACATTAGCATCCAACTAGACAGATATATTTTGAGTCTATATATATTGAGTCTATATATATTTTGAGGATGCTGTATGTTTAACTCTTATGTTTGGTTGGAGGTTAATCATCATCCTCGAAATGATTGTCTGTAGGTCCAACCCCTTTGAACCAGTGATGTCTTATTTGGTCATCCCATGGATATAAAACCCCCCAGTAATTCCTTTCTTTCCCCATGCATTAACTTTGTCTTGGCAGATTGTTAGATTTTGGAATTGCTATCAACGGTTAGATGCATTTTCTATTGTTTATGATTACTGATATCAACTTCTCTCTCTCCCTCCCTCCCTCCCCCCAATTTTATACATGTTTTTAAGTTCAGGGAACAACAGAGATAAATGGAAATAGTGCACTGGAGACGAAGATGGAGAGGCTGGATTACAAGTCAACAAAACTCAGATTCCTAATGTAATTGTAGATAAATGGAAATAGTGCACTGGAGACGAAGATGGAGAGGCTAGATTACAAGTCAACAAAACTCAGATTCCTAATGTAATTGTAGAGATGCATGACATTGCATAGAGAGAGGCATCCTATTTTGGTAAACTAGGTTGATATGGTAGGAAAAGGATTTGTGTGAATGTGGTTAATGTGAATGGGAATATGAATATCAAGTTGGCTCAAATGTCTAGATTTCTATTATGTTGAACTCAGATTCCTATTTTGGCTCAAATAGAGGGGCATCCTATTTTGGTGACTCCTTAATGTTATTCAAATGATTTGTGTGAATGTTTTTTTTTTCACAATGATTGTGGACTATCATTTGATAAGATTTTACTATGTGAATGGGAGTTATTATTTCATATTAGTGTTATTTTTTAGTTTTATTACAGGTATTTTTTTAGTTTAATAACATAAAATTAGCACAATTAAAAAAAAAAAGAAAAAGAGGGCTATCATGGCGTTTCTAAAAACGTCGCTAAATAGTATCCCAACGGTTGGATTTTTTGGAAAAAGAGATACGACGGCGTTTTAAAAATGTCACTAAATAACATGGTGATGTCATGCTATCGTTAATAGAACTTTTAGCGGCGTTTTATAAAAACGCCGCCTATAGTCATATAAGCGACGTTTCTAAAGCGCCATAGAGTTATAGCGACGGCCGCATCTTCGGCGTTTGGTGAAAAACGTCACGAAAAGATTTGGCGGCGTTTTTAGGACCTATCGCGGCGTTTTTTAAACACCTTTGAATCCTCCATTTCCAGCAGTGTTTTTTCAAAACCGCTATCACAAGTTTTTGAACTTTGTTATGACGGAACAAACGAAAACAAAGTAAAACAGAGGAATCACACAAGAATACAACACATACGAGTGGTTTGGCTAAAAGCCTACATCCACGAGCAAAAAACGACAAAGGGTTTAACTATCAAAAGAAGAGAAATTATAATGACCGACTGTTTCTATCAAAAGTCATTTTTGTAGCAAAACTTCTGTTTAATCTCGAACACGCCCACAACTTAGTCTAAAAAGGGCGTTTCAGGGCCGAAAATTCAAAATAGCCCCCGAACCGCCATGTGGCTCTCACGGGCAGCTTCCCCATGATAAATAGGACTTGTGATAATTGACGGAATGTAATTCGAATCCGTAGGTTGGGAGTTAGAGCCGAATACGACCAAAACTTACTCGAAAAATGGCGTTTCGGAGGCGAAAAATCAAAACAGCCCCCGAACTACCATGTGACTCTCACGGGCAGCTTTCCCATGACAAATAGGACTTGTGACAACTGACAGAATATAATCCGGACCAGTAGGTTGGGAGTTAGAGCCGAATACGCCCAAAACTTACTCGAAAAATGGCATTTTGGGGGCAAAAATTCAAAACAGCCCCCGAACCACCGTGTGACTCTCATGGGCAGCTTCTCCATGACAAATAGGACTTGTGACAACTAACGGAATGTAATTCGGATCCGTTGGTTGGGAGTTAGAGCCGAATATGCCCAAAATTGATAATTGATTCATCATGGAAGGTTGCTTTTGTGATTGAACAAACATTTCTACATATTTCCTTTTGTGATTGAACTTTATTTTGGTTATTATTTTTCTCACATGTTCTAATATCTTCAATGAAATGGCACTGACAGACATTCATAAGTAGGGATAGTTTTATATCCAATCTAATGATTCAAGTGTTTTTTGCAAACAATTAATGAGGAAGTTGGTAAAAAGAATAGTTTCTATTCACATCGGGCTTTGATATTGGTTTAGCCATAGAATTTGGATACATGTTGCATACAAATAAAAGATTGTTACATTAGCTTTATGTTAGTAATGACAGATTTAGTAATGATTGTTCTGCATTTAACAATGTTCCTTATAACAAAAGACTTTAGAAAGACTGATAATTGATTCATCATGGAAGGTTGCTTCTTTGATATGTTATTTGTAACTTGTTCCCAAATTCATTCATGAAGTTGGTCATTTTTGGGTCCAATTCTAACGTTTTTTTTTTTTGTTTTTGTTTTTTGTAGATGACTTTGTTGCGTGGACTTTCAGAGTAATATTTTGGTGTATGGAGAAGAAATTTCACTTTTGTATAGAACTAATGTAATACTTTTGTTATCCCCGGCGTTTGTGCAGTTCACTATTACTGATACAAAAAACTTTTGGCAGCCAACAGATAATTACAGGCATGGTACATGGATCACCTTTTGTCGTCTTACATATATATGATTTTTTGTCGTGGTACATAGATGTACTTTTGTCTTGGTACATACATCACCTTTTGTCGTGTTACAGATTACGTGGTAATTTGTACCATGCCAAATAGTCATTTCACATGGTACTAAATATATTTTTTGTATATGGAAGGCTTTACTTTTTGTATGATTCTATATTTTGTATGAAATTATTATTTTAATTTGGGCAATACTTGGTTTGTGTATACTTTGACAGTTAAAGTTATTTATTTTTTGTATACAAAAATTGACTTTTGGCGACTAAAAATTTAGTCGCCAAAAGTGAAAATTCTTGTAGTGTGTGTCAAAGTCATTTATACCTGACGTCATCATTTGGACATAATGACAACATGACACTAGTAGTGGCAACAATGCTATTATAATGGGCTAAGTCGATGATGATGGTTGTGTTTCAGTGAATCAAAGGGCATGATTAATTGAAGTTGGTAACAATAACATTGCTGTTTAATTCACTAATAATGACAACGAAAGAAAGAGTGAGAGTGAGAGAGAGAGAATTAAAAACGAGAAACGTAGTTGGAGTGTCATGCGTTTTTGTTAGTGATAATGTTTGAGGTAATGAAAACACAACAACAAAATTACATATAAATGGCAACCGATAAACCGATCAATTACTATTCGAATATTGACTAAATTGATATTAATGATTAGGCTTTTACTAATTCATTGGGAACTATGAATAAGTTGGGAATTAATTGGTTTAGTGTGGTTTATGAAAACTAATTGATTATTGAATCAATTAGGTTTATTATATCAAGGATCCCTACAATCAATTGTACAATCAATTGTCCAATCAATTGTCATATTTCAATCTCCCTTATATTCTAATGGATTGTACAATCAATTGTGAAAGTTCAAAACTCTAGCCACTAATCGATTGTATAGTCAATTGTGGTCTTTCAATCCAATCGATTTTGCAATCAATTATGATTTTCCATTCACTCCAATATGCTATACCAATTGATTACACAATCAATTGTGTTTGAAAATTTAAAATTTATGATGTTTTGTTGATGTTGTTACGATTTTTGGGACAAAATTATAATCAACATGCCATGTTATGATTCATTGATAAAAGTTATGATAGTTTGTTAATGTCGTTATGATTGTGGGAAAAAAAGTTATACTCAATGTGTTATGTTATGAATCGTCACTAAAAGTTATGATTTGTACCACCAAAAGTTATGATTTGCCATGGTGAAGCATAATAAAAAATGTTACGATTCAAATGTTATGATAATTAATTACAAATAACTATATTTGTTATGAGTTGTTATCATATTGTTATGATTTATAGTGTCTTTGTTATGACACTTTGGTGAATATTATGACATTGTTATGATTCATTATAATATTGTTATGATATTACAATGAATGTTATGATTCTTTCTGTAACCTGTTACATGACCGGTTTAGCAGGTCATTGTTTATGATGTGGCACGATATGGGTCATACAATAAGTGCATATCATATGCCCTTTTATAAGGTGCACATTGTAGACTTTTCCTTAATAGAAAGATGAAATGACATTGTTTGCATGATGGAGTGTTTATTGGTGACGAAATATTTTCGTCTTCCATAACTTATCCTTCGCAGACAAAAATATATTTGTCGCCTAATAAATGGAAATATGCAACGACATCGTTTAATAGGTATGGAATTTATTGGCGACGAATTACGTTCGTCACAAAAAAAATTATATTTTGTGACAAAAATGTTTGTCTCCAATGAGCTAAAATAATTCGCGCCAATGCAAATGAAATTGGCGCCTCATTTTTGCACACAAAATTTTGTTTTCGTCTCCTATACTTTTGAGAAAAATTAAAACAAACGACAAAATTAATATTTCGTCATCTTTGGGTTAAATTTTAAGACAAAAAAAATTTCGTCACCAAATTTTGTCACAATAGCCTAGATTTCTTGTATTTTTGGTTGATTTTAAGCATTTGGTGACGAAATTTGGTTTTCCTCTCTAAAAATAATACATTTGGAGACGAAATTATTTCCTCTCTAAAATTTTTTACAATGGTGATGACAAATTTCGTCTCCAAAATGGCGCCAAATCTTCCACCAAATTTTCCAAAGGCAGGAAATTGTTTTCTGACGAAAAATAAAATTTAGAGACGAATAAAATTTTCGTCACCTATTGTTTTATTTGATTTTAAGCATTTGGTGATGAAATTTGGTTTTCGTCTCTGAAAATAATGTAATTGGAGGCGAAATCGTATTTTCATCACTAAAACATGCATATTTGGAGACTAAATATTTTTTCGTCACGCGTTTTCGTCACCATAGACCTTTTTTGTTGTAGTGTTCTTTGCTAGAGTAAACCTAATTTTTTTGGGGATTAGTCACTAGAGTAACTGGTAAAAACGAAGGTTTTTTATTGACCATCACTTGGCAACACAATTTAACTTGAACATGTGTGTTTGATGTATAGCCAAAATTGCTTTCACAGAATACTCATAATAGCAAGAATTCAAAAATGTATGCTCACCAGGAAAATTTTGAAATCTATGGAGTGGAAAATCAGAGAAAAACCATCATGTCAACATATTTTCCAGCGATGGTTCTGGCTGCTACCAGTCCAGCTGCCAAAGCAACACCGAATAAAGCATGCAATCTCACACAGTAATACTTTGCCATGAAGATCTTCATTTTGTCCTATAAGAATGAAATCTCAATACCACAATAGAGAACTAATCCAATTCAGCTATAAAAAGAGTAACAACTAGGGTTCATAACCATCCGATCTGTAATTCTACAGTAAAATTGAAGCTTAAAATGTTACTACTCACCTTGTGGTTCTGCTCAACGTAGTTGACGACTAGTTTTCCAATGGGCAAGGTTAGGGCACAAAGAAACTGAAACAAAGCTATGATTAGATTTAGAATAGTGGGACGGGTAAGTATGATGCACTCCAAATGGCACTAAAGATCATGTGACACCTAAATTAAGCATTCTTCGCATTAAAGAACGCTCTAAAATCAATGAACTTACAATGCAAGTAAGAGGGAGGGCTCTGCAAAGACCAAGAACAAGCAAAAGCAAATAAAGTGTGAATATAGCCACTTTCACCACCTTTGACCCTGTTTCCGTGCCAAGCCTAACCTGAACAAAGATATCAAACCCAAAATAAATAAATAAATAAATACACGTGAATCGATTGTTCAATTTTCCTTGAATTTTGAAGTTCTAATGTTAGGGTACTTATCAGAGGGGACATTTTTCCGACAGCTCTATCTCCGTTTACCTGAGTTGCACACCATTCATGTTACCTGATACATGGATACCCTGAATAGAGAGATGTGGAAATATCAAGGGGAGAGAAAACAAGAGAAGAAAATTTTACCTGATGAAAGTGACTACAAAAGAGGATTAGAGTTGTTGTGATGCCAACTAGGAGCAATGCGGAAATGATTGTGCCAGTTATGGGAAGTTCACTGTATTAATCATCCAAAATCAATAGTCATATAAGGCATGAGAAGTGAAATCCAAGATTATCAAGAAATCAATATTAGCTACAACCTTGTGTTGCTCTGTAGCAAGTAAAAAGGTTGTAGCAAATGGACCAAACGCTGCAAAGCTCAGAGGCTCTCCAAATCCTTGATAACTTAATCGAAATGGCGGGCACTGGAATGAACACAGTTTCAAATAGGTGAATTTTTTTTTTTTATATGCCATATAGGTGAAATGACTGTTGTGCCCCCTTGTAAAGCACTTGTTGCACAAATGACCATTTCAAGCTTGATGTTGGATTTCTCTCAAAATTACGAAAATAACTTTGAAAAATTCTCAAAAGATCGAAGAGTTAAAAAACAACTCACAGTGAGAGGAACCAAGGCAACAGAGTAAATTGGTAATTTGATTGCTCCCCATATCAAGATTGCTCTAGAAATGTCCTCTTCCTTTTCCTCTTCATAAGTAGAATTCTTGGAGGAAATGCACTGACATCTATGCCGCCAAAATTCCATATCTCCAGATAAGAGGAGGTTCCATTTGTTTGACAAATAACAGATGCAAATCAGCCTTAAACTTTATTAACTTGCACCTCTGAAATGCATTAAGCCACTGCTAACATATCAAATCGCAAACAAAGGGACTGAAATGGAATCAAAACAACATTTAAACAATAGAGATATTTAAGCACAACAAAAAGTAAAGTTGCGATAGAAATGATGATATGACACACAATCTGACCTCACATCCAAACCCTATAGGAGGAGATTCAAGACTGTAAACCCTAGGAAAAGAATCAGCGGAATAAAGATTTTGAGAGAAAGAGAGAGAACTTTGACGTCAAAATCGAGATTGTAGACAGTAGTGCTCACCTTAGTAGATGATGCAGATGGTGGTGGTGGTGGTGGTGGAGCTTCGAAATCGAGAGAGAGAGAGAGAGAGAGAGAACTTCGAAATTGAAATCACTGAGCTAAAGAAGGTTGAATCGTATCTTCCAAATTGATATTGAAATCGATTCTGCTCTACGAAATCTATTTTGCTCTACAAAATCGAAATCACTCTAAGATTGGATCACCGAACTTCGATATCGAAATCACTTTAACGGTTTAGAGAGAGCGAGCAAGCGAGATTCATACACTGGTGCTTCTCAGATTTGAGTGAGTGAAAGTGAGAAGAAGGGTTTCTCAGATTAGAATGAGGGTTTGAAGAGGGAGAGAAAGCGCGCGAGAGTGGGATACATTCGAAGGTGTTTCCAAACGGGTTAAACGGTACCGTTTTATTAAATTAAAATGTGGGATACATTCGAAGGCGTTTTTAAACAGGTTAAACAGTACCATTTTATTAAATTAAATTGTGACGTTTATAAAACGTCGTTAAATATTAGAAAATGTGGCATTTAAAAAAACGCCGTTAAAAAAGCACCATTAAATCACACATTTCCTGTAGTGTTCATTTCAATCCATTCCAGTAAACAAAAAACTACATAACAGATTACTACCGAAAGAGATTTATTGTCACATGTTAAAAGTTGAAGGGAGTTAATTGTTGAATTTTAAACATTAGGGGCAACTAAACAATGAGTCATAATTAAGGAGGGTTTGGTGAATATCTTTGAAAATGAGGAAGAAAGGGGAAAATGAAAGAAAAAGCAAAATGTTATACCTCAAATTCATGAATTGACGAGCATAATTGGTAAGCTAGAGTAGGTCAGATGATTAGAGCGCATGGACCACGAGGTTGAAGCTTCAAGCCAATCTTCTAGCCTTCAAATTTTAGGTATGCATTTTTTTTTTCCCCTTCAATTGTTACTGGTCACACACAACCTTTATAGTGTGGAAGGAATAAGTACCACAAAAAATTCAAACTCCTTTCTATAGATACATAACTATTAGGCCAAATGCCCTTTTTGCATGCAATTTGAGTTTTGTATGCATGTTTTATTAATCATTTTGTTCTTATTTTTCGAACTTCTTAGAAACAAAAATAATGAAAAGTTTACTACACAACTATTAGGCCAAATACCATTGTTTTATGCAATTTGGGTTTTGCAACTCTCTTTTCCACGCTTTAAAAGGCAACTAAAACTACAAATAGATGTGTGAGAACATATTTTTATGGTTGTTCATGTGGCTAAGGTCGTTAGCCGAGGTGCCATATGGATGGACCAAGTTGTCGAGATATGGTGCAATCATATCGGAGTTCGAGATATTCGGATAGAGGACAGTAATCCTAGATAGTTTCAGGCTCTCTGTTCGGATATATATGAGACTCTATGTCATGACCCGAACCTATCCCTAGAGGTTTGGATCATAATCGGCCAGCAATTATGAGATTACCTACGGCCTCAAACAGAATACAAACATATATAAGGGGGCCTGAAGCGGAAGCAAACAATAAATTTTGTCCAATGAGCTTGTGCATAAATAGCATGAACATAAACTTCTTATATATTAATAACTCACACTCATACAAGCATAATAAAATTTCATATATCCAAGATCTTCCATACATCATTGTCATTAACATACAAACACCAAACTTATATATAGAAGCAGTCGAGCTTGATTGACAAAAGGAAACAGAAAATTAAAAAGACAAAAGAAACAAAATCCTCGTTCGTGAGGTGCTCATAACAGACATCACAAAACTCGGTATTCTTCATAGGTTCACTAAGGATGGGGCTGGACATCCCGTTACTTACATACATATAAATATAGAGTAAGCGAAAGCCTAGTTAATAATATCAGAGTAAAGGGGTATGTGAATGAGATCTAGTAATTGACATAAGTATTTCTATATCATGAGCAATACGTAACAGAACGACCTCGGGTCCAACAGAAAGCAGAATGACCTCAGGTCCAATGTATAATAGTAGTATAGAATGGAATTGATCATATCATAACAGAACGACCTCGGGTCCAATCATTTACAGTTGTATAATGACCATTCGATCTATTCATAATAGATAATCAAACTCATTAGATGTTCAGAACAACCTTGGGTCCAATTCAAATATATAGAACACCCTTAGGTCCATCATATACTTTCATGACACATCAATCACATTTACAGATATCATATTGATCAGACAAATAGAAACTCATTTACACTTGCAAAATCACAGTTTCAGGAAAGCTTACGACATAAGGACATTCAGAAAATAAAGTAAGTAAGAAAACATCTTTACTATGATATTACTCACAGTGATTCAGTTGTTGACTTGTCCTTGCGAATGATCCTACACAATACATCAACATTCACACGTTGAATTACATTGTTTAACTGGATTGTTCTTTAACTTATTCAATTCTCTTAGGCTTCATTCTAACCCTTTAATTCATTTAGGATGTTCAAGTCATGCCTAAGAATGCTCATAAAGGAATGAAAATGCACATTTGATTAGAATATATCTCTTCAAAATTTGATGAAACAGAACACTTTGCTCGCACACAGCATTGGTCACTCGAGCAGACCACTTGGTCTGGAAAAGTACTAGATGGTCTGAATCTAGGCTTGATGTTCGCTCGAGCCAAGGTGCAAAATAAAAGGCGGTCGTTCGAGTGGTGACTTAGTCACTTAAGCCAACTATAATTGTCTGCAAAAATACTGGATGCATGCAATATGTGCTCGAGTAACAGATTGTTTGCTCGAGCGGTGAGGCAAAATTCTGGAAATTCCAGAACTGAGTTGAGCTTCAAACACATGTTCAAAGTATGGATTAAAACCAAAACGCCCATACAAGCATCAATTATTTCCACACTCTTTTCCAAAGCTTCCAAATCAAGCAATTCACTTTCAAAACTTTGTGAACCATGTATGCATGTACAATTCATCTTCTAAATTCAACATGGAAGTTAAAATCATGCCCATAAATGATGAAATTCAACAAAACTACGCATGCATGCATGAATTGACTCTAAATTCATTATCTCAAGCTTAATTCTTACATTCACACATTAAATAACTTACACTCATAAATTGGAGTTCAAAAGCTTACCTAAGGTCTTCAATTGAACTCAATTTAGCAAGTTCTTGAGCTTCTACAACACAAATTCACAAGCCTCTTAGCAAATTCTTCAGGTTCAAGCTCTTCTCTCTCTACAAATTGAGCTCTCTCTCTCTCTCTCTCTCTCTCTCTCTAAAGCTCTCTATCTCAGAATTTTTGAACTCAATTTATGATTAAGGGCTTCAAGCCCTTAATTAAAACATATATATATATATATACTTGAGGATTAGATTAGGGTGTTAATCAAGGCTTAAGATTAACTAATTACACTTAGTTCTAATTAATTTAATCTAATCAATTTAGACTAAATCAAATTTTAATCAAAGTTTTTGTAACTACACAATTTCCAACTCAGTAGAATTGCTCAAAATCTGGTTCATGATCCATGGGAAGATGATATTTGTCTAATTTTAAAAGATGACATGAGAAAGAGGAGTCAGCAAACTGTAGTTAAAAGAAGTCGTACCACAATCTCGCCTCGGCTCATCAGCTGCTTCTTTTCTTTTCTTTTTTTATACAATAAAATGTTAGTAGGTTAGTAAATTTTATTCCAACGGAAGGGCTACAGTCTGTTGGCTACTTATCTACACAAATATTTGATTTTGCTTAATAAAGTCATTTAATTCCCCCCCCCCCCTCCTTTCTCAATGTAAGAATTTGTGAGGGGAAAGTAAAAAAGAAGTTGTGAATAAAATATAAGGTATTGTTGAAAAAAACTCCCTTTCTGTTTTGCCTAATTTATAAATGGACTTTACAAAATCAAAATCCAAACACATTTTACGTAGAATTGAAATAAGGGGTGGTTCAGTAACATATATATACAGCCATTGTGTACGATACTTGGTTGAATTAGACGCATGGTTGAGTAACTGAAGAAACTTTTTGGTAGAATAATCTAGAAGAAACTACAGTAATTAGTTTGGGCCATTTCCGGGTCGATCTCTGGTAACTTCTAGGGAGTTCTAGAACCACTCCTCACTCATTTTCATCAGATCGCGTCTCTCTCCGAGGAGGTGGAGTTGCAAAGGTATGATGCACAATGCCACGTAATGATAGTGAAGGGTACTTCTTGACAAACTGTTCCTGGTATGTGTCTTTATAATATTTTTTGAGCAATTTTCGCAATATTTCGTATTATGGCATCCATGTGATTTTTTAAGATATATTCCAGGGAGATTGTCGGTAACCAGGTTTGCTTTTGTGCATATAAACCTTTTCTCATAAATTGCGATGAATTTTCATCACATTGAACCTTGATTTTTCTTGTCTTAGCAACAATCATGTGGCATGCAATTGTGTTGTTTTGAGTGATTGAGTCCTGAACGTGCTGCTGTGCTTTTATGATCAAGTAGTGTAGTTGTGCTTCATTGTTCTGATATATTGCAACCAAAGTAGTGCTGACATCTGTGCATTTCAAATTATTTTCCAATTGTTGTTAATAAAAAGCATCATTTATTAGATCATAGAAGAGATCAATACAAGAAGTTAGAATCTGTATGAGAAGCTTGTAAGACAAATAAAAAGGCTGAAATAAGCATACCCATCCTCAGAAGTCAGCCCTCTAAGTCAGATTGGTCATCTATATTATAGAACATAGATAGCGACTCTGTTCTTAACCAAATACCCACTCTCGAGGCATAAAGGAGAAAAAACAAGCTTCTGTGCTCGCCAATGGGTACGGTCATGACTATTTTTTCGAAGTACCTATGATTCATGGATAGCTAGATTGCAATCTTGAAAATGGGCTTTCATTAAATGCTTAGATTAACCTTTAACTCCCCATCTAAAGACGAAAGAAATTTCCTCCAATCTGGAAAACCTCTGGTAGATACATAGTCCGAGTTCGCAAACAAACCCGTTGTGGGAAATAATTCCGTTCTTGATTAAGTAAGCAAATCTTGTACCACTGATGCACTCATTGTGTGTTGTCGGATTATAGCCTTATTGATGCCATGAATCTCAGTATCCTGTCGAACTAGACTCTTTTGAGCATCACAAACTTGCCACCATAGTCCTTTTCCGCAGCTATCTCCCCCTCCCCCTCCCCGGTAGCATCACCGCCTCACAGATATGCTTCTCCTATGCAAAGACATAGCCAAAAAAAAGGCTTGACCTTGTAAATATAAGCCTCTTAGGCACCCTTTCAATGATTAGTTATATTCTACCCAAGGTGTTCACATCATTTGGTATTAGAGCCAGCCACCATGTCGAGTATGGGATCAAATGCACTTATACGAGTATGAGATTGGATGGGTGTGGCTTTGCTGTTTGAGCCACGTAGGAGGCGACTTATAGGTTGGATTAACATATCTATTTTGAGTTGTTGAATGCTAATATGTCACGACCCCAAACCGCCCCTAGTAGTTTGGTGCCGTGATGGCCAGTAATCCGTAATTACCGAAGGCCAACTTCCAAAAACTTAATACAATCAGAGAAATAATGAACGGGGCTCACATATGCGGAAGAAGTAAATCAAAATACAAGTCGTCCATAAGAGCAGTGCATAGGTCAAATGAAATGTCATACATCTTACAACTTGAATACAGCCAAGCAAAACACATGTTACATCTTGATCAAAAGGCTTCTCGAGCCGACATATACGAAATACAATAAAATACAAGCCAAGAAGCATGATTTTCAAGATTTGCCGACATGCAATGAAGGGCATCGCCGACGTAAATACAAAAGCAAAGCCGACATAAGCACGAATCCAAAACAAGCATCCAAAACGATCTAGGCGTCGCCGCCGTCCTGCTCATCACCTACATATATATAGGAGGGTGAGTACAAACACTCAGCGAATGGTACTAATAATAAAGGTTTTGCATGAATATAGCCGAGGTCCTTCAAAACGAAACACATCAAACTTTAGCAAGACGAGGGATGAACCGTACTCATCAATCAAATATTACAAGTGTCCAAAGATGTTTACTGACATTGGCAAAACAAGGGATGAACCGTATTCATCATTCGAATATTACAACATCGGCGAAGCAAGGGATGAACCGTATTCATCATTCAAATATTACAACATCGGCGAAGCAAGGGATGAACCGTATTCATCATTCAAATATCAAGGGCTGTACGATCCGTAATCGTTTAGTCAAAGGTACTGCAAAAGTTTATAGTCCTCCAGCACAAGGGACTTGTGTTACTTAGGCCCGTAGCCCGATTTAACATAGAAATCTTTTCAAGAAAGGACCGTATCCTTTTACACTTAGTACTGCGAAAGTTTAGAGTCCTTCAGTACAAGGGACTTGTGTTACTTAGGCCCGTAGCCCGATTTAACATAGAAATCTTTTCAAGAAAGGACCGTATCCTTTTACACTTAGTACTGCGAAAGTTTAGAGTCCTTCAGTACAAGGGACTTGTGTTACTTAGGCCCGTAGCCCGATTTAACATAGAAATCTTTTCAAGAAAGGACCGTATCCTTTTACACTTAGTACTGCGAAAGTTTAGAGTCCTTCAGTACAAGGGACTTGTGTTACTTAGGCCCGTAGCCCGATTTAACATAGAAATCTTTTCAAGAAAGGACCGTATCCTTTTCAAAGATGGCATCAAAACAAGGAGTATACTTGACACATCAAACCAAGAGCTATTCATTCATGCTTAACAAAACACTTTTGTCAAAACAAAGCAAGCAAGATTTATCAAAACAAGTATAACATAGCTTTATCAATAGTGCCACTCACCTAGTTCTTCAGGTGTAGACTCAAAGCAAGTATCAAGGACCTACAATCACATGGCAAGTCACATTCTCAAAGCAAGCTCTATATACATGCAAATGATCTCGGCATTCTTGCCAGATCCAAGTCAAAGACAAAGCAAAACAAGCTGGAAGCTCAAACACTGCTCTCGTCTTATGAAAACACACTGGGTACCATCCAGATCTTTGCCAAGGTCCCACACATCCTTGCCGAGGTGTGGTCCCGCTAGTCTTAACCAAAAGCAAAGTCGGGAAAAACCTGGGTTTCCCTTTGAATAACATGAAGAACATGATGAACACGATCGTGAGAAAGATGAATGCAAGATCATAACTTGTTACAAAAATCTAAGATTTCATGCCATGAGTTCAAAACATGGACCTGGGTACCCATACAAGAAGGTTATGCAAGAATAAACACAAAAACATGATTTTCGTTCCAAGCTTTTCGATCAACGAGACTTTCTTCAAAAACTCATGAAAACCATTTTCTCTTTCCAAAACTAACTTCAAAACGATGCATGACATGCAAAACAGATTCGATCATGCAATGCAGCTAGATGATCAACAACAACAACAAAAGTAGGTCAAGATTCTAACCTCAAAACTCGAATCCAACGGTTCAAACCACGAAGATCAAACTTGGAAGACTTCCTCTCACTCAAGAACTTCTCTACAGCTTCTCTTTCTAAAACAAAGATTTGAGACAAGAAAATGATGTGTTCCAAGGTCTGCCGGCTGTCTTAACAACTAGCTCGGACACGTGGCGTTAACGGGTTGGTTCAGCTAAAAAAAGGTGATTGATAGATAAGACAGGTCTCTGACAAAGCGTATGCAGCAAGCTCGGTAAAACACATCGGCAATAAATGACATCGGCTCAATCAATGATCCGGCAACAGGGTAACAAAGACATCGGCTAGGGAGGACGGCACTTGACTAAGCTGTACCACACCTTGGCCGGGGTGTGCCACATCTCGGCCTAGGCCATTCCTGCCCAAGGACAAGATTCACTAAGTGCAAAACATCTCGGCAATAAATGCCCGAGGTGAAGATGGGGTCGACCAAGGTCTCAAAATAGTTCTAAGTACAAGGGTTCAAAGGCGAACTAAGCTCAAGGGGACCTCGGCCACACACACACCAAGCAAAGATCAAAGTCAAGCAAGCAACTATAGCAAACCAAGGCAAGATAAAACCTTCAAAACTAAATAACAAGGCAGGATCATGCAGGAATGTATGCAAGTATGACAAGAGTAAGGTGAGGGTTGTTACATAATAGGTGATTGAACCCGCTGGAAGTGAAGTAGCTCAATGTTGATAGAGTGGGACCGCCATGGACATTGGCTGCTAAGCGTAGTGGAATTTATGATCCCACTTCTGAATAAAAGAGTCTTGACCTTGTGAATATAAGTTTCTTGGGCACCCTTTCATTATAAGTTGGTTTTCAAGGGTGAGTTTTACTCAAGGGTTTGTATCATCCTCTTATTTGAAGATTCATGGAAATCCCTTTGGTGACAGTACTTGCATGAAGTACTTGAGAACACAACTCTCCTTTTCATTAAGCAAACACCAACCTTGTTTGGCTAACAAGTCCTTATTAAAATGATGAAATTAAAAAACCAAAACCCCCTTTACATTTCAATGTTGTGTAAATCACAACACTAAGCCCTCTTATTGGTGTCGTGATTTACAAAACTAAGAGAGGTGAACTTACTTTGCATTGTTTTGTGTTTTAGGTCCCTTTCTTTATCTTAGAAGAGTATGTTCTTTTAAGATGAGTAAACATTGGGAAAGAAAAAATCCATTTGCATTTGGATGACTGCCATGTTTTCTCTACATGAGTACAATTAGATGATCTATTTTAAATTCAATCTATGAGATGGATTTCTCCTTGTTTTTAAATGGTTATGCAGCTTTAGTTGACATCCTTTGCAGATATTTTCATTTAAAAATAAAATTCAAAATGATCCTACAATATGAAGAATTTTTTATCTAAATCAAATTTGATATTTATTGGATTTTTGGTTTGCTAATATATTTTGAATATTCTGACAATAAAAATTATAAATTGTTGAAATTTTAAAATTCAAATGTTTTAAATGCTATTTATTTATCAAAAAAAAAAAAAAGGTTTTAAATGCTATTTAAGTACATATGTCTTGAACTATTTACCTATTTAAAAGCAAAAACATGGGGTGAATTAGGGGAGGTGATGATATGTTAGCTTCTCTCAGTTGTGGCAACCTGTTACAACAATACCACTCATTCTAAAGATATATAGAAATATAGTGGAACGGATAATGATTTACAACAAAAAATGAAAATTTATGCAAGGCTCACTATAATCTTACAAAAATGTGATCCTTCTCTTTTCTATCACATGCCTTCTTTCTCTAAAGAATGACTCAGGAGCCTTGTGCATCCTGATTCTTAACCTAACTCCAGGACTCAGCAGTTCACTATCACTTTTGCCATGGATTAAAGATGAGGTGAAACAATTCTAGGGAAGTCACATCCCTCTCCCTTTCCAGATCACTTTAGAAATTTAGTCATTAGATTTCATGTGGCTTTGATAATTGTCATTGAAACGTAAGTATAGAACTTGTATTTTTGCAAAACTTATTTTTTAGATTGTAACTTGGGCTGCTTTATTGATCACCAATTCCTTCTACTACAGTGGTATACTATTACTGTAATTAATTTCTGGTGAGATAGTTTTTATATATGAAAAATATTATGTAAAATTAATACTATTACTAGTAGTCATGTATATATATAATATTATGTAAAATTAGTGTGTTATATATATGAAAAATATTATGTAAATTGATTTTATATATTATGCTAATGCTTGATAATTTGTTAGAATATTTTCCAATTCGTTAATCCGCCCAAAATGCAATTTACCGATCTACTCATTCGTTATTCGGTTTATAATTTTACTCTTAAACCGTCCGAATTGCACCGCACACACCCCTACTAGAGAGAGAAAAAAATAGAGAAAGAAACAAGGGAAAATAAAAGGAATAGAAAGGTAAAAAGTAATTTGACATAATCCATCAATTTTGTTAAGATCATAATTGTTGGGGGGAGTGTGTCTAATTATGCTAAAACTATTGAATTAATTATCAACTTTTTAAATTTTAATAATTCAATATAATTTATCATAAATTAAAATTGTACGGTTCTTACAAAGTCATATTAAAAGGTCTATTTTAGTATCGCTTTTAAATTTTTTATCTTCGTCTTTCATATTTTTATGAACAAAAATAATGAAAAGTTGGAATATACTTATCGTTTTTCATTTTTGTGCTGAAGTGAGTGCATCCCAAAATCAAGATATTTTAAACAAAATAATTTCAAGAACAGATTTCAAAAACAGTTCATCAATTAAAATTTTGTGCATCAATTTCTGTCTTCTTTGTATTTTCAAAAACAGAAAACGAAAACCATATCCAACGCACATTTGTAGACTTGGTTGCATCTTATTGTTGCTTAAATGAAAACATTTTTCTTTTTTCTTCAAAAGGGTCTGAATTTTAGCCAAATAAAGTTGCAGGTCATGCACTTTCCAGCAATTAATGATATGCAAGTTTGCAAGCAAATCCAATATAACTAATGGGCTGGTTTCTATTGGGGTGAATATTTGATAATTTATTTGAAATTCTTAATATTACTCATTGTGATTTTGTCTCAGTTCATTTGGTACTAGTTAGTAAGTTAAACTGTTTTTAATTACTTTTTGTAATAATTGTCAAATATTGTCCTTTTAATGTCCATTTATATTACACAATGTTTAAAATAAAAATAACAATTTAAAAAAATCATTATTCAAAAAGTCTATAATAGTTGGTTTGTTACCGATATTTTTCCCATTTTAAAAATAAAATAAAATAGAATCTTCTATTCTAAATAGGCTTTAAAAAGTAATATATTTTAACTAAAAAATTTTTAAAAAAAATTAAAGACAAACATAAACTAAAAAAAATCACAACTTATATGTTGGATACATTTAATAACTAGATTTATGTGTTTCCTTTCAAAAAAATTTTGGGTAAATTGCACTGACCTCCCTGAGATGTAGAGAAAATATAATAAACTTTATAGTTTTAACATAATTATATTGACTTTCCTCAAGGTTTTAATTCATATAATACTTAATCTTATTTTTGTCAATAATTTGTTAGTCTTACAGATGAAAATTTGATATTGTCCTCTCATTTACACTAAAATATTTTTATTTCTTTTTTGTTTTTACATTATTTACATTAGTTTTAAGCACTTTTACTTTACTAAAAGAAAGGTTAGTGTAATCATACTAAAATTGTAGTACTACTATATTTTTTTCCAACCTCAAGGGAGGTTAGTGCAATTTACCTAACAAATAATAATAAATTGGACCTGACTTCCCTTCAGTTTATGATATGGACTAGAGAACGGGATGGTGTTGTTCGGGTCCGTGGGACTTATTGCGAGTCTCATTTCGATGATCCAAGCTAATTATTTTATTAGACCTTCGTGTATATCATTTACAAAAAATAAAAAATAAAAAATAAATCGATTTGATAATCGTAATCTGTTTTCAAAAATAAATTTTGAAAACTCAACAAAATAGAGCTGTGGTTTTTCCTATTCAAATACTTATATGTGCACAAAAACATATTCGGATAAATAATATATGTTAAGATT
Organism: Camellia sinensis; assembly: GCF_055761805.1. NCBI lineage: Eukaryota > Viridiplantae > Streptophyta > Magnoliopsida > Ericales > Theaceae > Camellia > Camellia sinensis. The sequence continues at coordinate 73,968,341 of NC_138966.1, read as the reverse complement.
AACTCTTGTATGGTGAAATACACCTCTTAAATAATTCTTAGCCATAAATTAAATATTCTAAATATATATATTTTTTGTGTAACAATTGTCGGTATGTAGGTAGCACTGTTCTATTTATGAGGTGAAAAGGTCAATTAAGGCCGTGTAATATTGACATCATCAGGTGCAATTTTTTATTGCTTATTTATTTACCATTACTGTTTTTTTCTCTTTAGTGAAAAAAGTGGGTGGAAAATGTCGTGTATCATCCCACTAGGTCAAAAATCCAATTCACAACCATACCAATGAATTGAAATTTCTAATCAAGCTATAGTGTTTTTATTTTTATTTTTTTTTTCCCTATTTGTTTGTACTTTTTCGTCAATATGAGTTAGACAACTCAAACTTTTGGGTTAGAAATTTTATAACATTCACCTAAAAGAAAGGTGGAATGGTCATCACTGCTCCATTTTTTCCATTGAAGATCATAATTTTTGTTCAAGGTAGCTAGTTCAAAACTTTTATTTTTAAAATAATAATACTCTTTTTTTGGAAGAAGCCATATGCACTAAAAGCCATATACTCAGTCCAAGCCCATACCCAACGAGCTGGCCCAACTAAAATAAGACTTTTAGATTACGTTGGCCCTAGTTGCTGAAGTTGGTTCAAAAAAAATAAGAAAAAAGTGTCCAAAAGTAGGTTCGAAACTCAATTTGTTGGGCTAGCCTACGGGCTGACTTGTTAGTTATTTGGGCCAAGCCCATAGGTGGACTTGGGCACCATTTTCACGGTTTAGCAAAACATTTTGTATAAACTTTTGGAAATAGACTATTTTAGTGACTTTTTAATTTATTGGCTAAAATATGAGTTGAAAAAAAATTAGTATGCTTGGAATATTTTTTGACTTTTTACGAAAAAACGTGTAAAAAAAGTAAAGAATAAAGGAAATTTTTGTCTTTTTTTTTTTTTTTCTGGCATTAGTAACAAAAATTTTGGAAAAAAAAAGGTTTTACGAAATTTGGAACATGTTCAGGAAGAAGAAATAAGTGAAATACTGTAAATAAGCTGGCCGGCATTATTGTCTTTTGATAAAATCAATGGAATATGCCGATAAAAATCTCATACGGAATATTAATGAACAAAAAAGATTATTTTAGAAATAGACTACATCAATAAATTTATAAAATCTTATTCACGTCGTATCCTATGAGCATTGGCTAAATTCCTGTCTATTAATGTCACTCTAGACGGTGTTTTGTGAGTTTTTTTTAGATTAACATGTTTTGTGAGTTAATACTATAAATAATGCTCTAATGTCCGGGTCAGTAGTGTAAATATTAAAATTCAGTATTTTGGTAATTGCTTTTTTGGTAGTACTAACTGGTATTTTGTTCAATCAAATTACCATTTGCGCTTTAGCTGGTATGGTACCAACAATGCAATGTATCAATATATCTAAATTACTATAAGAGTTGCTTTGAGTTTATTGTTCATGCATGGGTGGCTTGTTTTTTGTCCTATTTCTGTAAGAATTACCCTCTGTTTTCAGGGCTTCCTTCGTTTTTGCATGTCCTTTAATGGAATTTAGGCTACTACATGGATATACCTCACCTCATTATGCAAATGTGTTAGTGGATTGAATTAAATAATATAATTATATTTACATAGTCACCATCATGTAATGTTCTATTATTGCATGCTGACACGTGTCAATAACTTAATATTACTGTTACACTGTGGTTTTGTTTAGGAAAAAAATAATTTGAAGAGGCCTAAGAGCATATTCAAGCAAAATGTCATTTAACAATATATTATATCTGTAAACACTTTAATCATCAAGTTTTCATTTGCCAAAGTAACATTCAGTAGTGGAGTGAATGATTATTTGGTAGTGTTGGAATATTGTTTCACATCATTTATCACTTGTCAACTTATTTTCAAAATTCTAATAAAAAGTATTGAATCTCACAACTTATATTACATGACACTTGTCAACTCATCCTTCAAAATTCTAATAAAAAGTATTGGATCTCACAATTTTAATAAATAAATTTCACATTGAAGCAACATGTGAATTTGTCCCAAAAACACTACATAATTTTTCTTGGTAGTATTGTCCTACCCATATTAAATTTGACATATGGAGGAAGAAAGGTTCAAAAAAAATTTTTAATAAATATTATGTAGAAGTTACATCAAGTAACAAAAAAATTTGGGTAATGGTAATATCATATTATTATTAACACTTGATATCATTATTTATTAATAAAAAATAATTAGATATTTTAAATCATTCCAACCAAACATAATATAATAATGTCTACTCATTTTATCTAATTATCCCATCCTGACTAAATATATATCCACTTATTTATTTCATCTAATTCTTTATCTCATCCATATAAATTCTTGCCCTATGACGCAATTCAAAATTATGTTTGATTTACTGGAATAACATTAGCATCAAATAGAATGTTATTCCTTAGTCTTTCTGTGGAATAATTATTTTTTTAATGATGAATATTAATTTTATTTATAATGTATTTTTTAATCAATTTTTTACTCAATCAACACAATAGTAGCCCGTGTCTTGCACGGGCATTTTCTGCTAGTATATATATATACATGCAGAAGGGCCTTAAAAATTTTAATTTGTAAATCAATTGGTTTTTAGATATTTCTCACATTATACTAAATTAGATCTATATCATTTATTTAAAATTTGGACATTTTTTTCTATTGTAGTTCATTTTAAGATTTAAATCCTCTTCATTATATGGATAGAAATTAGAATGAAAGAGGTGTACCAGATCATTCAAATTCAAAATCAACCCGCTATATTTAAATTTGAAATATAGATATATCGATGTGATTTTCTCATAATTATTGATAATGAAATAGAACATTTTTTTTCTTTTTGTATGTGCATTAGCATTCGTGTACTTGCTTTTTAGCAAAATGTAAGGTCCCGTTTGGTTGAGTTTTGAAATTGTACAATTGTACATGTAGTTCTAATAAAAAAATTTCAAAACTCATAACCAAATACACAATTCAAAACTCAAACCAAAAAATATTTTCAAAACTCATAATTAAAATTTTTTCAAAACTCTTTTTTAAAAAAAAAAATTCAAAATAATATTTTTTTATTTTGTTTCTTAAAATTATTTTTAAAATTATAATTTGAGTATGGAGTTGTGTTTTGAGTTATGAGTTACGAGTTCAGTTTTGAAAAGAGAAAATTTATTTAGTTGTGAGTTGTATTTTTTTAATTTGCACTGCATTTCATAAAATTGCGCGCTGTATTTTTTAAAATATTTGAGCTGTATTTTTTTAAATATTTTTAATTTTTTATTTTAAATATATATTTTTTATTTTTTATTTTAAATATATAATTTTTATTTTTTATTTTAAATATTTTATTTTATTTTATTTTATAAACATATTTTTAACTATATTTACTTTTTTTAAATATTTAGTTTTAAAAAAAATTCAAAAAATTTTGAATTGCCATATATATCTAAATCATAACAAAATTATTTGGCCAATACTTAAAAAAATAACAAAAAATATTTTGAATTTTTTTTTCAAAAAAATTTTAAACAATTTTGTTAATAGAATTTTAAAAAGAGTTTTTGAATTGAGTTTTGAATTATGTGTTTGGTTATAAGTTTTGAAAAGAGTTTTGAATTAAATTTTATATTATGTGTTTAGTTATGATTTGAGTGTGGAGTTATGTTTTGAGTTTAAAATATTTTAAAAAATATTTAAGAAATAAAATAAAATATTTAAAATTAAAAAAATAAAATGTATTTAAAATAAAAAAAATAAAATTTTCTTAAATATTTTTAAATTTCTAATAAAAAACTAAATTCAAAAAATTTCAAAATACAATTTAAAATTCAAAAGAGTGTCATTTTATAATTACATCAGAAAAAATCATTAAGACAAATCACAAAATGACAATTTTTTTTTAGAAAATACCATATGCACCTTATAATTAAAGAATAAAATGATATAATTTCATATTTTTTAAGTCATAACTTTAAAAAATATATATCATAATCAAACACAATATGAAGTATAACTATTTCATGTGTGATAACTAAAATAATATCATAACTAAATAAGAAAACTAGTCTTAACCAAAGAAAAAAATGATATAACTAGGAATGCATATGGTATACCTCTTTTAAAGATGTGTATATTATTGTAAATCATGTGATTTTATTTTGATGATATCTAAAATATTATTATAAATTGTGATTTTTTAATATACATATTTTATATTCTTTGACACAAAATATTATTTGTTTAAAATATATGTTATTTGATGTATTTGTTATAAATATTATTTAAATCAAAATTACTATGTAAGATCTGATTTTACAAAATATAATTATAAAATTTACTATTTATGTTTTAGAAAATACGGTTGGTCACTATTCATCTTTTGACAATTTTGATATTGATTGGTTGTATTTTTTGAACAAATGTGATATTGGTGAGTTGTTTTCTTTTGACAAAATTTGATATACTCACGCGGGATGGTTGGTTATTTTTATTAGAGTGTATCTAAAATCTTTACAATAATTACAAAGATTTTAAAAAGGGTATATATAAATGTTATTTAAAGAGATTTTACTATGCATACAAGTATTTTAATACAGAAGTCACTGTGCATTCAAATATTTTACTACAAAATTACTATGCAATGCACTCGTTTTTTCATGAGAAATGGTTGAAAAAAATTGAATTACTATTTATTGAAAGCGACCGTTGTCTATATTTTCAATCCCCGCTTACCATATTTGAAAATGATTGGTGCCCATGCTCCACATGTGTCTCCTCTAATAGATATGAGCCAACGGATATAATTTTATGATATATAAGAAGTATTTTAGTTGGAGAAACACAAGAAGTGAGGAAGTAAATATAAAAGAAAAATCTAAGATATTAAACTACTCTCAAATATTGTATTGTACTTCATTGAGTTGCATTTTCTGTGAGAAAATTTGTTGAGAGTTTGAGCAAAATTGCATAAGGGTTTTTTTATTTTTATTTTTTATCCCTTATTCATTTTATACTTGTAAAAAGAGAGTTTTTGTGAGTGATTTCTTGGAATAAAATCTCTTGGATTAGGTGTGACTAGGCACCGGATTCTAAACTAGTCGGAGTAATCGGAATTGGTCACTTATTGTAAAGGTTTACTAACACCCGTGAAACTAGTGGTGTAATACTATTTGAAGAATAGTGGAGGAATTTTGAGGAGGATACTTGAAGAGTGGACGTAAGCCCGGCGTTTTGAACCATTATAAATTGTTGTGTTTAATTTATCTTTCCTTTACTCATTCTATTTCATTACTCTATTTTATATTATTGAGCATATTTATTTATTTATTATTCGGGTTAATTTTTTAATGTTGTGAAATTATTTTTAATAATTCAATTCACTCACTCTTTGATTGCCTACTTGAAATAACAATTATAATTTTTCTTTGTACAAAAAAAATATAACAAAAATTACAATATTGATAATATAACCATAAAAAATTACCACATTGCTGGAAAATTCACTTTTAATGGTGTTTAAAAAATGCCGCTATAGGTATTAAAAACGTCGATAATTCTTTTTCGTGGCGTTTAGTACCAAACGTCAACAACGCGGCCGTCGCTATAGCTTTATGGCGTTTAAAAAATGTCGCTATATTCGTATAGGCGGCGTTTTTAAACGCCGCCAAATGCCCTACCCTTCAGTACTATGACGTCACTATTATATTTAGTGATGTTTTTGAAACGCCGTCATATCTTTTTTTTTAAAATCTGAATGGTTTAGGTGGCATTTTTAAAAAATGCCGTGATATCCGTTTTTTTTTTTTTTAAATTGTGCTAATTTTATGTGAATGAATTAAAAAAATATCTGTAATGAAATTGAATAGCAGTAAAAATGATTTTGGCTTCATTTTTGTCAACAATTTGCACAAGCATCGCGCTGGAAACTGGGCAAAGTTCAAGGCCCCTATTGACTTTTACAGAAGCAACCAAATGAAGTAAGAGGTATTATCTCAACCCTCCACTATAGCTATCATACGAATCCTCAAGTTCTAACACAAATAAAATTCAAAATGTATACTTTGAAATAATAATTACCAAAAAAAAAAAAAAAGCTTCAAAGTAAATTTTTTACAATATGTTTTCCCAAACAAATATTCGTGCATCAAACTCCAAATCTTCCCATAACTATCAATCTTTTTCATAGTACAAACATGTGTTATCAAGGATATCAAAAAGGAAAGAAACAACCTCCATATATTACATGCCATAATATCCAAAAGTTGAATGTTCCAACCATTCATCTCCATACTCCATCATACAATCCATTCTATCCAAGAAAGATGCTCAAAAGACCTATTTTTATCAAAAACATAATCCATGTTAAAATCAACTAAACAAAAAAAAAAAAAAAAGAATGTCCAAAAACAAATGCATCTCCTTATGCGGTCTAGTCTAGGCCTCAGTTTCCTCTCTCTAAACTGTAGGTGTGAGGAAAATGTGCCCAGTAGAATAATTCTAGCAAAAGTAAACATCAGTATGGTGACATGTCTAAGTGTACAAGATATGGGAAAAACATATTAAATCTTTACATCTCATTATGTATGTCAACATTCCATTTTAATACCATCATAAGCGTTTCCTTGCCATTTCATTACAACAGTGATCCCACCCAATTCCAATATATCATTTCAAGTTCCAATTTCCATATCCAACTCACACATTTACACACACAACCATACTCATACCCACAAACACCACAGACAGATACTCTACAGTCTTATTTTCTCCCCCTATCATACAGGCTTCATGATAGCTTTAAAAAAAAAAAAGAAGAAGAATAAAGGTCAACCCATTTCCCAAAACCCTTTTAACTATTGTGCAAATTTTCATGTGGGCTCATTATTAATGTTTATCAAAGGATGACCAGGAATCCAATGAACCGTTGTTTTGTGCTGATTTTCCAGAATTTGGCATCTCCAATTGACAAATAGTTGATATGATGTTCTAATTCTCTCCTAGTGACTAAATAACACTAAATTGAAGTATGATAGTAATTATTCTACTGTTCTCTCTTCTCTAGCTGTTGTTTTTAAGGTATATTTAGCAACTACATTTTTAGTAATTATAATGGAGTTACAAATTTTTTGTGATTTTAGGGATGTCCAAAAGCATACAATATCAATTCTACTCAGAGCAGTTAGGAGGTTGCACAGTTAGGTCCAAAAGTTTACAATGCATAGAAATGATTGACTAGAAATAAAACTAAAGTAGTCAGGATAGAACTAATAGAGTACCGGAAAAATGGACTGCCGAAAAAAATAAAGACAAAAAATGCATGAAAATAATTGATAAGAAATAAAACTAAAGCAAGGATGGAACTCTTAACATAATGCTGGAAACAAACTTACATAGAATTCTTGCTGAAGGCAACATGTATAAAAGCCCAAATTGGATGCGATACCGCATCTTTGAGATGAGCGAGATTGATTGATAAAGATAGGTTTTAGTATCTTTCTTTGATAAAAGCCGACTCCTTCTAGGCTTGTGAATAACTAATAAGCATGAAGAATAAAAGATAATAAGTCAAATGTGAACAGGAATCCCTGGAAGGTACCTGAACAACTACATAAAGAAGAGAAAGAAAAGGAAAATGGAAAAATAAAAAAGGGCTGCAAACTTCTAATCCAAGTGTTATCTTCTTTGGGAGATTTTTGATGCAATATGCATATCAAGCATTTTCTCCACCTATCAGCTTTCTATTACAAATGTCTGTCACAGAGGTGCAATCTGCAATCTTATCAGCTCAAACTTCATTTATATATTTAACATATTGATTCCATAAGGAACGTGTGACATGATAACATTATTTTGATATAATAAGGGTCCGTTTGGCAATGCAAATATGGGCTATTTTAGCCACTACGGGACAAATGAGGCTAAAGTAGCTAAATGGAGACAAAAGTCACTGCAATTGATTGGCAACAACCCACTTCGAGGTAAATTTACCAAACTACCCCCACATGAAAAACCACAAATAAAAACAAATTAATGTATGCAAATAAAAATAAAAATGACAAAAACATAAATTAAAAAAAAAAAACCACAAAAATACGCCTCATCCACAAAAAAAAAAAATTAAAACCAGAAATTAGCATTTGCCATGTAATTTTAAAAAAAATAAAACACATGAAAACCCATTTTTGAAAAATAAAAACAAATTAATGTATACAAATAAAAAAAATGACAAAAACGTAAATGAAAAAAAAAAAAGAACCACAAAAATACGCTTCATCCAAAAATTAGCATTTTCCACGTCATTTAAAAAAAACATAAAAAATCATTTTCCAAAAACAAAAAACAAAAAACAAAAAACAAATTAAAACAAAAAAAAAAACCGAAATTATCATTTTTCAGGTCATTTGGAAAAAAAAAAAAAAACAAAATAATAAAGCCTTTTCCAACAAAAAAATAAAATAAAAAACAACAACAACAAAAAACCACATCAAAATGAAACTGTAATAAGCATTGTCAACGTCATTTAAAATTAAAAAACAAGAAAAACCTTTTCAAAAAAAAAAAACAAAATAAAAAATCAATAAAATGAATCCGAAATTAGCAGTTTCCATGTCATTTCAAAAAAAAAATGAAAAAGCCTTTTCCAAAATAAAAAAAAATTAATATATATATATATATATAAAGACAATAACATAACACCCAAATTTACATTTTCAACGTCATGTTAAAAAAAACAAAACATAAAAAAGCTTTTTCCAAACCCAAAAAAAAAAAAGTAAATTGAAAACAATAAAAAAAAATGACAAAAACGTAAATGAAAAAAAAAGAACCACAAAAATACGCCTCATCCAACCAAAATAAATAAATAAATAAATTTAAAAACAGAAACTAGCAGTTGCCATGTAATTCTAAAATAAATAAAACACATAAAAAACCATTTTTGAAAAATAAAAACAAATTAATGTATACAAATAAAAATAAAAATGAGAAAAACGTAAATTAACAAAAAAAAAAGAACATCAAAAATACGCCTTATCCAACCAAAATAAATAAATAAATAAATTTAAAAGCAGAAATTAGCAGTTGCCGCGTAATTTTAAAATAAATAAGACACATGAAAAACTATTTTTGAAAAATAAAAAAAAAATTAATGTATACAAATAAAAATAAAAATGAGAAAAACGTAAATTAAAAAAAAATCAAAAATATGCCTCATCCAAAAAAAAATTAAAAATAGAAATTACCATTTGCCACGTAATTTACAAATAAATAAAACACATGAAAATCTATTTTTGAAAAATAAAAACAAATTATTGTATACCAATAAAAATAAATAAGATAAAAACGTAAATTAAAGAAAAAGAACAAATTAATGTATACAAAAAGAAAAATGACAAAAACATAAATTAAAAAAAAAAACCATAAAAATACGCCTAATCCCATAAAAAAAAAAAAAAAAAAAAAATCCGCACCAATGACGCTGACATGGAGGATGTATGGCAAGGAGTAAAAATATAAAAAATCACTTCAAGGGCAGTTTGGTCATTCGCCATGAAGACACCTTACCAAAAAACAAAAAAGTCAAAAAAGCCAAAAAGTCCTTCCTAAATCAGGCTTTTTAGCCCCAGACTAAAATAGTCAAAAAAAGCCAAAAAGCCAACCCACTTCCCAAACGGAGGCTAAGAAGAGCAACATAGACCAAAATGAATCCAGTTTACATGGCTAAAGAAAAAAAATTTGTGGGAAAAAAAGAAATCTTTGACACCAAATGAAAATCAATTAAGAAAAGAATCAAACAAAATTTCTTCACAAGAACTTCCGCTTCAACTCTAAAGAAGCATGGCATGAAATAATCATTCATTAAATTGTACTCTTATTACCGCATAAATGGTAATACAGCTAAAGGAAAGTGAGCCATATGATCACATTGTTTGTAATTAGTGAAATTAATAAAAATCCATTTAGACTGAGACCCAAACCCAAACAAAACAAAACTAGACATCAAATTAAGCTTTTTCAATTAACCTAGCATCAAATTAAACAAATTGAACTAGACATCAAATTAAGTTTGGCTGAGTTGAACTGAGTTTTTTTTAGATTAACATGTTTTGTGAGTTAATACTATAAATAATGCTCTAATGCCCGGGTCAGTAGTGTAAATATTAAAATTCAGTATTTTGGTAATTGCTTTTTTGGAACTACTAACTGGTATTTTGTTCAATCAAATTACCATTTGCGCTTTAGCTGGTATGGTACCAACAATGCAATGTATCAATATATCTATATTACTATAAGAGTTGCTTTGAGTTTATTGTTCATTCATGGGTGGCTTGTTTTTTGTCCTATTTCTGTAAGAATTACCCTCTGTTTTCAGGGCTTCCTTTGTTTTTCCATGTCCTCTAATGGAATTTAGGCTACTACATGGATATAGCTCACCTCATTATGCAAATGTGTTAGTGGATTGAATTAAATAATATAATTATATTTACATAGTCACCATCATGTAATGTTCTATTATTGCATGCTGACACGTGTCAATAACTTAATATTACTGTTACACTGTGGTTTTGTTTAGGAAAAAAATAATTTGAAGAGGCCTAAAAGCATCTTCAAGCAAAATGTCATTTAACAATATATTATATCTGTAAACACTTTAATCATCAAGTTTTCATTTGCCAAAGTAACATAGTAGTGGAGTGAATGATTATTTGGTAGTGTTGGAATATTGTTTCACATCATTTATCACTTGTCAACTTATCTTCAAAATTCTAATAAAAAGTATTGAATCTCACAACTTCACATCACTTATTACATGACACTTGTCAACTCATCCTTCAAAATTCTAATAAAAAGTATTGGATCTCACAATTTTAATAAATAAATTTCACATTGAAGCAACATGTGAATTTGTCCCAAGAACACTACATAATTTTTCTTGGTAGTATTGTCCTACCCATATTAAATTTGACATATGGAGGAAGAAAGGTTCAAAAAAAAAATTTAATAAATATTATGTAGAAGTTACATTAAGTAAAAAAAAAAAAAATTTGGGTAATGGTAATATCATATTATTATTAACACTTGATATCATTATTTATTAATAAAAAATAATTAGATATTTTAAATCATTCCAACCAAACATAATATAATAATGTCTACTCATTTTATCTAATTATCCCATCCTGACTAAATATATATCCACTTATTTATTTCATCTAATTCTTTATCTCATCCATATAAATTCTTGCCCTATGACGCAATTCAAAATTATGTTTGATTTACTGGAATAACATTAGCATCAAATAGAATGTTATTCCTTAGTCTTTCTGTGGAATAATTATTTTTTTAATGATGAATATTAATTTTATTTATAATGTATTTTTTAATCAATTTTTTACTCAATCAACACAATAGTAGCCCGTGTCTTGCACGGGCATTTTCTACTAGTATATATATATATATATGCATACAGAAGGGCCTTAAAAATTTAAATTTGTAAATCAATTGGTTTTTAGATATTTCGCACATTATACTAAATTAGATCTATATCATTTATTTAAAATTTGGACATTTTTTTCTATTGTAGTTCATTTTAAGATTTAAATCCTCTTCATTATATGGATAGAAATTAGAATGAAAGAGGTGTACCAGATCATTCAAATTCAAAATCAACCCGCTATATTTAAATTTGAAATATAGATTTATCGATGTGATTTTCTCATAATTATTGATAATGAAATAGAACATTTTTTTTCTTTTTGTATGTGCATTTGCATTCGTGTACTTGCTTTTTAGCAAAATGTAAGGTCCCGTTTGGTTGAGTTTTGAAATTGTACAATTGTACATGTAGTTCTAATAAAAAAATTTCAAAACTCATAACCAAATACACAATTCAAAACTCAAACTAAAAAATATTTTCAAAACTCATAATTAAACTTTTTTCAAAACTCTTTTTAAAAAAAAAAAATTCAAAATAATATTTTTTTATTTTGTTTTTTAAAATTATTTTTAGAATTATAATTTGAGTGTAGAGTTGTGTTTTGAGTTATGAGTTATGAGTTGAGTCTGAAAAGAGAAAATTTATTTAGTTTTGAGTTGTATTTTTTTAATTTGCACTGTATTTCATAAAATTGCGTGCTGTATTTTTTAAAATATTTGAGTTGTATTTTTTAAAATATTTTTTATTTTTTATTTTAAATATTTTATTTTATAAACATATTTTTAACTATATTTACTTTTTTGTAAATATTTATTTTTAAAAAAATTTCAAAAAATTTTGGATCGCCATATATATCTAAATCATAACAAAATTATTTGGCCAATACTTAAAAAAATAACAAAAAATATTTTTTTAAAAATCAAAAAATATTTTGAATTTTTTTTTCAAAAAAATATTAAATAAAAAATAATTTTAAACAATTTTGTTAATAGAATTTTAAAAAGAGTTTTTGAATTAAGTTTTGAATTATGTGTTTGGTTATAAGTTTTGAAAAGAGTTTTGAATTAAATTTTATATTATGTGTTTAGTTATGATTTGAGTGTGGAGTTATATTTTGAGTTTAAAATATTTTAAAAAACATTTAAGAAATAAAATAAAATATTTAAAATTAAAAAAATATAAAGTATTTAAAATAAAAACTATATATTTAAAATAAAAAAATAAAATTTTCTTAAACATTTTTAAATTTCTAATAAAAAACTAAATTCAAAAAATTTCAAAATACAATTTAAAATTCAAAAGAGTGTCATTTTATAATTACATCAGAAAAAATCATTAAGACAAATCACAAAATGACAATTTTTTTTTAGAAAATACCATATGCACCTTATAATTAAAGAATAAAATGATATAATTTCATACTTTTTGAGTCATAACTTTAAAATATATATATCATAATCAAACACAATATGAAGTATAACTATTTCATGTGTGATAACTAAAGGGCCATGCACCAATAAATCCCAAATCTTTATCTTATGACCCATTTGGTCCTACATTTTATCTTGTGATCCAATTCGTCCCAAGCTAATGTTAATAACAAAATAACCAATGTTACACTATGTTTTGTGCTTTTTAGTAAGGGTAAATGAGGAAAATCCCAACGTGGTATTGACTGAAATGCCCAAAACCTTTACTCTGTAGATGTTTGTTTTCCCTTAGTGGTATTGTGAACATCAAACATCATCATCAAAACAACATCATCATCATCATCAAAACAAACCTCAAACATCAAACATCACAATCATCAAACATCATCATCAAAACAATATCAAACATCACAACATCATCATCAAAACAACATCAAAATAACGATTAAACAATTTTTTTAGTAACGATTAAACATCAAAATAACGATTAAAATAACATAAAACATCAAAATAACGATTAAACATTTTTTTTTTTTATCAAACATCATCATCAGATTAGGGCTTTGGTGATGTTAAGACCCAACGGGGGTTGAGTCTCGGAGGCCATCAGATCAAACCCGTACGGGATTAAGAGGGAATTGATTGAGAAGATGTTGACATTGTAGGGTAAGGTTTTGATGAGAGAGTTAGATTCCTCCGCCTCCTCCGCGGGTAGTGCCCTGAACGGGAGCTCCGTTGGGGCCGGTGGCATCGACGGCTTTGGTGCGGCCGTCATCACCTGAATCGATGACGAACTCGACGGCCTCGCCGTCGCCGAGGATGCGAAAACCGTCGGATTTGATGGAGGACTGGTGGACAAAGAGATCTTCGCCGCCGTCATTGGGGGTGATGAAACCGAAACCCTTTTGGTCACTGAACCACTTCAGGACCCCCTTCATCCTCGCGCTGTTGTCTTCCTCCATTGGATCAAGAAAGTTCCAAAGGATGTCAAAAAACCCTAGAACTCAGAAAGCAAAGAGATGAAAACCCATTGATTGAGATGTTGTGATGTTTGATGTTGTTTTGATGATGATGTTTGATGTTTATTTTGATGATGATGTTGTGATGTAAGAAAAGGACTAAATGGTTTATAAGAAAACATTTAGGACTAGATGGAGTAACATTTTTCAATATGGGATTTATGAGTAATTTTTCCATAACTAAAATAATATCATAACTAAATAAGAAAACTAGTCTTAACCAAAGAAAAAAAATGATATAACTAGGAATGCATATGGTATACCTCTTTTAAAGATGTGTATATTATTGTTAATCATGTGATTTCATTTTGATGATGTCTAAAATATTATTGTATAAATTGTGATTTTTTAATATACATATTTTATATTCTTTGACACAAAATATTATTTGTTTAAAATATATGTTATTTGATGTATTTGTTATAAATATTATTTAAATCAAAATTACTGTGTAAGATCTTCTTTTACAAAAAAAAAAAAATTATAAAATTTACTATTTATGTTTTAAAAAATACGGTTGGTCACTATTCATCTTTTGACAAATTTGATATTGATTGGTTGTATTTTTTGAACAAATGTGATATTGGTGAGTTGTTTTCTTTTGACAAAATTTGATATACTCACACGGGATGGTTGGTTATTTTTATTAGAGTGTATCTAAAATCTTTACAATAATTACAAAGATTTTAAAAAGGGTATATAGAAATGTTATTTAAAGAGATTTTACTATGCATACAAGTATTTTAATACAGAAGTCACTATGCATTCAAATATTTTACTACAAAAATTACTATGCAATGCACTCGTTTTTTCATGAGAAATGGTTGAAAAAATTAAATTACTATTTATTGAAAGCGACGTTGTCTATATTTTCAATCCCCGCTTACCATATTTGAAAATGATTGCTGCCCATGCTCAATGTGTCTCCTCTAATAGATATGAGCCAACGGATATAATTTTATGATATATAAGAAGTATTTTAGTTGGAGAAACACAAGAAGTGAGGAAGTAAAAATAAAAGAAAAAATCTATGATATTAAACTACTCTCAAATATTGTATTGTACTTCACTGAGTTGCATTTTTAGTGAGAAAATTTGTTGAGAGTTTGAGCAAAATTGCATAAGGGTTTTTTTTTTATATTTTTATCCCTTATTCATTTTATACTTGTAAAAAGAGATTTTTTGTGAGTGATTTCTTGGAATAAATCTCTTGGATTAAGTGTGACTAGACACCGGATTCTAAACTAGTCGGAGTGATCGGGATTGGTCACTTATTGTAAAGGTTTACTAACACCCGTGAAACTAGTGGTGTAATACTATTTGAAGAATAGTGGAGGAATTTTGAGGAGGATACTTGAAGAGTGGACGTAAGCCCGGCGTTTTGAACCATTATAAATTGTTGTGTTTAATTTATCTTTCCTTTACTCATTCTATTTCATTACTCTATTTTATATTGTTGAGCATATTTATTTATTTATTATTCGGGTTAATTTTTTAATATTGTGAAATTATTTTTAATAATTCAATTCACTCACTCTTTGGTTGCCTACTTGAAATAACAATTATAATTTTTTTTTTTGTACAAAAAAAATATAACAAAAATTACAATATTGATAATATAACCATAAAAAATTACCACATTGCTGGAAAATTCACTTTTAATGGCGTTTAAAAAATGCCGCTATAGGTATTAAAAACGTCGATAATTCTTTTTCGTGGCGTTTAGTACCAAACGTCGACAACGCAACCGTCGCTATAGCTTTATGGCGTTTGAAAAACGTCGCTATATTAGTATGACGTCACTACCCTTCAGTACTATGTCATCACTATTATATTTAGTGACGTTTTTGAAACGCCGTCATTTTTTTTTTTTTAAATCTAAATGGTTTAGGTGGCGTTTTAAAAAAATGCCGTGATATCTTTTTTTTTTTTGTTGAAATTGTGCTAATTTTATCTGAATGAATTAAAATAATATCTGTAATGATATTGAATAGCAGTAAAAATGATTTTGGCTTCATTTTTGTCAACAATTTGCACAAGCATCGCGCTGGAACTGGGCAAAGTTCAAGGCCCCTATTGACTTTTACAGAACCAACCAAATGAAGTAAGAGGCATTATCTCAACCCTCCACTATAGCTATCATACAAATCCTCAAGTTCTAACACAAATAAAATTCAAAATGTATACTTTGAAATAACAATTACCAAAAAAAAAAAAAAAAAGCTTCAAAGTAAATTTTTTACAATATGTTTTCCCAAACAAATGTTCGTGCATCAAACTCCAAATCTTCCCATAACTATCAATCTTTTTCATAGTACAAACATGTGTTATCAAGGATATCAAAAAGGAAAGAAACAACCTCCATATATTACATGCCATAATATCCAAAAGTTGAATGTTCCAACCATTCATCTCCATATTCCATCATACAATCCATTCTATCCAAGAAAGATGCTCAAAAGACCTATTTTCATCAAAAACATAATCCATGTTAAAATCAACTAAACAAAAAATAAAAAGAATGTCCAAAACCAAATGCATCTCCTTATGCGGTCTAGTCTAGGCCTCAGTTTCCTCTCTCTAAACTGTAGGTGTGAGGAAAATGTGCCCAATAGAATAATTCTAGCAAAAGTAAACATCAGTATGGTGACATGTCTAAGTGTACAAGATATGGGAAAAACATATTAAATCTTTACATCTCATTATGTATGTCAACATTCCATTTTAATACCATCATAAGCATTTCCTTGCCATTTCATTACAACAGTGATCCCACCCAATTCCAATATATCATTTCAAGTTCCAATTTCTATATCCAACTCACACATTTACACACACAACCATACTCATACCCACACACACCACAGACAGATACTCTACAGTCTTATTTTCTCCCCCTATCATACAGGCTTCATGATAGCTTCAAAAAAAAAAAAAAGAAGAAGAATAAAGGTCAATCCATTTCCCAAAACCCTTTTAACTATTATGCAAATTTTCATGTGGGCTCATTATTAATGTTTATCAAAGGATGACCAGGAATCCAATGAACCGTTGTTTTGTGCTGATTTTCCAGAATTGGCATCTCCAATTGACAAATAGTTGATATGATGTTCTAATTCTCTCCTAGTGACTAAATAACACTAAATTGAAGTATGATATTAATTATTCTACTGTTCTCTCTTCTCTAGCTGTTGTTTTTAAGGTATATTAAGCAACTACATTTTTAGTAATTATAATGGAGTTACAAATTTTTTGTGATTTTAGGGATGTCCAAAAGTATACAATATCAATTCTACTCAGAGTAGCTAGAAGGTTGCACAGTTATGTCCAAAAGTTTACAATGCATAGAAATGATTGACTAGAA
Organism: Camellia sinensis; assembly: GCF_055761805.1. NCBI lineage: Eukaryota > Viridiplantae > Streptophyta > Magnoliopsida > Ericales > Theaceae > Camellia > Camellia sinensis. The sequence goes on along the minus strand of NC_138966.1, from coordinate 73,951,043 downwards.
ATAAAACTAAAGTAGTCAGGATAGAACTAATAGAGTACCAGAAAAATGGACTGCCGAAAAAATAAAGACAAAAAATGCATGAAAATAATTGATAAGAAATAAAACTAAAGCAAGGATGGAACTCTTAACATAATGCTGGAAACAAACTTACATAGAATTCTTGCTGAAGGCAGCATGTATAAAAGCCCAAATTGGATGTGATACCGCATCTTTGAGATGAGCAAGATTGATTGATAAAGATAGGTTTTAGTATCTTTCTTTGATAAAAGCAGACTCCTTCTACGCAAGTGAATAACTAATAAGCAGGAAGAATAAAAGATAATAAGTCAAATGCGAACAGGAATCCTTGGAAGGTACCTGAACAACTACAGAAACAAGAGAAAGAAAAGGAAAATGGAAAAATAAAAAAGGGCTGCAAACTTCTAATCCAAGTGTTATCTTCTTTGGGAGATTTTTGATGCAATATGCATATTAAGCATTTTCTCCACCTATCAGCTTTTTATTACATATGTCTGTCACAGAGATGCAATCTGCAATCTTACCAGCTCAAACTTCATTTATATATTTAACATATTGATTCCATAAGGAACATGTGACATGATAACATTATTTTGATATAATAAGGGTCCGTTTGGCAATGCAAATTGGGGCTATTTTAGCCACTACGGGACAAAAGAGGCTAAAGTAGCCAAATGGAGACAAAAGCCACTGCAATTGATTGGCAACAACCCGCTTCGAGGTAAATTTACCAAACTACCCCCACATGAAAAACCACAAATAAAAACAAATTAATGTATGCAAATAAAAATAAAAATGACAAAAACATAAATTAAAAAAAAAAAGAACCACAAAAGTACGCCTCATCCACAAAAAAAAAAAAAAATTAAAACCAGAAATTAGCATTTGCCATGTAATTTAAAAAAAAAATAAAACACATGAAAACCCATTTTTGAAAAATAAAAACAAATTAATGTATACAAATAAAAAAAATGACAAAAACGTAAATGAAAAAAAAAAGAACCACAAAAATACGCCTCATCTAAAAATTAGCATTTTCCACGTCATTTAAAAAAAACATAAAAAATCATTTTCCAAAAACAAAAAACAAAAAAAAAATTAAAACAAAAAAAATCGAAATTATCATTTTTCAGGTCATTTGAAAAAAAAAAAAAAAAACATAATAAAGCCTTTTCCAACAAAAAAATAAAATAGAAAACAACAACAACAACAACAACAACAACAAAAACACATTAAAATGAAACTGAAATAAGCATTGTCAACGTCATTTAAAATTAAAAAACATGAAAAACCTTTTCAAAAAAAAATTTAAACAAAATAAAAAATCAATAAAATGAAACCGAAATTAGTAGTTTCCACGTCATGTCAAAAAAAAATGAAAAAGCCTTTTCCAAAATTAAAAAAAAAAAATTAATATATATATATATATAAAAAGACAACAACATAACACCCAAATTTACATTTTCAACGTCATGTTAAAATAAGCAAAACATAAACAAGCTTTTTCCAAACCCAAAAAAAAAAAAGCAAATTGAAAACAATAAAAAAAAAATGACAAAAACGTAAATGAAAAAAAAAAGAACCACAAAAATACGCCTCATCCACACAAAAAAAAAATTAAAAACAGAAATTAGCATTTGCCACGTAATTTTAAAATAAATAAAACACATAAAAAAATCATTTTTGAAAAATAAAAACAAATTAATGTATACAAATAAAAATAAAAATGAGAAAAACATAAATTAACAAAAAAAAAAAAAAGAAGATAAAAAATATGCCTTATCCAACCAAAACAAATAAATAAATAAATTTAAAAACAGAAATTAGCAGTTGCCGCGTAATTTTAAAATCAATAAGACACATGAAAAACTATTTTTGAAAAATAAAAACAAATTAATGTATACAAATAAAAATAAAAATGAGAAAAACGTAAATTAAAAAAAACATCAAAAATACGCCTCATCCAAAAAAAAATTAAAAATAGAAATTACCATTTGCCACATAATTTACAAATAAATAAAACACATGAAAATCCATTTTTGAAAAATAAAAACAAATTATTGTATACCAATAAAAATAAATAAGACAAAAATGTAAATTAAAGAAAAAGAACAAATTAATGTATACAAAAAGAAAAATGACAAAAACATAAATTTAAAAAAAAAACCATAAAAATACGCCTAATCCCATAAAAAAAAAAAAAAAAAAAAATCCGCACCAATGACGCTGACGTGGAGGATGTATGGCAAGGAGTAAAAATATAAAAAATCACTTCAAGGGCAGTTTGGTCATTCACCATGAAGACACCTCACCAAAAAGCTAAAAAGTCAAAAAAACCAAAAAGTCAACCCACTTCCCAAACGGAGGCTAAGAAGAGCAACATAGACCAAAATGAATCCAGTTTACATGGCTAAAGAAAAAAAATTTGTGGAAAAAAAAGAAATCTTTGACACCAAATGAAAATCAATTAAGAAAAGAATCAAACAAAATTTCTTCACAAGAACTTCCACTTCAACTCTAAAGAAGAATGGCATGAAATAATCATTCATTAAACTGTACTCTTATTACCGCATAAATGGTAATACAGTTAAAGGAAAGTGAGCCATATGATCACATTGTTTGTAATCAGTGAAATTAATAAAAATCCATTTAGACTGAGACCCAAACCCAAACAAAACAAAACTAGACATCAAATTAAACTTTTTCAATTAACCTAGCATCAAATTAAACAAATTGAACTAGACATCAAATTAAGTTTGGCTGAGTTGAACTGGGTTTTTCTAACAAACATCCAAAGAATCTACTAACTATTTCTTTTTGGCAGATCAACAATAATTATTGATTTATTTTCTAATGGTGTGTTTTCTCAAGAAACAAATGGAGATTATCGAAATTTTCAATTATAGAAATAAATAAAATAATGAAGGAGAAGTAGATCAAGCCTTTATATGATCATTACAAGTAAAACAAACGAAAATATAAAGGGGGAAAAAGAAAGTTGGGTTTAATTAGGGTTTAGTTTGACCTTCCAAAAGATCCATGAAGTGGCGTGAAGAGCTCTAATGCAGCAAATCGGTGAGATTTCGAGATGGGATGAAATATCATAGCTTCGCATACAAATATTACAGATAGTATTAGAACCAGAAATCCCAAATTTCTGGCCATTCCCTGGGGAAAATGAAAACAAACAAGGATCAAGAGAATTTGAGACTAGAAATTTTCAACTGATTATATATATATTGTCATGACCCGAACCCGCCCCTATGGGTTAAGGACATAACCGGCCAGTAATCCTAAGATTACCTACGGCCTCAGACCAAAAGAGACATAACCTGTCAGAGTAAAGGGGCCAAACGGAAGCAATAAATGAAAACTTTGTCCATTGAGCCGTGCTTATATGCACATCAAACAAACCATACTCAGATACGTTAATAACCCACATCAAAAGTACAGTTTCACAAAATTCATTACAGACAGGATCAACCAAAACGAGTCAACCTATGACAGACTATTTACAGATATACATAAAGTCCTTGCCGGCAAGACAAAACATAATTACATAGCAAAAAGGCAAGGGTAGGTCTCGAGAGTGAGACGCAAGGCTGACTTCCTCAAAACTCGGATTTTTCCTAGCGGACTTCACTGGGGCTGGGTTTGGACTTCCCTTGGCTCACCTACAAACACATGAATGAGCGTGAGCGATAGCCCAGTGAATAATATCAAATGCAGAAATTACATAACAATGTAGAACAACATGTTCCAAACGGCCTTGGGCCCAATTCATACTCCTATTCATGGCAAAACGGCCTTCGGCCCATTCACTTATGTCGAAACGGCCTTCGGCCCATTCATTTCTGTCAAAATGGCCTTCGGCCCATTCATTTATGTCAAAATGACCTTCGGCCTACTCGTTCATGTCAAAACGACCTTCGGCCTACTCGTTCATGTCAAAACGACCTTCGGCCTACTCGTTCATGTCAAAACGACCTTTGGCCTACTCATTCATGTCAAAACGACCTTTGGCCTACTCATTCATGTCAAAACGGCCTTCGGCCCACTCACATGTGTCAAAACGACCTTCGGTCCATTCATTTACATCAGGACGACCTTTGGTCCATTCATTTATATCAAAACGACCTTTGGTCCACCCATTCATTCCTGTCAGACTTTTGTCCACAATCCCAATTAACAACTCATAAAGTTTAAGGGAATAAACAATTGGACATTGACAAGCTTTCGAATATTTATATTACTCACAGTGATCGGCTTGTGGATTCGCCTTGGAGCTTGACCCTACACATTCCATGCACACAAAATGGTCATTAACAATTCAATCCGTTCCTTAATTCACATATTCCTCTTTAGGCTTTATTCTTATCTCATTAACTCATTTATAATGTTTAACCCATGCCTAAGAGTGATTACAAGTGAAAGAGAACGGAAAACGAAACACAGAACGCATGAGCAAAATTCCAGAAATTAGGGTCCCCGCTCGAGCGTGTACTTACCCGCTCGAGCGGACCCTTAAGGCCTGCAAAAGTACTGGTTGCATGAAAAATGCGCTCGAGCGTGGAATAGAGCGCTCGAGCTGAAGGCCCGTCTACAAAACTCCACGCTCGAGCGTGAGGTATCCCGCTCGAGCGGATATCCAACTCTGCAAAAGTGCTGGGAGCACGATTTTCCCGCTTGAGAGGCCATTACCCCGCTCGAACGGACATCAAAATTCTGGGTTTCCCAGATTGTGTTCTTGAGCTCCAAATCGGTTTTCCAGCTACATTACTTGCATGCAATGGCTCAAATTACACATTTACACATGCTAACATGCTACTAATACAAGATTACAACATCAGGAAGCTCAATTTCATGATTTATCTACATGCATGTCCCTAAATATCTCAAACCCATCAACAACATGCTAAAATTCAAACATTCAAGACTTATACTCCCATGATTTGTACATGCATGTGGGAGATGCTCATCATTCTCAACTTAGATGGTACAAATGGCGATTACAACATGAGTTTCAACCAAAACTCTACATGAATCATGTGTTTCAAGCTCAAACATGCAGATTCAAAGTAATTTCTTACATGCATGAGTTCCAAGACTTCAAACTCAACAAAAATCAACTTATTACATGCTCTTTAACATTCTATCAACTTTGAACTTACAAATTACAAACAAGAGTCCATGAATTCACTTACTTAAGAGCTTCAACCCTCAAGCTCTAGCCAAATCCTGAGCTAGATCTTCAAATTCCCAGGTCTTGAGCCCAAATTACACAAGTCTCTCCCTTTTTCTCTCTACAACCGGCCCTCTCTTCTCTTCTTTGAGTTTAATATCAGTCAAAATGAGGCTAGGGAGGGAGAGATTGAGTGTTTAAAGCTTGACAACAAAATCCACTAAAGCCAAGATTATAATAATAAAGTAGTTGGGCTCTAATTCATCAATTTAATCGGTTTAATCTAACCCGAATCAATTTTCAATTAAATTTCACCGTAGGCTCTAAAAATTATGCCAATCACAACGGCGTAATCAATTTCGGGTTCTGTGGCCGATAAGGCCTCCAATTTAATTTCCGAAGCGGTAAAATCAAACAGATATTCCTACGGTGAACAGATAGAAATTCAAAACCACATATTTTCACATAATGGCATACAAAACCATGCTAAACACATAACCATAAACAACTTAAGGACCAATTAGCAGGATACAGAACAGGGATGTCACATATATAATCAACCATAGACAAGCATGTTGTAAACTGATTATATTTCAACTTTGGTGGCGGCATATTTCCTTCATACAGGGTATGCTATCTATTTGGATTTTTTTGAGTTGAATTCAATAAATATATTGGGTGCATCAAATGTTGGATCCTGTTCCCTATTTACTAGTGTTGAATATATGAGTCATTTTCTCCATGACTCCATCTCCATGTTATTATTTCTACGCCAAATGCACCAAATCTTTGCCTATTCTTTTTTTTTTTTTTTTTGGTATATAATATTTAAGTTCAATAGACCACACAAGAGGTACACAACTATTGTGGGAGACACACACCTCAACATATAACAATACCTTTGTGTAGCGAGAAAGAGATGGACCATCCTTCGCAAGGCCAGAAAAAAAGAAATATGGAGGAGAAGAATGAGAAGATGAAGAAAGTGAAGAAGATGAAAATACATTTCCCATAATTGTAGAAAGTCCATTATTCAGTTGCTTGAGAAGATGACAATAGTTTGGCTACTCAAGTAACAAAACTACTATCAAAAGACAACAATGACTTAAAAATAACAGTAATAATAATAAGAGAATGAATAATAAATCTTTACCATGGTGGTCCTATTTGCCTCATCCATCAATGATGCACCAGCAAGCATTTCTTTAATGTCAATTCCCTGAAATAAGAATCTATTGTAAACAATTATGGATACTTTCCTATGTTGCGAAAAAAAAGACAATGTAATTATGGAAGCAACAGACCTTGAGAACAAAATCTGTAATCAAACTGGTTTCTTGACCAGACACAGTTGTGGCTTTCATGAACGCATCGATCTCAGGGTCGGGCTTAATACTCGATTCTTTCTCTCGTCTTGAAAGCTCTACCATCATTTCATACCTCGTTCCAACTCCCAAGCAACGTCCTAAGAAATCTAATGTCTCGCGAACAGCCATTTCACCATAGTGAAGATCGTGCTGGATGATATAAGCACTCGTTCTCTGAGGAACAAATTCCTTAAACTCTCTACCACAGTAGGTGACTTTTCCAGATATCTGTCCACAATCCCAATATAATCAAATTATCAATATGTTGAAAAAATACCGTGTAGGAAAAGAAATACATGGAACGAAATAGAAAATTGGGAAGAGAAACAAATGGGAGAATTTAGAGAGCATGACAAACCTTTAGATTGTCATCAGATTTCCCTGCGAGTGCCTTTAGCAGTGTTGTCTTTCCAGAGCCAGGTGGCCCAAGAAGCGGTGTCATCCTAACAAACAAAAAAATAATCATTTAATGACTGAAGGATATTTGAGAAAATGTCTAGTTGGTTGTGTTTTAGTTTTTTGTTTTCTATTTTCATTTTCTCGAAAGTATAGAAACTTGTTTGGCGAAAAATCTTTTCATAAATTTTTTTTAGAAACAACCCCCTTTCTAGAAAAATTTCAAAAACTGTTTTAGCACAAAATGAAAACTATAGGTGTTTTGAACTTTATATTGTATTCATTTCTAAAATCACAAAGAAAAAAATTAAAATGAAGGCATTCGAATTATATTTTTGGAGACCAAAACTTTTTATTTTCCAGCAGATAAATCAATCAAGTAGCATTCATCTAAAATTGAGGAATTCATGAACCAACCTGGATGGTTTTATGATTCCACTGATATTGTGAAGTATCTTGATAACCCTTTTCTTAGATCGAGAAAGCCCAACAATTCCAATGATTCCCTACTCACATTACAATTCAACATAAAGAGAGCAATCTTTAGATATCACGTTATTAAATTTAAGATGATGCACTACACTCACAAAAAGTTTTTTAAGAGAAAATAAGCAAATTTTCTGCATAGTTTTCAATCCACACATCAGATATTTGAATTTTACATGTGCTTTAGTGATAATTTCTGTGAAATTGTAAACTAAGAATATAGCGATCCCGGTATTCCCTGTTGTTGTTTAACTGTAATCCGGACTCGGTTACGTAGATTCGTTGTTGTCTTATCCTCATTTCTATCCCTTACTCTTTGTGTTAGAGTTTTGGGTTGTGTTGGGCAAGTTGGGAATAAGTTGGCTGTGTTTTAAAACTTAGAATTTTTGCCCAGGTTTTGGTCTCTCCGCTCGAGCGGCAATGTGACGCTCGAGCAGGCTTTCATTGTTGCCTCTCCACTCGAGCGGCAGTTTGGACGCTCGAGCGTGAATTTCCTTCTCTCAGCATTTTGGACGTCTGCAGAAAATTCTAGGAGAGTGCATCCGGCGCTCGAGCGGATCTTTGGGCGCTCGAGCGGATCTTTGGACGCTCGAGCGTGAACCTGTGTCTGACGCTCGAGCGGGGTGTTGTACGCTCGAGCGGACCTGTTTTTATATCAGTTCATGAAATCACTTTTTTTGATCACTTTTTGATTTCCTTTCTCTCTCTTACTTTTTCGAAACCTCCATTGGAGAGCACCTCACTCTAAAACCTAACTTCTCTCTTAGGATTGATCTAGTTAGAGTGTTTTCTTACCCTTTGGCCTTTGTAAAAGTTGTGTTAATCGTCGAGGGCTTCGTTTTGATTCGAGAAATTTGGGATTTGGAGCACTTCCGAGTTTTGCTCTTCTTCTCCTTGAGTTCTACATTTGAGGTAAGGATTTCCATGTTCTTTTTCAATACTTCGTCTATAGATAGACATGTGGTAGTTTTGTATTGCATGAAAACCATATCTATGTTGGGTTTGTCTGAAAATCATGAGGGAACCTAGAGTTGGTTGAGTAAAAAATGGATTTATTGTCTTTGGTTGTTCATTGGACTATTTGTGGCGTAAAATAGCATGTTGTTGTTGAAATATAGAAAAGCCCTAATTTATATGTGTCATGATAAATTAAAAGAGGGGTTTTGTTCTTTGGGCAAACACTTGTGTATTTTGGGTCTCAATGAGGTCTTTGTTGTTTATTGTTATTGATTGAATCTTTTTGGTCAATGTTGAGAAAGAGAGAGAAAAACCCTAACTTAATAATTATGACATAATTTGCATAATTAATTTGGAAGGTTATGAAAGGAATGGAATTGATTTTGGAGAAATGAGAAAAGTGATTTTGTTTTTTTGAAATAAGTGGTGGAACATGTTGATTTGGAAAAATCATGAAAGTTGATTTTGAAAGTGAAGAACGAAACTTTAACTCTATGTGAGTCATAGAAAATAGATATGGGAATTGGATTGTTGTATTATGCATGTCGAGTGCACCTATTTGGGGGAATTAATTTGTAGCTACCATGCTTGGGTTGTTGATGGGTTTGGGATCTCATGATAATTGAGTTTGTTAATAGATGTACGATATACATGCATCTAGAGGTTTTGTCCTTGGTCATCGGTGGAGGATGACGTGGTTGTGTTGAATTGTTGTGTATGCATTATACCATTATTGATTAAACATCGTATGTAATGAAGTGCTGAGATACATTATATATATGTATGCTTGCTAGGGAGGAGGTAGTTATGTGTTAATATACTTTAACACATTGCTTGTATCTTGATGGTTTGTGTATATGTGTTATACATGTTGATTATGCCCTGTTGTGTTGGGTTGGTGGTGTTATACCTTGCGCTAAGAATCAGAGGTACCGTGACCTTCCAGCTAACGCCTGGAGAACTGACTGCGCTGAGAATATAAGGCACCATACCCTTCCAGCTAGCGCCTGGTAAACTGGCATGTTGTTGTGAGAGGTGTATCTTTGGCTTACTACGCACATAGCTAGTAGGGCAAAGTTTTGTTGTTGATATTTCAATGTGTCTGGGAATATCATGGATTGTGTCAGTTACAGTTTTGGAGGACCGAGTTGCCTCATTGTTTTATCTTATGCATGTAGGTGAGTTGTTATCTCCCTTTTTATAACGGTGCATGTATAGATTTGATTGTATCGGGAAGAAGCCAAAATGTCATCTTTGTCTTTTGGAAAGTGTGAAGGAGAACGGACCTTTTTTTCTTTTTTAATAAATATATACATATTTTGAAAAGGCATATCAGTGTATGTTTGGAGAATGGAAGAGGGTAGTGGGCTTATTGAATTTGTTTCCTAAGGTAATGTTAATGTTATGAAAGATCGGGAACGGGGATTAATGAAAAGAAAAGGAAAGATGAATCGCCTATGGCGTTGATTGAAATGGTTGCTTTCAAGAAAAGTTCATACTTATGTATATTTTGTATAAACTGTCACATTACTATTCTAGTATGAGATTGGGTATTCATGATCATAGCTATCTGTTTGTTGTTATTGTTGAGGGCCATGTTGAGATCCCTACTGGACTATATGTTCATGCCACGTTGTTGAATCTTTTTCAGGTGTTGAGCTGAACGTGTTGCAAGATTTGGATCTTCTTATTTGTTGGCCACGGGGCCTCCCTTGTATTGGCAGAATGCCATATGTGTAAAAGGGTTGCACCCTTCTTCTTGATTCATTAATGATGTAAGCCCAAGGGCAATTTATTTGTTATACTCATGATGTATTTATTTGCATACGAATGAGAGCAATGTTATTCACTTTTACGAGTTGAATATATGAGTTTATTTCCGCATATTATCTCTGAAATGGAACTAAGTAAATGAAATTGGTAATACTTCGAGTAATAAAAAGTGGGGCGTGACAAAGAACAAAACTCTCTGCTTTTTTTTTTACCCAGACAGCCATTTCAAAATTCACAAGACATCAAAGCGTAATTTGAATCGCATCTTGAAGTTGAACAAAGTGTGAATCTGACTGAATTCATATGGGAAAAAAAAAAAAAAAAAAACAAACAAACAAACAAACAAAGAAAAATGAGTGTGAGAAATAGAAGAGGAAAGTAGTAGTACCTCAATAGCATTCATGGTGGAATTAAGGAGAGTTGGAAGAGCTCTGGACCCAACATAGGCATCTCCTGCCACTGATAAATTCTGAAACCTCACATCAATCTTTGGAATTTCTATTCCCACTTTGTTGTCATCCAAACCGAACACTCAATTTAACTTCAATAAAATAAATAAAAAGAAAAAATAGAAGTAGAGTAATTCATGAAAAACAAACTTTCTTTTTGGCTTAAATAGGGGGGGAAACGCTACAAAACCAAAATAAATTCCCATCAGTCATTCTAATATGAGGACATTTCAACCCTAGCTCACTCCTTCCTCCGTTCTGAATAATGATTATTTTATGAGTTATTCTAATATAAAACATTCATTGTTTAAAGGCCTCCAGTTGCATTGTTTAAATCCAATTCCTTAAGTGCTTCAATTAAACTAGGCAATGTGATAAGTTGCACACTTGATAAGTATGCAGTATGCAACACCTGTGTTTGTTCTATTTCTATTTGTAGAGTTAAGATGTCAAATACCTAACAATATTTGAAAGAGTGGTAGATGATTTTATGCATTTAATGCAAAATAGGCAAATTAAATAGGCAAATTAATGCAAAATGAAAAATGAAAATGATAACAAACTACAGAATGAGTCAAAAAAGATTATTCAGAACAGGCCATTGACTCAGTAAGAAGATAAATTTAGTTTAATAATGCTAACTACACAACTGAAATTCAATTAGTTATCAGAAATCTAATCTTCCCGCAACAAATTCCCACAGTTTGGCTAAGCTACTGGCTAGATTTTAACCATACACGAGTGTAAATGATCTCAAATACAACAAGTGTCATAATCACAAGCACATTTGGCATTTTCTCAAAACAAAAAAGACAACATATTAAGGAAGAATGACAAAGCAAACAAAGGAAGAAATTGAACAGGTTTTCCAAGAAAATAAATACCAAATCGAGAGAGGCGAGAATGAAGAGCTTGAAAGAGAGAGAGAGAGAGAGAGAGAGAGAGAGAGAGAAATCGATACCTTGTTGGAGCTTCGAAATCGAGAGAGAGAAATCAATACCTCGCTGAAGCTTCGAAATCAAGAGAGAGAACTTCAAAATCGAAATTGCTCTGAAATGAAATCACTGACACTGATCTGAATCTCTGAATCTCAAAGATGAATCTCTGAGAGGGTTGATAGAGAGAGAGATCTAGAGAGAGAGAGAGAGAGACACCGCTTTGGAGCTTCGAAATCGAAATCGCTCTAAGATGAAATAACTGAGACCGATCTGAATCTCTGAATCTCAAAGATGAATCTCTGAGAGGGTTGACAGAGAGAGAGATCTAGGGAGAGAGAGAGACACCGCTCTGGAGCTTCGAAATTGAAATCACTCTGAGATGAAATCACTGAGACCGATCTGAATCTCAAAGATGAATCTCTGAGAGGGTTGACAAAGAGAGAGAGAGAGATCTAGGGAGAGAGAGAGAGAGAGACACCGCTCTAGAGCAACATCGTGAGAATGATAAGGGGTAAGACAGAGTTCTGAGGCAGGCAAGATTTGAAGCCGTGAGGATTCAAAATAAGGGTTTACATAGGCTTTAACAATTATTCACAGATTCAAAAGAGGCACGTGAGGTCTAACGCATTTGGAGGCATTTCTCAACGCCTTCTATTACAAAACGGCGCCGTTTTAATTAAAGAAATATGCGATGTTTTTAAAATGCTGCTAAATATTAAGAAAAATAACGTTTTAAAAAGTGTCGTCAAAAAAACAAAACCCGTATTTCTTGTAGTGTATACATTCTCATTTAGATCTCATTTGAGAAGTGATTCATAAGTTAATTTATTAAAATTTTAGTTTATTTAAATTATATTACTTTTTTATTTTTTATCCATCTTCTCATAATAAATAAAAAAATAAATTTATTTAACCCTTTTCAAAACAAGCCACGGTGCACACCACTGACAACATTCTCATATAGTGCACACCACTGGCACCAGGGAGCCATTGACAACGTTCTTATATAGTGGTGTTTTGAGAAGTTAGCAAAAAAAATTGATTTTTTAATTTTTTTAGTCTATTTTATCTTTTTATGAATAAAAAATATAAGAAATGATGTGACTCAAGCACCGTTTGGCAATGCAAATTGGGGCTATTTTAGCCATTACGGGACAAAAGAGGCTAAAGTAGTCAAATGGAGACAAAAGCCACCGCAATTGATTGGCAACAACCCACTTCAAGGTAAATTTACCAAACTACCCGCACATGAAAAACCATAAATAAAAACAAATTAATGTATACAAATAAAAATAAAAATGGCAAAAATGTAAATTAAAAAAAAAAAGAACCACAAAAATACGCCTCATCCACACAAAAAAAAAATAAATTAAAAACAGAAATTAGCATTTGCCATGAAATTTAAAAAAGAGTAAAACACATGAAAACTCATTTTTGAAAAAAAAAAAAACTAATGTATACAAATAAAAAAAAATGACAAAAACGTAAATGGAAAAAAAAGAACCACAAAAATACGTCTCATTCAAAAATTAACATTTTCCACGTCATTTAAAAAAAACATAAAAAATCCTTTTCCAAAAACAAAAAATAAATTAAAACAAAAAAACCGAAATTATCATTTTTCAGGTCATTTGAAAAAAAAAAAAAAGACAACATAATAAAGCCTTTTCGAACAAAAAAAAAATAAAAAAAAAAAACAACAACAACAACAGAAAACACATTAAAATGAAACTGAAATAAGCATTGTCAACGTCATTTAAAATTAAAAAACAAGACAAAAAACCTTTTCAAAAAAAAAAAATTAAACAAAATAAAAAGTCAATAAAATGAAACCGAAATTAGCAGTTTCCACGTCATTTCAAAAAAAAATGAAAAAGCCTTTTTCAAAATAAAAAAAAAACAAATTAATATATATATATATATAAGAAGGCAACAACATAACACCCAAATTTACATTTTCAACCTCATGTTAAAAAAAAAAAACATAAAAAAGCTTTTTCCAAAAAAAAAAAAATTGAAAACAATAAAAAAAAATGACAAAAACGTAAATGAAAAAAAAAGAACCACAAAAATACGCTTCATCCAACCAAAAAATATAAATAAATAAATTTAAAAACAGAAATTAGCAGTTGCCACGTAATTTTAAAATAAATAAAACACATGAAAAACCATTTTTGAAAAATAAAAACAAATTAATGTATACAAATAAAAATAAAAATGAGAAAAATGTAAATTAACAAAAAAAAGAACATAAAAAATAGGCCTCATCCAACCAGAATAAATAAATAAATAAATTTAAAAATAGAAATTAGCAGTTGCCACGTAATTTTAAAATAAATAAAACACATGAAAAACCTTTTTTGAAAAATAAAAAAAAATTAATGTATACAAATAAAAATAAAAATGAGAAAAACGTAAATTAACAAAAAAAAAGAACATCAAAAATATGCCTCACCCAACCCAAATAAATAAATAAATAAATAAATTTAAAAACAGAAATTAGTAGTTGCCACGTAATTTTAAAATAAATAAAATACATGAAAAACCATTTTTGAAAAAAAAAATTAATGTATACAAATAAAAATAAAAATGAGAAAAACGTAAATTAAAAAAAAAAGAACATCAAAAATATGCCTCATCCAAAAAAAAAAATTAAAAACAGAAATTAGCATTTGCCACGCAATTTAAAAATAAATAAAGCACATGAAAAACCATTCTTGAAAAATAAAAACAAATTAATGTATACAAATAAAAATAAAAATGACAAAAACGTAAATTAAAAAAAATGAACCGGAAAAATACGCCTCATCCAAAAACAAAAAGTTAAAAACAGAAATTACCATTTGCCACGTAATTTACAAATAAATAAATAAAACACATGAAAACCCATTTTTAAAAAATAAAAACAAATTATTGTATACCAATAAAAATGAATAAGACAAAGACGTAAATTAAAGAAACAGAACAAATTAATGTATACAAAAAGAAAAATGACAAAAACATAAATTAAAAAAAATTCATAAAAATACGCCTAATCCCCCCTCCCAAAAAAAATCCGCACCAATGACGCTGACGTAAAGATGTATGGCAAGGCGTAAAAATATAAAAAATCACTTCAAGGGCAGTTTGGTCATTCACCATGAAGACACCTCACCAAAAAGTCAAAAAGTCAAAAAAAGTCAAAAAGCCCTTTCCAAACCAGACTTTTTAGCTCTAGGTTAAAATAACTAAAAAAGTCAAAAAGTCAAAAAATCAACCCATTACCCAAACGGAGGCTTAAAATAGATAAAAAATTAAAAATTGACTTTCAAATAAATGGGCCTAGGGAGCCTACGTAGATGCAGGTTTTGTTGTCCATCAAATCAATGGGCCTATCCCAACTCCCTCATAATAATTTGAATCATTCATGTGCGGGCGCCTTGTTGATGTTATTTTAATAATTGTTTAACTTTTATAAAAAAATATATACAAGAATAAAAGGAATGATGCAATAATTTATAGTAATATTTTGATTTTTTTTATTAAAATTGAAAGTTGCCAAACGAGGGATTGGATTGTCTCGAGTTGGACAATTTAATTGGATCGTCCAGTCTAATTCATTAAGGGTCTATTTTGGGCCTGTTTCGATGGTCCGAACAGTTTAATATGTAGAATTCGTCAAATATTTCATTCTTATAAAAAAACATATTGATCAGATATCGATAGTCACTTAATCAATTTACATTTTTGTCAACAAATATTTTAAAAATTATATTTACCATTGACAGAAATGTGAACTGATCAAGTGGATGTTGATATTTGATCAATGTGATTTTTTTTTTTTTTTTTGCAGAAATGAAATACTTGACGAGTTCTACACATTTAACAGTTTGGATTATCGATTTGGACTTCATGGTGAGCCCACAGAAACCTAACAACACAATCTAATTCGATTAAGACTAGAGACAAACTTAAGTCATATAAAAAATTAAATTGATTAAATATCTGTAATCACATATCTAAAGTTACATGATCATAATATATTTTTTTAAATGGTATTATTTATTCTTACTTTTTTTTTCTTAGGATTCTCCCACATCTTTCTTTCTTTTCTTTTTTTTGACTTCTAATTTTGTTTAAATATAAAATTTTATTTTTTAAAGACAAATATAATGATTAATTCTTTTCATAAATAATCTATTTAACAAAATTTAAAAAATAAATGAATTAAATCAACTTGGGAGACCGAGTGACCTGTATTCGCGTCTTAAAATGCAGTGAGTGAAATATTTGTAGTTTGAGCTTATGGATTAGCGACAATCTCTTTAAGTTGTAACTTAATTTTACTAACATATAGTAACCTCCTATCTTTGATAATAAAATAAAATAAACTCGGGAGATCGGAGTAGGCCTAATGAAGGGAAACGGGGATACTGTTGTGACTAACGCACAACAGTTATTGTTGTGCTCTTTGTGGGAGGTTATCCTGAGTGTTTTTCGATGATATGAACCATTCATATTGTAGGGTTCATCAAGAATATTATTCATGTAAAAAATCAAGTTAATCAGATATTTATAATCCCATGATTAAGTCCTAATTATTTTTAAAAATTTATGAAAGTTATGTTAACCGTTAATTTTTATAAAAATAAATGTGCTTTGGTTATAGGGCTACAGATATCCAATAAACTTAATTTTTTTGTATAAATGATTTACTCGATGAACTCTACAATTGAGTAGTTCAGATTATCAAAAAATATTTAGAACGACCTTTCACAAAAGGTACAACAATAACTATTGTGTCTTAGGTACTATAGTATCCCCTTTCCCCAATGAAGGAGACTGCACCCGTAGCAGGCACGAGCACCCCGTGCTTGAACATTACTACCCTTGTCTAAGGTCTCGTTTGGCATGCGAGAGTTTTAGCCTAAAAATAAAAAAATTATTAAAAAAATCAAAAATTCTATAATCTTATACAAAAAAGTCAAAGATTCCCTTTTTCTCTCTGCTTTTTGCACATCTTTTCGTAAACAATCAAAAATTCATTCTAAACATACTAGCTTTTTTTAACTCATATTTTAGCCAAAAAATTAAAAAGTTACTACAATAGTCTTTTTCCAAACGAGGCCTAAATTGGTTAGAGTTTTACGTAAAAAAAAAACTGACCATTGACTTCGCCTTAAAAAAAAGCCCATTATTGGAGGAATTATTTATCCTCCGTTTAGTTTAGTTTTAGAATTATGATCTGAGTGTAGAGTTGTGATTTAAGTATGAAATTATAAATTGAGTTTTGGAAAAAAAAAAAAAAAATTTTGTTTGGTTATAAGTTTTGAAAAGAATTTTAAAAAATGTTTTTGAATTTTGAATTTTGAAAAGAATTTTGAATTTTATTTTGTAAGAAAATCTATTGACATTAGTTATGAGAAATCATTTTTATTTTTTTAATATTTTGTTGAAATTGTTAAATTTTATACTTTAAACTCTATGTTTCATAGATCAAAAGGTATAGGTCATGTATAGCGATCTCAGTTTTTACCCGACTCTTGTGATGTTCCGGGCTTGGGTTTAATACCTTCATATTGTTGTCTATCTCTTTCTTCCCTTGTATACCTTTGAAATTTGTCTTTAGTTTGTTATGGTTGTGTTTGGAATAAGTTGGTTACTTAGTTTTCAAACTTTGTGTTGCCCAGATTTTTGGTCTTACGCTCGAGCGTCCATTCTTGCGCTCGAGTGGGCTATGTACATTTTGGTCCTCCGCTCGAGCGACCTTTCTTGCGCTCGAGCGGGAGTTGCAAACTCTCAGTACTCTGCACTTCTGCAAAAGTGTTGGAGGAATGTTTTTCACGCTCGAGCGGCGTTTCTTACGCTCAAGTGGGTGGGCGCTCGACCGTCTCTTCTTGAGCTCGAGTGGTTGGTCTGTCGTTTGCAAGAGTTCTGGAGGTGTGTATTCTGCGCTCGAGCGGGCCTCTTCTTGTGCTCGAGCAAAACAAATCTTTGTGTCTAACGCTCGAGCGTGAAACCCTCCACGCTAGCGGACTGCGCATATATCAGATCGCAAAAAGCACTTTTTATATCACTTTTTCATATCTTTTCAACCAAAACCCTAAAGTTGAGAGCCTCTCTCTCTAAAATACTCTCTCTCTCTTTCTCTACATTTTGGCCTAGATCCATTGATCTCTCCACCCTACTCCCTTTGATAAAAAAATGAAGCTTCTCAAGATCTTCTCTTTGAACCGATTAGGGTTCGATTTCAGTTTTTTTGGCGTTTTTCTCATGCTTGGCTCGTCTTCTCTCTTTGAGGTAGAGATATTCTATACTTTAATATGAGTCTTAACCTGGTTATTTGTGGTTATGTATAAATGATGGAAATCTTGGGAGTTGTTGGGTAAACTTGGGGCTTGTTCTCAAATTGAAATAGGGGTTTCTATATTATGATCCATAGATGATTATAGGATTTTGAATATGAGGACATCTTGTGTTAAAATGATGAATTTTAGCCTTTGGGTAAATATTTGAATAAGGGGGAGATTTACCCTAAATGTGTTTTGAATATTATTTTGTATAAATAATGAAATTGATGTGAGAAATGTGAAATTGGGAGAAAGTGTAAATGAATGGTGTAGTTGTATTTGTTTAATCACTTATTCATGGAAATTTGATAAATTATCTATTATAAATGTTGTATATCTGTTTAGAAATATCTGTATTGGGCTATCGGTGGAGGATAACTATGATTATTGTAGAAATTGCATGATGATTAGATGGATTGAAACTAATCATTTAAGTTTGTCATTGAATATGACGGTATGACTAAGGCATTGAATATGTGTTATGGATAGTCATTGTATATGACGATGAATTTAAATACATTGTATATGTATAATGTTTTGGGAGAAGAAATGGAATGTACTCCATTGTTTGGGAGAAGATAGGGGATAGACTCCATTGAGAATTAAGTTGGCCGGAGTGTCCAGGGTGAAAGTCTCGAAATCTTTTGTATACATGGGTGCCGATCCCACGGACGAAATTTTCGTAAAATGACAAGGTTAAAGTGTTTGTATGATGGTTATATGGATAGGGAACCACTGAGTTGCAGTTTCAGTTGGATCATTTGAAAATTTTTGTATATTTACCATATGACTTGGAATGAAATGAATTAACTCGAAATGAATAAATGAGAATGAACATCAGAATTGAATGGTTATGGAAAGAATGTAAGTTGATTATGAATATTGCACATTTATCTGATACTTATATCATAGTTAAACTTCATACATTGTATTAGATTGTTTCTACTAGGCTATGACTCACCCTACTTGGGAAACCATTTTTAGGTACCGGTGACATACTTCCTCCAAGGACATAGCTTGAGAGGACCTAGGAGCTTGATGCTCTATTTTGTTGTTTTGTGTTTAAACGTTTATTCAAGTCGATGGCTTAACATGTATAGAGCTTAGGACTCTCTTTTGTTGTAAACAAGTGATATCTTGGAAAGATGTAAATCCGTAGGGCATTTATTTTGTTAATTATTAACTAATGTTACATGCTATAGATTCAGGATAAACATTTATGAATGTATAATGCATGTAATATCTTTTGTAACATAAATTCTGATGAATGAAAGGATATTGATTCTATTATGTTCACTTCTCTTATGAATTGGTTTATCTGTAATATTTTGGGAGCGTGACATCATGCAATCACTTAGTTTTTCTTTTTTTAATTAAAGGGAGAGAATCTATATAATTTGAAAATAATTAATAGTTAATAATCAAGCACTCTCTTCCACTGTATCAAAAGATATAGCTACTAGCCAGTAATAAGTGTACAATTTTATTTTTTTAAAAGTACAACACAAGGCCACAGTTGATCATGACTCAGCCTAAACTCGAGTCTTTACCACGGTAGGGGATGCTCTTTTTTGGTGAATATTTGGTAGGATGCTGGCTCAAACTTAGGCCAACATATTATATAAAAGAGTTTTTTTAAATTGTAAGGGAGATCACCCTCTCTTGCCTCGTGTCTAGGTCCCATCCTTGGTACCCTCCTTTTACTAATCAAAAGCTCTGAGTTGGTGAAGAGAACATTTTAATGTAAAGACTAAAGTGTTGTTAGAGAGAAGTCGTGAGAGAATTATTTTGCAAATAAGAAAACACAAGGGCAAACTAGAACAAGGTTAATTATATACAAGATTAAGAGAAATTGCCATTGTTAGTGTGTGTTACCAAATGTCACAATGAGAATGTAGATAATGTATTTAGATTTTGAATTTAAATAGAAATTTGCAAAGGAAAAGAAAAGCGGGGGTGAAACGTGTGGTCGGTCACACAGCCTTTTCAAATTATTATTTTTTTTTTTTAGATAGGAGCCTCTTCATATTTGTAAAACAACAAAAGGTGAAAAAGGTGCTGCTTCTGCGTATTGTTCCTAACCCATACAAGGCAAAAGAAATGGGATCACTGATATATAACACAGAACAAGAACAAAATCTTTGCGTTCACCAAAACATTATACTGATTTCTTCAGCTTTTACCCCAAAACTCTCGATGAAGTGTAACCATACAAATATTCTTAGTGCTTCTCAGAAGAAATAAACACACCCACATGGACATTCATCTAAGTGGCCAAGACCAATCGCAGATGACGAAATTGCCAGCAACAAAAAACTGGCTTTACAGTTCATAGCTCTATACAAATAAACGGTAATTTGATTTCAATATCTTCATCTTTTGATAAAATTTTATAGGCAAAAAAGAACATGCAAAAAAAAAAAAAAAAAGTTGTCATTCTCTCCTCTGTATGCCTAATTACCAGTCAATCCAGTGAAGTGCTTCTTCAAGGCCCGGTCTTTCCTGTAATGATTTCTTCCCCCTCCTCCCCTCCTCCCTCTACCCCTAGAATTCCCACGTCCCCCAACCTCGGTGACATCAGTCTCACCTTCCTGCTCCTCATTTGATTCTGTCAGCCTCTTAACCGCACCCAAAGGAAGGTTACCACCACGTCCAAGACCATGGATTAATTCTCTCTGGGCTTGATTAACTAGCGTCGCTTCATCGTAATTCGAAACTGCAACTGAATCTGCCACTTTGTAGCTGTAGTTCTTACCATCCTTGACAAAGAACTGAGGCTTCTTTCGTGAGTTCCATTTAGAATTGGCAGCACTCGGAGCAGAACTTCCAGCCTCTGTCTCCCATGATTTTCCCCGATTTGAATTTATTTTCTCTCCCAGTATCTCAGTTTCCTCCACCCCTGAATCAGCAACACTGAGACCTAAATCATCAAAAGAGTCATCGTACTCATCTTCATACTCAAGTTGGAGTTGCGATATTAGGCCAGTGGTCTTTGCCAAAACCTTTTCATCTCTGGAATCTAGGGCTGCAGAATCAGATGAGGTGACTTTAGACTTCCTGACAAATCTCCCAACTGAAGACGACGATGATGACAATGATGGGCCCACAGTTCGTCGATCCGTGATTGTAAGTGCCACATTGGTAGAGGGTGGGGGGGACATAGGTTCGAATAGTTTCCCTTTCCCTTTATCGTTGCTGCTCACAGAAGTGGACTTGGGAGGTGGAATAGTTTCTAGTGACGGGTCCAGTGACTGTAAATCTTCATGGAGGGTTCCTTCCAAAATCCTCTGGATCACCTCTTCTGGATTCTGGTTATAGACTTCAAGACAAGCAGATAAGAAGCCCCTGCCATAGTCGGGGAAAAGGTCTCTTATTTGACTAATTTTGGACTCGACAATTGCAGTGTCTTCATCCACCTGCAACTTCTTGTTTGTCAGAGAGGTTGGTACATGAGGTATCTCCTTAGTATTGGCTTCCAAAGGATGCTTCGTGATTCCAGAAAGATATTGGAATTGTTCATCATCCATTAAAACCCATCCTGCATGATAACATTGGAAGTAATGATTTCACAAGCAAGGATTGATTCAAAAGATAAGTTTGCAAAATAATAACGAGCATATAGCGTACAAGAATGAACATTCAATAATCTGTGTGATGGTTCTCTCCAAGACATACTCTATTATACAGTAGTTGTTCTCTAAAAGGTCAAACAATCCCCAAGCATATTGAATAATCACAATCAGTTTTGTAGCAAATTGTACATGCTTAGCGCATGTTACATAAAAATACTCATTTTTTTATATGCATGATGTGGAATGCTTTAATAAATACTAAAAAAGTTCTGACAAGTTGGTAAACGTTATGTCCGTACAGAAAGCCCCGAAGCTTTCATATCAAATTAGCAAATGTTTTATGAGATAATCATACCAGTCTTAGCAAGAATAGCAGGTATAAGCATATAGTTTTCCATGCTGCCCAGATAAACAAACAAAAAAAATATGATGATTGGCCACTTTTTTCCATGATACAGTAAATATATTCACATAACTACATACCACTTTCTCAAGCCATTGACAAAAACACCATCAACTTTAGAGGAGGGAATTTGTTTATGTAGTGTTTTGCAGCATAAGATATTTGTGTACCTCCTCTCCTCGTCTGTATAATTTTTTACCTCAAGTTGATGCATTTATATCCTGAATCAGTTGCTTCCCTGACGTAGGACATATTAGGAAACTAAAGCTGAAGGCTGCCTACAATATGAATTATGGTGGGTTTCGGATATGGAAAGCATAGAGTGAAAAAAGCTTGACATTTAGCTTGTTTTTATAAGCCGGATTGCAAGATTCTGGAATTAGTCGTAGCAATTCACTGGACAGTCATCGTTTAGGAGTTTTCAGGTGTTAATTCAAAGGTTAGAGTTTTGGGAGTGACGAATAAACTTTTTTAATGCAATAGTAACCCAAGAATAATAACTTAGTTGGTTTCCTACATAGAGCTCCTTAGAAATAACTCCATAAGATAAAGTTGCTCAAAGCATAACACAAAGCCTTTAAAACTCAACTCTAATGAAATAGTAACCCAAGGTTCGTGGAAGAAGAATCTTAGTTTCCTACTTAGAGCTCCTTAGAAGTAACTCTACAATATAAAGTTGCAAAAAATATCACAGAAAGCCTCTAAAACTCAACTCTAAGGTGAGGTTGCATAAAGCATCAATTAAAGCCTCCGAACTCAACTCTACGTAATAGAAGAATTAAGGCCTTGTTTGGTTTGTATTTG
The DNA here is from genome assembly GCF_055761805.1 of Camellia sinensis. NCBI lineage: Eukaryota > Viridiplantae > Streptophyta > Magnoliopsida > Ericales > Theaceae > Camellia > Camellia sinensis. Next base: position 73,928,369 of record NC_138966.1, on the reverse strand, counting down.
AGAAACATGTTTTGAGATAAAAAGTACGAAAATTTGTTTGGTTTGATTTTTTTTCAAAAGATGTTTTGAAAAATTATTTTAAGAGAGAGTTTTGGAAAAAGTGATTGATTTGATGTGTATGAGAGAAAGATTTGTTTGGAAAATTTGTAAACCAAACAAGTTTTGGAAAAAAAATTTGAAAAAATTTGTTTGGTTTGATTACTTTTGAAAACTTATTTGCAGAGATTTTTCTCAAAATTTTTTGAGAAACACAAGCCAAACAAGGCCTAAATATTTCTGCTAGTTCCGCTAATTATTCTGTTTTTTTTTTTTTTGTGTGTGTGTGTGTGCGCGCGCGCGGAAGATCTCTTCTTCTCTTTGTACATTCTCGCTTTTCTTTATAATTAATAAAAGACAAATTACACTAACCTCCACTGAGGTTTTGAGAAAATATGACATATCTCATAGTTTTGGCATAACTACATTGGGCTCTCTTATGATTTTAATTCACATAACACTTGGCCCCTATTTCATTAATAACTCATTGGTTATTCAAATGAAAAAATGATGTTATCATCTCTTTCACACTGAAATATATATTTTTCTTTATTTATCCTTCTGTTTTCACACTATTTGCATTAGTTTTGGTCTACGTTACACGGACTCGGATGCGGATATCAGATGTGGGTGCGTATCTAGGGATCGGACACTTCAAAACTAAAAATCGACGATATGTGGATATGAAGACGAGTTAAAAAAAAAGTTAAGAAATAATAGATTCTATTAAAAAAATAAATAACAAATAAAAATTATATTAGGCATAAAATAAATTGTATTACATATATAATTTAATATGGTATATTATATAAATTACATTGTATAAAATAAATTATATTAAAAAGGAGAGAGAGAGAGAGAAGAAAACAGAGCGGAGAGACGAAGACATCGAAAGTAAGAGAGGATAGAGAAGAAGAGAACAATCAAGAGTGAAAGAAAAGAGAGACGAAGAGAATGATCGAGAGAGACAAAGAGAGAGATGACAGATCGAGAGATAGAGAACAAAGTCGAGTGAGAGAAAGAGAGGGAGATCGAAGAAGATGAAAATCGCACCTAAGATGAAGATCGAAGCCCTAATCTCCATTTTCATAGTCCTAATTGCAGGTATGCCATTTTTCTTCGTCATATGCCGTATCCACTTTCTCCATGTCGTATCCCGGCCGGATTCCATACCCGTACCCATGTTGTGACGGGTCGTGTTGTGTCGTGTTGGCATGAGTACTTCGTCAAAATTGAGGAGTCCATGTAACATGGTTCCTTTAACCTTACTAAAAGAAAGATTGGTGTAATTATGCCAAAATGACGAAGGTAATTGTATTTTCTCCCATCCTCAAGGAGGATAACTTGGGGATAATAAAACTTTGATTTTGATTATTCTAGATCAAATAAAAATTACATATACCCCAAAACGTAACTTGAGTCCATAAGATGGCGTATGAATAAACACTAAAAGCCATGTCCAATAAATTGTAAAATTACCAAAAGACCCCAGACACCTGAACCATGATTATAAATATAACCATCAACAATCTAACACATAAAATACAGGGAAAAAAACTTCAATTCAACCAAAATAAGTTAATAAAATATCTAGAGCACGCTCCGTGTGAAATTTTAGATTATCCTCTTATCCCCTTTACATGCTTGCCAATCATTCCAAATAGTCATCATTAACAAACTTTTGAGAAAGGCCAAGTGAACAGCAGCCCAAAAAATTGAAAATATATGAATATTGGATCTATCCATGAAAACAAAACACAAATAAAACTTCAATACAAATAATTCAATAGAATAACTGTTCTTGACATTGTTCAAAAACCTAGTTCAATTATGCTTACAGAATGAAGAAAAAAATGGTATTACCTGCCTATGTCATTTGTTACCATGCTTCCACTTCTTCAACTTTAATTTTAAATATTTTACAAAATATAGAAAAATAAAGAATCCAAAGGCTTAGGCCTTTTGAAGCAAGAAGTGGAATACATTGCCTAAACCTTTTGTCTTTTTAAATTTTAAGTACTCTTCACACTCACTGTCTCAGCACTTAACACACCAATAAGAAGAAAAAAGTATTACTGTGTTGGTAGAGTAACTAGAATTGAGCAAAATCTCTTCAAAACCAGCTTTTTTTAATAAGAATACATACCTGTACTCTGCAAAAACTCAACTCTCTCCATTATCTTGTGCTTTTTTTCAACATTTTGGAAAAATGTTGCCCAGCTCCAGCCCTCTTGAGCATATGAATATCCTCCACTGATTTCCCTAAAAGTCTGAACCAAAATGTCTGCCCTTATGACAGGATCCTCCACTTTTGCTGGGAACATCTTTGTGACAACTGGAAGGGGGAAGCTGCCTTCAAACACTTCATCACTAAGATAGCAAACATCTAGTAAATTCCAACCAAATTTCACTATCCTCATTGATAACATCTTCAAACTCAGAGTGATATTAGAAAGCATATCACCATTTGTTCCCTGAAGTCCATCTTCTCCTGTAGTAAAGATAATTCGAAATCCCCTCTGTAAAGATGGAAGCAATGAATCATGTAATCTTGCTAGGGTACTGAGCAATTCCTCATTTCCAAAACTGCATTTACAAAAGATTTAGTTGGATGGTGCTTCACAAGCAATTCAAAGTACTGATAAAATGGAAAGGAATTGGACTTATAATTAAAGATATTGACAAGTTAGCTTGGTATTGTCTAATATGTATAGTTGTCTACATTCAGAATAAAACACAACCATAACAACTGGAAAATGTAAACATAAATAGCTTCAGAACCCTCGTTTCCCACTTTTTCACATTATTGACTGAGACAACCCGGATAACTAATCTTCACTTCCCATCTTATGCATTTTCTGTGTCCTTGCATATAAAGATGTGGAGAACTTTCCATTTTACCTAGTACCATAATGTCGCTAAGATGTGCTCATGTGCACTTGTTGCTTATGCTATTTCACATTACATTATAAATCTATTCCCCACCCCCACCTCTTTCTTGTTTCAGAATACAGAAAATTATCCAACCTTGAGCATACCAAGAATTAGTGATGCCACCCATTTACATAGCTACAAAACAAAGGAAAACACCAAACTCCTATTAAAAGACCCTGTGCACTCCTTACAACTCAAATGGTTCAATGAAGTCCAAAAATTGTTCCATGTTAGGATTCTCCCTCCCCAAGGTTCAACTACTTCGTTACATAGACTCTCCTAAATAAGTGAAGTACTCATGCTGGACACTTTACACAGGTAAAGGTATGAGATGTGTCCAGCATGTGTAGTTGGACATTTACCCAAATGTTTAGAATATCCCCCAAAAAAAGGCTCTATGTCACCTTGTAAACACCATTTAATTCCAAAAAATAAAAGAATATTAAGAAATATAATTATTTTGCTATGTACCTATGTCAATAGACTAAAAAACACAAACACTTCTAAGAAGATGCATGTCCATATCCAACACCAACACTCATTGGATAGTTCCCAACATGTATCAAACACATATCCAAACGTGTCATATTATTTTTAAAAATTTTAGACTCAAACATGCTTCAAACATTTAGGGACATGCATGAAATAAATTATAAACAAAATAATTTAGAGCTCTGCTATCGAAATCTTTCAATTCACAATTCAATTCATGATTCAATTTGCATTTTTTGCAAAATCGATACGAATCTATGGATGAATCTATTTTGGAAGTGAATCTCTAATGAATCGCACGATTCACGATTCGATACACTTTTTACGATTCACGATTCGATACACTTTTTACGATTCACGCAATTCTTAAAACTATCGTGTCCAACATATTTTCAACTCCTTTTTTCTCCATTTTTTTAGTAAAAATGAGATAATGTAACTTCTAATAGCGTTTATTGCCAGAATAACCAATATATACGATTTTTTGTTATTTTAGTAATTATGATCATTGAGTTTTTAATAAGATCCAATCAGATTCAATCAAACACAACGGGTGTGTTTGGTTTATGTTTCGAGATAAATTTTTAAAAAATATTTTGGGAAAAGAGTTTAGAAATTTTTTTGGTTTGTTTGGTTGTATATTTTAAAAATAGTTTTGGAGTTTGAGATGATTTGATGTTTTGTTGTACTTCAGTAGATGTAAGTAAGAGAAAAAGTGATTGAGAATGAGAGGAAGAGAGAAAAAGTGATTGATTGATGTGTAGGAGAAAAAAAAGTGATTTTGAAAAAAAAATTCAAATAATTTGAACCAAACAAAATTTTGAAATTTTTTTTCAAAAATTATATCTTGAGATACAAACTAAACAAGCCCAACATGTTTTTCTTCTCATTTTTTTCCTTTAAAAAACAAAATCATAATATATCTTCTTCTAAAGATGTTTAAGATTAAAGAAACTTACACAATGAATTATCTATTGTTTTTTTATTAAATTAAATATAGTTAAATATTACATGGGTGATGTCAGTTATACCTTTTAAAATATTTTAGACTTTAAAATAAAAGATCCTAAATATTTTTTCTTATTATTTGGTCATTGTTACTTAGAAAAGTATGTATGCTTATTGTCCACATATCAATATCATTGTTAAATTATTGTTACTTTAAAAATTGAAAGTTTATCTTTGTTTACTTTCTTTATTAAGAATGGTTGATAAGAAATATTTAAAAAAAAAAGAAAAGTAAAATGATGATCTTACATAGGAATCGTTGTTAATTTCTTACCTATTAAACTATGTGATCATCATTCAAAACAACATTTTCATTGATTTAAGTCTAAATATTTCATATTCATAAGATATATTTAACATCCAAGTGTGTAGATATATTTTTCTAAATAATTTAGAAAAAATGACTGAATGTTTACGATTCACGATTTGATTCGATTCGATTCACGATTCGGTACGAGGCCATTTCGATTCATAATTCGAATCCCGATTTGACAACTATAATTTAGAGGATACAATGATGAAAGAAAATTAAGATAAATATATATCTATTGATCTCTCTCCTTTAAACTTCAGGATTAGTATTTGTTGCATTTTGAATATTCATAGATATGACATATAATAAACATATAAAACTACATATTTTGTATGCATCCTTCATGTGTCATGTTGTGGGTCCTTGTTGTGTCCATGCTTCTTAGTCCTTTGACATGAGTAGAGATGGCAATTTAAACCCAGTCCGACCCCCCGACCCCGATTAACACGGGGATTTCTCAAAAAATACCCCCAACGGGCCGGAGACGGTGATAAGTTGTTCCACCCCGGCCCCAGCCCTGTTCCCCGTCCCGATTCTGCCCCGCCTCCCTCTCCTCTCTCACTCACCAACCCACTATATATAATATATACTCTTCTCTCTCTCTCTTATCACAGATCTAATCTAACAAAACTCCTCTCATCTCTCATTTCAAATCTCTCTCTCTCATCTCAGATCCCCTCTTCCTCCGCCGCTCTCTGTCTCTCGTCTCTACGCCGCCGTGGCCGCACTCCGCCGCTTGATACCAGTAGCGCAACCAGTCTCCATCTTCTCTCCTCTCTCAACCGATCGAGACCTCTCTTCTCTCCCTGTGTCTGTGTGTGTGTGTGATGATGATGGCGACTCAGATCACAGTCTCAGATCTGCAGATGTGTGTGTGTGTGTGTGTGTGTGTGTGTGTGTGTGTGTGTGAGATGATGATGATGAGGGGTTCTGTACCTCAGCTGGCTGAAGATTGGTTATGAGGATGATGAGGGGTTCTGTCATGAAGGTGTGTGTGTGTGTGTGTGTGTGAGATGATGATGATGAGGGGTTCTGTAACTCAGCTTTGTAACTCAGTCACCGTCGGGAATGTTTCGGGGTCGGGGAAACCCGATCCCCGTTAGGGGACAGGGGTGGGGGGAGTGAGGGGTTCCCCGTCGGGGATCGGGGGCAGGGATGGGGGGTTCCATACTTTCGGGGATCGGGGACGGGGAGGGCAATCCCCGGCCCCGCCCCGTTGCCATTCCTAGACATGAGAATAACATGAATTTGAATTTGATGCTTAAACACATTAACACTCATACCTAAGTCCATGTAACATAGACCAATATACAAAATGACCAAAAACGAACTCTTCAACCTATGCAAAGGTTGTTTTACACCCTTACGTGTCCTCATATGACATTCTCACCCCAAAAAAATCCACATTATGCATGGGGGAACCAACAATTAAGCTTTCCTCTGACATTTTCCATTGATCCCCCTCTCCAACAATGCAAAGCATCTACCAATACTCTGAATTTCCTAGGCATCCCAAACATCACCAAAATCAATTCCCACAACTCCCTCATGACCTCAGTGAATCAGAAAATGGGACACATATTCCCCACCTTCCTTGCATAAGCAACACCAATTAACAAGGTAATATGTTACTGTGTTCTGACAGTATCGGCATAGCTACATTATCTTAAATAGACACAGCCTATCTAGAAAAAGAACCATCCAAAAAGACCTAATAGGTTACTGTGTTCATCCTCAAATTGATCATTGACTCATTGAACCGGTTACATTACAAAAACTAAAGCCATTATTTTATATTCATTCATTAGAATGATCGTTGAGTTGTATTTTATAATAGGTACCCATAATGCTCCTCAGATGTGCATTTGTGGTTGTTTCTGATGTTTGAAATTTTTGGAATTTTCATATACCAGCCAATTGTTCAATATCAAGCAAGGCAAGAATAACCAATTTCATAGGAGCCTGCCAATACCATGGCCAAAATTTATAAACCATGCAACAAGTAGAAGGTTCCGCTTCAAGATTTCTCAGTTCATAAATTAACATGTTTCTGAGGGTATGGCTACATGATCTCAAATAGTAACCGACAGATCTAGTAAACAACCCATTCATGAAAACCAAATGGCTTACCTTTCATTCATTAGATTAATCATCGACTCAATGAATCCAATAAATATGTTACAAAAACTAAACCCAAAACCGTGGATGATTGCATATCAATTCATATGGTAAAAACAAGTTTTAAATATCTGTCATTAAGTAGTGGGACTTTAGCTTTATGATACTATTATTCACTCAGTTATCGACCGATATATGACCATATCACCAATACAATACATACCCTGTTATTTAAAAACCAGCTCCATTCTTAAGAGATAAATGTCAAATTTCCATCATAAGTTCGATACCTCATTTCAACAGGGCATGAGAAAAAGACGGCTGCAGGCTTGTATGCACTTACAAAAGCATCCATGGATACAATAGCATCATTTATGAAGTCCATTACCTGGGGAGAAAACCAGAAAAGTTCATAATCACTGAAATATAAGGTCATGCATCTGTACTAAAAAGTAAGAGAAAGAGGTGAAGAGACACTTTGTTTGCTCTGGAGATTATTTCCAAACAAAATTCTTCTTTCAGTGGCTTGCATAATTAAAGAAAAATAATTTTTGCCTGCATGGTGCCTGTATAAGAAATTTATGTTTAATACTAATTTAGAGAAACTTTTTCCTCCAATATTTTAGTGTAATCATTTGAAACTAGTCTCTAGGACAAAAAAAAAGGGTTTAGACCATAGAACAATCATGTTATGTAGTTTCTCCAAGGAAATAATCTCCACCGCAACAAACAAACAGGGACCAAAAAAATTATTTATGCATGAGCTATAACCTCCAAATAGTCTGCACAAAGCTGACTGGATCCATGATCTTCATGGCCATGAGAAGAAAATAGAACCTGTATAAAAATCCAGGGAAGAAATTTCTAGAATGATTTACAGATGTATGAACTCTTTAGTTGTAATGCAGCTCTTTGGAGAAGGCCAAAGAAGAAACTTAAGCAAAGATAGAACATCAAAATAAGCTAATAAATTCTGAAACATATATGTAGGGTAAATACAATAATACTACTCTCAAATTCCCACTTATATTCTATTATTCGCTGTTTGCAAACTTCAGCTTACACAGGGACACAATGATCTCAACATTATGTTACATGGACTCGAGTGTGTGTGTCAGGTCTAGGTATGTCTCAAAGCATCACATTTATCTAATCCTTCAATTTAAGGACATGAGTACACAACTAAACATTCATATTTTGTTCAATAAAAACTTAATTTATTTTCTAACATTGAATAGTACCTTTATGTAACATAAGAGCGTTTAACAATGCTACTTTACTCATATTGAAGCAACCATGCAATAGACAACATTGTTAGGGTAGTACATGTACAATACCAGAAACTTCAATTAATTGACATGCTTTTGGGTATATGCCAAAATCAAACATGGTAGACATATTAATACCTAGCCATCAATGTGTCCAGCACAGGTACTTCAAACACATTGAAGAATCCATGTAACATGGTCCAGAAAGGAGTTAAACTTCCTAAAAGATCTGACTATGGATAGGCAAAAGAACACAAAAATAAATTCAATAGCCTTAAAGGTCATCAAAAAAAAGAGGATGAAGGTAATGTAGGTGCTATTTTCTATTCAGTAAGTGCATAAACTGTACTCTCCTTCAGAAATCCCACTAGTAATCAAATTCATCCCAAACAACTTTTGACCTCCTCATTAAACCAAATTTTACACATCCGAATCCCTATTTACATAAAATTCACCATCACAAGACATGTTTTTTTTCACTTAACACAGTTGACACTTTGTCATATATTTTCATAGCCTTTCAGCACCTGAGATACCTAGGATGATTTCATCATCAAATCCACAAGAAGATAGGTTTTGATGAAAAATGTAGTTAACGACCGCTCAAAAATTAGTAATTGAGCTACTTAAGATCTCGATACAGAAGTTCATCAAAGACATAAATCACATGGATAAAAAAAAAAAAAGAATAAAATGATAGGGCATCATTCAATGAGATAAAGATATAGATAGAAGTAATATGCAGAAAATAGACCCCAATCCAGTGAGAAAAAAGGTAATAGAATACCAAATTCCACCTTGAACTTGCAAGGGGGATAAAAGTGGCCTCCAAATTTTTTTATTTTTATTTTTTAAAGAGTTTCAAACCAAAATCCAACTCTGACGTTCTAGACAAATATACCATCTCTGGATCTCCCCAATAAAATCACTAAAGCCGCTCGAAAAAATACCAACTTAGAATTTGACAAGCATATCACATACTTGATGAGAATTAAAAATGCTAAAATATTCATATTTTAGGTATTCAAAATCTTCATCCAAAAACATTTTGGCCATACATACTATGAATTCAGATGAAAACCAAATCAACTAATGATTTTTAACTAGAAATGTCAAGTCAATAGCATACACTAAACAAAATCGTGGGTGAGTCAGACAAAAATCTAAACTCAACATTCAGATTTCAGAGACATAATACTGATATAAATCTAAAACACCAGCTATACCAAAAAAAAAAAAAAAAAAAAAAAAAAAAAAGATTCATTCCATGATCAGTAAGACAGAAAGTTCATTGCGAAAGTATACCTCTAGAGACGCACTGCAACGTTGATGCATTGTATGGACAATTTTCAGGAAATGCGACAATGCAGCAATAAAACTATCATGGATACTAGGCTGGGCCTTCAAAGCATTCACAACCTGCAAAACATACTACATGTGAGAGAGAGAGAGAGAGAGAGAGAGAGAGGGGGGGGGGGGGGATCTTTGCACCCACAATTGGATTCAAAGTTTAAAACAATCCAAACTCCAAAGTAGCTGCTACACAGAGCAGGAGCAACAGCGGAAATTGGCACTACATCAGTTGACAAAATGTTGTGTTTCCTCCCAACAAGCCTGATCGATCAAGAAGTGAGAGGCTTCAAACAAACCAACAACAAAATTTAAGGTTTTGTTTGGAACTTGGATTTGTGGAGGGGGGAAAAATAAATATAAGTTAATTTCTTTTTCTTTTTTCCTTCCACAAGTCCAAGATCTAAACACAACATAAAATGCTCCATATCAAGGTAGTATGGTGTTAGCACCATCCTAGCACCATGATGTGGCATAAAACATGCAATAACTCGTCGTCAGGAATTCAAAGGGGTATCTAGAGTCTCCATAAGAATAAGAAATGATAAGGAATGCATGCATTGTTCAGAAAATGCCAATTGGCCATAGGGATGGAACGGTTGAAGTAAATGAATTCAAGAAGGATGTCTCTATGTTTGTGCCGCATCATGTTCATATCCGTACTTTTTAGGTAGGTAGTTATCGTACTAAGGATAAGGGAAGGAGGATCAGAAATGACAAGGAATGCATGCATTGTTGAGAAAAGGCCAATTGCCCAAAAGGATGGAAAAATTGAAGTAAATGAATTCAAGAAGGATGTTTGTGTCGTGTTCATGTTCGTATCCATACTTCTTCGGTAGTTAGTTATTGTACTAAGGATATGGAAAGAGCAAGGACAAAACAGAACATATGGCATACCATCAAACCAAATGTCATCCTTGCTTTGAAACAAATATAGCTTTAATAAAGCCAGATTTTAGAATAAGTTTATGCAGGTGATCCAAAATAGTTGGGATGAAACTCGATTAAACTCTGTTAGCGAAGGCATCATAAGGATGTGATTTTGAAGAGCCAAGATTTTGTTAATTTATGTTAGCGATGGCATTGTGATTTTAAAGAACCATTGATCAAGTAACTGTAGGAGGCATTTGTTTCATTTTCGAAAACAGTTTTCTGTTATTGTTTTAAAAAATCAAATCAAAAACTTGTTTTTTGTTTTATGAACTATCCACTTTAGCACCTTCTGGTATGGTCCGATAGCACTTTACCCCCTATGTTTTAAAAATAGCCACATACCTCCCATATGGTTTTGGACCTAAGAAGCACGGACACAGACACGGACACGGACACGGACACGTGACACGACACGGATACGTGGACACGTAAATTTTCAAAAAATGTAGCATACGACACGTTAGGGACACGTTCAAAACATGTATTTTTATTATATGTATATTTTTAAATATTTAATTTGTATTCTATATCAAATATTTAATTTTACCAAATTTATCAACTTTAGGTATGCTATTTTAGTAAAAAAAATTAAAAATTATAATTTTTTTTGAAAAAAATAGTATCCTCAGCATGTCCCAACTTGTCCGCAGCGTGCCTAAAGTGTTCCAACGTGTCCAACTCTTTCCAGCATGTCTAACACGTGTCCGGAGCGTGTCCGACACCTATACGCGACCTCTGGAGAGGTGTCCGTGCTTCATAATTTTGGACTAAATTGCTAGTTACATTTTCCGTCCAAATAGGTAGAAATTGGGCAACACACAAAAGTTCAGAGTAGGATAAAAAATTCTATCAAAATCAAATTTGAATATGTAAAAGACCAAATTATCCTTCATTTCATATTCGTCCTTCAAAACTTAACAAAAACCCTAACCCTACCCTCCCACCACCACCCACTCCAACCTCTTCCACCACTAGCTCTCTACCACCACATGCCACTGCTCCTTGCCTTTCCCACCTCCCCATCCCTCCCTATACTCCCTCGCCAATGCCTCCCTCCTTGCGATTACAACAACTCAATCCAACGCTTCGGAACAGGCACACAAACATGGTAGAGCAGCTTTAGCCTTTCCTTACACGTTAATTTGTTGTTCTGGGTATAATTTGTGTCCTCCAATCTATCTCATTAGTCTCTTGTAATGTCCTGAAGGTTAGGATTCAAATCCTAACAATTTGCAATCTTAATATATACATATATATATATATATATATATTTATGTAGTATATATAAATGTGCATGCATATGAACTTGCTACCAAGTTCATATATATATATATATGAAAAAATTTATCGTTTAATTGTTATTAAATTAGTAATTACGTTAAAATTTAGTAATTAGGTTAAAAATTAAGAAAATCAAATTTCTTAATTGCTATTTGATTTAGAAATTCTCTTTTTAATTTTTTTATTTTACAAAAATAATGAGATGTAGACAAAGAGAACAAAGGGTATAATCATCTACTACACTTAGTGAGCTAGAATATGGCCAAGGCAAGCCCTTCATTATTATTAGTAAGATGGGGCAGAGGGATAAGCCTAGAGACGAGAGAAAAGAATGGCAAGCAAATGCTAATCAAGTTAGTGTTGCAATGCAATCCAAAACCACATGAGAGGTATGTGGTTATTTTTAAAACCCAGAGGGTAAAGTTCTCCAAGCCTATACCACATGAGGGGTAAAACTGATTTTACCCTCTTTGTTTTTTCAGAACACCCCATTTTTAAGGGAAACAACCTTACATTGTTTTCTAAATTATCAAAAACTACTTTTAAACGAAAATAAAAAAAAAAATATGAAACAAGGTCATTTTTTAACTTCTCATATAAAAGAAAATCCAACAAAGCGGAGCGCAACACTGGGCATATGAAGTATGACCTTCTCAATATTTTTGTTTTCAAAAACAACCACGGTTTTCAAACAAGATAGAGAATGCTAATAAAGCATCTATTAGCTCTATTATCAACTCTAAGGGATGCAAGAGATGTCCTATTTTCACCGCCAAACAATATCAATAAAGTTGAATCATCATCTTGTGGATGACATATATTTGGCTTGTCATCTACTGTTAGCACCTTGATATTTGGGAGCTAACGGCTTAACACTTGGTGGCACCATGCGCCTATGTTAGGCTTGGACCGCGCCATGAGGGAGGCATGCCAATACAACAAGGTGGGCTGTGGTGGCACCCAACCCTTGGCCAAAGTATGGGCAACATGGCACGTGCATGGCAAAAATATGACCTTAATGCTATGCTGCAGCATACATGGGGGTTTTACACAATCAGATGGCATGATAGCAAGGCGTGGTGCACAATTTGATTAATTAGCAAGGCAGTTAGGCTTGACCAAGACCAACAAATGGCACTCCGAGCTCTATTTGGCTAGTGGCTTGAGAAATAAGGGAGCAGTTGGTGACAGTTATTTCTGTTTGTTTCAAATCTGTGTTAACCCATTGGCAGTTGGGGGTATCAACTGCCATGGCAGGTGGCATGTGTCCCTTATGTTTTGTAGCTTGTTTGAATTTCAAATGTTCTGATTGTAGCCTATATATATAGGCATGGCCATGCAAACTCGAATTCATCAAGCGTTTGAGAGTTTGGCATTTGGCTTTCCTTTGTAATTGTTGGTGCAATAATCAAGGTGGGTTTTCTCGTAATTTTTGTGTTGCTTGTATGTTTGACGAAATTTAATTTGTGTGTGTGAGTTGCATACATTGTCTGTGTTGCTTATCTTGTATGCTTGATGAAATTTAATCTGTGTGTGAGTTGCATACATTGTCTGAGACCAAGTGTTGGGACTTAGTGCCATTGCAGGAAAATTTTTATATATTAGTCCTGTGACATCTACCGTGGTGGACTTGACATAGGGTTCACCAATTAACTAATTGTGAGGCCAATTCATTCCCATGAAGAGAGGCATGATGACAAAGTTAACACCTCCCAAGGTGGGCAAAAGCTTGAAACTTAATGTCATAATTGTCTAGCAAAGTTTTCTTCTGTAACCTTTTAAAAATCTTCTAAGGATTTATTATCCCTCTGCCAACTTCTCTTTTCTAATAGATAATCTCATTGGTTGCCAAGAAATAAATAAACAAACTCCAAGAATATATATTTAACTTAAGGTCAAGCATTGTTACAATTTACAAAGCTTCCAACTTTCTGCTCAATAGGGGCAAAATAGGATTTAGATAACAAAAAAAAAGATGATAGATTTAACAATCTCAACTCAAAAAGAGCATTGCTTAAAATACCTAATCATTTACAATTACAAATAAGGTAGAAATGTGCATGTTTACCAATGATCTGGTCAAATCTTCATTTTCATGACCATATATAGCACATATATCCAACAACTTAGGCATGTCAAGTAACTTCTTTTCCTGCAAGAGGGCTACATGTGGAATTTGTTAATAGTGTCTTGATAATAAAGATGAATATCATAACAAGAACAAAATTTCATGTTTTCATAGTTTCAATGATCATAATTTTCCTAGGCAATGTAAGATGATAATTACTGGCTAAAATTTAAAATTTAAAGTAAATAATAAATGAGTAGGATAACAAAATGTGCCAAAATGAAAAATGAAAGAACAAACAACAAACTTGAGAGTTTTTATGGAATGATCAAATAATATTCGATTTTCGCATCTAATCTGATGACTAATGTTGATATTGAACACAAATTGGAAACAATAAATGCTCCACCCTAGACATTACCGTAAAATTTGGCATATTTATGAATACAACATCATATTCTCAAAATCTGATACACATGAATAAGATGGGGACATAAAATCGTGCACATTTATGAAGACGACATCATATTCTCAAAAGCCAATGCACATGAATAACATGGGAACATAAAAATATGATAAGAAATGTTCGTAGACAATATTAATCGTCTGCATTCAACTCTTGAATCTAAATTTGAAAATATGCAGTCACTAAAAAGAAAGACACAGATTTGTCATAAAGAAGTATAAATAAACCATATTCAAGCTATTTGCATTAGGTTGCACCATGGTTCTAAATAATAGTATCAGAATACGTATCAATATCTATGATGCGGTCATATATTGGTTGACATTGGACATATGAGCTGATATATCAGTGAATAACAGTATCGAAAGTCCAAAAGCCCGTTACATATTGGCTAACACGATACATTAAAATAAATAAAACCAATATTTAAAACCCTAGGTTGCACTAATACAGTTATGACCAACATCCAGTACACCTCAGTCTTCCAACCAGGTTTAAACTTCCGAAGTTAAATTCCTAAGAGTGTCACTTAGAAGTTCCTTAATTATGCAGAAGTCATAGTGAAAGAAGACAACACACCTGTGTGGTCGTTTGGACTGAGACTATCAGCAGCCCTAGCACCAGGATCTCGATTGGAAGATCTGCAACAGGAGATTCCAAATCATGAACAACTGAAGGAGTGGCACAACTGCAGGGAAAAAAAAAAAAAAATTGCAAAACATTGATACACTGAGAAACTAAAAGTTACTGGTGAAACTTACATGCGGTATAAGACCATGAAAAGACGCCTGCTGAGCTCAAATTCCCCTACAATGACCCCTGCAACTATTCCTTTTACTCCACGATATGGAAAATCATACCACCTACTCCTAAACTGTAGGAAGCTCTCCAAAAAGTTGTGCAAGGAATGATCGCTTGCCACTAAGAAGCACCAGAAGAACAAGGATAAGTATAACAAGAACCAAAGCATCGGCATAAATAAAGATAATTATTAGGGGGACTTACGTGTAATTCCTAGTAGGTGGACTTATTATCGAATAGGTCTTATGATAATAATGGCATTTTTCATCAAACATTATTAAAATACGTCACTAATTGTTAATTTTCAGCGATAGTTTGAAAATTGTCACAAAAAAATCACTAATTATAAGTTTTAGCGACAATTTAAAAAAATCGTCGCAAAAAAGGTCACTAATTTTTAACTTTCAGAGACAATTTGAAAATTTTGTCGTAAAAAAATGTCACGAAATGTAAATTTTAGTGACAATTTATAAAAATCATGACCAAAAAAGTCACAAATTGTCAATTTTTAGCAACATATGCAAAAAATTGTCACAAAAAATTATTTTTAGCAACGATTTTACTAGAACTTATTTTTAATAGGACTTGATGGGAATTAAGTCAAACAATTACTACCTATTGGTAGTTTACCCTAATTATTACTAAGAATTTGAAAATAATTTAGTAATTAATCTAAGCGCACTCTTAGCATATCTACAATTTCTTGCTTGTAGGCTTGGTGGCATCCCCATCTCCATCACCATCTCCACAAATGTGCCAATCGTGCCACAATTTCATTCAACACAATGGAAGTGGATGGACAAACAAAACCTCACGTGGGCATGGACACGCAAGCATATATTGTATGCAAAATTTGCTTGGGAGAAGCCCAGTTTAATGCCTCAAATGAAAGCAGGTAGTTCCAATGTCAGTGATATAACAATATTTAGTAATGGGAGGACGGAAGGAACAACCCCCCATGAGAAAGCTGTGTTTGGGATGGAGTTCTAATCATGACTCTACACTCATATTTGAGTGTGGTGTTTGAATACAACTTTCAAAAATTAATTCCACACCTATTTTTAAAAACTCGGTACAAGCGAAATTTTGAATTTTGAAATTTAGCATATCCGGTCGCCCTCCCGGTAGTCAGGTTGACCGGAACAGTACTATCTTTTTTTTTTAATTTTTTTTTTTGGACAATTGACATCTGTTATTTTTTATATTTTAAATAAAAAATATTTTCAAAATTTTTTAAATTTTTTTTATGAATTTTGAATAGAATTTTGGGTTGTGTGCTTAGTTATGAATTGTAAATTTTTTAATCAAATATCATATGTCACATCAAAAATTCTAAATTCAATTCAAAACTTTTTTTAAAACTCATATCTAAACAAATTTTCCATACTTAAATCATAATTCCAAAACTTACAAACTCAAAATACAACTCTATTATCAAATAATAATTTTAAAACTCTATCCAACGCTACCTAAACAAAACTAAATTCATTTATGATTACTAGTATTATGTCGAAACACAACAGTGCAATAACACAGATAGGCCATGTTTGATTCACAATACTGAGGTATTAATAATCCTATCAAATTAGTGTGGTATTCACTATCCACCCCTATCCCATTAGTAATAATCCTACAAATTTATTATATTAATTATGCATTGGATTAATAATCCTAAATCAAAAGGTCAAAACAATCACAATCCCATACTTTAATCATTTCAATCAAACATGCCCATAGTGTGCAATTATATGATTCAGAAAAAGAAAAAAGAAAAAAGAAAAAAGAGAATTAGAAATGGAAAAGGAGTAAATAGAAACAGACACAAACACTACCTTGTGTCCAGAAATCTCTAGGGCACAATCGGAGCAAGCGAGACAAGTGTGTGTTGAGATGATCGACAACTCGCTGAGACTCGACGGGATCCAATCCGCCTTTGTCAGGGGGTAGACCGGCCGCAACTGCCTCATCTTGGGGCAAGTAATTCACGAAATTGCCACCGGAAACCAAGTTCCTGGTCGATGCATAATCTGATTGTCTGAGAGAATTGGAGAGTGTTGTTGGTTCTGTTTGGGGGGTTTTTGAATTGGGCGTATTCGTAGTCCTAGTACTACTCTTTGCTACAAATTTCTTTTGCTGTTGCTGCTGCTGCTTTCCACCATACCTGTTTTGGGCGTAACGATTTGACATTTTAGAGAGAGAGAGAGAGAGAGAGAGAGAGAGAGAGAAGCGTCCGTCTGAGTTCTGATGATGGAACGAGGATTTTGGAAGGGAACTATGGCGCGGCGCCGAGGCAGCGATGAGCGTCGCTGAAATAATTGCAAATCCAGTGACTATTTTGATTGAGGGCGGCTATTAGCACTCTGACCCCTCAATTGCCACTAACCTTTTCTTTTCTTTTTTTTCTTATTTCTTTTTTTTTTGTCTGTTTCTTTTCGCTCGAATTACACTAGTAATCCGTTTAGATTTGGTCCTCACATTTAACTTTAAATTTTAAGGGGTTGTTTGGGGTGTCTTAAATAAGTGCACTTCTTGAATTTTTTGGATTAAAAAGTTTAAGAAAAAAATATAGTTGTTTGGGTTAACTTTTTAACTTTTTCCGAAAAAATGTGAATCGTTCAATATGTAGAGCTCGTCGAGTACTACATGCCTATGCAAAATCACGTTGATCGGATATCGATAGCTATCTGATCGGATTAGTTTTCTTTCAACCGTTAACTATAACACCATCCCTTTTTTTTAATACAAAACTGATTTGATCATATAGTTAGCGATATCCGATCAACTAGATGTTTTACAAACATATAGTACTCGATGAGTTCTACACATTGAACGGTTAAGATTATCAAATAGGACCTGTAACAAGCTCCCACGAACCGAACATCACTGTCCTGTGTAATCTTGTTATGCACCCATGTGTAATTTGTACCGAGGCAGACCAATCACTGTGTCATACATTACGACTTTTACTTTGCATCAATAAATTCATGTTTTTTATATTTTTAATTTGTGTATAGTGATAACTTTTTAGCTTTTTTAGTAACTTTTTGACTTTTGTCTTCTTAAAGACATGCCAAACCAGCCCTAAATCACATTTTAAATAAGAATAACTAAAAACATAATTACTCCATTTAAAAGATAAAATCGCCATAAAATTTATTTTTTATTAATTAACTTATATACTATTTAAAACATAATGACATTTTTTTAATGAATAATATTAGAATTTTTTTAGTTATAAAATTCTATTTAGTTTGGTTTTCACAATTTATTTTTAGAAATTTTTTCTAAGAAGCTAAAAATTAAATTGGTAAAAAAAATTTAAAACACATTATTTTTATATAATTTTATCTTTTGAGAGAATAGAAATAATTTTTTTTATATTTATTTTCATTAAATTAGCTTTTATTTTTTTAAAAGTCAAATATGGTGACAACTTTCATATCATTATTAAATCAATCCATTAAATCAAAAAATCTAAAACTAAAAATATTTGTCTAATAATTATCCATTACATGATAACCATCTAAAAATATATGTTAACAACAAATACAACTATCTATTACATAATAATCATTTAAAAATATCAACAAACACAACCACCCATTACATGACCATCATCCAAACACATATTAAAAATTAATTTGGTAAAAAAATAAAAAAAATAAAAATGTAAAAGATTTATCATTTTTATATAATTTTATCTTTGGTGAGTAAAAATAATTTTTAAGAATTTAAAAATAATTTTTTGACATTTATTTTTCTCAAACTAGTTTATATTTTATTAAATTGACGAATTTGCCCTTGAAGTAGAATAATAATGTCTTCAATTGTTCTTATTTGAAACCAAATTTAAAATTCAAGATCAAATGTATCACAATTGAAAGGTCAGGAACTAAAGTAATACAAATCTCAAACTACAGGGACCGTTAGTGTAATTCGCCCCCCTTTTTTTTAATTACAATTACACCTTGAAGTAAATTATATTAGAGGACAATCTTTAATAGAATATCCATTTACCAAATAAAGACAACTCTATAATGTTGTACACCCACCTTCCCCACCTAAACATATTTTGCACTCACATAAACCTAACGTATTCATCTTCATCAGTGTTCCTCTTCATTATATCATCATTAAACCCGACATTCCTTTTCATCATCATCTTAAATCCAACGTATTACTCTCTATCACCATCCTAAACCCTAAAAGTATTCTTTTTCATCACAATCATAAACCCTAAACTAGGAATCAGTGGCTAAATTGGAATGGATGTCTGTTATTTTGTTTGTTATATTGAATTGGAATGGAAAATAGTGAATTGAGGGTTAAGTTATATAGTTTTGAAAAAATTATTTATGTTCAGCAACACAATGCTGAACAAATAATTTCTATTCGGCAACACAGTGCTCTCAAAATTGTTTATGTTCGACAACATAGTACTGAACCAACCCTTGGGCAGCCGACCGATCGGACGATCGGGTGGTCGATCGGTAGTGTGATTTTGGCTCAGTTTTACAATAATGATGCAATGGTTTTGATAAAAATGGCCCCCGTTGTTCACTGATTTCGAATCAATTAAAGAGAGTGATCGTTGTTATCGTCGTTCTTCAACAGAAGAGAGAATAAGAAGGACCGTCTTGAACCATGATGAAGAGGGTGTGCAAAATTAAGTTGGTGTGCACTGGGTGTGATGATATTATGAATAGGGATAAATTTGATATTAAGTGGGGTGTTAAAAGAAATATTATTGAAATTTAGGTTTTAGGGTGAGAGTTCAAAAAAATGGACGGTCCAAAGAATTAAGGTATGTGCTAATAACAACCCTCTTTTGATTTTATATAGGAGTGTAAAAATGCCCGTGGCCCATGGGCGGCCCGAAGCCCGGGACGAGCCCAACTCGTTTAGACCCGCTTGGGCCCAAGCTCGATGGGCCATCGTTTTGAAGCCCAAACCACTTGGCCCCGCCCGATTGGCCCGGCCCATCGGCCTGCTTAAGGCCTACTTAGGGCCCGGCCTGCGCCAAGGCCCAGTGTATTTTTTAATGAAAAATAATAAAATTTTAGTAGAAAAAATTTAAAAAAACAAAAGAAAAAATGGTCAGGCCCGCCCAAGGCCTGAATACCCCTGGGCTTTATTTTTTGGTCCAGCTCGAATTTTGGCAGAAACCCGCAAGGCCTGATATGGGCCGGGCTGGGCCAGATTTACACCTCTAATTTTATAGTACAATTAAACACCTCTTATATATATATATATATATTAATAATGTTACATCCTCTAATTTTGCATCCCCAATTTCACCTTTAATGATGTGGCTACGACCCATATGAAGTGATTTCACACTCCTCTCATTTCATCTTATCTTTAGCCTCTTCTAATTCTACATTATTGTGGTGAAATTAAGAGAGCAAAATTAGGGAAACTTAGATGTTCGTTTCGAAATTTTTTTTAGTTCTTTTGAGGTTAAATTGATATTTATAATTTGAAAATTTATTTTATCCCTATATATTTGTACACTATCTAGTTATATATTCACGTGTTATTTATCTATTTATTTGTCATTTCACTTTTTATTCATGTCTCGCCTATTTGATCACCTATATCTTCATATCATCACCACCGCCACAAATGTTGCTAGCCGCCACTATCAATGACATTTCTAGGAAACTTTTTGACATTGGAGGTCATTCAAAAAAATAATTTGTTCTTTTCACCAAACAATTTAATTAAACATATCATTATAGCTGTGGAGGGGTAAAATATTGGCCCAAGCCCAAAGTGATTAGGCAAAGCAGCCCAAAGGATAGAGAATACCTAGATAAATTTTCTAAGGAGCCCATTAAGAGGAGCATCGTATTCATCTTCATGAAATGGTGGAAACATCAATACAGCAAATACAGGAGTATAGTTCAGGCCTACTTGACGGTAAGTGCGTCCGATTAACCTGATCTGATGAACACAATGCTTGGTAAGTTGGCCACTAGCATCTAATATTATGACAACCCCATCACGTATTATGCTTTTAAACCTTTAATTTTGCATGTGCGCATGTGCTTTGTGTGAATTTGAAAGCTAGTTATGTGTTTAATATGATTTTTTGATTCATATCTATTAATCATAGGAATATCTATTGTAATTTCTATTATTATCTGAAATTGAAGGCCTTAATGGCGTCAGAAACTGAAATTGATTAGCTTAATGTGAATGGCGTAATTTTTAGAGCCTAATGAGAAGATTGATTAAAATTTGATCATATTAAATTAATTAGAATTTAGTGGCATTAATTAACCCTAAGCATGCTTAATTAGTCTAAGTTAATTAAGTCTTTTTATATATGTTGAGAAGGTGATTAAACTTATTTTACACTCAAAAATTCAGAAATACATTCTAGAGAGAGAGGGATAGTTCATTTAGAGAGAGAGGGTTTGATCTTGAAGTTTTGACTTGGAGATTGAAGAATTGGCTAGAAAAACTCAAGAATTGGCTAATACAAGTGTAATTGAAGACTCTAGGTATGTGTTTGAACCTTAATTTGTGAATTGAAGCCATCAATATGTGTAATCAACAAGATAATGAACTAAAATACAAGAAATGAGCTAAGAATGAAGAATTTAGTGTTAATTCATACATGCAAGCATAATTTTGGTTAGCTTCATCATTTTTAGCATGATTCATGTCATCTAAGCTTGAATTGAAGGTTATATCATCCATGCATCCACAATTCATAAAGTTTTGATGTTGAATTCCATGTGTTTGAGAGTTTTGGAAAAGAATTTGAAGTTAATTGGGTCATACATGGTGAATTCAAGAAGTTTTGAGCTTTGATTTTACAAATTGGTTTTGTATCCATGTTCTTAGAAGGGTTTCTAAGTGTTTTCAAGGTTTTGACCAAGCCATGCAAGTTTTTGATTTGAAGATACATGTTTTGAAGTTCAAAATCAATTCTAAAAAAACCAAAAATTCGACCACATCGCTTGAGCAAACAAGTTGTCGCTTGAGCGCACATCTCATGCATCCAATAGTTTTGTAGACATTTGCAATTGGCTCAAGCGATCGAGTTACCCCTCAAGCGATTGTGGCGTCTATCGAGTTCCAAGAGCACTTATCTCAGACAACGGCACCCAGTTTGATTGTGGCGTCTATCGAGAGTTGTGTAGCAAGTATGGTATCCGGCCTTGCTTTTCCACGCCGGCTTATCCACATAGCAATGGTCAAGCTGAAACCTCTAACAAATCCATCTTGGACGACATCAAGAAGAGGCTGGAGAAGGCTAAAGGCAAATGGGTCGAAGAATTGCCGAGTGTATTGTGGGCTCATCGAACTACGCCGAGGCAATCCACTAGGGAAACACTATTTGCTTTATGCTTTGGAACCCAGGCGATCATACCCCTGGAGATCGGCCACCCAACCCTGAAATCACAAGTTTTTGATATGGGCCGAAACGACATGATGCTAGCTTTGGATTTGATTCTGGTCGAAGAACGAAGAGACCATGCCCTTGCGTCCATGGCACAATACCAACAACAGCTTGCTAAGTCGTACAACCAATGTGTTCAGCTACGCCAATACACACCAGAAGAGTTGGTCCTGAAGAAAGTACTTCCAGCTGCCAGGAGACCGGCTGATGGAAAATTGGGTCCTAACTGGGACGGCCCTTATCAGGTCGATTAGATTGCAGGAGTAGGGGCATATCGGCTCAAAGACATGTCTGGAAGGAGTCTACCACGGCCTTGGAATTCAACGCACTTGCATAAATTCTATCATTGAACCCGACCTGTGGGGAATGATACTAATTTCGAATGATTCACCATGTACACATTCCACTTTTGTAATACAAAGATTCTTGTTTATTCATTGAAAAATCCAGTTCAAAAGTGTTTCGATAAAGCCTCTGGATTCGGAGCGCCCTTCGTGGATATCATGATCGGCCAAATAAAGTCTCCGGATTCAGAGCCCCATCGGCGCATGACGCCTTTGGGCCGATAAAAGCCTCCGGATTCGGAGCGCCCATCGTGGATATCACGATCGGCCAAATAAAGTCTCTGGATTCAGAGCCCCATCGACGCATGACGCCTTTGGGCCGATAAAAGCCTCCGAATTCGGAGCACCCTTCGTAGATATCGCGATTAGCCAAATAAAGTTTCCGAATTTGGAGCCCCATCGGCGCATGATGCCTTTGGGCCGATAAAAGTCTTTGGATTCGGAACGCCCTTCGTGGATATCTCGATTGGCCAAATAAAGTCTCCGGATTCGGAGCCCCATCGGCGCATGACGCCTTTGGGCCGATAAAAGCCTCCGGATTCGGAGCGCCCTTCGTAGATATCACGATTGGCCAAATAAAGTCTCTGGATTTGGAGCCCTATCGGCGCATGACGCCTTTGGGCCAATAAAAGCCTCCAGATTCGGAGCGCCCTTCGTGGATATCGCGATTGGCCAAATAAAGTCTCTGAATTCGGAGCCCCATCGACGCATGACGCCTTTGGGCCGATAAAAGCCTCTAGATTCGGAGCGTCCTTTGTGGATACCACAATTGGCCAAACAAAGTCTCCGGAGTCAGAGCCCCATCGGTGCATGACACTTTTGGGCCGATTAAGGCTTTGGATTCAGAGCACCCTTCGTGCTTGACACTTATGGGCCAAATAAGACTCCGAATTCGGATTGGCCAAATAAAGTCTCCGGATTCGGAGCCCCATCGGTGCATGATGCCTTTGGGCCGATTAAGGCTTCGGATTCGGAGTGCCCTTCGTCCTTGACACTTATGGGCCGAATAAGACTCCGAATTCGGATTGGCCAAATAAAGTCTCTAGATTCGGAGCCCTATCGGTGCATGACACCTTTGGGCCGATTAAGGCTCCGGATTCGGAGCGCCCTTCATGCTTGACACTTATGGGCCAAATAAGACTCCGAATTCGGATTGGCCAAATACAGTCTCTGGATTCGGAGTCCCATCGGTGTATGACGCCTTTAGGCCAATTAAGGCTCCGGATTCGGAGCGCCCTTCGTGCTTGACACTTATGGGCCTAATAAGACTCCGAATTCGAATTGAGTCGACAAAAATCATTTACACATTAAAGCAAATAAACATTCAAAATGAAATGCTTAGATAACTTGGGCTGGCGCAATCGCATAAACAATTCAAAGCATGCAAACATTTCAAATGAGATGCCTAATTAAGCATGTAAAAATTCAAAATGAAACACAAACATCTAAAGTAAAACATTTTATTCAATTAGCCAATTATTACATAATCTTGCACACAATCTACGTTTGAGCATTACAATGTTTATTTTTGTCCGACGCCTCCCTCGTCGTCACTTTTCTCGACTTCGAAGGCGGAAAAGGGGAAGTGATCACGTTGGTATAGCGGCAACGCCGAATCAACACCCGCTGCTCGGAGAGCTTCCACGGCTGGAAGTGCCTTGATCCAACCGTGCTTAAATCCACGATTTTCACATCGACAAGCTTCCTCGGCGAGCTTTTCCCTGGTCTTCTCTACCCCTACTTTCTGGCCTTCATGGAAGCCTTTTTCATAAGCCCTCCCCTTCACGGACTCTATTGCAAACATGCTCGCCGTATCACGATCGGTAAGCGCAGTATTGATAAGCCGCTAGGTCACCCTTTCTTCTACAATTGGGTTAGCTTGTCCGGCTGGTTATGTCTGAGCGGCCTTGACCTTCCTTAGCTCCCGCTCAGCTGCTTCCGCACGAGCTTCCAAGCTTTGAATGCGTTCATCCTTCTTCTTTATTTCTCGTCGCGCAGCACGAAGGCGCATGCCGATTTCATAGGCGGTGTATAGCCCTTTCACCGCCCCATGAACGCCCTCTCAAAACACCTCAAAGTCAGGTCGACAAACCATCGACTGCTGTACTTCCAGTGGAAAAATCTGTCGTGCAAATTCGACCGCCACATTTGGGTCACGGATGATAGAATCTGCCTCTGTCATTGGTCTGTTCCCAACGAAAACAGAAAAGCTTAATGGGCGTGGTGGTCCGCTGGCCTCGCTTTGCGAACGAGGGGAGCTCCCCCGCTGGCGTTTCTCCTTCCTTGGTGACCTGCTTCGTCGACGCGGAGAATGGCACCTCTCGTGCTCTGCAGATGCCCTACCTCTCATATGGGGAGGCTCGCCACCTCGATTCATTGATGAGTCCACCTCCGCCAAAGTCCTGCCCTCTCCCTTACTATTAAAGAAAAGTCTGGTTGACGTTCACACTTTTCTGGCCACGGAGGACGAGCAGAGTTGAGTCGTTTTATGAAACTCAGTTAGAATCTCTCACCTCCCATTTTAATCACTCAGGAGTGCACCCCACTCCCTGAGGCGACATTATCAATGCGTGCACTCCATGAACTATTGATATTCGGCTCTTGGAGTTTATACATCGGTTGGGGCAATGGTAGATTTATTAATATGATCAGCCAAATACCTAAGCCTGATGCCGATCGATTTGTGCCGTAGCCACTCCATGAACTAATGATATTCGGCTTTTGGAGTCCATACATCGGCTGGGGCAAGGGCAGATTTATTAATCTGATCGGCCAAATACCTAAGCGCGATGCCGATCGATTTGTGCTGCAGCCACTCCATGAACTAATGATATTCGGCTTTCAGGGTCCATACATCGGCTGGGGCAAGGGCAGATTTATTAATCTGATCGGTCAAATACCTAAGCCCGATGCCAATCGATTTGTGCCGCAGCCACTCCATGAACTAATGATATTCGGCTTTCGGAGTTCATACATTGGTCAGGGCAAGGGCAGATTTATTAATCTGATCGGCCAAATACCTAAGCCCGATGTCGATCGATTTGTGCCGCAGCCACTCCATGAACTAATGATATTCGTCTTTCGGAGTTCATATATTGGCTGGGCAAGGGCAGATTTATTAATTTGATCGGCCAAATACCTAAGCCCGATGCCGATCGATTTGTGCCGCAGCCACTCCATGAACTAATGATATTCGGCTTTCGGAGTTCATACATTGGCTAGGGCAATGGTAGATTTATTAATTTGATTGGCCAAATACCTAAGCCCGATGCCGATCGATTTGTGTCGCAGCCACTCCATGAACTAATGATATTCGGCTTTCGGAGTTCATACATTGGCTGGGCAAGGGCAGATTTATTAATCTGATTAGCTAAATACCTAAGCCCGATGCCGATCGATTTGTGCCGCAGCCACTCCATGAACTAATGATATTCGGCTTTGGGAGTTCATACATTGGCTGGGCAAGGGCAGATTTATTAATCTGATCGACCAAATACCTAAGCCTGATGCCGATCGATTTGTGCCTGTAGACACCCCATTTTTGACCGTCCTCAAGACTTGGACGTCATCATTTGAACACTTGATGATCATCCATGTTCGTGTTCGTTTTGAGTTCTCGGAGGTCTCGGCTACGCCCCTTGCCTCAAGATTCTCAACTTGTCCATTTTGTGCTTGATTGTGAACCAAACACTTGTGTTTTTGCTTCTAATGGAAGAGGGAGGCTTGTTTGCCATGCCCTCAACCCACCGGCCAAGGTTTGAGGCCATCGGCCCTGTGGTATTTCTATCGGCCAAGTGTGTTGGCCGATCGACACTGTTTTTGGTTAGCCGACAATGGTGTTGGTCGATCGGCCATGTTTGCTGGCCAAACCCTGTTCATCTGCTTTATGCAGATATTTTATGCCAGCTGGATTAGCTGGCATGCACATTTGCTCCCCTCCATACACGTGTATGGAGGGATTTGCCTCTTAGTTTAGCTTGCTTTGGAAGCTTTGTTATTGAACTTCTATAAAGAGGGAGCTCCTCCTCCCTCCTCAAGGGTTCAGAAAAAATGGCCTAGAGAGGATAGATATAGTTTTGTATCTATATTTCTTTGTTTAGTCTTGTTTTGTGAGCTAAAGTGAATTTTTGTCTTACTTTTGCACTTGAACACCTAGTATTACACCATCCTTGGGTTACTGAGGTACTAGAGGGTTGTTATTAGGGTTCTTGAGCTATTTTTGATCAAAGAAACCTGCTGGAGCTTTGTTTTTGAAGAGGTTCTACAAGGGTGAGTTCCTTGCTTTAGATACCTCTTTCTTGCTTAAGCTTTTAACCTATCTTGCTTATTGTTTTAAGCTTAGTTTATAACTGATAAAAGTTCTGATTTTTAGTGCTTAAGACCTTTGTTTAAGGTCATTTTTGTGTTTGGGGTTGTTTCCCCCCTCTTAGGCCTTGCTTGGCCTTATTCTTGTGCTTTATTTTTAAGCTTTGAGATCACCTTGTTTAGGCCTTCTCACCACTGAAATCCAAAGGGATTTTAGTGGTGGAGATGGTGTTTTAAGGTCTCAAATAGGAGAGGGTCATCCCCTCTCATTGTTGTTTTTAATACTTGCATAAATGGCTTATGTTTGTAGCATGCGGGCTTAGTTTGTTTTAGCTTCATTTCAGTATATATTAGGCTTTGTTTTGCCATGATATAGCACTGTCTTGACTTGGTTTAGACATACCATGCATGCTTTGTATACTTGTCTTGTAATCCCATGATTTGCCTTAACATGCAACATGTTGTAACATGTTTTTTTAGCATGATTTTGGCTCAACTTCATGAAGCTCCTCGCTTTGTTTTAACATGCTAAAGCTTTGATTTTGGTTGCTTCGGTCGTCCATGACTTGCTTTGCATAGCCACCATGTAATCTAGCTTGTAGGCTTTGAGTATTGAATCCTTTGACATGCTTTACTTGGGCCATTTCAATGATTTGGAATCATTTGTTATGTTATTTCAGTCCACATTTCATTCTTGTATGCTTGCATTTGTCATCCTTTCAATGCTCTGAAGAGTTGATGTCTTATGCTTCATGATCGAGTCATTGTGCATGCCTCTATGCTTAGGTCATTTAGATGCCATCTACATGGGTTTTTGAGTTTGTTTTAACATGTCGTAACTTTGATTTTGTTTGTTTAAACCATGCCATGTTTGGTTGTATTAGGTGTAGTGTAACACCTCTTTTGTGGCCTTGTATGCCTCATGTTCTTCCCCTTTGTTTTAGCTTGTTTTGGCTTTGGTCATTACATGTTTTAGGCTCACTCTACCATGATTTAGGACTGTTTTGGGTTATGCTTGCCATACGCTCTTTGTTTTGTGTAGCTTTGGTTCAAATCCCTTGACTAGTCTTAGGCTTTAAGCCTTAAGCATGCCTTGTTTGACTTGTTTATGTGATTTGGCATCACTCCTAGCATCATTTCAGAGCATGTAATGTTGTCACATTTGCATGCTTTTCATTCCTTTTAAGTGTGCTTAAAAGTTTCCCTTTTATGCTTAAGTGTTAGGCCAATTGGCATGCATGTTTGTATGTACTTTTGTCCTTATTTTCATAGCATTTTGGCCACTGATTTGGACCTATTTGAAAGCTGTCCATTTTGGTTTAAGACCATCCCCGCATGTTGGTGCATGCTTTCCCTATATGTTGTCACATGCTTGTTGCATCTTTGATAAATTGCATGTTATAACATGTTAGTTCAATTATGCCTTGTTGCATACTTAGTCCATAACATGTTGTTGCATGTTCAAGTGGTATTGCATTTGGCATGCTTTTGTTAAGTAGCTTTGCATGTTTGCATATCTTGTCCCTTTACATGTTGTCACATGTTTGCCTTGCATGCTTGAATGTCCATGTTGCATTTTGCATGCTTGTCTAAGTTGCATTGCATTTGACATGCTTGTCACCATTAGCCTTGTATGGCATTGTCATTAACATGCTTATGTTGCATTGGGTTCGCATCATGCTTGATTTGCTTGTATGCTTGCTTGCATGTTTAGTTTGCATAGCATTGTATGTGCATTCCTTGCCTCTTGATTAACTATGACAGAGGTTGAGGGCCCTCGCATGTTTTTGTGCATTTCATTTGATATTAATTGCACACTTGGCCTCTTTGGGCCATCATGCATTAAAATGCGTGATTGATGGCCTGAGAGCCGAAGACCATACTCCTTTGAGCTTTAAACATGATAAGGAGGGTGGTTGTGCGAACATTTCCTTGAAAATGCATTGCCATGCTCTGTCTGTCCTCTGTTGCAGCAAAAACAGGATTCTGCAGGAATAGATGGTCGGTCGGCCATCTTCAGTGCCGGCCGGCTAACTTTGCCTGGCCGAGAGCTCCACTTTTGGTCGATGATCATGTTCCCATGGCCGGTGACTTCATATCTTGGCCGGTGACATCCCACAATGCTCAGAAGGTGATTCAAAAGCACCCTTGAGACTTGCACAGTTTTCAGAGGTGCAGAGCAGTGTAAACAGAGGCAGCATGAGCATGGCGATAGATTTCTGAGCGAAGCCGAGCATGCATGCATTTGTCCCTTTTCCCGAGGCTGTTTTACTGCTTTCATAGCTTAATCAATTTGTTTAAATTAGTTAAGTGTTGTGTAATAATTAATTAGCTAGGATAGTTAGTTAATTAGTTAAATTGTACTATTCTTTGGGTCCCTCCGTCGAGAGGGCACAATTATGTAATAAGCGTGTGTGTGTGTGATGCATGTCTTCCAACCCCACTTCTTTCTTCCTTTTATTTAAACACTTACGATGGTTAGATTTAGGGCATATTTCCATTAGCATACATTATGCTATGCATGTTTGCATCATTCATCTATATTGCATGCACCGGGCTCGGCACATCATGCTAACTGCATCGTATTTCAATTCCAACTTGAATACATGTACTAAATTGCACCTCACATACCATCTTAGATTAGCCGAGCCTATTCTAGCTGCATTTTGCATGTGTTGCATTAGCCATCTTAAAATGAATTAGGATTATGCATTGATTACTAACTAGTTCTTTATTTTGGTTCAGAGTACACTGTGAGTGTTTATGCTTTAGTATCTTGCATGTATGTAAGTGTTAACATGAAAAGCATGCTTGCCATGAGGCTATTTGCTTATGTGATATAACTGCCTGTGGGTGAAGGTTGGATTGCTTGAATCGGGACAATTCATTGAAATCCGTGTTTTAGCCTACTTGCGAGTAGTAAACTTCAAAACCATTTCCCAACAAACGGATATGCGATGCTTTGTTCCAAATTAGGTGATCTAGTCTATATTTGTGTGTTGTGCGCATCACATAGTAATTCTAGCTAATTAATCGGAATAAGAACACATATATTTTCAAAACAAAATATCATGCTTAGTACAGGCCGATCTTTGATCGGGCGAGCGGGGGTGCTCATAGATGACCTTTCCCAATCGTATCCAAGTTCCCGAGCCGAGGCAACTTTAGTGATGACGGACACGTGGCCTTATGCATGAGTCAGGGTTTCCTAAATTCCTCGAAAATAAAATATTTAGGTGGCGACTCTGTATCTGGCAAAGCAGTTTATGTTTGACACTTCTTTCTTAAAAATCAGTTTTCCAAAACGATTTGCTAGATTTGGACTATTTGGTGATTTATCGGTCTCACATTGCACCTTGCAGGATTGGATTCAGAACTGTGACATTTGAGTCCGAACTGTAGTAAACCCAAATGAACAAAACGGGATCTTTCCCAGGACGTTCGGGGACGTCTATAGTGCCGCAGCCACTCCATGAACTAATGATATTCGGCTTTCGGAGTTCATACATTGGCTGGGGCAAGGGCAGATTTATTAATCTGATCGGCCAAATACCTAAGCTCGATGCCGATCGATTTGTGCCGTAGCCACTCCATGAACTAATGATATTCGGCTTTCGGAGTTCATACATTGGCTGGGCAAGGGTAGATTTATTAAATCTGATTGGCCAAATACCTAAGCCCCACAAACTAATGATATTCGGCAAGATCACATTTATTAATCTGATCACATTTATTAATCCTTAGTTATCTAATCGGCAAGTGTACACGAACGTTTGTCTACCGTGCGACAGACATCAATAGTTTTACCCAAAATATCAAAAACAAAATAGTAATCTTCATCGATAACCATAATTAAATACAGGAAATAATGCAAGGTAAGGGAAATATTCATTCATAAATTGAATACAGCATAGTCATCATTTTATACATAAAGATTACCCCAAGCAAATAGATGTCTACTAAGAAAACAAAACATGTTTACAAAAACCTACATTGAAATTGAAAATACCTAACAAAACTAAAATGTCACCCAAATCAAGCCTCGGGATCAGACTCAAGTGGATCAACGTCCACTTGCTCGTATGGAATTAGCATGGCCAATGTAACTCCAGGGGCAGCAAGGGCTTTGAACCAGCCGTGTTTGAATCCGTGATTCTCGAATTTGGGGACTTCTTCTACATAGTTTTCAAGGGCGACGCTCTTCCCAGCCTCGAACGCCGTGGAAGTCTCAGAGTCGGCTTTTTCCTTAGCCTTCTTCGACTCTTCCAATTCAGCCTCCAGCTTGGCAAGCGCCTCCTTGGTTAACTTGAGCGATTCCTCACTCACGTTTGCCTTCTCCCCGGCGTCAGATTTGAGCTGGTCAGCAGTCCGCGCCCTTTCTTTCTCAACTTCGGCTCATGCACTTTCCATTGTGGCTCTCGCTGCCTCGAACTCGGCCTTGCTCCTCTCACCCTCGACTTCTGACTTCAAGCGGCCAATTCTTTCAATGGCATCATGCTGGCGGCGACCTAATTTGGCTATCCTTCCAACCGTCTGCAAAACAAGGAGTTGGGATCGTCACATACCAAGAAATACCGTATGCAAACCAAACCAGACAATGAGTTAGGATCAAGTCACGTGCCAGAAGGGCCGACTGGGCAGTTAAAGCTATTGCTACAAGATCCGGCTTCGCACGAAAGGTTGCCTTGTCAGCCGGCAATGAGACCGAGGCAGCCAAGCTCAACGCCACAGCTGGATCTTTCAAGGCCGACGCTTCAGAGGAGATCGGCATGTTTTTTACCTTCGGTTCAACAACGAAAGGAGCAACCACACCCGACTCCTTTAAGCATGGCCGTTTATCAACGGGGTTCTCCTCGGAGCCGGTCTCGCTCTCGGCGGCATGTTTTTCTCCCTGAACTTCTAAAATCGGCCGTTCTTCTGTAATCGGCTGTTCTTCTGTAATCGGCCGTTCGACATCCTCTGTCTTGGCCACATGAACTTGAGCCGTTTCTTCTACAATAATAGGTTCGAAAGACTCAATCGGGGAAGGTCCAGAACGGATGGCCTCGGCTTTCCGTCGGGCGGCCATGTGTTCGGCATTCTTCTTTCGTGCCAACTGAGTGAGACTTTTCCCAGCCATACCCTCAAAATAAGCGCCGGGAAGGTCTCCTAAATTTGTAAAAATATCTTCGAAGGAAGCATCCCCTCGGCCTGATGTGGATGGAGGGTCGGACGAGTTGAGTTCGGCTTCCTCAAAGGCCGAGTTTAGAGCTTCGTCAACCTCCGCTACCAACTGGTCTGGTTCCTTGGTGATTGATCCGGCCGCTTGTTCTTTTACGTGCTCCGAATCGGACGTTTCTAAACCAATCTGCCTTAAGTTCTTGAAGTTGGGAAAGATAAGGGCTGTAAGATGGTTGTCGCCTCGCGGGATTGGAATGTTGTTTGCCATCGAAAATTTCGTGTAAGTCGGCTCATACCACAGGAGAATGTAGGCGGCCCTCCATTGTTTTCGAAGGTTTGGACCACCAACGAACTATAGCGCGATTTTAATTTCTGCAAGCATAGCGTCATCGTCTGAAACCAATACTCTCTTCAAGTCGCTGTCTGCATAAACAAAGCGATTAGATGTATGTAGTGCCGAATACAGATATTGTAATAATAGAAACAAAAGTGATCTAATCGGCCACCTGTTTCGCCTTTTCGCCTTGGCACGGGGTCTAGGCGATCTTCACCCTCGCCGAATTCCTAATTTCCTCGGACAATGACCATCACGTCATCGACATGCTTGCCAGAGCTGGCAAGCATAGTCACTAAGTGATCATCAGTATCCTTGGCTCTAAGAAAGTAGCGTGCTAGCCAGCCAGTAGATTTGGCTGAGGACATAATAGTGCCGAATGACGGGTATACCTAAATTAATCCTAAGACGCTGGTTTGGCTCTACAATCCCCATTATGATGCAAAAAAAATTCACGTTGGGCTGGGAAGGGATTAGGCCCCAGTATCGAAGAACGGCCCTCAAAAATGGGTGAAGGGGAAAGCGGACTCCGCCCTTAGCAATTGACAGGAGAGGAAAGACGATTGTGCTCTCATCATCCCTCTCCATATCAGTGGTGCTGTCTGCCAAAAGTGACACATGGACATCATCAGGGATTGAAAAATGGCGTCAAAAGCTGGAGATTCGATATGCTGAAAGAAGCTCCTTCAGATGTTTTGCCATCCCGGCCAGCCCAAGGATTATGGGAAACTAAAAGCAAACAAGGAGGTGGGATCGGAAGTGAAGAAGAAGAGAACTTACAGGAGATAAAGGGGAAAATGAGAAAAAAGGAGTTGCAGAAGCCGCGAAGTGAAGGAGTTGCACTAGAAGGTGAACCAGATATTTTTGAGTATTCGAAACATATATTCGAAGAGACAATTTTAAATCGCATTAAATGGAGGAAGTGTACGAAGGGGGGGGAAATCGTTATAATGACCAAAAGCGTGTACGCATTCTGACACGCATTGGGAGGAGGATTAACCGCCGAGTTTTTGACTTTCCAGGCTCGAAGCCAAACACGTCGACTAACTGATGCTAGTGGGGTGTTTGGGGGGCAATTGTGCGAGCCGAATTTCATTGGATCAATAGGGACGAATGGATGAGTCCAGTTCGGGACATGATCTTTATTCGGCATTGATCCAAGTCAATTGAAGAGTCGAATAAAGTAATCAGCTTTCCAATTAGTAGAACAAAGGCCGAGTAGAAGTACATGTAAAGGATCAAGGATGGGCCTGGCCCTAGGGCCCAAAGAGAATAATATAAATACAGGATCATCAGTCAGTTAAAGGTATGTGAGAACTAGTAAACTTAACTTAAGAAAGAAGCAACCAAGAGAGTAGATACTGACTTAACCGTCGGAGTGCTAATTCCGGCACCCCTGACCGGAGTGTTCATTCTTTTTCAGGTGATTAGCTGAGGATTTGGAGCGTCCCCCAGGACCTGAAGAGTATTTCCAAACCACCCCCCCCACACATATATATATATATATATATACATGTATGTAGGTGAGTAGGTGCATGACCAGGCCTAAGCTGCTGCCTGGAGTTTTGGGTTAGCCAGCCGCTGTGTCTCCTGGGGAGGTTCCCTTTTGAGATGTCAAGTTTTGTAACTTTGTTACAGATGTTTTTGTTTTGTTATGCTTATCTGTACATTGGGCGAAGTCCCTTTTTGCCTTTAACTGTGTAAATGGGTGACGTAAGACTAGTGTAATTATGACGTCACATGTGTATGTCTCATATACGTCAATACAGCTCTATGGACAATGTATTTTTATATATTTGCTTCCGTAGCCCCTCGTATTTCATAATAATTAGGTCAGAGGCCTTCGATAATCCAAGGATTACTGGCCGGTTACGACGCTAAACCTATAGGGGGGTTTGGGTTATGACAGAGTGGTTAGGATGTCCTAGAAAATAATTAGGGACGTTTCATTTGCATGTGTGAGTGTGTAATAATCTTTATAAATGTGGAAACTGAATTTGAACATGAATAAATGAAATTGAAAGAAATGGACAAGATTATTCCTATGTTTATTACTACCTTGTCTCTGTATAGCATCATGGAAAATGCAAGAAGTAATGATACAAGTGAACCCTCGGAGACTCGCATGAGTTGTATGGAACAAATGCTTGTAGCTCTAATAGAAGTAGTGATGCAACAACAGAGGTAACAACCTTTGCCCCCACCACCTCCACTAGCACAAAATGAGCCAGACAACAATGATATAATTAACTTGAATCAGAAATTCATGAAGATAAAGCCGCCAACTTTCCTGGGAGGTATTGAACCATTAGTGGCTGAAACATGGTTGTTGGAAATGGAGAAATTATTCGAAGTGTTTCCCAATTCTGAGATTCAGAAAGTTCTTTTGGCCACCTACACTCTGAAAGATGAAGCCCGGAGATGGTGGTTATTGATTCGAAATAGTAATGGGAACATGACATGGAAACAATTCAACGAGATTTTCTACAATAAATACTTTCCTCAGTGTTTTCGGGATCGAAAAGTTTCTAAATTCCAAGAACTTAAGCAAGGGAAGATATCCGTAGTCGAGTATGAGGTTAAGTTCACCGAGTTGGCTAGATTTGCTCCTCATATGGTTAACACAGATTACAAAAAGGCTTGGAAATTTGAAGGGGGATTAGACTTAGAAGTGTTTGACCGAGTAGGTGTATTGAAATTACCTACATATGTGGAAGTACTTGATAGAGTGCTTATGATAGAGGCCATTCTGGCGGCAAAGAAACAAGCTATAACTCCAACAATTGAATGGAGAGGCAAAAGGGCTGGATTCAATTTCAAGAAGGGCCGATCATTTTTGAAGAAGCAAAACATAGGATCCTCTAGTAGCTCTAGTCAAAGTAGTGAATCTATTCCAAACTGTCCAGATTGTGGAAGAAAACATAGAAGAGTGTGCTACTATGCATCTGGTGCCTGTTATCGGTGTGGCAAACTTGGCTATATAATGAAGGATTGACCACTTGGGTCTGAGAATGCCAATTGCCTCGTAACAAGTTCAGCTGAATCGGTGTAGACACCCCGTTTTTTGATTGTCCTCAAGACTTGGACGTCATCACTTGTGCATATGGTAATTATGATTGCATGTGTTTGTTTTGAGTGCTCGAAATCCTTGGCGGAGTGCCCTGCCTTTGAGCCTTGAAACCTTATCTGTTTTGTGCCTTGTTTTGGACCAAAGACTTGGTATTTCTTACCTGGAACTTTTGGTGACCTGTCGGCCACCACCATAGGCTGTCAGCCATGGATAATGGTTGTTGGCCAAGGGTGTGGTCTGTCGGCTACCAATGGTGGTCGACTGCCACCAATGCCTTTTTCTAGATATTTGTTAACAACTGTGCCAGCTGTTAGCACAATGAGCTGCATCTCCCTCCATGTGTATGGTGGGATGTTTCTAAGCTCAAAGGGTGTTTTTCTATAAATAGGGGGGTTCCTCCTCCATTTTGGGAGGTTAGCAATTTTGGAACAAAATTCTTTCTCTCCCTCTTACAATTTTGTGATTCGTAGCTAGTTTTCTCTACACTTTAACATACACTACCTTGATCAAAGTTACTTCTCTTTGAGTTGAGGTTCCTTGAGACTTGTTTTAAGCTCTTGCAAGTGGTTTTAGCTTGGATTTGTGCCTAGAGTTGCTCTTTGCTTCAAGAGGTAGTTTATTTGCTTTGTTCACTTGTTTAGTATACTTGTTTTCTCATCTTCTTAAACTATTTTGAGGCTAGTTTTGAACCCAAAACAAACCTCTGTTTTTATGGCCTAAAAATGTTGGTTTTAGGCCATTTTCGAGTGGTGCGTGGTTCACCCTTCTTGCTAACTAGTTTGCTAAGCTTTTGTGCCTTTATTCATCACTTTCAAATCAACTTTTTTTGGCCCTTTTAACCACTGAATTTCAGAGCTTTTTCAGTGGTAAAAATATCATTTTGAAGTCCAAACTTGGAGGAGTTAGCCTTCTCTCCTCATGTCTTGTTTGTATGCCTAGCTAGCTTCACATGTTAGCATGTTTTTTTAGCTTAACTTAGCTCAAATCCAACATGTTTTAATCTTTGAAATAACCTATTTTAGCTCTATTTTGGGCTGGTTAGTTTGTTTGAGTCGTTTTTTGCATAGTTGTAGTGTTAATTCCTTCACTAGTTTGGTGTTTTAAGGCTTTAACCATCATTGCTGTGAGTTGGTTTCATGTTTTAGTGCTTTTATCACTCAATTTTAGCATATACAATCTCTACAATCTCCTTTATTTCTTCACTTTTTCATTTGTTTTGAGGGTTGTTTTAACCTTAAGGTTGTTTAAGCTTGAGGTTGAGGCTCATGCTTAATGGTTTAATCCTGCTTTGAGGGTTCATTACCAACGACATGAAGCTTCTCTCATGCCTTAAACTACCCCTTGGTTGACACTTCTTTCACTTTAGAAGACACTCACTAATGGACTAATGGATTAAGGAATGTTTTGGTAATTAAAATAAGTAAACAAAATTGATAAGTAAAGTGTGCAAGATATGCATTCTTTGTGTTGCATTGCATATGTTCAAATCAAACATTAATTTGAACACAAGGAAAATGGGACATTTCATACTCAAAGTGATGAAATGTGTCATTTTCCTAGGTCACCATTACCCTTGATCATGCATGATAGGGTAGTGGTCATTTTGGTCTTGTTTGTGCATTTATTGAACTTGTCCAAACTTGGTCCCTTAGCCATCATGCATGGAAATTGCTTGATTGATGGTTAAAGGGCCAAGAGTTTCTCTTCTTTGAGCTTGTGTGATGATAAGGAGGTTAAACAATACAAACAACCTGCGAGAATACACTGTTTTGCTCTGTTTTGCTCTCTGTTGCAGCATGGAAGTGTAAACCAGTAGTGGCCGACAGCTACCACCAGTGGCTGACCAGTCACCAATGGTAGCCGACTGGCCATTTATCCCTCTTGTTGGCCATTAGTGATTTTTGCGCAATGTGATGGTAAGATGAGACAGAGGTGTTTTGGAAGTTGGCAGAATTTTCAGTGATCAAATGTGCAAACAGAGGCTTGTAGTAGAAAGGCAGTGGCTTTTCGGGTGTAGAATCAAGCATGTGCATGCGTATACATCACTTCCCGGGGCTAAGTAGTTGATTACTTAGTTTACTTGCAATTAGCTTGTAATCCATTAATTAGCTAAGTAGTTAATTAGATGTGATGTAATAATTTAATTAGTTAGCTAGAATAGTTAATTAGTTTCGGTTTGTAATAGTTAGATTAATTAGCGTAGCTAGCTAGTTAGCTTTTATTCATTCGACCCTCTTTTGCGAGGGTGTAATGTTGTAAGAAGTGTGCGTGAGGGTGTATGACTTCCAACCCCATGTCTTTCTCCCTTTTATTTAATTGCTTTCGATGGCTAGATTAGGGACATGTTTCAATTAGCATATTGCATGCTTGCATCATTCATTCGTATTGCATGCACCGAGGCTCGGCGCATCATTCAAACTGCATTGCCATTTCAATACTTCTTTAAATACGTGTTCAAATCGTATGTAGTTCAAATTGCTTCATATGCCATATTAGTAGCTGAGCCTATTAATTGCATTATTACATGTGTTGCATTAAGCATTTTGTATAGTTAGGATTATGCATCTTTCCAACTAGTTTCTGTTTTGGCTCGGAGTATTAGGTGAGTTTTTATGCTTTAGCATACTTGCATAAGTGTGAATGTTGCCATGATTAGCATGCTTGCCATGAGTCTATGTGCTTAAATGCTAAACTGCTCGAATGCCTGTGGATCAAGGCTTGTTGTTTGAATTGGAACGATTCAACAAATGTGCGTTTTAAGCCCACTTTGTTGAGTGGCAAATCATGTTTTAAGCCCACTATGTTTGGTGGCAAATCCGCATCTTTAAGCCCACTTGAGGTGGCAAATTCAAATCATTTTTGCAAACAAACATGAGTTAAATTGTTCCAAATTGAGCAAACTAGAGCGGGGGTGCTCAATTCATGACTTTCCCCCTTCGTACCTAAGTTCCTGAGCCGAGGCAACTTTGGTGATGACGAACACGTAGCCTTCGGCTTGAGTCAGGGTTTCCTAAATTTCCCCAAAATAAAAAATATTTAGGTGGCGACTCTGTATCTGACAAAGCAGTCTAATTTTGGTATTATTTGATTTAAAATCAATTTTCCAAAAAAGATTTTCCGGATTTGGACTGTTTTGTGATTATCAGTTTCATATTGCACTTGTGAGATTAGATTCAGAACCACGGGAGTCTGCATTGTGAGGCCTTTCTTCCAAACCTTCCGAAATGGGGGCGCAAAAAAAAGGCGAGTCCATAGTTTCTGGCGACTCTGCTGGGGCCTTAGAGAATTTAACTCAAACTCATGATATGATATTTTATCTACACTTATGTGTTTCTTTGCATTTGCATTTGCATTGGTGTGCTTAAGTCATAGTATTTTCCATTTGCTATTCCTGAACGGTTTGTTTGAGGCTTGCTTGGAAAAGCTTGCCAAAAGGCTGATCGGCTGCGGGCTTTGCCATGATGGGAACACAACCATTGGATCTGGGCTACCGCTGTACCGTTTGATCCTCCTTTCACTTCTCAGTGTTAGGTGCGAGAGGTATATGATGTAGTCATGCTGAGGTACCCTTTTGACCAATCGACCTAGTTGCATATCGGAAACCATAGAGACTGTTCCAAACTAGGACAGGTTGCATACCCGAGTGCAGGAATTGTGTGAAATTGCTTGTTTTGCGTAGTGAACCCCTAGCTCCTGACGAAATTAGGACAGGGTAACCTTACCCCATCATAGGGGGTGTTTTTGGCTCTCACTTGCTTAATATGTGCTTTTGGAGTGAAACTCTGCAGGAATGTACGTATCAGTTACAAGTCTGGGTATCAGTTTTGGGACAGAAATTAGTGTTTGAGTACAGTTCTCCAGCTTATGATTGAAACTGCATGTTGTTTGTGTCTGAGCCGAGGTGCTGTGCTGTTTTTGATTTTCTATTTCTTTTGCTTTATTTTCTTTTTGCAAGGCAGTTTTTCACCATTGCTTCAGACGATTTTGTTACCCCCCAAGCACTCTGGACCCGAGTAAGGCGACTTTACCGACCCGAGGATCTTGTAAGAGGACAACCAGTGCTTGCTTCACTCCCACCAGTTGCCAGACGGAAGAGGGTCAGGCACACCAGTTCAGCAGTCACCTTTTCAGGCCCAGTCGTCTACTTCTACTCCGGAAAGAGAGTATTCACCAGTTCTGATAACTTAACATCCCTCAGTTAGCATGGAAAATATGCTTTGTTAACTCCAATAGACTATTGAGAACATGTAGCTAGATGCTGCCCGACAAGCTGAGGTCACAGCCCACCAAGCTAAGATCGCAGCCCGCCAAGCAGAATTGATAGACAGGCTTCAACAACAATAACCCCAACCGGTAGTAGCCTTTGCATCTCATGCATCCCCAGTAGAAATTCTGGCACCCAGGGTCACAATTAATGTCTAGGAAAATGCAGGCATTCAGGCTTATTCGATCCCACTACAGACCTCTAAGGCACCAGTTTACCAAATGGAGGCACCTTTTGAATTTGAGGTTGACCCCACTGCACTGAAGGTCAACAAGCTAGAAAAGCTCTTCAAACGAGCTCAGGGCGTGAATTCAATCCCTGATATTGAAGATGGATACACTGACTCCACAATAACTCTGCCGGGTAGAATCAAGATGTCATACATAGACCGGTTTGACGGCTCCGGGGATCCCATGGTCCAACTGCGGCTATTTTCAAATATCCTACGACCAATGGGTCTCTTCAGACTACATAAGTTGTCACTTTTTGGCCGGACCCTGTCGGGTATAGCGGCCTTCTGGTATGCCAAATTTGAAGACTCTGTGAAAAGAAACTGGGAGGAAATGGCCGAGGCTTTCATAGCACAGTACTCCTACAATACTCTGATCGAGGTCACTACTCGTGATCTCAAAGCGACCCTTCAGGAGCCGAAAGAGGGTTTCTCAGATTTTGTGACCCGGTGGAGGGCTAAGGCCTCCATGATGACTATCCGGCCTTCTGAAAAGGACGAGATCAGAATGGTGGTCCGTAACTTGCAAGGAAGACTATTACAGAAAATAATAGTCTTACCTTTGTTCATATTTGTTGAGCTCCACGAAATAAGGGTGCAAATAGAGGACGAGATGAAGCAAGGTCTGATAGATCACGAGAAGGAACAGTTTAAAAGGCCCTTTACATGCAGCTCCAACGCAGCCACGACTGGTGGCACCTCTGCGCGGCCTTCGGATGTGAGCATGGTCACCACCACACCCAAGACTGCTAATCCCTTTGCCCGTACATCCAATAGAACTTCCCAAACTTCCAGCCATCAGGCCCGAGGCCAGAGGGTCTTCGTACAGCTCTATATGTCCTTGTCTGCAGCCCTGAGGGTCCTAATCAAAAATGGGCATCTTAAGCCGTTAGAACAACGCCCATTACCCGATTCTCTCCCTCTGAAACACAACCCGGCCAAATACTGTGCTTTTCATCAACATC
Organism: Camellia sinensis; assembly: GCF_055761805.1. Taxonomy (NCBI): domain Eukaryota; kingdom Viridiplantae; phylum Streptophyta; class Magnoliopsida; order Ericales; family Theaceae; genus Camellia; species Camellia sinensis. The sequence continues at coordinate 73,887,216 of NC_138966.1, read as the reverse complement.
ATGGTTATGATATTGATCAGTGCTTTAGACTGTGTCATGAGATTCAAGATCTCATTGACAATAAGGTGATAACACCTCTTGAAAAACCCAATGCCACAACAAATCCTCTCTCACCACATAACCAAGCTCCTCCACTTCAGTAAATAAACCTCATCTATACACTGGTCGTCTTTTATGACCCCAGTAAATATATCACCCTTTCTTACCTACCCAAATCGGCATTGTTCATCCTTGAGAGCACAGACTTGTGCATGATGAGCACGTCCTTATTCCTACCCAAACCCGTGGTGGTAACAGTGGAAGATGAAGGGAGATCAGCCTTGGTGGAGAATACTAGTCCATTGCCCGAGGGCTCTGAGGACTTATCTGATGGGGTGTACAACCCGAGCTGCAATATTGTGCTAATCAACCAAGATAAGCCAGAAGTGGTGTTGCCGATAGGAATAGAGGTCACTGTAGTCTGAGAAGATGGACCAAGCTAGGGATTAGATGATCTAGCTGACCTAGACGAGGATATGGACAGTTTACAGTTCTTTGATGAACATGATCAAGGGGACATGCATATTAATTGGTTCAATTTGAACAGGTCAACCGATAATTCAGAGTGGCTAAGTGATGAACCCGATATAGATGAGAAAGTTGAACCGAGGCTGGAACAACAGAAAGTGAGAACCGCAGCAACGGCCAGAATGACCGATAGAAAGGGTAAGCTATCGGAAAGCATTGATAAAGAACAATTGGCTCAGGAATTGGGCATTGTTAGCACTGTATATACAGAACAAGAAGCCACGCTGGAGCGGTTTGGGCAGGAAGTGAGTGAAAGTGATCAAAAAGTTGGAATAGCTCAACGCCCTGTGGGAAATGTTACTGCTGAGGGAACACTTAGGCCAGAACTGGGCACTTGCTTGTCGGTTGCCGGAGGTATGTGGTGGGAAGATGATGATTTGCGTCTTGCGCACACTGATGAGGATTGGGGTGAAGGCCTTTCTGACAATACCTAGTATGTGGAGGAAGTCGACCACATGACAAGAAGTGGTGGATATTTCAAACCACCGTATCTAGACCAACCTGAGGCATTTGGGAAGGACAAAGAGGTAGAGAGACAGAAAGAGAAGCAGTTAGAAGAAGAGGCTGTGCTAAAATAGTTGAAGAAGATTCAAGCTAACATATCTATCTAGGGGCTGCTTATGGCTTCGCGAGTGCACAGACAAGCTGTACTGACAGCGATGGATAAAGCGAAGTTGTCCATCGACACCACCCCAGAACAACTGGGGGGATTAGTTTTCCCAGGAGGTGCTGCGCCAACTTTGACCTTTTTCGACAAGGAGTTATTGCCAGAAGGCTCTACACACAACAAGCCTTTATACATATCCGTAGAGTATCGGGAAAAGTGGGTGCCAGTTGTACTAGTTGACATCGGGTTAGCAATTAATGTCTGTCTATGCCGCACGGCTTATGCTATTGGTCTGAAATTGGCCGATTCATGCCTACAGCCTAGGTGATTCAGGCGTATGACAATACAAGTAGAGAGGTGATAGGAACAGTGTAGATCAGAGTGCAGGTTGGACCTGCGCAACAGGATATTGAATTTCATGTCCTGGACGTTCCAGCCACTTTCAACTTATTGCTTGGGCAACCCTGGCTACACCAAGTAAGAGCTTTCTTTTCCACTCTCCACCAAATGCTGAAGTACCCCCATAGAAAAGGGGTGGCCATAGTCTTTGGGAATTCATCTATGCATCCTCCGCCAGAGGTCACTACTCCTGTACTGGAAATTGTGCATGGTGAAGAGGATGTTTTCATTTTGGGGTTTACCTTGGCTAAGGTTCGGGTAGTGCAGAATATCTTGGTTGTCGATGAGGGCTTCTATGTCAGTGCCCAATCCGTGTACTTCATGAATAAGTTGCAGCACATGCCCAGAATAGGATTAGGCAGAAGTGGCCGGAAAGACGTCGCTGCATTGGCCGATGTGCCAGATAACCCTTATTCCTTTGGTCTTGACTACTCGCTTACCAAAGAAGACTGGGTAAGGAAAGGAAAAGAAATGGCCAGAAGAGCCAGAGCAAGGCAAAGTGAGAAGCACTACGAGCTTGTGCACCGACCAATCCGGGGAACCCTCAATGGCTATTTTGTTCGGGAAGGGAAAGACTTCCCATTCTATGGTTTTCCCGAACCTTGGTTCAACTCTGAGAAGTAGCGGGTTCTCGGCTTTGAGATTTTCTTCGACTTACAGTTGCAAGAAAGTGACACAGAGGAACAGACTGAACTAACTACGAAGGCTACAAAGAACATAGAAAGTGATTCCAACAACAGTGAACTTGAGGTAGGAGCATCATTGGTATGTCTCATTTTGGATTCTCAGATCAACCCAGAGAGCTTGAGGGATGCCCTAACCGTTTCCATGATCGGAGAACAATCAGGTGTGGTTCCTTCCGGTGATATCTTGGATGCATCTGACGTACCGTCCCTCATTTGGCAGCTGGAGGAGGGCTTCCTGTCCAGTAGCTCTAAGTCAGGTAGTGAACCAGAATCTGATTCCACAGAGTCTGTGGAGTCGAAATCAGATTTCGGTTTATCTAAGTCTAGGTCTGGTATTCTTGGGGTTGATAAGTTGGATGCCGAGGTTTTGTCCAGGTCATCTTTTTCTTTTTCTTTTGAGTCGGTTGTAACTGAAGAATTGGATGAGCTGGATCTTTTGAATGTTAATACCACTGTTGTTTCTGAGTATTTCTCTGTGCCACTTATATATTGCATTGATCATGATTTTCAAAATTTTAATGAAAACGATGAGAAAGGAATTCCTCTAGTTTTGAAACTTTTGATTGATCGAGAGGATGAGAGGTTTGTAAAACCCCTCGTTGATGAAATCATTCCAATTAATGTGGGTACTGAGAAGGATCCGTGTCTGGTCCAGATTGGCTCTACGTTGTCTTTGGAGGAGCGCGAGCGCTTAGTCGCTTTATTAAAAGATTTCAAAGATGTTTTCGCATGGTCCTACGAAGACATGCCTAGAATCAATCTTGAGATTCTACAGCATTGGATCCCTCTTGATCCCGAGGCCCAACCCGTCAAACAGAAGCTGCGGAGAATATGCCCAGATTGGGCTTTGAAGATTAAGGAAGAGGTCATTAAGCAGATAGACGCAGGGTTCTTGCTAGTATCTGAGTATCTGACTTGGCTGGCCAACATTGTTCCAATACTGAAGAAAGATGGCAGAATTCGAGTGTGTGTGGATTTCAGAGATCTGAATAAGGCCAGTCCGAAAGATGACTTTCCTCTACCGCACATCGACGAATTAGTGGACTTCACCGCAGGCCATGCGTTGCTCTCTTTCATGGATGAATTTTCTAGGTATAACCAAATTCTGATGGCACCCGAAGACAGAGAGAAAACCGCCTTCACTATGCCGTGGGGAACCTACTGCTATAGGGTGATGCCGTTTGGGCTGAAGAATACTGGAGTTACCTGTCAACGGGCTGCAACCACAATTCTGCATGACATGATCCATAAAGAGGTTGAGGTGTACGTGGACGACATGATTGTCTAGTCCAAGGAAAGAGAGGGCAACTATATCGCCTTAAAGAAATTCTTTTAATAGATCAGAGAATACCGATTAATGTTGAATTCGCAGAAATGTACTTTTGGCATAACAACAGGGAAAATGTTGGGTTTCTTGATCACACGAGGGGCATCAAGGTAAATCCTTCCAAAATTAAGGCCATCCTAGAAATGGCACCACCAAGGACTGAAAAGGAGGTGTGAGGCTTTCTGGGTAAAGTGCAATTCATAAGATGGTTTATTTCTAAATTGACCTTGACTTGTGAACCACTATTCGGTCTTCTGAAGAAAGGAAATAAATTCCAATGGGATGACCAATGTCAGTTTGCTTTTGAGTAGATCAAGCAGTACCTTCAAAACCCGCCTGTGTTGTAACCGCCGGAGCTGGGAAAGCCCTTGATTCTGTATCTGTCAGTAACAGACACAACGATGGGATGCATGCTTGCTCAGGAATCTTATGATAGAGTGGAGAAAGCCATCTATTACCTGAGTAAAAAGATGCTGGATTATGAAACCTGTTACACCCCGCTGGAGAAGGCTTGCTTAGCCTTGGTATAGGCTACCAGGAAGTTGAGGCACTACCTGTTAGCTCACTCCGTAATTCTAGTTTCGAGATTAGATCCCATTAAATATCTCTTCAAGAAACCAGCACTTACGGGTAGGATAGCCCGTTGGTTGCTTCTTCTCTCCGAATTTGATTTGAAATATGTTACTCGCAAGTCTGTCAAGGGGAGAGCGGTAACTGAGCTCCTGGCAGATCACCCAGTGAAAGGGGATGAAGCGGTAGAATACTTATTCCCAAATGAAGCTATTCTGCAAGTCGAGGAAGAGATTTGGACAATGTACTTTGACGGAGCGTCTAACCAGTACAGTTATGGGATAAGGGTGTTGCTGATAGCACCCGACAATTCCTATATACCCTTAGCCTTCAAACTCTGGTTCAAAGTATCCAACATTGAGGCAGAATACGAGGCGTGTATCGCTGGATTAGAAGCTGCCCTAAAACTAGGGGCAAAAAGGTTGGACATCATTAGGGACTCGACCCTGGTTGTGTCTCAAGCAAAAGGAGACTGAAAGGTCAAAGAAGAAAAAATGAAGATCTATTACCAAACCCTAGATGTTCTGTTTCATAGGTTTAAGAAGTTAACCTTCACGCATCAACTAAGAGAGAACAATAAGTTCGCTGATGCCTTATCAACTCTATCTTCCATGATAAACATCCTGTTTGGAGTCTGGATGCGTCCGATCATTATTGAACAGAGGTATATGCCGGCTTACGAGTTAATCGCCGTAATAGATGTAGTGCAAGATCAAAACCCCTGGTATTATGATATCTGGAACTTCTTGGAAAAGGAGGTTTATCCACCAGGGGCAAATGCCAAAGATAAAAAGGCAATACGGTGGATGGCTGTTCAATTTATCATCTGCGGGGGTAAGTTGTATAAGAGGGGTCATTTAGGAATGCACAAGTTGTGTGTTGACACAGAAGAGTCGAAGCGCTTAATGAAGGCCATCCATGGGGGAGAGTGTGGAGCGCACATGAGCAGAGTAATACTAGCCTGGAAGATTCTCAGGCAAGGTTACTACTAGTCTACCATGGAGGAGGATTGTATTGGTTTTGTTCAGCGATGCCACAAATGCCAAATTCATGCAAATCACATGAATATCCCGCCGTCGAAGCTGTACAAAATGATTTCACCATGGCCTTTCTCAGTCTGGGGAATTGACGTCATTGGGGCAGTTACACTGAAAGGGTCAAATGGACACGAGTACATTCTAGTGGCAATTGATTATTTCACGAAGTGGGTGGAAGCTCAGTCTTATGCGGTATTGAAAGTAATGCATGTGGCTAAGTTCATCCGCAACAACATTATTTGCGGTTATGGAGTCCCGAATGAGATCATTTTAGATAATGGCTCCCATTTCAAGCAAGAAGTGATCGACTTGTTGGAGAAATATAATGTGGCTTTTCATAAGTCATCCACATATCAGTCGCAAACCAATGGAGCTGTTAAGGCCGCCAACAAGAACATCAAGCACATTTTGTAGAAAATGGTTGAGACCCACAAGGACTGGCCAGACAAATTGCCATTTGCTCTCTGGGGCTACAAAACTTCAATTCGGACATCTACTGGGGCAACTCCGTACTCTCTTGTTTATGGGATGGAAGTTGTTCTGCCGATTGAAATAGAGGTTCCGTCGATGCGGGTTATGGCTAAGTGCCAGATAGCAGAAGCGGATTGGCAGTAGAGCAAGTTCGAAGAACTAATGTTGTTCGATGAGAGGAGGCTGAAAGCATGTACCATATTTAGGGTTATCAACGTAGGATTGCCAGGGCTTTTAACAAGAAAGTTAAGTCTCGGAATCTTAAGGAAGGGGATTTGGTGCTGAAAGACAACTGAGCTCCCATCCATGACCCTAGGGGCAAGTTCAGACCTAATTGGACTGGTCCTTACATTATCAAAACCATTTGGTCGGGTAGAGCTGTTATTCTCATGGACATGGATGGCCTAGAATTTTCTAACCGATCAACATGGACAAGTTGAAGAAATATTACCCATGAGAGGCTCGCTAGGCCGAAAACCCGGAGGGGCAACCTAGGCAAAAGTTAGAGCACAAAAAATTAGAAATAAAGAAAAATTGAGCTCGCAAGGTTGAAAACCCAGAAAAGGGCAGCCTTGGAAAAAGTTAAAGCTCAAAAGGAGAGCGTTAATACCTGAGTGAGCCTGAACCGAACTATGTAAGGCTTGATTCCCATCTTTGGGATATGTAGGCAATTTCATCTCGAAATTCGACTGTAAACACCTCCAAATCAATTATGTCCATGCCTTTGATCAAGGCATCCTTGTCTTTTCGTTATCTAAAAGTTCGGTTGTGATCTTTACCCTGGGAGAATAGCTAACTACAGTGTTGAGCAATGCTATTTAGTCAAGGGGCAATTTTTCATTTCTGGATTCGGGGTTGTACATCTCAAGGATAGGTTCCATGTGTGTCAAGTTGTGATCCCTATCGAAAATGGTTTTGAAAAGTTTTAATAAAAGTTGATTTTGTTCAAATTAATTTTTTTACAACTTAGACCATTTTTTGACCGAAAGGAAAATTTTCAGTGCCCATAACTTCAATTTCATTGATTTCAATACAAAGTTCTTCAACTCTCAATACACATCAAAGTTGCTTTTATTACATTCAAAAAGAAAACTTGAAAAGTAAGATCAACGCAAAAAACTTGGGGCATAGTTGAGTCAGGTGTTCCTACGTCCCCTGCTTGTGCTTATGGAAGCTCCTGACGCTAAAGTGGGTCCAGATTGCACCTCATCTTCAAGCCAAGTCAAGCACTTGCCAGAAAGTGCACAGTTGAAACTAGGGGCGGGAGCCAGAAGTTCTCTCGTCCTCCAAGCAGTGGGATATCGAGCTAATTATGAACCTTGGATTGGGAATGAAGCCAAGTACTCTACCGTCTCTTCTGTGAAAGTCTAGTCGTGTCTGAACTGACACTTGAACTAGAACGGAAAATAGAACACATAGTGTGTCAAGCCAATCAGCTGAATTCCAGGTTGCGGAGTCATGTTATAGCTTATCTCAGGCAGATCAAACTAGGGGTAGCGCCAAGCAATGTCAGCAGCAAACCTGTTGCACATCCAATGGCACCACCACCCCTCGTTCGGGAAATCCACTAGCCATTGGCAAAAGAAATAGCTCCGTCCTGAATATGCAGGGCAAGAGTCCACTACCTTCAGTCTGTCTATGAGCCATATCTAGGGAGGGATGAAAAAAAGAGAGATTAAAGAATAGAGAGGCATATGTTGAGGAAAAAAGTGAGAAAAGGGTTTTGAGAGAAAAATAGAGCATGAGTGTCGAGTGATGTGAGAAATACATATTAGAAAGGGTGGGAAACATTACCTGTAAAAGTAGTGAACTTCCTGCAAATTTGGTTGTTTCTCGCCGATGAAAGGCGTCTAAGTGCATCAAAGTCTCGGCCAACGCCAAGCCAATGCAGCTCTTGCCCTCTTTCAAACCTTGCGCCACTTCAACTAGCCGAATGCTAGACCCGCCAAGACTAGGGGCAAGGAGAAAGTGAGTTAACATACACAAACAAAGGGCGTGTTGCCGAAAACCCTGCCAAAGAAGATTGCTTTGGTCACCGGCATTAGAAAATCGATGAATCAAACTGGGGATGCCTAGCTCTCCGTTGTGAACCAAGGATAGAGCCCCATACAAAATGAGCCCACACATCCTTCCCAAAGCTTGGATGTGACCAAAACGGGGCTGAGGCAAGATTTTCTCATCGCGCTGGGATTCCATTAGCACTTGAAATTCTTTGATGGTCAGGCATAGCTCTTGTCCCCCGAAGTTAAATGTGTGCGTACCGGGTTCCAACATCTAGTTGTGGCATGTAGGAACAGAAACCAAAGCAGAGAATGACTCAGCGGGAATAGTGTATTTATGTCGAAATCTCAAAAATTTAGCTTTTCCAAGCCATCTAAAGTTGTAATCCAATTCGAGAGTTTTTTGGCAAAGAATGGCTCCATTTGTGAAGAATTTGTAGTTGAAATGAAGAAAACACGAAGTCTGAACCTTTTGTAGAAGATAAGGCAGTGAGTGGAAGCCAGGTGTCAACATTCTGGAGGTTTCTCACATTGGTGGCCGACCGACCACTAGTGATGGTTGACAGACCACTTTGGTAGCCGACCGGCCATATCTGGTGATTGACAAAATCCATTCATGGCTGACAGCCCTTTTTGCAGACCTGTTATCCACCTTTGTGTTGAGAGTGCTGAGAACCTTGTTTTGTTCTGCTCGTTGTATATGCTAAGGTCTTGTTTTGAGTCCTTTTAGTTTTAGAAAGTTTGCTGTGTTGTATTTAAGTTGTTTATCGAGTTGTTTTGTTCATCGAGTTGTTTATCGAGCCGTTTTGTTGTATATTGAATTGTTCTGTTATTTATTGAGTTGTTGTTATTTTGATTATCGAGTTGTATTACTTTGTTTATTTCAGTTGCTAGTCAGTTCGTTACTTGATTCAGACTGTTGTGACAATACAAGTATTCGGTTTTCAATGTTAAATTCAATCTCATTTTCATGCAATGTGGTGCTCATGATGCAAAGCATAGCACTTTTACAAAACAACTTGGTTTTTATTTCGATCATGGTTGTTTTTACAAAAAAGTACAGTATAAGTTTTTATAGCAAAAAAAAAAAAAAAAACTATTTGAGGTCGTGTAAAGTGCTAACACTACTAATAAAAAGAAACTAAGCAAAAAAATAGATAGATCAGCGCCAGCTATCTCAGGCTCGAGAGGCCCTCTTCGTCCTCTTCCTGGGCAGGGACTCAGAGTTGTCTCCATCTGCCCCGCTATCTGAACGGGATGCCGAATCGGAATCGGGGTCATCGCTGCTCTCTGCCTTAGAACCTGGCTCAGCAGCATCGCCATTAGCAGAACCCAAGCCGGCATCATCGTCTCCACTCTCGGATGACTCAACGTGCTGACTCGCTGCCTCCTCAACCTTGCTAGTCTCGCCGTCGTCACCGCTCAGAATGGGCTCTGAAGGACCACTCTCGTCTTGGGCGCCCCTGGCTTTGCCTTGGCTGTGTGCTGGAGCTTGTCTCTCTCTCCTCCCAATTGCTGGAGGAGGTACTAATGGTCCTGGTGCTGCTGCCACCAGTGCTCTCAGTACAGGTAGGACCTGAAAGACAGTTGTTATATATCAGCCACAGTATGTGTATCAGATGCAAGTATGGTGTGCAGAATGAGTATATACAGAAGTCAGGTACAGTGTATGAATACAGTGTGGAAGTGTAGTATTTTCAGATGCAGTGGATCAGTGCAGCATAGGGAAATTTTCAATTGAAATGTCAATTTCAGTGTGTCATTGGAAATTTGATGATTGGAACGTAAGAAAACTGAAGAAATTACCTGAATGCTATGGAAGCCGAGTAGTGCCTTCCTCATCAATATCATGCCCTCGAATGAAGCTAACAGCTCTAGCAGATCCTCGGTGTATCCAGGAGGTGCCTACATATGTATTGGAAATGATCAATGTCCAGAAGGAACAAATATCAGAAAGAAATGAGAAAACTAAAGAATAGGGTACATACCAGGGGCTCATCAGGAGCTCTAACGTATCTGTGTCTTGCTGCGGCAGGCTCAATCAGGATCTAGTATGCCTCCCTAGTATACCGCCAACATGTGAGTGCAGTAGGTAGCTCTGGCCAGCCGGTTCTTCACCTCGTCTGGGTGGCTCCTCTACCACGCACCCTGGTCACCTTGGGGACTTCGGCTCTCTCTCTCTTGTAGCTGGAGCTCTCATCTCCTCACCTCCGTGAATACGGGTCAAAGGAGGCATGAGGTGTGTCTCGATGAATGTCGCATAATCACCCTCCCCCAAGAAGTAATCGGCATCCAAGACTCTGGTAAACTAGATCATCTCCTAGGAGGTGAGCTGCTCTGTAGCTCTCATAGATGGTGGGGGCGCCATGGGAACTATCGGTTGCGGCAAACCCAAAGTCTGGAGTAGGAAATGCTCGCCTAGAAACTAGGCCCGGCAAACTGGACCCTCGAATAGAAGCCGGAAACAGGTGGCCCCCCGAGCTCTAGCAAACTGGTCCTCGACTCCTTCAGGCATCGTCACCCAAGGCTGCCACGTGATTTGTAAACAGAGAATGCACAGCTTGTTAGTTGCCATTAGAATATTACAATATGAATCAGAACAGAAGCAGAATAACATTAACTGTGAATTTTGAGTTACCTTTGCTGCAGTCACAGTGTCGAAGTACCGGCGGAAGAATGAAAAAGTTTCTCAGGTCCTCCGCAGACATCTTTCGTCATACCGGTGAGAGTACGGCATGACAGGAGACATCTCTACCTCTGGCTCTGGGGCAAGGGCCGGGAAGTAGGCATATACCCAAAGCTGCAAAAAGAAAAGGGCCATATTGCGTATACAGCAAAACACAGGGAATGCAGAAAGTAGAGAATGTAGAATACAGAATGTGTAGTATACAGAAAGTACAAGTGGAAAGCAGAAAGCACGACAGGAAATGCAAAGCAAAAAAGGTAAAGCATACCTCACAGGCTCTCCAGTAGCCACCGACCATATTCCCGCTCCTGTGGGATGTCGAGCTCATATATCCATACAATGTGGCAAGGCCAGAACCACCCTAATCATAAACACAGACCTGGGACAAGTCCACCAGTGCACTCAGGAGGTATAATCCAATAGTGTTCACTATTTCTACGAACAAAGTGGTGTCGAAGAGGAACATCAAGAAGCCTCATGCATAATGCTCAATCTCCTCTAGGGTCACTGGCTCTCTCCCTCAAAACTGCTCTGCAAACTAGTTGTACCGTGCCATTCCCGATCAGAAGAGAGGTTGGTGTGCTCCTAGCAGGTAGATCCATGTAGCCTCCCACTCACCTATGTATGTATCATAAGGGATTGGACAACTCCCTAGCTTTATGCTAGTGAGCATAGGGAAGTCATAGGGAGTCATCGTCATCTCTCCCGCAGTAGAGAAGTGGAAAAAGTTGGTGGTATCCCACCACCTCTCTACCAACGCTCCAAGTAGAGGTCGACTCGTTATAAGGTGTGATAGCCCCATGCAGAATAAACCGAAGCTGGCCTCATCGACAATGTGGCGGACACCGTCGGGGAGCTTCACGCGGATGTGGCTCTATAGCCCCTGATAGAGTGGGAATCCTCCTATGATCAAAACGAACAGGTGAGAGGTAATGTAAGAAATACAGTGCAAGAATATGTTTGAAACAAACAGGTAAGAGGCAGTGTAAGAAATATAGTGCAACAATATGTTTGAAATGAACAGGTGAGAGGCAGTGTAAGAAATACAGTGCAAGAATGTGTTTGAAACAAGCAGGTGAAAGGCAGTGTAAGAAATACAGTGCAAGATATATGTTTGAAACGAACAGGTGAGGGGCAGTGTAAGAAATACAGTGCAATAATATGTATGAAACGAGTAGGTGAAAGGCAGTGTAAGAAATACAGTGCAAGAATATGTTTGAAATGAACAAGTGAGAGGCAGTATAAGAAATACAGTGCAAGAATATGTTTGAAATGAGCAGGTGAAAAGAAATGTAAGAAATACAGTGCAAGAGTGTGGTTTAAGCAAGAAATGCAAGGTACAGTGAAGAAAACATGAGAATACAATGTATACCTCGGTGGCACCGTAAGACAAATAGGAGGTCGGCTCTCATAGCAAGAGATCATTTGGTGCACCTCGCTTAAACCCTCTGAAATGCCAAACACGCTTAGGTGGTAGCACATACGTCTGAGGATCATATGTTGTCGGGTCGAAGGGTCGAACCCTGGGTGGTAGTAACATAGGCTCGGGCTCTACCTCCATCTTTGGGGACAACTGAAGTGGAATCTCTGGGGAAGCTCCATCATGAGGAACGTCGTCCACCATCTGGAAAGAAGATGAGAAAGTGGGCGAAAATGAGCAAGATAGGTGGAAAATGCCAAAAGTCAACTCAAGTCAACCCTAGGAGAGAGAAAAAGGGAAGAAAAAGTCAAAGCCAGGGAAAAGGCACAGAACCCAAGAAGAACTCAAGGGAAACAAGCCTCAAACTCCAAGAAAAAGTACCGAAATCGAATTTCAATCGGTTCAAAGTGCAGTATGCAAAAAGGATTTAGCGAATCAAACGTGCATAGGGAGTTTGAAAACGCATATAAAGCATGGATCTAGAGGGGAAAACTATCTGGAGAGAGAAAGGGAAGATTTTTGGCCATGGAGAAGTGTAGAAATGAAGTTTGGGGGTGTATATTTAAAGACCCGTGGTGAACTGACTGAATTGGCCCCGATCTGCCATCGGTGGCCGACCGGCCACCATTGGTGGCTGACAGGTGGCCGACACGCTTCTCTGGTGGTCGTCCAGTGCCCAATGCTCCTAAATTGAATCTTGATGCTATTTTGCGTCTTCATTTCTCAAGAAGTGCAAGGAAAGGTCACTGTTGAGTTCAAGTTCTCTCGGTGGAAGCTTGAAACCGTGTTTTCAGGTGGTCGTCATCCATCTTGTTGCACGAGGTGTATCCTTTTTGTGTATCGCAACTCTTCCGAGAGGTAAATCGGAAAGTTACTACTGAACTTGTTTCGATAATATTCGTTTTTATTCTTGCATAGAACATGTATTCTGCACTGTGTATAGAACATGCATTTTGTACTGTTGCATTGAATATGCATTCTAATGTGGTATAGAACGTGCTCCGACTTTCGTCGCATAGAATATGCTTCTGTTTTGTTTCTCGCATGTTTCACATAAAACATGCCATCAACATTGTATCTTGGTTATTTATCTTGCATAGAACATGCATTCTTATTGTATTGTACCTGTTAAGTTTCTTTCTTATGCAAACACAATATTGTATGTACGGTTCATTCAAAGGAGTTTCGGCTAGGATCATTCATCGGTAAGAGAGCCTCTTCCTTCACTTTTGTGTATCTATCGCACCTGTTCACTTTTGTGCATCTATCGTGCTCGTTCACCTTCGTGGATCTATTGCACACTTTTCTGTGGTTTTACCTCACGACGTACGATGTACGTACTTGTGTGGTTCCCTTTGGTTACCTTCCTTCAATTAAAAAACATTTGTGTGCGTCTTAATGTTTATCACCTCCTTTGGTTACCTCCTTTGGTTAAAAACATTTGTGTGCGTCTTGATGTTTATCTCCTCCTTCGGTTAAAAACATCTGTGTGTGTCCTGATGTTTATACCACCCTTCGGTTACCCGTCCTTCGGTTAAAAACATTTGTGTGCGTCGTGATGTTTATACCACCCTCGGTTACCCGTCTTTCGGTTAAAAACATTTGTGTGCGTCCTGATGTTTATACCACCCTTCGGTTACCCGTCCTTCAGTTAAAAACATTTGTGTGCGTCCTGATGTTTATACCCTCTTTCGATCACTGCCCTTCGGTTAAAAATATTTGTGTGCGTCCTGATGTTTATACCCTCTTTCAGTCACCACCCTTCGGTTAAAAACATTTGTGTGCGTCCTGATGTTTATACCCTTTTTCGGTCACCGCTCTCCGATTAAAAATATTTGTGTGCGTCCTGATGTTTATACCCTCTTTCAGTCACTGCTCTCTGGTTAAAAACATTTGTGTGCGTCCTGATGTTTATACCCTCTTTCGGTCACCACCCTTCAGTTTAAAACATTTGTGTGCGTCCTGATGTTCATATCCCCTTCGGTAATCGCCCTCCGGTTAAAAACATTCGGGTGTGCCCCGATGTACACCCCTCATTTTCCTTCCATGTGCAACACATTAGGATCTTGGTTGAGGCCTCGGGTGCGCCCGACGACTGCTCTTCGTCTTTCTTGCGCGTCACGTAGTTAATCTTGCATAATTTTCTTACATCCTTCTTGCGTGAAATGTGGTTCAGTCTGAAATTCCCATGCGTGGCGTGTTTGCTTACTCCTTCTTATGATTAAGATTATTGTACCTTGTTTCGGTTTTCTTGCATTGCATTTGCATTCAAATATTTCATTACAGCCTCATTGCATGATCATAAGTTATGTTCCTGTATTGTGCATATCACTTGTATCTTACCCTAGAACTACACTAGTTTGATTCCTTGCAAAGGGATACGTAGGCAGCCCACGGGCACAACCATTTTTGTCTTGCTTATTTGTTTGTCCAAGTCTTCGGCCTTGTCAAAATGGGTCGTCTCTGAGCTTTGACATACACTCCCATCACTTCATGACTTCCAAGTTCTATCAAAGAGGGGCAACTTTAGACACCCCATTTTTGACCATCCTCAAGACTTGGACGTTGTCACTTGTGCATATGGTAATTATGATTGCATGTGTTTGTTTTGAGTGCTCGAAGTCCTCGGCGGAGTGCCCTGCCTTTGAGCCTTGAAATCTTATTTGTTTTGTGCCTTGTTTTGGACCAAAGCCTTGGTATTTCTTACCTGGAAATTTTGGTGACCTGTCGGCCACCACCATAGACTGTTGGCCATGGATAATAGTTGTCGGCCAGGGGTGTGGCCGACCGGCTACTAGTGGTGGCCGACAGCCACCAATGCATTTTTCCAAATATTTGTTGACAGCTGTGCCAACTGTTAGCACAATGAGCTACATCTCCCTACATGTGTATGGTGGGATGTTTCTAAGCTCAAAGAGTGTTTTTCTATAAATAGGGGTGTTCCTCCCCCATTTTGGGAGGTTAGCAATTTTGGAACAAAATTCTCTCTCTCTCTCCCTCTCTAGATTTCTCTCTCTCTCTCTCTCTCTCTCTCTCTCTCTCTTACAATTTTATGCTTTGTAGGTAGTTTTGTCTACACTTTTACATACACTACATTGATCAAAGTTACTTCTCTTTGAGCTAAGGTCCCTTGAGACTTGTTTTGAGCTCTAGCAAGTGGTTTTAGCTTGGATTTGTGCCAAGAGTTGCTCTTTGCTTCAAGAAGTAGTTTATTTGCTTTGTTCACTTGTTTAGTATACTTGTTTTCTCATCATTTTAAACTGTTTTGAGGCTGGTTTTGAACAAAAAAAAACCTCTGTTTTTATGACCTAAAAATGTTGGTTTGAGGCCATTTTCGAGTGGGGGGTGGTTCACTTTTCTTGCTTACTAGTTTGCTAAGCTTTTGTGCCTTTATTTATCACTTTCAATCAACTTTTTTTTGGCCCTTTTAACAACTAAATTTCAAAGCTTTTTCAGTGGTAAAGATCTCATTTTGAAGTCCAAAATTGGAGGGGTTAGCCTTCCCTCCTCATGTCTTGTTCGCATGCCTAGTTAGCTTCACATGTTAGCATGTTTTTTTAGCTTAACTTAGCTTAAGTCCAGCATGTTTTAGTCTCTGAAATAACCTGTTTTAGCTCTATTTTGGGCTGGTTAGTTTGTTTGAGTCTTGTTTTGCATAGTTGCAGTATTAATTCCTTTACTAGTTTGGTGTTTTAAGGCTTTAACCATCATTGGTGTGAGTTGGTTGCATGTTTTAGTGCTTTTATCACTTAATTTCAGCACATACAATCTCCCTCATTTCTTCACTTCTTCATTTGTTTTAAGAGTTGTTTCAACTTTAGGGTTGTTTATACTTGAGGTTGAGGCTCATGCTTAATGGTTTAATCCTCCTTTAAGGGTTCATTACCAACGACATGAAGCTTCTCTCATGCCTTAAACTATCCCTTGGTTGACACTTCTATCACTTTAGAAGACACTCACCAGTGGACTAATGGATTAAGGAATGTTTTGGTAATTAAAATGAGTAAACAAAATTGACAAGTAAAAGTGTGCAAGATAAGCATTCTTTGTGTTACATTGCATATGTTCAAATCAGACGTTAATTTGAACAAAAGGAAAATGGGACATTTCATACTCAGAGTGATGAAATGTGTCATTTTCCAAGGTCACCATTACCCTTGATCATGCATGATAAGGTGGTGGTCATTTTGGTCTTGTTTGTGCATTTATTGAACTTGTATAAACTTGGTCCCTTAGCCATCATGCATGGAAATTGCTTGATTAATGGTTAGAGGGCCAAGAGTTTCTCTTCTTTGAGCTTATGTGATGATAAAGAGGTTAAATAGTACAAATAACCTGTGAGAATATAGTGTTTTGCTCTGTTTTGCTCTCTGTTGTAGCATGGAAGTGTAAACCAGCAATGGCCGATAGCCACCACCAGTGGCCGACCGGCCACCAATGGTAGCCGACCAGCCACTATTGGTAGCTGATCGGCCCCATGTCCCTCTTGTCGGCCATCAGTGATTTTTGCACAATGTGATGGTATGATGAGGCAGAGGTGTTCTGGAAGTTGGCAGAATTTTCAGTGATCAAATGTGCAAACAAAGGCTTGCAGCATCAAGACAGTGGCTTTTCGGGTGTAGAATCGAGCATGTGCATGCATATGCGTTACTTCCCGGGGCTAAGTAGTTGATTACTTAGTTTACTTGCAATTGACTTGTAATCCATCAATTAGCTAAGTAGTTAATTGGATGTGATGTAATTATTTAATTAGTTAGCTAGAATAGTTAATTAGTTTCGGTTTGTAATAGTTGGCTTAATTAGCGTAGCTAGCTAGTTAGCTTTTATTCATTCAGACCTTCCTTTGCGAGGGTGTAATGTTATAAGAAGTGTGCGTGTGGGTGTATGTCTTCCAACCCCATATCTTTCTCTCTTTTATTTAATTGCTTTCGATGGTTAGATTAAGGACATGTTTCAATTAGCATATTGCATGCTTGCATCACTCATTCGTATTGCATGCATCGAGGTTCGGCGCATCATTCAAATTGCATTGCCATTTCAGTACTTCTTTGAATATGTGTTCAAATTGCATGTAGTTCAAATTGCTTCATATGCCATATTAGTAGCCGAGCCTATTATTTGCATTATTGCATATGTTGCATTAGGCATCTTGTATAGTTAGGATCATGCATCTTTCTAACTAGTTTCTGTTTTGGCTCGGAGTACTAGGTGAGTTTTTATGCTTTAGCATACTTGCATAAGTGTGAATGTTGCCATGATTAGCATGCTTGCCATGAGTCTATGTGCTTAAATGCTAAACTGCTCAAATGCCTGTGGATAAAGGCTTGTTGTTTGAATTGGAACGATTCAACAAATGTGCGTTTTAAGCCCACTTGGTTGAGTGGCAAATTATGTTTTAAGCCCACTATGTTTGGTGGTAAATCCGCATCTTTAAGCCCACTTGAGGTGGCAAATTCAAACCATTTTTGCAAACAAACATGAGTTGAATTGTTTCAAATTGAGCAAACTTGTCTATATATGCTTGTGCGCATCACATAGTAAAGCTAGTTTAATAATCGAAATAAGAACACATAATGTTTATAAAAACTCATATCATGTTGGTAGAGGCCGATCTTTTGATCGGGCAAGCGGGGGGGCTCAATTCATGACCTTCCCCCTTCGTATCTAAGTTCCTGAGCCGTGGCAACTTTGGTGATGACGAACATGTGGCCTTCAGCACGAGTCAGGGTTTCCTAAATTTTTCCATAATAAAAAATATTTAGGTGGCGACACTGTATCTGGCAAAGCAGTCCAATTTTGGCATTATTTGATTTAAAATCGATTTTCCAAAAAAGATTTTCCAGATTTGGACTCTTTGGTGATTATCAGTTTCACATTGCACTTGTGAGATTAGATTCAAAACCACGGGAGTCTGAACTGTGAGGCCTTTTTTTCAAACCTTTCGGAAAGGGGGCGCGGAAAAAAGGCGAGTCCACAATCGGCTTCTATAACAAGGTTAAATGTCAGAACTAATGCCAGGGGCAACATCGGGAATGCAACACTAAGACAAGGGAGAGTGTTTGCCTTAGTGCCTAGGGATGTACAAAACACCGAATCTGTGGTGTTAGGTATAATCTCTATCTGTGCTCAGAATGCCTATGTGTTGATTGATTCTAGTTCCACACATTGATTTGTATCGCATGCTTTTTCTTGAAAATTAACTAGCCCATTAGAATCTATGAACTGTTTACTATCTGTATCGACACCATTTGGAGGTTCAATGATATGTGTTTATGTTTATCCGGCATGTGATTGTAGACACTCCATTTTTTACTGCCCTTAAGACTTGGGTGCCACTGATTGTTTACTTGATGATGAAAGTTATGCAGTACAAAGGTTCGATTCTTTGGCAAGGGGAGCTTCAAATCCCAACCTTATACCCCTTTTTGGACCAAAACGATTTTGACCAAAAGATTTTAGACCTTAAAACCCTTTCTTTCAAAATATTTTTGAAAAAGTTCCTACGATGTTCCGACGCTCGCATTTTGTTAAATGTTGCGCTTTTCGGTAAACCGAGCAAGGACAAAATGAAAATGAATGGAAGGGAGGTGAACTCTTTGAAAAATCTTTCAAAACACCTTATTTAGGGGTTTAGGGTTGGAGAAAAGAGGAGAGGAGGGAAGAAGACTAGTTGAGGAGAAGTTCAGCATGAATCTGGGTAGGATCGAAACTGAGTAGACTTCACTAAAATGAGTTTAACTTTTTTCACAGTTGGAATTTTTATATGAGGCTTCCACCATTGGAAATAATACTTCAAGGGCTTAAATTTAGGCTCAAGAATGACTTGCAAAGGATTCCAGATGAAGGAGATATGTCCAGTTGAAGTTGGGCCCAAAAAACAGATTTTTTTGGCCAACCAGAGGAGGAGGTTTCTGGACATGAATGGGCTTTGCCGGCCATGTGCCGGCCATGAATGGCCTATACCGGTCAGGTGCAGTCCAAGAGTGACCCTTGTCGGCCAGAAATGGACATGTGCCGGCCATCAATGACGGCTTGCCAGCCATTGATGGAAAAAGTCAGATTTTTGCAGATATTTGTATTCTAGCTGTTCTAGCTGCTCATTTTGCGATATTTTCAACATGAGCTTGCATTCTCCTATATATAGAGAGCCTTCTCTATGGTTCTCAAGGTTAGAACATTTGAGGAAGAAAATTTTTGGGAGCTTCTCTCTCTAAAATTCTCTCTCTCTCTTTCTTGAACCTTTGTGCATAAGTGCATACAAGTGTAGATACACTTCTCCTTTGCCTATACATCCTTGACCAAAGTTGGCTATCTTTGAGCTGAGGTTCTAGAAGGTCTTCTTGGAGCTCTTGAAAGTGATTTTGCTTGGTTTCGTTGCCAAAAATTGTGTTGTTCTTCAAGAGGTATAACTCTTTCCCTTTGTGCTTGTTTTGAACACTTGTTTTGCCATCTTTGCATACTATTTTTGGCCTGGTTTTCAGCTATAAAAATCTATATTTTTCAGTCCTAAAAATGGTGGTTTGAGCCTTTGTGAGTTAGGGGGTTGTCCCCCCTTTTGGCTCTTTGGCTTGTGAAGCTTTTTGTGCCATCTTTCATCACCTTTCAAACCAACTCTTTTAGCCTTTTAACCACTGAAACTCAGAGGTTTTTCAGTGGTAAAAACTATGTTTCGAGGTCCAAAATAGGAGGGGGTGGCCATCTTTCCTTGTGTCTTGTTTGCAAGTGTAGATAGCCTAACATGTGAGCATGTTTTTCTACCGCTTTTTAACTTGATCTCAGTATGTTTTTGCTACTAATTTAGCATGATTTAGTTTTTTTTTGGGCTGTCTTGGTCATATGAGCCTTGTCTTGCGTGGTTGTAGTGCAAATGCCTTCACTAGCTTAGTGTTTAAGGCCTTTAACATGTTTTGCTTGAGTGGTTTGCATATTATAGCATCATTTTGCATGTGATTTCAGTCTATATAGCTCTACCACACTCTCACTTATTTCACTCTTTCATTGCTTTTGAGAGTTCTGCCTTGAGCCTTGCTTGCGAGCCAACATGTGCCCATGTTTTTCTAGTCTTTTATGCTTCTATCTCAGCATATTTTAGCCACTATTTTGGCATGTTGTAGCTCTATTTTGAGCTGGTTTGGTCATTTGAGCTTGATATTGCATGCCTCTAGTGTAATGCTCTTCACTAATTTAATGCTTTTGGCTTTTGAACATGTCTTGCATGTGTTGCTTGCATGATTTAGTGTCTTTTGTATGCCATTTCAGCGTCCCTCTATTCTTCACTTTTTTAATTTGTCTTGAAAGTGGTCTTGAGCCCCTTGTTGGCTTGAGTGTGAACTTGAGGCTCTCATGCCTCATGGTTTTAACTCTTTCTTGAGGGTTCCTCCTAACCAACAGCATGAGGCCTCTTTCATGCTCAAGACACTTGTGGTTTAGGCCATCTTTCCAATTAGAGGACACTTATCTTGGACTTAACCGGTTAAAGAATGACTTGGTAATGTTAAAATGGGTAAATAAAATTGGACAAGTAAAACTTGAGCAAGATAAGCGTTTTGTGTTTGCATTGCATGTGTTCAATCGGACGTTATGTTGAACACAAGGTATATTGATCCATTTATACTCAAAGTAATAAAATGAGTCAATCTCCTTTGTCTCCATCACCCTTGATCATGCATGATAGGGTGGTGGTCCTTTGAGTCATGTTTTTGTGTATTTATTGAAATTATGCAACTTGGATCTTTGGCCATCATGCATTCAAAATGCTGGATTGGTGGTTTTGGATCCAAGAGTGCCACTCCTTTGATGTTTTGAGATGATAAGGAGGGTGTAGACACCCCATTTTTGACCGCCCTTAAGACTTGGGCGTTGCTGATGGTTTACTTCGTGATGAAAGATGTGCAGAGCAAAGGCTCGATTTTTTTTGGCAAGAGGAGAGTCAAATCCTAACCTCACACCCTATTTTGGACCAAAGCTACTTTGAATGGTTTTTGGACCTTAAAACCCTCTCTTTCAAAATGTTTTTGAAATAAAATTTTTACGATGTTCCGAGGCTCACATTTTGTTTAATATCGCGCTTTTCGATAAACCGAGCAAGGACAAAGTGGAAATGAATGAAAGAGAGATGAAATTTTTGAAAAATCTTTCAAAATATCTTGTTTAGGGGTTTGGAGTTGAGGAAAAGAGGAGAGGAGAGAAGAAAACAAGTTGGGGGAGAAAATGGGCATGAACCGTTAAGAGAGAGTCGAGCAGCGCTCGCTGAATCAGGCCTATTCATTTGTCCATTTGGATTTCAGCTATGAGGCCACCACCGTTGAAAAGAATATTTCTGGGGCTTCATTTTTCACTCAAGAATCTCCTCAAGACGAGTCCGGATGGGGGAGATATGATTGGTTGAAGTTGGGCATCATTCTGGTTGGACCAAAACTGAGCCGCCTTCACTAAAAGTGGAATATCTCTTAGCACAGTTGGAATTTTCATGTGAGCCTGCCTCCACTGGAAAGCTTACTTCCGGGGCTTCATTCTGGACACAAGAATGACCTGAAAAGGCATCCAGATGAAGGAGTTAGGCTTTCTTCAAGTCGGGAACTAGGACTGATTTTTGCTGCCGGACTCTATGGGAGTGTGCCGGCCATGAATGGCCAATGCCGGCCCTATTCCGTCCAAAAGTGACCCCATGCCGGCCAACAATGGTAAGGTGCCGGCCAACAATGATAAGGTGCTAGCCATTGATGCCAGAAAGCAGATTTCGACAGATATTTTGCTCCAGCTTGCTCCAACTGTCTCTCTTGAGATATTTTCGACCCATGCTCTTGTTTTTGCTATTTATCAAGGACAAACCTATCATATTGAAGGGGAAACATTGGAGAAATTCCTAAGCAAGTTTGGGAGCCTCTCTCTCTAAAAGTATCTCTCTCTCTCTACAAATTCCAGAGCTAAAGTTCAGCTTTTCACTCAAGCTTGCTCTCCCTCTTGACCTTGTGTGCATGCAAGAGGTATACTTGAAGATATACCTCTCCTTTGCCTAGGCACCCTTAACCAAACTTAACCACCATTGGGCTGAGGTTCTTTGAGGATCATTTGGAGCTCCAAAAGGCTAATTTTGGCTCAGATTTTGGCTGGTTTTGCTGCTGTCCTTCAAGGTGCTTCAAGGGTAAGCACTTGTCCCTTTAAACCTTTGCTTTGCATGCTTGTTTTACCACCATTGTAAACTATTTTTGGGGTGGTTTTGAACTGAGAAAATCTCTATTTTTCAGTCCTAAAAATGATAGTTTAAGCCTTGTTTGGCTAGGGGGTTGTCTCTCCCTTTTGTTCCTTAGCTTGTATAGCTTTTGAGTCATCTTTCAAGGCCTTTCAAAACAACTTTTTGTGCCTTTTGACCACTGAAATCCAGAGGATTTTCAGTGGTAAAAAACCCTATTTTGAGGTCCCAAATGGGTGGGGGTTGTCCCCCCTCATTTTCTCTTGTTTGCATGTCTTATTGGCCTATCAAATGAGCATGTGTTTCTACCATTTTAGGGCTTAGTTCAGGCACTTTTTTGTGACTTTTAGGACCTTCCTTAACTCTGTCCATGGCTGGTTTGGTCACCTTATACATGCTTTATACACTTGTAGTGTAATCCTACTTGTAGCCTTGCAAAGTAGCATGTCTTTGTGCCTTGAATTTGCTTAGTTCAAGCATGTTTTTAGCCATTACTTGCCATGCCATAACTCTATTTTTGTCTGATTTCGTCACCTCTTGTATGCTTCATACACTTGTAGTGTAAATCTCACAAATTAGCTTTGTATGCTTCATGAAGTAGCATGTCATTCTAGCTTGTTTTGTTTCCATTTCAGCATATTTTTGGTGATTTTTTGCCATGTCATGACTCTGTTTTGGTTTGGTTTGGTTGGCCCTTGCATGCTCCATGCACTTGTAATGCAATTTCATGAAATAGCCTAACATGCATCATGCTTTGACATGTCATTATAGCATGTTTTTGGATTAACTTAAAGAATATTTTGTTCATGTTTTACCACGTTTAAAGTCTGATTTGTGTTGTTTTGGTCATGCATGCCATGCTTTGTATAGCTATAATGCATTCTATTTTGTTAGCTTTGTGTATCAAGTCCACTAGCATGCATTGATTAGCCTATTTGAATGGTTTGGCATCATTTTTTATGTTATTTCAGTCCATGTTTCATGGCCATACACTCACATTTGTCACTTATTCAATGCGTTGGAGGGTTTGCCTCTTTATGCCTTAACATGAACCATTGTGTATGCCTTCATGCCTTTGCTTGAGAGCCATCATCTCAATGTGCTTTTGGGGTTATTTTGCCATAATATAACTCTTATTTTTATTGGTTAAGTCATCCCATGCTTGGTCTTAATAGGTGTAGTGTAATCCACCTTATTTGCATTGTATGCATCATGCCTTATGCCCTTCATGCTAGCTTGTTTTGGCTCCCTTCCATGCATGTTTTAGTATCATTTTGACATGTTCTAGGACTATTTTAGGTTGCCTTTGCTATATCCTTCATGCTTTGTATAGCTGTAGTGCAATTGGCCTTGTTAGCTTTGTGTTTTGTTGACTCATGCATGCTATCTTTGAGCTATTTAGATGATTTGGCATCATTTACTACTCTATTTTAGAGCTTATAGCATTGCTATGTTCCTACTTCTTTCATGCCTTGAATGCCTTTAAGTGTTGTGCATTGTTGCCTACTTATGGCCTAGCATGTATGCCATCTTGCCTAGGTATTTGAGCCTCCATCTTAGTATGTTACGGTCTTTG
Source organism: Camellia sinensis (assembly GCF_055761805.1). Classification (NCBI taxonomy): domain Eukaryota; kingdom Viridiplantae; phylum Streptophyta; class Magnoliopsida; order Ericales; family Theaceae; genus Camellia; species Camellia sinensis. Next base: position 73,863,678 of record NC_138966.1, on the reverse strand, counting down.
TCTTGACCTATTTCATCTCTGTCCATGGTTGATTCATGCATTTGTGCCGTGTATTGCATGCCCCCTTTGTATTCCTCTTTGTTAGCTTTAATGCTTAAGGACCTTTGCATGCCATGCTTGCTTTGTTTGAATGATTTGACATCATTTCTTACCTCATTTCAGTGCATTTAGTGTTGTTACACTTCCGCATTTGTCACTCTTTGAGCACTCTTGAGAGTTGTACTCTTAGGCCTCTTTGATGGGCCATTGCATGTACATGCTTGTATATGCTTCATGTGCCTTAATTTTATCACCATTGGCCGTTGATTTGGGCATGATTGAGGTCTATCCATTTTAGTTTAAGTCCATTTTTGCATGTTGTTGCATGCTTGGTATAGCGCATGTTGTTGCATGCTTGTTCCATTGTGTTGTTGTTGTATGCTTGTCGCATTGCATAATTCTTGCATGTTGTTTACATGTTTATGTTGCATTGCATTGTGTCCAACCCGGTGTTGTGTTTGAACACAAGGTGGATTAGATCATTTCATACTTGATGTGATGAAATGAGCCAATCTTCCTTTGGTCTCCATTACCTTTGATCACTCATGATAAGGCTGTGGTCTTAGTGTCTTGTTTGTCACGCAATTATTGAATTTGCACAAATTAGATCTTTGGCTATCACGCATTGCGATGCTCGATTGATGGTCTTGGATCCAATGATGCCCACTCCATTGATGTTTTGAAGTGATACGGGGTGGCATAGTGCGTACATACCCTTGGGAGACTCTCCCTTTTCTCTATTTTGTGCTTTGCTGCAGCTTGGTGTCCCAGCACATCAGTGGCCGGCACTCCCCTTTTGTTGGCCGGCAGCCCTTCATTCTTGGTCGGCGGTGTGCACTCTTGGCTGGCAGGGGGGTCGGCAGCATCTTTTCATGGCTGGCAGGCCACTGGTGCACTCCTCAGCATTGTTTTGGTGAGATCCAGCAACTAGTTCTCAAGGACACCCTGCAAACAGAGCCTCTAAAGAGCATTTGGAGAGCTTTTCGGGACGGGAATCGAGCATGCATCTTCAACTTCTTCAAGGCAGAGCTGAGGCAGCCTAGTTTATATATTTTAATGCTTAGCATGAATTTGTAATTTAATTAATTCATTTGTTAATTAGTTAAAGTATTGTAATAATTAGCTTAGTATTTGCTAGTTATTCAATTTGGTTGTGTAATAATTAGTATAATTAGTTTAATTAGATTAGTTAGTTTAGCTTAGCTTAGATTAGCCCAGCTTTCATTCGGACCCTCCATCGAGAGGGCATATGTTGTAATAAGGGTGCGTGTGTGTGTGAATGTCTTCCAACCCCATGTCTTTCTCCCTTTTACTTACCTGCTTTTGATGGTTAGTTTTAGGGCATGCTTCAATTAGCATCTTTTATGTTTGCATGTGTGCATCTATTCATTTATCTTGCATGCACCGGGTTCGGCGCATCATACTAACTGCATTGTATTTCAATACCAAGTCGAATACATGTATCAATTGTTGCATTTCACATGCCATTTTAGAATAGCCGAGCCTATCTTAGTTGCATTCTTGCATGTGTTGCATTAGGCATCTCAACATAGTTAGGATTCATGCATGATTTATAATTAGCTTCTTTCTTTGGCTCGGAGTAGTGTTTATGCTTTAACATCTTGCATGAGCGTGATTGCATGTTGCCATGATAGCATGCTTGCCATGAGGCTATTTGCTTATGTGATATAACTGGCTGAATGCCTGTGGGTGAAGGTTGGGTTACTTGAATTGGAACAATTCATCAAATGCGAGTTTTAAGCCCACTCGAGAGTGGCAAAATCAAGTTTTTTAAGCCCACTTGAGGGTGACAAATCCACGTCTTAGCCTACTTGCGAGTAGCACCTTCAAAACTATTTTCAAACAAACAAACATGAGATGTTTTGTTCCAATTTAGGCGATCTAGTCTATACTTGTGTGTTGTGCGCATCACATAGTAATTATAGGCTAATAACCGGAATAAGAACGCATGTGTTTTAAAAAACAAGATATCATGTTAGTAAAGGCCGATCTTTGATCGGGTGAGCGGGGGTGCTCATTGCATGACCTTCCCCTCTCATACCTAAGTTCCTGAGCCGAGGCAACTTTGGTGATGATGGACACACGACCTTAGGCACGAGTCAGGGTTTCCTAAATTTCCCAAAACAAAACATTTATGTATCTGGCAAAGTAGTCTATGTTTAGCACTTCTTTATAAAATTAGTTTTCCAAAATGATTTACCAGATTTGGACTTTTTGGTGATTTATCGATCTCGCATTGCATTTTGCGAGACTAGATTCAGAACTGTGACATTGAGTCCGAACTGTAGTAGTAAAGAACTACGATTCGTGCCTTTGTGTATGGAGCGGAGTTCGGGCACGTCTACAGAGGGGCACAGTACAAACATGTCCTTGGAAAACCCTAATTTTTCCTCTGTTTGTGCTCTGTTGCAGTGTGGCAGTTTAGTACACCAGTGGCCGACAGTGGCTCACTGATGGCCGGCAGTGGCTTCATCCTTGGCTGGCATGGCACATTTTTGGCCGGCAACAAGCATTCATGGCCGGCAGGCCACTGGTGCAGTCCTCAACATTAAATTGGTAAGGTGGAGTAGAAAGTTCTTGGAGCAAGCTTAACCCTGCAAACAGAGCCTCTCAAGAGCAAACCGGTGGGCTTTTCAGGGCGAAAACCGAGTGCATGCATCTTTTACTTTCCAAAGCAGAGCTGAGGCAGTGTAGTTTAATGCTTTACATGTTTAGTTAGCATGGTTTAGTAATTTAATTAATTAGTTTGCTAATTAGTTAAGTGTTGTAATAATTAAGTAGCTTAGCTTAACTATTTATTTATTTCGTTTTGTAATTAATTAGCTAAGTTAGTTAATTAGTTGTTTTGTAATAATTAGCTTGGCTTATATTAGCTTAGCTTATTCATTTGGACCCTCCTTCAAGAGGGCGTAATGTTGTTATAAGTGTGCGTGCGTGTGTGCATGTCTTCCAACCCCACGTCTTTCTCCCTTTTATTTATCCGCTTTCGATAGTTAGATTAGGGACATTTTCATTTAGCATACTTTATGCTTGCATGTTTGCATCATTCATTTGTCTTGCATGCACCGAGGCTCGTCGCATCATACAAACTGTATCGTATTTCAATATACTTATTTGAATACGTGTTTCAAAGCATGTTATCAAATTGTTGCATTCATATGCTATCTTAGATAGCCGAGCCTATTAATTGCATTATTGCATGTGTTGCATTAGGCATTTTGCATAGTTAGGATCATGCATTGTTTCTAACTAGCTTTCGTTTTGGCTTGGAGTATATTGTGAGTTTTACGCTTTAGCATACTTGCATGAGTGTGAGTGTTACCATGTTTCGCATGCTTGCCATGAGGCTATTTGCTTAAATGATAAACTGCATGAATGCTTGTGGATGAAGGCTTTGTTGTTTGAATTGGAACAATTCGATAAATGTGCGTTTTAAGCCCACTTTGCGAAGTGGCAAATCATCATGTTTTAATTCCACTTGAGGGTGGCACTTTCAAACCATTTTCGAAAACAAACATGAGTCGAAATGTTCCAATTCTTGCGATTTTTGTCTATACTTGTGTGTGCGTCACATAGTAAGTTAGCTAATAACTGGTAAGAACACATGTGTTTATAAAACAACATATCATGATTAGTAGAGGCTGATCCTTTGATCGGGCGAGCGGGGGTGCTCATTTTAGGACCTTCCCCTCTTGTGCCCAAGTTCCAGAGCTGAGGCAACTTTGATGATGACGGACACGTGGCCTTTGGCATGAGTCAGAGTTTCCTAAATTTCTCAAAAATAAAATATTTAGGTGGCGACTTTGTAATCTGGCAAAGCAGTCTAGTTTTGGCATTATTTGATTCAAAAATCGATTTTCCAAAATGATTTGCCGGATTAGACTCTTTGGTGTTTATCAATCCCACATTACACTTTGTGAGATTAGATTCAGAACCATGACAGGGGTCCGAACTGTAGGACCAATTCGAGCCTCTCCAAAAGGGAGGCGCGAAGAAAGTCGAGTCTACAGTGATGATGTGATTGGGAACGTGACATTGTATGTTGATTTGTTACCATTGGGTATAGATCATTTTGACTGCATACTTGGTATGGATTGGTTAACGAAATATTGTGCCACCATTGATTGTGTGAATATAACCGTCATGTTTCAACCACCTGGTTTGCTTGAGTTTGTTTTTACTGGAAATGGAGTGGTTCCTTCGCCATACTTGATTTCATTTATGAAAGCCAGGAAATTGTTAAGAAAACGGTATTGGGGCTACTTGTGTTATGTGTTGACTAAGTTTTCGGATAGTACTAATGTGGAAAAGATTCCTGTGGTTTGTGAATTTTCTGATGTATTTCTTACTGACCTACTTGGGGAGTTAATTGATAGGGAAATTTAGTTTACTATTGATATAGCACCCGGGATACAACCAATTTCCAAGACCCCTTATAGAATGTCAACTTCCAAACTGAAAGAGTTGAAAGTCTAACTCCAAGAACTCTTAGACAAGAAATTCATTCGTCTGAGCATCTCACCTTGGGGAGCTCCAGTGTTGTTTGTCAAAAAGAAAGACGAGTCTTTGAGATTGCGTATTGACTACCATGAGTTGAACAAAGTAACCGTGAAGAGCAAATACGCATTGCCCCGAATAGATGATCGATTTGACCAACTTCAGGGGGCACATGTGTTCTCCAAGATAGATCTTAGATCCAGGTATCACCAGTTAAAGGTCAAGGCTGAAGATGTGGAGAAAACTACATTCAGAACTAGATACGGACACTATGAATTTTTGGTAATGCCGTTCGGAGTAACTAATGCACCTGCAGCATTCATGCACTTAATGAATAGAGTGTTCAAACAATTCCTTGATGAGTTTATTTTTGTGTTCATCAATGATATATTGATTTATTCTAAAAGTAGGGAAGAACATGAAAACCATCTGAGAATGGCTCTACAGATCCTAAAGGAATAGAAATTATATGCAAAATTTTCCAAATGTGAATTTTGGCTTGACAGTGTGGCATTTCTAGGACATGTAATCAACAAGGATGGTATCTCTGTTAACCCACAGAAAATTGAAGCTATTGTAAACTAGCCTAGGTTGACCAATGTGTCGGAAGTTAGGAGCTTTTTGGGACTTGCTGGGTACTATAGAAGATTTGTGAAAGATTTCTCGAAACTTGCTTTGCTATTGACACAATTGACACATAAAAATGTATCATTTTGCTAGAGTGATCAACGGGAGTCAGCCTTCCAAGAATTGAAAACTAGACTGGTAACTGCACCAATTCTGACTTTGCCTAACGGAATTGATGGGTTTCCGATTTACAGTGATGCCTCCTACAAAGGTTTGGGTTGTGTGCTGACACAAAATGGGAAGGTAATTGCTTCCACCTCTCGACAACGTCGTCCTCATGAAAAGAATTACCCAACTCAAGATCTTGAACTAGCAGCTGTGGTGTTTGCTTTGAAAATTTGGCTCCATTATCTATGCGGAGTAACTTGTGAAGTGTATACTGACCATAAAAGCTTGAAATATTTCTTTACCCAAAAAGAACTGAACATGAGATAGAGAAGATGGTTAGAGTTGATCAAAGACTATGATTTGCAGATTTTGTACCATCCAAGGAAAGCTAATACAGTGGCAGATGCTTTGAGCCGAAAGTCAATAGGAAATTTGTCATGTTTGCTCATCAGTCAGAAAGAATTGCTATGTGACTTGGAAAAGAATGAGATTGAAGTTGTATTGCATGAACAAGGTGGAATCTTAGTTGTTATCTCTGCCCAACCTGCAATCATTGAAGAAATTAGAGAAAAACAACAGCAAGATGAATTCTTGAAAAAGATTGTGGATGAATTTGACTCCAAACCAAGGCCCGGGTTTGTACTTGAGAACAATGTGTTGAAATTTCAAGGTGGCCTTTGTGTGCTGAATTGTTTTGACTTGAGGAAACGCACCATGACTAAAGCTCACAATTCGAAATTTGCCATGCATTCGGGAAACACAAAGATGTATCATGACTTGAAACAGAATTTCTGGTGACCGGGAATGAAAAAGTGTATTGCAGATTTTGTTGCTAAAAGTTTACACTGCCAACAAGTTAAAGTCGAACGTCAACGACTTGTTGGTTTGTTACAACTGCTTCCAATACCGGAATAGAAGTGGGAGCAGATTACTATGAACATCATTGTGGGATTGCCTCGCTCCTCTTGAGGTATGGATTCTATTTCGGTCATTGTTGATCGCTTAACTAAATCTGCCCACTTTTTGCATGTCAAATCCTTGTATAATGCGGATAAATTGGCTAATTTGTATGTCAATGAGATTATGAAATTACATGGAATTCCAGTTTCCATAGTGTCTGACAGGGACCCTAAGTTCACTTTAAGATTCTGGCAGAGTCTACAGCAAGCTTTGGAAACTGCGTTAAGACTGAGCAGTGCTTACTACCCACAGACAGATGACCAATCAGAAAGAACAATACAGACGTTAGAGGATATGCTCAGAATGTGTGCCCTAGATTTCCAAGGCAATTGGGGGACCTACTTACCATTAGCTGAATTTGTGTATAATAATAGCTATCACTCAAGTATTAGGATGGCTCGTTATGAAGCTCTATATAGAAGGAAATGCCGTTCTCTGATCTGTTGGGCCGAGGTAAGTGACAGCCCTTTGTTGGGATCGAAACTTGTGCAAGAAACGACTGAAAACGTGAAATTGATTCAACAAAGCCTGAAAATTGCACAAAGCCGCCAAAAGAGTTATGTAGATGTCCGAAGGTGAGATAGAGAATACGAAGTCGGTTCATAAAAGTGACTCCAATGAAAGGGCAAACTCGTTTTGGTGTGAAAGGCAAATTAGCACCAAGGTATGTCGGGCCATATGAAGTGCTTGAGAAAATCAACCCGGTAATGTATCGGGTAGCCTTATCGCTGGTCATGGAGCATATGCATAATGTTTTTCGTGTTTCGATGCTTCGGGAATATTTATGAGATCCACTCCATGTGATTGAGCTGATTCATGTGCTTTTCAAAGATGACCACACATATGAAGAAAGGCCAATTCAAATTGTGAATTGAAGAATCAAAAGATTGAGGAACAAAGAAATTCCGTTGGTGAAAGTGGATTGGCAAAATCACAGAGGGATATATGCAACATGGGAGACAGAAGAGGATATAATGAAGATAGATCCAGATTTGTTCCCTCTGGACTCGATATTTTTCCAAAACGAAGGTAATCAAAGTTTGGAGGACCAAACTCTTTAAGGGGGGAAGACTGTAATAACCCCAACCCATGATTAACTATTAAACCATGATTAACCATAATTAATATTGCCTAATGAGTAATTAAGATAAAATTATGAATTAATTGCATATGTGTTGCATTATTTGAGTTTCTATCTGTTCATGGTAGGAATATCTGTCTGTATTTCCATTTTGTTTTTCCAATCAAAGGCCTTATTGGCATCTGATTGCGAAATTGACTTGATATATGTGTTTTTTTGAAAATTTTGGAAAATTATAGTAGGTTTAATTAAAATTCGATTGGGAATGAATTAATTAGTATTCAATCATGTGGATTAGTGAACTTAAGCCTAGCTTAATTAGATGCCACTAACCAAACGTATATAAGGCTTATTTGACTCAACACACACAAGTTACACACTCTCTTTCCTTCCTATTTGAGCTCATAAACGCGAGTGAGAGAGAGAGAGAGGGCCTTAGGAAATTAAGTTCAAACACTTGGATGTTGTAGAGACTTGGAAGAGTTGGCTTAGAGACTCAACAATTAGCTAACTAGAGCTCAACTAAACATCTAAGGTATGAAATCAAGCTTCTAACTTTGAAATTTAGTTGGTTAATGCATGGAATCAGGTGAGATAAGCGAATGAACTTGAAAATTTAGATAGAATTGGAGAAATGAACTCAAATCATGCATGCATGCATATTTCATAGCATTTTGAAGTTGTTTTCCCAAGAATTTCCTCATGCATGTTACTAATTCACTTTAGTTTTGGGAATTCTTCAAGTTTCATGCCATTTTGTGTCATTAGATCATGTTTTGGAGGTTTTGAAGTCAAGGCAATACTTATATGTTATGTTTGCTATGAATTGAGTTGAGTTTTAAGTAGTCGGCAAGCTTTTGGGCTTTGATTTTGCGAAATGATTTAGAATTCCCAATGTTTTCCAAGTTCATACATATATCTTTAAGTTTTTGGCCCAAAGAGATGAGTTTTGATGCATTGAATTTGAGTTTTGCAGCTTGGAGGTGAATATGGAAATTCCAGAATTCGACCCTTCTGCTCGAGCGGCAGATCCTGTGCTCGAGCGATCACTCTGTGATCTTGCACCTCCGCTCGAGCAACCAGAAGTTTGCTCAAGCGTGAAATGTAAGCTCCTAGAAGTTTATATGTTTTGCAGACTGCTTGAGCGATCATCGAGCGTGCGTCGAGCGGAAAAATCAAGCAACCAGTACTTTTGCAGAGTTTGCAGGCCACTCGAGCGACCACTCACATTTTGTATGTCTGCTCAAGCGAAGTAAGTTATGCTCAAGCAAGACCCCAATTTTCAGCAAATCTTGTTAAGTGTTTCCAAGTACATTTTAGTATCCTCATTGCATCCTAGGCATTCCTAAGCTAAGATTAAGACATAATAATGAGGGTAAAGGCTAGAAACACACTAAGAACGAAATGAGATAAGTCATGTACGATTCAAGCGTGTGTTTCAGTAGATGTATCTGTTATGTTAGTGTAGGTCACGCACTGTAAGCTGTTGATCCATTGGTTGGCTATCGAGCTGTACAACAATCTGTGAGTAATAACTTAGCAAAGCTACGTTTGATATGAAATACCTTCTGAATATTATGGTATGATGTGAAATGCTTCTAAAAAGGCTATTTTGTGAATCCATGAATGATGATCCATGTTTTTGAATAGTATTTGTGGTATCCTTAGTAAAGGCCCTCGTCTAGGGGAAATAGCAATGTGGCTTATGGTCATGAGGCCCTCGCCCAGAGGAATAATACTGTGGCCCAGGTCCTTGCTTGGGGGAATAATACGGTGGCCCATGAAAGAGATATGTTACCCGGTACCGGAGGTTCCATTATGGAACTTGATATGCTTGACCAAAGAGATATGTTAATGCTAATGGATGTACCACACATGAATTGAATATGAACATGAATATGACTCTGTTTCTGGTACAAACATGACTATGCTTCGATGTGATTAGAGATTTGAAATTTGTTCCAGACATCGTTCACTAAAACCTTTATTTTGTTATTATTCACTGGGCTTTGCTCACTTTATATATATATATATATATATGTATGTAGGTGAGCAGGAGCATGACCAGGCCTAAGCTGCTACCTAGGGTTTTGGGTCAGCTAGCCACTGTGCCTCCCGGGGAGGTTCTCTTTTGAGATGTCAAGTTTTGTAACTTTGCTACAGATGTTTTTGTTTTGTTATTCTTATCTGTACATTGGGTTAAGTCCCCTTTTGCCTTTAACTGTGTAAATGGGTGACGTAAGACTAATGTAATTATGACGTCACATGTATATATATAAGTGTGTTTGACGATTTCTGTCTCATATACGTCAATACAACTCTATGGACAATGTATTTATATATATATGCTTCCGTGGCCCCTCGTATTTCATAATAATCCGGTCAGAGGCTTTTGGTAATCCAATGATTACTGGCCGGTTACGACGCTAAACCTATAGGGGCGGGTTTGGGTCGTGAAAACTGCAATTGCAAGTTTACAACACTTTTGCAATTCAGTAATTGAAATCTTTTGACCAGAATACCTGAGATCTCCAACAACAACAAACATTGCTAGATTACTTGCTATTGGGAAGTTTAGATTGCATGCATTGGGAGTGGAAAAATTGTCCAAAGGCATGGCAAGGTCAATACGTAGGCCATCAGAAAAACTAACCATCATTCTTGAAGTAGTATCTTCTTATGACTTGTGGATTTGGCATGCATTTTTTGGAATTCCTAGATCACACAATGACTTGAATGTGTTGGATCGATCGCCCTTATTTTCTGATCCTGCCCAAGGTAAAGCTCCTTCTGTCCATTACACTATTAATGGACACAGTTATAATGTGGGTTATTACCTTGCTGATGGTATGTACCCTCAATGGGAAACACTGGTTCAAACAATCTCTTCTTCCCAAGGAGCAAAGAAGTAACATTTTGCAATGATGCAAGAGTCAGCAAGGAAAGATGTTGAACGCGAATTCGGAGTGCACCAAGCCCGATTTGCAATTATAGGTGGTGCCGTACATTTTTTGGGATTCGAAAATGCTTGGGAACATAATGAAGACTTATGTTATATTACATAATATGATTGTCGAAGATGAAAGAGTGGAGCATCTTGATTTCGATTATGAGATTTCATCAATTAACTCACCAGTAATACTTTTGTGTAGTACTAACATTGATTTCCAATCATTTCTATCTCGCTATATAGGTATTAGAGATAAAAATGCATATCATGCCTCCCACAATGATTTAATAGAACATATGTGGCATCTTCACAGTGAAAACTAAATTTACCACGTGGACGTGAACTTGAACTTTTGTTTAATTTTTGGAATGGGAGGTGATGAAGGCAAGGAAAGCCATGTTTGTTTGTTGTTAGTGCTCTTCACAATGTACATATCAATTTTTGCTAGTGTTTTTGGTTACCAATATACTGATGTCATAATTTACTGACATTTTGCTTTCTGATATGGCTTTAGACTACTGATTGTTATATATATTCACATATATTAAATTACAAATGAATGCAGCACACTGAACAAATAATTTAAAAAAATTAATGTAGTATTAAAATTAACAAGTGATAATTCAATAGTACAAATCACCTCTGTACCTTATTTAACAAGTGATAATTCAATATTACAAATAACAACTAATATATGTTTTATATATCCACATATATTACAAATCACCTCTGTACCTCATTTATTGAAAATGCATTTATTGACAATTCAATCCCTCATAAAAATTCAATACCTCATAAATTTTTAGTTGAATATCTCTGTACCATCCAAGTAGTTTACAATTCAAAAATTTGACCATTCAATACCATGTTCAATCCAAACTTGACAATTCAATACCTATCATAATGTACATACGACTGTTAGTTAGGTGAAAGCCTCATGAAACACACACCACTGTCCGACTACTTTATATAAGCAATTTATCCACCTCATTACTTCCCTCCACCACCTACCTCATTTATTGACACTCTATATACACTCAATATTGGACACTGAAAGAATACAAGTTTTGCTCCAGAGCAGCAAGCCAATTTGTGCTCCCAAAACACTCTATATTCAGTCTATATCCACTCAATATTGGAAGTGTTCATTGAAAGAATCAGCAAGGCAAAGCAACAGAAGCAGCAACACGAACTTCAGCACAAACCGAATATAAAGTGTTCCACAACTGGTCAACCGGTGGGTAATCTGGTGGGTTGACCGGCTGGTGATCTGCCCCTGTGCCTTTTTTTTTCCCCCCTGTGTGCACATCCTTATCTTCCTTATCTGTTACACTTTTACATAGGACACTTCACACCATTTGGTCACCTCACACTGAATTTGAGCTCCTCTGTAATCCACCATTCATATTTAACACATTTCTAATTAAATTGAACAGATATTAACATCATGCCTAGAACAAAAAAAGCAAGACCAGAATATGGTGAAAGCTCCAACCCTCCACCACGCCAACAACTGCATGAACATGGTTATCCTACAAATAATTTTTTCAGTCAGCCTTTCAAAGCTTCTCCAGCCGACTTATTGTAACCGGGAGAAGGGTTAATCTTCCACCTCAACATGGTCCACTGTTAGTTAGCAAACTTGAAGCAATGGGGTAGGGAAATTTAATTAATTTACCACAAAAGGTATATCCACGTCTTGTGTCTTTATTTTATCTTCACTTGAGAGGTATAACTGAAAATGATGGAAACTTTACTCTTCCATCTTATGTTAAAGGTAAGGGTATTAAGTTTGATGTCCCTACCTTATCACGAATTCTTGGAGTTGAGGAAGGGGATATACATATCCATTTTCAGAATGAGGCTGACTTACATGATATTGTTGGCAATGTTAGTGTATATACTACTATTTGTGAGAGGAGATTTATCGGGAGTAATTTATAAGCAAAACATTTGAAACCCCACCACCAGATTCTCCATCAGTTTATAGTAGAAAATGTCACTCCGAAAAAAGGATATTTTGATGTTATCCCATATTATAATGCTTATTTGCTATACTGTTTTGAAGTTGGCTAGAAATTGGATTTGTGCTACATAATAATGAAAGAAATGATGTCATAAATCTTGGTCAAATATTTGGCCGGTCACTACTTTTTGAGGCTCTGCTCAAAATTTTTTTCAAAGCTTTTAAGATCGGACTTGTAGGTGAAGCAGAGATTAAAATCGCATCGACCATTTAGGAGTACACACTAATCCGTACTGGTGGAGTTGAAAACTTAAAGGGAAGTTGTAGACACCTCATTTTTTACCACCCTTACGACTTGGGTGCCACTGATTGCGCACCCAATGATGAATTTGTTTGCTTGTCAAATGCTTGAAGTCCTCAGCAGAATGCCTCAACTTTGAGCCTCAAAACCCTGTGAACCTCTTGCTTTGTTTTTGGACCAAAATAGTAGTTTTTCAAGCTTAAACATCTTGCGACCTGTAGACCCACTTGTGTGGACTGCCGCCCACTATTAGTTGCCTGTCGGCTACTATTAGTGGGTTGCCGGCCACTTGTGTGTTTTTTCAGATATTTTTGCCAACTGTGCCAGCTGTTTCCATAGGTGCATGCATCAGCCCATACGTGTCTGTATGGATATTTCTGAGGGAGTCTCATGTTTTTCTATATATAGGGGACCTTCGCTCTTGTTTTAGAGGTTAGAAAATTTTAGAGCAAAAACTTTTCTCTCTCTCTCTACAATTCTCTCACTCTCTCTCTTGCAAGTTCTTCACTCTTTGCCTATACAATCTAAACCAAACCTTGTGGTATTTGGGCTAAGGTATTTTTGAGCTTGCATTTAGCTCTTGAGGGTGTGTAATTGTTGGTTTGCAACTCCAAAAGAGTATCTTTCTTCAAGAGGTATAATTCTTAGCTTGTTTCCCTTCTTTATTTGGCATATTTTCTACTATTCTTGGACTGTTTTTATACTGAATTTTTGGGCTGAAACTTGTGGTTTAAGGCCATTTAAGGTAGAGGGGTTGATAGCCCTTCTTTGAACCTTGCTTCTAAGGCCTTTACCTTTGTGTTTCCCACCTTTTCATCATCTTTTTTTGAGCGTTTTACTACTGATTTCCAGAGGTTTTTTAGAGGCATCATGTTGTGAAGTCCTAAAAATGGAGGGGTTAGCCTTCCCTCCTCGTGCTTGCTTACTAGCTTAACTTGCTCTATATTTTATCTAGTTGTTGTAGTTATTTTTATCTCAATTCTAGCACTTTTGGAATGTTTTAGCACTATTTTAGGACTATTTTTAGTTGTTCATTACATTTGAGCTTTGTATAACATTCTTGTAGTGTAATGTTCCTCATAGGTTTGGTGGTTTAGGCCTTAGCCACCAACCTATTTGAGTTGATAGTGTATATTTCTTGCGTTCCATACATATTTTCATCTCTAATCACCTCTCCAACCTCCCTTCTTTCTTCGCTTTTTCTTTGCCTTGAAAGTTGTTTCAAACTAGTTATTTCTTTAAGCTTGAGATTGAGGTTGTTGTGCTTAATGATTTAATCCCTTTAGGGGTTCATTACCAACGTCATGACACTTCTCTCATGCCTAAAATGACTTTTGGTTTGGTACTTCTTTCCATTAGAGGATTTAGTCTTCACTTTTGGACTTAATGAACCAATGAATGGATGGTAATTAAAATGAAGTAACAAAACTAGGACTAAAAGTGATGCAAGATAAAATCAACTTGGGTTCAATTAGACGTTAATTGAACTCATTGAGTCTTGAGTCATTTCATACTTGCTAGTAATGTAAACGGTTCAAGAGTTAATGTCAACCACTTCCCTTGATCAATCCATGATAGGGAGGGGGTTTTGAGAGTCTTTAAATTGTGCAATATTGAATTATGTCCCTTCATTCAGAAGTCATCATGCAATGAAATTGCGCCGATTGATGGCTTGCGAATCAAGCCTACTGCTCCTTTGAGCTATTTGATGATAAGGAGAGGTAGGGTGGACAAACATCCCCTGAGAATACTCTGGTTTGTGCTCTGTTTGTCCTCTGTTGTTGCAGGACAAAACCCATATTAGTGGTCGGTAGGCCACTTCTTCTAGATGGCAACCCACTATTAGTGGCCTGCCGGCCACTTCTTCTGGGTTGCCGACCACTTTTTCAAGGCAGGCAGTGCCCTTTTTCCAACAGAGCAGAGAAGAAGCTGAGGTGAAAAACAGTGCATTTTTCCAACTGTGACTGTGCAACAAAGGCATTTTGGTAGCAAAACGGAGAGCATTATAGGGTGGAAATCCGCATCTATGCATGAGCCCTCCTTCTATCCTCGGGATCCGTGAAGTATGAAGTGATATTGTAATAAATTTAGTGTTGTGCTTACAGTAGTGAATTTGTAACTAATTAGTTAGAATAGCTGGTTAGTTTTGTATTGTACTTATTTTAATTACCTAGAATAGTTGATTAATCAATTTGTTGTTGTAATAATTAGTTAAGTAGCTTAGCTAATTTATTCATTTGGGTTTGTTATAGTTAGTTAATTAGGTAATTAATTAGCTAGGTTATGCATTCGAGCCCTTCTACGTGAGGGCCAAGCTTGTAATAATGTGTATATCTTCCAACCCCACGTCTTTCTCCCTTTCATTTATCTGCTTACAATGGATAGTTTAGAACATCATGTTTCATTTAGAATATTCCATGATTTGCATCCACTTGTCTTGCGTGAATTGAGGCTCGGTTCATCATTCTAACAAAGCATTGTCGTTTATTACTTCGTTGAATACGTGTTTAAATCGCATGCTATCAAATTGACTCACATGACGTAATTAGTAGCCGAGCCTATAATTGCATCATTGCATGTGTTGCATTAGTCATGTCACATTAGTTAGGAACATGCATGTTTTCTAACTCTTTGTTACTTTTGGCTCACTTCGGAGTACTAGGTGAGCATTTTTATGCTTTAGCATATTGGATGAGTGTGATTGTTGCCATGTCTGGCATGCTTTCCATGAGGCTAATTGCTTGAATGCCTGTGGATGAAGGCCATTTCCTTGAATTGGAATAATTTGAGTAATGCTCATATGAGATCACTTTTTCAAGTGGTACATATGCAAACCATTTTCAAAACAGACATGAACTCAAAGTGTTCCAACTTGTACAAATTAGTCTATACTTGTGTGTGCATCACATAGTAACAATAGCCTAATAACCGGAACAAGAGCATATAATGTAAATAAAAATCACATCATGATTAATAGAGGCCGATCTTTGATTGGGTGAGTGGGGTGCTCAATTCTTGACCTTCTCTTCCCGTACCTAAGTTCTTGAGCCGAGACAATCTTGGTGAGGACGGACACATGGCCTTTGGCACGAGTCATGGGTTTCCTAAATTTTTCAAAAATATTTAGGTGGCGACTTTGTATCTAGCAAAGCATTCTATTTTTGGCATTTTGATTCAATATCGATTTTCCAAAAGATTTGTCAGATTTGGACTCTTTAGTGTTTATCTATTTCACATTACACTTGTGAGATCAAATTCAGAATCGCGAGAGTCCGAACTATAGGGCTAGTCGTGTCCGAAAGGAGCACGAAAAGTCGAGCTATAGTTTCTGGCGATTCTATTAGGGAAATTTAGAGAACTTGACTCGAACTTCATAATGTGACATTTTATCTACATTTATATGTTCTTTGCATTGCATTGCATTTGCATTTGTACGCATAAGTCACTGTGTTTTCCATCTGCTATTCCTGGACGATTTGCCGGAGGCTTGCCCAAAAGCTTGCCAAAAGGATGACCGATCGTGGGCTCTGCTATGATGGGAACACAACCCTTGGATCTGGACTACCGCTGTACCGATTGATCCTCCTTTCACTTCTCCCTGTTAGGTGTGAGAGGTATATTAGGTAGTCTTGCTAAGGTACCCTTGTTGGACCATTTTACCTAGCTGCATATAGAAAAGCCTTAGTGACTGTCCCAAACTAGGACAGGATCCTCACCTGAAATGCAGGATTGCATGAAAACCGCTTTGATTGAAATAGTGAAACCTAGTTCCTAACGAAACTAGGACAAGGTAACCCTACCCCATCATAGGGGTGTTTGACTCTCTCTTAACTAGTATGTTCTTTAGAGTGAAATTGTACAGGAATGTGCATAGCAATTGCAAATTTGGTATCTGTTTTGGGGACAAAATTCAGTATGGAGTACAGTCCTACAACTTTAATCATGTCTGTGTTGATAACATCTTAGCTGAGGTGCTGTGTGGTTTTTGAATACTGCTATTTTGCTTTATTTCTTTTGCGAGGTAGTTTAAAACCATAGCTTCATAAAGTTTGGATATCCCCTAAGTACTCTGAACCCGAGTCAAAAGACTTTGCAAAGCCGGGGTTCTTGTTCGGGGACAACCCGTGTCTACCTCACTCCCACCAGTTACAAGATGGAGGAGAATCAGACAGAATTCACCAGTTTAGTTCTTCCAGCAGTCACCCCTTAGTTCACCTGTGTCCAGTCTAGTTCGGGGACGATTATCTACTTCCAGCCCAGCATGAGATCAATCGCCTATTCCAATGGCATAGTATCCCCAGCCAGTGTAGAATAGCTGATACACCATCTGCAACAGATAGTTGAGGCCCTACAACAGGATGCTGTCCATCAGGCAGAGGTCACGACCCGTCAGGCTGAGGTTATAACCAGGCTACAACAACCACAGCCGACTGTGACCTCTGCATCCCATGCACCTACCACAGGTATCCCAGCACCTGAAGCCATCGCTCATACTACCAATGTCCAAGAAAACTAGGGTAATCCAGCAGAGCCAATCCCAGCACAAGCTTCCAAAGCACCGGTTTATCAGACTGAGGCTCCGTTCGAGTTCGAGGTTGACCCAACTGCACTCAAGGCCAATAAATTAGAAAAGTTATTCAAGAGAGCACAAGGGGTTAACTCCATCCCAGACATAGAAGACAGGTACACCGATTTTGTAGTGACATTGCCAGATCGGTTTAAAATGCCGCACATTAACCATTTTCATGGTTCCGAAGATCTGATGGTTCACCTATGGTTGTTTTCAGACATCTTATAGCCGATGGGCTTGACTAGACTACAGAATTTATCTCTCTTTGGTCACACCATGTCAGGTATAGCAGCCATATGGTATGCTAAGTTAGAAGACTTTGGCAAACAGAATTGGGAGGAGATGGTCGAGGCCTTCATTGCGCAGTATTCATACAATACCCAAATCGAGGTCACAACTCGTGATCTTAAGACAACACACGCCAAGAGCCAAAGGAGGGCTTATCTAAATTTGTGACAAGGAGGAGAGTTAAAGCCTCGATGATGACCACGAGGCCTTCCGAGAAGGATCAGATCAAGATGGTTGTCCAGAATCTACATGGCAAGCTATTGTAGAAGATGATTGTGCTCCCGTTATTTACATTTACAGAACTCCATGAAATGGGAGTGAAAATCAAAGACACCATAAAATAAGGGCTTATTACAGATGAGAAGGAGCCGGCAAAAAAGCCATTTGTTCGTAGTTTCAATGCTGTCTATGGTAGCATAGTTGAGAGGCTGTCAGATGTAAGTGTTGTCACTACATCCAAGACTGCTGACCCCTTTGACAACACAAGCTCATAAACACCATCCAACCTTACCCAATCCCAGAGGACTTTCAACCAATTGTACATGACTCTCTCTCAAGCCATGAAGGTGCTAGCAAAAAAATGGCACCTCAAACCCTTAGAACCCTGTCTGCTTCCGGATTCTCTCTCACCTACACAACCACGCAAAATACTGTGCCTTTCACTAACAGCATGGTCATGACACCGACCAGTGCTTTCGATTGCATCATGAGATTCAGGATCTCATTAACAATAAGGTGATTGCTCCACCTCAGAAGACAAATGTAACCACAAATCCACTCCCAACCCATAATCAAGTCCCCTCACCTCGAAATCTCAACCTGATCCATACAATGGCCACCTCTTACGACCCCAACATATATATTACTCCATTCCACCTACCAAAACTGACGTTGTTCATTTCGGAAAGCGAATATTTATGAATGATGGACACGTCCAAACCTCAACCCAAGCCTATGGTGATGAGACTTACAATCGAAGGGGAGTTGACCTTGGAGGAATGTACCAATCTATTGCCAGAGTGTCCTGAGGACTTATCTGATAGGGTGTATGATCCAAGCTGCTTCATTGTGTCAACTGGTCAAATCAACCCTGAATTGGTGCTGCTGACTTTGGTAGACATTAATGTGGTCAGGGTAGATGGCCCGAGCAAAGGGTTCGATGATCTAGCAAAGATCGAGGAGGATTTGGCTAACTTGCAATTCTTTGATAAGTAAGATCAGAGAGATGTACAGATTTGGTGGTTCAACCTAAATAGATCAACTGATAACACTGGATGGCTGAGTGATGAGTCAGACAAGGAAGAAGAGACTGGAAGGAAACCAGAAGGAAAAGAAGCAGAGATTGCTGTAGTAGCCGGAAGGGCTGATGAGAAAGAAAAGCTGCCAGAGGGCGCTGGTGTGGAAAACCCAGCCCAGGAAATGGCCTCTGTGGATATAGTGGATACTGAACAAGAAACTGCACTGAGGTAGTTTGAACGAGAAATAATGGAAGACAATCAAGAAACTGTAAATTCACAACACCTCGTGGGGGATACCTATGATGTGAAGGTGATACGAGCAAAACTGGACAACAATTTGTTGGCCGCTGAGGATGAATGGTGGGATGACAATGATCTGCATCTGGCCTACACTGACGAAGACTGAGGCGATTTCCTTCCGGACAATACGTGGTACGCCAAGGAAATGGACCATCTGACAAGAAGTGGGCGGTATTTTATGCCGCTGCACCTAGATCAAGCAAAAGCGCCTGGAAAAGACAGAGAGGCCAAGAAACAGAAAGAGAAACAATTAGAAGAAGAGGCAGTGTTGAAACAGTGTAAGAAAATTCAAGCTGATATCTCCATTTGGGGTTTTCTCATGGCCTCCCAGGTACATTGACAGGCAGTATTGTTGGTAATGGATAAGGCTAAATTGTCCATTGACACCACACCCAAGAAGCTTGTGGGTTTGGTTTTTCCAAGTGGTTCCAGGCCAACCCTTACCTTCACTAACAAAGAGCTACCGTCGGAGGGCTCGGCTCACAATAAACTGTTGTACATATCGGTGGAATGTAGGGAGAAATGGGTGTCGGTGGTGTTGGTAGATACCGGTTCGGCCATTAACGTATGTCCTTCTTACACCGCCTATGCAATCAGCCTCAAACCAGTGGACTTTGTTCCCACAATCCAAGTAATACAGGTGTATGATAACACAAGCAGAAAGGTCATGGGCACAGTGCAAGTCAGAGTCCAAGTGGGCCCAACTGAGCAAGAGGTTGAGTTTCATGTTTTGGATGAGTCGACTACCTTTAATTTGCTATTAGGGAGGCTCTGGTTGCACCATGTGAAGGCTGTCTCTTTCACTCTCCATCAGATGTTGAAGCACCCTCATGGGGGAGAGGTAGCAATTGCCTTTGGGAACTCATCCATCCATCCACCGCCAGAGGTGACTACGCCAATACTAGAAATCAACCTTGGCAAGGAGGATGTATTCCTTTCGGGATTCACTCTAGCTGATGCCCGGGTGGTGCAGACCATTCTGGCTGCAGACGAAGGCATGTACATTAGTGCCTAGTTTTTCTATTTCATGAATAAACTACAGCATGTTCTAGGAATGAGACCCGGAAGGAGTAGTCGGAAAGGTGTTGCAGCACTAACAGATGTGCCACACAACCCACATGCCTTTGGACTGGGCTATATGTCCACCAAAGAGGACTGGATAAGGAAGGAAGAAGAGATAAGGGGCAGAGCCAAGGCCAAGAGAGCTAGAAAGCATTATGAACTCATCCATAGGCCAATCCGGGGGATACTAAATGGCCGTTTTGTTTAGGAATGAGAGGATTTCCTTTTTTGTGGTTTTCCTGAGCCTTGGGTGAATTCCTCAAAGCAACGTGTTCCCAGGTTCAAGATCTTCTTTGATCTGTAGCTGCAAGACAGTGATAATGAGGAAAAGGCCAAACCAAGCATCAAAGCTGAACATAGCATGGGAGGTGACTCAGATGGCATCAAACCTGGAGTAGGGACAGCACTGGCTAGTCTCCTGACAGATCCTGCGGCCGACCTAGAGAACTTGGGGAATAACCTTACTATCTCTGTGATCGGGGAAGAACTAGGTGTAAACCCAACCAATGGCATTTTGGATACATCAGGAGCACCATCTCTTACTTGGCAGCTAGAGGAAGGCTATCTATCCAGTTCTGAATCGGGTGATGAGCTAGAATCTGATTCCACTAAGTTTGTGGAGTCGAGATCAGGTTCAAGTTCTTTTGGGTCTGAGTCCAGTATTTTTGGGGGTGGTAACCTGGATAGCAAAGTCCTGTCTAGGTCTTTATTCAGCTTTTCTTTTGAGTCTGTAACAGAAGATCTGGACCTTTTGAATGAGAACTCTATAGATTTTATGTACTTATCTATGCCGTTGGTTTATTGTATTGACCAAAAGGTTTAGAATTTTAATGAAAACGAAGGGGAAGAAATTCCTCCGGCTTTGAAAAACTTGATTAATCAAGAGGAGGAGAGGTTTGCTAAACCCTGTGCTGATGAAATCATTGCCATTAATTTGTGTACTGAGAAGGATCCATGCTTGGTCCAGATCGAGTCCATGTTATCTTCGGAGGAGCGCAAGCATTTAATCGCTTTGTTAAAAGATTTCAAAGATATTTTCGCGTGGTCCTATGAAGACATGCCTGGAATCGATCTTGAGATTGTATAGCACCGGATCCCTCTTGACCCTGAGACCCGACCAATCAAGCAGAAGCTGCGTAGAATTCGTTCAGATTGGGCGCTAAAAATCAAGGAAAAGGTCACCAAGCAGATTGAGGCAGGTTTCTTTTTAGTATCTGAGTACCTGACTTGGTTGACCAACATCGTCCCAGTGCCGAAGATGGATGGTAAAATCCGGGTGTGTGTGGACTTTTGGGATTTGAACAGAGCAAGTCCGGAGGATGATTTTCGTCTGCTGCATATTGATGAGTTAGTGGACTTCACTGCGGGCCATGCATTGCTATCATTTATGGATGAGTTGTCCGGGTACAACCAGATTCTGATGGTGCCCGAGGACAAAGAGAAGATCGTATTCACTACGCCATGGGATACCTACTACTACTGGGTTATGCGTTTGGTTAGAAAAATAATGGAGCTACCTATCAGAGGACTGTGACCACCATTTTGCATGACATGATCCACAAAGAGGTCGAGGTGTACGTGGACGACATGATCCACAACGAATCGGGGAATACAGATTGAGGTTAAACCCGCAGAAATGCACCTTCGGTATAATGATAGGAAAAATGTTGGGCTTTTTGATCACACAGAGGGGCATTGAAGTAGATCCTTCCAAAATCAAGGCTATCCTAGAAATGCCACCACCGAGAACTGAAAAGGAGGTGCGAGGCTTTCTAGGTAAATTGCAATTCATAAGATGGTTTATTTCCAAATTAACATTGACTTGTGAACCACTATTTGGTCTCCTGAAGAAAGGGAAGAAATTCCGATGGGACGATCGCTGTCACTTTGCCTTTGAACAGGTTAAACAGTACCTCCATAATCTGCCTGTGTTGTTGCCACTAGAGTCAGGGAAGCCTTTGATTCTGTACTTGTTAGTAACAGACATGACCATGGGATACATGCTCACTCAGGAATCTGAAGATAGGGTGGAGAAAGCCATCTACTATTTGATCAAGAAAATAATAGATTATGAGACCCACTACACTCCCTTTGGAGAAAGCTTGCCTAGCCTTGATATGGGCTACCAGGAAGTTGTGACACTAGTTGTTAGCTCACTCTGTAATACTAGTTTTGAGATTAGATCCCATCAAATATCTTTTTGAGAAACCAACGCTTACAGGTAGGTTGGCTCGTTGGTTGCTTCTTCTCTCTGAATTTGATCTCAAATATGTCACTTGCAAGTCGGTCAAGGGAAGAGTTGTAGCAGAGTTCTTGGCAGACCACCAAGTAGAGGGAAATGAGGTAGTAGAATACTTATTCCTAGATGAAGACATTCTGCAAGTTGAAGAGGAAACTTGGACAATGTACTTTGACAGAGTGTCCAATCAGTACGGTTATGGGATATGTGTGTTGCTGATAGCACCCGACAACTCCCATATACCTTTAGCCTTCAAACTCCGGTTCAAGGTGTCCAACAATGAAGCAGAATATGAAGCGTGTATTATTGGTTTAGAAGCCTTCCTGGAACTAAGGGCAATAAGGTTGGATGTCATTGGGGATTCGAACTTAGTTATTTCTCAAGCAAACGGAGACTGGAAAGTTAAAGAAGAGAAGATGAAGGCTTACTATCAGACCTTGGATGTTCTGATTCCTAGGTTTGAAAAGCTGACATTTACGCATCTACTAAGAAAGAACAACAGGTTTGCTGATGCTTTAGCAACTCTATTTTCTATGGTAGACATCCTACTTGGAGTTCGGATGTGTCCGATTATTGTCGAACATAAATACATGCCAACTTATGAAACTATTGCCACGATAGATGAAGTGCAAGACAAAAAAACCCTGGTATTACGATCTTTGGAACTTTTTGAAAAATGAGGTGTATCCACCAGGGGCGAATGCCAAGGACAAATGGGAAATACGGTGAATAGGCATCCAATTTATCATTTGCAGAGGTAAGCTGTATAAAAGAGGTCATTTGGGAATGCATAAACTGTGTGTGGAAGAAGAGGAATCGAAGCGCCTTATGGAGGCTATCCACGGCGGAGAATGCGGGGCGCATATGAATGGTGTGATGCTAGCCCGAAAGATTCTCAGGCAAGGTTATTACTAGTCCACCACAGAGGAGGATTGTATTGGTTTTGTACGGTGATGCCACCAATGTCAAATCCATGCCAATCGCATGAATATTCCGCTGTTAAAGCTATACAACATGACTTTTCCATGGCCTTTCTCAATCTAGGGAATCGACATTATCGGTGTTGTCTCGCCAAAAGGGTCAAATGGGCATGAATATATCTTAGTGGTAATTGATTATTTTACAAAATGGGTGGAAGCGTAATCCTATGCAGTGTTGAAGGCCTCACATGTGGCCAAATTTATCAGAAACAATATCATCTGCTGGTACGGAGTTTTAAACGAGATCATATCAGCTAACGGCTCCCACTTCAAGAAAGAGGTGATGGACTTGCTCGGCAAATACAACATGGCTTTTCACAAGTCATCAATATGCAAGCCACAAACCAATGGAGTTGTTGAAGCCACCAATAAGAATATAAAGAACATCTTACAGAAGTTTGTTGAGACCTATAGGGACTGGTCAGATAAACTGCCATTCACACTTTCAGCCACAAAACCTCGATCTGGACATCTATAGGGGCAACCCCTTAAACTCTCGTCTACGGGATAGAGGCTGTTTTGCCAATTGAAATTGAATTCCCATCGCTACAAGTTATGGTTGAGTGTCAGATAGCGGAGGCGGACTGGTAACAGAGCAGATTTGAGGAATTGATGTTGTTTGATAAGAGGAGGCTATAGGCATTGTATCATGTTCATGGCTACCAGCGCAGAATTGCTAGAGCTTTTAACAAGAAAGTTAAGTCTCGGAATCTCAAGGAGGGAGATATGGTACTGAAAGACAACCGAGCTCTCATCCATGACCCTAGGGACAAGTTCAGACCCAGTTGGACTGGTCCTGACATCATCAAAGCTCTCTAGTCAGGAGAGGCGGTTATTCTCATAGACTTAGATGGCCTAGAATTTTTGCAACCAATCAATATGGACAAGTTGAAGAAATACTACCCTTGAGAGGCTCGCTAGGTCGAAAACCCGGAAGGGCAACCAAGGCAAAAGTTGGAGCATGAAAAATTAGAAACAAAGAAAAACTGAGCTCGCAAATTTGAAAATCCTAAAGGGCGACTTTGGCAAAAGTTAGAGCTCAAAATGAGAGAGTTAATACTCGAGTGAACTTGAAGTGAACTACGTAAGGCCTGATTCTCATCTTTGGGATACGTAGGTAACTTCATCCTGAAGTTCGACTGTAACCATCTCCAACTTAATTGTCCTGTCTGTTTCCCTAATCAAGTCATCTTTGTTCATCATCTGTTAGTCCGGTTGTGATTTTCATTCTAGGAAGAAAAGTTGAGTACAATGCAGAGTAGTGATGGTAAGTAATCAGGGGCAGTTATGATCTTTTGATTCGGCATTGTACATCTTAAAGATTGATTCTATGCGTGTCAGGTAGTGATCATTTTCGAAAATGGTTTTGGAAAGTTTTAATAAAAGTTGATTTTGTTCAAATTTTACCTTTTACAACTTAAACCATTTTTGGACCAAAATACAATTTTTAGTGCTGACAACATTAATTCCATTGATTTCAACATAAAGGTCAAAGCAATAAACTAGGGACATAGGTGAGTTAGGTGCTTCTGCATCCTCTTCTCGTGCTTGCGGAAGCTTTTGTAGCCAAAGTGGTCTCGGCTTGTGCCTCATCCTCTAGGTAGGCCAAGCATTCGCCAGAAAGGGCATAACTAAAACTAGGGGCAGAGGCCAAAAGCTCTCTCATCTTCCAGGCAGCAAGATACCGAGTTAAGTGTGAAGCACGAATCAGAAATGAAGTTGGGTATTCTATCCACTCCTCTGCACGAGTCTGATTATGCCCGAACTGGAGTCTGAACCGGAAGGGAAAGTAGAACACGCAGTGCGTGAGCCCAATCAACTGTATGCTAGGCTGTCGAGTCATGCTGTAACTCATCTCAGACAGATTGAGCCAGGGACAGCGCCAAACTATGTCAGTTATAGACCTGTTGCATATCCAGTTGCACCACCATCCCTCATTGGGAAAGTCCACTAGTCGTTGGTGGAAGAAATAAGCTCGAGCTAAATACTCAGAGCAAGGGTCCACCACCTTCAGCTTATCCATGAGCCATACCTGGGAAAGGATGAAAAATACGAGAGATGTGCATGGAGAGAAAAGTAAAGAAATGGCTTTGAGAGAAAATAGAGCATGAGTGCCAAGTGTTGTGCGAGGCATATATCAGAAAGGGTGGGAAACAATACCTAAAAAAGTAGTGGACTCCCCGCAAATCTGGTGGTCTCTTGCCGATGAAAAGCATCTAAGCCCATCCGGGTCTAAGCCAATGTCAAACCGATGCAACTCTTACCCTCTTTTAGACATTGGGCCACTTCGATCACCCGGATGCCAGTTCCGCTGTGACTAGGGGCAAATAGAAAATGCGTAAGCATACATAAACAGAGGGCATGTTGCCGAAAACCTCGCCAAAGAAGGTCTCCTCTGTCACCAATGTCGAAAAACTGATGAATCAAGATGGGTATGTCTAGCTCTCTGTCATGGGCCAAAGATCGAGCTTTATGCAAAATGAGCCCACACATCCGTCCCAAAGCTTGGGCGTGGCCAAAGGCTGAGGTATGATTTCCTCATCGCGCTGGGTTTCCATCAATGCCCGAAATTCTTCAAGAGTTAGGCACATTTCCAATGTTTCGAAGCAAAATACATGTGTAATTGGGTCCCAGCATCAGGCTGCGGCATGAAGGAACGGAAAGAAAAGTGGAGCATGGCTTAATGAAAAAGCGTGTTTATGCCAAAACCTCAAAAATTTACCTTTTATGTGCTGTTGTAGACACCCCATTTTTGACCGACCTTACAACTCAGACGTCATCGTTTGAGCACTCGATGATCGCGCATGTTGTGCTCGTTCTGAGGTTTCAGAGTTTCGGCTGAGAGCCTTACCTCGAGACTCTTTTGTGCTTTGCCTCGGTTTGCGAATCAGGTTCTATTTTCTCTTCGCGAAGGGAGGGAGAGGTCTCGTAGACCATCTCTCAGTGGTCGTAGGCTACTTTTCGTGGTCGTAGACCACTATTCCCGTTTGGAGACCAGTTTCCGGTTTTCGAAGCCGTCGGCTGTGCGCCTCGGTTCGGGACCGCTTAACTTTGTCCGTTTGGCACGGTTTTTGGAGAGCTTGAACATTTTGAACCTTCGTTTTAGCTTCTTGAGGAAGCTTGAACCTTTTGAACCCTTGTTTTAGCTTCTTGAGGAAGTTTGAATCTTTTGAACCTTCATTTTAGCTTCTTGAGGAAACTTGAACCTTTTGAACCTTCGTTTTAGCTTCTTGCGGAAGCTTGAACCTTTTGAACCCTGTTTTAGCTTCTTGAGGAAGCTTGAACCTTTTGAACCTTTGTTTTGGCTTCTTGAGGAAACTTGAACCTTTTGAACCCTTATTTTAGCTTCTTGAAGAAGTTTGAACCTCTTGAACCTTTGCTCTAGCTTCTCGAAGAAGCTTGAACCCTCTTGTTTCTCTATAAGAGAGGGCCTCCCTCTCCTTTAGAGAGGTTGAAAAAAATTTATCTAAGGAAAAACACATATATCTCTCTACATCTCTACATTCTAGGCTTAGAAAGGCTGTTTGTTCTTGGCTTTTAACACCACACCTCATAGCCACACACCTCCACCATTGATCTAAGGTTCTTGGAGGGTCTTGAGAGGTCTCAAAGAGCTAGTTTTTGGTCCAAGAAGCTGCTGGTTTTGCTGAAGCTACAAGGGTAAACACACTTTCTCCCTTTTAAGGCTTTATTTTGCTTCATCTTTTAGCTATACTTGCAAGTATATTTGAGCTTCGGTGTAAACTGAAAAAGTCTTATTTTGAGGCCCTTAACATGTTTGTTTAAGATCATTTTTCTGTTGGGGGTCATCTATCCCCTTGCATGCTTCATTTTACCTTATTTTGAGCCATGCCTTAGAGCATTTGTGTTGGCCTTTGTTTGGCCTTTTAGCCACTGAAATCTAGTGGATTTTTAGTGGCTATCATGCTGTTTTGAGTGCCAAAATCAGGGAGGGGTGACCCTCTCTCTCCTTGTTTTGTTTTCTAGCATTTTTGGGCCTTACAAAGGAGCCCTTATTTGCATGTTTCCAAGCCATGTTTCAGGCCATTTTTGATGATTTTTAGGACCTCCATAGGCTCTATCCAGAGCTTGTTTTTCCATATTGGATGTCCATCTTGCATGTGTAGAATAACCCTCTTCATAGCATATCAAAGGAGCATCTCATTCTTGCATGCATTAACCATGTTTCAGTAGGTTTTTGGGCTTTATTTGGCATGTCATACCTCTAACTTTTGCTGGTTTAGTGGCCTCTTGATTGCCTCATATGCTTGTAGTGCAAATCCTCTTTACTAGCTTACATTGCATGCTATTTTGGCCTTTGATTCTAGCACTTTTTGGCCATGCCTTAAACTGGTTTTGTGCATGTTTTGGACTGCCTTAGCTTTGTTTTTGGGCCTCATGGTCGAATGATGTTTGCTATGCATGGTTGTAGTTCAATACCCTTGCCTAGCTTTGAGTTTTGAAGACTATTGCATGCGTATTTTGAGGTGTTTCCATGTTTTGGAATCATTGTGAATCATATTTCAGAGCTTATATGTATGCCATATTCCTATGTTTTCCACTCTTTAAATGTGTTTGAGAGTTATGCATGAATACCTCATTTTTGGACCATTGCATGAGCTTCATTTCCATGCTTTGTGAGCCATCATTTTAGTCCATATTTGCTACTGTTTTGGTCTGCATAAGGACTATTTGGGGCTGGTTTGGCCATTTGAGTATTGCTTTGCATGCCTATAGTGTAATCCACTTCACTAGTTTCGGTATTTGGGCCATCTAGCATGCATTGTGTGAGGTGTTTGCATGATTTAGGACCATCTTGCATGTCATTTCAGATATGGAAAATATGTGATTGTATGCCATATTTCATGCTTACCATGCTTTGGTGGAGTTGCACTTTGTGCCTTAGGTTTGGTCCCTTGCATTTGTGCATGTTTGCATGTGTGTTATTGCTTCATTTTCATCATGTATGGCCATTGATTTGAGTGTGGCTGAGGCCCATTCATTTTAGTTTAAGTTCATCTTGCATTATGTATGCCATATCCATGTTGTCGCATGCTTGATCGTCGCATTGTGTATGCCTTGTTCATGTCTTCGTGCATGTCCATCTTCGTATGTGCATTGCGTATGCCATATAGTTCGTGTGCATTGAGTATGCCATTCTTAGTTCATAGCATTGTGTATGCTAGTTGCATGTTTGCATATCATCCCTCGCATGCTAGCATGATTAAGTTGCATTGCGTTTAGGGTTGCATGCTAGTCGTATTGTGTATGCCATGTATATTGCATTGTGTTTGGAATAGGGTTTAGTCCAAACATGGGAAACGAGGGACGTTTCGTACTCCAAGTGACAAAATGTGCCTCGATTCTCGGTCGCCAACACTCCGGATTACCCATGATGGAGTTTAGGCCTTGTTGTGTTTATATGTTCATTCATTTTACATCAAGTCGTGCAATCTGACTCCTCGGCCATCATGCATCGAGATGTGTGATTGGTGGCACGAGGATCGAGGACTACATTCCTTGGAGCTTGTGCAATGATGGAGAGAGTGGTCATGCACACATATGTTGAAAATACTTTGCCATGCCCCTTTCTCGCTCTCTGTTGCAGCAAACCGGAAACCAGCAGCAAAAACTGGTCAGCAGCCTTCTAGAGCTTTGTATAGTGTTCTGGGACCAGTTGCAAACAGAGGTAAATCGGGGCATCGCAATGGATTTTCCGACAAGGCGACTTGAGCGTGCATGCATCCCTATCATTCGGAACAGAGTTGAGGCAGTCCATTTTGTTTAATTTGCATGCTAGTTTCCTTACTTACTTAGTTAATTCGTTAATTAATTAATGATGTGTAATAATTAGTTTAATTAGCTTAGATTAGCTAGTTTATTCTGCACTATTCATTTGGACCCTCGAAGAGAGGGCAATGTTGTAATAAGTGTGCGTGTGTGTGATGTATGTCTTCCAACCCCACGTCTTTCTCCCTTTTATTTACCAGCTTATGATGGTTAGTTTTAGGGCATGTTTCAATTAGCATCTATATGTTCGCATGCTTGCATTCATTCATCTGTATTGCATGCACCGGGCTCGGCGCGTCATGCTAACTGCATTGTATTTCAATTCCAAATTGAATACATGTATCGATTGTTGCATCTCATATGTCATCTTAGAATTGCCGAGCCTATCGTAGTTGCATTTTTGCATGTGTTGCATTAGGCATTCTTAGCATAGTTAGGATTCATGCATGATTTCTAATTAGCTTCTTTCTTTGGCTTGGAGTACCCGGTAAGTGTTTATGTTTTAGCATCCTTGCATGCGTGTGAGTGACTGTCATGATAGCATGCTTACCATGAGGCTATGTGCTTATGTGATATAATTGCCTGAATGCCTATGGGTGAAGGTTGGGTTGCTTGAATTGGAATAATTCGTCGAAACTGGTGTTTTAGCCTACTTGCAAGTAAGAAACTTCAATCCATTTTCAAAACAAACGGATATGCGATGCTTTGTTCCAACTTAGGCAATCTAGTCTATACTTGTATGTTGCGCGCATCACATAGTAATTCTAGGTTAATAACCGGAATAAGAGCACATGTGTTTTCAAAAACAAGATATCATGCTTAGTAGTGGCCGATCTTTGATTGGGCGAGCGGGGGTGCTCACGAAATGACCTTCCCCAATCGTACCCAAGTTCCCGAGCCGAGGCAACTTTGGTGATGACGGACATGTGGCCTTAGGCACGAGTCAGGGTTTCCTAAATTCCCTCAAAATAAAATATTTAGGTGGCGACTCTATATCTGGCAAAGCAGTCCATGTTTGGCACTTCTTTCTAAAAATTTGTTTTTCAAAACTATTTGCTGGATTTGGACTTTTTGGTGATTTATCGGTCTCGCATTGCACTTTGCGGGATTTGATTCAAAACCGTGACATTTGAGTTCGAACTGTAGTAAGCCCAATGAACAAAACGGAATTTTCCTGGGACATTCGGGCGCGTCTACAGCCGTCTAAAGTGGCTATCCATTTCACGAGCTTCTTGGCAAAGAATATCTCCATTTGTGGAAGAAACAGCAGCAAAACTAAGGTTCCGGTGAAGAAATCATGAAGAAAGACCTTTTGTAGAAGATAAGGCTGTGAGTGGATGCTAGCTGTCAGCTGTTTGGTGGTTTCATCACAAGTGGCCGACAACCCTCTTTTAGTGGTCGGTAATCCATTTCTTCTGGCCAGCAACCCACATTTTCTGGCCTACCATCCACTTATGGGTTTGGCAGTTTGGGCAATCTAGTTTTGTCTTGGTCTTTGTGTTTTGAGGTCTTGTTTTGAGTCTTTTGGTTTTAGCAAGTGTGTATATTTGTATTTGAGTTGTTTTTGCTTTGTTTATCGAGTTGTATTTTGTATTTTGGTTGTTGGTTGGTTCATTACCCGATTAAGAACAGCATGCCAATACAGGTGTTCATTTTGGTTTCAAATTCAAACTCTATTTTCATTCTATATAGATGTG
Source organism: Camellia sinensis (assembly GCF_055761805.1). Classification (NCBI taxonomy): domain Eukaryota; kingdom Viridiplantae; phylum Streptophyta; class Magnoliopsida; order Ericales; family Theaceae; genus Camellia; species Camellia sinensis. Next base: position 73,832,964 of record NC_138966.1, on the reverse strand, counting down.
GTGCTCATGATGCGTAAAAACAATAAATCTTTTCATAAAACTACAGGGTTTTCCCCTCGATCATAGTTTTTTTTTACAAAAGAGAGTACAAGTTTTCAAAAGCAAAAGTAAAAGCCTATCTGAAGCTATACATGTGTTGGACTGCCAAAATAAAAGAAACTAAGCAAAAAGTACAAAAATCGGCGTTAGTCCTCTTAGGCTCGAGACGCCCTATTTGTCCTCTTCCTCGGAGGGGACTTAGGGGCACTGTCTCCGTCAACACCGCTATCAAAATCAGACTCTGAATTAGAACCGATCCTGTCATCTCCACTCCCTGATCCCGAGCCAGCATCATCGCCTCCGCCATTAGACTCAAAGTGTCAGCTCACTGCCTCCTCCTCCTCAAAGTCGTGGGCCTCGGTATCATCCTTGTTCAGCACAGGCTCGGACTTGCTATTCTAGCTCCAAGCACCCCTGCCTCTGCCTTGACCTCGGCGTTCATCTTGGCCACGTGCTGGGGCCTATCTACCTCTTATTCCTGCCGCTGGTGCTGTTAGTGTCCTCGGTACAGATAGGATCTAGAAAACAAGTGTCGGCATATCAGATACAGTGTATGTATGCGGAATAAGTGCAAAAGGTACAAAATGAGTACAGTGTATGAGTACAATGTGCTGGTACAGTGAATCGATGTAGTGTGGAGTGGTGTGAATGTTACAATATACGTGTTAGTGTGCTAGTGGGAATGTGATAGTGTGGTGCCCAATAGTGTAAGGTAGTAGTGAAATGTATGTGGAAAATAAAAGAGATACTAGGATACCGTGGAGATCAAGCAACGTCTCCCTTATCTGCACCATGCCAATCAGAGAGGCAGCCAACTAGAGTAAGCCCTCTGTGTACTCAATTGGTGCCTGTAAATGCATCTGAATGATCAGTATCTGGAATAATTAATATCTAGAAAAGGAGAGTTTAGTTACAAGCTGTAAAGTGTGGTTCATACCTGAGGTGTGCCATGGGTTTTGACATATCCATGCCCTGCCTCGAGTGGCTCTATCGGGGATTTGACAAGCTGACCCGGTTGGCCGCCAACATGTAAGCGCAGTCAGAATCACTGGCCAACTAGTAACTTGCCCAATGGGAGAGGCCTTCCCAATACTAGCCTCGGCCTCCTGAGCAGCCTCACTCGCCAAGAGAGCACCTGTTGCATTGCTTGTGCGAATGCCCGTTAGAGGGGACATGAGATGAGTCTGGATGAAAGTCGGATAATCGCCCTCTGCTCGGAAGTAATCGGCATCCAGCCCCACCATAAACTGAATAACTGCCCTAGCCGGGAGGCTATCAGCTGTCTGCATGGATGTCGGAGGTGGCATAGAAACGACTGGAACGGGTGAGCCCAAAGTCTGGCGTATGAAATGCTCACCTAAAAACTAGGCTCAGTAGACTGAGCCCTCTAGCAAAATTTAAAATCGGGATGTGACCTAAGCCCCGGCGTACTGGTCCCTCACTCTAGCCGACATCGTCACCCAAGGCTGCCATGTAATCTGCAAACAGAGAATGTACAGATTTTTAGTTGTCGTCAATTATCAAAGCATGAATCGGAATAGTAGTAAAGAAAAAATGACAATGAGTTTCAAATTACCTCGTCGATGACCACCGCATCGAAGTATTGGTGGTAGAAGGTGAAGTTCATGTCATCATGGCTTCAGCATCAGCACCGACCATCGTATCACCGTGAGTAAGGCACTACGGAGGGGATCTCATCTACAAGCTCTGGAGCCTGAGCCGAGAAATATGCATAAATCCATAACTGCAAGAAAAGGGCAATAGTGTTATCAACAATTCATGGACAGATATAAAGCAGAAAGTGCAAAGCAGAAAGTGTAAAGTAGAAAGCACAATGCATGAACAAATATAAAGCAAAAAGTGCAAAGCATAAAGCACAAGATATGAACAGATGTTGAACAGAAAGTACAAAAGCAGAAAAGTGTGGTGCATACCTCCCAGGCTCTCCAGTAGCCTTTGACCTGCTCTCCCCTCATGCAGGAAATGGAACTCATGTAGCCATAGAGTGTGGCGAGGCTAGCTCTGCCCCAGTTGTAGAATCAGACCGGGGGCAAGGTCACGAGGGCACTCAATAAGTACAAGCCTACGATGTTCCACCTGTTCGCAAGCAAGGTGGTACTGGGGAGGAATATCAAGAAGCCCCTGATATACTTCTCTACCTCCTCCGGTGTCTCAGGCTCGCTCCCGCAAAAGTGCTCGGTGTACCAACTGTACCTCAGCATTGCTGGCCTGTATAGAGGTGGGTGCGCTCCCAACAAATGGATCCAAGTGGCCTCCCACTCGCCCATGTGCATGTCAAAGGTGATCGGATTAACCCTACTTCGAAGCCTATGATCATGGCGAAGTTGTAGGGAGTCATCGTTATCTCCCTAGCAGAAGAGATGTGTAAAGAGTTGGTGGTGTCCCACCACCTCTCCACCAGTGCTCCGAGAAGAGCCCGACTCGCTAGGTGTCACGAGAGTCCGGTGCAGAATAGACCAAAGCCAGCATCGTTGACAAGGTCGCGAACCTCTGGCGGGAGCTCATAATACTAGTCTTTCGCTGTCACAGCTCCATAACCCCTATAAGAGCGAAAGTCCTCATGTGGCAAACAAAGAGTGAATCAGATGCAAGACAATGATAAGGAGCATTTGAATGCAAGGCAGTGTAAGAAATACAATCAAATGAAAGGTAGGAATGCATGCAAAATGAAGTTTGAACCTCGGAAACGCCATTGGAAAGGTGGGAGTGAGGCTCCCTCAGTAGAAGATCCTCCGACACGCCACCACTGAAATCGTTGAAACACCTGAGGCCTCCAAGCGATAGCATGTGCCTGTGAGGATGATAAGTCATGGGATCTAAGGGTCATACCCTCAGTGGTAGTGGCTTAGGCTCAAGCTCCGGAGCGAACTTCGCCTCAAGGTCAGATGCAAAGCCTTCTACCACCTCACCGGCCTCGACAACGATCGGCTCCTCAACCTTAATATGGAGTGATAGTGGAGGTGGAACCTTAGGAGGGGCACCGTCATGTGGAACATCATCCGCTATCTGGAAAGTGGGTGAAAAATGAAGAAAAATGGAGAAAATAGGAAAAACTTGGAAAAAAGGCAACCCTAGGAGAGACAAAATGGCAGAAAAAGTCAAAACTTGGAAGTTCGCGAAACCCGAGAGAAACTCGAGGGAAACAAGCCCGAAGTGGTGAAAATGCAAAAAGATCAACGAAAACAAAATTTGATCGATTCAAAATGTAGAGAATCAAAGAGGGTTTACGCAAAAAAGTTTGCGTGGGGCATTGGAAAAAGCGTATAAAGCACAAATCTAGGAGAGGAAGCACATAGATAAAGAGAGAGGAAGATTTGGAATGTGTGGGTGTGTGAAAAGTGAGGTGCGGTTGTGTTTTAAAGCAAACCTAAGGCAAAAGGAAAAATTTGTCCTCGTTTTTACGTTATTGGTCCGCAACCCACTAATCGTGGCTGACAAGACACATTAGTGGCCGGCAGGCCTCACTTGTGGCCCAGTGCTGTTTGGTTCCTCCTTTGCCCTAGTAGTGTATGAGAGGTTCTCTTTTAGGTTCAAATTGGTTCTTGAGGAGTTTGAAACTGTGTTCCGATTGTTCCATTTCCAATACTCATTGTATTTTGGTGCGCAAATGTTCTCCACTTGCCATTATGAACAGGGTGTATCCTTTTTTAGCAAATTGCAAAGCCTCCAAGGGGTAAATCAAAGGTTGTCACTAAATATCGTTTTCATTTGTTCTGTCAAATTATATTTGTTCTCTTCTGTTGCATAGAATGTGCGTTTTCATATACACTTATGTTGCATGCGTGTCCTGTACCGTTCATGACTTACGCATAGAATATGCTTTCAAATTTGCATAGAGTATGCTCTTATTCTTGCGTAGAACATGCTTTCAATTAACTTCATACATCGGTTGTCTATCTTGCATGGAACATGCGTTGCCATTGTATTGATTTGTAATCTTGTTCACTTTGTGCATCTATTGCACATGTTCACTTTGTGCATCTATTCCACTTGTTTACTTTGTGCATCCATCGCACTTATTCACTTCGTGCATCTATTGCACACTTTCACTACTTTGTGTATTTGTGGTATAGTCTTGTTTCTTTTGCTTTTGTATCCCAGGATGCATGAACTGTGACCTTGGACGGGTTTTTATCTCGGGACACATGAAACGCGACCCCGAGCAGCTTTTCTCATTTTCTAATGGTTTCAGCGTGATTCGAGTATCTCAGGACGTATGAAACGCGACCCTAGGTAGGTTTTATCACACGTCCCCGAGCAGCTTTTCTCATTTTCTCATGGTTTCAGCATGATTAGAGTATCTCAGGATGCGTGAAACGCGGCCTTGGACAAGTTTTTATCTCGGGAAGTGTGAAATGCGACCCCGAGCGGCTTTTCTCCTCTTCTCACATTTTCAGCATGATTAGAGTATCTCAAGACGTGTGAAACGCCACCCTGAGCGAGTTTTATCGCGGGATGCGTGAAACGCCACCGTGGGCGGGTTTTATCGCGGGACGCGTGAAACACGACCCCGAGCAGCTTTTCTCTTCTTTTCACGGTTTCAATGTGATTAGAGTTTCTCAAGACGCGTGAAACACGACCTTAGGCGGCTTTTATCTCAGGACGCGTGAAACGCGAACCCGAGCGGCTTTTCTCCTCTTCTCATGGTTTTAGCATGATTAGAGTATCTCAGGACGCATGAAACGCGACCCTGGGCGGGTTTTTATCTTAAGACGTGTGAAACGCGACCTTGAGCGGCTTTTCTCCTCTTCTCATGGTTTCAGCGTGATTAGAGTGTCCTAAGACGCGTGAATCACGACCCTAGGCGGGTTTTATCTTGGGACGAGTGAAACGCGACCCCGAGCTGCTTTTCTTCTCTTTTCATGGTTTCATCATGATTAGAGTATCTCAGGATAGGTGAAACGCAACCTTGAGCTGGTTTTATCTTGGGACGCGTAAAATACGACCCTGAGCGATTTCTCTCATCTTCTCATGATTTCAGCATGATTAGAGTATCTCAGGACGTGTGAAACGTGCCCTAAGCAGTTTTTTTCTCTTCACTTTTCTTGATTTCGGCATGGTTACAGTGTGCATTTTGTTTTTCCCACATGGAACCTATTTCAATTTAAGCCTAAGGCACCTCTTTACATGTTGCTATCTTGTTATTGCTTATTGCATCATCATCCATGATCATGAGTTTTCAAAATAGCCCGCTTCGCGAAGCATGTGAGTCTAGCTTTCAAAGTTTTTTCCATGCATATCATTTGCATTCTGCCCTAAAACTATGCTGGTTTGATTCTTTGCAAAGGGATACGTAGGCAGCTTGCAAGCTCAACCAATTTAATTTATGTCTTGATTGTTTGTCCAAGTCTTGCGACCTTGTCAAAATGGGTCATCTCCGGGCTTTGACATTCACTCACGTCACTTCATGACTTCAAGTTCTATTAAAGAAGGGCAACTGTAAACAACCCATTTTTGGCTGCCTTTATGACTTGGGAGCCACTGATTGTGCACCCAATGATGAATTTGTATACTTGTCAAATGTTCGAAGTCCTTAGCAGAATGCCTCAGTTTTGAGCCTTAAAACCCTGTGAACCTTTTGCCTTGTTTTTGGACCAAAACAACAGTTTTTCAAGCTTAAACATCTTACAACCTGCATACCCACTTGTGTGGACTGCCGTCCACTATTGTGGCCTAACGTCCACTGTTAGTGGCCTACTGGACACTATTAATGGGTTGCCAGCCACTTGTGTGTTTTTTTAGATATTTTTGCTAATTGTGCCAACTGTGTCCATAGGTGCATGCATCAGCCCATATGTGTCTGTATGGATATTTCTGAGGGAGTCTAATGTTTTTCTATATATAGAGGACCTCCCCTCTTGTTTTAAAGGTTAGAAAATTTTGGAGCAAAAACTTTTCTCTTTCTCTGCAATTCTCTCTCTTGCAAGTTCTTCACTCTTTACCTATACAATCTAAACCAAACCTTGTGGTATTTGGGCTGAGGTATTTTTGAGCTTGCATTTAGCTCTTGAGGGTGTGTAATTGTTGGTTTGTAACTCAAAAAGAGTATCCCTCTTCAAGAGGTATAATTCTTAGCTTGTTTCCTTTCTTTATTTGGCATCTTTTCTACTATTCTTGGATATTTTTTTGGACTGTTTTTATACTGAATTTTTGGGCTAAAACTTGTGGTTTAAGGCCATTTAAGGTAGAGAGGTTGATAGCCCTTCTTTGAACCTTGCTTCTAAGGCCTTTGCCCTTGTGTTTCCCACCTTCTCATAATATTTTTTTGAGCTTTTTACTACTTATTTCTGGAGGTTTTTCAGAGGCAAAAAGCATGTTTTGAAGTCCCAAAAATGGAGGGGTTAGCCTCCCCTCGTTGTGCTTGCTTACCAGCTTAACTTGCGTCATATTTTAGCTAGTTGTTATAGTTATTTTTATCTCAATTCCACCACTTTTTTGGATTGTTTTAGCATTGTTTTAGGACTGTTTTTAGTTGTTCATTACATTTGAGCTTTGTATAGCATGTTTGTAGTGTAATGTTCCTCACAAGTTTGGTGGTTTAGGCCTTAGCCACCAACCTATTTGAGTTGATAGTGTTTATTTCTTGCTTTCTATACATATTTTCATCTCTAATCACCTTTGCAACCTCCTTCCTTTCTTTGCTTTTTCTTTGCTTTGAAAGTTGTTTTAAACTAGTTGTTTGTTTAAGCTTGAGATTGAGGTTGTTGTGCTTAATGGTTTAATCCCTTTAGGGGTTCATTACCAACGGCATGACACTTCTCTCATGCCTAAAATGACTTTTGGTTTGCTACCTCTTTCCATTAGAGGACTTAATCTTCACTTTTGGACTTAATGAACTAATGAGTGAATGGTAATTAAAATGAAGTAATAAAATTGGGACTAAAAGTGATGCAAGATAAAATCAACTTGGGTTTAATTGGATGTTAATTGAACCCATTAATTCTTGAGTCATTTCATACTTGCTAGTGATGTAAACGGTTCAAGAGTCAATGTCAACCACTTCCCTTGAATAATCCATGATAGGGAGGGGGTTTTGAGTGTCTTTAAATTGTGCACTTATTAAATTATGTCCCTTGATTCATAAGTCATCATACAGTGAAATTGCGTCAATTGATGGCTTGCGAATCAAGCCTACCCCTCCTTTGAGCTATTTGATGATAAGGAGAGGTAGGGTGGACAAACATCCCTTGAGAATATTCTGGTTTGTGCTTTGTTTGTCCTTTGTTATTGTAGAACAGAACCCACATTAGTGGCCGGTAAGCCACTTCTTCTAGACGGCAACCCACTATTAGTGGCCTGGCAGCCACTTCTTCTGGGTTGCCGACCACTTTTTCAAGCCAGGCAGTGCCTTTTTTCTAACAGAGCAGAGAAGAAGCTAAGGTGAAAAATAGTGCATTTTTCCAACTGTGACTGTGCAACAGAGGCATTCCGATAGCAAAACGGAGAGCATTATCGGGTGAAAATCCGTATCCATGCATGAGCCCTCCTTCGATCCTCGTGATCCGTGAAGTATGAAGTGATATTGTAATAAATTTAGTGTTGTGCTTAAAGTAGTGAATTTGTAACTAATTAGTTAGAATAGCTAGTTAGTTTCGTATTGTACTTATTTTAATTAGCTAGAATAGTTGATTAATTAATTTGTTGTTGTAATAATTAGTTAAGTAACTTAGCTAATTTATTCATTTGGGTTTGTAATAGTTAGTTAATTAGGTAATTAATTAGCTAGGTTATTCATTCGGACCCTTCTGCGTGAGGGCCAAGCTTGTAATAATGTGTATGTCTTCCAACCCCACGTCTTTCTCCCTTTTATTTATCTGCTTACGATGGATAGTTTAGAGCATCATGTTTCATTTAGCATATTTCATGATTTGCATCCACTTGTCTTGCATGAATCGAGGCTTGGTTCATCATTCTAACAAAGCATTGTCGTTTATTACTTCGTTAAATTCATGTTTAAACTGCATGCTATCAAATTCACTTACATGACATAATTAGTAGTCGAGCTTATCAGTTGCATCATTGCATGTGTTGCATTAGTCATGTCGCATTAGTTAGGAACATGCATGTTTTCTAACTCTTTGTTTCTTTTGGTTCACTTCAGAGTACTAGGTGAGCGTTTTTATGCTTTAGCATATTGCATGAGTGTGATTGTTGCCATGTCTAGCATGCTTGCCATGAGGCTAATTGCTTAAGTGTTAAATTGCTTGAATGCCTGTGGATGAAGGCTATTTGCTTGAATTGGAATAATTTGAGTAATGTTCATACGAGATCACTTTTTCATATGGTACATATTCAAACCGTTTTCAAAACAAGCATGAACTCGAAGTGTTCCAACTTGTGCAAATTAGTCTATACTTGTGTGCACATCATATAGAAACAATAGCCTAATAACCGAAACAAGAGCATATAATGTAAATAAAAATCACATCATGATTAGTAGAGGCCGATCTTTGATTGGGCCAGTGAGGTACTCAATTTATGACCTTCCCTTCTTGTACCTAAATTCCTGAGCCGAGACAATCTTGGTGATGACGGACACGTGGTCTTTGGTACGAGTCGTGGGTTTCCTAAATTTTCCAAAAGATTTGCCGAATTTGGACTCTTTGGTGTTTATCTATTTCACATTGCACTTGTGAGATCAGATTTAGAACCATGGAAGTCTGAACTGTAGGGCTTATCGTATCCGAAAGGAGCACGAAAAGTTGAGCTATAGAAGTCTTACTGCACATGTCTCACCAAATGATGGTCTGGAAGACCCTCATGACCATACAATGCCATCAACTAAACAACCTCAATATTGGACTGATTTTTTGGCCATGGAACAAGAACGACATAATTAGCGTGTTCAATGGGAACAAGAAATGGCTAATCAGGTCAGTGCATTGGGTACTCAGTTCAATGCATTTGCCACTGCTCAGAACTCATTAATTCAACAATTTGGTGTGTTCCGTTTGGACACTGAAAGGCGCCATGAAGTGGCAAGTAATCGCATGGACCAAATTGAGCATCACATAAATGACATTTACTAGCACTGCTTCCCTCCACCACTATCAAAAAATGACTTTTGATGTATTTAGAAGAAAGATTGGATGAAAAGAAAAATTATGTGGTTTTTGTTGGTTTTCACAATGTAGTATTACATTTTGTATTTTTATGGATTTGTTTTTTTTACAACTTTTATATTTTGTTGGGAAATGCTGCTTTATGATTGTAAAGTTTGTTTGTTTTCACCATGTGAATTCCCATGTGTTTGTTTTTATATTTTAACCGTTATTGTTTTAATTCGAATATAACCAATACAACCCACCATCAACAACAACTATTAATGTTTTTAAATAATAAAACCAATACAACCCACCATCAACATATATATAATTCCAATGCATTTCCCCATACACAATAGATTAAAATACAATACATAAATAGATTAAAATACAAGGTTAGTTTAGGAGCGTCATGTTTTAATTAGCATACCTTATGCTTGCATCCATTCATCTTGTCTTGAATGTACCGACACTCAGCGCATAATTCAAACTGCATTGTTATTTCAATACCTTCTTTAAATATGTGTTTAAACCGCATGTTATCAAATCAAATCATATGACATATTAGTAGCCGAGCCTATTAATTGCATTCTTCGCATGTGTTGCATTAGTCATTTGGCATACTTAGGAAGCATGCATATTTTTCTAACTCATATTTTCTTAGCTTGGAGTATTAGGTGAGTTTTTAGTGCTTTAGCATATTTGCATGAATGTGAGTGTTGCCATAACTGGCATGCTTACCATGAGGCTAAATACTTACTTGCTAAACTGCTTGAATGCTTGTGGATGAAGGCTTGTTGCTTGAATTAGAACGATTCAACAAATATACATTTTAAGCCCACTATGTCTAGTGGCAAATTCACAGTTGTAAGCCCACTTTGTTGAGTGGCAAATTCGCAAACTTTAAACCCACTTGAGGTGGCAAATTCAAACCCTTTTCCAAAACAAACATGAAATTAAATTGTTCCGACTTGAGCAAACTAGTCTATACTTGCTTGTGCGCATCACATAGTAATGCTAGTTTAATAACCGGAACAAGAGCACATAATGTTTATAAAAATCATAGCATGATTAGTATAGGCCGATCTTTGATCAGTCGAGCTGGCGTGCTCAATTCATGACCTTCCCCCCTCGTACCTAAGTTCCCGAGCTGAGGCAACTTTGGTGATAACGGACACGTGACCTTTGGCACGAGTCATGGGTTTTCTAAATTTCTCCAAAAATAAATATTTAGGTGGTGACTCTGTATCTGGCAAAGCAGTCCAATTTTGGCATTTTTGATTCAAAATCGATTTTCCAAAAAGATTTTTCAGATTTGGACTCTTTGGTGTTTATCAATTTCACATTGCACTTGTGAGATTAGATTCAAAACTGTGGGAGTCCGAACTGTAGGGCTTCTTTTTGAGTTTTTGAAAGGGGGCACGAAAAAGTCGAGCTACAAGGCCATTATGTGAAATGAGCTGAGTAGACTGCTTCGCCCCTTGAGTTTTTCGGTATTTATTGGGAATAGACCCATGACTAAAGCTGATTCGATTGTCCGCGATCTAAATGTGGCGGTGAAGTTTACTCTGCAAATGTTCCTACCGGAAGTGCAGCAATCGCTTGTCGGCAGGGGGGATTATAAAATCTTCAAGAAAGGCGTCCATGGGGCAATTAGAGGACTTTATAGCTCATATGAGATCAGCATGCGCTTGTGCACTGTGCAAAGAGAAATTGAGCAGAAGAATGGACGCATTCGAAATTTAGAGCGTCGTGTAAAAAAGGCCGACGAGGAGTTGCGAAGAGCGAAGGCTGCAAAGACTCAGTCAGCTGGCGCGACGAATCCATGGTTGAAAGAGTGAATCAACACCTGATAGATCATGTTATAGCCGATCGTGAGACGGCCAGTGTTTTTGCAAGGGAAGCGATACGAACACAGGCCTATGAGGAGGGTTTCTTTGATGGTCAAAAAATCAGCATCGAAAAGACCAAGGAGAAGTTGGCCAACGATGTTTGCCGATGTGAGAACCGTGGTTTTAAGCATGGGTGGGTCAAGGCCCTTCAAGTAACTGGTGTTGACTCGACGTCGCCGCTATATAATGATTACAAGGCTCCGTTCGAAGCCTACGATGCCGAGAAGATGGATGATGAGGAAGAAACGGACAAGGCTTGAGCATGAACATGAACTTGTAAAAATGTAGTCCAGTGAGAATGTTGTAAGAGATATTGCTGTATTGTTTGTAATAAATATTTTGTTTTCGCAACTGGCTTTCGGTTTGTTTGAAAGACGAATATCTATGTGACTAATGAAACTGTTATGGTATGGCAAATTTTAATATTGTCAATCCCAGAATTTGGGACCTGGAACCTGCGATAATGGTTATTCGTAAAACACGAAAGATGCTCCGAATTCAGAGCCTTTATTTGGCCGTTTGTGTCGAATGTAAGGGGTGTTCCGAATTCGGAGGTTTATTCGGCCAATCATGCACGAAGGGTCTAACGTGATCATGCACAAAAGGCGCTCCAAATTCAGAGACTTTATCTATTGGCTAAACGTGATCATGCACAAAGGGCTCTCCGAATTTGAAGGCTTATTCTGCCAATCGTGCCATGCACGAAGGGTGCTCCGAGTTCAGAGGCTTTATCTATTGGCCAAACATGATCATGCACGAAGGGTGCTCCAAATTCAGAGTCTTATTCGGCCAAACATGATATGCACGAAGGACGCTCCAAATTTGGAGGCTTGCTCTATTGGCCAAACATGACGCACGAATGGCGCTCCAAATTTGGAGGCTTTATAAATTGGCCGTTTTAAATGAGAAGGCAATGAGAGAGGTATACTATATTTACAGAGTAACTACATAGATACGTACACGCTTGCATAGCAACAAAAACAAAAACGAACTAGCATCTTGTACAAGTTGGTTTAATGATAAAATTTACACAAGTGGATCAAATTCCAGGGCCGTGGTAACCTTTTGCCATCCATGTCTAAAAGGCGATATGCTCTTGTGCGGCAATAGAATCCATCTGGTAGGGGCCATCCTAGTTGGAGCCTAGTTTTCTGTCTGCTGGGTTTTTAGTAGCAGGAAGCACTTTCTTGAGGACCAATTCTCCAAGAGCATAACGACGCAGCTGTAAGTGCTGGTTATACGATTTAGCAAGCTGCTACTGATACCGCACCATGTGCGCAAGAGCTCGATCTCGGTGTTCCTCAAGAAAATTTAGATCCAAGGCCAACATGATGTCATTATGACATGTCTCAAAAGCCTGTGACTTAAGAGTGGGCAAGCCGATTTCGGGAGGAATGATAGCCTCTATCAAGAAGCACAAGGCGAACGGCGTTTCTTCGGTAGATCGCCTCGGAGTGGTATGTGTAGACGCGCCTGAACGTCCCGAGAAAATCCCGTTTTGTTCATTGGGCTCACTACAGTTAGGACTCAATGTCACGGTTCTCAATCTGATCTTGCAAAGTGCAATGCGAGATTGATAAATCACCAAAGAGTCCAAATCCAACAAATCGTTTTGAAAAAATGATTTTTAGAAAGAAGTGTCAAACATGGACTGCTTCGCCAGATACAGAGTCGCCACCTAAATATTTTATTTTTGGGAAATTTAGGAAACCCTGACTCGTGCCTAAGGCCACGTGTCCGTCATCACCAAAGTTGCCTCGGCTCGGGAACTTGGGTACGAGAGGGGAAGGTCATGCAATGAGTACCCCCGCTCGCCCGATCAAAGATTGGCCTATACTAACATAATATCTTGTTTTTGAAAACACATGTGCTCTTATTCCAATTATTAACCTAGAATTATTATGTGATGCGCACAGCATACCAGTATAGACTGGATCGCCTAAGTTAGAACAAAACATCTCATGTTTGTTTTTTGAAAGCGGTTTGCTACTCGCAAGTAGGCTAAAGTGCGGATTTTGCCACCCTCAAGTGGGCTTAGAAAACACGGTGATTTGCCACTCTCAAGTGGGCTTAAAACTCTCAATCAATGAATTGTTCCAATTCAAGTAACCCAACCTTCACCCACAGGCATTTAGGCAGTTATATCACATAAGCAGTTAGCCTCATGGCAAGCATATTATCATGGCAGTCACTCACACACATGCAAGGACGCTAAAGTATAAACCCTTACCGAGTACTCCGAGCCAAAACAAAAGCTATGTTAGAAATCAATGCATGATCCTAGCTATGTCAAGAATGCCTAATGCAACACATATAAAATGAACTAAGATAGGCTCAGCTATTCTAAAATGTCATGTGAAATGCAATTTGATACATGTATTCAAACAGGAATTGAAATACAATGAAGTTAGTTTGATGCGCCGAGCCTGGTGCATGCAAGCCAAATGAATGGATGCAAACATGCGAGCATAAGGATGCTAATTGAAACATGTCCTAAAATTAGCCATCGTAAGCTGGTAAATAAAAGGGAGAAAGAAATGGGGGTTGGAAGACATGCATCACACACACGCACACTTATTTACAACAGTTGTGCCCTCTCGACGGAGGGTCCAAATGAATAGTACAAAACCAACTAGCTAATCTAAGCTAATCTAATTAAACTAGTTATTACACAACAGAATGAATAACAAACTACAGCTAATTATTGCACAACTCTAACTAATTAACAAATTAACTAAGTTAGCAATTGAATAAGCATATAAACTATATGATGTAGGCTGCCTCAGCTCTGCTTTGGAGGACAAAGGATGCATGCATGCTCGAAGCGCCTTGTTCGGAAATCCCTTGTGACGCCTCGATTTGCCTCTGTTTGCAATTGATCTCAGAAACTTGCACCAAGCTCCAGAGAGATGAAACTCCACCTTGGGAATCTGTAGGGATGCTGCCGACCAGATATTGGCCTTGGAGACCACCTGCCGACCACTTTTTCCACAAAAAGTGGTCGGCCAGCCACTTTATCTTGTCGGCCGACCAGTTTTTGCTGCTGGTTTCTGGTTTTCTGCAACAGAGGGCAAGAAAGGGGCATGGCAAAGTATTTGCAACACATGTATGCGCGACCACCCTCCTTATCATTACATAAGCTCAAGGGAGTGTAGGTCTCGACCCTCGGGCCACCAATCACGCATCTCGATGCATGATGGCCGAGGGGCCGAATTGCGCAACTCAATATGGAATGAATGCACATACAAACACCTAAAGCCTAGAACTCCGTCATGTATAGTCAAGAGTGTCGGCGACCGGGAATCAAGGTACATTTCATCATTTCGAGTATGAAACGTGCCTTGTTTCTTGTGTTTGGACTAACGCCTATTCCAAACACAATGCAACAAACATGGCATGCACAATGCGACTCAATCATGTAACTTAATGCAACACAACTTGGACATGCAAGCATGCCAGGGATGATCATGCAAGCATGCAAACTAGCATACACGATGTTATGAACTATATGGCATACACAACGCTCATGACACTAACATACACAATGCATGTGGTAACCAACATACATAATGCAATGAAAATGGCATGCACAAGTGCAATGATCAATCATGTAACAACATGGCATGCTCAATGCTACGAACTACATGACATCCTCAATGCGCAATGGACTTAAACCGAAATGAATAGGCCTCAGCCATGTCCAAATCAGCGGCCATTGATGATGAAATCAAGGCACCAAAACACACACAAACATGTATAATGCAATGGCCCAAGCCTAAGGCACAAAATACAACTCTCCAAGAGCATTGAAAAGATGAAACATGGGGTACAATGGCATGTATTCCAGCACTGAAATGGCATATAAAATGACTTCGAATCATGCAAACAACTCACGCAATGCATGTTGAAAGGCTCAAGCATCGAAGCTAGTGAAGTGTATTACACTAGAGACATGCAAGACAATGCTCAAATGGCCAAACTAGCTCCAAACAGACCTTATGCAGGCCAAAAAAATAGCCAAAATAGACTGAGATGATGGCTTGAAAGGCAAGAAAATGAGGCTCATGCAATGGCTCACGAACAAGGCATAAAGGTGCAACTCTCAAACACATTGAAGGAGTGATAAACACGAGAATATGGAAAAGATATAAGCTCTGAAATATCATTCCAAATGATGCTAAATCGTGCAAATAGCCCAAGCAAGGCATGCTAGTGGCTTGGAAACTCAAGGCTAACGAGTTAAAATGCACTATGGCTATACAAAGCATGTCATACATGACCAAAACAACATAAATCAGACCTTGAGCATGCTAAAACATGAACAAAGTCTTCTCAGAGCTAAGCCAAAAGCATGCTAAAATGACATGTCGAAGCATGATGCATGTTAGGCTATTTCATGGAAATGCACTACAAGTGTATGAAGCATGCATGGGGCCATCAAACCAACCCAAAATAGAGTTATGACATGTCAAATGATGGCCAAAAACCCACTGAAATGGAGCCAATACATGCTAGAAAGACATGCTACTTTGATGAGCCACAAATGGGATTACACTACACATACAAGAAGCATACAAAATGGGACCAAACCAGCCATGGACAGAGTCAAGGTAGGCCCTAGAAGTCACAAAAAAGTGCCTGAACTAAGCCTCAAAATGGTAGAAACACATGCTCCTTTGATAGGCCAATAATGCAAGCCAACAAAACAAGAAGAGAGGGGATCACCCCCCTCTGATTTGAGGCCTCAAAACCACATGCCTGCCACTAAAAATCCACTAGATTTCAGTGGTTAAAAGGCCAAGTAAAGACTAATTCAAAGGCCTCAAGGCATGGCACAAAACAAGGCCAAACAAGGCACAAAATGGGGTAGAACACCACCAACACCCAAGGAGCCTCAAACAAACATGTTAAGTACTCAAAAATAAAGCTTTTTGTAGTTTAAAGTTAAGCCAAGAGAAGCATGCAAATATGGCTAAGAGAGTGATCAAAATAGAGCTAAAAGGGAGGGAAAGAAGGTTACCCTTGAAGCACTGCAATACCAGCAAGTTTTCTGAGCCAAAACCAACTCTTGAGCTCCCTCAAGACCCTCCAGCAACTCAGCAACAAGGTAAGAGTGTTTTCCTATGAGGTTGTGTGTATAAGTGTGAAGCAAAGCACCAATATATATATAGAGAGAGAGAGGGGGGGATATAGAGAGAGTGTAAGCCTATGCTCTCAGCCAAAATCAGAACCTGGAGAAGGGAGAGGAAGCCTCTCTCTTATAGAAAAGCATAAGCTAAAGCTTCTTGGAGAATCTTAGAGCTTGGATAAATCCCTCCATACACGTGTATGGAGGATACAGTCTGTGCCCTCCAGCTGGCACAGCTGGCATCCATTCAATCTGACAAAACAGAAGGAAAGCTGCCGACCAAAAAGGGTGATCGGCCTACTACTTTTAGCGGTCGGCCGACCACCCAAAGTGGTCTCCCAGGAAAAAAAGTGGTCGGTAGGGGGAATTGGTGGTCTCCACATTGAAAGCAAACCAATGGTGGGGTGGGAAACCAAGAAATGTGGCCCAAAGACCAAGAAAACCAGTTTCCCGACCAGAAAATCGACTGGCGGGGAGAAAAGTGGTCTCCAAGGATAAAATCTGGTCTCCCACCCTTGTACCACTTCTCAAACAAGGAAAGTAAGGTTTGTACCCAAGACAAACCAAAACGGATGCAAGACGAGGGTTCGGGAGGCAAGACGCGCAGCCGGGAGCCCCGAAAACCAGCTGCCGAGCATCAAAAGTGGCGTACGACCACGAAAGTGGTTTCCCGGACCACAGTGTCCCTCCAGATAGAGGAAATGAGGTGTGTTCCAAAAATCGTGCCAAACGGAGAATGTTAAGCGCTCCCGAGCCGAGGCGAACGACCGACGGCTCCAAAAACTGGAAACTAGTCTCCAAATGGGAACAGTAGCCTACGACCACAAAAAGTAGCCTACGACCATTGAGAGATGGTCTACAAGACCTCTCCCTCCCTCCAGAAAGAGAAAACAAGACTTGGTCTGCGGATCGAGTCAAAGTACAAAGGGTCCCAAGGTCCGGAGGTGAGGCTCTCAGCCAAGAACTCCGAAACCTCGAAACAAGCACAACATGTGCAATCACCGAGTGCTCAATTGATGACGTCTGAGTGTTAAGGTCGGTCAAAAATGGGGTGTCTACAGTATGGTGAGCCCACAACAATACACTGGGTAGCTCTTTAACCTACTTGCCCTTGGCCTTCTCCAATCGCTTCTTTATTCCGTCTAGGATCACTTTATTAGAGGCCTCGGCTTGTCTGTTGCTTTGTGGATACGCTGGTGAGGAAAAGTAGGGTCAGATACCATATGTGTTACATAGTTCCTGATAGACGCCATAATTGAATTGGGAGCTATTGTCGGATACAAGTGCTCTAGGTATGCCGAATCGGGTTATAATAATTTTCCACACAAAGCGTTTGACATCAACATCTCGGATGTGTGCCAACGATTCCCCTTTAACCCATTTCGTGAAATAGTCTGTTGCAACGATCAAAAATTGTTTGTTTCTCGGAGCTTGCGGTAGTGGTCCAACGATGTCAAGGCCCTATTGAGCAAACGGCCGTGGACTAGTAACAGAACTTAAGTCTTCAGTAGGCAAACGAGTTAATGGGAAGAACTTCTGACATTACTTATACTTCTTTACGTAGTTATCGGCATCAGTACTCATGGTCGGCCAATAATATCCCTGTATTACGGCTTAGTGGGCCAATGAGTGCCCTCCAAAATGGGCATCGTAACTACCTTTGTATATTTCAGTCAAGAACTCATCCACTCTGTTTGGGTGAATACATTCCAAATATGGCCCTGAGAGAGATTTTTTGTAAAGCTTTCCCTTGGCATCCTAGTAATATAGAAGGGCTTTATTCCATAACTTAGGAGCTTCTTCCTTGTCTATTGGCAACTATTCTAAGGAGAGAAATGCAGCTATGGGATCCATCCAGCTCGGTCCTGAATCAATGCTATTGACCTGAACAGGTTCAGGGGAAATGATACTCGGCTCTAGGATGAATCCCACTTCGATGGTTCATTTGATCTCTGAGTTAATGGAAGAAGCCAAACAAGCAAGGGCATCCACATGTGTGTTCTGATCTTGGGTTATTTGATTCAACTCATTGTGGTCAAACTTCACGAGAAAAGCATTTTCTGTTTTCATATAGGCTACCATTCGGTCGTTCTTAGCCACATATTTCTCTTTCAACTAGTTGATGACTAGTTTTGAGTTGTAGAAAACCTGTAATCATTTGGCACCTAGGTGTGAAGCGCGTTGTGGAGGCCGGTTAGCAACACTTTGTATTCGGCCTCATTGTTTGATGCATCGAAACCCAGTTTGACTACCTACTCAATTATTGCCCCTTCAGGGGTCATGATTACTACGCCTGCCTCGCTGCCACGCTAGTTAGATGATCTATCACAATACATCTGCCAAATGTCTCTAACATACATTCTCTAGTCTGGTTGAGGTTGAGGGGCTAGTTGATCAGACTTGAAGTCGGCATGGCATCTTGTAAACTTAGCTACGAAGTCGGCCAGTACCTACCTCTTGATAGTTGTTTTGGGCAAAATTTGGAGGTTATACTGGTCGAGTTCTAATGCCCATTTAGAGACTCGCCCCGATGCTTCTGCGCTACGGAGCGCTGCTCGGAGAGGATAGTCCGTTAGTACCCCTATAATATAAGCCTGGAAGTAATGCATCAGCTTTCTGGCAGCCACCACAAGAGCCAGGCTAAGCTTTTCCAGTGATAGGTATCGTGTCTCGACGGCGACCATTGCCTTGCTTACATAGTAGATTGGTCGCTGCTCTCCGAGTTCCTCTTTTAATAACACGACGCTGACCGCCCGATCAGATACTGCTAGATACAAGATGAGTGGATCGCCTGGCGATGGGGTTACCAAGAGTGGCACTGAACGGAGATATGTTTTCAATCCCTCTAGCATGGCCTAGCACTCGAGAGTCCACTAAAATGCTTTGCCCTGCCGAAACGTGTTAAAAAATGGTCAGCAGTGATCCGAAGAATGGCTGATAAACCTATTGAGGGCGGCGGCCATTCCTATCAACTTATGAACTTCTTTGGCCGACTAAGGCGAACTGAGTTCTATAATGGCCGTGATTTGCCTCGGGTTGGCCTCTATTCTGCGATGATTCACATTATAGTTGAGAAACTTGCTGAATCCGATCACACTTCGAGGCATTGAGTTTCATTTTGTACTTTCAGAGAATGCCAAAAGTCGGGGCTAAGTCGGCTAGATGAGCATGCGTTTCCTTGGATTTCACCACCACATCATCCATGTATACTTCCATGGTGTGGCCGAGCTGTTCTTTAAATATAGTGGTGACCAGTCTTTGATAAGTTGCCCCCGCATTCTTCAGTCCAAACAACACGATCTTGTAACAATACGTTCCCCGTGGGGTGAGGAATGCAGTCTTTTCCTGGTCCTCCGGATGCATGGCAATTTGGTGGTAACCCCTGTAAGCATCCAAGAAACTCATGCGTTGGTGGTACACAATTGTGTCCACGAGTTGGTTGATTCGGGAAAGAGGAAAACAATCCTTGGGACAGGCCCTGTTTAAGTTCGTGAAGTCCACACAAAAATGCCAGGATCCGTTTTTCTTCTTTACAACCATGGTATTGGACAGCCATGTGGGGTAAGTTACTTCACAGATTGGCCCGACTTCCATCAGCCTGTTGATTTCGTCGACAACGGCTGAAATATGCTCTGTGGCCAACTGTTGACTTTTCTATATAATTGGTTTAACTTTTGGGTCGATGTTTAAACGATGTTCGGCCACGCTCAGATCCACCCCTGGCATCTCATATAGTGCCTAGGAAAATACGTTGATGTTGCTGAGTAAGAAAGAGACTAATTCTTGTCGTTCAACTCTGTCCAAGGATGTGCCGATCATGAAGAACTTGTTAGGTTCACCATTGATTCTGATCCGATCGAGGTCTCCAGTTGCCTTATCACTGGGAATTTTTCCAACGTCCTTGAGGCTTTCTCAATTCGAGAATTCAATCGAGTTCACTTTCAGTTCTTTCGACCTCTTTGCCAAAGCAATGAGATAGCATGCCTTTGCCGATTTTTGAGAACCTCAAATTTGCTCAATGCCATGTTGAGTTGGAAAGCAGAGTAATTGATGGTAGGTACTTGGTACCGCCTGCATTGCGTGCAACCATGTTCTTCCCATGATGAGATTGTATGGTAATGCAAGCTTGACGACCAAAAATTCCACGTCGACTGCTTTGGTACCCGTACGTATTGACAGTGTGATCTTGCCCAAAGGGTACTCGGGGTTGGCATTGAAGCCGAACAAGGGATATTCGGCCAATAACAAGTCCAAATTGGTGAAACCGAGTTTAAGAAATGTCTTGTGATACATTATTTCTGTGGTGCTCCCTTGATCAATCAGAACGCGTTCAATAACAAATTTGTTTACGCGTAACTCGATGACAAGGGCATCATCATGGGGGAGCATTACACCTTCAAGATCAGTGTAGTTGAAGCTAATTTTGGCAGTCTCATGAGGCTGTTTGGCTAGTGTGAACAGCTTGGATAGGCTAGGTTGTAGCTGGATCGTGTGTACCAAAGTCGGCAGCGATAGGCTATATATCATGTGAATCACACCAAGTGGAGATGACTTCGGGCATAGAGCTACCGTGTTTGGTGGATTGTCCTTTCGAACATGCAGTGCCAATCGGTCATCTTGTACTAACTCCTCGAAATGGTCCTTCACTGCATAACAGTTGTCAGTCTCGTAGCTATAGTCCTTGTGGTATTCACACCGCCTATCCTTTCGCCTTGTATTAGGGGGTCCAATCATCTTGGACAACCACTTAAAGAACGACAGATGCTGAATTTTGGGTAGGATCTTGCTGATCGGCTCTGCCAACTCTGTATATTTCTTGTCTGAATGTTTGGGGCACCTGCTATCCACCTGATAATGTTCATTCAAACGGCGCAAACATTGTTCGCTTGACTTGCGCGCATCTCGTTGTTTGTCTCGTTTTGCCCAGCCCCGCAGTTTAGGGCTCCTTGGTGATACAACGCTTATTGGCTGAACCAGACCAGATGGTGCCGACTTAATGACTTTCTATTCAACCTTGACGCAAGGGGCATCGTCTTCCACCTTCCAAGACTCCACAACCTTCTTCATTAACGCCCAGATTGTTTTAGGAGGCTGTCTGGTCAATGAGCTTCTGAGAGGACCGTCGGGGTGTAATCCCATTTTAAAGGCGGTGATGGCCATGGAGTCATTGCAAGCATTGTCTACCAAGTTAAAACACTTCCAGTAGTGCGCCGAATATTCACGGAGGGTCTCATCTAGTTTAATTTGCATTGCCCAGAGAGAGTCGGCTTGCTTAGGCTGGACCTCGTTGATAATGAATCTTACCCTGAAGGATTTTTAGAGCTGATGAAAACTTTTTATTGAGGCCGGCTCCAATTTATAATACCATCTAACGGCCAATGGTCCTAGGCTGCTTGGAAATATTCGGCACATGAGTGCTTCATCATCAGCATGCAATGTCATCGCTTGTTTGTAATGACAAATGTGATCCGTAGGGTCAAATTTACCATCATACAGGGTGAATGTTGGTGTTTTAAATTTTTTAGGCAGTGTAGCCCTTGCAATGCGTCGTATGAAAAGATCGTGTTTATCCTCTTCATTCGAACCATCGTCTTATTTCCCTTGCCAGTGCCGAACATACGGATTGCCCTCGGATGAGCTAGACATGTCAACTCGCTCCTTCTTCCTGGGCTCCTAAGATAATGAGTCAAAAGCACTGCTACTATCATGTTTTTGATACTGACGTCATTAACCATCCTTCTTCTTCTGTGGCGACTAACCCTGGTCATGACATGGTGCGATTTGTTGGGATTTGGCTAACTTGAGCGCCAACTCCTTACGTAAACATTCATTGTCAGCCGCCATATCTTCCAGATATTGTTTGTTTTGTTTTGCTTGATCCATGATTGTCGGCATGGTTTCTTGCATCGAGGTTGAAGGGGAGGTTTGAGCCACCGGGTCGAAGTTCAGGGCTCTTCGTGTGCGGATATTCTCCGAACCAAGTATAGTTCTTGGTGTAACATCATCTTTTGGTGTACCATCGTTAGCAACGAGCGAAGGATAATCTGCTACATCTGCCATGAATGCACTTAAGTCTTCCCACAGAAGGCGCTAATTGTGGTAAAAGGGGTTTGGGAATGCTCTCTGATCCAGACAAACCTTTCTGATCCTTGAAATGATACCTAAAAGAGGAACAAACGCTTCGGACGAGGGTGCCAGAATTAGCCCTCCGACGAGCTAGTTAGTACCTTTTGTCTTTGTGTTTACTTTTTCTATAAGTTATTTTGCTATTTTTTAACACATAATTGTCCCTGATCAAGGCTCCTCCTTTTATACTGCTTGTGGGCCCATGGTTGGGCCCACATCAGGCCCATTGTTTGGCTTCTAGTCAACTCCTCTCGTGGCCGAGTTGTATACATTGCTGCGTGGGCTTCTGGATAGGGCCGAGTTATATTCGGCCCCATTCTCTAATGGGTCTCATCACCTTCATGAAATTCAGCTCCCACAGTTCTTAAAATGTGAATTCTCTCTCATCAGTTTATTCAAATTGTTGTCCCTTTCGAGTAAGTTGGGTAAGTGGTATAACTGTCTTTGAAAAGTTTTTCACAAATCTTCTATAATACCCAGCTAATCCCATGAAGCTTTGGACTTCCGTCACACTTGTCGGTGTAGGCCAATTCACAATCGCTTTAATCATTTACGGGTCTACTGAAATCCCATCTTTGTTAATTACATGACCGAGAAACACAACTTCATCTAACCAGAATTAACACTTTTTCAATTTTGCATGTAATTTCTTCTCCCTAAGTGTTTGCAAAACAATTCTTAAATGTTGTTCATATTCTTCTCTACTTCTCGAATAAATCAAGATATTATCAATAAATACTACAACAAATTTATCAATATAGGATTTAAAGATTCGGTTCACAAGATCCACAAAAGTTGTGGGTGCATTTGTCACTCCAAACAACATAACTAAAAAATTTTAGCGACCATACCTTGTTTGGAATATAGTTTTCTCAACATCTTCAACTTTCATTTTCAATTGGTGATACCTGGATCTCAAATCAATCTTCAAAAATAATTGTGAACCCTGCAACTAGTCAAACAAGTCATCAATATGGGATATAGGGTATTTGTTCTTGATCGTTACCTTATTCAACTCCTAGTAGTCAATACACAAATGTAAGGTTCCATTTTTCTTCTTCATAGATAAAACCGGTGCACCCTGTGGTAAATTGCTCGGTCAGATAAAACCCTTGTCAAGTAAATCTTGTAACTATTCTCTCAGTTCTTTCATTTCTACAGCTGACATTCTACACAGAGTCTTTATGATGGGTTAAGTACCCAACAGGATTTCAATAGTAAACTCAATTTCCCTGTCAACTAATTCCCCTGGCAATTCTTCTGGAAACACATCTGGAAATTCTCTAACAATAAGAATATCATCTAACATAGTATTCATGGATTGAATAGTCATAATGCTACACAAATAACCTTGATATCCATTCTCCAGTAATTTGCATGCTTTCATAGCCGAAATTAAGGCGGAGCTATCACACCATTACCCACAAATACAAATTCACCATGTCCCAGTAGTCTAAACAAAACCAGTTTCGTTATACAGTCAATGGTAGCATAATATTTAGACAACCAGTTCACTCCTAAAATCACATCAAAATGCCTAATATCAAGAAACAACAAATCTACAAATAATGTAGCATTCCCAATATGTATTTCACAAGCACGATACACAGATGAACATAAAACAGATTCCTCGAATGGAGCAGATACACACAATAGATAAGGCAATGATTCCATGGGTCTATTTAGTCTAGACGTAAATATAGTAGATACAAAGGAATGTGTCGAACTCGAATCAATAGCACATAAGTATCTTGGTTGCAAATAGAGAGAGTAACTGAGACAACAGCCTTGGTATTCCGTGCATCACCTCGGACGAGTGCAAAGACTCTTCCTTCTCTGAGTATATTTCCTGTAGTAGTAGATCTAGCATTATTTCTTGGCATCGGAACGAACCCAGTTGAACTAGCAACTGGCCTTTCACTTCTTTGCTCACTTTGGGGACAATCTCTAACCATGTGCCCTGTCTAGCCACATCAAAAACATGCCCCAAAAGTATGGTAGCAAACTCCCAGGTGTTTTTTGCTACACTCACTACAGGTTGGTGCAGAATCTCTTATCGAATTGGAGGCACTAGACGTTCCCAGATTTTGCTTCTTCAAAGACAATGATCCTTTATTCGAATAAGAACCATGCCTCTTTCCTATCCATTCAAATAGTCGATTATAGGATGCCAAATTTACCTCAATCATTAAATCCCTATCGAGAACATCTACGTACTTTGGTAATTTCAAAACATTTTTTTCTCTCTAAAATTTCATTATGAAGTCCACCCTCAAACTTTCTGTATCAACCATGTGTGGTGCAAACCTTGCTAACTCAGTAAACCATGCCTCATATTCAGCTACTATTTGGTTCCCTAGCTTCAATCCTTCAAATTCAGATACTTTTCGATCTCCAATGCATTGGGGAAAGTACTTCCTGTAAAAGATTTTGAGAAATATTGCCCAACTAACCCCCTCATTTTCATCTTTCACCAACATCCACCATCTACGGGCCTTACCCTCTGGAGTAAATGCTGATAACTGAACCTTTTGGGCATCAATGCACAGGAATACTTCAAATAATTTCTCTACACCAGGACCCATGCTTAAAATTTCAGAGGGTCTATTCCACCCCAAAACAACAATAGCCTAATAATCTTAAATTCTTTGGTCAAAGCGATTGTACGGTCGTCTGCTTGATGCTTTTGTACCAAATGTGGCACATGCATTGGCGGAGGTGGGGGTGGTTGTTATTGTTGTTGTTGTCTTAATGCTTTAGACATATATTGGATCATTCTTTCCATTCTATCCAGTCGAGCGATAGTCGACTCTTCTATTTCATCAGCTCTTATTCTCACCATTAACTATACAAGCTTCCAATATAATAAACATAGGAATTGCATATATACATATAGGCACAATAGTTCATATTCCATATATTCACATGTTCTCAATGCACATAAACAGATACTTATCAGATGAATGCACCTTTAGTCTTTTCTACACACCTTATTGCTCATTTGGACAAGTGTGTGAGTTATTAACTTGTGCTCTGATACCACTCTGTCAGGACCCGAACCTACCCCTAAAGGTTGGGATCATGACCGGCTAGTAATCATAGGATTACCTACGACCTTAGACAGAATTCAAACATATTTAATAATAAGGGGCCCAGAAGCGGAAGTAGACTAATAAATTTTGTCCAA
Source organism: Camellia sinensis (assembly GCF_055761805.1). Classification (NCBI taxonomy): domain Eukaryota; kingdom Viridiplantae; phylum Streptophyta; class Magnoliopsida; order Ericales; family Theaceae; genus Camellia; species Camellia sinensis. The sequence goes on along the minus strand of NC_138966.1, from coordinate 73,807,527 downwards.
TGAGCTATGCATATATGGCATATCAAAGGTATCTCATTTAGTTAATAACTCACATCTATTCATATACGAAAGATATTATGAAACGAAGACCATTCACAAGATCATTGCCATACAAGAACCATAACTTATATACAAACACGACCAAACGTGACCAACAAAAGAAAATCAAAAGAAAAAAGCCTCATGTGTGAGGCATCCTTGGTTGACTCCACAAAAACTCGATATTCTTTCACAGATTCACTAGGGCTGGACATCCCACTGCTCACCTACATATATATATATATAACGGAGTGAGCGAAAGCACGGTGAATAATATTAGAGTAAAAGGGTTATATGAATGAGTTCTATTAAGTAACATATGAATTTCCATATAATAAACAATTCATAATGGAACGACCTTAGGTCCAACAAATAACAGAACGACCTCAGGTCCAACAAATAGAGGAATGGCCTCGGGTCCAACATATAACAGATGTATAAAATAGAATTGATCATATCTTAACGGAACAACCTTGGGTCCAATCATTTACAGCTGTATAATGATCATTCAGTCAACTTATAATAGATAATCAGACTTATCAGATATTCAGAACGACCTTGGGTCCATCTTGTCAAATATACAGAATGACCTTGGGTCAAATTCAGATATACAGAACGACATTAGGTCCATCATACACATTCATGTCACATTAATCACATTTGCAATTGTAATGTTGACTAAATAGATAGGAACTCATTCATATTTGCAATATCATGAAGTTGGAAAACTTACTACATTAACACATTCAAAAAATAGAGTAAGTAAGAAAATATATTTACTAAGATATTACTCATAGTAGTTTGGTTGCCAACACATATTCGCGAATAAACCTACACAATTCGTAACATATGCTTATTGAATCACATTACTTAACTGGATCGTTCTTTAACTTATTCAATTCTTTTAAGTCTTATTCTAACTGATTGATTTATTTAGGAGGCTCAATTCATGCCTAAGAATGTTTAGAAAGGGATAGAATGCCAAAATGGGTAAAACATGGCTTTTTAAAATATGCTGAATTAGGACACTTCACTCGAGCACAACATTGGTTGCTCGAGTGGACCACATGGTCTGCAAAAGTGCTAGATGGTCCGAATCTAGGCTCGATAGTCGCTCGAGCCAAGGTGCAAAATGAACTGAGTTTGCTCGAGCATCAACTTGGTCCCTCGACCCAACAACAAAACTCTGCAAAACTACTGGATGCATGAGATGTGCGCTTGAGAGATAGATTGTTTGCTCGAGCAATGAGGCCGAATTCAAAAAATTCCAGAACAAAGTTGAACTTCAAAACACATAGTTTGACCTTAAGGATTAGGTTGAGACACTTGTTGGGGGTAGAGTAGCATTTGTATGCTACTCTTGTGAGATTGAGGTCGCGAATCGTCAATTCTCTTTTGATTTTATTATTTTTGATGTGCATGCCTTTGATGTAATTCTGGGTATAGATTTATTGACTCATTACCGGGCTTTGATAAATTGACATCATAGGAGGATATCGATATATATCCATCGGGGGAATGCTTTTACTTCATGTGTAACCAAGGTGTTAGTCCTACTCCTCCATTGTATGACCTTAAGGATAGATGAGAGTTTCTTTTTTCCATCTCAGTAACCGATGAGAGTAGTATGATTCGGGGTGAATTGTCAAGGTTAGTTCGAGAGTATCCAGATGTCTTTCTGGAGGATCTCACAGAGTTGCCACCATATAGAGAGATTGAGTTCTCAATTGACTTAGAACTAGGCACGACTCCAATCTCCATGCCACCTTATAGGTTCGCACTTGGCGAGTTATGTGAGTTGAAGATGTAACTTCGGGATTTGTTAGATCAGAGCTTTATTCCCTAGTACTTTGCCTTGGAGAGCACCAACTCTCTTTTCTAAGAAGAAATATGGCACGTTGCAACTGTGCATCGATCATCTGAAGTTAAACCGGGCAACTATCAAGAACAAGTAACCATTGTCGCAAATAGATAACTTGTTTGACTAGTTGAACAGTCCCATTCTTTTTCTAAGATTGATTTGAGACCGGGTTATCACCAGTTAAGGGTGAAAAAGGAATATATTCATAAAATGGCATTTCGTACGCAGTATGGCCACTATGAGTTCTTAGTAATTCCTTTGAGTTGACCAACGCTCCAGCTTCATTTATGGACTTGATAAATCGAGTCTTTCGTGAGTCGTTAGATCGATTTGTGGTTGTCTTCGTCGATGACATCTTAGCCTACACACCCTCCAAGAAAGAACACGAAGAACGCTTGCAAGTTGTACTTGAGTTGCTTAGAGCACAGCAGTTATACGCTAAGTTCGAGAAGTGTGAGTTTTGGCTCAGTGAAGTTAAGTTCCTAGGCCATGTAGTGTCCGAAGAAGGGGTGACTGTAGATTCATCTAAGATAGCGCAATGCAAGATTGGGAACAACCTAAGAATTCCTTTGAGATCAAAAGTTTCTTAGGCTTAGCCAGGTATTACCAACATTTTGTAAAAAACTTCTCTAAACTGGCCTCACCATTGACTAGATTGATGAGGAAGGGAATTCAATTTGTGTGGAGTGGGAGCTGTGAAAAATCATTTCAAGAGCTTAAGGTTAGACGCACCACTACTCCAGTCTTGGTTATTTCGGAGAGAGGTTTGGGTTATTCGGTTTATTGTAATCCATCATGGGAAGGTTTGGGTTGTGTATTAATGCAAGAGGAAAAAATGGTAGCGTATGGTTCACGGCAATTGAAAACACATGATAGAAACTATCCTACTCATGACCTAGAGTTAGCGACGGTGATTTTTGCTTGGAAAATTTGGAGGCATTACCTATACGACGAGAGATTCGAGGTGTTTTTTGATCACAAGACTTTGAAGTATTTTTTTTCACAAAAGGACTTAAATTTGAGGTAGAGGAGGTGGATGGACTCCATGGAAGATTATGATTTTGAGTTGCATTATCATCCGGGGAAGGCCAAGGGCTGATGCTTTGAGTAGGAAGTTCGTAAGTAGTACAGCTAGCATTGTCATCCGGAAGTGCGAAATGTTGGGCGCTATTGGCGAGTTTCATTTGCACCTAGGTGAATCTATTAAGTTAGCCACATTATTTACCACAATTGCATAACCTACCTTAATTAGCCTGGTCATAGAGACACAACAGTGTAATCTTGAAGTGTTGTCTATCCGAGGAAAGATATCCAATGGGAAGGTAGAGAAGTGCTTCAATGTTTATTCTGACTCAAGTGTGAGATATCTAGACCGACTTTATGTGCCAGAATCTTGTAGAGATGAGGTATCCTGAGAGTTCCCCCATTTACGCCTTGCGATACACCCGGGAGGCACAAAGATGTATCATGACCTCAGTTACTAGTTTTGGTGAAAGGGGATGAAGAGAGACGTAGCCTTGTTCGTTTTGAGGTGCCTTACTTGCCAAGAAGTGAAAGCTGACCATCCGTGACCAGCGGGTTTGTTGCATCCCTTACCTATAGCCGAGTGGAAGTGGGAGCATGTCACGATGGATTTTATTGTAGGTCTTCCGAAGACTCAACAGGGTAATGATACCATATGGGTAGCAGTTGATTGGTTAACCAAATATGCACACTTCATGGGGTTCCAGTGACTATTGTTTCGGATAGGGATCCACGTTTTACAGCTCAATTGTGGCAGAGCCTACAGGGTGCCTTGGGCACCAAGTTGACCTTTAGCATCGTCTATTATCCTTTGACTGATGAGCAATCCGAACGCACCATTCAAATTTTAGAGGACATGCTTCAAGCTTGCGTTCTCGATTTTGAGGGGTCGTGGGAGAAACATTTACCTTTGGTGGAGTTTGCCAACAATAATAGTTTTCAAGCGAGTATTGGTATGGCACCTTTTGAGGCCTCGTATGGCTGACCGTGTAGATCTCCTATGTGTTAGGCCCAGGTGGGTGATACATCTATGTTGGGTCCGAAGTTAGTCTGGGAAATGACAGAGAAAGTTGAGCTTATTCGTAAAAAGTTGCTTTTGGCTCAGAGTTGCCAGAAGAGCTATATCGATCGTAAGAGGAGGCCCTTATCTTTTGAGGTTTGAAAATATAGCCTAGGCAGGGTCTAATGAGATTCGAGAAGAGCGGGAAGTTGTCTCCTAGGTTTATTGGGCCTTTTGAGATTCTAGAGCGGATTGGGGAGGTAGCTTATCATTTGGCCTTGCTACCTCAACTTTTCGGGGTTCATGACATGTTTCATATTTATATGTTCCAGAAATATGAGCTCAATCCTTTACACATGCTAGATTGGACCGAGTTAGAGGCAGAAGAGAATGCCTCATATGAAGAGAGGCCAGTTCGGGTATTAGATTCTCAAGATCAAGTCTTGAGGGGCAAGACTATCCCATTGGTTAAGGTGTTGTGATGATACCACGGGGTTGAGGAGGCAACTTGGGAGTATGAAGCAGAGGTTCATGAAAAGCATCCATACCTATTAATTGATATGTAAGACTTGCATTGTAAATTTTATTTATGTTGTAATGTGTGAACATTGTAAATGTTTTGGGGACTCAATTTGTAATATTGGGTGTTGAAGGACTCTATTCTATCATTGTTACTAATGTGGTTTGTATTAATCCCGTGGCTATTGATTTGTTTTAAATTTCGGGGATGAAATTTCTTAAGGAGGGAAGATTATAACAGTTTCGGTTTAGACCCGACCCATTTAATACTCTTAGATCTGAGATTCAGTACTTTTAACTATTATTCATATCCTCCGCTGCCTTGTTAGTGGTCGAGTTCAGTTTTTGGTCGTGTTTGAAACAAGTTGGGAGTTAGTTTTCTAAAAGTATTAATGTTCAGTTTTTTACTTGTTCACTCGAGCGATGTTTTGGTCGCTCAAGCAGTCTTTGAGATCTCCTAGTATTTTTATAGGTCTACAAAACTTTTGAAAGTAGGATGATCTTCACTTGAGCGGTCTTTTTTGCACTCATGCAGTCTCTATTGTCTGTAAAACTTCTGGGAGGGGGTCATTGTGCACTCGAGCGGGGTTTTGGTCGCTCGAGTGGTCTACTCATATATCAGTTTGGGAAAAGGAATTTTTGGACCACTTTTTCATTCACTCTCTCTCTTTCTAAAACCTTTCAAACCCTAATCTCTCCACTTTCCTCTCTAGTTCTTGCTTAAAACCTCAAATACTGCACCATCCTTTGATTTCTCCACCCTTGCTCTTTGAAGAAAAAGGTAGACGTCGTCAAGGGCTTTAATCTAATCGGAGAGGATATCATTTTTGGCTCTATCAAAGTTTCACTCTTGCTCTTTTCCTCTTTTACTTTTAAGGTAGGGATTTCTTCAACCTCTTGTATAATTTTTAGCTTAGTTATTTAGGGATTTTAGGTTAAACCTAGGGTTTGATTGGGTGCTTGAGAAAGGTTGTGGGAGTGTGTTTATGGTTGAGATATGTTGAGATGTTGGAATTTTTTTTTTACTTAAATGTGATTTTGAAAGTAAATGAGGTTTTTTCAAAAATCATTTATATTTGGTTTCATGAAAGAAAAGGGAAAAGATATTTGGTTTTGAAAGGATAAAATGAACGTATTTTTTCATGACGAGGTGGAGTTGGATATGTCATAGCACTCTCATTTTGAAAATTATGAGATTATATCTTTTGTTGGGAATTATCTGTTGAACAAAAATATCAGCTTTGGCCTATCGGTGGAGAATAACTTTGATTATTGTAGAAATTATATGAGGATTAGGTGAATTAAAACTAATTACTCATATATCTTGCATTGAGCATTCTCTCATACTTAAACATTGAAAATTTATTGTTTTGAGAAAATTGGGTGTATATCTTGGTGAATCTGGTTAGGAGGTGTGGTTGTGGTTTATATAGTTGGCCTGTGTGTCCTTGGTGAAAGTCCAGAAACACGCACGATTAGGTGTCGATCCTTCCAGTTAGTACTAGTAAATGGTTTTGGTAATGCTTTTATAGCCTACTGGCAGACACATATCTAGAGATTCCAAGTGTTTTGTATTCACTGCCCTGTTTTTTTATATAAAAGGATATTTTCTCATGAATTGATATATAATCCTGGCATTACATTGTTTTTAGATGGAAATGTAAAACGTTCGACAAATGGCATGCATATGCATCTACCTTATAACTTCGTTAAGATTTATACATTTTGTTAAAGTATCTGTACTGGAGTTTAGCTCACCCTATCTGGAAAACAACTTTCAGGTGCTGATGATATGCCTCCACCAAGGACTTAGCTTGGGAGGACTGTAGAGTTGAAGGCTCATTTTGTTTTCTTGTTGTAATTACTTTTGTACAAGCCTTGGGTTTTTAACTGTATTGAGTTGAACTCACTTTTGTTGTATCCAAGTATTGTCTTGGAAAGATGTAGCGACTAGGGCATTAACTTATATGTATAGCCTTTTATTTCAATTCACACATATGTAGCATATGCTATAGATTTAGAATCTAGGATTTGTAAATATACACTGGCATATGTCATCTTTTATATGGTAAACGAATATAAATCAAAGGTTATTACTTCGCATGTCACGTTTTTCTTTTGATATTCATGTTGGGTTGTCGTTATTATTTTGGGGACATGACATCTAGCCCACCCATTAAGAGCGCGTTTGGTATGATGGAATGAGCTGTAATGGAATACCTTTTCTAGCTTTGTATTTCATTTCCCTCGTTTGGTATGTTTTATTTAAGTGGGAATAGTTATTCCATGAGAATGCCCATTACAACAAAAAGTAAGAATACCTATTCTATATAGGAAGCTAAGGAATAGCTATTCCATTCCCACATGGAATCATCATAAAACAAAACAACAATCTCTCTCATAAAAATAAAAAACAAAATGATCGTTTCAGGAAAAAAAAATTATTCTTCTCACTCTTACAATCTCTCTCTACGAATACTCTCACATGCCAAACAATCAGCCATAAACGACTCCATCATTGTTCTTCTACCAAGTTCAATTTATATATTTTTAAATTATGTTTCAATTTATTTAGATGTTAGTTGTAAGGCATATATATATATATATATGAAACTCTATGAATTCATATTCTATGCATAATAGATCATATATATATATATATATATATCACGTTTTTTTATTTATATATATATATATAGTTTGTTTGTATCTTCTTTTTTTTTCTTTTTTTCTTGATTTAAATTTTGTCTCACATACACAAGATTGAGTGATTTGTATCTTTCATTTTATGTTTTTTTGCCATGTGAACTAATTTGAAAAGTTAATTTTTATTCCATACATAAACACTACACAAGTGATTGTTAATTGTTGTTGACAGATTAAAAAATTTATACCTAAAAGATATTATTGAATTTTTTAAGTATATGTATTTACTACAATCATTCTAGTATAAGTTATTATTTCTTGATTGAGATTAGATTTTATTAGCTCATAAAGTAGACTTATGATTGTGGTTGTTTTAATACTTTTGTTTTATATATTTCTAGCGTACAGTTTTATTTTGAGACTAATGAATATTTGAAGTATGATTGTGGGCATAGTGCAATTTTAAAATTTATTATTTTGTTCATATTAGTGAATTTTTACAATTTTTATTCATTTTTTAAATTTAATATGATTATTCAATATTTAATATAGTAGCTACTAGTTTGGTAAACATTCTATTGCATTCAACTTACTTAACAAACCAAACATGGGAATAAGAATGGTCATTCCATTCCCATATCATTTTACTATGTCAACCAAACAATGGAATGATAATGAGCATTCCATTCCATTCTACCATGTATTTCATTTCCACTATCATTCCATTCCTACTTCATTTCATTTTATCGTACCAAACGTGCTCTAAGATCATATGCACACAAGAAATGTCATTCTTTTTCTTTACTCTTTGTCATAACTTTCTTTTGTACATATGTTTAATTTTAAACTTTAAAATATTACATTATATCCTTTATTATCTCATCATGTTATTATAGATGCAACAGGGGATATTAATGGTTGAGGAATATCATAAGTGATGTGTTTGACTGCCATTAAAGTTTAGGGTACTTCTTCAATAGTATCCCAATTGGCCTAGGTTTGGGTGCCATGGCGGAGGATCAAGGCCTAGGTTTGGGCCAACATCCCGCCATGGTGAAGGCTCAAGGCCTAGGTTGATGGAGGCTCGATTTGAGCCTAGTGATAGTCAATTGTGATGTTGGTGTTGTACCCTTAAAGGAATTAAAGTTGAACATTTACTATTAGCTATAAATTTTGCTACAATAAGAGAGTGCTTGATTATACAAGCCCAACAACCTTTCAAAGGCATTTAGTAAGGAGAGAGTGCACCTTTACAACTAGCTATAAATTTTGGTACAAGGAGAGAGTGCTTGATCATACAAACCCAACGGCCTTTCAAAGGCATTTAGCAAGCATCTCAAGCTTTTATAACACCATCATAGGGTTCAATGGCACCAACGACATCCAAATACTCTATTTGAGAAGCACCAACTGTCCACATGGCAACCACTTTGTCAAAGAGGCTCTATGGTGCCATCTCAGTGATCTCTAGTAGTGGGCCTCACAAGTCCAACCACATCAACAGCTGCAACGAACTCAGAACCCAAATAATTTAAAGTCTAGTTAGACTATATACTTGTGCACTTTAGCCTATCAAACCATGCTACGGGTTTGGGCAATATCATGTAAGAGATGGTTTGGAAAAATGGTTTAGCAAAAACAGGATTTTTCCTAAACTTTGGTCTAATTTTTAGGTGGGATCCATATACCAAAGTTGGCGGGTCCATGTGGAAACGCATTCTTTGACGTGATTTACGTTGTATATTTGGTTGCTCAAAACCAATATCGGGTGAATGAGAAATCGATGCCAAAATGTGCTCCATGAAAATGGTGTTTTGGTGAAATTTCCATAAAGGATGGAGTTAAGGTTTGTCCCACATTGCTTTGGTGGGCAAACTTGGTGTGGGTTTATAAGCCTTGGGTTTGCATCTTGGGTAGGGCCCCAAGAGGTACCCAAGTTTTGTGAAAGGGTGAGGTTATGGACAAAGTGGGTTAGACCCAATGGACTCAAAACAATCACACGCGCAGGCACACGTCGCCGATGCCCGTCTATCTGAGTGGGCTGGGCTTGGGCACGGGTGTGTGGTGTGAGGTTTGGGTTGGGCTTGTCCGGCCCAATGCTTATCTTTTTTTGGGCAAAAATATTTCAATTTTATTTTTTCTAAAATTAAATTCTTACCATTTGGAATTTGAATTTTAGTTTGAAATTCAAAATTGATTCTAAATTGACCCCAACGTTTCTGAACGTTGGCAGTTTGGTCCAACGCACCTATTCCTCCAAATTGAACAGGTTCTTACCTATTTAAATTTAACCTAAACAGGTTTTATCCGTTCACATCTGTCCGAACAGGTTTTTACTTGTTTAACTATGTCCCGAACAGGATTTATACCTGTTGAATTATGTTCTGAAAAGCCACCAATTCTCCTATAAATAGTCAGTCCATCATATGGATTTTGCAATCAATTTTTCTGTTCTTGCTTCTGCTATTGCTCTCTACATTTTGCTGCATTTATTTTTTGTGAGAAAGAGTATATACACAAAGTGTGTTCATTGTACGAACAGTTTGTAGCGCTGCTACTATTCATTGTAGATCATTTCATCTTGGGAGATAGACATCCATAATCTGTGAGCACCCTAGAGGACGAATCTGTCTTAGGGAGACAGTGTAAAACACTAGACTTGATCATTCTTAGAAAATATTTTCTGTAAATATTTTCCTGTTCTTATTTTGTTTCCTTCCTCCTACTCTATTTCCAATTTCTATTTTGTTTTGTAATTAAAAAGATTCTAGAAAATCTTTCTTTTAAATTTATTTATTTTTGTGTCCTGTTTTGTTGTTGAGTAAACAAACAGAAAATTAAATTAATATAGTGAAGATTGTCTAACAATCTTAAGACATAATTTGTTTTCTTTAATAAGTCTTCATTATATTAATAATTTTGTTTTATAAACTTGTTTTATTTGAATATAATAAAATAATTTCTTGGTTTTTGTAACAAGAAAATTGTTATGTTGTTTTTTTTTCTGGTTTTGGTAACTAGAAAAGTAAAATTATTTTGTGTTATAACTTATTTTTTGGTTTTAGTAACTAGAAAAGTTAATTTGTGTTTTAGTTTTGGTTTTTCTGATTTTTGTAATCAGATATTATGGCTTCTGCAACTGAAAGTAGTACTCCAAATCTGATTGTAACAACAACTCCGGTCCCTACCCAAAACCATGTTCAAGTTCCAATAAGTCATGGAGAAAAATAGAAAAATTTAATGGCACAGAGTTTAAGAGATTGCAGCAAAAAATGATGTTCTATCTTACAACTCTTAATCTTGCCTGGCTTCTCTATGAAGAGTCTCCAGTATTGAAAGAGAGTGAAAGTGATTGGCAAGTTGTTGCCGCTGTGGACGCTTGGAGACATTTTGATTTTCTTTGCAGAAATTAAATCCTCAATGGCCTAGACAACATGTTGTATAATGTTTATAGCCCTCTAAAAACAACAAAAGAATTGTGGGATTCTTTGGAGCAAAAATACAAGACAAAGCATGCTGGCACAAAGAAATTTGTTGATAAATTTCTGGATTTTATTATGGTAGACTCCCAAACGGTTATTTCTCAACTTCAAAGTTTCCAATTAATTTTGCATGATATTCATGCTAAGGATATGTCTCTTAGTAAGTCTTTCCAAGTCACTGCATTAATGGAAAAATTACCACCGACTTGGAACAATTTCAAAAATTATTTAAAACATAAACGCAAAGAGATGACCGTGGATGAACTTATTATGAGACTGAGAATTGAGGAAGATAACTGTAAGCCTGAAAAGAGAAATGGTAAAAATCCCATTGAGTCCAAGGCTAATGTAGTGGAACAAGTGCCCAAACCACATAACAAGAAAAGGAAGTTTGCTGGAGATGGTCCTAAACAAGGCGACAACAATGTCAATAAAAAGTTCAAAGGAAAATGCTATAACTGTGGCAAGATAGGACATCGTGCCTCTGATTGCCGACACCCTAAGAAGAATCATAAAAGTACAAGCAAAAGGACCACCAATCAAGCTAATGTGACAGAAGTCGATTACATCTCTGATGGGGTAAATTACATCAATCTATTGCTGTGGTGTCTAAGCCTAATTTGGTTGGAAATCCCAAGGAGTGGTGGGTCGACACTGGGGAAACTCGACACATTTGCGCGGACAAAAAGATGTTCATGACTTATAATGAGACTGCAAATGGTGAACAACTATTCATGGAAAATTCATCTACTTTTGACGTGGCTGAACAAGGGAAAGTTATCTTGAAGATGACATCGGGGAAGGAACTTACCCTCAACAACGTGCTACATGTACCAGACATCCGGAAGAATTTAGTTTCTGACTCTTTGTTAAGTAAAAATGGTTTTAGACTTGTATTTGAATCTGATAAGTTTGTATTAACAAAGAGTGGTATTTATATGGGTAAGGGATACATGAGCGATGGCCTCTTCAAGTTGAATGTAATGACTGTTATACCAAAATTATTATTAATAAGAGTAACACATCTTTTGCTTATATTCTTGAGTCAAATTTATGGCATGGTAGATTAAGACATGTGAATTTTGATGCGTTGCGTAGACTAATTGGTTTGAATTATATACTAAGGTTTGAATTATATACCAAATTTTGAAATTGGTTGAAGCAAATGTGAGATATGTGTAAAAGTAAAACTAACTAAGGCTCTATTTAAATTGGTTGAAAAAAAAACCGAACATCTAGAATTAATTCATACTGATGTGTGTAATTTTAAATTTGTTCAAATTAGAGGAGAAAAAAAGTATTTCATAACATTTATCAATGATTGCACAAGATATTGTTATATATATTTACTTAGAAGTAAAGATGAAGCCTTGAAAATGTTTAAACTCTACAAAACTGAAGTTGAAAATCAACTTGGTAAAACCATTAAAATGGTTAGAAGTGATAGGGGTGATGAATATGATACACCTTTAAATGAATTTTGTGCACAACGTGGCATTATTCACCACACTACAGCACCCTATTTCCCACAGCAAAATGAAATTGCTGAAAGGAAGAATAGGACCCTTAAAGAAATAATGAATGTCATGTTACTAAGTTCAAGCTTACCGCAGAACTTGTGGGGGGAAGCAATTTTGTTTGCTAATTACGTCCTCAATAGGATACCTCACAAGAAAACTAACAACACTCCTTATGAATTATGGAAAGGTCGACCACCTTCCTGCAAACACTAAAAAGTGTCAGGGTGTTTGGCAAAGGTAGAAGTTCCTATTCCGAAAAAGACTAAGATAGGACAAAAAATAGTGAATTGTGTGTTTATTGGTTATGCACATAATAGTAGTGCATATCGGTTTCTGAATTATAAATCAGAAATACCTTATATACATGTGAACACTATTATAAAGTCAAGGAATGTTGTTTTCTTTGAACATATTTTTCCTTACAAGAAAGGACAAGAATTAAGTTCACAAGAAAGAACTTATGATTATTCACAAAGTCAAGAGACTAATAACAATCAAACGTAAGAGACTATCAGTGGTCTCGACCAACAAGATTTAACTGATAATGAACCAAAACAAGGAAGAGAGCGAGAATATCAAAATTCTTTAGTCTAAATTTTCTGACATACCTGTTAGAAAATGAGCCTCAGAGTTTTAAAGAAGCAATGTCAGGTCCTGAAGCACCTTTATGAAAAGACGCTGTTAATAGTGAAATTGAATCCATTATGTAAAATCATACTTAGAAATTAGTGGATCTTCTATCCGGTTCTAAACCTCTTGGGTATAAATGGATATTCAAGAGAAAAATGAAAGCAGATGGTTCAATAAACATGTTTAAAGTAAGACTTGTGGTAAAAGGTTACAAACAAAAGGCAGGTTTGGATGATTTTGACACATATTTTCCTGTGACAAGAATAACATCCATCCGCATGCTTAATGCTATAGCAGCATTGTATAATTTAGAAATACATCAAATGGATGTTAAGATAGCTTTCTTAAATGGTGATCTAAATGAAGAGATCTATATGGAGCAACCCGAATGGGTTGTAGTGCCAGGGCAAAAAAAGAAAGTTTGTCGGCTTGTAAAATCTCTCTATAGATTAAAACAAGCTCCTACGCAATGGCATGAGAAATTTTATCATGCTATGCTAACTAATGGTTTCAAGATAAACGAATGTGATAAATGTGTCTATGTTAAAAATACTGACAAAGGTTATGTCATCGTTTGTCTTTATGTGGATGACATGCTTATTATTGGTAGCAGTCAAAACATAATCAAATCAACTACGCAAATGCTAAACAAAAGATTTGATATGAAAGATATGGGGGTTGCAGATGTAATATTAGGAATGCAAATTACTAAAACATCTTATGGATATGCATTATCTCAATCTCATTATATTGAGAAAATTCTTGGTAAATATGTCAAGGATGATGTGAATGCAGCAAGAACACCCATAGACATCAGTTTTTATTTATCGAAAAATAAAAGTGATGCGGTGTCTCAGTTAAAATACTCCCAAATCATTGGAAGCCTAATGTACCTAATGAATTGCACCCGTCCTAATATAGCTTATGTTGTTAGTAAATTGAGTAGGTACACTAGTAACCATGGAGAAGATCATTGGAAAATCATCATTCGAGTTCTTAGATATCTAAGATTTACCCATGATCATGGTTTGAACTTTACTCAATATCCTGCAGTACTGAAAGGTAATTGTGATACCAATTAGATATCCAATACTAAAGATTTAAAATTCACTACTGGATATGTTTTTACTCTAGGGGGTGCTGCTGTTTCTTGGAAATCCGCGAAAGAAACATGCATCACACGATCCACAATGGAATCTGAGTTCATTGCTTTAGACAAAGCAGAAGAAGAAGCATAATGGCTTCGCCACTTCTTAGAAGACATTCAAATGTGGCCAAAACCTGTGTCAGCTATTTGCATTCATTGTAATAGTCAATCTGTAAAAAGAAGGGCATAAAGTCATATGTATAATGGCAAATCACGACACATGCACCATCGACATAATACCGTAAGGAAATTGCTCTCAAGTGGAATAATATCAATAGAGTATATAAAATCTAAAGAGAATATTGCGGACCCGTTAATGAAAGGTTTAGCAAAAAAGCAAGTGTATAGTTCATCAAAGGGGATGGGATTGAAGCCTATTACATAAGAGTCATCATAATGATAACCCTACTTAGATGACTGGAGATCCCAAGAACTAAGTTCAAAGGGACAACTAAATTATGTGTGGCTCACCAGAAATCACCAAGTGATTAAAATTCCCTACCCATTCCTATGGTGAGAGTGATATCTACAACATGTGTTGTATGCAAGGGTTTAAGAATAAGTTTTGCTTTTAATGATTATTTATATCTTGATTTAGGCATAAAAATCAAGACGAGTATAAGAGATACTCACAATAAGAATCACCTATATGAGTATCGAACTGCGGCCGGTTCTATGAGAATGAAGAGGCTAAATTTTCTAGAAACACTCACGAACAACCAGGAGCGTTCAAAGCCAAAATGAACACAACCGTGAGAACCACAATGTGTTAGAAGATATTTTGTGTGAAATCTATTGTCATGGCTTACACTAACGGCTGAACAATTCAAAGCATTGCATCTATTGGTTAGCTAGCAAGTCCGATAGGTTATCACTAGAGAAGGTTCATGGCCAAAAGCTATCTATCCTAATGCAAGATATTTTCGATTTATACTCTCTCAACAAATTCCACATGTTGTTGCATTTCCGTTGTCATCAAATTCCATTTATATGGAGGATTGTAAGAAATGGTTTGGAAAAATGGTTTAGCAAAAATAGGATTTTTCCTAAACTTTGGTCTAATATTTAAGTAGAACCCATGCGCCAAAGTTGGCGGATCCATGTGGCAACGCGTTCTTTGTTACAATTCACGTCATATATTTGGTTGCTCAAAACCATTATCGGGTGAATAGAAAATCGATACCAAAATGAGCTCCATGCAAATGGTGTTTTAGTGAAGTTTTCATAAATGATGGAGTTAAAGGTTTGTCTTACATTGCTTTGGTGGGCAAACTTTGTGTGGATTTATAAGCCTTGGGTTTGCATCTTGGGGAGGGCCTCAAGGGGTACCCAAGTTTTGTGGAAGGGTGAGATTATAGGCAAAGTGAGCTAGACTCATTAGACCCAAAACAAACACAAGTGCGCGCTCGCTGCCGCCGCTATCCATCCGGTCGAACGGGCAGGCTGGGATGGGGTTGGACGGGTGCATGGTTTGTGGTTGGGTTGGGCTTATCTGGCCCAATGCTTATCTTTTTGGGGCCAAAAATATTTCAATTTTATTTTTTCAAAATTAAATTCTTACCATTTGGAATTTGAATTTCGGTTTGAATTCAAAATTAATTCCGAATTGACCCCAATGTTTCTAAACGTTGGCAGTTTGGTCCAATGCACCTATTCCTCCAAATCGAACAGGTTCTTACCTATTTAAATTCAACCTGAACAAGTTTTATCTGTTCACATCTGTCCAAATAGGTTTTTACCTGTTCAACTCTGTCCCGAATAGGTTTTATACCTGTTGAATTCTATTCTGAAAAGCCACCAATTCTCCGATGTATAGTCAGTCCCTTATTTGGATTTTACAATTAATTTTTCCGTTCTTGTTTTTGATATTGCTCTCTACATTTTGTTGCATTTATTTTCTGTGAGAAAGAGTATATACACAAAATGTGTTTATTGTGCGAACAGTTTGTAGTGCTGCTACTGTTCGTTATAGATCATTTCATCCTGGAAGATAAACGTCAATAATCTATGAGCACCCTAGAGAGAACGAATCTGTCTTAAGGAGACAGTGTAAAACACTGGACTTGATTATTCTTAGAAAATATTTTCTGTAAGTATTTTCATGTTCTTATTTTGTTTCTTTCCTCCTACTCTATTTCCAATTTCTATTTGGTTTCTGTAATTAAATAGATTCTGGAAAATCTTTCTTTTAAATTTATTTATTTTTATGTTCTGTGTTGTTGTTGAGTACACAAACAGAAAATTAAATTAATACAATGAAGATTGTCTAACATATCAAACACTACCAAAACAAAAGTTACAATTTTTTTATTTTTTTATTTTTATGGTGAAAGTTTCAAATACTTGTGGTATTATTCCACTTTGTGATAAAAGTTATGAATGATGAATTTAGGATATGTATCCTTAAAGTGAAAGTCTTGAATGATTATGGTTATGTTATGAGCAGTGTAATGTAAATGTTTCGAATCATTTGTGATAAGAAATGTTACAAAATCTTTTGGCCAAAAAAATAACAAAATATTTTGATATCTAATTTGAAACATTATAATTATATGTTATGATAAAATGCATGCAATGTACTCTTTTTTAAAAGGATAAATTATAAATACACTCCTGAGATTTGCTTAAAGTACAAATTGCTTCCTATAGAATTGAAAAATTACAAATATCCCCTTATTAAAAAAATTTATTTAACAGAAAAAGAGAAATTCATCATTGCTCTTCTATACAATAATAAAATTACCTAAATTATTAATTAAAACATATTTATAACATTATTCAAAACTGTTAATTGACTTAATGATTTATTAATAAAATTGGCAATTTGTTATGAAATTAGAAACCTTAAGGGGTAGAATATAATTTTCAGAACACAGAGAACAATTTATATTTTAATTGTGATGAACGGTTCGAAAGCCGTCCTGTTTCTCTTGAGTTATGTTGGGTAAGTTGTCGTTGAAAATTCTTTTCTAAATATTTTCGATTACATTGTTTCATTTCCGAGTTTTCGCCTGTCCCGGAGGGTGCGAGGTCGACTTCGGAGTGTCGGGAGAGAAGCCGAAATTTTTCTGGGCTGGAAAGCCAGAGCCGCACGTACGGGGCCTTGGGCCGCACGTGCGGAGGGTGAGGCCGCACGTGCGGGAAGCAGGGGAGAGTGTTGTGTGCACACTGCCTAAAAGGCAGGTGTGGAAGAGGGGGTGAGGGGGAGACCGCAGGTGTAGGGGTAAGAGTCGCACGTGCAGGAAAGGCGCTTCGTACGTGCGGGAGAGGGCGACGCGAGTGCGGCCAGGTGCGTTTTTTGTCTCGTTTTTCGTACATTTCAGCTATGTATTGAGTTTTTGTTACTTTTTCACTTCATTTCTGATATATCACTCTCTTTACAATGTTTCTCCATTTTTCTCTCATCTCTCTCTACCCAAACTCTCCAAAACTTAGCATTCTGTTTTGATCTCAAGAATCCATTGGGATTTTGATACTTGTTCCTTATACTAAAATGATAAGCATGTCGAGGGCTTCGTGTTGACCGGTGGAGATCGTATTCCGACGAAGTTGATTTTGGGGCTTTTCCCCTCTTCTCTCTTTGAGGTAGGGATTTCTTTGATCTCTTTCGATGCCTCTCTTATAGATGGACATGTGGTATATTCTATTGCATAAAAACCTTGTTGTTATGGATTTTTCTCTGAAAACCATGATAGGAGAATTTAAGGTTTGATGTTGAAGTTGAGATTTTGTGAAAATAAATCGTTGTTGGGTTAATTTGAGGTGTGGTTTAATATATTCATGTTTAGAGAGAAATAAAGCCCAAATTTCTTTTTATATAATACCTAGTAAGTAAAAAGGGTTGAAATTGATAAATAATCATGTTATGAAATGAGGAATCGAATATTGAGTTGGCAATTGATTTGAGATTAAATTGGACCTTATGATTTTGTTATTTACCTTGTGTTGGGTTGATTATATTTGAATATAACGGATGGATAATTTGTTAAGTGTTAATGAGGAGTTATTCATGAGATTAGAAATCTCGGGCAACGCCTTGTTGAGTTGAAATTGAGCAGATTATGGCCTTGTTATCTGTGGGTTGAGTTTTGGTTAAACGAATGAAATGAGTCTTATTTATTTTATACATATATATATATATATATATGATTGTTGTATTGTGAATCGAAAGATTGGAAATTGACTCTTTTGCAAATTAAGAAAGGGCCTTGATAAAAGTTGAAAACCTTGGAACATCATTGTTGTTGTTGGATTTAATGTCTCATAAGAATTGAATGATTGTATTTCGTGTATTTAATACATATTGCTTAGAGGTTTTGTCCTTGGTCATCGGTGAAGGATGACATTGTGAATGTTGAAATGGTTATGTGTCTGTAGTGCACTTGTGTTATCTATGAATGATTGTATAAAGTGATGGTTGGAAAAACGTGTAATGCGCTGAGAATCAGAGGTACCATTACCTTCTAGTTAGCGCCTGGAGAATTGACAGAGGTACCATTCTCTTCCAGCTAGTGTCTGGCAAATTGGCTCTTCATTATGGAAAGATATATCATTGACTTACTGTGCTTCTAGCAAGTACAGCGGAGATTATTTATCATTATTGTCTCATTTGATTATGTGTGTCATGTGTTGTAATGAATATGATTCAGTAAGGTTGTAATGTCTTATATGTTGAATAGATGTGTTTATGTATATTTGGAGGTGTTAGAGAGTGGTGGAGGGATTTCCCTACCATAATCAATTATTAAAAGTATCTCTTTTAACTTGAGCTTAAAGATTGAGAATGCAATGAACGTGTGAAGATGGGTTTTGGTTATGTATTGGGTTATAAATAATGTGAAGAAATCAGATTTGGTGAACGTGTTTTCAAAAATAAAGAAGGTATTATGTTCTATTTTGTTACAAATGGAAAAGATGGTTATTATGTAATAATTGTTAAAATGGAAATGGACAGTAAAAGCGAACCTTGGTATTGTTGAATAAACTGAATGATTTGAGAAAAGCACGTTTGTATGTATACTTTGGTTACAAATGTCACATTATTTATATGGTATGAGGTTAGCGTTCATAATCATAGCTATCTGTAAGTTGTTATTGCTAAGGATCATGTTGAGATCCCTACTGGACTATATGTTCGTCCCACGTTACTAATGTTTTTCAGGTGAACATACTTATTTGTGGCCACGGGGCCTTTTATTTATAAGCGGAATGCCATTGATGTAAAACGGGGTTAAACCCTTCCTCCAGGATTAAATGATGTAAGCCTACGGACAAATTAATTAATTATTTATTTATGTTGCATTCATTTTATAATTCGAATGAGGGAATTCTTATTTAGGTATTCCTTGTAATTATAATGAGCTTCTGTGTACCATCTCTGAAATTGAATTTATAATAATAACTTTGGTAATGGAAATCCGAGTAATAAAAAGTGGAGCGTGACATTAATCAAACCTCATATTTATAATTTACCATTTTTAAAAATGTACACTGTAATAGATTCCTTTTAGATGGCCATCAAATGCCGAGCATGCCATATGATTAGCAATAAGATATTGACAAAAAATTCATTCAGGAAGATTTCAGGAAAAAATGGAAAATATAAATTCATATTTAAATTTTTTTTTTTTTTAATTAATCGACAAATGTTAATTGTTAGAGTCGTACCCATGGAAAAAAATCTCCCCACCCTTGGCAAACCTAAGTGCTTTCACTTCCTTAATTCAACCCTCCAAGTTAAACTCATAACCTCCTTGAGATTAAGCTCTAAGGAAGATATAGTGACCAACTAGATTATGCCTAGTTTGGTTACTCATATTTAATTCTTTTTTCTATTTTTTTTTTTCCTTCTCTTTTCTTTATAAATCTAAAATACAAATACAATATTTGAAACCTGTTACAATTTTCAATTTATGTATATATATTTTTAAAATTGTAAATAAAAACTCGAATGGTGTTTAATTTCATTTCTAAAATATTATAAACAACTTGAATTTTTGTAACAAAAAAAAAATTTATTTTCATTTGTTTGGAAAACAAAGTTTATTCATTCCTCTCGCTCACCTCATCCGACCACTGCAATCGATGACCTCTTTTAGCTTTCTTTAAGCCGTAGCTGTCAATGACCCCATCTGACTGCCATCACTAGCCATCACCTCTTAACGGCTGACAACCACCTCCACCCATCAATAACCAGCTTTGGCCACCAGCTCTCACTAAAAACCATCGTTGACTATTGAAAACCTTCACCGACCACCATTGACCACACCTCTTACATGATTAGAAACAAAATTTTGAAATACATTTGTAGACCAAGTATATTTTTTGTTTTATTAAAAATATATTTAATACTTTTCTAAGCAAAATTTTGAATTTTGAGAAAGGAAGGAAATGTAATATGAGCAATCATTCCATTGGCCTTGAAGAAGATTACCAGCATCTTGGTACAAATTTGAACATATACTGTAATATGAAAGAACAGAACCTGAAAACTGAAGTTAAGGAAGAGCAAAAAAAAAGAATTATGATGGAAGATGAACACACACACACACACACACACACACACACACACACACACAACTGAAGGAACAATTCTATTCGTCAGCACAATTTCAATACCATTCGATGATCCCTTTCTAATACAACATTATCTAGTGACTAACTACCATCTTTAACTAGACTAATTGATTACCAACCGACGCTCAACTCAGTTTCTCAATCCCAATGTAATCCGAGTTTTTCCCAAAATGCCAATAAAACCTATGGCTTGGTATCCACTCCAATGTGGAAAACTCAAAAGTAATCATCCGCCTGAAAATATAAAAATAACAATCAACAAAGCAAAAAAAAAAATGAAAACATGGAAATTCAAATCATTCTTTCATTGATTCCAGCTCAACTTTGCGCCCACCCGGAGACAAACCTGATAGTTGAAATTTGAGTATTTTTAAAGTGTATCTCACAACTAATTTATATCTCCCTTAAATTCAACCAAAAAGCCCGAGGAAAAATGTTCTGTACAATGTCGGATATGAGAAGCTGAATATATATATCATCGTTGTTTCTCAAGAGAGTGAGTCTCTCTTGCACTGATGCCAAAGTACATTCAAATTTGAAAAGGCATGGCATTGTCTTCTCACATCATTAGATCAGATCAACCTCACAGTGCGTAAGAATTAGCACCCTTCCCCACTCTATTCTTCCCTATCATAGACTAGGAAGATCATACCCACTCAAAGTTCATCTCTTTAGGCAAAATTAAAGCAATTAGGCAATCTGATGGATTAGGAGCAATAGACAGCATGGAACACACATCAACTGAATAAGGGAGAATGAAGAGAAGTCTTGCCCACATGGATTTGGCAGCTGGGATCTTAATAACGCCAGCACATTCCCTCTGCTTCAAATATGATATGAAATCCTGAAACTGCAAAAGTTTTGCAACATCAAAAATCAACCACAACTATGTTTTAGAAAGAACGGAGACACTGGATCATTGACTGACTAAAGTTCATCTTTAAGGTCTTTGACATGTGCTAGCAAAGCTGACTACCAACTTGCAATCATTACCTAGGCAATATACGAATTATGATTGTTAAATAAGTAGATCTTCAAATCATTAAAAAAAAAAAAATACAAATACATCCTACCACCAAGACTAATAAATACCCAATGTATTAATATATCATGAGCTTCGTTATGCTAGGATGGTGAGCCTATATATTTTTCCGACATTTAAAATCACATCATGTCCATCCACGTAACTGAATTCAGGTCGAAACTATAACAATTTATTAATGGTATATTTTAATAAACACCCTTTCAGTACTGCTTATTTGCTTTTGTTTCTTTTTTGTTTTCAAACTACCAGTTAACCGTGAGATGGATACTTTATTTTTATTTTATTTTTTGAAGTAATATTTCATAAGATTTATTTTAATTGAATTATTCATTTATATATCTATATGTGTGTATATATATAAGTTTATTTTAAAAGTATGTTGTGATGTATACAATAATATGAGAATAATCTTAGTACTTCGTTCATGCTATAAAAATGTAATTTATATAAACATATGTAATAGTTTTAGTTAAGTTATAAATTATTATTTTTTTTTAAAAAAATCATGTTGCGAGGTATGCAATGTATAAAAATAATTTTAGTCCTATCGTACTATAAAAATGTAAATTAAATGAGTATACATGATGATTTTAGTTACCCCTCAAATATTTGCAAATATCAACTTCCTCATTTATGAACCCATATGTTTTTTACTCATTCATCTATAAACCCATACATTTTCACCAATTATGAAAATGTATCACTTTCAACCCCTCTAGATCACCTTCAGCAAGGATGCATTTATATGATTTTTATAGTTGAAGGGATCAATATGAACAAGTTCACAGACAAGGGAGTAAATTGATATTTTTTGATAGATGAGGGGATCTTGGTGTAACTAACCTAATTATTTATATGTATGTCTGTGTACAAACATAAAAAATTATTTTAAAAAGTTTATTGTGATGCATGTAATGTTGAAAAATAATATTAGACCTACCGTACTATAAAAGTGTACATTAAATAAATATATATATGATGTCAAATTATAGCATAGTAAAGTAAACACTCACTTTGATAGTGGAGATAATTAACAAATTAAAGGGATAATTAATAATTAAAAAGTAATTTTAATTATTTAATATGATTTCTTAATTTATATGCAATTAAATATATTCGAAAAGTAAAACTATAAAAAAAATATTTAAAAAAGTTAAAATGAAAAATATGTTTAACATATAATTCGAAAGAAAAATCTTAGGCAATGTGTTAATGAAAATGTAACTTAAATAACTATATACGATAACTTTATATAATATTAAAAATATTTATTAACTTATTAATAAAATAAATTTACAAGCAAAAATCAAATATACAAAGAATGTGTCGATTTGAGAACCTATTATAAAAATAAATGATTTTAATTAATAGATGATTGGATTAGGAAAAAAATTGCTAGATTAATCGATGTAGTATTCTTTGTGATTGGCTATATTGTATTAAATTTTATATAAATAAAAAATTAATTTGATAATTTTTTGTAACCCATATGGTGTGGTATTTTAAAAATATAAGACTTTAGACAACGCCAAGTAAGTAAAACATAAGAGAAATTTTAAGGGTAAACACTACTTTAATATATAAGATGCTTATTGAGGCCAAAAGAAATCGAGATAGAATGGTTTGAGTTTTCCAATGCTCATCTGGTGATTTAATGAACAACTCAAAACACTTTTTCATGAAGTATAATTACAGTGTAATTACCAAAATAAAAAGATGCAATAACTTACGCCTTTACGGTCACTTTCAGCTGAGGGGAACAGCACGCACACTTCTCTCTGCATGACATGCCAGAACCGTAAGATATCACATTCAAAGACAGCATCATTGTCAACTCAAACCAACTTGAAAAGCTAAGAAATATCTCAACTCTTAAAATTTCTAACTTCTACATAATGCTGACCAAGTAATAAAGAGAATAAATAAAATAATAATGCAAAGACCACTCAATGAACACTTGTGAACTCTTCTCATTTAAACTTTAGATTAAAGCTATGAAACTATGACAATTTGGAAGTACACAGAAATAAACTCCCTACCATTAGTGTATAATACAAACAAAAGGGCTAGCAGATGGTGTCCTGAGATGACCTTTGATGATCTAATTACACCTCTCTATCAAGATGGCAATTCAGTTGTATGACATTCAAAGTTACTCAGACAACAACAAATTTGGCAATCACTCACCACTATGCATAATTTGGACTTTAGAAAGTATCTACAAAATATAATGAATATTTGGAAACAAAGGTCAGTAAAAATTCCAAGGACTGAAAACTTGTAATGAAAGAGGGGAGGAAAGGCATATGCTGTTATTGGGACAGTATATTTTGTAGGGAAAAATACCATTTTACTCCGTCCCAAAGCAGTTCACTCCTTCACGTTTTAAATAGCCAACTATCCCTTGTAGTTTTGAACTAAAATGCTACCGCTACATTTTGCACCCAAATGGATGGAACATTGTGCCACATGTGCCTGTTTTGAGAGCAGGAATTTTTTTTTTTTTTTAGTCAAAGTAGAATTCCAATGTGAAAAAAATAAGATTCCCTTGTTTTCATCTTCTACCTAACTAAACCCTAACCACCACCGTCCCGACACCCCACTTGCCACCTCCCCCACCATCTCTCCCACCTACCTCGCCATACAGCAATCCTCAATAATCTTTGCAGGACCACCATGGCAAGTGACAAAATCTTGGAAAGCCATAGGTCTTGGCCTCCACGATGGTAAACCTGAATGCTGATAAAACACAGGCTGATATTAAAAAAGGAAGAGTCAGTCAGATGGATGAGTTATAAATATTAAAAAGAAATACATGCAAACTCCATTCACCTGAAAGTGCCAAGAAGATTTGCCTGCCAACTCTCATCCCCACCTCAAGATCAACTTCATGTTGGCTGATGTGTATATGTACATGTCGTGCACACGTTCCAATAAACTGAAGATATATATGTGGTGTTGAATGATATGGTGGTGGTGTTGTGTGGCAGTGATGTATGACGTGTTAGTGGTGTTGTGTGGGAATGAGGAAGAGGGAGATGAAGTGGTCTTGTGATGGTTTCCAGTGAGTCGACTCACTGAGTTAGTGGTTTAAAAATAAATTTGAACTTTTTAAAACTTATTTTTAACAAGAGGGTAATATTGTAAATTCAGCTTATCCATTAATAGAGGGTTATACTTTGGTCCAAAACCACATGAGTGGTATTTGGCTATTTTCAAATGGGAGGTGAAGTGCTCACAGGGAACATACCACATGGACACAATGTTGTTAAATCACAAACCAAATCGTGAATTGTTTAGCTAAAATAGAGAATCATGAATCATATCGAATTATGAATCGTAAAATTCATTTTATTTAGCATAATTTATAATTTTATATCTGTATATACATATAAAAATACACAGTACTTAAAATGAAATAAATATCAATATAACTAAATTGTATATATGTATATACATATGAAACCATGTACTATAATTAATTCACATCATTTTTTATCTTTCAAAAATGACGCCGGCTCATGCGTTATGCAAACAAAAATGATTCATAGTGAATTGTAGCAAATCGTAGTGAATCACAATTGAATTGTAAGCTTCACTCAATTTAATATTCAACAGAGTGAAAAGAATCATTTTGGTTGAAACTCATATCGAATTGATGTAGTATAATAAATAGACCAAGTGTTTGTTAAATAGATAAACTAAGTGTTTGTTAAATAGCTTATTAGTTGTAGTATATAAATAGGTGATGTAATACCCATTGTACTTAGTTTTGGAATAAAGAATATACATTGTAATTGGAGTAGAGCTTAGTTTCTCTCTCTAGCCCTTGCGGATTTTACCCCTAATTGGGGCATTTGTCTTCTATCTCTCAATTTGATCTTGATTTGGCATTTGGATTTCATTATTTGGTATCAGAGCCTAAGATTCTGTGCCTAAACTCTTTCAAATATTAGTTTAATTCTCGAAATCTAATCTCTATTTGCAGCAGAGTTGTATTTTTTTAAACAGTCCTTGGTGATCGTACATTGATCCAGGAAACCCTAACCTTGGATGTGTCTTCACAATCTTGAATCACATCTCATAATTGAGTTCATGGGAGTGAGATTCCAGTTTGCAATGACTCTGGCCAGCCAACATCTAGTTCATCGAAGCCTAGTTAGTTGTGATCTGAGTTCACAATCAAGCTCATCCAATCGCGATCTGAGTTCGCATTCACAATACACCCTAGCCACTCGAGATTTGAACCTATGCTTTCGCTAATGTTCCATTCTGATTCAACCTAGATTTAGAGTCGTAGCCCACATGCAAGTTGATCTTCCATGGAACAAGATCACAATCTGACTTGAAGTTGAACCCTAGCACTTTTGATTTGAAGTTGCACTAGATTTTGAGTTGCGATTATATTTCACTTCTGATTCGAAGTTGCGAAACTTGATTTCACACCAGAACTGAGATCGATCCACAATAAGGCCCAAGATTCATCATCGCGATTTCAGTTTGTGATTTCAAACTCTGAGTTCTTCGCTGATTTGGGTTTTCCATGCTTAAAGGTTGATTCAATTTCAGTTCATGTTCGTCCCTGAATTTCAAACCTGGAGCTCTCGGTTTGACCTTGAACTCATTCAACTTCGAATTGATTTCAGTTTACAAATTCTGAATTTCTTGATTTGGAGCAAGTTTTGAAATTCTTATACTATGATTTGGGGGATCTGTATCTGGGATTGGGATCCGATTGGGATCATCTGCTTATAGTATGTTCTTGAATTGATTGAACTGTTCAACACTGAACTGTTTGAATTGTTCCATTATTATTCTTGAACTGTTGGTTGACTTGGGTTGGTGATCCTTGATTAGACTTTGGAAATCTGAGTTCTACATTCTTGATTGTTGGCTGGAACTCAACCTTTGTTACTGGTCCATTCTTCTTTGGGTTCACCTTGAAAGGTTTTAATAATTATGTGTGGCTTCACTGGAGTGTGTGAAATTGGTTGATTAAGCTGGGACCGTTGAGGAGTGCTCAACTGATCTCATATTACTGCGATCATGAAAATTGGGCTGTTTTGTGTCCATGACTCAACGAGGTAGCAGTCGACAGGAAGGGTATGGTAGATCTTATGCAGCAAATTTTCAGTTAAGAAACCGAGATGAATTTCTCAATTGGAAGGAGTACTGATGCTAACCAAATTCATAATCAAAGAGATGAGTTGAAACAAATGAGTAGACGACTTGTCGCATTGCAAGCCGCCACTAAAATTTTTGACAACTTCAAAGAAATTATTTGAAGTTTATCGTTAGGACTCTTTCATACCTCTACAAAGTTGTTTTGAGTTGAGTAGGTTGCTTCTTGTGTGCTCAATTCACATTTGTGCCAAGGGAGGAAGGAAAGAACGCGTTCAATGTCGAATTCCAGCTCGTGATCAACTACTCTCATGGTTTTGCTTAGTGGATGCATCATCATCCATCCTATCATTGTGTCAATCTTCTCAGCTTTGCTTTGGAAGATGTCATTCGCCAATCATTGGTCTCATTCCGACAGATTGAGTACTCTTCTGCATGAGTATGCAGGTTAGAGGTGAAGAGGTTTGGAAATGGAGGTCTATCCGAGTTTTTGTAGTGGGAGGACATGAACACACCTATGGTTGTTGAGCCAAGGATGCAAGGATGAAGTTCAATGTATTTGCAGACGGCTAAGTTGAGAGAATCATGTTTGTTCTTGAGTAAGGAAATACAGCACCTATTCCTTACATATGGTTACATGAGTAGAATTACAATGAGTTTACTCAGTTGCTACTTAAACTTGAGGACAAGTTTCTTAAAGAGGGAGAGTATGATGTGGTATAATAAATAGACTAAGTGTTTGTTAAATAGCTTATTAGTTGCAGTACATAAATAGGTGATGTAACATCCATTATACTTAGTTTTGGAATAAAAAATATACATTGTAATTGGAGCAGAGATTAGTTTCTCTCTCTAGCCCTTAGCAGTTTTACCCCTAATTAGGGCATTTGCCTTCTCTCTCTCAATTTAATCTTGATTTAGCATTTGGATTTCATTACGAATTGTATGAATTTAATCACAAATCGTAAGATTCTAACAACCATGAATGCACATGAAATTTTTTTCCCCCCTGTTTTATAATTTTGGAAATTCAAAGGTAAATTATAAAAATATTGGATTTTAAATAGGTATTGGTTCCCATTGGTTGAGGATGGGAGGGGTATGGGTGGAGATAGACCTAACCTTTGGATCCCACGTATTTGTAAATAATTTATACAAGCAAAGTTATAAGTAACCAAATTAGGCTACAAAAAAATATAATGGAAAAAGTGGGTATGATTCCATAATTTTGAGAAATAACACTTCACCATGGATTTATGTAGAGGGGAGAAGAGGGACACTAACCTAAAATATTAATTAGTTGGCAAAAAGTTGGTTCATGGAAAAAAGTTGAGAATACCCCATAATAAATGAAAATAAAAATGCGAGCCCATAAATATTAAAGGCTTCGGTAGAATACGTTAAATGTTTTATACCTATAGATGCACCAACAAGGTTAGCTTACACTCTATGGTCCAGTTCTTTGAGCTCAGGTTCCTATGAGGGAATTGGTACTTTAATTTAATATACACAAGATGACACTCTATTTTAAAGCCAACCTAGAAAAGTTAAAATTACCCTAAAAATGAACACAGGGTGAGGCAATGGAAACAAAGGTCCTAACACTAACAATAATGCCATAAGATGCTCCACCCCAATACAATTCTGAACCATAGAATCTCTAATCAATATTAAATGCCAACCAGGAAATCAACGATTGTGCAATATCAGATAAGTGAAGTACTGTCACAGGTCGCATACTTGTGTCAAGAAATATAACTAATCAATCTTCTTTTTAAATCACAAAATCAATTGATCAACCAATATGAGATCGTGTAATACTATCACTAGTTGTACACTTATGGAAGATATATTATTAAGCAATCTTCTATTAAAATGGACAAATATGTAGCTCACCAATATACAAAGTCACAATATTTATTCACAGTAAAAGCATATTCATCATTGAAAATCTGGAACTAGCTACTAAAGAACATGGCACCAAGCATTACTGGATGTTGCACCGGAATATTCAATATGGTATCAATAATGAAAGTTAGCAGCTTTAATTGGGTTATATAACTGATTGCATAATCTTCACTTGCAGAAACATAGAACTTAATATGAGAAAACCTGAAAGAGAGAGAGAGAGAGAGAGAGAGAGAGAGAGAGAGAGAGAGAGAGAGAAAGACTCACTTTATATGGTGGGGTACTGGAAAATGTTGATTTCACATGCCGAAAATCCGTGCGCTTTGTCATATCTAATTTCAAAGGCCATCTGCATAAATGTCAGTCAAAGAAATTATCAGAGACTAGTCTCCACCCAGTCATTTACAAAGACAAAATAAAGATGAAGTCATTACTCTGCAGGCTCAGAAATGGCATTCGAGTACTTGCAAGCATCAGAGTCCACTCTATGTGCATAAATTGTACAATAATGAACCCCACTTTTACACAATGTGCCCTGCCACTGATATTGCAAATACTGTCCAGAACTTTCCAAATGGGAAGATTCCACAGCTGGAGCTGGAGCTGGAGGGGGAGAACTAGGAGGTGGTGGAAGCAGAGGTGGCAGAGAATGAGGCAAGGGAGGTGGGGTTGGAGGTAATGGAGGTAGCATGTCAGGCTGAGGAGGTGGTAGGGTTGCTACAGGGGGTGGCACAACAGGCAGGGGAAACATCTGGCTGGAGTGCTGCAGTGAGCTTCCCTGCATTTGTGCAAGGGGAGTAACAGAAGCAGGTAGAAAAGGGGCTGCAACAGGATGAAAGTGAGGATTATTAGGTACTACACCTGACGAGATTGGGTTCAAAGGCAGATGATGGCTACCGCGTGCATCCCAGGAACTGTTTGGAGGAAAATACATAGGTCTCATGAATGGATATGATTGAAATGGCTGTGGTGGTGGCAGAGCAGGTGGCTGAGCTGGTGTGGGTATGCATGGAATGTTCCCCGGTGCAGAATGCAGCTCAAGTTCAGGTTTTTTCGACATCCATGTCTGGTCAGTTGTGCCAGAAACAACATGACCACCTGGAAACTCAATTGGAAAAACTAAAAGCCATTAGAATGCAACTCATTCAGCAGAAAGAAAGAACTTGTTAAATCTTTACTGATAGAACAAATTCATATCTAAGTTCACAGAACATCACCTCCATTTAAAGGATTTACAATTGCATTATTGTCATATCCATCAACTTTTCTTGCCCCAACTTCAGGTGTTCCTGCACAATCAAAAGCAGTCCAGTTTGACTGAAATGTATGCCCACTTTGTATTGTGGTTCCATGGTTTTCTGGAGTTACTCTGGGTGTTGCAAGGTCTGGAGCACTGCTCTCAGGTTTTACTGTGAAAGGAACAGTTTGGTGCTTCCCAGATTGACTGTTCAAGGAAAAGGTGGAAAGCTTCTTGTGAAATATGAAGACGAATAACAAAATTGTGAATACATTCAAGAGCTAAGGTTAGCAGAATTTCATAGGTCTATTACCGAGTTCAAGTCTCTTATTGTATCTAAGTCAAAAAAAATTAATTAAAAAAAAATCTCTCCTGTTGTATATCTAAACACCAAGGGTTCTGAGAAATGTAA
This sequence comes from Camellia sinensis, assembly GCF_055761805.1. NCBI lineage: Eukaryota > Viridiplantae > Streptophyta > Magnoliopsida > Ericales > Theaceae > Camellia > Camellia sinensis. The sequence continues at coordinate 73,777,361 of NC_138966.1, read as the reverse complement.
AGAGAACAACATGGTGAAGGCGGCATGAGTAACCAAGCAGTATTCCATATCCAGTCATAAAACATGAACTAAAGTAGGAAACACGTCAACAATATATCCTAATTATCTGAAACAATTTCTTCGAGAAATAAATATAAATAAGATCGAACCATTTTTTGGACTCTTTTTCAAATTTGATGAATGTTGGTTGACTGTAAATTTCATTATAATTCTATTATTCATAGTATCCTTTCCTATTTAATCCATTTGAATTCCATATTCAAAGTTGCTGTGGAAGTTGATATAAGAAGGGAAAAGGAAGGCCTGAAAGCCATTTTGGACTAGGTGCCAAGCAGTATTCCATATCCAATCACAAAACGTGAGTTAAAGTAGGAAATACATCAACAATATATCCTAATTATCTGAAACAATTTCTGTGGAAGTCTTATAAATTCAAAGTCGTATATAAGAAAGGTAAAGAAAGGCCTGAAAGCCATTCTGAGCTTGGTGCCCTATTGGGATAGCTATAGCTTATGTAAAAAGGTGACTTTAGAGTATATTATGGAAGACTAAACAGGTAATTGGTGTTCAGAAAATGTATTAAAATTTGCAATTAGCCACCAAAAGTAATTGTCTGTCTGTATGCCTATAATACTAAATGAGTGAGTAGGAATGTAGGAATGTTGAAATGTCAATGTACCCTTATAATATCAATCAGTTTGGTCACGCTAAACTTCGATGACATTAAAAAATCATTGTTGTTGCTAAAAAAAAAAAATTGGAACTTATAGACCTAAAGAGTAGGCTTTAGCAAGCATGTTATATAATAAATATTATGAAAATATCCATAAGAGCATCCTATATAACCCTAAACATCTAAACATGCACATATTTTATACTCTTTCTTCATAACTTTATTGTTAATTGCATGTTTTATATAAAAATTTGTTTTGCATGTTCAAGCATGTGGTATAAATATTTATAGTTCTAGGATTTTTCGAAAGAAAGGAAAACGGAAAGGAAAAGAAGTGACAAGAAAAATAAAGGAGAAAAGCTATTTTCATTTCCTTTTTCTCAATAAATCTTAGATTCAAACATAGCATAGCATTAAATAATGAAATTTATAGTAGGCACATGACACATAAGAACACCTGCCCGTGATGCTTGTTAATATAAGCATGCAATAACTAATCTTCTTGCCAAGGAACATGGCCAAGTTATATGTCTTGGGTTCAACTCCCACTGTTCCAAGAGTAAACTTTTCTCGTAGGTTCATATAAAGGGCCGTAAAACCAATTCAAACCACAATTTTTTCTTTGATAAGTAAAAACCATATAAATTTATCACAGAAGGACAAGAAAAAAAGTGACATAGCTGCTGGACGTGAGGTCAGGCCATGGCCAATGTCCAGATGAACTGCTCCTGCCTGGTGTGAGAGGGTGAGAGAGAAATGTAATTTTTTTTTTTTTTTTTTTTTGATAAATAGAGAGAGAAAGGGAATGGTTGGAGTATGATTAATTAGGTAAGAAAACAATGGGTAGCAAATTTAAAACAGCAACTGGGAATCCACATTTCTGCAAAAACCTAGTTTTTGTTTTGGAAGCTTTTTCATTAATACATATTTCTGCATTTTAACCATGTGTGCAAACACATTTTACCATATTCAATGCCTAGAGAACCAGTTACATTCGAGCAGCCCAAACAGGGCTTTAATATATAGGGAAAAATCCAATAGACCTTCTTGAGGTTTGGGCTTCTAGAACTTTAACCCACCCCCCCCACCCCCCCCCCCCTATCATAGTAAAATAGCCAAAAACTCCTCATGTGGTTTTGAACTAAGTTGCAGCAGTAAGATTTTCCATCCAAACTGAGAATAAAAAAACTAGGGCATACCAAAGGGGACTTGGACACACTTTTGGAAAAGAAGAAATCGAATGTGCCAATGTCAATGCAGTTTCAATTGGATTAATTACGCCCCTTAGAGATTCACTAAACGTTAAGAGGCAAATACGAAAAATTGGTAATAGGTGGCCTTTTCATGATAGCAAGGTCCCTTCAGGCTTGAAGAACATGTAGGGTTTGGTGCCAAAGCGAAATGATGATAGGAGACCAAGTCAAATTTTCTTTTTTTCGTTTCAAGTTGGATTAGAGCCTGCCATAGCTTGTTTTGATTTGTGATTTGAATGAAGAAAATGGTGCACCACTCAACTCTCCCTTTCGTAAAGAGCAGAAGCATGGAACAGGGAAGGAGAACGTGGATATATAGTGCTCGACTGCCGCAACTCAAGAAAAGAAAGGCTTCTATTCTTGTGAAATAGAAAGCACTAAGAATGACAGAACGTGCAACCACGCGCCAAAAATCATGTTTTCCTTATAAAAATGGTGTGACAAAAAGATATTGATGCCCTTCTAGTCAATATATAAGCCAATGCAAGCAAAAGGATTGGGAAAAGTATAAAGAAAGGAAGAACAATCAGTTGAGCTAAAAATACACATTGCTTGCTTAATTTTTGTTTGATTAATTTTAATTTATTTTTGCTTAATTATTTGATTTACTTTCAAACATTGTGAAGACAATATTAATGATTTACTTAGGTGACATATATCTGCTTATTCTTTATGTAACCAAGATTCAGAATGTAAAAACAGAGCAAACTCTTTTTCAACCTTCCAAGAAATAATCGAAATTTCTTTTTAAGAAGAAAGAAAAAACCAATTTCACAAATTAAAAGAAAACAAATATTGTTGAACTTTTGTACGAACTACCAACTAAACTAATGATGCCTGAGTAAATCCAGCGCAAGGTAGGGGCCTAAATCCTTGTATTAGAATATATTTGTATTGTAAAAAATGGTGTAAGCACCAACAATTTTCATTTTTTTTTTCATAATAATTGTCATTTGAAAACCTCTTTAATAATTTTTTCTTTTTCTTTTTCTTTTTATTTTTTGATAATCCATCCTTTCTTAAAACAAAATAAAATTTTGGTATTTTTTTATTATTATGTTTGGTATTAAACCACCTAACTTTTTGACAAGTCCTTTTATAGCTATTTGTGAATGTTGAGAAATATAAATCGGTAATGTTGGAAAGAGAGAATCTGACCAAAACAAAACAAGAAAGACAATGTAATGAATAACAAGGGCTGCAGACCTATATATTTTAGTAAGGGTATAATGATCTTTTTAAAGCTAATATTAATGGAATTGTAACTTAGTCAAATATTCCAGGAGGTGTTTATGGCTATTTTTAAACGAAAGGGAGGTATAGTGCTCCATGCCCAAATCACAAGGGAGTAAAATGAATTTTTCCCAAATATATATAAGGTAAAACAACAAAACAAGATAGAGCAAGGTGAAACATGGTATTACCTAAATCCATTTAATTGAAAAACTGAAGTATATACAAAACATAAATAGAACAATTAGATTAAAATTTGAATCCAAATTCATCACTATAGATTGAGACAAAGCATGCAAATAAATTTTCTTTTCCTCAGTCCATGGGCAATTAAAATAGTATGGAAATTACCACAGTCTGAAGGCCCGATAGAATGCAAAACAACAGTGGAAGAGGCTTGGGTGGGCAGGCAGGGGCCATTCCTTACAGAAAAAATGTGTGACAAACTATGTTTACACATATAGGGGGAGGAACTACACAATTTGATACTGAATAACTGCCTCTTATGTGCTATAGCTATAGCCTATGAAGCACGGATATTCCAAAAATATTGCCGTATTACGGTATTCGTACCGGGTACTGGGTATATAATATTTTAGTTCATTGTGTAATCCTAACCCTTGTTCTAAAATCATCCTAGCTCAAACCCTGCTGAGAAACATCTGAAGTTATGCAACACAAACACGGACATGGAACAAGGTTACAACATGGCACGACATGGACACATCCACACAAAAAATCCCAAAAAAGGACATGAACACAGTTTTCAGACACGCCACAAATAATTATATCATGATATTATATTATCTAAGAATAGTTTATATTATATAGTTATATGTGTGCATAATATATACCAAACCAAACCAAGCCTTAAGTCCCATCAAATGGGGTCGGCTCATGAATTCTTCTTCTCCACACGGCTCTATCAAAGGCCATTTCGTTAGTCAAATTAAGTAGATCTATATCTCTATTTACAACGCTAGCCAACGTTGATCTAGGCTTACCCAGTCTCCTACCACTTCCAGCTATCGTCACTGCATCGCATCTCTTTACTATTGCATCTATTGGTCTCCGTTGAATATGACCAAACCATCTCAATCGATTCTCTCTCAACTTATCTTTTATCGATACCCACTCCTATCCATTCCCGAATACACTCATTCCTAATTCTGTCTTGTCTAGTTTTGCCACACATCCACTTTAGCATCCTCATCTCAACAACACTCATCTTATCTACATGCTGTTTCTTGGTTGCCCAACAATCTGTCCCATTATCCCATACAATATCACTGATCTAATAGCCGCTCTATAGAACTTACATTTTAGTCTAGTGGGTATTCATTTAGGGCATAGTTCCCCAGACGCACATCTCCACTTAAGTCATCCCACCTTAATCATATGGGCCACAACTGCATCAATCTCCCCTGCCGTTGTGATAATCAACCCTAAATAACGAAAATGTTCACTTTTAGGCAGTTCTTAGTTCTCAATCTTCACTTCTCCTCTGCTTTCATTGTTACTGTTACTAAATTTACGCTTCATGTACTCTGTCTTAATTCTGCTTATCTAGAATCCTTTAGATTCAAGTGTTTTTCTCTAAATCTCCAACTTTGTATGAACTCCTTCTCTAATCTCATCCACTAACACGATATCACTTGCAAAAAGCATACACCATGGCACGTCATCCTGAATATTTCTCGTCAAGTCATCCATAACTAACACAAAAGGATAAGGACTTAAGATAGATCCTTGGTGTAACCCTACAATGGTAGAAAATTCATTTGTCTGTCCAGCAGGCAATCTAATAGTAATCACCACCCCTTCATACATGTCCCTAATCACATCAATATAACCTTTTGTCACCCCTTTCTTCTCTAACACCCACCATATTATATGCCAAGGCACTCTATCATATGCTTTCTCAATATCGATAAACACCATATGAATGTCTCTATACTTTTCTATTACTTTCCTCAACAGATAGATCGCTTCCATTGTTGACTTGCTAGACATAAACCCAAATTGACTCTCTGACACTTCTGTAATATCTCATAATCAGCGTTCCATCACCCTCTCCCACACTTTCATTATATGACACATTAGTTTTATTCCTCTAAAGTTGTTGCAATTCTAGACATCTCCTTTATTCTTATAGATTGGCACTAAAATACTCTTCCTCCACTCATTTGGCATGTTCTTAGTCCACAAAATTTTGCTAAACAACCTAGTCAACCGCCCCCCTTTTTACCCAAACATTTCCAAACTTCAATAGGAATATCATTGGGTACTAAAGCCTTATTTGATTTCATCTTCTTAAGTGTGATCTTCACTTCAAAGTTTCTAATCTTGCGATAGAACCTATAGTCTTGATTTATTGTATTACTGGCTATTTCTTCCCCTATTGGCGTACCTCCATATTCCTCATTTAATAATTTCTCAAAATAGTTCTTTCATCTCTCCTTAATCTTTTCATCATTCACCAATACTTTCGAATCCTCACTCTTGATGCACTTAACTTGATTAAAATCTCTTGTTTTTCTCTCACATATCTTAGCAAGTTTGTATACCCTCATCTCTCCCTCCTTACTATCTAATCTAGTGTATAGGTCATCATAAACTTTCAACTTAGCCTCTCTCACTACTTTCTTAACCTCCTTATTAGCCAATCTATAGCTCTTAAGGTTTTCCTTAGTTCTAATCCTTCTGCAACTTTTTAAAGCACATTTTATTTTTTGCCTTAACTACCACTTGAACCTTTTTCCCTCCACCACTAAGTTTCCCTAGAGCTGGGTCCCGTTCCTTTCTACTCTCCAAGCACTTCCCTTGAGATTTTCCTCATACAATTCATCATCGAGTTCCACATAGTTTTAGCATCATCTTCCAAGTCCCAAGCACCTTCCTTATCCATTCTATTTTTAAATATTTCTAGTTTATCTACTTTTGGGGCCCACCATCTCGTCTTACAACGCTCACCATTCTTCCTCGCTTGGTATTGCCCACTAAAACATAAATCTAATACCAAAATCCTATGTTGAGAAGCCAGGCTCTCTCCAAAAATCACCTTATAATCACTGCATTTTAGGCGGTCCACTTTTCTCACTAAAAAGTAATCTATTTGACTCTTAACTAACACACTCTTAAAGGTTATCAAATGTTCCTCCCTCTTCTTATACATAGTATTGGCCACCACCAAGTCAAATGCCAAAGCAAAATCTAAGATACTCTCTCCAGCCTCATTTCTATCACCAAACCTGTATCCACCATGCACCCTTTCATAGCCTAGTTTATCTATGCCTACATGGCCATTAAAATCTCTACCTATAACTAGGTTCTCTCCTACAGGTATCTCCCGTAAGATCTCATCCATTCACTCCCAAAAATCCCTCTTAGTCTAATTATCTAATCCTACTTGAGTGGCGTATGCACTAATAACGTTCACTATATTCCCTCCAATAACTGGTTTAACTAGCATAATCCTATCCCCTTTCCTAATGACCGCCACTACATTTTCTACAAGACCCTTGACAACTATGATTTCTACCCTATTCCTGTGTCTATCCTTACCACTATAATACAGTTTAAAACCGGTATCCTCATTTTCCTTAGCTTTCTCTTACATGAATTTCTAGATTGTAGCAAACATATATAATTGCAACCTTTTCCTCATGCTTCTTAGCCATCTGCTGATACATGTACATATCTTTTTCATTTTGCATTTAATTTTATATGAAACTTCTATATAATTATTCTTAATAATTGTACATTTTTTAAGGATATAAGATATTTATGTCAAATTCTCAAATTTTGAAAATCACTTGTTAACAACTAATCAAAAAGTGTTGGTCACATGTTTATGTTTTATTGATAGACATGGCCATGAAATGACGAATATGTCGCAAAATGAGTGTCAAACACGTGTTTGAAATTAAGATTTTTTTTTTTTTAATTAAGAATATGGGTAAAAGAAAAATGGACACATGTCCAACACTAACACTGACCTTCGTAAGCCTATATTTTTAGGGCTTGGGAAGGGTATTTTGGCCCATAGGGATGGGCTGAACAAATATTTTAGGCCAGTTTAATAAATGGGATGGGCTTGGGATTCATGTCTGTATCCCGGCCTAGCCCAAAAATAATATATTTACATATTTTATTTTGTTTTGTTTTATTTTATTTAGGAAAATATATGATCATGAGTGTCTAGGTTTTCACTTTTATTCCTCAACTTCAACAGAGGTTATAGCTTTGCTTGCGCCTCCAACTCAAGATTTCTATTGAGTCCCTTGTTTTGCAAATCCCACCAACAAAGCCACCATGACTCACCAAACCATTGTCATCAATTAATGATTGTGGATATTATTTAATGACTATATTTTGGAGTTTAACTCTCTGTATTTTGCATCATAAATAAGAAAGTTATTAATGAAACATTATTTGAAGAACTTTGACTTGAACTGTGGATGATTATCATTAACTATGGATGCTTATCTTTTGCCCCTACAATGGTCTATGCCAATGAATTTTTTAAATTAACGCAAAACTATAATTTGCCTGATTTTTTTTTTTTTTTATGTTGGGAACGTTTGAATAGCTTTTAAAGCATTTTTTTAGAAATTAATATGCTTGAATTTTATTTTTTAAAAACAACCCATATAGATATAGAGGCCCGTGTTATGGTATATATGATTAATACCAAACTCCAAGACCTGAGCAAATAATCACGCACACAACAAATCTAGAACGGAAAAATAAAAGAATAGAAAATCAAACTCACCAAAGCAACACAAGAGATTTAGATGATTCACCCAAATAACGAGCTACGTCCATGGAGTCGCAACGGATTTTACCAGATCAATATGAAAGGAGTTACAAGGGTCTCACATACTCAATCTCACAAACTCTCTCTCTCTCTCTACAATGATCTATCTCAATCTCACTATTGTGTATCTCTCTCTAAGATCACAGAACTAATGAATCAATAATATAGAGCTACATGAGTGTATTTATAGAGCTAGTCTTAAACCCAATCCTAAATTAATAAGGAAACCAAAACCTAATCTACAAAGTAAAAACCATAACCAACAAGGAAATAGTTTAGAATCCAAATCTAACCAAACACTAATTTCCTTGTCTCCTTTTCCTAATCTGATTAGGTTCACTCTTGTTTCAGGCTCCACCAATAACAGTCAGATGGGTGGACTTGGGAAATATATTTTCTTTAAGGTTGGGCTTGGGATGACCATATAGGCCCGATATTCAGGCCAGACCAGGCTTGGGTAGAGACAAGGCCTCTTATTAAGTAGTGAAAGCTTCGCCCGAACCTAACACAGCCTAGTCAATGCTCACCCGTACTTAGAAGTGTCCGTGCTTCTTAGATATGAAGTCAAGGATTGTAGGAAGAATACGTGCAACAAAAAATGAGATTTGGACAAAATTAGAAATACATAATTCCGAGGGTCCAAGGCAATTTTTATTCACATGACAAATAATTCCAGCACAAGCATTTCAAATTTGAGTTGCCTGGATTCATATTGATCATTGTGTTTTTGTCATGAATAGTGGAGACTCCACTCTATGGCAATGTAAATTATGGACAAAGTACTATCAATCAATCAAAGCAACTAGGGGCATGTAAACTAGTATACATCATGAATTTATAACAAGACAGCGAATAAAAACATAAGCAAACAAAATTTAAGAAACAAATATCAATTCAAACCTGAATTCTATCTGGAAGAAAGACATAGGACAACCCCGAAGATTCTTCAAAAGAGCATTTGCAGCATCTAAGCTGCTGCATTCAACAAACCAAGAAGAACCCATATGCATATTTGTTCGTGTCAACCTAACAATGGACCCAAAACTGCCAATAGCAAGATCACAAACAGCCATTAGCTCATCATCTGCAAGGAATGGGGACCTAATGTTTGAAATGTTAATCCAAAGAGTGCTCGTAGGCAATCGATCATCTTCCCTCATGCTATTTCTGGATATGTGAGTAATGTTGTATTTTGTACGTAATGATGAAAGTAAGGAAGCTAAACGAGACACCCTTGAATTATAGTTGTCAGAAGGGCTCTCAAGCACTGTTTGAGCATGTGGTGATTCAACTATGTTATTTCCAAGATCATTGCTTCTGAAGTCAACAGGAATAGAGGCAGGCCCAGATCTTGTAACATCCATAGGCCTCACGACGTTAGCCGGAGCTATAATAGGATGACTTCTTTCCTTACGGAGCTGTCTAAGATGTGCCATTACAGCAGCAGCTTCTTCAGGAGTCTCATAGTCCAACAGCAAGGCACCTTCACTGGTAAGGTCAGTAACCATGCACGGGCCCTTGTAAACAGCTTTCGTCGACTCTTGGAGGATCTCATCCTTGGCCCACAGACTTGAAACATTTCCAATATAAACTTGGCAACTAGAACCGACTGCAACACCATTCACAATTCCCCTGGTTCCCAATCCTTTATCTAGGAACTTTATGTTAAGGAAAGCACCCCAAGGAGAGCATCCCCGCATAATCTCTCTAGCTTTTATTGCATCCATAATATATCTGTATTCAATCAAGGCAAATCCTTTAAATGGAAAGTATAAAAACTGTTCTATAGGACCAAACTTCTCAAACTGAAACCTTACAAGAGCTTCAGATGCATCGGGGCCTAAAGAACCTAACCAGAGTTGTTTAGAAGCTGAGAAAATATCCATGGATGCAGGGTCCCCATCAGAGTACCAAATAACGTGACTTTTTGTAGAAGGATGCTGCACTGCCAGATGATGTTTAGGAGATTCAAAAGCAAGATTTACGCCTCCACTGGTTGACCTCAAGGCAGGTAAACTAAGATCCAAGTTTGAAACTTGATTCTTCTCAATTTGGCCAAAATGGTTTAAATGTTTAAATGAACTAGTCCTGAATTCTAATGGTTTTCTTGAGACAGGAGAGGGCATTTGATTGTTCAACAGATCCCTGGGAGTGGAAGACCTACCACGGGATAAATCTCCATGCTCCCCAGTCTCAAAATTCATTGACTTTGAGCCACCACTATCATAACTAGAACTTGCATTCGAGAAATCAGTTTCAAGAGGAACTAATGAGCTATGAGGCTTCAAATATTGACCTGAAAATTTGTCCACCGAATCATCATGAACTCTTGAATTATCTCTTCCAGAAACATCAGAAGAGCTCTCATGTTGATTAGTACTCCTCCTAGGAACCAAATATTGTCTATTTATGTATTTAGATGGATTTGAATCATCTTCATCATTATTTACTTGGATGTCTTCTAGCTTAACCAGCTCGGTAAAAGATTCAAACATTTGTTCCAAGACAGATGTAACTTCTGATACAACTTCTGAAGATGCTGATTTGCATAACTTCTTATATTTGGAGAATATCCACCTTCTCAATGAAGGATCCTTGCCAACAACCTGCATGAGAACAATGCCCAGGTACAAGACACAATCATTTCAAAGTGACAAACCAATAACAGGATCCAACTAACAGCAGTAGATACCACTTGTTTTGATATAGAAACATCAACAAGATTCTATACCTTTGAACAGAATGTTCCCCACTTTCTGTGATTCATAGTGTGCAAAAAATATAGACCAGAACTACACATGATGAAAGCAACAGATGTATACCATTTATATCTGGCATACATTTATATGTAACAAAAGAGATGCTTTTTCTTGCAACTATTTTCAAACAACTCCATTTGTATAGCAAACCATAATTCCACTTCCTGCAAACCACATAGGGGAAAATCAATGCATTCTACCCTCACAGCTCTCATTTACAAAAGGTCTATTATCTCCAAGGTATCAACTTTACATTCTAGTTAACTTTAAAGAATAGTTACACAATATTTACCATGATTGCCAAAAATTATAATGAAGGACGGACTTTTTATGAATATAGAATAAAGGTAACAGTTTTTTTTTAATAACCAAAACAAAAACACTAAATAGACAAGTACCTGTCAAACAAGTGCTATGCTACAAGGTTAACAACAAACCTTCCATAGGCTTCAAGGTCATATCCAAAGCACATATTGAAACTAAAATTCAAAATACCCTTCCATAAGCAAAGATAATTTAAACGATCCAAGCAGTAAATATAGGCTTTCCCGGATACAGATGAAAGAAAATCCATGTTATATAACTAGAAAGACATCTTAATCTAGCAGCTCAAACATCGACCTGAAAGACTTAAGTCACTTCATAGCTAGATGAAATTAAGAAAATCAATACCAGAAGTTATAAAACTTTACTGAAATCAAGATGCACATCCATGAATTCTATTAAAAATTAAAGCAGCTCAGGAGTATTACCAGTCCCAGCAAGCAATTCTTTAAGACAGGAGATGCATCTCCTAGAGCCTGGTTGCCATCTGAGACTTGCCCCTCACTAATAACATCATTTCCTTTATCACCTGTTACCATAGTAGCTGTTGATAATTTGTGCTCATTTCTTGTATTGTCCAAATCATGAGCCACGTCATCAACATTAAGCCTGCTTGTCACTTGACTAAGGAAGTAATGTCCTTCCTTTTGAGCTCCCTCCATTGCAGTGGAGTCAAAGAGCTCAAACCAAGCTGCAAGTGTATTTCTAGGATAGCTAAAGAAAATTTTTAGAAGACAAAGTGCACGGAACTTGGACAATTTAAACAATTCAGATTCATCTTCATCTGAAAACTTTTGCTTGAGCTCAGAAAAAAATTCAGCAGAATCTTGTAACTTGAGAGTTTCCATATCAATAATCTGAAAAATATCCTTCCCCTCAAAAGAGGATATTAGGAAGGTAAGCACATTAAAGAAAACAGCAGAACAGATGCCTTGAATAACTGATGATGTTGGTGCCTCCGATGAAGCAGTATGACAGATATCAGCTAGACCAAATATACAAGCTTTTGCAGTCCCGAATGCAACACCATCAGCATCCTCTCCTCTATTTATCACTGCCAAGCTCCAGTTGTGCATATTGATAATAACTTTAGCTGCAGCTTCAAGTGCAGTTGGACAGTATGACGCATATCGGGGTATGAGATCTGCTACAATGCGCTGGACACTAGTACAACCTGCAAAGTCGGCAGCATTCATAATAGCATACAAAAACCAAACACTAATTGGTTTTGAGTTTTCAAAAACAGTTTTTGAGTTTCTCATTTTAGTGTTTCGTCATCTTTAGTGGATTTCTTTCATATTTTAGTTTCTCATTTTATTGTTTTTCCTTTCTAGATGCACCTAACCTAGATGCACCTAAAAACTAAAATATTTGTGAAAAAAATCTTTAAAAAATACCCAATAAAATAAAAAAAATGTGCTAAGGCACTATTTGGCATAAAGTATATAAGTGCACTTATTTGGGTCACATCACCTTTCTACTTTTCTGCACATCTTTTCAGAAAAAGTCAAAAAGTATACTTATTTAGATCATCACAAATAACCCCTGAATTTTTGTTTTGTTTTGTTTTGTGTTTTTACTATGAAGCACCGACACTTAAAAACAAGTGTCGTAGCCATGTCGAACATACGGACCTAGCAGGGACACATATGGAACACACCAAATGGCCTGTCTCCTTAATTAATTTATTTTCAGGAGACACATCGGGCACACACTAGGGACATGCTAACTTGTCTTTTCTCCCATTTTCTTAGTGCTTTTGATGAATATTGGATGCTAAATATTTTTTTTTCCTTATCCATAAAAAAATATATAAACTGTACGTGTTAATTTAAAAGTATTTTTTTAAAATATATATATATATATAATTAGAGTTAGTTTTTGTTAATATTGATTGTTTGTGAATGTAATATTAATCTAGATAGTAAATAAAAATATGTGAACATATTTTATTGTTGTGTCCCCGTCGTGTCCGTGTCCCTATTTTTTTTAAATCGCCGTGTCCCGTGTCCGTATCCGTATCCGCATCCGCATCATGGGGAAAACAAAAAGCTCAAAAACTGCTTTTTGAAAATTACATTATAGAGCTTTTTTTTACTAAACCAAAGTAAGTCATTATAGAGCTTTTCTTTTATTAAGTAAATTACATTTGCTCACCCTCTTCATCCAAATTATACATATATTATTGCGTCCGCATGTCTGTGACATCCCTTTAAATTAGTATATATGAAGAAAATATTTACTCACACACACACACTCTCTATCTCTCTCTACACATGCACACAAATAATTTACAAACGTCTAGGACATAATAGCATAATTGAAACTTGACAAGCCCAAGGGAGCAGCCATAAAAGGGAAGAATTTAGGGGAGAAAGCTTAAAAAAAGTAACAAGTGCAAATCCATTTGAAGCCCCTGGTCAATTACACTCTTCTACAAAACTTTACTTTGGGGGCTAGGTGTTTGCTTCATTTAAAATCTTTGAGACTTCTATCTGTGTTACTTGAAACTATTCTCAGCAATAGTATCTATGGGTCCAATTAACCAACCAGCTTTAGTGGAAGGTTACCATTATAACCCAATGTAGAAAGTTATACATTGAACTTTTCCTCCCCCAAACTATTACAGCCCAGCATCGATAACCATGTATGCTTCTCCTTCCTCTCCTCTTCTTCAATTTTTCTTTCATTTTATTTTACCAATTTTCTCTTCTCATTTTCATTTCCCACCAAGATTAGTAGCTGGAATCTGTAACTTGCATAAATTTCAATCCCATAATTCTTGGTTGGATTAGGAACACACTTTTGGATTTGGTATGGCATCATCATAGAATTGTTGTAAAATTTACCCATCATCATTCCAAAACTAATTAAAAAGAAAAGTAGACACACAGACTAAGGGAATAAAACCCTAGACTAAGAGCTTTGAACATGAATTCAGAACATCAACTTACAAGGAAATTCGTTGTAAACAACCTTGCAAATATGGATGTCCACACCTAGAGACCTACATGACAAACACATCCCATTTTCTTTGAGTTTTTTTTTTTTTTTTTCCATAAATTTTCACTTTTTTCTTTCAGGTCAGGCAACTACCTAATGCCCACCATCTTTACATTTTAAAGAACAAAAAACCTAACAACAGCCCGTTTTCGTTTGGATTGGGAGAGAAAATAAAAGAAATGGATCTCTCATCATGGCCCTAAAAAAGAATTCAAACGAATTCAATTAAATGTCTCAGTATCACTTCCAGCACACAATCAACAAACAAGACTGAATTGAATTGAGTTGAGTTGAAAGATGATGAATCAAGAAAATCGGGAAGAAGAATTAAAAAAATCTCTGACCTCTAGAAGCAGTAATGAGAGAGAGATAGGGTTGGTCGAGGTGGGCGTCTTTTTGAGAGATAGAGAATTTAATACGCTTGTAAGTGTCGTATAAGCTTCGGATTTCTTCTCTGTTTCTCCGTCGTCTAAGGATTTCTTCTTGCGCTGGTTCTGATACCGGTGGCTCGTACAGCTTTCGCTTTTTCAGAGGCTGCTGCTCCGTCGAAGAAGCCATGCCAGAGACTACACCAAGTTTACGGCGGATGATTTTCGGGGAAGGGATCGATTCTTTCAACTTGTCTGTTTGGGTTTTGTAACTTTATTTTGAGGCTACCCATAACTTTATATTTTTTTGAGGCCCAAGGCATTTCCAATCGTAAATTTGTGTAGAGGGTTGACCAAAAATTCTTTTTTGATATGAAGGGATTCAATTGGGAATCTTTGGTTTGAGTTTAGGGGATGGGTTTTAGAGATAAAAAGTATGAAAAGTTGTTTAGTTTGATTTTTTTTAAAAGATATTTTGGAAAATTATTTTGAGAGAGAGTTTTGGAAAAAGTGATTGATTTGATGTGTATGAGAGAGAGATTTGTTTGAAAAATTTGTAAACCAAACAATTTTTGAGAAATTCTTTTAGAAAAATTTGTTTGGTTTGATTACTTTTGAAAACTTATTTGTAGAGAATTTTTTTCAAAAAATTTTGAAAAACACAAACCAAACAAAGCCAATGAGTGTGTTGTAATTTCATTAAATTACTTATCGATTGGGTAGATGACCAATCGATTGATTGGCCGGTCAATATAATTTTTTTATAAATTTTTGTTTTAAGATAGTTATTCAAGAGATATTTGCGGTGAAAATCTAAGGACAATGAAGAGTGATTTGATGAAAGACACATTAATCTTCAGTTTGATAAAAGAAAAATGAAATCATAAATTTGATAATGGATTTGATGATGGAAAGTTACTTTTTGCTCCTCTAACTATTCATCAAATTCATCATCAAATTCAGGATTTCATTTTTTTTTATCAAACTGAGGATCATTCATCAAATCACTGTTCATTGCCATTAAATTTTTACCACTTGATGTCTCTTAATATCCCTCAAATGATCACCTCAAGGTAAAAATTTGTAAAAAAATTACACTTGTCGATCGTTCGCCCAGTCAACCGGTGGGTTGATGGAGTTACAACACCCTTCGTTGGAGCACTTGATATCAAATGGAGGTTTTTACTCAAATTTAATGAAAAAAATGATTCACTATTGAAGATGTTATAACTAAAAAGAAAAAAAAAAACTTATACCTAAACATACTCATAACTAAAAATCTCATTGTCTTAACTAAAATATTATTATAATTAAAAAAAATTACATAACGAAAAATGTATATGATACAATCTTTTTAAATGGTGTGTATAGTAAAATTCTCCTTTCATCTCTTCATTTTTTTTAATACAATCTAATGAAATATTCGCGTAAAAAAATTAATGACACATTTCAAGGCATATTAAAAGGTCAAAATGTCACTATTAAAGAATTAACTTTTTTTTACTATACATCATTTTTTTTAAAAATTAAAAAATCGATTAAAATAATGAATTTTCAAAACATCTGAGACAATCGTTTATCAATAACTATTTGTTGGATCACATTTGTTTTTTTTCAGAAAATTACCCCCAAATCCAATAGAGCTATTTTCCATGTAATCCCATGACATATTTCCTAAACTAATTGGTCCATAAATTTGTCAATTTGTACCTGGAGGTCCTCTTTTTTAGGGGAGTGCTGCTATTAATACTCCATAAATTATTTTAGATCCCTCAATTTTTAGCTTTTTTTTATTACAATAATAACCTCAAATAAAATTACTACAAAGGGCATCATTAATTTTGGAACACCACATCTCACAATTAAACATACACACTCACTACATCATGAATTAGGATTTAAGAGAGCACTCACCTCCATCGCCACCCATCCATCTTCACCAAATCCCACCTTTAAAACCTACCCATCCTCAATACCTTGAAAACCCTTTGGTGACAATATTCCGGTGATAACGGTGGCAACCATTTGATTACCTACACTTCTCCGACAATGAAAATGAGTGGAAGTTTTTTGCAACCACAACTTCATAAAACAAGACGAGGCAACAATAAAACCTTAGAGGAGGTTCATAACTTTGATATTGTTTTTAGCTCAAAGGAGATTGGCCTTGTAAGGGTAAGTTTCTTGAAAAAAAAATGAAAAAAATAATAAAATATGTTCGTCATTTTTTCAGAGCTGAACTCCTAAACATATGACTGAAATTCAGAAACCCAGGCTCGAACATTTTTTATTTGTTCAGGAACCGGTAACCAAACATTTATTACTTGTTCGAAAATAGGTAACCGAACATTATTCATAAATTCGAACCTATTTTACTGAGAAACCTAAACCAATTATTATATTATTTTTTTTGCAAGAGAAGAAATTATTATGAGAAAACTAAGATATATATATATATATATACAAAGAGAGAGAGAGAGAGAGAGAGAGAGAGAGAGAGAGAGAGCATATCAACTATGACAATGGTAAATGAGACAGTAGGGACAGTAATCATATTGTCTTTTCTTCTTCTTCTTCTTCTTCTTGGGCTTTGTTAGGATTTTTTTGGAAGTAGGATTTTTTAGGGGTGTGGGAGGTGTGCATTCAATGGATGGAATGTTTTCACAAGGATAATTTTGGTATTATTTGGGGGGAGAAGTAATTTTAAGGGTTTCAAAATTTATAAGTGGGGGTTCAAAGAAATGGAAGGTCCAAAATAATTTATGGGGTGCTAATAGTACCACTCTTTTAGGGTGATTCTATTCATACAACATTAATACTCTCAGTACACACCATTAATAGATTAAAAGATAATTCTATTTAAACACCACTAATCTTTATAATACACACCATTATTTAGTACGCACATAAAATAATTTTAATGGTTTAAAAATATTTTAGTTTGCCCCTTAACTTTCCATTACTACCCTATTGTAACACACCACTTCTTTGTTTCAATACACACCACTACACACACCAAAAACTCTCAATCCTCACCACTATACACATCAAAAACTCTCCATCTTCAGAACAGAGAACATCTTGGCCATTGTTGATCTCCATCGTCGGTGTTGAACTCTTTTCATGTCTCATCTTGTCGTCTCATCATTTCAAATTGATGCCGGATGGTTTCGTTCGGCCTTTATCTTCACCGGTGTTGATCTTCATCATCAATGTTGAACTCTCATCTTTGGATTGCCATTCTCACCCTTGATTCACTTGTGTACTCAAAAACACAATCAGTTTCAAAATTGCTACATTTGATAGGTATAGAATTTTGTAAAAAAAATAACAAAAAAAATTAGTCCTATTCATGAATACGGAGTAGAACAAGCTTTAATGTTTTCAAAATTTATATATGAACAAAAAATAAAAGTTTAATTTATTTTAGTCAAGCTAACTTAAAATGTTCAATATTTTATGTCTAAATATTTAATATTTGGTCAATGTTAATAATTTGAACAAAATTGTTTTGTTTAAATATAAATAATTGAACATTATGTAAAAGTTCAACTTTGGTTATTCAAACCATGACAAATAAGCTCATCTTCCTTACATATAAATGAGATAAACAAAAAAATAAAAAGCTAAGTCATAAACTAACATTTTCAATGTTCAAATTCACCTTTTCAGTGTGTATATCGGAACCAACCATCTCGGTGTCATCCATGGTGTACAAATTTTCAAAACTAATTGATTTCAATGTTTTTAAACCCTAAATCTTCAAAGGCAATAATATTTTGAGTTTAGAAAATAAGTATAATAGAAAAGGGAATGAAGTGAGCTAATTGATAATGAATGATATCATGAGTGTAGTGCATTAATCGCGAAGATGATGTGGAAATACAATATTTATATATTGAAACCCTAAACCCTATAGATGATGATGGTATAACAACCCTCATTCTTGTCTTAGTCCTGCTCATATGAATTTACATGATTTTGCCTTGTTAAGCTTGCATCTGCAAACGTTGATTCGTTTTGCCTAAGTAAAGGTTACTGACTGGTTTTGTGCTATCATGTTTTGCTTAAGTATTATATGCATGCTTTGTTCCTAGCTTTAAGTGTTGAGCCTAGTCTATCTATCCTTGCTGTCTTACGCCTAGGTCACACCTTTGAACCTCTTACACCTAGGCCGTTGTGCATCAACACCTAGGACCATCTTGGAACCACCTTGGTTGACCACCACCTTCACCCTGGCATCTTGGCCGAGATGTGCATCATCTAGACCGAGGTGTGAATCACCTAGGCCAAGATGTGTATCATCTAGGCCGAGATGTTTATCATCTAGGCATTTGAGATCCTTGATCCTTGAACCTTGCAGCCTTGTTATGTACCTTAGCCAGCACCTAGCAATCTTGTTCTTGGACTAATACAACCTAAGCCGAGATATGGCACATCTAGGCCAAGGTGTGGCACACCTAGACCAAGTGTTATCCTTCCTAACCGAGATCAAGGAGACCTTACTTGTCTAAATCCTATGTTTTGATCTGAGATCATTGCCTTATCAAAGTGTCCATGCCACTTTACTTGTTATACCCACTTTGACCTACTATTGTCTTTTCATTTTGGCACCTTTTTTAGGAGATTTGATCAGATAGTGCCACGTGTCCCAAAAGTGGGTATTAGTCAAGTTAGTAGTGAGAAACCTATATCATTTGTCATATATTTTCCTTGTAGAGAGAAAAGCTCTAGGAGGAAGAAGAACGAGTTCTTAGAGTGAGAACTAGATTTCCAAGCTTGATCTTCATACCTTGAACCACTTGATTTGCATTTTAAGGTTAGATTCTTGATCTATTCTTGTTACTCTTTATGTTAAACTAGTCACATTGCATAATCTAGAATGATTCATGAGCCATGCATTGATTTAAAGTTTTGTTTTAGAAAGAGAAAGTGATGTTCTTATGTTCTTGAAGAAAAATCACGTTTGAATCCAAATGTTTGTATCAAGTTCCATGTTCTTGTGTTTGTTTCCATGAAATCTTCAAGTATGGGTACTCAGGTCCATGATTTTGAACTCATGTCATGAAATCTCATATTTTGAATAAGAAGTTATGATTTTTGCATTCATATTCTTCATGTTCTTCAAGGAGGAAACCTAGATTCCCAGACTTCATTGTTTCTCTAAGTGTGGTCATTGAGATCCACTTTTGTCTAGACCTCACACCTAGGCCAAGCATTATATCTCACATTGGCCTACATTGCAAGATCACTTGCACCTTAGTTTATCTTGCATGCACACCTAGGCCGATCACCATACACCTTTGTTGGCACCTCGTAACATCTCGGCAGGCAGCCGCACACCTAGGCCAAGGAGACCACACCTCAGCCAAGAGATGTGGAACCTCGGCCAAGACCTCCTGAGTTCACCCAGCTAGACCATTTCGGCCTAGATCATCTCTGTGCATCCATTCCAAGACCTGGTTTGTACCCAGCATGCTTTTCCAAGAAGAAAAATAGTGATTTGACTCCTAGCACATGTTTTGCTTTGTCTTAACTTGGTTTTGGAAAGTAATGCTGGGATCTTTTCACTCCTGTAAAGTTTGTTTTAAGAGTGCATTGCATAACCATCTTTGAGCATTTCTTCTTGTCTTCTTGAAGTGCATTCGATGGACTTTACTATATGTTTGTAGGTCTTGGATCCTTGCCTTAAAGCCCTACATCCGAAGAGCTATAGTGAGTAGTATTTTTAATAAAGTTATGTTATAATGTTTTGATAAAAGCTTTGCTTTGTTTTGGAAAAGTATTTGATTAAGCATGAATGATTATTGCTTAGCTTTTGTATCAAGTATTATCTTTGTTTTGATGACATTACTAGAAGGTCCTTTCGTCCTAGGGGATGTTAATACATGTAGCACCCACGTTTAAGATATCTCATTTGCCACCGATGGTCATGAACGGATGGGTTTGTCTAATCGATTCTGGGTCGGCCACCAATGATCATGAACGGGTGTGCTTTTGATTCCAGGTCGATTATTCCTTTGTTTTGTCAGGAATGTCATCCTTTGTATTATGTAGATGTTAGTAAACATTCTGAGAAGCTTTGAAAGACTTTGATAGATGAACTTGGTTCATCCCATGTTTTGTTACAAGCTATGATACGTATTGTTTTGATAAAGATCTCGGATATCATTCATTCAAACCTTTATTACTTATATCATTCACTGAGTTTCAACTCAGCTCTTTCCCTTATATATATATATATATAGGTGACGAGCAAAAAGGCAGTGTCGCCTAAGCTTTATGTGGAAGATGTTTTGATTCATGTTTTGTATCATCTTGAAGATTATGCTTCTTAGCTTTATAGTTCATTTCTTTTGTATGTTTTGGCTTGAGAAGCCTTTTGATCAAGATGTAAGATGTAATTTATTTTATGTTGTGTTCAAGTTGTAAAACCATGTTAAGACGTATGTCATTTCATTTGATCTATGCACAGTTTTTATAAACTACTTAGATTTAAATTTTCTTCCGCACATGTATGCCCATATGTATACTCTGTTGTGTGAATCTTTATAAGTTGGCCTTTGGTAATCTCGGATTACTGGCCATCACGACATCATTCTACTAGGAGCAGAATAGGGTCGTGACAGATTGGTATCAGAGCATAAGTTCCTTATAGTACATTTATTCACACACTTTTGGTTCTAAAGAGCATAGGATTTCCCTTAGAATGATGTTAGGATTACATCACATTGTTTGCTGTTTGTGCATTATCTTGGCATGATTATTTGCTACTTGTCTACTTGTCTATTTGTTCATCTTGTTTAAAAGCCACATTTTGCATACTCCTAGCATCATGAGAAGGGGAAAACCTCCAATTAGATGAGATCATTTTGAGGATAGATTAGACAGATTGGAAAGGTTAGTACAAGGTTTGACCCGTGAGTTAAGGCAAGCAAGGCAACAAAATACTAGTACTACCTCTACTCAGGCCAAACAAACAAACGGCCTAAATACAGTTCTACCTCCGCCTTCTCCAGTACTACAAGTGCCCCCACAACCAGCTTTATATAGGGACGACACGTTAACTTTGATCAAAGAATTTAATAAAATGAATCCGCCAAGATTCCACGGGGGTATAGAACCATTGAAAGCAGAAGCATGGGTTCTTGAAATGGAGAAATTGTTTGAGATCTTTCCTAACACTGACGCCCAAAAGGTGTCATTGGCAGCATTCACACTGGACGACGATGCTCGTAGGTGGTGGATGATGATCTGAGAAGGTAATCCAGGTTTGACTTGGGCTAGATTTTTGGAGTTATTCTATGACAAGCATTTTCCCCTTAGTGTCCAAGATCACAAGACCACGAAATTTCAAACTTTGACATAGGGTAACAGAATAGTAGCGGAATATGATCGTGTTTTCACCAAGTTGACCAAATATGCACCTCACATTGTCAATACCGAATACAAAAAAGCTAGAAAGTTTGAGAGTGGACTTCGTGGGCCGATGCAAGACCGAGTTAATATGCTCAACATGCCGACTTACGCCGGAGTATTGGACAAAGCCATCCTGGCAGAAGCTAACTTGAACAGATATCAAAGTTCAGAAGAGAATCAGAGAAAAAGACAAAGTTATGACTATCGCTAAGCACCGTTTGATGCCAAGAAGAAAGTGAATGTGGGTAGTTCATGTAATAACCCGACCCTCGTACATGTTTTTTGATATACTTTCAGTCCCTTATTTTGTGCATTTAAATGCTTCATGTAGAGTTTCATGAGAAATTAAGTTTAAACACATGGATGTTATGATTTGAAATCTGTATCTGTTTAGTAAGGAAAGCATTCGTCACAATTGGATCAGAAATTGAGAGCCTTAGAGGCTTGATAATCCGAAATTAATTTCATATTTGAGCCCAGCAAAATTTTTAGGTAATAATAAGCATTTTTGTGAAATTTCAATTTGGAATGATTAAATTGATTAAATTTTGTCCTATTCATTATATATATATATATATATGTATATGCTTAAGCCATTTGACTCATGAACCTTAAAAACAAAAACACTTCCTGAGAGGGTTCAAAAAAAAGGGGGGGGGGGAATTAGGGAGAAAAGAAGAGAAAAGTCTTTCAAAGGAGGAATTGGAGGAAGATTTAGAGGATTGTGGAGAATTTGACTCAAGGTAAGCTCTTTGAATAAAAAAAGAAATTCCTCTATGTTGTTGTGCTAAATGATTTATGGAGTTTTTATCTTTTGTGTTGAATTGATTTGGAGTTGTATTGAGTGAGAATTCATCTTATTTCCTCAATTATCAAACTTGAACCCATCTATATGGATATATGGTTGCTTATATGTGTGTATGTGTAACGAATTGGAAGCATGGTGGAATTGGGTCATGTTCATAAGTTTTAAACATCAAAGATTCAAGTTATGTTGAGATTGATATATGTTATGATGTCTATTTACATGTTTATGAACCATATTCTAACCATTAAAGAACCTATTTTGAGCCTTGAAAAAGAGTACCAAAAAATGGATTTTTGCTGAATTTTTGAACTGCTTTCTGCCAAAATCGCCGCACGTGCGGGAAACAATGCCGCACGTGCGGGGCTCACAGCCGCACGTGCGGCCCAAACTGCAAAAATTCATTCGCTCTGTTTTGCGTGCTTAACCCTCTGGTATTTTTGAAATTCATGTTTGAAGTTTCTAAGATGCCTGTAAATTCGTTCGAAGTGAAATGATGCAGGAAATGAATTAAGAAAGAAAAAAGAACTAATGTCTAAGTTATGTATGTGTACAGGGCACATTCCAGGAGGGACAAGCACTCCGTTGTGGCATTGTGAGTAGTAGTACGGTAGTTGTACGTTCAATTATCGTTAATGATTCTTAATGTTAACATTCTGTACCTTGCAAGTAATTATGTTAACAATATGTTAATTGGAAAATCTAAAGGCATTATTCCGCAGTACATTTGATTTACTGTTGGTAAAGAATACTAACGTTATTTGTAAGATAGCTATAGGGATTCTTGACGAACCAAGGGTACGTATAAGCACTATGGAATCATGGTATTCACGTATCTCTAAAATCATTCAATTCATAAATGTGCTTATCTCTCATTAGTAATTATCAGGAACGTCCTGTTAAATGATGTAATGGCTACCAGTAGTACTCTGCTAAGTACAAGTCAAATATGGTAACATATTTGAACGAACAAACAAAGGTGTATGCTTCTATATGCTATTAATAGATCAAGTGAACTATGCTATTTCTTAACGAATAATTAGCTAAGACCACGGATTGTTTTATACGTTAATACCTGCTAAGTATTATGATAAACAACGGATTGACTTACAGATGGCTTAACCCAAAGACAGAATTAAATATCGATGACCTTGTCATGTAACCCACATTATGATGTAACCTGCTCTGTCTTTGCTAAGTATACTGTAATGACATGATATAACAAGAAATGTTCTATGTTCTAATATGTTACGTTTTGAAGTAATGAACAGTTGGCCATATATGTAAAGTATTCATGACATCCGTAGCACACGACCCTTACCCGGGGGTAATACTACCGTGTTTTCAAGTATGTTAAAAGTATAGGCATGTTATAAGTTCATGTATGGTACAAGTTTATATATGTTACAAGTTCAAGTATATACAAGTTTACGTATGTTACAAGTTTACAAGTTTAAATCTGTTACAAGTTCATGTATGTTATAAGTTCAAAGATATTACAAGTTCTTAGTACTGAGGAACAAGAATGCTTTATATTGACTTGTTAGCACTATTGAAGTGGCAGGTATAATTAAGTTTGAATTCTGATTTTTGTTTATGAATTAAGCATAATGCATATGTATGAATTTGTTTTCGTTTATGATATGACATGATATGTACGGTTGGTCTGTAAAACCTGTTAATTACTGGAATGGAACAAAGTGCTACTTGGAACTAAGTGCTACATTGTGAGCCACCTCTTGAGTCCATACATATATGAATGAGGCTTATAGCCAATCTGGGCCTATGGCCATTCTATATGATCTATGAGGCCAGAGGCCATTCTGTATTTTCGGTATGGAGCAAAGTGCTGTACGGAACTAAGTGCTGCAATACGAGCCACCTCTAGAATCCGTACGAGCCACCTCTTGAGTCCATACATATGTGCAAGTTATGAGGCCTATGGCCACTCCGAATATGTTATTATAATATGAAACAAAGTGCTACACGGAACTAAGTGCTACGATGTGAGTCACCTCTAGAGTCTGTGTGAGACACCTCTTGAATTCATACACATATGTTTAAGGGCCTTATGCCATATGTTCAAGGGCTTTATGCAATATGTTCAAGGGCTTCATGCCATATTTACAAGGGCTATATACCAACATGTTTAAAAGTTTAATGCTAATATGTTCAAGGGCTATCGCCACTTTGTTCAAGGGCTTAAAGCCATTATGTTTCAAGTCAATATGTTTCAAGATTGGGCCTTAGGCCGTTCAAGAATTAATATAGAATCAATTAACCTTATGCCTCGTTATTTATGTATGCATTGATATGTATTATAATTCAAGTTGAGCATTGAATCGTTTATGTACTATTATTCACTGAGCTTCGCTCACTTTATAGTATGTTTGTTT
The DNA here is from genome assembly GCF_055761805.1 of Camellia sinensis. Classification (NCBI taxonomy): domain Eukaryota; kingdom Viridiplantae; phylum Streptophyta; class Magnoliopsida; order Ericales; family Theaceae; genus Camellia; species Camellia sinensis. The sequence continues at coordinate 73,752,309 of NC_138966.1, read as the reverse complement.
TGTAGGTAATCACTTTGGGAGTCCGTCTTAACCCTTGAAGCCCTTCAGTTGTCAACCTCAGTATGCCCAGGCTCCCAGACCAAGTCTATGCATTTATGTCCAGTTTTGTCAAGATTTTGGCTTGCACTTTAATTATTTATCTAAGGTTAAAATGTATGTATATGACCCCTTTCTATACCAATGTTCGTTTATACGGTCATGTATGTGTATGGGTATGTCTAAAAATAAATGACTCTCACGAATGTGATCCTAGCATGTTAGGTTTAGCTCAATGGATGCTTTTCTGTGTTATTTTATTACATTAAATGCTTTCGTTCAGGCCCCATATGATTTGCATATCAGGTTAAGTGTCCGTTTCTGTATGGGTCATGCCCGAACTTTTAGGGGCGAGTTTGGGGTGTGACAGTTCAAGTCACTCAAATCAGGAAAGTGGCACTAGGCCGACATGTACAAGTTGCAGGAAGCAACATTTCCGAGTTTGTCGTCGGGCATTTGGAGCTTGTTTTGAATGCAGTGAGATGGGTCATCATGTGAGAAATTGTCCCAAGACGAAGACTAATGATGGCAAGAAAAATGAGAGTACCTCAGGTTCTGCACAGAAAGGCAATGTTGGGAAATGACATATGGGACAAGGTAAAGTCTTTGCATTAGTGCCAGGAGACACTCAAAACGCCGAGACCATAGTGTCAGGTATACTTCCTATTTGCTCTGAAGATGCATAATATTGATTGATTTGGGTTCTACACATTCATTTGTATTTGCTAAGTTTTTCGAGAAGTTAGTAGAAACCTTTGGTTATTTGTTATCTGTCTCTACTCCATCTGGAAGAACTATGATTGTTGCATCCATTTATAAAGCATGTGTTGTTGTGATTGAAAATGTTGAATTTTTAGTTGATTTGATGACGTTGAACATAACTCATTTCGATGTTATATTGGGAATGGATTGGTTAGTGGCAAATCGTGCATCCATTGATTGTGTTTCCAAAAGTGTCACCTATAAACCAGCGCACCAAACTGAGGTTACATTTCAGAGTATAGGAGTAGTATTCCCACCTTACTTGATTTCATCCATGAAGGCTTATAAGTTGATCCAAAAAGGATGTCAGGGTTATTTGTGTAGTGTGCTAAGTAATTTGAAAGCAAAAGATTTATAACCAGTTAATCAAACTTGTGGTAGGGTGGCTAAGCTCTAAACCCCCAATGACCACAAGGTTCCAATATACTTAAGAAAAGCTATAAAGAAAGTAAAAGAAAAGCGATCAACTCAAATGTATTGACGGCTACGTCCTAAACACACCAAATCCGTGAGGACTATTACGCTATTATAACAACGAAACTATAGTATTCAACTCATAAATAAAGTGATCAACTCAAGCAGATTGGCGGCTACATCCTAAACACACCAAATCCGTGAGGACTATTATGTTATTACAACAATGAAACCATAGTGTTCAAATCATAATTAATTAAAACATCAAACAACCCATAAACACAAAGAAAACAGTGCTAAAACTAAGAGAAAACAAGAAGAAAAAGTATAAAGAAGCTATGGTTAACCACTAGTAATTAAGCCTAAGGAAGGGTGGCTAACCCCTCCACTTTTTGTAACCTTAATCACATATTTTAGCCCCAAGACAACTAAAAAACAATGTACAAAATAAGAAAAAGAGAGGAAGAGAGTAAAAGAGAAAGAAAAGAAAAGATGCAAAGTTATACCTCTTGAGAAAAGAGGTAATTTCTTAGTTATCAAACTTTAATCCTAACTCCCTCAAGTATTTGAAATATAGTTTGAAACTTTAGCAAAAAGTTTCAAGAACAAGCTCTAATGGTGTATGTATTGTGTATGTATAATTCAAGAAGGTTTGAAGATGAAGAAAGGCTTTGAAGATGAAGGTATGTCTAAGCTCCTACAAATATCTCCTAGAACATTTCTCTAACCTCTAGGTTTAGAAAATATGTCTTGAATTCTCTACAAGAAAGCTTCAAATCCAAGCTTTTATGGGGTATAGAGGATTTAAGGATAGTTCCAAGCTCTCATCAATGTCTAACCCCCTTGGAAGGTTTTTATAACCCTAAAATCTGAGGTGGGAGGTCTTATTTATAGAGTTTGAGATGTTTTGGTTGAAAATATATTTAGAAATGGCGAGGTGGCAAAATCCCGTGCATGGGAACAAACTACTGTAAAACACTTTGTGTAGCGCTAATGAGACTCGGCCGAGTCTTAAAACCCAGGGCCAGTCCAAATAATGAAAGGCTACGTCTAAAAGGCTGAAAGCCGGTCGGGTCTAAAAAAGCCACGATCGGATCTAAACAAACGCAGCGGGTCAAACAAAATCTGCTCTCAAGCCAAACTTCAAATGGACATATCTCCTTTATCCGGACTCAGATTTAGGTGATTTTTTACTCTAAATTGAAACCCCAAAAGTCTACTTTCCAATAGTGGTAGCCTTACATATAAAGTCCAAGTGTACTAAAAGATATGCCTAATTTAGTGAAGGCTATTCATTTCTTTCTTAACGATTTGATGTTCAACCTTTTCCTAAACTAGTTTTCTTCCATCCCCTCCTATTTCCTTCAACTCCAAACCTATAAGATGCTTTTAAAGATTTTTTTAAAGATTTCACCTCCCTTCCATTTATTTTCACTTTGTCCTTACTCGATTTACGGAAAAGTGTAATATTTTAATTGAAATGCGAGCCTCGGAACATCGTAGAAACATTTGAAAAAATATTTGAAAGAGGGTTTTAAGATCTAAAATAATTTGGCCAAAATAGGGCGTAAGGTTTGAGATTAGAGCTTGAATCCAAATTTCTTCGCTAAGAATTCAAAAGATTGCACAGTGTAACTTTCATCATCGGGTGTTAGGAATAAAGCGTCTAAGTCTTAAGGGTGGTAAAAAATAGGGTGTCTATAGTATCATAATTTCTGTCGCGACCCACCCCCGGTACCCAAAGGTTAGGTGTCGCAACCAGTGAATAACTAAGGTTACCAAATGTTAATTCTAAATTTAATAGATTAATAATGCAGCGGAGTAAAATAAAAAGGGTAGCCAAGTATTTATTTTATTTAAACATACATTGGAGTTTTTTTTATTTATTTATATTGCCATAACTAGACTATGTTTACAAATATACAAGGTGCATTACGTCTACTCCAAGTCCGGCCCCACTACTTTCAAAACTTATGAAGACGGGGTTAACAACCCCGCCTTAAGTCTCATCACCTGGAAGTAATAGTTATAAACACATGACAGAGTGAGAAATATTATACTTAGAGCATAAATGTATAAAAGTCACCATGGATAATTATTTAGGCTAAACAGTGAATAGTTTGATTCGAATAAATAAATTATTTTAAATAACATAAATATTAGAAATCATATAAGTAAAATAATTATAACTACGGTACAAAACAGAATAGAGGGTTAATGGATCCATGACAAACAAAGGGTTACTAAAGTGACTATTTAGACAGCCAATGGTTATTTAAGTCCCCCAAGATATGGGATCTCCGTGGTGGTACTTACATATCAAATCAAAATTAGATTTAATAAACAATTTATATCCATGTGTTTTAAACAAGTAGGTAAATAATATATTTGAAATACTATTATAATGTACAAGCAGGATTTACGTAAAACAGTTTATAGTAACTTAAGGTATAATATAACTCATTTTAATATGAATTCCTATTTTACTTTGCCTTTGTTACACCTTTTCTCATTTCTCTTGCTGTTCGTTTGTCTACTTCTATTCTTTCCTAATACATCTCCTATTTATAGGACATCTTGAGCAGAGCTCCCTCCCTAGAAATTAGATTAGGATTAATGTCCACATGGTATTTGCCATGTAGTAGGTTTCTAGAATTTTTTTTTATTTTTATTTTTATTTTTTATGGTTGAGCTTATCTACATCAATTTATTTGACTAATTACATCTTGATCCTAGTTAATATAATAATTACATTATGACTTTATGGTAATGCACAATGACCCCTAATTTTAAATTAAATTAAATTACATTTTATCACATATAATTATGAAATTAAATATACCTCTTTTTTTTTTAGTTGATATTAATACAGTATTAAAATAAATTAAACATTTGGTATGTCACAATTTCGACTTTGGGAATGCTTGAAGTTGTTAGAGTTGATGTATTTCCATTTTTGTGGCAAAAACTAGTTTTAGTCAAAATTATCATTTTTTTGGCTCTTCTTGAGAAACTATTTTTCACCTAGTAAAAGTTGGAATTTGAAAATGTCTATTTCACACAAAATTGTGACCCTTTGAGTTATCTTTTCAACTCCTCTTGATTCACCTTAATTTGATATCAGATGAGAGATATACCCAAAATACAAAAGACTCATGGATGTGCGCAAGTTAGGAGGGAGGCGTCACGAGTTAATGATGGGGAAACCCTAGGGTGAGCTTTCTTGACCCCCAAGGCTCTCCTTGCCTATAAATACACCCCCTTGCCTCCCCTTTTGAAGATTCCCAAGTTTTGAGCAAAATATTGAATATTTTAAGTGAGTTTGAGTTGTAAATGTTAAAGCCTAGCCTCCAAATCCAAGATTCTTAACCCTAATAATACAACAGCAAAACAACTTAAAAAAGTATATCTAAGGTTGAAGAAAATTGATCAATCCATAGCCAAAGCTTGAGGGAAGCATTCAAGCAAGTTTCTCACATTTTTCTTGTGTTCTTCGATTTGATTATCAAACCAGAGTTATTGTTCTTCTTCTTTGTTAATATCCATATGATTTAATCATATTTTTTTTTATTAGATCATGGTTAGGTAGTTTGCAAGCATGTATAATCATATAAGTTGGTAGTTTTGCATGTTTTTCACTTTGTTTTGCATGTTCAAGTTAGATGTATACTTGTTACATGTTTAGGGTAGTTTAATATTGTCATGCATATAAGCTTTTTTAATCATCATGTAATATTCAACATGTTTGTTTTTATGTGTTAGTTGATTTTATTTGCATCAAAATTATGTAGAACCCTTAAACCGGGCTTAGGTTCATATTGTATGTGTTTAGTAGCATATTTAGAATCATTATATTTTATTTAATCATATTTTGCATGGCTTGACACGTGGTGGTGGCATTTAGGTAATTCTCCTATTCTTCATAGCATATTGCTTGTGTTTGTGTATTGTTCTTTAAATAATGCAAGTTTTATGATTTTTGATGTAAAATTGGATGTTTTGGATGTTTCCATAATATTACTTAGTTTAGTTCATGTTTATGGCCATATAGCTTTTAAAGTCTCTTTTTAATGGAAAATCATTTTTATTAGTGAAAATATGACTTTCTTCATTGAATCTAAATTGAATGGTGTTTATTTGTTCAAAGCACCTATTTTTAGGTTTAGTAAAGGAATTAGGGTTAATAATGAGTTTTGTGGAATAATTAATCATTAAATCTCATAAAATAAAAGATGAGTAGAGGCCAATCACTTGATTGGGCAAAAGGAAGTGCATCAATTAATGACACTACTAAAAAAAATACTTTTTGCAACTGCCACATGCCGTCGCAAAATTTTTTTTGCAACGGCCTATGCAACGGCAAATGAGGGATGCAAATATGGGGTGGCAAATACTTTTTGCAATGGCAAAGTAGCGGCCGCAATTATTTACGACCGCCTAACCTACTTATTGTGTATGTTGTTTTGCCGTCGCAAAAAACAAAAATTTGCTTACTGTGCTTTAGCGACCATCTTATTATCGTTGCAAATAGTCTTTAATGGCATTTGTCACAAATAATTATTAATTATAAAAATTATTTATGCATTTGTTTCAACAAAAATATCAATTGAAAGTACTAAACAAATTTTTTTTATATGAAAAATAACATAAAATTAACAAATTAATTTAAACCTATAATAGAAATATCAATCCATATTTTCGTATATATATATGCCCTATACATCTCATTGTTTACTGTAAAATAAAAAAGAGTAAATTCAATTGTTTACTGTAAAATAGTAAAAAATTTAGAAAGAATTAAAAAGAATTCTCAACATAAGTTAGCATGGAAGCCTAATCTTTTCAGCAAGATCAGCACACAAACTAGTACTTGTAGCCATTGACCTAATCTCCCATTGGCCATTCTATAAATACCAAATAGTAGTTAGCGTCAACATAAAAAAAAAATACACATTCAAAAACCAAAATTTAAAAAAAAAAAAAAAAAAAAACAGAGCATAATACAGAGTTATCATGAAAAATAAATAAATAAATAAAAATGCAAACAGATGGGTTATCATGAGCATACGACTTCTTTTTGCCGATTACTATAGTATTGTTGGTGCATGACCTTCAAATCATAATTACCTGCATACTCAATAATAAAAATTATATTTATATAAAAAAAGAAAAAGAAAAAGAAAAAGAAAGATGAACTTAGTACAATGTAGGCACATTTCAATACATCAATAAAAGAAGAAAACTAATAAATATTGCGTCAAAGCTGAGGGCAACCCAAGACTCCATAAGGCAGCCATCTTTCTTCCAGCTTGTGACCAAATGCAAAGAAAACTAATGACTAACAATTGGTAGACAAGATCAAAAGATTCAGGATTAATCCAAGGAGTATAAATGGTCTGAAATTCAAACACTATCAATGTAAAAGATGTTAGTTGCTAAATGAAGCAAGATAGTTGATGCACTAAAAGAAATGCTTTTACACTTGTGAACCTGAAGAGTCATGAGATAACGAACAACAGAGCAATCTTACATGAATAGTTATTCAAAGTAGTCAATAAATGCTCGAGTTATTTTGGTAGAACAAAAGGTCAATGGGAATTATTCAATTTACGACCTCTATTCATGGTCATCAAGTTAAACTATAACGAGAATGTGTTTGATCTGAAAATGCACCATTGTGAATACAAAGTTAGTTCACAAATTGAGCTAGAAACAATATTCTTTTGAATAGAAAATTGGCAATGTGATTCTACTGCAAGGTCACTCATTTTGGAAAGAGAGAGAGAGAGAGAGAGAGAGAGAGAGAGAGTATTACCAAAAACTATGCAGCGACAACATCAATCCAAAAAACATGTTAAAAACGATGGGAATAAAATATTTCAATGTTATAAATAGAATAGAGCACCAACTTGGAAAGTTAGAATTCCAATTCTCAGATTCTTAGCAAGTGAGGGCTCTGTAATATAAAATGTAGTATCATTTATTGAATTGATTTTGCAATCCACAATATGTCCTTGAGCAAGGATTTATTTGCAATATGCATTAATGATTTGGTTCTGTGTAAACAAGGATTTACGCGATGCAAATTCAACTTATCTAATCAATTGATTTGGAGTTTACCTCTGTATCAATAAGAACCAGCTTTAGAAACTTTTGCCACTAGTAAATCCAATTCTTGGATAAGCCTTCTCAATGATCGTTACATTGACTGTCTATTATCTTCTTTATAGAAAAACATCCTTGATAGTTAGTTGATTAGGCATGTTTTCCTTGCAAGAATATAAAGCTATAACTGTAAAGGTTTGGAAATAATTACAAAGATGCTACATGGTTTACAGTAAAATGATTCTATTATTATATATCAATGAATAACACATACCAATTCTCTTAGAATAACCATGATGTTTCTGCACAATAATATCATGCTCTCTATACTCTACAGCCTCATCATCCTCATGGCATTGCAGCAACTTGAAAAGCAGTAGGAGGATTATAAGCGCGAGGATCTACAAATGGATCAGCGCGAACAAATATATGATGAGTGTCCAAGTCAGCAACCATTCTCAAACTTCTTCAAAACACCAAATATGGAGTTGAAGCCATAATAGCAATCAAAAGGGTAATGATGTGTGGATCCAAGTTAACTAAAACTCATAATTTGTTCTGCACTCCATGTTCGATGTCAAAAAATAAAGCTGCTAGTAGAATGGTTTACTCCTAAGGATAAAGTTGATTGATAAAAAGATAAGCTAAACCTTGAACACGAAAGATAGGCTAAACCTTGAACATGAAAGATAGGCTTAACCTTGAACACGAAAGCTGCAATTATTTAGTGAGCATTTCCATATAGAGGAATTATGCGGATATAAACAAACAATAAGGAATGTCATAAGCAAATTTTTTAATAATCAACAAACTTTAGAAACCTCATTATGAAGCATGTATAAGCATGGTATTATCAATTCTAATGCATCACACTAACCCAATCACACTATGGTCCAAGTCTGTTTCAGTATATGAAGTTAACTCTAGAGTTAGTATGGTACGCAATATTGGTGTGGTAGTAGATTACGTCTGAGTTCTTAAAAATGATGCCACTTGGCAATATAATTGAGAGCTCGATATTTGTGTTGTAGATCAAGGATACAAGACAATTCATAGGAAATACGTGCTTTCAAGTAAAAATACAATAAAGTGAAGAGCATGTAAAGGTTGCAAGTGTTCCACCTCTAGAGCATCATTCTAACCTTTTCAGCTTCACCTAACCAATTTGCTTTAGATAAAATGGAAATGTATTTTTTAATGGAACATTAAAAACAAACAACAGTGCTTCATTAGGTGCTCCAAGCATTGTATCAACACATACAATTGTCATTTGCTCAAGGCTTTACTTCCTTCAAATCAATCAAAATATAATTATTTTGTCAACATAATTAATAATAGCAAATATTCATAACATGTTAAAACAAAAAGGAAACCACTGGTGTGTCTCAACTCTTCCCTATATGAACGGATGTATGCATGTACATGTAAACATTTTTTATGCACATATCAAACAAATAATGCACAAGTAGAAAAAAGTTGCAAAAAAAAAAGAAGAAAAAAGAAAATCATAAATGCATTACAAGCTTAAGATTTCAAGCTGGACTCAACTTCGAGGAGCAAAAACAGTTAGAAGAAACATACATCATTTCAAACAAGTCCTGCCAAATGCTGGTTCAAATCAAAGTTTTTTTTTTACTCTTTGAAATCGATGAATTTCAAATTCTAGGGCTGAAAATCAAATTTATTGCCTTGAACAGTAGATCATTTTCCATCTTTTCTGAAATAATAACAATCTCAGCATAACTGACAAAATTGAATACTAATCCAAAAATGCATTCATGCTATGAAGTTACTGATATTGCTTGATTTCCAATTCAATATTCAACTCGAAGGAACAACAAATCAATCAAAAATCAAACTCGCAATCCTTCTTTAATTTTTTTTTTGGAAGATAAAATTGAAATGAAAAAAAAAAGGAACCTGAGTGAGTTGGGAGATAAAAGAGTTGTGATCGTGAACATCGAAAGCAAAAGAGCAACGATTGATGCTACTAAAAGTGGAAGAGAAGAGGCTGAAGTTGGATTCGACGGTGAAAATGACAGAATCGGCTGATCTCTGCTGGTTCTGATCATCAAATCCTAGTAGCTCCGACATTGTTGTTTGCTACTTCTCATCACAATCTTAGAGAGAGAAAGAGAGATCTGAGTTTGTGAATTGTTAGGAAATGAAAAGTGAAAGTGAAAAGGGTTAGGCATAGATATAAGAAAAAGGCAAAATAAATATAAAAAAAAACTCCAGTGTGCTGTCGCAAATATTATTTTTTACGATCGTTAAACAATCAGTCGCAGAAAATTAGTTGCAATAAGTCACTTTTCTAGTAGCATGACCTTCTCATTTTGTACCTGAGTTCCTGATGTTTGGTTGTGATGGATTAGTGCATATACTTAGTTTTCATTGTTAAAGATTCCTTAGTTTTCCTTAAAAATTAAGTGGCGACTTTTGAAAGTAAACTGGTACAACATTGGATAGAAATGAGCCTAATACCCAAAAAGGCACAACATCCGTAGTAATCAAGGTACATATTTATATACAGTTAGTATAGTTTTTATTTTTTATTTTTTTCGCGTGTTTTTTTTGTTGTTGCCGGATTTTTGTTCCTGTTCCTATCTTTGAGACTACTAATTTTTGTAGTTTCATGTTGTTTTCATTTCATACCTATTTCTTTTAGCTTTTGCGATTGTTCACGCTGAAAATGAAGAGAAATGGTTGTGGTTTTTAAGGCAGTTGTTGAAGGCTGTTGGTTCGAGTCAGAGATTGACCTTTGTGTCTGACTGTCAACATGACTTGCTAGATGCTCTTGTAGTGGTTTTTTCCAATGCACATCATCCATATTGCCTAAATCATTTGAAGCAAAATTTGAGGGACAAATTGATGGGAGTTCGTTTTGAGTTTAAAGAGAATTTGGTGAAATTGTTGACTAGATGTGGTTATGCACGGAGTGTTGCTTCTTTTTATACCATATGCAGAAGTTGAGGCATCTTGTAACACCAAAATATTTTTTGGCTCATTTTATAATTGCCAATTCTTTATTATTATCCAATTTCATGGCATAAGGTGAGAATTAAAGAGAATAAAGTAACATACAACAATCCATAAGTCAAATATACATCTCTTTCTCATTAATCTTCTCATATGAGTTACATCCATGTATTACATCCTTAGTGTTCAAATTAAACAATACATGTGGAATTTAAGAGAAAAGAGAAATACAACAAAATGCCCTATGGACTTACACCTTTCAATGCTATGACCTTGATTACAAGAATTGGAACACTATCCCAAATAGGTAAGGTAGGTAGTTGTAGATAGTTAAGACATAAAAAATGAGCTTCCTACTCCAGCAAAATCTCCACTAGCTCTTCAACGGGGTAGAGGCACATCATCATAACTAGTTGAATGTTTGTCCATAAGAGGAATGAGCAATGATGCCCAGTAATAATACAGTTAACAATGTATGTAACTATTTGATATGATTGTGATAATGAGAATGCAAATGCTATGATAAAATCCATAATTTTCTTCCTTAATGAGTGATGCTAAGGATAAGAGTGATTTTCAAGTTCATCAGGCCATGTTTTTGCCTTCGTTTGCTCACCTCATAGGCATCACCACTAATAACATAGCTAAGTTATAGGCTTTATGCACCGGCCTTCAACTATCATTGAATGGTAACTACAAAAACTTGATTATCGAATTTGATTTTCTTAGCACTTTGTATGCTCTACACAAGCAATAGAAAAGGATCCACACACATAAAGCTTTTCCTCTATGAGATTACCTACAACTTATGTAATTCAGGTTGTTGATATTCTAGTGAAAGTTCTAGTCACCCTTTTCTTTACTAGGAGGATCTATAATCACCCCCCTTAGTTTTTAGCATAAAGGACCAAAAATTAAAGAGAAGAAACCTCCACACCTTTATTGACCTATCTGACTTTTCATATGTCCTTGCTACGTTAAATCTGTATGTTTGGTTCTTGGGGTTCACTCAAATTTGGGCTGAAACCAATGAGGTAATGAAAAAGAAAGAAAAAGATGAGAGAGAAAGGTCACAGGGACAATTGTTCACCAGAAAAAGAGGTCGATGGCGGCCAAAAGCACTGCTGGTGTTATAGACGAAATATAGGACCACCCATTTCCCCCGAGAAATGAAATATGTGGTGTGAGAAAAGAGTACTTCGTACCCTCATCAGACCTTTCTCGGGGGATCACTGAAAAAAATGGGAAGAGTGTCTGAAATTACCAAAGGATTGATTTATTTTTTACTTGAACAAGCACCAAAAGGCAATCTTTAGTTTTAATAAACCTTCAGTGGTGTATTTGTAATTTGTCATTTTTTAAAAATATATATACTTGCCCCCACAGATTTGAATCCTAGGTCCATCTCTGTGTCTAGCTTGGATTCTATGGTTTGTGCTTTGGAGAAATGTCATTGTGCTCAATCTTGTTACAGGGAATGAGAGTATTGTGTTACTAACTGTCCTTCTGTAAGACCATAATAAAAACACAATTTTTGGTTTTTTTTTTTTTTTGTTGTCAAATTTGATATTTAGGTTTTTCCATGAATGGTTTCTAAAATCATATTTGGCTCTAGGTGTTCTACTAGTTAAGTTTCACTTGATCATCTTGAGAAAGATGTGAGAGAAATTAAGACAAAAAAGAAAAAACATAATATATCATAACCATTTTCAATTTATATCGAACTAGATCAAGAGTGAAAACAAGATAAATTAACATACACATGAATAGATTATCAAACCTAGGTTAGGGATTTAATTGATAAAAACATGGATGACTACAAAAGTATTTAAAAATAAATAAATAAGAAGTTCAATGGTTGTCTTGAGTTGAGGACAAGGAAGAAGCTCATATGTTGCAATTTTTGAAAAACAAGGTGCACTTTCTTTCCAAATAGTTCGCATAGCATAGAATGGCCAAGTAGCCAAAATTCTAGATTTAGAACCAAATAGGATAGCAAACTAGAGGGAGATAGAGACATTTAGGAGAACAACACCTTCTCTAAGAGCCTAAACAAGCATAGCAGTACAACCAACAAAACCCAGGCAAGCTTTATCGTGCATCAAATTGTTGATTAGATGCTTTCATTTGGATGAGACTCTTTTCACTATCAAGCATCAGCTGTGTCATCAGTAGCATCCAATAAACAAGGTATCACACCATTACAACATGTTGATTAGAAAACAACTCAAGTTATAACCAGACAAACAATATGAACCTAATGTGGACTACAGATAAATTTCATAAAGTTATAGAGAGTACTGTACCCAAGAAAACAAACTAAAATAAGAGAGTTGAGCTTTAACAAGAAAAATTGTACCATAAGATCTTGATCAGATGGTTAACACACAAAATCCATGTCAAGAAAGAAGAACAAGAAACTGCACCTCAATGAAGTACTCATGGACAGTAGCCTCAAACAAACAAACAATTTGCAATACTTGTACTCATTAAGTCAATGGAAATGCATTCAATTCCTTTATCGTTAGAGATGAAACCCTTTTAATTGATCTTAGAACATTGGTTGGTGCATCATTTTGTTGGGAGACTAGAACCTTTGGGTATTTTGTTGTTGGGGCTTCATTTTAGACTTTTAATTTTCCCAAAATAAAGTTCAAATGAGAGAGTTATGTCATTTTTGTTGTTAGTTCTCAGCACAATTCACTCGAGGGCACGCTTTGTCGCTCAAGTGGTCTTTTGACCTTCATAGTTATAAGTTTTGGGACCTGAGATATTACATTATTGATTTGTTTGCTCAAGCGGCGCTCGAATGGTCTATTCAAATTTAGCACATGAAAAACTATTTTTCAATCAAATTTGTGGACCCTAGACTACTTTTTGTACTTGCAATAAATATAGGCTTCATTCACTCTCTTTTTACCCACTTTTTCACACACACTCTCTCTAAACTCTATTTTCTCTTCTTTCTCTCTAAAACCCTCACCAAACCACACAAATCCTTCGATCTACCTCATTTCGGTTTATCTCCTCGCCTTGGTTATTTGAGTTGGATTACAGCATGTCGAAAGCTTCAATCTAATCGGAGAGGATCGATATTTCATAATTTTTTGATTTTTGATACGTTTCTTCTTCTCTTCTCTCTTGAGGTAGGAATTTTCTTAACGTAGTACATGTATTTTAGCTTTGTTATGTGCCATTTTGATAGTTAAAGATGTTTGGAAAGTTGAGATTTTGATTATATTTGTACTAGTGCAGAAAATTGGGGATTTTTTTTTAATGTTTACCAAACTTTTCAATTGGTTTGCCCGTGGTTGTATGTGATACATGAATTTGAGAGATTTACATTTAAAATGAGAAATTCCCAAATTTTCCAAAACCCTAGAAGTGTTAAGATTGAGAAAATTGATTGTGACTCATTGAATCTTTGGAAATTATGAGTATTGGATATATTGAGACTTGGTGAAATTATGAGATTTTGGAAGATCATATTCTCTTTTTTTGGAAATGTTGAATTAAGCTCTATATATTGCCTATTTTGGAATATTGAGTTACAGATAATTGTTTTGGCAATCAATGGATGATTGCATTGACTTGTTGTAGAAAATACATAAGAATTAAGAAAATTGAAACAATTGCAACGGCATACATATCATCAACATTCCGTGCTTTCATGTTTTCAATTTGTATTGCATTTTGAGAAATGCATTATTTTGGTTCATCGTGAACTTTCGAAAATGTTGAGAAATGGGGTAAATACATTGGTAAATCCGGTTAGGGGTGTAATTGTTGAGAACTAAGTTGGCTTGAGGACCATGGTGAAAGTCTTAAAACATGTGTGGAGTAGGTTTCAATTTCCTTCTGGTTAAGAGTTAGTAAAGTAATATTTGGTAGTGCTCTAAGATACTACTAGCAGACACGTACTTAGGGACTGCTAGAGTCGTATTTACCACTCTATGTTTTGTTGAAAAGAAAGCTCTTTGATTGGGTTATATTTTTGAAAAGTTGTAGCTTGATTTTCGTGTTCCTTTCGAATACGATAGCCCTACAGTTCGAACTCTCGTGGTTTTGAATCTAATTTCACAAGTGTAATATGAAATAGATAAACACAAATAAGTCCAAATCTAGCAAATCTTTTGGAAAATCGATTTTAAATCAAAATGCCAAAAATAGACTGCTTTGCCAGATTTCAAAGTCGCCACCTAAATATTTATGAGAAATTTAGGAAACCCGTGACTCGTGCCAAAGGCCACTTATCTGTCATCACCAAAGTGTCTTAGCTCGGGAACTTAGGTACGAGAGGCGAAGGTCATGAATTGAGCACCGCACTCGCCTGATCAAAGATCGGTCTCTACTAATCATGATGTGATTCTTATTTATAATATATGCTCTTGTTCCAATTTATTTATGCTAATTTACTATATGATGCACACAAGTATAGACTAATTTGCAAAAATTGGAACACATTGATTTCATGTTTGTTTTGAAAAGTGTTGGAACATGTACCACTTGAAAAAGTGATCTCATATGTGCATTCATCAAATTATCTCAATTCAAGCAATTAGTCCTCATCCACAGGCATTCAAATGGGTATATCACTCAAGAACTTAGTCTTATGGTAATCATGCTTGATATGACAACACTAACACTCATGCAATATGCTAAAGCAATAAGTGCTCAAGGCAAGCCAAAAGAGATAAAATAGTTAAGAAAAATGCATGATCCTAAAAATGCAAGTGACTTAATGCAACACATGCAAAAATGCGATTAAGAGGTTCGATTGTCTAATATGTCATGTGAATCACTTTGATAGCATGCAGTAACGCACGTATTCAAGGAAGAAATAATGACAATGCCATTAGAATAATCAACCGAACCTTATGCATGCAAGACAAATGGATGCAAATCATGAAAAATGCTAAAAGAAACATGATGCTCTACACTATCTATCATAAGCGGGGTAATAAAAAGGAGAAAGACGTGGGGTTAGAAGATATGCACATTATTACAAGTTTGGCCTCGCGCAGGAGGGTCCAAATGAATGTCCTAGCTAATTAAGTTGATTATTACAACACCACAAATTAACTAACTATTCTAGCTAATTAATTAATTACAACACAAAAATTAACTAGCTATTCTAACTAATTAATTAATTACAACACAAAAATTAACTAGCTATTCTAACGCATTAATACAAGTTAGAATTAAACTAACTAATTAGCCACAAAATTGAATTAATTAACTAAGGGATTAATTATTACAAGTCCACTAATTTAAGTACTACATTCTACTATTACAACATTATTTTAATGGGCCTCGAGAAACGAGGGATAGTTCATGCATGGATGCAGATTTCTACTCGAAAATGCTCTCTATTCTACTGCCAGAATGCTTCTGTTGCACAATCAAAAAATTACACTATGGTCCGATCATGCGATAGATGCACGACGTGGTATGATAGTGCGATAGATGCACGATGTGGTGAGAACGTGCGATAGATGTACGATGTGGTAAGATCGTGCAATAGATACACGATGTGGTATTATTGTGTGATAGATGCATGATGTGGTAAGATCGTGAGGTAATCGAAAATCAGTACGATGACAACACATGTTCTATGCAACCTAAGATGTAATGCAAGTTCTATGCAAACAGGATGGGTAGATGAGTTACGATGTAATGCGCGCATGCAATGTAAGAGGTATATAAGAATGCACATTCTATGCAAAAGATATGTGAATCGAAAAGAAAGACAAAAGCGATGTTCGCCAACGACCTCCAACTTACCACTTGGAGGTTCTGCAAAATGCGCAAAAAGGATACAACTTGCTCACTTTTGAAATTGGGGCACATTCATGCATCAGAGACATAATGGGATTCAGAACGATGCAATTGGAATACAAGTTCAAGATTTCTGAAAACTAAATCCACTTCAAGTACCTCAATCCTTCTTCCCAGATGTAAAACAGGACCTTCCATACACTGTCTGGGGAAGAGAGTAACAAAAACCAGCACTGGGTCACAAATGGAGCCGGCTGGCCACAAATGGGTGTACGGCCGGCCACTTGTGGCAATTCAAGGGCAAGTCCATCCTTTTGCCTCAAGTTTTCTTTAAATCACCACCAAACCTCATTTGGCACACACCCACACCACTAAAATCCTTCTCTCTCTCTCTCTAGCTGTTTTCTCTCTCTAGATTTGTGTTTTGTACGCATTTTCCAACGCCCCACGCAAACTTTATTCATAAAACCTCTTTGGTCCTCTACACTTTGAACCGATTAGATTTTGTTTTAGTTCATTTTTTTCTGAGTTTCAACACTTTGGACTCATTTCCCTTGAGTTTTTCTTGTGCTCCGCGAGTTTTCCTGGATTTTGACTTTTTCTCTCATTTTCTCTCTTAGGGTTAACTTTTTCCAAGTTTTCTATTTTTTCTCCATTTTTTTTTTATTTTCTACCCATTTTTCACCCACTTTCCAGATGGCAGATGATGTCCCACATGACGGTGCCCCTCCCGAGGTACCTATGCTTCCACCTATAGCCGAGGTAGAGAAGCCAGCAGTTGTCGAGGCCGGTGGGGTGGCGAAGGATATCGCTGTCGATTTTGTGGCAGAGGTAGAGGCAGAGGCAGTTTTCCCAATAGGGCCCGAGCCCAAGCTGTTGCCATTGAGGCTAAGACCATTTAATCTGGCCACTTACCAACTACAAACACATGTGATGGCCCCCAACAGTATGATGTGGTTTGATGATTTTGTCAATGGTGTGCTAGAGGATGTTTTGCTGAGGGAGTGGACGTCCCACATTTCTTACGGCGCTTCTGAGGGACAATTTGCTTTCATGCACTTTACCTGTATAGCCATTTCATCATTGCATTTCACCTGATTATCTTTTTATTAATTTCATCACTGTCTTTCATCTGACTGTCTTCGATTCTTTCCTTATCACAAGAGGACTCTTACTCCTGGAGAGGTTACGGGACGGTGACAACCAGGGACTGGTATCACGAGCTTCCGCCCCGAGTCTGCGACCTTGTTGATGAGGCAGGCTTTGGTTTATTCTGCATTGAGCTCTCACACCACATGGCCAGTTGGGCATTACTCGGAGTGTTGGTGGATAGGTGGTAGGACACCACCAACTCCTTCTACTTCTCTTCCGCTGGGGAGATAACGATGACCCCCTACGATTTATAGATGATCACCAGCTTGGGAGTAGAGGGTGATCCGATCCCCTTTGATATGGATATGGGCTAGTGGAAGGCGACTTGGATCTACATGCTTAGATTGAGCCCACCTTTATACAGGCCAACTATGGTCAGATACAGCTGGTTCTACGAGCACTTCCATAAGAGTCAGCCCGAGACACAGGAGGAGATAAAGTAGTACACCTAGGGCTTCTTGATATACCTTCTTGGTACCACCTTGTTTGCGAATAGGTGGAATACCGTGGGCTTGTATCTGTTGAGCGCCTCGATTTTATGACTGGGGTGGAGCCGGCCTTGCCACCCTTTACGGCTACATGAGCTCCAGTTTCGGCATTAAGGAGAACAAGGTTGGAGGCTATTGGAGAGCCTGGGAGGTACACATCTGTCCATGCATTTTCTGTTTGCTTCTTATGCTTTCTATTTTGCATTTTCTACTTTACATTTGTCCATGAATTGTGCTTTCTACTTTGAACTTTCTACTTTATATCTGTCCATGCATTGTGCTTTCTGCCATGCACTTTCTGTTTACTATCTATTCGCACATATGGATTCACACTTTATCCTTGCCTTACAGCTCTGGGTCTATGCTTAGTTCCCGACCCTCTTCCCGTACCAATTGAGGAGATAGCATCGGTCGTGCCCTACTCTCGATGGTATGATGGCAGGTGCTGGCACCGGCACCGCGATGACAAGAAATTCACTTACTTCTGTTGATACTTTGACAAGGTAGTAGCCCGCAACGTAATCTGAAACCCACAATCATTTCTTCTTTCCATTGCTACTGCTCTGATTCATATTCTAACAATTGACAGCAACTAACAACTTGTAAAATCTCCCAAATCACGTGGTAGCCATGGACGATGATGCCAGCCAGAGTTAGGGACCAGTACGCTGGGGCTTGGTCTACCTCTCGGTACCAGATCTTGCTAGAGGGCATGTTCTTCCGGGCTTGGTTTCTAGGCAAACATTTCCTATGCCAGACCATAGGCCTACCTGCCTCAGTTATTCCTGCTCCGCCTCGAGCATCTATGAGGTCAGCTGATAGCCTCTCAATTGAGGCTATTATTCAATTCATGGCAGGGCAGGATGCGGACTACTTCCAGCGAGACGGAAACTACACAGCATTCATCAGGACTTACCTCATGCCATCCTTGATTGAAGTTCATGCCGGCGATGTTGCGGATGTCCTCTCTGCTGGGAAGGTTGCCTAGGAGGCCAAGGCTAGTGTTGGAGAGGCCCCTCCCATTGTCTATGCAGCCGATTGGTCGGCGATTCCTACCATAATTCCTTATGGGCGACCAAGCGAGACGACCTATCAAATCTCGATAGAGCCACCGGAAGCAGAGCATGGATATGTCAGAGCCTCGGCGCACCTCAAGTACGGACCACACTTAAAAACTTGCATCTCGTATTTTCCCTTTCAAATACTGATTATTCACTTCACTTACAGGCGCCACAGAGTACACAGAGGGCCTCCTTCAGCTGGTTTTTTCTCTAGTTCACATGTTGCACATGAGGGAGATGTTGCTTGCTCTGCACAGTATCCAAGTATATTTTCCTCCTTCTCGTGCATTGCATTGTTTCCCACACTGCACTAACATGCCATACTCGCACAGATATACTGATATGCATTCTGGCGCTGCCTCACACTACACTGATGCACTACACCTATGTTAAATCTGGCTTCTACACGATACTCATACTGCATGCTATATTCTACAACATACATACTATGTCTGATACTCTGATATTTTCTTTCTAGGTTCCACTTGCATCGAGGGTACCAGCGGTAGCGGTAGCACCGACGGGACCTCCTCCAGTGGCAGGGAGGAGAGGTAGGCAGGCCCCAGCACATGGCCGAGATGATCATCGAGATTGAGGCAAGGGTAGAGGTGCTCAGGGTATGAGCATTGAGTCTGAGGAGACCTTCCCTTCCTCTGAGCCAGTTTTGAGTGGGGATGATACTGTGACTAGCGACACCGAGGAGGAGGTGAGTCGATGCTTTGAGTCGTCTGAGAGCGAGGATGATGATGCTGACTCGGGGTCACGGAGGCAGGAGGGCGCCGATGCTAGCTCTATATCAGAGAGTGGAGATAACGATGCCAGCTCTAGGTCGAATTCCAATTCTGATAGCGGCGCTGATGGAGAGAGTGCCCCTGAGTCCCCTCGGAGGAAGATGACAAAGAGGGCCTCTCGAGCTTGATGCGGCTGGTGCAGTTTTTTGTACTTTTTGCTTAGCTTCTTTTATTTTGGTAGCTTAGCACATGTATAGCTTCAGATAGGTCTTTACTTTTTCTTTTGAAAACTTGTATTCTCTCTTTTGTAAAAACTATGATCAGGGTAAAACCCTGCAATTTTATAAAAAGAAATTTGTTTTTGCATCATGAGCACCACACTTGCATAAAAATGAAAATGGAATTGAATTTGAAACTAAAACTGCTTGTATTTGAATGATGTTCTTAATCGAATAATGAGCTGACCAACGACCAAAATACAAAATATAACTTGATAAACGAAAAACAAAGTAAACACAACCTAATCACAGCTATTTACACTTGCTAAAAAAACAAAACACTCAAAACAAGACCTCAAACATAACACCCCGAACAGAAACACAGTGCCTAACTACCAGGCCACCAATAGTGGACAACCGACCACTAAAGGGGACGGCCGGCTAGTTGTGGTGGTTTATCAGGTGGCTGACAGCTAGCATCCACTCACAGCCTTATCTTCTATAAAAGATCTCCTTTCGCAATTTCTTTGACAAAACCTCATTTTTTCTGTTGTTTCTTCCACAAATGGAGATATTCCTTGCCGAGACACTTAAAGACTGGATAGCCACTTTGGATGGCACGAAAAAGGTAAATTTCTAAAGTTTCGGGATAAACACGCTTTTTTCCGTTGAGTTATACTTCACCTTGTTTCCCGTTCCTCCATGCCACCATCCGATGTTAGGACCCAATTACACATGTATTTCACTTCGGGGCACAAGAAATGTGTCTAACTCTCGAAGAGTTCCAAGCATTGATGGAATCCCAGCGTGACGAGGAAATCATGCCTCAACCCTATTTTGGCCATGCCTAGGTTTTGGGACGGATGCATGGGTTCACTTTGCATGAGGCTCGATCTTTGGCTCATGACAAAGAGCTAGATATACCCGACTTGATTCATCGGTTTTCTGACATCGGCAATAGATGTGAACTCTGGCGAGTTTATCGGTAACATGCCCTCTGTTTATGTATGCTAGTGCACTTTCTTCTTTCCCCTAGCTATGGCGGAGCCAACATTAGCTGATTGAAGTGGTCCAATGCCTGAAAGAGGGTAAGAGTTGCATTGGTCTAGCCCCGACCAAAACTCTGATGGGTTTAGATGTTTTTCATAGGCGAGAGACTACTCGGTTCGCAAGAAGCCCACTGCTACTCCAAGTATTGTTTTCCATCCTTTCTTATATACAGCTCTCACATCACTCGGCACTCATGCTCTATTTTTCTCTCTAAGCCCTTTTCTTTACTTTTCTCTCAACGTACATCTCTCTATTCTTTAATCTCTTTTATTTTTCATCCCTTCCCATGTATGGTTAATAGATAAGTTGAAAGTGGTGAACCCTTGCCCTGTGTATTCAGCCAGAGATTACTTTTTCGTCAACAGCTGGTGGATGGAGAGATGGTGGTGCAACTGGATGTGCAGTAGATCTACACCTGACATCACCTAGCGTTGCCCCTGGCTTAATTTGGCTGAGATGAGCTATAGCATGTCCCGACAACTGGGCATATAGTTGATTGGCCTCACGTACTGCTTGTTCAACTTCCTTTTTTGGTTCAGACGCCAATTTGGATATGATCAAACTTGTCTAGAAGAGAGGGTGGAATACCTAGCTTCATTTCCCATTTGTGGTTCACACTTGCCTCAGTACCTCACTTCTTAGAGGACGAGAGAGCTTGTGGCCCTTTGCCCCTAGCTTCAGTTATGCCCTTCCCGGCGAATGCTTGGCTCGGCTTGAAGACGAAGCACAGGTCGAGCCAACTTTGACTGCAGATACTTTCACGAGCACGAGGAGAGAATGCAGGAACACCTGACTCACCTATGCCCCTAGTTTATTGTTTTGACCTTTCTATTATAGTTTTATGATGTAAAAGCAACTTCGATTTAAATTAGAGAGTTAGAGAATGTACTTTGTGTTGAAATCAGTGGAATTAAAGTTGCGAGTACTAAAAATTTTCCTTTTGATCCCAAAATGGTCTAAGTTATAAAAGGCAAACTTTGAGAAAAATCAACTTCTATTAAAACCTTTCACAACCATTTTCGAAAATGATCACTGTCTGACATGCACAGAATCAGCCCTCAAGATGTACATCTCCGAATCATCAGGTCACAACTGCCCATAACTGTATCCACCATACTCGCCCTTCTGTCGAAATGAAGATCACACAACTGAGCTAACTGATAATAGAGAAAGATGACCTGACCAAATAAACGAATATGACAGTTGAGTTAGAGATGGTTATGGTCGAACTTCAGGATGAAGTTGCATACGTATCCTAAAGATGGAAATCAGGCCTTACGTAGTTCAGTTCAGGTTCACTTGAGTATTAACTCTCTCTTTTTGCGCTCTAACTTTTGCCAAAGTCACCCTTTAGGGTTTTCGACGTTGCAAGCTCAGTTTTTTTTTTATTTTTTATTTCTAATTTTTCATGCTCTAATTTTTGCCTAGATCGCCCTTCTGGGTTTTTGGCCTAGCGAGCCTTTCAAAGATAGAACTTCTTCAACTTGTCTATATTGATCGGCTGGGAAAACTCCAGGCCATCTAATTCATGAGGATAATTGCTCCTCCTGACCAGATAGATTTGATGATGTAAGGACCAGTCCAGTTGGGTCGGAACTTGCCCCTAGGGTCATGGATGGGAGCTCGGTTGTCTTTCAATACCATGTCTCCTTCCTTGAGATTCCTAGACTTAACTCTCTTGTTAAAAGCCCTAGCAATTCTGCGTTGGTAGCCCTGAATGTGATACAATGCCTTCAACCTCTTTTCGTCGAACAACATCAACTACTCAAACCTGCTCTGTTGCCAATCCGCCTCTATTATTTCACACTCAGCCACAATTCACAAGGATGATACTTTAATTTCAATTGGCAGAACAACTTCCATCCCGTACACCAGAGAGTAGGGGGTTGCCCCTGTGGATGTTTGAATCGACGTTCTGTAGCCCCAAAGTGCAAACGGAAACTTATCCGGTCAGTCTTTGTAGGTCTCAACCATCTTCCGCAGGATGTTCTTAACGTTCTTATTGGCGGCCTCAACAGCTCCATTGGTATGTGGTCTATATGTTGATGACTTGCGAAAAGCCACATCATATTTCTCAAGCAGATCCAACACCTCTTTTTTGAAGTGTGAGGCATTAATCTCGATCGAAACTCCATACCGGCAGATGATATTGTTTCTGATAAACTTAGCTACATGTGACACTTTCAACACAACATAAGACTGAGCTTCCACCCACTTCGTGAAATAGTCAATCACCACCAGAATGAACTCATGTCCATTTAGCCCTTTGGCGAGACTGCCTCGATAACATCAATTCCCCAGACTGAGAAAGGCCATGGTGAAGTCATGTTGTAAAGCTTTAACAGCGGTATGTTCATGTGATTGGCATGGATTTGACATTTGTGACATCGCACCATTCATGTGTGCCCCGCACTCTCCTCCGTGGATAGCCTCCGCGAGACACTTCGATTCCTCTTCTTCAACATACAGCTTGTGGATTCCCAAATGGCCTTTTTTATACAGCTTGTTTCCACAGATGATAAATTGGACAGCCAGATGCCGTATTCCCATTTATCTTTGGTATTTGCCCTTGGTGGATACGTCTCTTTTTCTAGAAAGTTCCAAATGCCGTAATATCAGGGGTTCTTGTCTCGAACTTTATCTATTGCGGCAATGGTCTCATAGGCCGGCATGTATTTCTATTCGATAATAATTGGACACATCTTGACTCCAAAAGGGATCTATACCATAGAAGATAGAGTGGCCAAAGCATCAACGAACCGATTGTTCTCCCTCAGTAAGTGTATGGATGTCAGCTTTTCAAACCTCAGAATCAAAATATCCAAGACTTGATGATACACCTTCATTTTCTCTTCTTTGACTTTCCATTCTCCGTGTGCTTGAGACACAACCAAGTTCAAGTTTCCGATGATATCCAACCTTATTGCCCCTAGTTCTAGGGCAGCTTTCAGACCAGCAATACACGCCTCGTATTCTACTTCATTGTTGGACACTTTGAACCGGAGTTTGAAGGCTAAAGGTATATGGGAATCATCGGGTGCTATCAACAACACACCTATCCTGTAACCATACTGATTAGACGCTCCGTCAAAGTACATCGTCCATGTTTCCTCTTCCACTTGTAGAATATCTTCATCTGGGAATAGGTATTCCACTGCCTCATCTCCTTCTACTAGATGATCTGCCAGGAACTCTGCTACAGCTCTCCCTTTAACAAATTTGTGTGTGACATATTTGAGATCAAATTCAGAGAGAGTTAGTAGACTTTTCGAAAGATTTGTTCAGGTCCCGAAAGTCGATACAAACTCGGATGTGGCCATCTTTCTTTGGAACAGGGACAATATCGGCCAACCAAGTCGGATACCCGGATACTAACAAAAATCGTGCATCAATCTGCTTGGTGACCTCTTCCTTGATTTTCAGCGCCTAATCCGGACGAACTCTGTGCAGTTTTTGTTTGATTGGTCGGGCCTCAGGGTCAAAAGGTCTAGTACTGTACGATCTCAAGGTTGATTCTAGACATGTCTTCGTAGGACCACGCGAAAACATCTTTAAAATCTTACAACAAAGTGATTAAACACTTGTGTTCCTCTAAAGACAACGTGGACCCGATCTGGACCAAGCGTGGATCCTTCTCAGTACCCACATTAATGGCAATGATTTCATCAAAACAAGGCTTAGCACATCTCTCATCCTCTTGATTAATCAAGTTTTTCAAAGCCAGAGGAATTTCTTCTTCTTCGTTTTCATTAAAATTCTGAAAATCTTGGTCAATACAATAAATCAGCAGCATAGAGTAGTACACAGAATTTGCAGTGTTCTCATTCATAAGTTTCGGCTCTTTTATTACAACAGACTCAAAAGCAAAAGAAAACAAAGACCTCGATAGGACCTTGGCATCTGGGTTACCACCCCTAGGAATGCCAGACTCAAACTCCTCGGACAGACTTGAATCTGATTCCAACTCCACAAACTCAGTGGAATCAGATTCTAGCTCATCAGCTGATTCAGAACTAGAAAGAAAGCCTTTCTTCAGCTGCCAAGCAAGACACGGTGCCCTCCATGCATCCAAAATACCACTGGTAGGGTCCACACCTGGTTCCTCTCTGATCCAAGAGACGGTAATGTCATCCCCCAAGTTCTCTGTGTCGGTCACGGGATCTGTCAATAGATTAACCAGTGTTGCCCTTATGTCAACCTCACTGTTGTCTGAGTCATCTTCTTTGCTCTGGTCAATGTTGATGCGTGGTTCAGCCTTTTCCTCATCACTGTCCTGCAGTTGTAAATCAAAGAAGAGCTCAAATCCGGGGACACGCTTCTTTGAGGAATTTACCCAAGGCTTGGAAAAGCCGCAAAAAGAGAAATCCTCTCCTTCTCGAACAAAATGACCAGTCAACGTCCCCCAAATTGGCCTGTCGACAAGCTCATAATGCTTCCCAACTCTCTTAGCTTTGGCTATGCCCCTCATTTCTTCCTTTTTTCTAATCTAGTCCTCTTTGGTCGGCACATAGCCCAATCCAAAGGCATGCGAGTTATGTGGCACCTCTACCAATGCTGCAACACCTTTCCACCCACTTCTTCCGAGCCCCATGCCTGGAACATGCTGCAGTTTGTTCATGAAATAGATAGATTGGGCACTGACATACATGACTTGGCCCGCAGCCAACATTGTTTGCACTACTCGGGCTTCTGCCAAAGTAAATCCTGAGAGGAATACATCCTTGTCACCACAGTTGATCTCTAGCATTGGCGTAGTCACCTTTAGAGGTGGATGGATAGATGAGTTCCCAAAAACAATTGCTACTCCTCCCTCATGAGGATACTTCAACATCTGATAGAGGGTGGATGAGATAGCCTTTATGTGATGTAACCAAGGTCTTCTTAACAGCAGGTTAAAGGTAGCTGGCATATCCAGGACGTGGAACTTGATTTCTTACTCTGATGGGCCTACCTGGACTCGTACTTTCACTGTTCCCATGACTTCTCTACTTGTATTGTCATATGCCCGTGTCACTTGGGCCATAGGAATGAAATCTGCTGGTTTGAGACCAACCACATAGGCAGTACGGGAAGTACAGGCATTAATGGCAGAACCAGTATTTACCAACACCACAGGCACCCACTTCTCTATACATTTCACAGATACGTATAATGGCTTGTTGCGAGCCAACACAGCTCTTTGTCAGAGAAAGTAAGCATAGGTTTGGCACCACTTGGAAAGACCAAGCCCACAAGTTGTTCGGGCGTAGCATCAATAGACAATTTATCTTTATCCATTGCCAACAATACTGCCTGTCGGTGCACACGTGAAGCCATAAGGAGCCCCCAGATAGAGATATCAGCTTGATTTTCTTGAGCTGCTTCAGAACTAACTTCTCTTCTAGTTGTTTCTCCTTTTGTTTCTCGACTTCCTTGTCCTTTCCTAATGGCTCTGCTTGATTCAGGTGTGGCGGTTTAAAGTACCGCCCACTTCGAGTAAGATGGTCTATCTCCTCAACATACCATGTATTATCTGGGATGCAATCCCCCCAGTCTTCGTCGGTATGGGCCAAATGCAAATCATTGTTATCCCACCACTCACCTTTGGCTACCGACAAACAATTGTCCGGCTCTACTTGAATCACTTTCATAGCATAAGTGCCCCCCCTCAGGGCGACACGCAGTTGGGATTTTCTGGCTATCTTCAATTCTTTCTCTTTCAAATTGCCTCAGTGTAGCTTCATGTTCAGTATCTACAGTGTTCACAACACCCACTTCTTGGGTTAGGTATCCCGCACATGCACCCTTTGGTAGTTTTCCTTTCTTATCAGCCTTTTCGGCCACCGTCGCTACCTCTGTTTCCTTTCCTTCTAGCATCCCAATTTCTTCTTCCTTGTCTGGCTCGTCACTCAGCCATCTGTACATCTCCCTAATCATGCTCATTGAAGAACTGCAGGTTATCCAAATCTTCTTCGAGATCTGTTAGGTCGTCCAACCCTTGGATCGGGCCATCCTCCCTGACCACATTTATGCCTATCGAGGTTGGTAGCACCACTTCAAGCCTAGTTTTAGTGGTTGGCACGATATAGCAGCTCGAATCATATGCCCTGTCCAATAGGTCCTTGAAACACTCCAACAATAGACCAGTACCTCTCTCCGAGATCAAAACCTTCTTTACTGCCGGTATTGTCACCACATTGTGAGGCTCAGGTTGTGGATTGGATGTTCCCATCACGCACAAATCTGTGCCCTCAGGTGAACAACATCGGTTTTGGTAGGTGGGAAAGGGTAATATATACGTTGGGGTCATAAGAGGTGGCCAGTGTATGGATAAAGTTAAGGTTTCAAGGTGCGGGGACTTGATTATTGGCCGGGAGCAGATTTGTAGTTACATTTGGTTTCTGGGGTGAAGTGATGACCTTGTTGTCAATGAGATCCCAAATCTCATAACGCAAATGGAAGCACTGGTCGGTGTCATGACCGTGCTGCTGGTGAAAAGCACAGTATTTTGCGGGGTTATGCTTGGGTGGAAGAGGGTTAGGAAGTGGGCAAGGTTCTAAGGGTTTTAGGTGCCATTTCTTGACCAGCACCTGCATGGCTTTGGATAAGGTCATGTATAGTTGGTTAAAAGTTGTACCCTGAGGTCGGGTAGGGTTGCATGATGTTTGTAGGCCTATGTTGGCGAAGGGGCCGACAGTTTTTGTTGTGGTGACAACACTTACATCTGATGGCCCCGCAGTTGTGCTAACACTAGCTGCATTGGAACTGCGAACAAATAGCCTCTTAGCCGGTTCCTTATCATCAGTAATAATCCCTTATTTCATAGCATCCTCAATTTGAACCCCCATCTCGTGAAGCTCTTTGAATGTAAATAAGGGGAGAATAATAATTTTCTGCAATAACTTTCCATGCAGATTTCGAACAACCATTCTGATATGATCTTTCTCTGAAGGTCGAACAGTCATCATGGATGCTTTAGCCTTCCATCTTGTCACAAATTTGAAGAAACCTTCCTTTGGTTCTTGATGTGTCGCCTCAAGATCACGAGTTGTGACCTCAATTTACATGTTGTAAGAGTACTATGTGACGAAGGACTCGACTAACTCCTCACAGTTCTATTTTACAGAATCTTCTAACTTGGCATACCAGATGGCCTCTATACCTGACATAGTGCGACCGAAAAGAGATAGCTTCTGCAGTCTTGTTAAGCCCTTCAGCCACAAGATATCTGAAAACAACTGTAAGTGAACAATGGAGTCCTTGGAACCATCAAAGCGGTCAATATGTGGCATCTTGAACCGCTCTGGTAATGTAACTGCAGATTCGGTGTATCCATCCTCTATGTCTGGAATGGAATTGACACCTTGCGCTTTTTTGAACAGCTTCTCTAATATGTTGATTTTGAGTGCAGTAGAATCAACCTCGAATTCAAATGGTGCCTCGGTTTGATAAACTGGGGCTTTGGAAGCTTGTATTGGAATGGGTTTTGTTGGGGCTGGGAAAACTGGATTACCCTGGGTTTGTCGATCCTGAGCAGTGGCAGTATTAGCAGTGGCATTGGGCACAAGGATAGCCGTGGTGGGTACATGGGACACAGAGACTGCAGCCGACTGCCGTTGCCGTTGTCGTTGTTATAGCCTAGTTATAACCTCGGCCTGACGGGCCGCGTCATGCTGTAGTGTTTCAACTATTTGTTGCATTTGGAGTATTAGGTCCTCCATATTTGCCGGGAGATACTGTGCCATTGGAAGAGGTGACTGTTCTCAAGCTGAACTGGAAATAGCTGATTGTTCTTGAACCGAGCTGAGTATAGGTGAACTAAGAGGTGGCTGTTGTAAGAACTGGACTGGTGAATTCTGTCTGATCCTCCTCCTCCTTGCAACTGGTGACAACGAGGCAAACACAGGTTGTCCCCGAACAAGATCTCTGACCTTGCAAAGTTTTCCGACATGGGTCCAGAGTATTTGGGGGATATCAAAACCTTTTGAAGCTATAATTTAAACTACCTAGCAAAAGAGCAGTAATCAAAAACTGCACAGCACCTCAACTAAGATGTTTATCAACACAGACATGATCAAAGCTGTAGGACTGTACTCCACACTGAATTCTACCTCGAAATAGATACCAACTGTGTAACTGATATGAACATTCTTGTACAGTTTCACTGTAAAGCACATACTAGTTAAGAGAGAGCCAAAACACCCCTATGAGGGGGTAGGGTTACCCTGTCCTAGTTTTGTGATGAACTAGGGTTTCACTACTTCAATCAAGTGGTCTCACGCAATCCTGCACGTGGGTGAGCATCCTATCCTAGTTTGGAACAGTCACTATGGCTTACTACATACAGCTAGGCCAAATGGTCAAAGAGGGTACCTCAGTAAGACTATTTAATACACCTCTCACACTTAACACTGAGAAGTCAAAAGATAATCAAACGGTATAGCGGTAGTCCAGATCCAAGGGTTGTGTTTCCAATATGGAAGAGCCCACAACCGATCAACCTTTTGGCGAGCATTTTAGGCAAGCCTCCAGCAAATCGTCCAGGAATAATAGATGAAAAACACAGTGACTTATAGCACCAATGCAAATGCAATGTAAAGAACATATATATGTAGATAAAAAAAATTCACATCAAGAATTCAAGTCAAGTTCTCTAAATCCCCAGTAGAGTCGCCAGAAATTGTAGCTTACTTTTCGTGCTCCTTTCGGATACGATAGCCCTACAGTTCGAACTCCCGTGGTTTTGAATCAGATTTCACAAGTGTAATGTGAAATAGATAAACATAAATGAGTCCAAATTCAACAAATCTTTTGAAAAATCGATTTTGAATCAAAATGCCAAAATGGACTGCCTTGCCAAATTTTAGAGTCACCACCTAAATATTTGTGGAAAATTTAAGAAACCCGTGACTCGTGCCAAAGGCCACTTATCCGTCATCACCAAAGTGTTTCGGCTAGGGAACTTAGGTACAGGAGGGGAAGGTCATGAATTGAGCACCTTACTTGCCCAATCAAAGATCGGCCTTTACTAATCATGATGTGATTCTTATTTATATTATATGCTCTTGTTTCGACTTATTTAGGCCAATTTACTATGTGATGCACACAAGTATAGACTAATTTGCAAAAATTGCAACACTTTGATTTCATGTTTGTTTTGAAAAGTGTTGGAATATGTACCACTTAAAATAGTGATCCCATATGTGCATTCATCAAATTATCCCAATTCAAGCAATTAGCCTTTATCCATAGGCATTCAAACATGTATATCACTTAAGCACTTACCCTCATGGTAATTGTAGGAGTCGGATATTATGGGGGCAATAAAGCTGAATAACGGAATGAGGACAATCAAGGACAGAATTTGTATTCAGCTTCATCTTGGACGATCCCAAGGCCTAATAGATCAATCAACCGTAGAACCAATTGAACAAAAGCCGAATAAATAGACGTGCAATGGAATGAAGGTGGGCCCGACCCTAAGGCCCAAAAGAAAAATATAAATAGAGGAGCATTAGCCAAAGAAAGGTACGTGGAAACAGACCTAAGAAACTTACTTTACAAGTAATCAAGAGAGTATACACTGACTTATCCGTCCGAGTGCTAATTCCGACACCCCAGACCGGAGTGTTCATTCATTTTCAGGTGATTAGTTGAGGATCAAGAGCGTTCAACAGGATCCATAGAGTATTTCCAAACCACTTCTCCACAATTGGCGCCATCTATGAGAATACTTAAGCACATCCATGGCGGGCGTGATAAAAGATCCTCTGGTAGTCGTTGACGACCTTACACCACGAGATGATACCACTCCAAGAAACATGTTGGGGCCAGAGAACATTGCCACACGAAGGGCCTTGAACTTCGACTCAGCTACCCAGACCTCACCTTCGACATTAGTACATGAGACAATGCAAGCGATTATAGATCAGGCGAAGCAGAATGAACAAAGGTTGGAAAACATGATGGCCGAGAACGAACGCCTTCGGCAGGCTTTGGCCTTTGGAAGTGGCAAAATCTTAGCAGGCCGCGTACCAAGATAAGGGATGACCTTTGGCAAAGGATAGTCGACGATCTCAAATTCGGAGACATGATAGTAACAGTGATTCTGACTCATCGTTCCCAGAATCCAAAAAGAAGGGACGAGTCGAAGCCTCCATGTAACAACCCTCACCTCTAATTAGCGTTGAACTGTGATTAAGCATGATAAGTAATTGATTAAGATGAAATTCTAAATTGGTTGCATGAGTATGTGATTTACTTGCATTTCCATCTGTTCGTTATTGAATGATCTGTTCATGTTTTAATCTTGAATTGCGAATTGAAAGCCTTATCAGCGACCGATTCAGAAACTGGTTAGTGTTATATGCTAATTAGGATTTATATGATTTTATGGTAGGTTTAATTAAAACTCAATTTGGAATGATTAAATTAGATTAAATAATGCTAGATTAATTGGATATAGGTTATTTACATCATTGCCACTAAGTGGATTAATCCAAGGCCGTATCTTCTCACACTTCACACATGTTTGATACACCACTCTTCAGCCACCTTCTTGTCAAAACGTGAGAGAGAGAGAGAATTGGGAGAAAAAATTGAGTCCAACAAGGAATTTTGCTTGAGACTTAGAAGAATTGAAGGAGAATTGCATAATTAGGCTTCTACACTTGAAATTCAAGACCTAAGGTAGGAAGTTCACTCCCTTAATTATGAATTTAAGTTGTTTCATGCTTGGTTTATGGAAGAATTGGTGATTTGAGTCAAGAATTAGCTTAATGTGTTAATTTAAGAGTCCATTCATACATACAAATCCATATTATGGAGATTTGAAGTTGTTTTGCATAAACTTCTTCCATGCATGTCTAGATTATGGTTGCAATTTAAGAATTCATCATTTTTTGGAGTGAATGGCTCATTTGATCATCTGTTAGAAGCTTTGAATTCAAAGGAACACATGCATTGCACATATTCATCATGTTTTTGATGTTTTAGTTGAAATTGTGTTCAATTGGCTTACCTTTGGGCTTGATTTTATGAAATGGGCTTCAAAACATGTTGTATTATGAGTTTTTAAGTGTTTTTCAAAAAATTGGCCCAAAAGGATGAGTTTTGGCATGTTTGATTCTTGGTTTAAGCTTGGTGATCAAACTTGGAAATTCCAGATTTTGGATCCACGCTCAAGCGGAGGACTTCACGTTCGAGCATACAATTTGAGTACATGCACTTCCGCTCGAGCGTATAGAGTCACGCTCGAGCATGAAATGCATATGCCCAGAAGTTCAGGTGTTTTGCAGTTCGCTCGAGCGAGGTAACCCGCGCTCGAGCAAGGGTCTGAGTCTCACGCTCGATCGTGGGTCGAGCGTCCATCAAGCATGAAAAACGTGTAACCAGTACTTTTTCCTGAGTTTGTAGTCCGCTCGAGCGGGGGAAGTCACGCTCGAGCGGAGCTTCTTTGTCTGCATGTCTGCTCGAGCGGTGAAAGCCACGCTCGAGCGAGACCCCTGTTTTTAGCAAATTTTGAAAAGTGTTTTAACGTATATTTTTGCATCCTCATTCCATCCTAGGCATTCCTAGGTCATGTTTAAGGCATCTTAATGAAGATAATGTTAAAGAACCACACCAAGTCAAGTTAGGGGCTAAGTTATTGATCCCAAGTGTGTAACTTAGTGTGTGTTCATTCTGCAACTGTGTAGAGTTGGCACCCGAGGGTGCTGACTAGCCTGCCTATAGCCCAGTAATCTGTGAGTAACAATGTTGTAAAGATACGTTCAACTGTAATTATTTATGAACGATTGATTGTACTGCTTTCTAAAATGACATTACTTACTGAATGAATGTTTGTCCTATTTGTAAACTGTACTCGTGGCATTCATAGCAACTTACTGTTACTGTACTGTTACAGAGATCTCTGTCGGTTCCAATGTTTGGAACTACTACTGTTTACTATTTTGATGCTCATCAACTGATTGTTCGGTCTATTAAGACCTACTGTACTGTTTTGCTATTGGACGTACCACGTATGACTGTTATGATTTCTAAATTACTGATATGGCATGAAATATGAGCCACTGATCGAAATTGATGCAAATGAGTATTTTAATTGATGAAAAGACATTCGTTCTTAACCCCTTTACGCATTTGTTATTCACTGGGTTTTAGCTCACTGTTTATATATGTACGTAGGTGTCCAGGCACCGGACCGAAGCTAGAAGCGTCAAGCTAAGCTTATGTTTTGTCAAGCCAACCATTGTGCCTCACTTCGAGGTTCCAAGTCCGTTCAAGCCAAGGTTGTTTTGGGGTGTCTCAGATTCACCCTTTTGTCCATGTTTTGTAATAAACGGATAAGACTTTCCGACTGTACAGTTGAATTGAAGGGATTTGGTCCCTAACCCGGATGTCATGTGTATATGACGTATGTATATATGTTTTGGTTATGAATGTGGCTTTGTGCATGAAAGTCTTTTACATTCAAATTTTCACAGCTCATTAGACATTTTTTATTTATTGTTTGGCTTTTGCCAATCCCTTACTCTGTATTACTATTATCACTGTTAAGCAGGCCTTTGGTAACCACGGGTTACTAGCCGGTTACGATGCTAAACCCTTAGGGACGGGTTTAGGTCGTGACACTCCAGTTCTTTCAGAGGAAGTCTGCATGCGCAGAATAAGCGAAGAGATGATTCAGACGAAGAGGATCAACAAGACCCCTTTGTGCGACGGATCGCAAGGGCAGTGCTACCCAAAATGTTCAAAGTGCCATCATTCACCCTGTATGACGGAAAATTGGATCCCATCGACCACATTCATCATTATAAACAAGCCATGACGCTTTATGCAGACGACGAGGCCCTCATGTGTCGAATATTTTCGAGCAGTTTGGGACCACTGGCTGTCAGATGGTATTATAAGTTGGAACCGGCATCGATTAAGAGCTTCCACTAACTTCAAAAATCCTTTAGGGCAAGGTTTATCACTAATGAGGTCCATCCAAAGCAAGCCGATTCTCTTTGGGCAATGCAAATTCAACCAGGAGAAACCCTTCATGCATATTCAACGCGCTATTGGGAATGCTTTAATCTAGTAGATGATGCCTGCAATGACTCCATGGCTATCATCGCCTTTAAGATAGGGTTGCATCCTGATAGTGCCCTTCGCAGCTCTTTGACCAAACAACCCCCAAAAACAGTCTGGTCGTTGATGAAAAAAGTCGAGGAATACTACAAAGTGGAAAATGATGTCCTTCGAGTCAAAACCGGACATAGAGCCAATAAGACGGCCCCATCTAAAATCGTGCAGTCGATAAACGCTGTACCACCATGGAGCCCTGAATCATGGAATCGGGCTAAACGAGATAAAAGACGGGATTCGTGCCGATCAAATGACCAATGTTCACATTAAGCCAATAAGCAACTTCAAGTGGACAATAGGCGCACAAGGCGCACGAACAAGAAATACACGGAGTTGTCGAAGCCGATCAGTACGGTTATGTCTAAAGTTCAGCACTTGCCGTTCTTTAAATGGCCACACAAGATGGTGGGACCTCCCGACACAAGGAAACGGGATAGGCGATGCGAATATCACAAAGACCATGGTCATGACACTAAGGATGGCAATTTAAACCCGGCCCAACGGGGACCCGGACCGCCCCGTCCCGATAAATCGGGTTTTTTCCAAAAATTATTCCCCATAGGTCCGGGGCTAGTAATAAAAAATAGATCCCCGATAATTTTCGGGCCGGGAACGGTGATAGGTGCCTCAGCCCCGGCCCGACCCCGCCTCGATTTGGCTCTGAATAGTCCCCGTATATATATATAAAAGTGTGTGCTTAGAAATTAAAGTTTGGTTATCTATCTCTCAACTCTCTCTCACTCTTTCTCGTTCTTCTCTTCCCTCCCTCTACTTTGTGACTTTGAGAGATGAGAAAGAAGGTCTGAGCCTCCGTCGCCTCCTCCCCTCCTCACCTTCACTACCGACCTCCGTCACCTCTTCCCTTCCTCCCCGTAGTCCATTTTGCCCATTATTTACCCAGATCTGTTGAGTATAGTTCAGATCTGTAGTGACCTCCTAGTGAGCAGTGAATCTGCCATCATCATCGTGATACGGCGGTGGATCGAAGGTAGCGTAGCCATCGATCTCCCTCATCCGCTGTCTTCGGCGAGAGAAAGCTGTTAGGGTTTCTGATCTCGCCGATCTCCCCTCCTTAACAACATCACGCCGACTCCGACATCACGACGAGAGAAAGCTGTTGTGTTGATTTCTTTTTTTTTGATTTCTTGCAGATCTTACGAGTTGTGTTTGATTTCTGTCTCAATTTTTTTTTTCGTCGTTGATGCATAGCCAACATTCATTGATAATTTTGTTGATCTGTTGATGTATTTGACGTGTAGAATCTGGTGGTACTGAGTACTGATCTGTTGATTTTTTTGTGTTGGTCTATTGTTCTATAGATGATGTTGGTCTCCATTTTTGTGTTGATCTGTTGATTTTTTTTTTTATGGTTTGTTGGACCGGGAAATTTTCGGGGTCGAGAAAACCCAATCCCCGTAAGGGGGCGGGAGCGAGGACGGTGATATATTCCCCGTCGGGAATCGGGGCTGGGGACGGGGAAATTTTCACCATCGGGGATCGGGGACGGGGAGTGTGATCCCGGCCCCGTCCCGGCCCGTTGCCATTCCTACATGACACCGACAGTTGTTATGCTTTGAAAAACCACCTTGAGGAGTTGGTACAAGACGGTCAGCTTATGCAACACGTCCGAAAGAACAATTCAACAAAAATAGTAGCTTTGCGGCAGGATTCACCTCCACTCAGCGTGATTCATATGATATATAGTATGCCGACGGCATCCGCGGTACATACAATTTAGTTGCAGCCTAACCCCCAAAAGCAAATCACACCAATGAAACGGCCCCATGAAGCTGCGAATATTAGTTTCGATGATTCTGATTTGGTCGGCATGACGCTTACCCACATTGATCCCTTAGTCATTGAACTACGTGTAAACTGATTCACCGTTGAACATGTGCTCATTGACCAAGGAAGTACTTCAGAAGTAATGTACTACAAGACCTTTGTTAAACTCAGCTTCACTAAGTCAGACCTGTCTCCAGCTGACTACCCGTTATTCGATTTCAATGCTAATCTAGAATATCCTTTAGGTAAAATCACACTGCCAGTTCGAGCAGGTTCCCGATCAGTGGATGTAGAATTTTTGGTTGTCAAGCTTCCTTCGCCGTATAATCTCATTATGGGACGAACCTGGTTGCATATCATGCAGGCCGTGCCAAGCACCTATCATCAACTACTTCGCTTCCCGACAGAACGTGGCATAGAGCAAATTCGAGGTTCCCAGCAATCGGCACGGCCTTGTTATCTTCTTACTGCAAAGATGCCAAGAGAGCTGGAAGTAAATTCAATTGAGGTGCCAGATCGAGAGAGCCTTGACGACGTTGGGCGGCTTCCAAGTGAAAAGGAAACCGAAGCCCTGGATCGGGTTGAAATCAACGGGAATCCTGATAAGTTCTTCATGGTCGGCATGTCCCTGAGTAAAGCTGATAGGCAAGAGCTAATATCCTTCTTACTCTGCAATCTTGATGTATTTGCATGGTCACCATATAAGATGCCAGGGGTGGATCCATCCGTGTCATAACACCGCTTAAACGTTGATCCAAAATGTAAGCCAATTGTTCAGAAAAACTGGTGGTCAGCCGCGGAGCATACTACTACCGTTGTTGAAAAAGTTGATCGGTTACTTGATACCGGGACAATTCGCGAAGTGAC
The DNA here is from genome assembly GCF_055761805.1 of Camellia sinensis. Lineage (NCBI taxonomy): Eukaryota > Viridiplantae > Streptophyta > Magnoliopsida > Ericales > Theaceae > Camellia > Camellia sinensis. Next base: position 73,715,773 of record NC_138966.1, on the reverse strand, counting down.
CTACCCTACATGGCTGTCAAATACTGTGGTTGTGAAGGAAAAAAATGGAACTTCGCGTGTTTGTGTGGATTTCATGGACTTATACAAAGCTTGTCCCATGGATTGTTTTCCCCTCCCCAGAATAGACCAACTCGTAGATGCAATGGCACATCATCAACGTATGAGCTTTTTAGATGCCTACCGAGGCTACCATTAAATTGCCATGCATCCGGAGGACCAAGAAAAAACTGCATTCCTCATCCCAAGAGCCACCTATTGCTATAAGGTCATGCCTTTCGGGCTGAAGAATACGGGGGCAACCTACCAAAGGCTGGTGACTGCTATGTTCAAAGAGCAACTCGGCCGTACCATGGAAGTATACATTGACGATATGGTGGTCAAATCCAAGGACGAGAAAACTCATCTAGCTGATCTAGAAGAGACATTTGGCATCCTTCGCAATTACAAAATGAAGCTGAACGCTTCCAAATGTGCATTTGGCATCGAATCCGGCAAATTCCTAGGTTACATTGTTAACCACCGCAGAATCGAAGCCAACTCGAGGCAAATCACAACAATTCTAGAACTCGACTCTCTTCGGTCGGTCAAAGAGGTTTAGAAACTGATGGGAATGGCCGCCATACTCAACAGGTTCTTTAGTCGTTCCACAAATCGCTGCAGACAATTCTTTCATATCCTTCGGCAAGGTAAAGCTTTTGAATGGACTCCCGAGTGCGAAGTCATGTTGAACGGCTTAAAGACCTATCTCCGATCAATCCCACTCTTGGCAACACCTTCAGCAGGTGATCCGCTCATTTTATATCTAGCAGTTTCTGACCGAGCGGTCAGCGTCGTGCTGTTAAAGGAAGAACGTGGGAAGCAACAGCCAGGTTACTATGTAAGCAAAGCAATGGTTGACGCCGAAACACGTTACCTTCTGTTAGAAAAACTCATCCTTGCTCTCGTCATGGCAGTAAGAAAACTGATGCATTACTTTCAGGGGCATACTGTTGGAGTACTAACAGACTACCCCTTTCAGTCAGCGCTCCGTAGCGCGGAATCATTAGGATGTGTTTCAAAATAAGCTCTGGAGCTCGGCCAGTACGATGTCCAATTTTTACCCAGAACCTCAATCAAGGGGCAAGTGCTCGCCAATTTTGTTGCCGAATTCACCGAGTGTCTCGTCGACTTTAAGTCTGATCAAATTCAACCTAAGCCAAACTGGAGGATATATGTTGGGGACATTTGGCAGTTATACTGTAACGAGTTATCCAACCAACGTGGTAGTGGGGCCAGCGTAGTGATCATGACTCCCGACAGGGCAATAATCGAGCAGGCTGTCAAACTAGGCTTCGAATCATCGAACAATGAGGCCGAATACAAGGCATTGTTAACCGCCTTACAGAATGCACTTCTCCTTGGTGCTCGGTGTCTACTTATCTTCTACGACTATCAACCAATTGAAAGGGGAATACGCAGCCAAAAATGACCATATGGCCGCCTACATGAAAACGACGAATTTCTTGCTGGCAAAATTTGACCATCATGAATTGAATCAAATAACCCGGGATCAGAACACACACACAGACGACTTGGCTTGCCTAGCCTCCACCATCAACTCAGAAATTAAACGAACAATTGAAATAGGATTCATTCCTAAGCTGAGCATTGGCCCCGCGGACTCAATCTAGATCAATGTCATAGAATTAGGTCCAAGATGGATGGACCCTCTCACTGCATTCCAATCTACCGAGCAGCTCCCGACGGATAAGAAAGAAGTGCACAAACTGCGAAACAAAGCCTTGCGATATTACTTAAATCTGCAAGGAAAGCTCTACAAAAAATCCCTTTCTGGTCCATACTTAGAATGCTTCATCCGGATAAAGTCGAGGAACTCCTGACTGAAATACATGAAGATAGTTGTGGTGCCCATTCTGGCGGGCGCTCTTTGGCTCATCGAGCTGTGACACAGGGGTATTATTGGCCGACAATAAGAGCTAATACCGAGTGTTACGTTAAGAAATGTAAACAGTGCTAGAAGTTTTTCCCTTTAACCCATTTGCCTGCTGAAGAATTAAGCTCTATCACCAGTCCTTGGTCGTTCGCCCAATGGGGACTTGATATCTTCGAACCATTACCTCGGGCCCCGGGCAACAAGAGATTTTTGATTGTCGCGATAGATTACTTCACAAAATGGGTCGAAGCGGAGACACTAGCGCACATTCAAGATACTGATGTTAAGCATTTTGTATGGAGAAATATTATAACACGATTCGGCATTCCGAGAGCACTTATTTCAGACGACGACACCCAGTTTGATTGTGGCGTCTACCGAGAATTGTGCAGCACGTATGGTATTCGGCCCTATTTCTCCACCCCGGCCTATCCACAAAACAATAGTGTAGACACCCCATTTTTGACCGTCCTCAAGACTTGGACGTCACCGTTGGAACACTCGGTGATTATCCATGTTTGTGTTCGTTTGGAGTTCCCGGAGGTCTCGGCTCGCGCGCCTTGCCTCAGGATCTCCGAACTCAACTGTTTAGTGTCTGGTTTCACACCAAACACTTGTGTTTTGCCTTGGAGGGGCAGGGAATGCCTTGTGAGACATCCCCATACACCACCAGCAGTGGCTAGAGGCCACCGGCTGGTTTTTGCTGCCATCGGCACTATTTGTTGCCGGTCAGCACTATTTTCTGCCGGTCGGCACTCTTTTTTGCCAAAATGACATTTTTGGCCGGCCGACTACTGTGCATCTGCTTTTGCAGATATTTTAAGACAGCTGTCTTGCTTTTGGCTCCCCTCCATACACGTGTATGGAGGGATTTCCCTCTTGAGAAGCTTGTCTTGTAAGCTTTACAAGACAAGAAGTTCTATAAAGAGAGGGGCTCTCTCTTGTTGCAAGGGTTAGAGACTTGGGTTAGAGACTTTAGATATTTTAGAGACAAAAAACACAGAGAGAAGCTCTGGTTTTTAGGGCTAGGATCCATACATATCCTATCTCTCTTTTTCTCTCTTTGTGCTCTAGGTGTTTTGTGTCTTACTATTGCACATAAACACCTAGTGTTTCACCTTCCTCTAGCTACTGAGGTTCTAAGGGACTGATTTTAGTGTTTTGGTGTTGGATTCAAGCCAAGGAAGGCCATTGGAGCATCATTGTTGAAGAGGTCTTCAAGGGTAAGAATCTCACCCCTTTATTCCCCATTTTTGCACCTTATTTCTACCTGTCTTAAATTCGTTTTTGAGCTTGGTGTATAATACAAAAATGTTTTGTTTTTTAGTCCTCTTGATTGTTTACTAAGAGTGTTTTGTGGTTTGAGGGTGTTTGACCCCTCTTAGGCCTTAAAAGGCGTCATTTTGTGCTATTTTGTGCTAGTTTCGGGACTTTGGTGTTTGGGCCTCTTCACCACTGAAATCTTGAGGGATTTCAGTGGTGGAGATGGTGCCTTGAAGTCTCCAAAAGGAGAGGGCCACCCCCTCTCCTTGTTGTCCTTGAAAAGGACCATTTTTGGCCTCTTGAGAGAGCATCATGTTAAAGTGTGTATTGACCATGTCTTGGCTGCTTTCCATGCTTAATATGTTGTATTATATCTCTGTTTTTTGTTGGTTTTGGTACACCATGCATGCTTAGCATACCTACCATGTAATGCCATGATATTGCCTCAATGTGCCTTAGGTTGTTAGCCCTTGTTAGAGCATGTTTTAGGCCTAGTCTTGTGAAGCATTTGTGCATATTTTGCCATGTTTTAGGTCTGTCCATGGTTGTTTGGGTCAGATTTGGGATGCATCATATAGCCCCTTTGTATTCCGGCTTGTTGGCCTTAAGTGTATGAGTGTATAGCATGACATTTTTGCATTGATTTGGTGTTTTGGAATCACCCACCATGTCATTTCAGTCCTATTTGCATGCCTATATGTTTACCTTGGATGCATCTTTAATGCCTTATAAGCTTGTGTAGCAATGCTCCTTGTTTTGGCACTTGTGCATGCCTTTGAATTTGAGCCATTTAGATGCCATCTAAGTGGTCTTTTGGGCTTCATTTTATGTGCTAAAATTCTGTTTTTAGTCATTTAGTTCATGCCATGTTTGGTCTTGCTAAGTGTAGTTCAATGCTCCATTGGTTTGCTTTAAGTACTTGGACCATTTGCATGCTAATGTTTAGCCTATCTTGTTGCTTGGTTTGACATCATCCTAACATGATTTACAATGCTTACCTTGCATGCTATTTGTCCATGATTACCTCCTTTCAAATGTGTTTGAGAGTTGTCCAATTTGTGCCTAAGTGTTGGCCTTTCAACATGTGCATGTGTGCATGTGTATTCGGTCCCTCATTATAGCACTTTGGCCCTTGTTTTAGGCCTAATTAAAGCTGCCTAAATCATGTTTTAGTCCATCTTTTTTATTCATTTGCATTGCCATATGTATGCTTGTATGCTTGCATAAGTGCCTTGCCATGCCATGTTGCATCCTTAGCTTGTATGCCTAGGTTGCATTTCATCTTGCATGCATGCCTTGTTCCTTGACTTGATGATAGGAATTGGGCCTTGATTTGTTTGTATGGTTTGCATTTCATTTGACATGAAAGTTGCATACTCGATTCTTTGGGCCATCATGCATGGAAAAGTTGCATACTCGATTCTTTGGGCCATCATGCATGGAAATGCGTGATTGGTGGTCCGAGAATTGAGACACATGTCCCTTTGAGTCACAACCATGATAAGAGACATGATTGGTGCATATATGCCTTAAATTGTTCTGTCATGCTTTGCCTTGCCCTCTGTTGCTGTCAATTACAGATTCTACAGGAACACTCTGCCGACCGGCAGTGTCAAGTGCCTACCGACAATTATTTCTCTGCCGATAGCCTCACTTTGTGCCGGTGGCCACATCCCACTGCCTGTGGCAATTCCATTTAGCCGGTGGTGTTCCCCGATGTCCAAGGGAGCAGTCCTGAGGTTTTGGCAACCTCCAGAGGAGTGAAGGAAGGAAAACAGAGGCAGCCTATGCATGACGGCGCATTTCCCGAGGCAATTTACTATTTTCTTAGCTTAAGTTAATTGGCTTAGCTGATTAGGCAATTTGTAATATTTAATTAGCTTGCGTAGTTAGTTATTTGTATTATTTATTTGGTCCCTCCGAGCGAGGGCAAATCTATAATAAGTGTGTGTGAGTGGTGTGTATGTCTTCCAATCCCCACTTCTTTCTTCCCTTTTACTTACCTGCTTTGATGGTTAGTATTAGGGCACGTTTAATTTAGCATACCTTATGCTATGCATGCGTGCATCCATGCATTTGTATTGCATACATTAGGCTCGGTACATCATGCTAACTGCATTTGTACTTCAATTCCAAATTGAATACGTGCATCGATTAATCGTATTTCACATGCCATGTTTAGGGTTAGCCGAGCCTGCCTAGATTGCATTTTTGCATGTGATGCATTAGCCATTTTTAACATGAACTAGGACATGCATGTTTGCTAACTAGTTTGTTGTTTTGGCACGGAGTACGATGTAAGTATTTATGCTTTAGCATCCCGCATGCGTGTGAGTGTTACCATGACAGTATGCCTGCCATGCGGCTAAGTGCTTATGTGTTAAGTTGTTTTAATGCCTGTGGGTGGAGGTTGGATTGTTTGAGTTGGAAAAACTCATTGAAATCCGTATTTTAGCCTACTTGCGAGTAGCAAATTCCAAAGCGCTTTTCAAAACCGAACGGATATGCAATGCTTATTTCCAAATTAGGCAATCTAGTCTATACTTGTTTGCTGCGCGCATAACATAGTAATTCTAGGCTAATAAATGGAATAAGAACACGTAACGTTTTCAAAATCGGATATCATGGTTAGTAGAGGCCGGTCTTCGGACCGGGCGAAAGGGGGTGCTCATAGCTGACCTTCCCCGATCGTACCCAAGCTCCCGAGCCGAGACAACTCCGGTAATGACGGACATGTGGCCTTCGGCACTGAGTCAGGGTTTCCTAAATTTCCCCATAAAAAATATTTAGGTGGCGACTCTATATCTGGCAAAGCAGTCAATGTTTGGCACTTCTTTTCAAAAATCTGTTTCTCAAAACGATTTGCCGGATTTGGACTCTTTGGTTCAGATTAAGAACCGTGACAATTTGAGAGTCCGAGCTGTAGTGACCCCACAAATGAACAGAACGGGACTCACCCTCCCGGGGCGTTCGGAGGACGTCTACAGTTTCTGGCGACTCTGCTGGGGATTTTTAGAGAGCTTGACTCGAACTCATGATATCCTGTTTTGATTACACTTATGTGTTTCTTTGCATTGCATGTGCATTGGTGCGCCTAGGAACACAGTGTTTGCCATCTGCCATTCCTGAACGGTTTGCCGGAGGCTTGTCTTGTCAAGGCATGACCATAAGGCTGACCGGTTATGGGCTCTGACAGCATGGGAACACAAACCCCGGTTTTTGTCGGGGCACCCTTTTCAACCATTCGACCTAGTGCATATTCGGATCCATAGTGACCATTCCAAGTTAGGACAGGCTGCATACCTGATTTTAGGTTGTTTGAAAACTGCTGCGTGCATAGTAAAACCCTAGTTCCTGACAAAATAGGACAGGGAAACCCTACCCCAACATAGGGGTGTTTTGGTTCTCTTTACTTGCTATGTGCTTCGAGAATGTATTTTTACAGGGAAAGTACATATCAATTTGCAAATTTGAGTATCAGAACTGAGGACACCAGTATCAGTGCCAGTTATGAGAATCAGTTATCTGCGGGTATCAGGTTCAGTTTCTGGGGACAGTGATTTCTGGGAACAGTGATCAGCAGTAGAGTACAGTTGTTCAGCTACACCAGTGTTTGATCTGTTTGGGCTGAAATGCTGTTTGTTTCTTCTTTCAGTTCAGAGTGTCCAGAAAATTGATACAGAATAGTTAGTGTTTCCCCTTGCCGAGGCAGGGCTTATGATGACGCAGAATTCAGAAGAGATCGTAGTTATGACGGCTGCATTGGAGCAGGGGATCACTCTGCAAAGTGAGGCCAACACTGATGTGTCACATCCACCCAGGTCGCCTATTGTGCACCCGGTCTGGGCACCCCAGTTATACCAGGCTCGCGAGCCTACTACATTTGAGCTAATGGGGATGATAGGTGATCTCCAGAAGTCTGTGGCGGATCTCGCCTACGGAATGTCAGTTTCACCCCCAGCGGCACCGTATGCCGGGAATTTCATACCACAGGAGCCCCCGCTGTTGGGGCGGATTGTGATAGAGCTCAGCCAGCCAGAGGTGACTTCTAGCTACAGCCACGACATGTCAACAACAACCGGGCTTCGCTCTGAAGTAGCAACCCAAACCCTTGACCAGGCTGAGGCCGGAGGAAAAGACAAAATGAAGGCAGATGCCGATCCTATCGAACAACTGCTGTGGGCAATCGAGGCTTTGAAAGCCGGGGGGATGAACAAGTAACAGATAACCGCAGTCGTGGCAAAAACTGTTGAGGATGCTTTCCCCACTCCACCTGAGGGTAGTTCAAGCCAGTCAGAAAATCGGGACAGGCCCCATCATGCCAAGGCAGTTCCTCCTATTCCCACCCCTGCACCCGGGAAAGATCAGAAAGCTAAGGTGGCACCTGCCGACCCTTTCGCCTGTATAGCTAGTAAGGGCGCTCAAAAGTACCTGCCCCGGGGGCGCAGGACCTTTCATGCTCTCTACATGCCTTTGTCCAAGGCACTTCAGATCCTTGCCGAGAAGGGGCACCTTAAACCCTTGGAGCCTCGGCCTCTCCCGAAAAATCTCCCCGCTACGCATGATGCTGCTCAGTACTGCGCGTACCACCAGCAGACGGGCCATGCGACTGACAATTGCTTCCGCCTCCGTCATGAGGTGCAAGATTTGATTGATAACGAGGTTATCCTCCCGCCCACCTCAGCCAAGTCCGTTACCACTCAGCTATTGGATTTTGAGGACACAGATACTGCAAGTATGTAATCAGAAAGTGAACCACCTGCGGGCAGCATCCGGTGTATTTTGAATGTGGCGTCTGGCACGCATTTTTGAGTGGCTGTGGACGCTAGCTTTGTAAATCCTGACTTGGGTATCGAGTCAGTCTTTTGTTTTGAGTCTGTCTCTTTGTCTTGAGTCAGTCTTTTTGTTTAAGGGTCTGTCTTGTTGTATCGAGTCAGTCCCCTTTGTATATAATACCAGGTGATTCTGGGGTTGTTGCCTCGAACACCATTTTGTCTTGTAATTACCTATTTTTGTTTTTGAGTCTGTTTCTGCCGAGGGGCCAGTTGCACCAATAAATCTGAATGAAACAGCTGTTGCTATCTCACTTTCATGCTTGTTTTCAGCATAAGTGCCAGAGAATTTGATTGGGCTGACAGTACATCTCGCCTGCTCTCCTGCGCGCCAAACTCATTGCATTAACCTAAGTTTTTCAAAAACCTCTTTTGAACACTGCGGTGATGAAAACGAAGAGGAAGGAATTCCTCGCGTTTTGCAAAATTTTGATCATTTTGAGAGAAAAGGGAGGCGTGCTAAGCCTTTTTATGAATGAAACCATGCTTGTCGGCGTGAGTACTGAGAAGGATTCTGGCTTGATCCAGATTGGTTCCACACTATCTTCGGCGCGAGCGATTTGTCACTTTCTTAAAAACCTTCAAAAACAAATGTTTTACGCGGCCCTGTGAAGACCTGTGTGGAATCGCTCTTGAGATTGCGCAGCCTAGGATCGCTCTCAGCCTCAAGTTTCAACCCGTTCGCTTTCAAACCTTAAACCCGTTCAGAACATTCAACGGTCGACCGTCGGAGAAGGCCCGTGTGGCCAGTTTTGAAGTAACCCTCGAACAAGAGGCGCCAAAGTCGAATCAAAAGAGTAGATCTCACCTGAAAGAGCTCGTGGAGCTGCCATGACGGAGTCTCCTACAAATCATTGCAATAGCCGTTCTCCTAGACATAGAGAGGCTTCAACTCAAAAAACCATTTGGCATGGACTTGTTACACTTTTACCCTTGAGAGGCTCGCTGGGCCGAAAACCCGGAAGGGCGGCCCAGGCAAAAGTTAGAGCAAGAGAAGAATGTAGAAAAGAAAAGAAAAAAAAAGAAAAATACAAAAATAAAAAAGAAGAAAAAAGAAAAAGAAGTGAAAAAAGGAAAATAAAAAGAAGCTCGCAAGGTCAAAAACCCGCATCGAGCGCCTTGGCAAAAGTTAGAGCCTGAAAAGTGAAGGTTAAAATACCCGAGTATACCTTAACCGGAACTACGTAAGGCTTGATTCCCATGTTTGGGATACGTAGGCAACTTCATCATGAAGTCCAGCCCCCAACGCTGTCATAGCGTCTCAGTCCATGCAATGGTTTCGATTTCATCTTAAAGTCCAGTCGCCAACACCTTCCAAGGTGACCGTGTCCATATATTTGTTGTGATTGTCTTCGTCATCTCTGTGTCCAAGAGTTCGACCACCGCCAATGAAGACTGTTTGCGGACTGCTGCGGCATCATCCAAACAAGGGGCAACTTTCCGTTGCCATGAGCCGTCGTAAGCCGCCATTCAAACTAGGGGCAACTTTCCGTTGCCTCCCACCCCTTTCAAACCAGGGGCAATTTTCCATTGCCTCCGATCCGAGGTTGCGCATCTCAAAGAGTAAGTTCCATGCCCGAGCATTAACTGTTTGCAAAATAGTTTTTGAAAATTTTTACTGAGGTTGACTATTTTCTCGAAAACTATTCCATTTTCCAAAACTGGACCATTGTCTTGGACCCAAAAAGGAAAATTTTCAGTGCTTACAGCCTGACTTGCATGATTTTCAAATCAAAAATCGAACAAGTGTGTTAATCTAACTCTCATGTTGGTCAAAATTGTTTTAGTAGAAAAACCAAAACGAAAAGAATGGTTAAAATGATGAACTAGGGGCACAGTTGAGTCAGGCGTTCTGTCTTTCCCCCGTCATCGATGTACTTGCCAAAAGAGCGCTTTACCCGCCAGAAGAAATAGCCATGAGCTAATGGCATTGGGCATGAACCCACAACTTCCTATTCATTCATTAAACACCCCGGGGAGGGATAAAAATGAGAGAATGAAGAATAGAGAGGTGTGAGTTGAGGGAAAAGTGAGGAAAAGGGTTTTTGAGAGAAAAACCGAGTTTGAGTGCCAGAGTGATGTGAGAATCACAAATCAGAAAGGGTGGGAAACAATACCCAGAGAAACTGGCTCCTCATGATCAGAAATCCCCCGTCTTCATTTACGCGTCTGTATGTCATGTCCTTTTGATTTGAATGTCTCGTCTTTTGTTTTTAGTCTTTCCCGAGCGTGTCTCGTTGTGTTTAGGTCGTGTACCTCTTTGTTTGAGTCCTCCCTGCTGTGTTCAGTTGAAGGCTCGATACCCCGGTTAAGAAAACCCCTTTTCCGAAAGTTAATCGTTTATGCTCAGAATGTTGTGCCATTCTCTATATCCGATTGTATTTCAACTCCAGCTGGTTTCACCGCTGTAGTCCGTCTTGTCAGATTGGGCCGTTTGTTCAGAATTTGCTGTGTGTAGAATGAACCGAATGCTGCGTTATGAGCTGTATGCAGATTAATCCCCAGTAGAGCAAGGGCTGTGTATCCAGAATCAGGCAGTGGGTTGCTTGGGTGTATTTTGCTGTTGGCTGTTTAGTTATCTGATTATTACAGTGCAAGTTTTCAATTTTCAGATAACCAATCAATTTCATTTACATTGAGATGTAACCATGATGGAATGCGATGCAATACATGAGATATGTAAATGTAACACTTTTTTAAGCAAAAATCTGTTCATTTCATAATCTTTTTCAAGTACAAAGTTTTGAAGGAAACAAAATCTGCCTGCGGCAGTACAAGGTAATCTAACTACCAAGGAAAAGAGGAAAAGTACAAGAAAGAAGAAAAATAACAAAAATCTGCATCTGTGTCGAGCACTCCAAGGGCCGTCAGTCTGTCCTAGTCCTCTTCCTGGACGAGGGCCCAGGAGCATCATCAACATCGTCGTCAGAGCCCGAGCTAGAACCGCCTCCGGTCTCCTCCGACAACGACTCGAACTCCGCCTCAGACTCCTCGTCATCATCATCATCCGGGACTGGAGCTCGCGAGCTGCTCCTGACATGAGCACGCCCCGCCTTGGAGCGGGGGAATACTCGGCCCCCCTCATCTCTCCCTCGGGCAAGGACGGAAGGTCCAGCTGGGGCACCTCCTGCCATAGGAATCTGAAAATGAGGCTGAAAAAGTACACAAAAGGCAAATGCATCAGTATACCGTGAGCAGTGTGTCAGTGCAGAATGCAGTGTACAAGTATGAGAATACCGTGAGTAGTGTATCGGTACAGAATACAGTGTATGAGTACAGTGTGTGGATGCCGTGGGCAGTTTAACAGTGCAGAATGCAGTGTATGAGTACAGTGTATGAATGCCATGAACAGTTTATCAGTGCAGAATGCAGTGTATGAGTACAGTGTATGAATGCCGTGAGTAGTTTAACAGTGCAGAATGCAGTGTATGCAGTGTGTCAGATGCTGTGAGATCAGTATATCAGGTGTTGTGCCATGCATCAGATCATGTGAAGCAGTATATGAATGGTTTGAGGCCAATGTCAGAAGAACATACCGGAATGCTGTAAAGGGCTAGGAGATCAAAAGTCCGCTGGAGCATCCCCATCATGGAGGCATTCATCTCCAATGACTGCCGGGTGTACGCAGAAGAAGCCTGCAAAAGTATCAGATGCATCAATATTCTGTGAAATATCAAATAAACTGAAATGAAAGGACTGTACAGAAATGCAGTAATACATACCCGAGGTAAGTCGGGGACACCGACGAACTCGTGATCAGCTGGCGGAGGGGCGAAGGGGATCTGATAGGTCGCCCTACCCTGCCCCCGGAAAGCGAGTACAGCAGGCAGGGTGGGCCAACCAGCCCCCCGTCCTCCCTAAGCTCCGCCCCTGCCACGGACTCGGGCCCTCCTCGAAGCTCCCGCTCCAGCTCCCGCTCTTGCCCCAGCCGCTGGCGCCACGGGCCTGGCCCCCTCCGCTCGACGGCCGCCGCTCAGAGGTCGCATCAGGTACGTCTGCACGTACTCCCGATAGTCTCCGGTGCCTCTGAAGCGGGCCTCCTCCCAGCCGATAGTGTAATCATCCATCTGCTCGGTGGTGAGTCTCTCGGTCTCCCTCATATCCGTAGGAGGGTGAACCGGGACTATCTGCTCAGGTAACCCTAGGGTCTGGCGTAAGAAACGCTCACCTAGGTACCAAGCCCGACAGACCGGGCCCTCTAGCAAGATCCGAAAACGCGAAGTCTCCTCCGCACCGGCAAAACGGTCCCGCGTCACAGCTGGCAACGGAGGCCACGGCTACCAGGTGATCTGAAAATGCAACACAGTTTGTTATCTACTGTCTTTGAAATATGCAGTGGAAAGGCGAAGCTTAAATAAACTGTAAGTAAAACATACCTCCGCAGGGGTGATGGTGTCAAAGTATCGGCGGAAGAAGCCGAATGTCTCTCGTGGCCTCCGAGTGCATCTCCCGTCAAAGCGACGTGAAAACGGGACGACCAGAGGAGTCTCTGTGACTGGTACGGGTGCGAGCCTAGGAAAGTAGGCGTAAACCCACAACTGCAAAACAGATGTCAGTATGACTATCAGATAAAGCAGAATATGAAATAAAACAGAAATAGCAGAACCGTGTGTTGTGCAGTGTATTGTGCAGAGTGTACAGTGTGAGTAGTGTACAGTCAGTGTAAAACAGAATGTATGTGTGTGCCGTGTGTACAGTATACAGCAAGTATAAAGCAGACTACAGTGTGTGCAGTGTACAGAGTACAGAAAATATAGGGCAGAAATGAAAAGCGGAGAAGAAGTGTACCTCCCAAGCCCACCAATAGCCTCCGAGCAACTGGCCGCTGCCGCGTGAAGCCGAGCTCATGTACCCATAGAGGGTGGCCAGAGCAGCGCCGCCCCAATCATAATGAAGGATGTCCCGGACGTCCACCAGTGCGCTGAGAAGGCAGAGAGGCACGGTGTTCGCCCGGTCGGCGAAGATGGTCGTCCCGAATAAGAACATGAGGAAGCCGCGGGCGTACCTCTCCTCGGCCTCCGGGGTCATCGGATCTGTATCACCGAGAGTGGGCTGGACCCTAAACTGTATCTCGAACCAGGAGTACCGCACAAAACCTGGACGAGCAAGAGGTGGCGCCTCGCCCAGCAGATGGACCTGAGCGGCAGTCCACTCATCCATGTCGATATCAAAAGGGATCGGATCACCCTCTACCCCGATGCCTGTGAGCATCGAGAAATCATAAGGGGTCATCGTCATGTCCCCTGCTGTGGAAAAGTGAAAAGAACCGGTGGTGTCCCACCACCTCTCCGCCAGAGCGGCGAGTAGAGGTCTGCAAGTAGTGAGTCGCGAGAGTCCTCGGCAGAAGGCGCCGAAGCCCGCCCGGTCCACTATGCGACGGACCGCGTCAGGGAGCTCGTCATACCACTCCCGAGCGCCAGTGTTCCCATACCCGCGGATGGTATGGGAATCCTCCTGTAAACAGAAAATAGCAATTGCAAGACAACATTCAAAATGCAGTTCTAAGAAGCATACAGATATAGCATGCGTGCAAGTCTAACAGATTTTGACAAATACCGGGTGCCGGTGTGCTTACAGTGAACTACAGCGTGTGATGCGTCAGCGTGTTTGGGTGGTTCAAAACAGATATAGCATGTGTGCAAGTTTGACAGATTTGAACAGCTATCGGGTATCGGTGTGTTTTCAGTGAAATACAGTGTGCGCTGTGTGTTTGGGTGATTCCGGGCTAGTGCAGTGTGTGTGCATGTGTCAGTTTCAAGCAAATATCAGTTGTATGTATGTTTACAGTCAACTACGGTATACGACATATCAGCTAAAGCAATTAAAGAGTACAACTAGCAGTCGACAGTTTTTGTGCCCTACATTGCAGAAAGTAAAGTAGAGGAAAGAGAGTTACCTCGAAAACGCCGAAGGATAGGTGGGAGGTAGGCTCGCGCAGTAATAACTCGGGTGGCACGTGCCTCTCGAAGCTCCTGAACTGGCGCAGTCCATTGGGGGCCAGAACATGGATCGCCGACCGGTAGGTCGCCGGGTCGAACGGGCGCTCGCGCAAGGGTAGGAGCTCGACCTCGAGATCCATCTCGTGGTCCGAGGGAGTCCCACCGCGTGGAATGTCGTTGGCCATGTCAAAAATCGTGAGAAAATAGCCGGAAGAAGGAAAACTGGGCTAGAATACGAAGAGTCAACCAAAAAGTCAACTCCCGGGAAGGCCGAAAATAGCCGAGAAGGCCGGAATGTGAAAAGGCACGGAAATCAAAAGGAAAGTGAAGGGAACAAACCCCGAAAAGGCGGGAATGCCAAACGAGGCACCGAAACAAAGATGTGTTCGGTTGAAAATGTCCGAAACACGAAGGAAATCGCAAATCCGACGATGAAATGGGCGTAGAACGCGAAGAAACGGGCGAAAGAGGAGAGAGAAACACTCTAGAGAGAGAGGGTTAGAGTTTTCGACGGTGGGGGAAATGAGAAAATAGGGTTTGAAACCCTATTTTAAAACACTCGAGGTGAATGGTCGAAACTGCCCCGACTCAGCAACCGTTTGCCAGTCGACAACATTTTGTGTCGGCCGGCAGTATATTGTGCCGATGGAGTTATTCTGCAGCCGGTGGATAGCCGGTGGCCTCCCCTTCCGACCGGTGGTGTTCCCACAGCCTTGTTTAGGCCATGTGAGTAGTTTGTGGTCTTCATAGCTCAAGAAAGTACAAGGAAGTGCATCCCCGACGCTCAACCGGCCTCCGTTTTGACCTCGGGTCGTATCTCCTGTGCGTGGCACTCGAATTCGTGCAAGGTGTATCCTTTTTGTATCCTTTTAAATTCAAAAGTTGCCCCATGGGCGTTGCACGCGTTCATCGCACTGCTTCGGTGTATTACATCGCGCGGTCATGCGCCTCACATTCGCATTGTTATGCACATACTACATGCGTTGTAACATGCACCCCTTGCATTGTCATGCACATCTCTCATGCATTGTCATTGCATTTTTATTCCGTGCATTGTCGTGCATTCCGAAACACGTGCGTTGTTACACATTTTAGTCCATTCCGTGTGGCATGCGTGTCACACTTAGCATCATCTTACATTCCGTGTGGCATGCGTGCTACACTTGCATCATTTTGCATCTTATGAGGCATGCGTGTCTCATTTATTTCATTTGTATTATTTTGCATCGGCATGCGTGCCCCATTTTACATCGGCATGCGTGCCCCATTTGCATCGACACGCGTGTCTTATTTTGCATCGGCATGCGTGCCCCATTCGCATCGGTACGCGTGCCTTATTTTCATCGACATGTGTGTCACTTTTTCATTGGCATGCGTGTCGTCATTTGCATAGAGCATGCAATCAATCGCACTGTTTTGTGCATTGCATTTCATTCGCACTGTTTTGCGCACCATCATCGCACTGTTTTGTGCATTGTATATCAATCGCGCTGTTTAGCGCATCGCACTGTCTTGTGCATTTCAAAATCACTCGCGCTATTTTGCGCACCGCATCGCACTGTTTTGTGCACCTCACTTGCATCTTGCATGTATCCTATCGCGCTATTTTGCGCACCTTGCTTGTACTTGTTAGTACATTACATTGTTTTGAATACAAACCGGCTTCGCGTAGCGTATAAGTCCAATTTTCAAAATTTTGCATTCCGTGTGGCATACGTGTCACACTTGCATCATTTTTGCATCTTATGAGGCACGCGTGTCTCATTTGTTTCATTTTGCATTTCGTGTGGCATACGTGTCACACTTGCATCATTTTTGCATCTTATGAGGCACGCGTGTCTCATTTGTTTCATTTTGCATTCCGTGTGGCATACGTGTCACACTTGCATCACTTTGCATCTTATGAGGCACGCGTGTCTCATTTGTATCATTTTGCATTCCGTGTGGCATACGTGTCACACTTGCATCATTTTTGCATCTTATGAGGCACGCGTGTCTCATTTGTTTCATTTTGCATTCCGTGTGGCATACGTGTCACACTTGCATCACTTTGCATCTTATGAGGCACGCGTGTCTCATTTGTACCATTTTGTGTTCCGTGTGGCATACGTGTCACACTTGCATTACTTTGCATCTTATGAGGCACGCGTGTCTCATTTGTTTCATTTTGCATTCCGTGTGGCATGCGTGTCACACTTGTATCATTTTGCATTTTATGAGGCACGCGTGTCTCATTTGTATCATCTTGTATCATGCTTCATTTGCATCGGCATGCGTGCCTCATTCTTGTATTGTTCCGCACATCGCCACGGTCTGGCGAGACCTTAAATACGCGCGCCGGTCTGGCGAGACCTTAAACACGCACGGTCTAGGAGACCTTAAATCCTCTGAAGGTGCAATTCCTTTGGTGTTTGTTGTGCCCGAACGACTTTCGGTGGTCTGGTAAAGCCACCTGCCTATGTTTGCGGTGAGTTCCTAGAAGACCAACGGGGACAGTGAAAACTAGAGTTCGAACGGCTTATGCCTAGAACGCAAAGGTTTGGGAATTCCGAGACTAAAGTCTGGTTTAAATACCCAGGGGTGTACCCTCGGCTTGAAATCTGTATGGAAGCCCCATAGATTGAGGCGGCGTGTCTACGCCTCAGTTCTGGATACTGAACCAACCTAGTATATCGCCCTGTTGGTAAGATAGGGAAAGCTGCAATCATAGTCGTTGCATCATAGTGCATTGTCATGCATTTGCATTGTAGCTTGCATGCATTCATTGCATTTTCCCCAGTAGGTCGCATCATACTGCATTGTCATGCGTTTTGTAAATATCCATTGCATTGTAGTTTGCATGCATTCATTGCATCACGCCTTCCATCTATGGCTTGCGCCTTTCCATATTGAGCTTGGTCTGGTATGTGCCCTTACTTTTCACGTAAAACACAGTTCTGCATGTGTACGCACCTATTCCACGCTGGTATGTTGGTTTGAGGGTTGCGGCACCTTTTCTGTGTTAGACATGGCTCGTATGCGTACATGCCTTTCCTAGGCAAGATTTGGTTTGGCCCGCGTGCCATATCCATTACATCGTAGATCGCATGCATTCATTGCATCACCTTCCATCTATGGCTTGCGCCTTTCCATGTTGAGCTTGGTCTGGTATGTGCCCATACTTCTTGTGTCGAAGCATAGTTCAGTAGACCATTCTATGTTAGACGTGGCTTGTATGCGTACATGCCCTACCTAGGCAAGATTTGGTTTGGCCCGCGTGCCATATTCATTTCCATTACATTGTAGTATAATTTTTGCATCCGGCATTAGGATCATTGTCCTTTCTCCAGCGGGTCGTTTCCCCACTTATGTCATTCCACCCAATACTTGTTCTTGTGTCTGTCTACAATGCTCACAATTCAGTTGACCGTTCTGTGGTAGACAGACTTGTTACCTCCATCAATCGATTTGACATAGGTGTGGTTTCGAACCACTCGTGATTAGATCGTGATTCAATTGCTTTGCATATAGTTTGCATTGTTTCAATTACATTGCATCTTCATTTACATTGTTTATACATTGTTTTGTATATATTGCATATCATTTTGCATCCATTCTTGCATTGTCATGCATGTTGCTAACAATATTGTACCTGTCAAGTTTGTTTTCTTTTCAGGTACGATATTGTATGTACGGTTCATTTGAGGCTGGTGCAACCAGACGAGCCGCACAGGTATTGTATCCTCCGAGTGAGACGTATTGAGAATTGCATAATTCTCTTACATCCTTTCTGCATTGTAGTGTAGTTTGGTGTATGCTAGCTTAAAACCGTTGCATGTGTGCTTCGTTACAGCTTTCTTTGCATGATCATAAGTTATGTCCGGCTCTATGCATTGTCTTGCATTTTACCCCTGCCTTCGGGCGCATATCTTGTTTGTCTTGCATGTTTATCTGAGTCTTCGGCCTTGTCAAAAATGGGTCGTCTCTGGGCTTTGACATTCACTCCCGTCATTGTTATGACTTTTGAGTTCTGTCAAAGAGGGGCAACTGTAGACACCCCATTTTTGACCGTCCTCAATACTTGGACGTCACCGTTGGAACACTCGGTGATTATCCATGTTTGTGTTCGTTTGGAGTTCCCGGAGGTCTCGGCTCGCGCGCCTTGCCTCAGGATCTCCGAACTCGACTGTTTAGTGTCTGGTTTCACACCAAACACTTGTGTTTTGCCTTGGAGGGGCAGGGAATGCCTTGTGAGACATCCCCATACACCACCGGCAGTGGCTAGAGGCCACCGGCTGGTTTTTGCTGCCATCGGCACTATTTGTTGCCGGTCAGCACTATTTTCTGCCGGTCGGCACTCTTTTTTGCCAAAATGACATTTTTGGCCGGCCGACTACTGTGCATCTGCTTTTGCAGATATTTTAAGACAGCTGTCTTGCTTTTGGCTCCCCTCCATACACGTGTATGGAGGGATTTCCCTCTTGAGAAGCTTGTCTTGTAAGCTTTACAAGACAAGAAGTTCTATAAAGAGAGGGGCTCTCTCTTGTTGCAAGGGTTAGAGACTTGGGTTAGAGACTTTAGATATTTTAGAGACAAAAAACACAGAGAGAAGCTCTGGTTTTTAGGGCTAGGATCCATACATATCCTATCTCTCTTTTTCTCTCTTTGTGCTCTAGGTGTTTTGTGTCTTACTATTGCACATAAACACCTAGTGTTTCACCTTCCTCTAGCTACTGAGGTTCTAAGGGACTGATTTTAGTGTTTTGGTGTTGGATTCAAGCCAAGGAAGGCCATTAGAGCATCATTGTTGAAGAGGTCTTCAAGGGTAAGAATCTCACCCCTTTATTCCCCATTTTTGCACCTTATTTCTACCTATCTTAAATTCGTTTTTGAGCTTGGTGTATAATACAAAAAAGTTCTGTTTTTTAGTCCTCTTGATTGTTTATTAAGAGTGTTTTGTGGTTTGAGGGTGTTTGACCCCTCTTAGGCCTTAAAAAGCGTCATTTTGTGCTATTTTGTGCTAGTTTCGGGACTTTGGTGTTTGGGCCTCTTCATCACTGAAATCTTGAGGGATTTCAGTGGTGGAGATGGTGCCTTGAAGTCTCCAAAAGGAGAGGGCCACCCCCTCTCCTTGTTGTCCTTGAAAAGGACCATTTTTGGCCTCTTGAGAGAGCATCATGTTAAAGTGTGTATTGACCATGTCTTGGCTGCTTTCCATGCTTAATATGTTGTATTATATCTCTGTTTTTTGTTGGTTTTGGTACACCATGCATGCTTAGCATACCTACCATGTAATGGCATGATATTGCCTCAATGTGCCTTAGGTTGTTAGCCCTTGTTAGAGCATGTTTTAGGCTTAGTCTTGTGAAGCATTTGTGCATATTTTGCCATGTTTTAGGTCTGTCCATGGTTGTTTGGGTTAGATTTGGGATGCATCATATAGCCCCTTTGTATTCCGGCTTGTTGGCCTTAAGTGTATGAGTGTATAGCATGACATTTTTGCATTGATTTGGTGTTTTGGAATCACCCACCATGTCATTTCAGTCCTATTTGCATGCCTATATGTTTACCTTGGATGCATCTTTAATGCCTTATAAGCTTGTGTAGCAATACTCCTTGTTTTGGCACTTGTGCATGCCTTTGAATTTGAGCCATTTAGATGCCATCTAAGTGGTCTTTTGGGCTTCATTTTATGTGCTAAAATTCTGTTTTTAGTCATTTAGTTCATGCCATGTTTGGTCTTGCTAAGTGTAGTTCAATGCTCCATTGGTTTGCTTTAAGTACTTGGACCATTTGCATGCTAATGTTTAGCCTATCTTGTTACTTGGTTTGACATCATCCTAACATGATTTACAATGCTTACCTTGCATGCTATTTGTCCATGATTACCTCCTTTCAAATGTGTTTGAGAGTTGTCCAATTTGTGCCTAAGTGTTGGCCTTTCAACATGTGCATGTGTGCATGTGTATTCAGTCCCTCATTATAGCACTTTGGCCCTTGTTTTAGGCCTAATTAAAGCTGCCTAAATCATGTTTTAGTCCATCTTTTTTATTCATTTGCATTGCCATATGTATGCTTGTATGCTTGCATAAGTGCCTTGCCATGCCATGTTGCATCCTTAGCTTGTATGCCTAGGTTGCATTTCATCTTGCATGCATGCCTTGTTCCTTAACTTGATGATAGGAATTGGGCCTTGATTTGTTTGTATGGTTTGCATTTCATTTGACATGAAAGTTGCATACTCGATTCTTTGGGCCATCATGCATGGAAATGCGTGATTGGTGGTTCGAGAATCGAGACACATGTCCCTTTGAGTCACAACCATGATAAGAGACATGATTGGTGCATATATGCCTTAAATTGTTCTGCCATGCTTTGCCTTGCCCTCTGTTGCTGTCAATTGCAGATTCTGCAGGAACACTCTGCCGACCGGCAGTGTCAAGTGCCGACCGGCAATTATTTCTCTACCGATAGCCTCACTTTGTGCCGGTGGCCACATCCCACTGCCGGTGGCAATTCCATTCAGCCGGTGGTGTTCCCCGATGTCCAAGGGAGCAGTCCTGAGGTTTTGGCAACCTCCAGAGGAGTGAAGGAAGGAAAACAGAGGCAGCCTATGCATGACGGCGCATTTCCCGAGGCGATTTACTGTTTTCTTAGCTTAAGTTAATTGGCTTAGCTGATTAGGCAATTTGTAATATTTAATTAGCTTGCGTAGTTAGTTATTTGTATTATTTATTTGGTCCCTCCGAGCGAGGGCAAATCTATAATAAGTGTGTGTGAGTGGTGTGTATGTCTTCCAATCCCCACTTCTTTCTTCCCTTTTACTTACCTGCTTTGATGGTTAGTATTAGGGCACGTTTAATTTAGCATACCTTATGCTATGCATGCATGCATCCATGCATTTGTATTGCATACATTAGGCTCGGTACATCATGCTAACTGCATTTGTACTTCAATTTCAAATTGAATACGTGCATCGATTAATCGTATTTCACATGCCATGTTTAGGGTTAGCCGAGCCTGCCTAGATTGCATTTTTGCATGTGATGCATTAGCCATTTTTAACATGAACTAGGACATGCATGTTTGCTAACTAGTTTGTTGTTTTGGCACGGAGTACGATGTAAGTATTTATGCTTTAGCATCCCGCATGCGTGTGAGTGTTACCATGACAGTATGCCTGCCATGCGGCTAAGTGCTTATGTGTTAAGTTGTTTTAATGCCTGTGGGTGGAGGTTGGATTGTTTGAGTTGGAAAAACTCGTTGAAATTCGTATTTTAGCCTACTTGCGGGTAGCAAATTCCAAAGCGCTTTTCAAAACCGAACGGATATGCAATGCTTATTTCCAAATTAAGCAATCTAGTCTATACTTGTTTGCTACGTGCATAACATAGTAATTCTAGGCTAATAAATGGAATAAGAACACGTAACGTTTTCAAAATCGGATATCATGGTTAGTAGAGGCCGGTCTTCGGACCGGGCGAAAGGGGGTGCTCATAGCTGACCTTCCCCGATCGTACCCAAGCTCCCGAGCCGAGACAACTCCGGTAATGACGGACATGTGGCCTTCGGCACCGAGTCAGGGTTTCCTAAATTTTCCCATAAAAAATGTTTAGGTGGCGACTCTGTATCTGGCAAAGCAGTCCATGTTTGGCACTTCTTTTCAAAAATCTGTTTCTCAAAACGATTTGCCGGATTTGGACTCTTTGGTTTAGATTAAGAACCGTGACAATTTGAGAGTCCGAGTTGTAGTGACCCCACAAATGAACAGAACGGGACTCACCCTCCCGGGGTGTTCGGGGGACGTCTACAAATAGTCAAGCTTAAGCCTCCAACAAAGCTATTTTGGACGGCATCAAGAAACAGTTGGAGAAAGCTAAAGGCGGGTTGAAGAGCTCCCCAGTGTGTTGTGGGCTCATCGCACTACACCAAGACGGTCCACTGGGGAAACGTCATTCGCCCTTTGTTTTGGTACTCAGACAATTATCCCCTTGGAGATTGGCTTACCCATTCTGAAAACGAAGGTCTTCGACTTGGGCCGTAATGACATGATGTTAGCTTTGGATCTAACTCTGATCGAAGAACGCCGAGACCAAGCCTTCGCGTTTATGGCGCAGTATCAGCAAAAGCTTGCTAGATCATATAATCAACATGTGCAGTTGTGATGTTATATACTCGGAGAATTGGTCCCTAAGAAAGTTCTTCCCGCTACTAGGAGCCTCGCCGACGGAAAGCTAGGTCCCAATTGGGACGGCCCCTATCAGATCGAGTCAATCGCCGACACAAGGGCATATCGGCTCAAAGACATGTCTGGGAGAAGTCTGCCACGTCCTTGGAATTCCACGTATTTGCGTAAATTCTATCATTAACCCGACTTGTGGGGCATGATAACTTGTTTTGAATGTTCACTGTGTACAAATTTCACTTTTACAATGCAAGGTTTCTTATTTCCTCACTATATGAAATTGAGTTCATTATATTAAAAGCCTCCGAATTCGGAGCCCCATCCGTGCAAGACACTTTTAGGCCGAATAAGCCTCCGGATTTGGAGCGCCTTTCGTAGATATCACGATTGGCCAAGGTAAAACCCTCCGAATTCGGAGCCCCATCCATGCAAGACACGTTTGGGCCGAATAAGCCTTCGAATTCGGAGCGCCCTTCATGGATATCACAATTGGGCAAGATAAAAGCCTCCGAATTTGGAGCCCCATCTGTGAATGACACGTTTGGGACGAATAAGCCTTCAAATTTGAAGCGCCCTTCGTGGATATCACGATTGGCCAAGATAAAAGCCTCCAAATTCGGAGCCCCATCTGTGCAAGACATGTTTGGGCCGAATAAGCCTTCAGATTCGGAGCGCCCTTCGTGGATATCACAATTGGCCAAGATAAAAGCCCCCAAATTCAGAGCCCTATTCGTGAATGATAAGTTTGGGTCGAATAAGTCTCTGAATTCAGAGCGCCCTTCGTGGATATCACGATTGGCCAAGATAAAAGCCTCCAAATTCGGAGCCCCATCCGTGAATGACACGTTTGGGCTGAATAAGCCTCCAGATTCGGAGCGCCCTTCGTGGATATCACGATTGGCCAAGATAAGAGCCTCCGCAAGATAAAAGCCTTTGAATTCGGAGCCCCATCTGTGCAAGACACGTTTGGGCCGAATAAGCCTTCAGATTCGGAGCGCCCTTCGTGGATATCACGGTTGGCCAAGATACAAGCCCCCAAATTCAGAGCCCTATTCGTGAATGACACGTTTGGGCTAAATAAGCCTCCAGATTCGGAGCGCCCTTCGTGGATATCACGATTAGCCAAGATAAAAGCCTCCGAATTCGGAGCCCCATCCGTGAATGACACGTTTGGGCCGAATAAGCCTTTGGATTCGGAGTGCCCTTCGTATATATCACGATTGGCCAAGATAAGAGCCTCCGCAAGATAAAAGCCTCTGAATTCGGAGCCCCATCCGTGCAAGACACGTTTGGGCCGAATAAGCCTCCGGATTCGGAGCGCCCTTCGTGGATATCACGATTGGCCAAGATAAAAAGCCTCAGAATTGAGAACCCCATCCGTTAATGACACGTTTGGGCCGAATAAGTCTCCGAATTCGGAGCGCCCTTCGTGGATATCGCAATTGGCCAAGATAAAAGCCTCTGAATTCGGAGCCCTATCTGTGAATGACACGTTTGGGCCGAATAAGTCTCCGGATTCGGAGCACCCTTCGTGGATATCACGATAGGCCAAAATAAAAGCCTCTGAATTCGGAGCCCCATCCGTGCAAGACATGTTTGGGCCGAATAAGCCTCCAAATTCGTGAATATTATGATTGGCAAACACACGCAATTGACAAAAAATGGAAGATGATCATAGCTAAATTTATAAACATAAATTGAAACAATATGCAAATATTTAAAATAATATGTTTCATTGAATTAATCGATAATACATAATTAGCTTCTAATTTATTTTGCGGTACAATATGTTCAGTTTTATTCGGCATCCCCCTCGTCATTGCTCTTCTCAACTTTGAACGCCGTGAAGGGAAAATGATGACCCGGGTATAACAGCGATGCCGAATCAACGCCTGCTGCCCGGAGAGCCTCTGCGGCCTGGAGAGCCTTGACCCACCCGTGCTTAAATCCATGATTCTCGCATCGGCAGACCTCATCGGCGAGCTTTTCCTTAGTCTTCTCTATCCCAACTTTTCGGCCATCATGGAAGCCTTGTTCATAAGCCCTGGTCTTTGCAGCCTCTATGGCAAACATGCTAGCCGTATCTCGATCGGCAATCGCATGACTTATAAGCTGTTGGGTCACTCTTTATTCCACAATCGGGTTAGCTTGCCCGGCCGACTGTGTCTTGGAAATTTTGACCTTTCTACGTTTACGCTCAGTCTTCTCTGCATGAGCTTCTAAGTTTCGGATGCGTTCATCATTCTGCTCTGTCTCCCGCCGCGCCACGCGTAGACATATGCCAATTTCATAAGCGGTATACAACCGTTTCACCGCTCCATGGATGCCCTCCTGAAACACTTTGAAATCAGGTCAACCGACC
Organism: Camellia sinensis; assembly: GCF_055761805.1. NCBI lineage: Eukaryota > Viridiplantae > Streptophyta > Magnoliopsida > Ericales > Theaceae > Camellia > Camellia sinensis. Next base: position 73,691,280 of record NC_138966.1, on the reverse strand, counting down.
ATCGACTGCTGGACTTCTGATAGAAAAATCTGTCGAGCAAACTCAACTGCCACATTTGGGTCGTGAACGATTGAATCTGTCTCCGTCATCGGTTTGTTCCCCACAAAAACCGCAAAACTTAACAGGCGCAGCGTTGCACTGGTTTATCCTCTTGGGCGTAGTAAAAGGGAATTGCCCCGTTACTGTTTTTCCCTTCTGGGTGACCTACTTCGACGACGTGGGGACTGGCGTCTTTCACGCTCCCTCGACGTCCTACTTCCCGTGCGCTTAGGCTCGCCTCCTCGATTCATCTCTGCGTCCAACTCCGCGATTGTTCTCCTTTCTCCTCTGCTGTTGAAAAACAATCTTCTTGCCATCCATAATCGTCCACACTGCTCTTTTCCTTCCTCACTTTATTGACTCTGAACACAACATTGGCCCCTCCGTACATCCAGCACCCACCCCATTTATTCCTTATGGGTGCAGCACCCCCGAGGCGACCTCATCAATGCTAAATTTCAAACCTTACGCTAGATTCGATCATGTTGTGTGCCCCAGCCACTCCATGAACTAATAGCATTCGGCGTTCTAGTTCATGCATCTGCTGGGACAAGGGCAGATTCATTAATCTACTCGGCTAAACATCGAGGCCTTGAGCCGATCAGGCTATGTGCCCCAGCCACTCCATGAACTAATAGCATTCAGCGTTCCAGTTCATGCATCAGCTGGGACAAGGGCAGATTCATTAATCTAATCGGCCAGGCGTCGAGGCCTTGAGCCGATCAGGCTGTATGCCCCAGCCACTCCATGAACTAATAGCATTTGGCGTTCCAATTCATGTATCAGCTGGGGCAAGGGCAGATTCATTAATCTACTCAGCCAGACGTCGAGGCCTTAAGCCGATCAGGCTGTGTGCCCCAGCCACTCCATGAACAAATAGCATTCGACATTCCAGTTCATGCATCAGCTAGGGCAAGGGCAGATTCCTTAATCTAATCGGCCAGACGTAGAGGCCTTGAGCCAATCAGGTTATGTGCCCCAACCACTTCATGAACTAATAGCATTCGGCATTCCAGTTCATGCATCAGCTGGGATAAGGGCAGATTCATTAATCTACTCCGCCAGACGTGGAGGCCTTGAGCCGATCAGGCTATATGCCCCAGCCACTCCGTGAACTAATAGCACTCGGCGCTCTAGTTCATGTATTAGCTGAGGCAAGGGCAGATTCATTAATATACTTGGCCAGATGTCGAGGCCTTGAGCCGATCAGGCTGTGTGCCCCAGCCACTCCATGAACTAATAGCATTCAGCGTTCCAGTTCATGCATCAGCTGGGGCAAGGGCAGATTCATTAATATACTTGGCCAAACGTCGAGGTCTTGCGCCGATTAGGCTGTGTGCCCCAACCACTCCATGAACTAATAGCATTCGACATTCCAGTTCATGCATTAGCTAGGTCAAGGGCAAATTTAGTAATCTAATTGGCCGTCAAGGCCTTGAGCCGATTTACTTGTTATTTTATCGAATATTCATGACCTTTCTAAATTATTATCTGCCGATTAGTTTAGTTATTAGGCTAAATAGCAAAGACAAGCGTAGGATGTTTAACTGATTTGGTTAATTCATCGGATGTTTAATTTACTCATATGCAGCAGACAGAAAAGCATAAGGAATTTTCCTTAATAAATTAAAGACAAATAGTATATGCAGTAAACCAAAAAGCATAGGAAATTTTCATTAATAAATTGAGTACAGATAGTAGTCATTTTACACATGAAAATTACCTTACATGTTAACTCCCAGTTGAAGTAAAGAAATAAAAATCTACTGACAAACCTACAAAAACTATGCATCTAAGATACCTAACAAAAATCAAAATGTCACCCTAATCAATCCTTAGGGTCAGACTCCAGCGGCTCAACGTCCACCTGCTCATATGGAATCGGCTGTGCCAATGTCACATTAACAGCAGTGAGGGCTTTGAACCAGCCGTGTTTGAAGCCCCGATTCTCGAACTTGGACGCTTTGGAGACTTCGGAGGCGGCTATTTCCTTCGCCTTCTTCGACTCTTCCAAATCGGCTTCTAGTTTGGCAATCACCTCCTTGGCTAACTTGAGCGCATCTTCGCTCGCATTCGCCCTCTGTTCAGTGGCCAGCCTTTGTTGTTCAGCATTCTTCGTGTTCTCGGCCTCGGAGTCGACTCTCACACATTCCTCCGCTGCTTTCGCTGCTTCGGAAGGCTTCTATGACCTTGCTCCTTTCATTTTCAATTCTGGCTTTCAGCAAGCCGATCTGTTCAATCGCGTCATGTTGACGACAGACGATTTCGGCTATATTGCCCATTGTCTGCAGAGCAAGGAATTAAAGTTACAAAAACAAAACAAAACATATATACTTAGGTGGAAGATTGCGATAAGGCGGCCGATTGAGCGACTAATGCAATTGACAGTAAATCCGGCTCCGCCCGAAATGTGGCTCTATCAACCAGCAAGGAAATTGAGGAGGCCATACTCAAGGCCACAGCCGGGTCCTTCAAAGCTGATGCATTAGAGGCAATCAGCACATTCCTTATCTTTGGTTGAACGGTGAACAAAACAACCAAGTCCGACTCCTAAGTGCGTGGCCGTTTATCGGCTTAGTCCTCCCCAGTGACGGTTTTGCACACGGTGGGGCGCTTCTCCCCCCTTCGCTCGACCTTGTGATCCCTTTGTTCCTGCTCCGTCTCAGCTTCGAGCTCAGCCTCATTCCTTATCTGAGTCGTTCCTTCCACAATAACAGGCAGGCAAGGCTCAATGACGGCAACGGGTGGAGTTTTCGATCGGGTGGTCTCGGCTCTCCTCCGGGCGGCCATCCTCTCGGTATTTTTCCTCCTAGCCAGCTGCATAAGCAACTCCCCAGCCATGTTCTCAGGATACGCGCCGGGAAGATCTCCTAAATCTCTGAAAATGTCTTCGGAGACGTCCCTTCGGCCTGAGGTGGACGGAGGGTTGGATGAATTGAGGTCGACTTCCTCAAAGGCCAAGTTTAAAGCCTCGTCTACCTTAGCTTCCAACTGGCTCGGCTCCTCGGTAACCTCTTCGGCTTCTTGTTCTTCCATTTGCTCCGAATCGGAGGCTTCCAAACCAATCTGCCTTAAGTTTTTGAAGTTAGGGAAGATAAGGGCCATAAGATGCTCTTCGCCCCTCGGAATTGGAATGTTGTCTACTGCCGAAAACATTGTGTAAGTCGGCTCATACCTCAGAAGAATGTAGGTCGCCCTCCATTGTTTCTGAAGGCTTGGACAACCAAAGAACCGGAGTGCGATTTTAATTTCCACAAGTACGGTGTCGTTAGCTGAAACCAAAACTTTCTTCAAATCGTTGCCTGCACAAACAAAACAGTAAGTACACAGAAGGAAAGCCGAATAAATATATATATAAAAAATAATAATAATAAAATAAAATAAAAATAATAAAAAATAAGGATCTATACAGCCACCTGGATCGCCTTTTCATCTTGGCGCAGGATCTAAGCGATCTTCACCCTTGCCGAGTTCCCAGTTGCCTCGGACAACAACGATTACATCGTCAACACGTTTGCCAGAGCTGGCAAGCATAATCACTAAGTGATGATCAGTATCCTTGGCCTTGAGAAAATAATGTCCCAGCTGGCCAGAAGATTTGGCTAAGGCATAACAATGCCGAATTGCAGGTATACCGAGGTTAATCCTAAGGCATCGATTCAACTCTATAATCCCCATTATGATTCGAAAAAAATTCACATTAGGTTGGGAAGGGATTAGACCCCAGTGTCAAAGGACGGCCCTTAAAAATAGGTGAAGAGGAAAACGGACTCCGCCCTCAACAATTGATAAGAGAGGAAAGATGATTGTACTTTCATCAGTCCTCTCCATATCAATGGTGTTGTCTGCCACGAGCGACAGATGGACGTCATCGGGGATGGAATAATGGCGTCGGAAACTGAAAATTCTATCCGCAGAAAGGAGTTATTTCAAGTGTTTTGCCATCCTAGCCAATCTAAGGATTATGCAAAACTAAAAATAAATAGGGAAATGGGATTCGAAATGAAGGAGGAGAACTTACAAGAAGCAGAAGAGACAATAAGAAATAGGAAAAAGTTGCAGAGGTCGCGAAATGGAGGTATATCTAAAGGCAAACCAGAAGCTCTGAGTATTCAAAAACAAAAAACTTGCATTTGAAGGGACAACATAGTTTCAAATCGTATTAAATGAAGAAAGCGTATGAAGAGGTGGGAAGATGTAATGATGCCTAAAAAGCGTGTGTTCTGACATACATTAGAATAGGGTTAATCGCCATTCTTTCCTTGACCTCTCAAGTTCAAAACTAAACATGCCGTTCAAAACCAAACATGCCAACTAACTGGCGTTAATAGGATGTTTGGGGGGCAATTGTGGGAGTCGGATATTGTGGGGGCAATAAAGCCAAATAACGGAATGAGGACAGTCAATGATAGAATTTGGATTCGGCTTCATCCTGGACGATCCCAAGGCCGCATAGATCAATCGGCCGTAGAACCAGTTGAACAAAAGCCGAATAAATAGACGTGCAAGGGAATGATGGTGGGCCCGACCCTGAGGCCCAAAAGAAAAATATAAATAGAGGAGCATTAGCCAAAGAAAGGTACGTAAGAACAGACCTAAGAAACTTACTTTACAAGTAATCAAGAGAGTATACACTAACTTATCCATCGGAGTGCTAATTCCGACACCCCCGACCAGAGTATTCATTTCTTTTCAGGTGATTAGCTGAGGATCAAAAGCATCCAATAGGATCTATAGAGTATTTATAAACCACTTCTCCACAGTAATCATGTTTGATATGGCAACACTAACACTCATGCAATATGCTAAAGTAATAAGTGTTCACCTAGTACTCCAAGGCAAGCCAAAAGAGATAAAATAGTTGGGAAAAATGCATGATCCTAACAATGCAAGTAACTTAATGTAACACATGCAAAAATGCGACTAAGAGGTTCAATTGTCTAATATGTCATGTGAATCACTTTGATAGCATTCACTAACACACGTATTCAAGGAAGTAATAAATGACAACGCCGTTAGAATGATGAATTGAACCTTATGCGTGCAAGACAAATGGATGCAAATCACGAAAAATGCTAAAAAAAACATGATGCTCTACACTATCTATCATAAGCCGGGAAATAAAAAGGAGAAAGGCGTGGGATTGGAAGACATGCACATTATTACAAGTTTACTCCCGCGTAGGAGGGTCCGAATGAATGTCCTAGTTAATTAAGCTGATTATTACAACGCCACAATGTAACTAACTATTCTAACTAATTAATTAATTACAACACAAAAATTAACTAGCTTTTCTAACTAATTAATTAATTACAACACAAAAATTAACTAGCTATTTTAACTAATTAATACAAGTTAGAATTAAACTAACTAATTAGCTACAAAATGGAATTAATTAACTAAGGGATTAATTATTACAAGTCCATTACTTTAAGTACTACATACTACCATTAAAACATTATTTTAACGGCCGAGAAACAAGGGATAGTTCATGCATGTATGCGGATTTTTACCCAAAAATGCTATCTGTTCTGCTACCAGAATACTTATGTTGCACACTCAAAACATTGCACTGTTTATCACCTCAATCTCTACTCTGTTCTGTAGGAAAAGGGACACTGCTTGGTTGAAAAAGGTGGCCAATCGGCCAATAAAAGTGCTCGGCCGTACAGTACAGGTGGCTGGCCGGCCACTAATGTTTGGTATTGCCCTGCTGCAACAGACATAAAACAGAGCATAAACAGAGTATTTTTAGGGCATGTTTGTCCACTCTACCTCTCCTTATCATCAAATAGGTCAAATGAGGGGTAGGCTCAGTTTACAAACCATCAAACGATGCAAACTCATTGCACGATGGCTTATAAATCAAGGGATACAATTTCGATAAATAACAAGGAAAGACTCATGAACCTCCTCCCTATCATGATATTGATCAAGGGAAGTGGTTGACATTGACTCTTTAGCCATTTTTATTACTAACAATTATGAAACGACTCGAGACTCAATGGGGTCAATTAACGTCTGATTGAACCCCAAACCATTTTATTATCTTGTTACCTCTTAGTCCAATTTTATTGCCTCTTTTAATTACCTTTCCATTCATTAAGCTTTTGAGTCCAATAATGAAGATTAAGTCCACTAATGGAGAGAAGTATCAAACAAATGATTGTTTTGGACATGAGAGAAATGCCATGCCTTTGGTAAGAACCTCCACAGAGATTAAACCATTAAGCACAAGGATCTCTATCTCAAACTTAAACAGCAATTGGTTAAAACGACTCTCAAAGCAAAGAAAAAACCAAGAAAAGAGGGAAGTTGCAGAGGTGATTAGAGGTGAACACAAGTATGGAAAGCACTAAATAAATGACATCAACTCAAATAGGTTACTGTCTAATGCCTAGAACACCAAACCCATGGGGATCATTACACTAGAAACATGCTATACAAAGCATAAATGAAACTAACAACTTAAAATAGTCCTAAAACAATCAAAAATAGTGCTGAAATTCACATGGAAAAGTTCAAAAAAGCTAGCTACAATTATGGAGAAATAGGGTTCGTAAACAGGCACAAGGAGGGGTGGCTAATCCCTCTATTTTTGGGACTTCAAAACCACATTTCTAGCCTATGAAAACCTCTGAAATTCAGTGGTAAAAAGCTCAAAAAATTTGATGACAAGATGGGAAACACAAGGGCAAGAGCTTGGAATACAAGGTACAAACAAGGGTGGTCCACCCTTCTACCTAGGGTAGCTTTTAACCACAAGTTTCAACCTATAAAAATAGTTGAAAAATGATCCAAAAATAGCAAGTAAAGATGGTAAATAAATTGTGCAAAAGAGCTAGGGGTTATACCTCTTGAAGAGGGGTGACCCTTTGAGTTATAAACCACCAATTTCTCAACCTCAAGAGCTAATATTCAAGCTCAATAACCTCAGCCAAGAACCCTCAAGAAGCTTGGTTCAAGGAGGCTAGGTAAGGTATGTATAGATGTGCATAGGTTACAAGAAAAAGAGAGATTTTTTTCAAGAATTTTGTTTCCCCAAAATTTTCTGACCTAATTTTACTAGAGGGGATCAAGTATATATAGAAAAATATGTTAGGCTCTCAAAAATATCAACACAGAAATAGCTGGTGCAGTGCATGCACCTGTGGAGACAGTTGGCACAACTGGCAAAATATCTAGTTTTATTGATACAAGTGGCTGGCGGTACACTAAGGGAACGACCGTACACTCATTTCTGGCTGACCAGCCACCCAGTGGCCTGTAGGCCTCTAGGTAGTCAGGCTTGGAAAACTATTGTTTTGGTCCACAAATGATGCAAGGTTTGTAGGTTTTTTTTAAGGCTTAAAACCGAGGCTTTTTGCTGAGGAAATTGAGCGTTTGACAAGTGTAAAAATTCATCATTGGGTGATCAATCAGTGGCGCCCAAGTCTTAAGGGCGGTCAAAAATGGGGTGTCTACAAAAGTGCATGGCATGATTGTTGGAAAGAAAACTTATATTTTGAGCATGGCACATCATTGCATCTCACAATCATGATATTGTTAAGACTCATGCACTTCATTAAGATTATCTTTGCTGGGTTATATGCTCATCCCAATATGAAAAACCATTTTCAAATGTCAACTGTGTGCCTCCACCAAAATGAAGGCATCGGGATTTTGAAGCCTGAAGTTCACTTTTGTTTTATCTCTTTTGTAAAGCCAAAGGCTAAACTTGTATTAGGTTAAAACCCACTTTTGATGTAATAGGGCAAGACCCTTGGAAGTTGTAAGTCTTTAGAGCATATGTTTTATGTTTTATTCAATATTATATAACACTTGTGCTTCATAAGTTATTGGGAATGCATTTACCTTTATTATTTTTGGTGATTGAAATCCTTTGGTTGGTGTATCACCATGTCGACTGAGTGAAACTTAAACTACGACCTAAATTCGGATGTTCGTTTCTTGTTGAATCTTCTTTCTTTTGACTTTTTTTGTCCCGACATTTTGAATCTTGGTGTAAGAATAGAACAATTGGATAGCTTATTGTTGGGGATTCATTTTAGACTCTTGAATTGCCCAAAATGGAGTTCGGAAGAGAGAATTATATCCATTTGAACACATGAGAGGAACTACCCTTCTCATGACCTAGAGTTAGCAATAGTGATCTTTGCCTTGAATATTTGGAGGCATTATTTGTATGGTGAGAAGTTTGAAGTATTTTTTGATCACAAGATTCTGAAATATTTGTTTACACAGAAAGACTTGAATCTGAGGCAAAGGAAGTGAATGGAGTTTATAGAAGATTATGACTTTGAGTATCATTATCATCCGGGGAAGGCCAATGTTGTGGCCAATGCCTTAAGTAAGAAATCCATTGGCAGTGTAGCTAGTATTGACATTCGAGAATGGGAGATGTTGGGTGCTATTGATGAATTTGACTTGCATCTTGGAGAGTCCGTTGAGTTTGTAGCCTTGTTTTCAATAGTTGCACAACCTACAATTGTAAGCCGAGTGATAGAAACGTAGAGGGGTGATCTTGAGGTAAAAATCCTTCGGGAGATCTCTAGTGGGAAGGTAGAGAAAGGCTTGAACGTATATTCTGACTCGAGTGTTAGATACCTTGATCGTCTTTTCATGTAGGAGTCTTATCGAGAGGAAGTACTTTGAGAGTTTCACCACTCACGCCTTACGGTGCACCTGAGAGGCACAAAGATGTATCTTGACCTTAGTTGCCAGTTTTGGTGGAAGGGTATGAAGAAGGATGTGGCCATAAATGTAATCAAGGTGCCTTACTTGTCAACAAGTGAAGGCCGAGCATCAGAGGCCAGCATGTTTGTTGCAACCCTTGCCAATAGCCGAATGGAAGTGAGAGCATGTCACAATGAATTTTGTTGTGGGTCTTCCGAGGACTCAACGGGGTAATGATGCCATTTGGGTGGTAGTTAATCAATTGACCAAGTCAACGCACTTTATACCTATGCGCACGAGTGACTCGGTAGATTATCTAGCCGACCTTTACATTAGGGATATAATGAGGTTGCACAGGGTCTTTGTAACGATTGTTTCAGATAAAGATTCACGTTTTACGGCTCATTTGTGGCAGAGCCTACAGAATGCCTTAGGATGAGACTGACTTCTATCACCGTGTATCATCATCAGATTGACGGGCAATCAGAGTGCACCATTCAGATTCTAGAGGATATGCTCCGGGACTGTGTTCTTGACTTTAAGGGGTCATGGGAGAGGCACTTGCCCTTAGTGGAGCTTCTAGTCGAGTATTGGTGTGGCACTGTTTGAGGCCTTGTATGGCCAACCGTATAGATCTCCTGTGTGTTGGGCCGAGGTGAGCGATGCATCTATGTTGGGTCCAAAGTTAGTCCGGGAAACGACGGAGAAAGTTGTACTTATCCGTAAGAGGTTGGTCACAGCTCAAAGTTGTCAAAAGAGCTATGCTGACCGTAGGAGGAGACTGCTATCCTTTGAGGTAGGAGATCACGTCTTCTTGAAGATATCACCTAGACGGGGTTTGATGAGGTTTGGGAAGAGTGGAAAGTTATCTCCTAGATTTATCGGGCCTTTTAAGATCCCAAAGCGGATTGGAAAGGTAGCTTATCGCTTGGCCTTGCCGCCACAGCTTTTCGGGGTTCATGACGTGTTTCATATCTGTATTCTTCGAAAGTATGAGCCAAATCCATCATACGCGTTAGACTAGACCGAGTTAGAGGTAGATAAGGATGCCTCGTATAAGGAGAGACCGGTGAGTCTTGGATACTCGAGACCAAGTCTTGCGAGGCAAGACAATTCCTTTGGCGAAAGTGTTATGGAAACATCACGGGGTTAAGGAAGCAACTTGGGAGTGTGAGTTGGAAGTCCCCCGACAAGTATCCGGACCTATTTGTTGGTACTTGAGCATGTTTTGAGAGTTTTGTTGTGTTAATGTAATGTAAACATTGTATATGTTTTGGAAATGTGAATTGTATATTCAGTGTTGAGAACTTGTCTATCATGTTGATATGATTGAATGACCGATGGATGGGTCATGGTAATGAGATTAGTTGATTATCATTGTTGTAATTAGTTTAAACTTGGTTTTAAATGTTTGGTTTTAATTTCAGGGACGAAATTCTTTAAGAGGGAAGATTACAACAATTCTAGTTTGGACCTAAATCATTTGATGTCTTGGATCCGGGTTTCATTGCCTTTTATAGTCATTTATGTCTTATTTCCCTTATACCCCTTTGAGTTTGGCTTTTTAGGTTGTGTTGGTTGCGCTTGGAACAGGTCGGTACCTTATTTTTCAAAAACCTTATTGCCCAGAATTTTACTTCTACGTTCAAGCGTCACTTATTGTGCTCGAGCAGTCTTTGTGAACTCTTAGTACTTTTACAGGTCTACAAAATTATTGGGAATTGGTATTCTTCGCTCAAGCAAAGCTTCTTGCGCTCGAGCAGTCTTGACTCAAGCGGCCCTTATTGCGCTCGAGCGTTGGCCTTCTGTCTATAAAACTACTGGAGGTTTGTATTTCACGCTCGAGCGATAACTTCTTGCGCTTGAGTGGTCACATCTTTTGTGTCTTACACTTGAGCATCATTTCTTGCACTCGAGCAGTCTGCGCGTATATCAGTTTGTAAAAGTCACTTTTTATATCACTTTTCATTTCTCTCTCTCTCTCTCTCTCTAAACTTTCTAAAAATCCTAGATCTACACACACACTCTCTCTCTCTCTAAAACTCATCTTTTCTCTTCTAAAACACCTAGATCCATTGATTTCTCTACACTATTCCCTTTGAGAAGAAGGTAGAGCTCACTTAGAGCTTCATTTTCATCTGAACAAAGTTAGGTTTTGGTGTTGTTGAAGTTTCCTAACTCCCTCTCTCGTCTTCTAAGCTTGAGGTAGGGATTTTTCACTCTTGTATGAATTTTACCTTAATTATTTGTTATTTCAAAAGATTATAGTTGTTTGGGATTTTTTTGGTAAAACCTAGGGTTTGAAATCAAAATGAAAAAGAGGGGTTTTCAAATGATTTCTTGGAAAAGTTTCTGGGTATGAAATTGGAGTTGATATATGTTGAAATGAGGTATTTCCTACATCAAAATTGATTTTCAAAGAGAAAAAGATTATATCCTAAAATGTGAATTTTTGAGATTGTAAAGAAAAAATAGAATTGATGTAGAGAATTATGAAATTGAAGTAATGTTGATGATGATGGCAAAGTTGGATATGTATTATCACTCCTATCTTGAGATTTTACAAAAGTGTATCTTTAATGAAATTTATTTATCTATTTAGAGATATCTGTTTTGGGCTATCGATAGAGGATAGCTATGAGTTCTGTAGATATTGCACGAGAATTAGGTAAATTAAAACTAATTTCTCATCCATGTGCATTGAACATTGTTGCTCAATTTAATACATTGAAAATGTATATGATTTGAGAAAATGTGGTGAACGTGGGAAAGAGATGTCTATCAACAAATCAAGTTAGCCTATGTGTCTAGGGTGAAAGTCTCGAAAAACACGCGTATACACGGGTGTCGATTCCCGCAGATGAAATATCCGTAAAATGGCAATAGTAGCTTTTGTATAGGCTACGTTTACATGGGTGTCGTTTGATGGTTTCCCACGGACAAAATATCCGTGAAAGGTTGTACTGGTTTGAGATTTTCCCCTGCTTTCTATTGTAAAGGGCATGGTTTTGAGAATTGTGATATAAACCTGGCATAGCACGGCTTATGAAAAAGGATATAAATGTTTTGGTACTGGCATTGCATGTGCATAAAACCTTATAGCTTTGTTAAGATTTATACATTGTGTTGTAGTGTTCCTACTGAACTTTGACTCACCCTATGTGGGAAAAACCATTTTCAGATGCTGGTGCCTCCACCAAGGACTAAGCTTAGGAGGACTGTGGAGCTGAAGGCTCAGTGTTGTTATTTTGTATTTAATTTTGTACAAGCCTAGGGTTTTATCTGTATTGAGCTTAAGACTCACTTTTGATGTACCCAAGCATTGACTTGGAAAGATGTAAGCTTTTAGGGCATATGATTATCTGTTTAGCTTTCATTTCTTTTATGTTGCTATATATTAGTTGTTATGAGATGGGTATATTGTGTTTATTTCAGGGTGTTACACATTTTTTGAGGTATAGCCGCACGTGCGGGAATGGGATTCTGCACGTGCAATTTTCTTGGTCCCTATTTGGTTGCGATGGATGGGTCGCACGTGCAGGAATGGTCCTTCGCACGTGCGGGAAGCATCTTCTGCCAAAAATACTGATTTTTGCTCATTTTATGCTCCTACTGCATCCAACTTGATTGGCATTAAACAGCCATAATATATACAATTTGACTGGCACGTAAGGTTAAGAGATCCTAGTTACCAGCCTCAATGCTGTACAATTCGGCCTCAATCATTTTCCAACCAAGACCCATGAGCATTAATCAGGGTTTTACAACTATTTGGGTTTCACTTCTATTTCATTAGTTTATATATATACATATATATCCATCATTCCCAATTCACAAAACGCTGATTCATTAGACAAAAATTCCTTTTTCAATTAGTAAAACCCAATGGAAAAATATAAACCACAACCCAACTCAACACAACGACCACAAGAAATCCCAACACCCAGTTAATTTCATTATAGCAACTAACACATCAACATAATTCCCTTTTTGCACATTAAGTAACAATTAACCAACTTTTCCCTTTTTAATTCATCAAGACCTAATAATAAAAACTAGGGTTTTTATTCATTCACAACATAAACAATATAAACTACTCCTCAATAGATCAAAAGCCACCCAAAAAAATATAATTTCATTTTCCCAAAACTCCAACCCCAAAATCCCCTTTCATGATTTAGAAATCACATGAGTAAACCATACTTTTTATGAAATAAAAATATATCACATGTCTATCAATAAAGAGATATTGAAGAGGAGCAAAAGAATCCCTACCTCTATCAAGAAGAGGAGTAATCCCGAAAATCCAACTTCGACGAAACCACAATCTATTCAAATTACTAGAAAGCTCTCTTCGTGTTCTTCATTTTGGTATATAGAACTAGGGTGAGATTTTGAGTGAAGGAGATGAAATCCAAGATTGAAAGGTTAGGAATTTTGGAAATGAGGGAAAGAGAGAGAAGAAAAAGAGAGAAATGATCTAGATTTGACCAAAAAGTGACTTTTTAAAATGTTGATCCCGAACAGACTGCTCGAGCGACCACTCTTACGCTTGAGCGTCAGAAACACTACATTGCTCGAGTGTAGAACTCACGCTCCCAAGACTTCAAACCAAACAAAGGCAGACCGCTCGAGCTACGAACCCTACACTCAAGCGAATTTTGACATCTCTCATAATCTCAAACCTACAAAAGTACTGGATGACACGCAAGACTGCTCGAGCGAACAACCCGTCGCTTGAGCGATGGAGAAAGAAAGAAAAAATTCAGATTGTTACAAATGTGGAGACTTTTTAACCCTTGTGAGTTTAAAGCCATTCTTTTGTTGGAGAGTTATTAAATTTACTCTTAACTATTCATTTTGAAGCGCACTATTTTATTGTTCAGTCTCATTATTCTTTGTTTTGGTTGAATGTTGAGAAATTATCTTACATTTACACTCTTTAAAATCATGAAAGTTGAAGGATTGTATCAAACTCTAGGAAATAATTTAGGCAATTTTTGTATTACTTTAACATTTCTTTCTCTACACTCAAAAATCCTTAGAAACTAATTTGAGCCTACGTGCCAAACCTTTCATTCAATAAATCCCTGTCGATAACTGGCCACTACCTTCAGGAGCAAAAGATGTAGATGAATTAATAAGGAGAATAATGAAGAAGAAAAAAAAAAAAAAAAAAAAGAGGAGTAAGATTATGGAAGGGAATCTATATTGGTACATATTGTTGAAGAAGAAGAATGTCAAAAGCATGAAATAATAATTTTGACTATTCTCTTACACTCATAAAGGAGCTGATGTACCTATCCCTAACCTTTTATTAACCCAATAAAATCCTATTCGATCCAAAGCTAGTAAAATTTAGATATAGACATGATAAATAGAGGTCTTAGTGTAATTTTTCAACATTTAGCGTTCTTTCAAAGAGACTGTTCTTTCATGCTAGCATCTTTCACTACTTATATGCAAGATATTTTGATTTGTTTATATTAATTCCACTCGCATATGTTGAGAGTATACAGATTTGCATTGTATCTAGTGATTCGTTTGTTAAGTGCAAAATCTGTGAGATTTGAGTCGAAGCATTCTTATGATAGAACTAGAGTCTTCTTTCATTAAGAAATTAACTAACATTTTTGTTGACTAATTTACACACACACCGAGATTTGAGATAGATAAATTATTTTTACTAATTGCTAGTGTTCTGAACTCTGAAAATTCTTTTGCTAACATATTAAAATTAACAATTATCTCTGTGAATATTGTCCTTAAAAGTTTACAAAAAAAAAATTCTAAATTTTGTGGGTATATTCACTGTAAACCGTCACGAGACTACAACTGGTCCACTAGGGTAACTAGGGGTTCAAAGGCTAGTTGCATATGCTAAATGTAATCGTGTTCCCTACAAAAATTGCATAGATAGATTTTATTTTATTTTATTTTACTTGAGGACTAGCAAAATGTAAGTTGGGAGTATAATCAGAGCCTAAATATTACAAATTTGACCTGCTAACATACACTTTATTAATCTATTTATTTGTATTATTTTATATTTTCATATAATATTATGTGTTTCATACGTTTTAAGTGTTTGTATATAAATTATTTTATATATTATATTTTAATACAATTTATGTTGTATTATATTATATTATATTATATAAATAATAAAATGAAAGATAGATAAGAAAAAGGTGCCAGTTTCACCAACACCAGAATTGTGTATATATATTATAATAATAAAAAGTATAAATAAAAGAAAAATAAAGAAGGCAAACAAAAACAAACAAAGCAATAAATGGAGGTAGGAAAATTCTAACTGTGGGGACATAATTTTTGAATGACAACACGTGGCCGAGGTATCACCGAAATGCCAGCCGAGGTGCCACATGTCCTGGTCATGACGCCGAGATCATCTCGGCTAGGCCAAGGTTATCTGCAAAGATACCAGAATCTGAGATAAAGCGGATAAGGGACAAGAGTCCTAGAATGGGAGAAGACTACAGTTTGGGAAAAGATGAGACTCTTAGAGAGTTTATCCTAATTCTACTGGGAGTCCAAGATTAGCAATAATCCTAAGTCCATTAGAGATAGGCTTCTATTGGGGCTAGGATTGTGTTGGCTATAAAAGGAAGGCACCCACATGGGTCTAAGGTATGCTTTTGGTATTCTGTCTAGTGAGTTAAGCACTATTGGTTATCTTTGAGGGATATTAAAGTACTGACTTGATCGTCAGAGTGCCCCCGGGTGGATGAGCCACCGCCGGAAACTCTTCTTTTTGTTGCAGGTCGTTTGGGCTTAATCTATTCTGCCGGTACTCTCCAGTCGGGTACCTGTTTGGCAGTGTGGTCAGAAAATCACCCACACAATTTGGCGCCGTCTGTGGGAAAGAAAGGAGAATAGATGGCTAGTGACGGACAGAAGGAAAAGATTGGGGACGACACTCCTGCTGGGAGTGGCAGACCTATCGACCTTGACGTCGAAGGAGACAATCGCAACACAGAAACTCGTGACCAGAATCACAGCAAGAAAGACGTCGGCCAGGAGAGCGACGAGCCAAAGAAAACGAACCGGAGCGGGTATTACAACAAGGACGACCTCCAGGTATGAAAGGATAGATGCCTGCGGAGGGCCGACGAGATAAAGGGAATGGCGGACTTGCAAACGGTCGTCAATTTCCTGATGCAGAACAACGTCGTGCAGCCATTGTTCTCGCTACAAGATATGCCGATTCTAGCGGCCAAGAAAGACGCCCAGAAAAGGGGGCAGAAAACGGTTCCTGCAGTCCCTCAGCATGGCGAGACCAAGGGACATTCTCACCGGCCTTCGCGGGAGGTCGGCCATGAAGAATCCCAGAAGACACGATCTCAACCTAGATGATTAGGTTCAAGAAAAGGAGAGCTCAGTCTAAAGTGAGCAGATCCCAGATTCCAGAAGGCAAGATCTCGGCCCAGATGATTAAATCCGAGAAGAGAAAAGCACAGCCTGAGTTAAAGACTTTTTTCCACAAAGGAATAAGTGGAAGCCATGTAGAGGGCTGGAGAATGATGCTTGGGAGTTGGAATTTTCAAACCCAGATCGATTTAACACTTGTTGAAACTTGAGAAAAGTTTACAAGTTAAAGTTAAACCGAGATTATGTTTAACACTTGTTGAAACTTGAGAAAAGTTTACAAGTTGAAGTTAAACTGAGAATATGTTTAACACTTGTTAAAACTTGACAAAAGTTTACAAGTTGAAGTTAAACCGAGATTATGTTTAACACGTGTTGAAACTTGACAAAAGTTTACAAGTTGAAGTTAAACCGAGATTATGTTTAACACTTGTTGAAACTTGAGAAAAGTTTACAAGTTGAAGTTAAACCGAGATTATGTTTAACACTTGTTGAAATTTTGAGAAAATTTACAAGTTAAAGTTAAACCGAGATTATGTTTAACACTTGTTGAAACTTGAGAAAAGTTTACAAGTTGAAATTAAACCGAGATTATGTTTAAACACTTGTTGAAACTTGAGAAAAGTTTACAAGTTGAAGTTAAACCGAGATCACGTTCAACACTTGTTGAAATTTTGAGAAAATTTACAAGTTGAAGTTAAAGCCGAGGTCATGTTATAAGAAGACTGGTTTAACACTTGTTGAAATTTTGAGAAAATTTACAAGTTGAAGTTAAAGCCGAGGTCATGTTATAAGAAGACTGGTTTAAACACTTGTTGAAATTTTGAGAAAATTTACAAGTTGAGATTAAGCCAGGATTACGAGTGAAAGAAGTATCTATGCACGATTACCATGTGGCCAAAACTTGGAAGATAATGGAAGACAAAAGTCTTAAGAAGTAAAAAAGTGGCGAGTTTTGAGCAAACACTTGAGAAAACATTTGTTACAATGTTTTCAAGTGTTAAGCCAAGGCCAAGATAAACAAGACTAGAAGTTGTGTCCGAGGTATTTTACCCCGAAGAAATTACACAGTGAAGGTGTACCTTGAAGACATGCAAATTATTTGAAGTATAAAATGCATT
The DNA here is from genome assembly GCF_055761805.1 of Camellia sinensis. Classification (NCBI taxonomy): domain Eukaryota; kingdom Viridiplantae; phylum Streptophyta; class Magnoliopsida; order Ericales; family Theaceae; genus Camellia; species Camellia sinensis. The sequence continues at coordinate 73,674,055 of NC_138966.1, read as the reverse complement.
CAGAAAAGGAAAGAAGGCACTTCGGCCTAAACATTGAAGAATGATTGAACAAATTACAAAAGTGGCACGTCGGCCAAATTAAAGCTTACATTGTTTCAAAAGTAAGAAAAGAGTACTAAGTACAAAGAAAAAAAAATCATAAACGAAACTACTCGGCATTGGCAATGGACTATGTCTCACCCCCAGAAGACAGCTGGGAAGACTTCCCGGCAACCTTCTTGGCCTCGAGCTCAGCGTCGGTCTCTTGTAGAGTCTGGTCGATGCTCTTCTTGGCAATAGACGCGTCAGATGTGGTCTTCTCAGGGATAGCGTCTTTGAGACCTCATCCCCTTCATCCTGAGTCAAGTCGAAGACTTGCTCATTCAGAGTTGAAGACTTGGCCTCATCAACTTCTTCATTTCTTCTCGGCCTCAGTCTAATCCTCGGACTCAGCTTCGTCTTCAGACTGGCTTGGAGATGGAGGGAATGATAGGACGAGGTTGCTAGCATTCTTGAGAGGAGAATCCTTAGGGACATGAGCAAACGGATATGTTCAAACATGGCAAACAAGCAGAGACAACAAGGTATGAAACTACAGAGGGGAAAAAAGGAATAACTCACTGAAGAAAATAAAGCCGGTGTTCAGTATGCCAGAGTCAGATGACGGCAGCAATCGGAAAGGATCAGCAAAAGCTTCACCGGAAGAGAAGAATGGAAGTGGTTGCAGAGCTTGAGAGCTTGAAGAATGGCAGATTTGGGAGAATAAAAAGAAAGAGAGTCTAGGGACACAGATAGAAATGAAATGGTTTCGTTGGAATTAGAAATCCTGACGTGCCCATGCTGACGTCAGACGGCGAGGGGCAGAACTGATGCGACACAATGGGGGCATGATTGGTATGTTCCAAATCTGATGATGATCTTTGATGATAGTGTGATCTCTGTTGAGATGTTGAACCTGGATGAGAGAGAACATGATGATTCTTGATTCTTAATTCTTGATGAGTGGACATATAAGTCCTAAATTCTTGGCGCCGACAAGCCATGAACTCGGCCGAAGGAGTACATGTATAGGTTCCATCACCTCAGGATGCCGAGGTAATAGAACCTAGGGGACAGTTGTGGGGACATAATTTTTGAATGATAACACGTGGCCGAGGTGTCACCGAAGTGCCAGCCGAGGTGCCACGTTTCCTGGTCATGACGCCGAGATCATCTCGGCTAGGCCAAGGTTATCTGCAAAGATACCGGAATCCGAGATAAAGCGGATAAGGAACAAGAGTCCTAGAATGGGAAAAGACTACAGTTTGGGAAAAGATGAGACTCTTAGAGAGTTTATCCTAATTCTACTGGGAGTCCAAGATTAGCAATAATCCTAAGTTCATTAGAGATAGGCTTCTATTGGGGCTAGGATTGTGTTAGCTATAAAAGGGAGGCAACCCCATGGGTCTAAGGTATGCTTTTGATATTTTGTCTAGTGAGTTCAGCACTATTGGTTATCTTTGAGAGATATTGAAGTACTGACTTGATCGTCGGAGTGCCCCTGGGTGGACGAGCCACCGCTGAAAACTCTTCTTTCTGTTGCAGATCGTTCGGGCTTAATCTATTCTGCCGGTGCTCTCCAGCTGGGTACCTGTTTGGCAGTGTGATCAGAAAATCACCCACACAATATTTATCTTTGTTTATTTTAGTATGTGCCTACAATCTTTATTAGTTTAGCTTCAGTTACTTTAACCTCACTAAATGTGAGTCAATATAAATCAAAAATATAAATTAACTGTAATTTTAAATAAAAAAAAAATTGAAGCAACTTGAGTGTAATTTGCCTATAAGATATTGGTAGGTGTGGTTAACATGTAGGATTTATTATTATTTTTATGTACTAAAGTCATTAAATATGTGTATATTTATTTTTGATAAAAATAAAAACATAAGATAAGTTTGGTACAAATGTATTTTAAAATTTTATTTTTAAAAATTAGTAAACTATTTAGTTGGAGGTGGTTATTAATAGTCGGAAATGATAATAGAAAATGGTTGTAGTCCGTTTGAGGTGGTGGCTAAAGGTGGTTGGCACCGATGGGAAGTGATTGGCGATGGCTAAATGTGGTCGCCAGTGGTTACCGGAAGTCAAAAAAAGGTGATTGGAGGTGGTTGTCGATCGCCAAATATGGGTGTAGACACCCCATTTTTTACCGTCCTCAAGACTTAGACGTCACCGTTTGAACACTCAGTAATCGTCTTTGTTTGTGTTCGTCTTGAGTTCCTGGAGGTCTCGGCTACGCGCCTTGCCTCAGGATCTCTCGACTCGACTGTTTTGTGTTTGATTTTGCACCAAACACTTGTATTTTTGCTTTGGAGGGTAGGGAATGGCTTTTTGGCCATCCCCACACTCCACCGGCCATGGCTTGAGGCCACCGGCTGTGTTTTGTTGCCATCGGCCAAATGTTTGGCCGACCGACACTATAGATGGTCGACCGGCCATCTATTTTGGTCAAGTTGCATTTTTGGCTGGCCGACCACTGTTCATCTGCTTTTGCAGATACTTTTATGCTAGCTGTGCTAGCTGGCATACACTTTGCTCCCCTCCATACACGTATATGGAGGGATCTCCCTCTTGACTAGCTTGTTTGGAAAGCTTTACAAGAGGGATTGTCTATAAGAAGGAGCCTCTTCTCCCTCCATTAGGGTTACAAAATTTTCGGAAGAGCTCTGAGATTAGGGTTTGAGTTTGTATCTATTCCATCTCTATATCTCTCTCTCCTTTTGCCTTGTGTGTGTGTGTTTAGTCTTACTATTGCACACAAACACCTAGTCCTACACCTTCTCTTGGTTGCTGAGGGTCCAGAAGGCTGTTCTTGGTGTTTTGGGGTGGTTTTGAGCTTAAAGAAGCTACTGGAGCATCATTCTGGAAGAGGATCAACAAGGGTAAGTGTTCTTGCCCTTCATTCCCCATTTTTGCATAGCTTTTTTGACTATCTTGCAACTATTTTTAGACTTTGCATATAACATATAAAAGTTCTATTTTTACCTGCTTAAAATAGTTGTTTAAGAGTGTTTTGAGCTTCGGGGTTGTTTGACCCCTCTTAGGTCTTGTTTGGCCCCATTTTGTGCCATTTTAGTTGAGCTCCGGGACCACCTTGTTTGGGCCTCCACACCACTAAAATCTTGAGGGATTTCGGTGGTGAGGATGGTGCCTAAAGGTCCTAGGAAGGAGAGGGCCACCCCCCTCTCCTCGTTGTCTTCAATAATGGCCATTTAAGCCTCATTAGTGAGCACCTTGTTTAAGTGTATGTTGGCTATGCCTTAACTATTTTTTTATGCTTATTATGCCATAATATAGCACTGTTTTTACTTGGTTTATACACACCATACTTGCTTAGCATACATGTCTTGTAATGCCATGAATTGCCTTAACATGCCTTGTGCTTTAAGACTTGTTTCTAGCATGTTTTTGGCTTAGCTTCGTGAAGCTTTTATGCTTGTTTTAGCATGCTAAAGGTATGTTTTTGGTCATTTGGGTTGTCCATGCTTTGCTTTGTATAGCTACCATATAACCTCTCTTGTATGCCTTAAGCATTGACCTCTTTAGCATTCCATCCTTACATCATTTCAGTGGTTTGGAACCACTTGTCATGTCATTTCAGTCTTCATGATATGCTCGTATGCTTGCATTTGATGCCCCTTTCATGCTTTAAAAGGTTGGTGTTTCTTGCTCCATGTTTGTGCCATTGTGTATGCCTCTAGGATTAGATCATTTAGATGCCATCTAAGTGGTTTTGGGGGCTTACTTTTGCATGATTTAGGGCTGTTCTAGTTCATTTTGGTCATTTGCTTCATATGTCATATGGCCATGGTTTAAGTCCTTGGGCTTGGTGGCATGCCTAGCTTGCATTGTAGATTGGTTTGGCACCTTCTCTAACATGATTTTCAGAGCTTATAATGCATGCCATTTGTCCATGTTTGCATCCTCTTAAGTGTGCTTGAGAGTTGTTTCTATATGCCTAAGTGTTGGTCCTTGTGTGCATGCATGTTTGCATGTCATTTTGCCTTTATTCTTGAGCATGTTGGCTACTGTTTTGGGCTTGGTATAGAGCGGCCCAAATTAGTTTAAGTCCATAGTTCGCATGTTGCTGCATGCTTATCTTGTGTGTTGTTGCATACTTATGTGTTGTCACATCTTTAGGTTGTTTAACATGTTTGGTCCATGTGTTGTGGCATGATTGAATGAAGTCACATGCTTGCTTGCTTGCTTGAACATCCCCATTGTATCGGGCATACTTATTGGTTAGCATGATTGTCACATGCCTTGAATGCTTGTTCGCATTGTTCATGTTGCATACTAGCTCATATGTCTAGGTTACATTGCATTGACATGCATGCTTAGCCTCTTGAATTGAGTATGATAGAGGTTGAGCTCCTTGCTTGTTTATGTGCATTTCATTTGAAATCAAAGTGCATAACTTGGTTTCTTGGGCTATCACGCATCAAAATGCGCGATTGGTGGCCCGAGAACCAAGAACCATGTCCCTTTGAGTCATAAACATGATAAGGGATGTGTTGGTGCACACATTTGCTTGGAATGCATTGCCATGCCTTGTTTTGTCTTCTGCTGCTGTCAAAATAGGATTCTGCAGGAAGATTTGGCCGACCGACCATCTTTAGTGCTGATCGACCAACAATTGGTAGCCGATAGCTTAACCAGTGGCCGGTGATCATTTACTTTGGCCGGTGACCATTTCCCTTGGCCGGTGGTATCTCACAGGGTTCATAGAGTGCACCTTGGGAATTTTGCAATGATCAGAGAAGGAAAATAGTGTGGACAGAGGCAACCTGTGCATGGCAGTGGACTTCCAAGTGGAGCCGAGCACGCATTGCATTGGACCCTCTTCCCGAGGCTGTTTATTGTTTTATTAGATTAGTTAATTTGCTTAACTAGTTTAATTGGTCTGTAATATTTAATTAGCTTATAGGTTAGTTAAATCTGTATTATTCTTTCGGTCCCTCCGAGCGAAGGCAAATTTGTAATAAGTGTGGGTGTGTGTGGGCATGTCTTCCAACCCCCACTTCTTTCTCCTTTTTACTTACCTGCTTTGATGGTTAGTACTAGGACATATTTAATTTAGCATCCTTATACTATGCATGTGTGCATCATTCATCAGTATTGCATGCATCGAGCTTGACGCATCATACTAACTGCATAATATTTCAAATCTAAACTTGAATATGTGCATCAAATGGTTGCATTTCACATGTCATCCTAGGATTAGCCGAGCCTATCCTAATTACATTCTGTATGCGTTGCATTAGGCACTTAACATGGACTTGGATCATACATTGATTGCTAACGAGTTCTTTGTTTTGGCTTGGAGTACACTGTAAGTATTTTGTGCTTTAGCATCTCGCACAAGTGTGAATGTTAACATGACAGCATGCTTACCATGTGACTAGATGCTTATGTGATATGAACTACCTAAATGCCTGTGGGTGAAGGTTGGATTGCTTGAGTTGGAACAACTCATCAAAATTCGTGTTGTAGCCTACTCGCGAGTAGGAAATTTCAAAACATTTTCCAAACAAACGGATATGCGATGCTTTGTTCCAAATTAGGCGATCTAGTCTATACTTGTTTTGTTGTGCGCATCACGTAGTAATTCTAGCTAATTAAACCGGAATAAGAACACATAGCGTTTTCAAAACAAGATATCATGATTAGTAGAGGTCGATCTTCGGATCGGGCGAGAGGGGGTGCTCATAGCTGACCTTCCCCAATCATACCCAAGTTCCCGAGCCGAGGCAACTTTGGTAATGACAAACACGTGGCCTTAGGCAAACGAGTTAGGGTTTCCTAAATTCACCCAAAATAAAATATTTAGGTGGCGACTCTGTATCTGACAAAGCAGTCCATGTTTGACACTTCTTTACAAAATCTATTTTTCAAAACGATTTGTCGGATTTGGACTCTTTGGTTCAGATTAAGAACCGTGACACAAAAGGGAGTCCGAACTGTGGTGGCATAAAGCCCGAGGGTGCGTCCACAATGGGGATCGAAGATGGTTGGCCGATCACCAAAAGGTAATGGCTAAAGGTGATTTTTCAGTAAGATGTGGTGATTGCTAATGAAAGGTGGCTGTTGGAGAAGGTCTCTCATGATAGTGATCGGAGGTAGTGGTAGTGATGAGTAGTAAATGGTGGTTGAAGGGAAAATGAATCCATTTTTTTTTCTTTTTTTGTTTTTTTTCTTTTTTTCTAAATAAGTGATATCAATTTTTTATTTTTTTGGTGATTATGTAAAGTTTTAATAAATTTTATAAGCTATTTATAATTTTCAAAAAATAATAATAGATATTAAATGAGTTTTTTATTATAGTTTTAATTTTTTTTAAATAACAGTAAACTATAAATATAAATATTATAAATCATAAAAGTTGGGCTTAATTTCTATCAAGTCATATTGAAAATAAATCCAAAAAAAATCATCGTTAAAAATAATTTTTTGTGACAATTTTTTACATGTATGATTAAAAATTGACAATTAGTATTTTTTTTTGTCACAATTTTTATAAATTGTTGCTAAAATTTACAACTAGAGATGTTTTTCTGTGACATTTTTCAAACTGTTACTGAAAATTGAAAATTAGTGACTTTTTTGTGACTTAATTAGCGACATTTTTTTTGTGACAATTTTCAATTTGTCGCTAAAAATTAACAATTAGTGGCATTTTTTTAATAGTGTTTGATGAAAAGTATCATTAATTATCATAGAATCTATTGGACAATAAATACACCTATTAGGACCTATACATAAGTCCTCCTAGAATAAAACACATTAGTCAGAATAAGTGGGACTGAGTATTATATTTCAAATAAAAAAAAAATTCACACATATATTTGATAAATCAAAATTAACGAGAATCTTGTATATAATTGGATTTAAACTTTAACCTTCAAAATAAATAAATACTAGACCAACTATGGCTTCGTTTGGGAAATGGGTTGACTTTTTGACTTTTTTAACTTGAGGTTAAAAAGTTCGTTTGGATTAGACTTTTTAGCAATTTTAACTTTTGTGAGAGAAAAAGTGAAATGATTATAGTTTGAATGTAATATTTTTTTTAATTAACTTTTTAACCTATTTTATTTTCTTATGGCTTAGCCAAAAAGTCAAATTAGCTTACATGCCAAACGAAGGCTAAGTTGTGTTTAGTTCAATAGTTATAAAAAGTTTTGAATTCATACATCCACTCCACAATAGCTCCCATTCTATTACGGGACCAAAACACCATTTGCCTCACCATGTTATTCAGGCCCCGTTTTGTTTTTAGAGGTAGAATAGAGAGCATTAATAGTTAAGGGATTAGTAAAATTATGTTTGTTTTGATGATAGTTGTTAGTGTGGAGATTGTTAGATTATGTTTATATAAAATAACAAAACAAATAAAATTATGATTTTTACTTAACAAAAAATATAAAATCATTAAACATTAATATTTAAAAAAAAAATTGCGGTTGACCAGCCGAACGTCTGGCCAGACTATTTTCTAATATCACTTCTTTATCCAGACTAACAATCCGCTCACCCAAGGCCTATCCTAATCCGAACGGACTATCAATCCAGAGAGCCACAAACAAAACAAACGTAAGCTAAGCTCACTGTTCATCCATCACAGTCTAGAGTAAACTGTTACTCCGGAAAACAAACGAGGCTTAGGGATAAATGGTTCATTGAATTTTAACAACGTTCTAAATGACAAAAAATTTCCGAATTGCCGAGGAGTGCTAGCTATGCCATAACCGTAGGAGCATGAGTACCAGCCCTGATGTTGACAGTTGGGCTGTTGTGTTTCATTTATGGCAGGGTGGTCAAGTCCTACGTCAGTAGACATGGTTCAGTGGCTGAATTCGCCTTTGCTCCACAGGCCACCATCATGTGCGTTGCTGGGCTTGACGAGCCCACTGTTGAGTCACTCCCCAAAGCAGTCCTTAGTGAGAGCAGACGCGTCTACCCAAGCCTGATTACAACAATTGCCCAATATGCTTGTCCAAATACAGGACGATGGAAACTCTCGGACGTATACTTGAATGCCAACATTACTTCCATGTTGATTGCATCGATGAATGGCTTCGCTTAAATCCTAATTGTCTCTCCTAAGTTGTGATTTTTTTTTGGTTCTCCATCTTTTGTATCTTGGGTAAATGCACAAGCCTCCTGAAAAAAATAAAATAAAATAAAATAAAATAAAATAATAATAATAATAATAATAATCTTGCTTTGGCTCAGTCTTTGTATTCACTTCCCCTAAAATACCAAGAGCTTCAAACATGGTACTATGAGTTGTATGATTTTGTTCTATGAATTGACTCTATACGCCTACCCACTAATTCAAGTTTCCTCCTGATCACTTGGCAAAGAAAAAAGAAGTGACATAGAAGACAAAACTACTGTTAAGGCAAGATCTAGAGAGGACAAGATAAACGTAACCTTATCCCAATTTTGGAGAGGCTATTTCTTGATGACTTGCAGAAAAGCAAACAAATTGGATTTTCTATTTTTTGAGAACTATGATCAAGAAAGAAGACAAGATTTATTGCCAAATGGGCATTGAATATTAAAACAATGGAGCTCCAGCCAATAGCAAGACAATGAATCCTTGTTCCTTTTTAAATTGTACAATACAATGAAGCTCAGGGAAGGTATGTGTAAATTACCCAGTTTAGATTGTAAGCAATAAGATAGAAATTTTGACAGAACAATAGATAACATATGGTTGGAATTACCTAATGGAGATTTGATGCTAACATACATTCAGTTTCAAAAAAAATGGCAGTGATTTACAATGATTTGCTAGAGATTATCACATTTGACATTGAACTGAAGCAAGAAAGAAAAAAAGGAATTGTTAAGTGGCCAATTTTAGCTTAGATAATTTTAAAATTGATATGCAATTGTTAATATAGAAAAGTAGAATCTTGTGGTTGCAAGCTGAGAACCAAATCACCCTAAAAAAATTGACCCCTAAGAATCTTAATTAATTCATGTAGTTGCTGCATAATGGTATGAAGTGCTTCCTAGCTATGATAAAAACCAGATTAAATGAACTTGCTCTTTGTTAATTCGCTATGCCATGACCTTTTAAAGAGAGAACCAAATGTGTTAATCAAAAACTAGATTTATGCATATAAAATGACCAGTCATTGATCGATGACAGAAGAGAGATTTCTACTCTGATGAAACTACGATAAAATTGACATAGCTTAATTTTGTTATTCAGATTCAACAATAATTTCTAACTCACTATTTACAGGCCTTACATCCACAACTCCACTACTTACTGTTGGATTTGTGGAGGAAAATGGATTGGCGGGCATGATCAGAGTGTCCCCATCTCCTTCTAACATTTTAACCACAACATTCATGAAGGGTCGATCTACCGGGTACCACTAAATGCACCAAAGTCCCACAATCACTAACTTCTTTGCAATCTTGGCATCCGCATCATCCATCAACTGGATTCCCAGCTCTTCTCCGCGATGCAAACGATTGTAAATCCATTCAGGAAAGTACACTTGGTTGGTGTTCTGCATTGTTACATCGAAATCCTTTTTCCCTCCTACCATTTCAAGCAACAACATCCCAAAGCTATAGATATCTGATTTGTATGACACATTCCCAAAGTTCCTGGAGAACACTTCAGGTGCAATATAGCCAATAGTTCCCCTAGCAGTAGTCATGCATACAATACTTTGTTCCTTTAAGCACAACTTTGCTTGACCAAAATCTGAGATCTTCGAATTTAAGTTGTGGTCCAACAAGATATTATGAGGTTTAATATCAAAGTGAAGGATTCATTGATCACACCCTTGGTGAAGATATTCAATTCTTTTGGCTATGCCTAGAGCAATATCCTGCAACTTCTTCCAACCAAGTAAACCTTTCTTGTGACCAGATGACACAAACTCTTCCAGTGAATCATTCGGTAAGAATTCATAAATAAGAGCTCTTCTAAACCCCCATCAGCACAATATCCGACAAGGCGAACCACATTGATGTGGTGGATTCTACCTATTATTCCCATTTCGTTGATGAAATCTTCCCTCTTTCTTTTTGAACTATTGAGAATTTTAACTACAACATGAATATCGTTGGAAAGTTGTCCCCTATACACTGTTCCATAGCCTCCTTGGCCTACTTTGTTCGTAAATTGATTTGTAATTTTCTTGATATCTGCATAAGAATATCTTGATGGCGTGAGAGCCTTGTAATCCTCCAAGAATCTTTCAATCTTTGATTGGTCCTCTCTCTTTATTTTCTTTGATCTGTGGACACAATACAATGCAATGACCATTATAACAAGAAGAAAAGAGCATACAACCACACCTGCAATTTATAACAATGAAATTAGGAACGAAAATTCCATATTCACTACAAACATGAAAGGTGGTGGAGAAATTCACCTGCAATCACTCGCGGCTTTTTCGATTCACCTGTAAAATAGGGAGAATACTTGTCAACAAGCATGTGGAAGCTATAGAGAGCCATAATATTTTATTTTTTGATAAAAAATAAAAGCTTTTAAATTTAAGAACAGGGAGATACAAAACTACCTTAAGTAACCAACCCTTTCAACAAATATAAAACCAGCCTAAGTAAGCTTCTAACAAACATCTTGCCTACATTACAAACACTATCTTGATCCAAACCGTGAACATTCAACCCTACCTAATCAAATGAATGCAATAAACAAACAAGTGAAAGAGGTACATACCTTCCTTTGGCAGTTTAAAATTTTCATGTCCCGTACTGTTACTGATATTCAATCTACAATACTTTTCTTGCACTTCACAGTTGTCACATATCTGTTTCGGCCATTTCAATTGTAGGTCAGGTGTTTGATCCTCAGAAGGAACAGACGGAATATTATACATCTTTATGCAAAATAATAAGGACTGAGTCGATAAAAAAATCAGAGTAAACAGCAATAACTTCACTACCCGATTTGCTACCAAGGTAGGTATTGCAATGGAATTGTTGCCCTTTTGCAGGGCAACTGAATAAGCTGAAATCAGAGACGAAATCAAAGAAATTGAATAAGCTGAAATCAGAGACGAAATCGGAGAATTGGAATGGAGAGGAAAACAAGTTGAGGTTCCGAAGCTGGTGAGGAAAACAACCATATGGGTCTGTGATGTGAATGGATTGAGATGTGTAATTTATGTATTTGATCAAAACTTTAACAGAAAATGGGAGGTCAAGGACTGTGTCGTTGGTTTGGGAGCAAGAAAGATCGAAGTCGGGACAGCCACAGTGTTGAGGCTAGCGATTGTTTAGACGAAATGGGAATCAAATGGTTGAACCATGGTCTAAGCATGTTGTTAGGGTGCACTCATCTTGTCCGACTGAGAGTTTTAGGACCAAGAAGAGAATCAAGAAGATGACCATGTTTCCTTGGTTACTATCTTTAAAGTTCCATATCTCTCTCTCTCTTTGTATTAGATGTTTGGTTACTATCTTTAAAGTTTCATCTCTCTCCCTTGGTTACCATTCACATGTTATTTCTTCCTCTAAGCCATCAATGCAGTGGGTTGGTTGGTCCTTTTTTTTTATTCAAAGAAATGGATATGCAGATAGGCTACTCCAACATATCCGCCAGGGAGTATTGCCCCTTAGCACCTACAACATATCTGCAAGGAACCCCACCGCACCTACGTCGGGGCCGAAACTTAGGCCCCCCGCGTGCTCCAGGCGCTAAGGAGTATGTTTAACCCCAACAAGGGGTTATGGAGCCTCGAACCCAAGCCTTGAGCGAGGGATTCGAAGGTCTTATCCACTGAACCGGGTTGGTTGGTCCTTTACCTACCTATTGGCATCCCATGTGAACATGTCAATGGCCAAACCACCAACCATCTAATACACAGAGAGAGATGAAACTTTAAAGATAGTAACCAAGGGAACATGGTCATCTTCCTGATTCTCTTCTTGGTCCTGAAACTCTCAGCAAGACAAGATGAGTGCACCCCCAACAACATGCTCAGACCACAATCCAACCATCCAATTCTCATTCCGTCTAAACAACCGCCACCCTCAACACTGTGGCTGTCTCGGCTTCAATCTTTCTTGCTCCCAAACCAACGACACAGTCCTTGACCTCCTATTTTCTGTTAAAGTTTTGATCAACTACATAAATTACACATCTCAATCCATTCACATCACAGACCCATATTGTCACGACCCGAACCCGTCCCTATGGGCTAAGGCCATAACCGGCCAGTAATTACGAGATTACCTACGGCCTCAAACCAAATAAAACAAAACTCATCAGAGTAAAGGGACCAAACAGAAGCAAATTTAAAACTTTGTCCATAGAGCTATGCTTATATGCATACCATAACATTCCAAACATTTATATTTTAATAACTCACATCAAAATATGTACTAACACAGAACACTGTACATACAGGATCATACAAGTTTAAGTCAGTCGAACCCAAGACTTATGTATAAAAGTAGCCCAATGCTTTCGCCAACATAACAAAACTATGAACAAAGGACAAAGGCGAAGACAGTCTCGTGCGTGAGACGTTTGGGCTGACTCCTCAAAACTTTGACTGTTTCTCACAATTTCACTGAGGCTGGTTCTGGACGTCCCTTGGCTCACCTACATGTACATGAATGAGCGTGAACGAAAGCCCAATGAATAATATCAATAAGGAAGATACATAAGCAACTTTGAAACAGTTAAAGCAGACGGCCTTTGGCCCAATCACTTGTATCAATCGGCCCAGTGAATAATATGAATAAGGAAGATACATAAGCAATCTTTGAAACAGTTACAGCAGACGGCCTTTGGCCCAATCACTTGTATCAATCGGCCTTCGGCCCAATCATTCATGTCAATCGGACTTCGGCCCAATCATTCATGTCAATCGGCCTTCGGCCCCATCATTCTTATCAAACGGCCTTCGGCCCAATCATTCATGTCAATCGTTGTCCACCATTCAAATTAATAAATTTACATAGAAGTAAATAATTGGACAACAACATGTTTCAAATATCTTGTTAAGATATTACTCACAGTGATCGGCTTGTGGATTTGCCCTGAAGCTTGACCCTACACATCATATAGCACATATGGGTCACAAACGATTCAATCCGTTTTTTAATTCACATATTCCTCTTTAGGCTTCATTCTTATCTCTTTAACTCAATTACAATGCTAAATGCATGCCTAAGAATACTTGCAAGTGAAAAAACACGGAAAACGAAACAAAGAATACACTTTCAAAATTTCAGAAAACAGGGTCCCCGCTCGAGTGTGGGATTCCCCGCTCGAGCGGACCCATTAGGTCTGCAAATGTGCTGGTTATATCATTTTTACGCTCGAGCATGAACTCGGACGCTCGAGCGGAAGTTCATCCTATATAGCTCCCCGCTCAAGTGTGAACTTCCCCGCTCGAGCGGACACCATGCCTACAAGAAAATACTGGGAGCTCGAAATCCCCGCTCAAGCGGCGGTTCCCCCGCTCGAGCGGACATCAAAAATTCTGGGTTTTCCAGAATGGTTCTTGAGCTCGAATTCAACACTCTAACCAACATTTCTTGCATGCCATGGCTCAAATTTCACATATACATATACTAACATGATACCAACACCAAATTACAACACAATGAAGCTCAATTTCTTAAATTACTTACATGCATGCCTCAAATTAACCCAAACTCATCACCAACACATCAAATTCAAACATGCAAAGCTCATACCTCCATGATCTACTCTTGCATGTGAGAAATATTCATTCTTATCAACTTAATTGGTGAAGAGATGATCAAATACATGGATTTCAAACAAGATTCAACATAGATTATACACATTGTGTTCAAATATGGAAATTCATAGTAATTTCCTACATGCATGCATCTATTGACTTTAAATTCAACACATACAACTCAATCTCCTCATAAACAATTTAATTCATGTTCTTAATCATTTTTCAACCTTCAATTCACAAAATTACTAATTACAATTCATGCACTCACTTACCTAGAGGCTTAATTCTCCCAATCTATGGCAAAATCTTGAGTTTAATCCTCCAATCTTCACAAAATTGAGCCAAACACCCAACTCTCCTTCGTTCTCTGTCTTTAGCCGACCCCTCTCTCTTTTTCTTGAGTTAGAATCAACCAAGTAGAATAACAAAGAGGATGTTTGAGTACGTAGTGCCCCACTAAGTCACATTAATTTAATAATAGACAATTGAGCACTTCATGATTAATTAAATCAATTTAATCTGATCCAAATCAATTTTCAAATTAAATTTCACCGTAAGCTCTAAAAATTATGCCAATCACAATGGCGTAATCAATTTCGGGTTATGCGGCCGGTAAGGCCTTCAATTTAATTTCTAGAGCAGATAATCGAACAGATATTCCTACGTGAATAGATAGAAATTCAAAACCACATATTTTCACATAATGGCACACAAAATCATATCAAACACATAATCATATTCATATTAAGGACCAATTATCATACTACGGGACAGGAATATTACACATATGGTTGTTTTCCTCACTAGCTTCAGAACCTCAACTTGTCTTCCTCTCCATTCTAATTCTCCGATTTCGTCCCTGATTTCAGCTTATTCAATTTCCCTGCAAAAGGGCAACAATTCTATTACAATACTTGCCTTGGCGACGAATCGGGTAGTGAAGTTATTGCTGTTTACTCTGATTTTTTTATCGACTCTGAGTCCTTATTATCTGGCATAAAGATGTATAATATTACATTTGTTCCTTCTAAGGTATTTGATCGAACACCTGACCTACAATTGAAATGGCCGAAACAGATATGTAACAACTGTGAAGCACAAGGCAAGTATTATAGATTGAATTTCCGTAACAGCACGAGACATGAAAATTTTAAACCGCCAAAGGAAGGTATGTACCTCTTTCACTTGTTTGTTTATTGCATTCATTTGATTAGGTAAGGTTGAATGTTCATGGTTTGGATCAAGGTAGTGTTTGTAATGTAGGCAAGGTGTTTGTTAGAAGCTAACTTAGGCTGGTTTTATATTTGTTGAAAGGGTTAGTTACTTAAGGCAGTTTTGTATCTCCCTGTTCTTAAATTTAAAAGCTTTTATTTTTTATTTTTTATCAAAAAATAAAATATTATGGCCCTATACAGCTTCCACATACTTGTTGACAAGTATTCTCCCTATTTTACAGGTGAATCGAAAAAGCCGTGAGTGATTGCAGGTGAATTTCTCCACCACCTTTCATGTTTGTAGTGAATATGGAATTTTCGTTCCTAATTTCGTTGTTATAAATTGCAGGTGTGGTTGTATGCTCTTTTCTTCTTGTTATAGTGGTCATTGCATTGTATTGTGTCCACAGATCAAAGAAAATAAAGAGAGAGGACCAATCAAAGATTGAAAGATTCTTGGAGGATTACAGGGCTCTCAAGCCATCAAGATATTCTTATGGAGATATCAAAAAAATTACAAATCAATTTACAAACAAAGTAGGCCAAGGAGGCTATGAAACAGTGTATAGGGGACAACTTTCCAGCGATGTTCATGTTGCAGTTAAAATCTTCAATAGTTCAAAAGGAAAGAGGGAAGATTTCATCAACGAAGTGGGAATAATAGGCATAATCCACCACATCAATGTGGTTCGCCTGGTCAAATATTGTGCTCATGGGTTTAAAAGAGCTCTTATTTATGAATTCTTACCGAATGATTCACTGGAAAAGTTTGTGTCATCTGGTCACGAGAAAGGTTTACTTGGTTGGAAGAAGTTGCAAGATATTGCTCTAGGTATAGCCAAAAGAAATGAGCATCTTCACCAAGGGGGTGATCAACGAATCCTTCCCTTTGATATTAAACCCCATAATATCTTGTTGGACCACAACTTAAATCCGAAGATCTCGAATTTTGGTCAAGTAAAGTTGTGCTCAAAGGAACAAAGTATTGTATCCATGACTACTGCTAGGGGAACTATTGGCTATATTGCACCTGAAGTGTTCTCCAGGAACTTTGGAAATGTGTCGTACTAATAAGATATCTATAGCTTTGGGATGTTGTTGCTTGAAATGGTAGGAGGAAAAAAGGATTTTGATGTAACAGTGCAGAACACCAACCAAGTGTACTTTCCTGAATGGATTTACAATCGTTTGCATCGCGAAGAAGAGCTGGGAATCCAATTGATGGATGATGCGGATACCAAGATTGCAAAGAAGTTAGCGATTGTGGGGACTTTCGTGCATTCAGTGGTACCCGATAGATCGACCCTCCATGAATGTTGTGGTTAAAATATTAGAAGGAGATGGGGACACTGATCATGCCCACCAATCCATTTTCCTTCACAAATCCAACAGTAAGTAGTGGAGTTGTGGATGTAAGGCCTGTAAATAGTGAGTTAAAAATTATTGTTGAATCTGAATAACAAAATTAAACTATGTCAATTTTATTGTAGTTTCATCAGAGTAGAAATCTCTCTTCAATCATCGATCAATGACTGGTCGTTTTATATGCATAAATCTAGTTTTTGATTAAGACATTTGGTTCTCTCTTTAAAAGGTCATGGCATAACGAATTAACAAAGAGCAAGTTCATTTAATCTGGTTTTTATCATAGCTAGGGGTCAATTAAGATTCTTAGGGGTTAATTTTTTTAGGGTGACTTGGCTCTCAGCTTGCAACCACAAGATTCTACTTTTCTATATTAATAGTTGCATATCAATTTTAAAATTATCTAAAGCTAAAATTGGCCACTTAACAATTTCTTTTTTCTTTCTTACTTCATTTCAATGTCAAATGTGATAATCTCTAGCAAACTGAATGTACTTTCGAAGAATGCCGAATGTCTCTGCTAAATCGGCTAGATGGGTTTGTTCTTCCTTGGACTTGACCACCATATCGTCGATATACTTCCATGGTACGGTCAAGTTGTTCCTTGAACATGGCAATCACTAGTCTTTGGTAAGTTGCCCGCGCATTCTTCAACCCAAAAAGCATGACCTTGTAGCAATAGATTCCTCTTGGGGTGAGAAATGCAGTCTTTTCTTGGTCCTCCGGATGTATGGCAATTTGATAGTAGCCTCTGTAGGCGTCCAAAAGCTCATGCGTTGATGATGTGCCGTTGCATTTACGAGTTGATCTATTCTGGGAAAAGGAAAATAGTCCTTGGGACAACCTTTGTTTAAGTCTGTGAAATCCACACAAACACGCCAAAATCCATTCTTCTTCTTTACAACTACGCTATTGGACAGCCATGTAGAGTAGGTTACTTCGTGAATTGCCCTGACATCAAGTAATCGATCAACTTCTTCAACAACGACCGAAGTATGTTCCGCGGCTAACCGCCGACTTCTCTAAATAATTGGCTTACATTTTGGATCAATGTTTAAGAGGTACTAGGCCACAAAAGGATCCACCCCTGGCATCTCGTATGGTGACCATGCAAACACATCGAGGTTGCCGAGTAAGAAGGATACAAGCTCTTGCCTTTCAACTTCGTTCAGGGAAGTGTTGATCATGAAGAACTTGTCAAGATTCCCGTTAATTTTGACCCGATCCAGGGCCTTAGTTGCCTTTTCACTCAGGGTCTTCCCAATGTCCTCAAGGCTCTCTTGATCCGGTACCTCAATTGAATTCACTTCCAGCTCTTTTGGTCTCTTTGCGGCAAAAAGGTGCCGATTTTTGAGAACCTTGAATTTGTTCGATACCGTACTCAGTCGGAAAACGAAGTAGTTGGTGGTAGGTGCTCGGCACAGCTTACATAGTGTGCAACCAAGTTCTTCTCATAATGAGATTGTATGGTAAAGGAAGTTTGACAACTATAAATTCCACATCTACTGATCTAGTGCCCGCCCGAACTGGTAGTGTGATTTTTCCCAAAGGATACTCCAAGTTAGCATTGAAGCCGAATAGTGGATAATCGACCGGGGACAGATACGAGTCAGTGAAGCCGAGTTTAACAAAAAAAATTTAATACATTACTTCTGAAGTACTTCCTGATCAATAAAAACATGTTCGATGGTGAATCTGTTCACACGTAGCTCGATGACAAAGGGATCAACGTGAGGGAGGATTACTCCAACTAAGTCAGTGTCATCGAAACTAATCCTCCCAGTTTCATGGGACCTTTTCACTGGCGTGATTGGCCTATGTGGGCTAGTTTGCAACTGAATTATATGCACCTCGGATGACGTCAGCAAGCTACATCATATGAATTACACCAAGTGGAGGTGAATCTGGCCGTAAGGCTACTGTGTTCGATGAATTATTCTTCCGAATGTGTTGCACCAGCCAGCCGTCTTGCACCAGCTCCTCCAGGTGATCCTTTAGTGCATAACAACTGTCGGTGTCATAACCGTGGTCTTTGTGATACTCGCACCATTTATCCCGTCTCCTCGTATCGGGAGGTCTCGTCATCTTGGACGGCCACTTAAAGAACGGAAGGTGTTTGACTTTCGACAAAATCTTACTGATCAACTCTGTTAACTCCGTGTATTTCTTGTCTGAGTGCCTTGTGTGCCTACTATCCACTTGATATTGTTCATTCGCTCAATGTGAACATTGGTCATTTGATCGGCGCGAGTCTCGCCTTTTGTCCCGTTTGGCCCGATTTCGCGGTTCGAGGCTTCTTGATAGCACGACGCTTATTGGCTGAACGATTCCTAGCAGAGCCGTCTTAACAGCTTTCTGCCCAGCTTTGACCCGCAGGGCATCGTCTTCCACTTTACAATATTCTTCAACTTTCTTCATTAACACCCAAACTATTTTGGGTGGCCTTCTGGTTAATGAACTGCGTGGTCAATGAACTGCGGAGGGGACTATCAGGATGCAATCCCATTTTAAAGGCGGTGATGGCCATGGAGTCATTGCAGGCATCATCTACCAGATTAAAGTATTCCCAATAGCGTGCCGAATATTCACGAAAGGTTTCTTCTGGTTTAATTTGCATTGCCCAGAGAGAATCAGCTTGTTTTGGCTGAATCTCATTGGTGATGAATCTTGCCCTGAAGGACTTTTGGAGTTGATGGAAGCTCTTAATCGATATCAGCTCCAGTTTATAATACCATCTGACGGCCAGTGGTCCTAGACTGCTCAAAAATATTCGACACATGAGAGCTTCATCGTCATCATGAAGTGTCATCGCTTGTTTCTAATGACGAATGTGATCAGTGGGGTCCGATTTTCCGTTATACAGGGTGAACGACGACACTTTGAACTCCTTGGGTAGCACTACCCTTGCAAGTCGTCGCACAAAAGGGTCATGCTTATCTTCTTCATCTGAATCATTTCTCCTCCCTCGTTTATGTCGTACATGCGAACTTCCTTTGGATAAGCTGGATACATCGACTCGTCCCTTCTTTCTGGATTCTGAGGATGATGAGTCAGAATCACTATCACTATCATGTTTTCGAAGTCAATGTCATCGACCATCCTTCTTCTCCGAAGGTCGACCCCGGTCTTGGCACGCGGCCTACTGGGATTTTGCCACCTCCAAGGCCAAATCCTGGCGGAGGCCCTCATTCTCAGCAATCATGTTTTCCAGTCGCTGTTCGTTTTGCTTTACTTGATCCATAATCGTTTGCATTGTCTCATGCACTGATGTCAAGGGTGAGGTCTGGGCTACTGAGTCGAAGTTCAAGGCCCGTTGTGCGGTGATATTCTCTGGTTCAAGCATGTTTCTTAGAGTGATATCATCTCTTGGCGTAAGGTTGTCAGCGACTACCGGAGGATCATCTATTACGCTCGCCATGAATGTGCTTGAGTATTCCCACAGATGGCGCCAATTGTGGAGAAGTGGTTTGGAAATACTATAGGATCCCGTAAGACATTCTTGATCCTCAGATTGCCACCTGAAAAGGGATGAACACTCCAGTCGGGAGTGCCGGAATTAGCATTCCGTCGAACAAGTTAGTATATGCTCTCTAGTTTGCTTCTGTCTCAAGTTTTTTTAATCTATTCTTGCATATCTCTCTTTGGTTGATGTTGCTCTACTTATATTCGTTTCTAGGCCCTAAGGTCAGGCCTACTCTTAATCCTTCGCATGATTGTTTATTCGGCCTTCCGGTCGTGTGCCGGTATTTACTTGGCTCAAAATTGCTCTGAATTGCCTTTCGCCCGATTAAATTGGTTTTCCTTAGTATAACAACTATTCAATTCCTACATTATGCAATTACCTTTGAATTAGTTTCATAAAACTTTTCATGATATACGTAGCATTACTTTTATTATATTTTTCACATGTGAGGTAATGTATTGCACAGCTTTTATAACTAGATTGATGTAAGTTCGCAAAAATTGTAAAAAGGTACCCAAAAAACTAGAACTAAAATAGCAGGTAAAAGCGAACAAATTTAAGCAAAATATCACTTAAATATTACTCTCCTCGCATTTTTTACCACAAATTTACTAACTAAATTTGCATAATCTAGAATTGGATCATTTTTTTTATTTGAGACCTAAAAAAAAAAAATTGGCAACAGGTTGTGGACTGGACTAATGTTGTTCAGGCCCATAAGGCCCACTACGGTTTCATCTTGATGATTCAAACTGTACATTTTTTAGACCATAACGTGTAAATCATCTATAAAAAAAATTCAAGTCGATTTGATAACTGTAACCACGTTGGTTTATTACAGTTGTCTCCCAAAAAATGAATAGTATAATTTTCAAATAATATTTGTTGTTCAGTTTTTTTTTTTTATAAATAAATGCCATAAACTAATATATACAGTTATTGGATCACCCTGAATTTGTTTCATGAATAATCTACACGTTATGATTTTAAACATGAACGATTCGAATTATCAAAATGAGACCATAGTGGTCTCCAAAATAATTAAACCTGATATAAGAACCAAATTTTTTCAGGGACCTAAATTTCAGTAAAATTTTGGAGGCCCCTAGGTTGACCTACGCCTACGGCAAGCCCTGCACTGTGGTATCATTCCACACTGAAATTTTCATTCACTTATTTTTAAATATTCCTTTAATTATTTATGTTAAGGATGTGTCAATTAAGAAATTGGAATAACCCATTTACATCAATGTAAAATTTTTACTTTAAAAAATAATTTTCATGTAAAACCTTTTATAATAAAAACTTATCATTTTCATGGACTGAGATAAACTTGACCCTTTTGCTTATATAGTAGAATAAATTTTTTGTTATTAAAATGTTTAGAATTGTAGAATCGAACCATATTGGTTATATAGATTTAACAGTTCGGTTACTATCAAAGAATTCTAAGGACCAGTTTGATTTCTAATTTACTCTAAAATCGGACCAATCGGATTCATGAACACCCCTATCACAAATAAGTTGTACCAAACAATAGTCTTGCAAACAACTTCTCCATTCACAGGATTAAACATCAAAGAAAGAATACTCACTCGAGATGAAGCTCCACAACTTGCCTGCAATTTTTGGCGAAAAAATTATGTTAGACAACCAAAATTTGCAAAAACTAGTGGGAATTAAAGATGTCAAGCCGACCACATCCTTATTTAATTTTCACAACATTATCTTGTCCATCATTAAAACGAAATAATGTGTACTATCAGCCTTCTTGCTCTATCCTGATGGCATCTCCATCAATTTGCATTAAAAGAATTTATAGCCACTAATTCAGATAACTACTAAAATAGTCAAGCCAACATTTGTAAATTAGCTCTTACTGTTCAACAAAAAGTGAAAAAGTTCACAATTGCATTGGTCAACCCTCAGTTTTTGAAGCTACAAGTGAAGTTTTAATATGGGGCTTTTTATACATTCACATAAAAATAAATAAATAAATAGAGTTTACTTCCATATATAACTACTAAAATTGTTAGCAAAATTCAATTTATAAAAATAAAAATAAAGGGTATATCAAAAAACTTAAAACTATAATACCAGATAAAACCGAATAAATTGTAGCGAAATATCACTTAAACATTACTCTCCTCGCATTTTTTACTACAACATTACTATCTAAATTTGCATAATCTAGGATTGGATTAAATTTTTATTTGAGACCTAATAAGTAAAATAGTAAAAAACCAAAAAGAAAATTAGACCTAGTATAAGACTTTGAACAAAACTTTATCATTTTTTTTAAAAAAATTCGCTATTTGGCTCAAACCTTAGAAAAAAAAAAATTTGTAGAAAATACACTCAAATAATTTACATGAAAAAAGACTTTGAACAAAAACTTTATTAAGTCAAAATTTTCCTAAATTCTATCCTCAAAAAGGTCCAAAATTTCAAAAATCAACTCAGCCTCTGTTTGGCAAGATCTATCTTGGGCTTTTTTGGCTATTTTAGCCACAAAAGACAAAATAGGCTATTTTAGCCATAACAAACAAAAACATCACATCCAACCCATAATCATTACATTCTTCTCTCACAAAAAAACTCAAAAAAACCAAAAAGCCAAAAAGCCCTTCCCAAACCAAGCTTTTAAGCCCAGGCTAAAATAGCCAAAAAAGTCAAAAAACCAAAAAGCCAACCCACTTCCCAAACGGAGGCTCAATATGCATTTTATCAAACAGTTGACAGACAAGGAAAATGGGAGTAAAGCTCACACCTTCCACATGAACTGCAATGAGAGAAACTATGCATCATAAAAGCAACAAGCTAAGCTATGCCAATTTCCAACATCAAAAACTTTATCTATATCCAAACCCTCTTGTTGTATAAAATTTCAAAAAACAAGTAGAGGTTTTTTTGGACACTCTCACCTCAATAGTGTGCTCCTAAAGAAATGGCAGTGAAATTTATGTACATTCATTTCAAATCAAAAATCAAAAGGCTTGTACCATCTAAAAAAAATCAAAAGACTAGTTAT
The DNA here is from genome assembly GCF_055761805.1 of Camellia sinensis. NCBI lineage: Eukaryota > Viridiplantae > Streptophyta > Magnoliopsida > Ericales > Theaceae > Camellia > Camellia sinensis. Next base: position 73,651,239 of record NC_138966.1, on the reverse strand, counting down.
TTTAAATTTGTCATCAACACGTCATTCAAATGTATAAAATTCCTGTTTGCAAATCAATTTCCGGTGTAAAATATTTCTTGGTGATTTCTTTTACTTTCTGTACATCCTAAACATTAAAAGTATAAAACGTATTTTTGGTCGAAACAAAAGGGATCAGAAAATTTTACTCACTTAGAAAGGAAGGCTGAAAAGAGCAGACAGTCGAGCAAGCGGCAATGACATTCAAAACATCGCCAAAGCAAGATGCCCATTTTTTGCAACTTTTGCAGTTATTGAACCCCACGAAACCTCAAACCCATATTCCAGAGCCTTGTTAACATCCGAGAATGAAAAATTCGATGCAATTTAAGTTCCAATCATAAATGGCCACGAAGAAATAGCAATGGTCTGGACAGTGCAGGAGTCGGTGACATCCCAAACCCTCACTTGTCCAGCCACAACATACAAATAGCCTTTCAATGACGAGGAATTGAATCCATTGTCGCAATAATAAGACGTCGTGTTAATGTAATAAGGAGATTTCACTGGATTTTCACAATTCAAGAACACTAGAAAGGTTATAACAGTCGGATAAAAAGGATCTCCAAAAGTGAAGTTGGAAAGGGTTAAAGAATGAAGAGGGAAAGAGGAGCAAACGTTGTTGTTGTTGCTGCTGTTGTTGTTGGTTTGTATCTCTGTTGTTAGAATCGTACGATTCGCGATTCGAATCGTACGATTCGGTTCGATACACATAGAAATCGATTCGAACAGGTACATGGAATCGGAAATGGTGCAGAATCGCATCTGAATCGATCGATTCACGATACGAATCGAAGAATCGCTGAATCGCACGATTCGTTGCTGTCGCGGGTCAACCCAGTTTCTCGGACCCGAATGGAAAAAAATCAATTTTTGGGCCAATTTTTTTGCTTTTTCTGGGCACAAGATGGGTCGCCTGGTCTTCTAAGACCAAACGACAGTCCACCCAAGGTAACCCATGAACCCTTTTTACTTCCAACAGACAAAACCCTAAAAAGACTCACCTCTCTGTTCGACGCAGAGCTGCTTTGTCCCTCTTCGCAGTGTTTGGTGGTCCCTTGCTGTTGGAATCTACTTCGTGGCCCTTTGTATAGTCTTCGTGGCCCTCGACGCAGAGCTTCGTGGTCCCTTGCTGCTGTTTGGTCGTCTCTCCTTGCTCCTGCAATTTCGTTTGAGGTAGTACACTACCAGACAAACTTCAAATAAGGAATATAAAATACTATATATTACTTTAGACTCCTCCTTTTCCATTACTTTATTGTCCATTATCCATTACTTTATTATTGTCTACTGTGTGGACTGTAGAAGCATTGAAGAATCTGCTTTGTGGGTGGAACATTACTGCTGTGTGGGTGGAACATTACTGCTGTGTGGGTTGAACATTAAAAAAATATTTTATTTTTTTTAATGGATAAAAAAAATATGAAAAGCAAAAAAAAAAAGTGGAAAACAAGATCCAACATGGGACCATTGTACTCGTATTAAAGATGATAATAGAATGTATTTGAGATGTAATTATTGTGGAAAAGATTATTGGGGTGGAGTGATTCGAATGAAAAATCATTTAGCCGGAACTCATAATAATGTTGGTGCTTGTAGTCAAGTTTCTGAAGATGTTATGAATATGTTTTTACAACTCTTAAGTGGAAAAAAACAAGACAACATTATAGACGTTGATTGTTTTGAAGAAAAAAATATTGAGGGAAAAAGTAAAGGGGGAACTATGGATGCGTATGTCACAAATGGGAGGGCAAAGCAACAAACTTTGAATCAAATGATAAAGCAAAGGGAGCCCGTGATTAGAGATATTTGTAGAGTTATTTATGGGCATGCATTGGCTTTTAATTTAGTGAAAAGCCCTTTGTTTAAGAAGATGTTGAAGTCGGTTGGTGAGTATGGTGTGGGATTGAAACCACCAAGTTATCATGAAGTGAGAGTTTCTTTTTTGAAAAAAGAGGTTGATAATGTGAATGCAAGTTTAGAAGCGTATAGAAAAGAATGGAAGAAGACGGGTTGCACTATAATGTCCGATGGATGGACCGATGGAAAATCTCGCTCTCTTACTAATTTCCTTGTTAATAGTCCAAGTGGAACGGTGTTTATTAAATCAATGGACACCTCCGGTGTAATTAAAAATTCTATGAAATTGTTTGAGATGCTTGATGACATTGTGAATGAAATTGGTGAAGAAAATGTGGCTCAAGTGGTAACCGATAGTGCATCGGCGTATGTGGGTGCCGGTAGATTATTGGAAGAGAAGAGGACTAAATTGTTTTGGTCCCCATGTGCGGCACATTGCCTTGACTTAATGTTGAGTGACATAGGTGAGTTGACGGTTTTCAAAGATACAATAATTAAAGCCAAGGAAATCGCTGTGTACATTTATAGGCATGCTTGGGTGCTTGATTTGTTCAGAAAATTTACAAAGAATAGAGAGTTGACAAGACCCGCGGTTACTAGATTTGCCACCGCCTTCCTTACTTTAAAAAGTTTCCAAGATAGAAAGCTCCAACTTAGAGCTATGTTTGCATCGGAAGAGTGGGCTAAAAGTAGCTATTCTACATCTGTTAATGCAAAAAAGGCACAAGGAACAATCTTGGGAGATGCTAGATTTTGGAAAGCAATCAAGTATTGCTTGAAGTGTGTGCTCCCTTTGGTGAAAATTTTGAGGCTTGTGGATGGTGATGCAAAGCCGGCAATGGGATTTATTTATGAAGCTATGGATAGAGCGAAGGAAGAAATTGCTTCAAACTTGAACCATGTGAGAGGTAGATATAAGCGCATTTGGGAAATTATTGATACTAGATGGGATTTACAACTCCATAGGCCTTTGCATGCGGCGGCATATTACCTTAATCCAATGTAAGTTTTTTTCTATTTTGGTCAAATTATTTGTGTTGTGTTGTGTTGTGTGACTTATATACAAAATGTAATGGAATTTATTTATGAATTTATCTTTCTTTCTAGGTTTCATTATCAAGAAAACTTCAATGCGGATATGGAGGTGAAAATTGGTTTATTTAAAACCATTGAGAGGATGTATCCGGATATAGAGGATAGAGTGAAGGTTGATGAGCAATTAGAAAAGTTCAAGAAGGCCGAGGGTATGTTTGGTATGAGCATGGCCATCTTGACAAGGGAAAAGAAACAACCCGGTAAAATTTTTTAATATTATGAAATTATATATTCACATTTTCACAACAATTATGTTGGCAATGGCATGCGTTATTCTCTAACATCTCTTTATCATTTAATTACAGCTCTATGGTGGGAAAGTTACGGAGAAGAGTGCAAAGAGCTTCAAAAGTTAGCTATTAGAGTGCTAAGTCTTACTTGTAGTGCCACCGGGTGTGAGAGAAATTGGAGCACTTTTGATCATGTGCACTCGAAGAAAAGAAACCGGTTGGAGCAACAACGGTTGAATGCTTTGGTTTTTGTAAAGTATAACATTCAACTTGAGTTGAGGCAAATTAAGAGACAAGAAAGGGGTGAGACTTATGATCCTATTTATTTATCGGATATGGAATCCGATGATGAATGGATTACCGAGAAAGAAGATCCATGTCTACCCGAAGATCATTCATGGATGGACATCCAAGAGTGTTTCGAAGATGATGAAGGAACAACTAGCAAAAAGAGAAAAAGAGGTATAATTGTATATTTTAATTTTTAAATAAGTTAATTTCAAAGATTTAGTTTCTATATTTTCACATTTACTTGCTCATTCATAACCTTATTTAATTTTATTAATGTAGGACCAAGAAATTTAAATGCCATCGATAGAGGAAAAAGAAAAGTATTTGAAGATGATGATGAAGTTGAATTGATTGAAGGTGGGGAAGAGGAAGAGGAAGAGGAAGAAGAGTTTGATGAAGTGACTATGGTAGATGATGATGAAGATGATGAAGATGATATTGACCTTGGAGATGATGAAGATTGAAATGAAGAAATGAAGACTTCTTGGAATTTTTAACTTTGTCTAATCTAACTTTTGTTTTGTATGGTCTCTTTTTGACACAAGTTACTTTACAAGTATAGATTAGAGTTTTGAAAAGTTTAGAACTTGTTAAGTTGTGAACCTTATTCATGATGAATGTATGTGAATTGCCACACATATATGTTGTGATGTGAATTTACATAAATTATATCATAAATACATAAATATAATATAGGATCATAGATCACGGTGGGGCTCGGACCCACATCTCTTGCCATAGAAGCGTCTTACCTATTTAGACCACGTGATCATCATGTAAAATAACATTTTTATTACTTTTAAATCTAAATATTTCATATTTATAATATTTAAGTGTATAAATATGTTTTTTTTATGTAATTTAAAAAAAGTGACCGAATCTTTACGATTCACGATTCGATTCGATTCGCGATTCGGTACGAGGCCATTTCGATTCACGATACGAATCCCAATTTGACAACTATGGTTTGTATGCTGATATCGATGAGGCGGATTGTGGAGTTATCGTAGTTGATGGAATGAACGTAGTATTTTGCGGAGGATAATGATAGGATTGTGCGATTGTTGTCGCAGGACAGAGTGAAGTTGTTACCACCGGTGACGGAACAAAAGGCTTACACCTAAAAACACTAAAATCCACAGCAGGCTTCGACAAAAAGCGCCGGCACTGCGCCGGCGACCTCTGCGCAGGCCTCGAGGGCAAACAATTCCTCCGATCATCAAAACCAGGCAAGCTCAAACACACCGGAGCCTCACCAGTAAAGAAATTATAAGAAAACGTAAAGTTGTCAAGTCTTGGAAGCTTACATATACTCGCCGGAGCACTCCCAGAAAGCATATTATGCGCCACATTAAGCTGCTCCACCTTCACCATTCCCGCAATCGTCTCCGGCAACGACCCCATCAATTCATTGAAACTGACATCAAGCACCGTCAATTCCTTCAACAACCCAATCTCCGGAGGCAAACACGACCTCAACCCATTCTCCATCAGTATAATCTCGTTCAAAGTCCTCGACATGTTCCCCAGACTCGCCGGAACACATCCTCGAAACTTGTTATTCGCCACCACAATCACCGACACCGGCGAGTTCCCGAAGTTATCCGGCAACTCGAATTGGAATCGATTGTGGTTGATGAATATAGCATCTAAATCTTCGTCGAAGAGTTTGTTTGGTACATTGCCTTCAAACTCGTTGAATCGAAGATCCAAGAACTTCAACACCGGCAATTTCAGTACCACCAGAGGGAATTTTCCGGCGAAACGATTGTTGCTCAGATCGAGCTCGTAGAGAAGCTTCAAGTTCTTGAATTTGTGAGGCACAGTTCCACAAAACCGATTCGAATTTATGTGAAACAATGCAAGATCGGTGAGGAATCACTGCTCCTCCGGAAGGTACCCAGCGATGTCCCCATGATTGAGATCGATTCCAGCGACGGTTTTAATCGAGCGGTTGTCGAGCGCTTGAGCACAGTAAACTCTAGTGTAGTGACACACATCAGATCCGACCCAATTTCCGGTTAGATTTTGGGGATCGGAGAGTATAGCTTCTTTCCAAGCTTGAAGTGCAATGTAAGCGTTTCGGAGACGAGGGTTTTCGAAACCAGAGACGAATCAATCGTTACGTTCTCGCCTCTGTCGCCGAACTCGTCTCTGTAGTAGAGTAACTGGCGTTGCTTGATGTATAATGATTCGGTGTCTGTGAGTCCGCCATTGTTGAAAGAATCAGCATTTGCAGAGGAGTGAAATAATCAGCATTTGCAGAGGAGAGAAAGAAAGAAAAGATGAAGATGGGTAGTAGTAGTAGTAGTGAGACAAGATTGAAGTAGAAATGGTGTATAGTCTTGTTCTTCATTTCACATGAGACATTGATATCTCTCTCTATTTATTTATTTTTTCTGGGTTCAGGTTGGGAATGTGAGATGCTAAGAGCATCTCCAACGCATGAGGTAAATGGAGAGAATTAGACATTTTACCTATTGAAGCTGCATTTCTAGGACTCCAAATGGTGAGGCATTTTGCCCCTTCTCGTTTTGGCTCTCCACATGTAGCCAGCCTCTATTGCTAGGCAAAGTGTGTACCCGCCAGGTGACTCTCTTTCCCTTTCTCTTTCTCTCTCTTTCTCCCTTTCCCATTCTTCCCCATCAACGATCTCTCTCAACCCACCTCCTGCCCCTTCCATGATTCATACCCAGATTTCTCCCCATATTACCATACTAACGCCATTGCCATAACCCTTTTCAAGTGCAGAATTTAAAAATCAATTAAACAATTTCGATAGTGAGTGAGAGAGAGAGAGAGAGAGAGAGTTGTGACCATTCAATGTCGCTGGAGACGTGGATGGCCCAGGTGGGCAAAGAGAGGGCATTTGGGGGTTCATAGAGCGGCAAAGAAGAAGAACCCATCATCAATGGAAGCTCGGCAGCAGAGCCGGGTTCCACTACTAGGGTGAGGGCAAACCCAGCAGCACCCAAAAGAGAAGAAGCCATGGCTTTGTTGTTCTTGAATATACTGTAAATGATGGTTTTTGAGGAATGGGTTCGTTGAATTGGGTGAGAAACAATACCAATCTCATTGAATTTGTGAAGAGGAAAGGGTCTTTGAGGAGCCAGTAAAGGTCGCTGCTGCCATGACTCTGAGTGAGGTGTGTGTGTGTGTGTGTGTGTGTGTGTGAGAAGCAATGACCCCCAATACAATTTGAGGACCCATTTCTCAATCAAATACACACCATAAATTTCTCAATCAAATACACACCATAAATAAATAAATAAAAGTGATTAAAAAGTTTATATATATATTAAAAATAAAAGATAAAAATTAGAGGAAATCACAAATATATTACTTAAAATTTATTTAAAATACGATTTGATTCCTATTATTTTAAAATTATTCTTTGGAATTGATAGAAAATGATTCCATTTTTCTCTTATAATAGTTTTCTTTTCAAAATTAATGTTTATAATAATTTTTTTAAAAAAAATTAGTTAAATTAGTTTGATTGGTTAGTTAAAATAAAGAGTATGGTTGGAGTGTACACTAGCTAAACTAGATAGACAAAATAGAAAAGGTAGTTTTCTGTGTACTTTGAGGAGCCATTTTAGAGAGTATGGTTGGAGATGCTCTTAGAGTAGTGAGAGAGAGAGAGTTAGAGAGAGAGAGAGAGAGAGAGAGAGTACCTGCAGCACCAGTGTAAGAGAGAGAGAAAGCGAGTCGAAAATTTGAGGAAGTGGTGGGAGATTTGAAGTGGTGGGACGTAGTCGTATATATCTTTTGAGTGATGCCATTAATGAGATAGGCTAGCATGCGCGTGGTGCGTAGAGCTCTGCTCGTGCTTGCTTTTTTTTTTCTTTTTTAATCCTTCGGGTTCAAAAAAGATAAAATAAATTTTTTAATCTAATAAAATATCATATTTAAATTATAATTATTTTATTTTTTTTATAAAAGTTAAAAAAATTAAAAAATTTATTCCAAATAAAATTTTTTAATCCCAAATTAAAATAATTAAAAAGACAAAAAATTAATCCATATTCCAAACGAATCCTAATTAATGAATTGCACGCTCTCTCAGCAGCAACAATGATTTAGACCACTAAAAAATACACTACTAATAGCACTAATGCATTGGAAATGGTAAAAAAAAAAAGAAACAAGGCATAGAAAGTAGGCGGGGTCCACTATCACATTATTAGTACTCCTTCTAGTGCTCCATTTCTAATGCTCCCAAGTATTTTTCCTCTCAGCAGCAGCTTAATCAAACTTTTCCAAACAATTGTTAAAAAAAAACTTTTTCCAAAAAATAGAGAGATGACAGAGAGCTCTAAAAGTAGAGAATTAATTGAGCTCTATTTATGTGACAATGAAAAAAAAATAGAAAAAAAAGAAGGCCAAAATATCACATCAATAAGTGAATCACATCCATTATAGTTCATTTAAAACTCTTAATTTAGAACTCTTAGGCTCCGTTTGGTTAGGGTTTCAAATTATAGTTTCACCCATTGATTTGAGTATATTGTTTGTTTTGAGCTTTCAAATCATAATTTTATACCCATTTTTCAAAACTCAATTCAAAACTCAATTATTACTTTTAAAACTCATAACCAAACACATAATTCAAAACTCTTTTCAAAACTCAATTCAAATCAATATTTTAATTTTTTAAATATTTTAAATATTTTAATATTTAAATATGTTACGATTTTTTAAATTTTTTAATTTTTTGAATATTTTTAAATATTTTAATTTCAAAATATTACGATTTTAATTTTTTAAATTTTAAAATATTTTATAAAAATAAATTCAAACTCTATTTTATAAAAATATTTTTAATTATTTTAATTTTTTTGTTATATATTTGGTTACAATTTGAGTGTAGAGTTGTAAAAGGAGTATGCAGTTTCGAGTTGTGTGTTTGGTTTTGAGGTTTAAAAATAATTTTTTAATTGAGTTTTGTTTTATGTGTTTGGTTACGATTTGATTGTATAGTTGTTTTTAAGTTTAAAATATTAACATTTTAAATTATTTAAATTTTTTGAATATTTAAATTATTTAAATTTTTACGATTTAAATTTTTTGAATATTTATTTTGAAAAAAAAAATTATTTCCTTTGTAGTATTTTCAATTAAAAAATTGATTAATGTTATTTTCTGTTAATAATAAATTTTTTTAATTGAATTTTAAAAAGAGTTTGATTATGAGTGTTGATCAGAATTTTCAATAGTGTGAACGTAGTGTGTTTTGTTATGAGTTATAACAATTTGAATTAAGTTTTGAAAACTCTTTCTAAAACTCATAACCAAACAAATTTTCTTACTTCACGTGTCAAATCAAACTTTCGAAACTCAATTTCACACTCAATTCAATACTCTCTTCAAAAACCATAACCAAATAAATTTTCTACACTCAAATCATAATTCCACAACTCACAAACTCAAAATACAACTCATACTTTCAAATCATATTTACAAAACTCTACCAAACGCAACCTTAAATATTTTTGAAAAATAAATAAATAAATCAATCAAAAGTTTCTCTAATATGTAACTAGCTGGTCAATTAGGGTTGATTTCAAAATTTATTTTTTTATAAAATAATAAAGAGAATGCAATTGATTTCTATAGTGTATTTTTTAAAAATGATTTAGACCTCTAAAAAGAGAGCTTTAATAGAGCATTAATTTGTCTTTTTCTTTCCCATATTTTGTCTTTTACCTCACTACACGCTTCTTTTTTTTTTGGCCAGCTCATTAGAGCTGCTGCAGTGTAACTCTAATTAGAGCTCTGCAACACTGCTCTTCATTTTTAATAGTTTTTTTTAAACTAATAACTCGTTTGGGAAAATGCATTCTCTCTCAGCAGCAGCTTAATCAAACTTTTCCAAACTTTTCCCATCGAATAAATAAATAAATCAATCAAAAGTTTCTTTAAGATGTAACCAACTGGTCAATTAGGGCTTATTTCAAAATTTATTTTTTTTATAAAATAACAGAGAGAATGCAATTGATTTCTATAGTGCATTTAGTATTTTTTTAAACTAATAGCTCATTTGGAAAGTTGAGGTTTGGGATTTTTTTTTTAGTTAAAATAGTCAAAAAATAAATATATAAAATATCACATTCAACTCGTAATCATTATCTTCTTTCTCTTACAAAAAATCAAAAAAGCTAAAAAATCATTCCCAAACGAGATCTTTTAATCCTAGGCTAAAATAACTAAAAAATCAACCCACTTCCCAAATGAACCCTAAAATAGAGAGTTACCAAACCAAACCTTAATTGATTATTTGGGGATAAATGGGTCAATTAATTTTGAAAATTTATTAAATATTTTAAAAATATGTTATGAGATATTATTTACATAATATTTTAAATAAATAAAAATTATAATATATAATAAGTGATTTAATTTTTATCTTTTAACTATTTAATAAAAAACTATAATCAGCCAAAACATGTTCCACAAATGAAATGATGAACTTATGTACATCATTCTATTTATAATCATCTGAAAAGTGTATTAAATTGTGTGTGGATTAATTCAATAGGCAAAACTATATCCTATAAAGTAAGCAACAAAACAATTTCGTCTCATTTTGCACACCTCTCTCTCAAAATATTTTATAGTGTATGTGAATTTTATTTGCTATTATTGCACATTCACAATAAACTTCAAGATGGGATTACCAAAAAAAAAAAAAAAAACGCTTAGAATAACCGATATGGGGTGAATGTTATATCGTATTGATCATATTAGTATCATATTAGTCATTTCTCTCTTTTTCCTTTCAATCTCTCTCATTCACCTTCGCTGCCAACCACTCTCTCTACCTCCATTCCTCTCCTTCAAAGTCATAAAAATATGTATGTATGATCATGAAAAATTCTCCACATTTGGATTACACATACAATAAAACACTACACATTAATCAAAAGGAAAAAATTTCATAATACATTTCATAATTTTTTTTCATGATACATTTTATAATATTTTTTTCATGATCTTTAATATTATTCATACATATATATATATATATATACACACAACAACAATGCAATCAATTAACCTCCAGCCAATTACATACATGTAATGATAAATACAATTAATCTCTGACTGATTACATACATATATATACACATAGTGACAATCAATACACTCTAGACGATGCTATCCCGGGGTTGTCATAGGCTATCAATCCAGTTCTAAAAATTAACATTAGAATTGCATGAATATGGTGAATTTGGGGGGAGTTTTGTAGAATTTTGTTATATTATCAAATGATTCTAATCCAATCCTACGGTGTCCCGTAGTTCAAGCATTAATTTAGACCAGTGATTTGTATTTCCAAACACTAAAGGTGGAACTATATATTAGTCCAGGGACAATCCAGGGATTTGCATTTCCCCTCCCAAAAAAAATCCAATCCCGACAAACACGGCCTTAAACTACAACAGATGACCAACAACACATTAATCGATAATGTAAGATTTGTCTCAAATATCTGATATATTACTGGAAAAAAATTCAACATCCAACAAGAAAAAGTACGGTTCAAAAAAAAAACAAGAAACAGTACACTTAAGACAAGGGATGGTCTTCATTCAAAGCAACATTGCACAGCAACTTGAAACCTGCAAATTTTTCAGAAAGAGTTTCGATTAATTCGACCAGATCAAAAACGCTACAAGAAGCACCCAGGAAAAAGAGAATATATGTTATACATTCATATGTTTTAGTGGTGTGTAGAAAACTAGGGGAAACTCAATCAGGAGAGTCAACAATGCGATATTGAGAATGTTGTCGGATTAAAAGATCATTTTGTTATGAGAGCGTTGGACATCCAAAAACAAATATGAGGTTGTTTCGTTTTGCCAAACAAAAAAATACAGACATTTGAGCTACTCACTGAACAAGAAGGAATTTGACTTTAAGCCACCACAGCAACTGGCAACCTGCATAATCAGAATGAATGAAACTTAATTAAGCAAGATAAAAGAATAATCTTCATGAAGTTTTTTAAGAAGAAACCAGAAATAACTAAGAAATCACATACGGTAGTGCAAAAACTATTGCTCCATTTGTTTCAACTGAAAATATTTTTTTATGTTTGGTTGCGTCCTCAAAACTAATGTACTAGTGGTGGTGGAGATCCCTGGATGTTGGTTCAAGTTCTACCAAAAAACGACGTAAGAAGGCTAAAAAGAAATCTCAGGACGATGCTCAGTGAGTAATGTCTTTTATTGATCAAAACATTTTTTTTTACCAAGGTCATTATTTCGGTTTATGATCCTCTGGTATGATGTTCCAACTTATATTTGTGATTTTGAGTTCCATTGTCATGTTTAGCGACTTCTGTGACCCCTGCTGCATCTTCTGTGCTCATTTTGTATTTGCAGAGGTAGTGGTGGAGGTGTGGCAGTGGCAGAGGTGGTGTAGGGGTGGGGTGGTATGGTGTAGAATAGTGTTTGTAATGGTGTGGTGACAGTGGTAAGTCTTTAGTCCAGAAAACGTTTTCCATCTTTCAAAAATGAAAAACAGTTTTCCGTCCAAATAAACTTGTTTTCCGTAATGGAAAACATTTTCCATCATACCAAATGCTACAATTGTGAAACTATATGCAAATGCAAAATGAGCACAGAAGATGCAGCAGGGGTCATAGAAGTCGCTCAACATGACAATGAAACTCAAAAGCACAAATATAAGTTGGAACATCGTACCAGAGGATCATAAACCGAAATAATGACCTTGGTAAAAAAAAAAATGTTTTGATCAATAAAAAACATTACTCACTGAGCATCGTCCCGAGATTTCTTTCTAGCCTTCTTACGTCGTTTTTTGGTAGAACTTGAACCAACATTCAGGGGTTGTTCGAGGGCTTGAGCTGGAGACACAAAAACAATAGTTCCTGTAGTGCTCTCTGCCACAGGATTAATGCCACTCTGGGTGGAGTCTCCTTCATTAACCTTCACTTTAGACTTGATGATCCCAGTGATGACAGTTCTTGAGTCCGAAGTATCTGCACAATAGTGTCAGCAAGTCAATCACTCAACTTGGACTATATCGACTTATATGAAAAGAGATTATGTTGGCCTATCTCCAGGGAAGTGATATACAATCCAGTCTTGCCCTAAAAATTTCAGTTTAGTTATGCACACCCTTCTCACCCAAAAGGGAGAAAAGAAAATAAACAAATATAAACAAATACCAATAAATGTATCATGTATGTAGTCCATTCAATGAGAGGGGGGGGGGGGGGGGGGGGGGGGGGAAGAAAAAAAGAAGAAGCAAGTAGACCAGTCAAGTGTCTATGCAGAAGTTACAAATTTCCATGTATCCACTCACAAACATAAAAAGAGTAACACATGCCCATACAACCCCCCCCCCCCCCCCCCCCCCCAAATCGAGGCACTGTTGAGGGAATTAATATTCACTTCTCTTAGAATTAAACCATGTTCCTTTTTTCCTCAAGAAATTTCTCAGGAAACATTGTGCAAGAGTTATTGCACTATTTTGACATCTTCAAAGGCTTCCTTACCACAGAAATATTAAGATGGCATTGTGGCACATTTAAGTTGTCGCTTTGTTGAATAATGTGTATATAACTATACATATAATATATATATATAGAGAGAGAGAGAATCATTGATGTAACTACAGTTATATTTTAAAAAATATATATATATATTTTGGCTTTTTTAGTAAAAAATATTTTTTAAAAAAATACTCTTCATTGATGTAAGGGTGAAATATCAATAAATCTCAAAATATGATATTATGAACGATTTAGTCATCCCATTTTTCTTATAAACCCAAAGATCCTCTTAAAGTGAAAATTACATAAAAAAATAATCACTTACATGTTTGGGTTTAATTTTTTAGAGATAAAAGTAATTTTCTCAAAATATAAAATTACACATTTGGGCAATTTGCACTATAAAAGTTTTGGATTTTTTCTCATTCTAGAACAAATCACACATTACGAACAAAAACCTAAACTCTAATGTAACACTCTAATAACGTAATACTTCAATGCAACACACTAAAAAAATCATTTGTGTACTTTTCTCAAACGTAACACTCCAATGTTACATACTCCAATGTAACACACAAAAACACTAAAAAAACTCATTAGTGTACTTTTTTTTAAATGCAACACTCATAGTTTGAAATTATATATTTGTTCAAAACTTACTAAGAAATATTTGTACTCCTTAAAAACCACACAGACCAATTCTTATTAAAAAACAGACCAAATATAACCGATTTAGTCCAGTTCAATCGATTTTTTTCGATTTTTCTTACATCCCTAACATTGTGAGTCAAGTTATAATTGATTTTTATTTATATTTCTTATTTGGTCGTAAATTGACTTTGAAAGTCAAAATATTTTACTAATTTCCTTTTTTTAATTCTAGTTGATTTAGAAAGTCTCCTCCTAACTCTATATAAAGCCATGTAATACTTATAATTTAATAGAGTTAATATTTTCTAAAATTTTCTGAGTTTTGAAATCTCTTTTGGGTTTATATAATGCAACCCTACCACCTAGGTGTGATGCCTAAGATTTTTAGAAGTGATTCTTAAAATATCTTCTTTTTTTCTTTCTTTCTTTGTTACTTCAAAAGTCCAAATACTTTCACAACCCTCCAAAATAGTGCCATAATCTTATCTTTTCATAATCAAACTCTTACCCCTTTATTACCCTAAACCCTTTAAACCCCTATGTTCTTATTGCAAATTTCAGCCATAAAAACCAATTAAAATCAGCCCCAAAAGCACACTGTCACTGCTGTCCTTACCCATTCTACATCAGGATTCTATGTAAGTTAATCAATTAGGTGAACCAAAACACAAATAAACAAATAACTGATATATAAAGCTAATATGTAAACAGAAGTATGCACAATACTGTACTAAAATATACATATACAAAGAGAAAGATAAGCTCACAGATAGACAATCCATATATCTATGTATTCTGAGCAATGATTTTGTATGTAAGGGCAGAAGGGATAATACCCAAAATTGACAGGATAACTTTCCGTGCTGCCAACTGTTCAGCCTCCTTGTTTTTGCCTGCCTCGCCAGTGTAAGTAACACTATTGAATACCAAAGCAGATACACGAAGTGGAAGCAACCCCACTGACCGAGTTGTGTTGTAAGTGGGTTTCTCCAGATGCATCTTGACTGCATATTCAGAGAGGATAGACTTGCAAAAGACTGGAAATTCATGGAGGATAGACTTGCAAAAGACTGTTTCCTGGATAAATGACAAGAGAAGGAGAAAAAAAAAAAGGAGGAAAATGATTCAAATAGTGGCTAAAAAAGAAGAAAGAAAGAAGAAGAAACTTGAACGCCATAAAAATGAAAAATATAGCCCCAGTCAGTGAAAAATATCTGATTGATTCCCCTGAAAAATATAGCGCCAAGTCTTCCTCTAGCAGCAATCAATACATTATAAATTACACATCTCAAGTTCCATTCATTCCTTGAGCTATTACAGGTAAAAAATATTACAAATTCAAATAAAGAAGCAATACAGATCATATTTGAAGTTTTGTTACAATCATAGAACCAAACAGGAGCTAGCTATAATTGTAAACATCAGAATTAAGCAACAAAATTCTAAGAGACTACAATCAGCTACTTATCTCAACATTTACAAATATTCTATCTTACTAGTAGGAAACTTGGTAAGACTTTTTTTTTTTTTTTTTTTTTTTGAATAAGTAATAATGTTCTCAAGACAATATTGGCAGCAACATAACAAAAAAATGGGCACATAGGTATGTCCCTCCAAGTCCCATGCCACTTGGTGAATAAAGAAACTACTTTTTTGATGAATAAAAAGTGAATAGAGAAACTACACAATTGGATAGGGAAGGTGAGTAAATTATGCGACTTTTTACAGTAGACAAAACTTTTATCTCAAAGCACGCGGAAGTAAGAGTGAACTCACTCCACATTTCAAGGCTAACACCTTGTAAGGCAGTGTCCAATCTGTAAAGCAAGAACATATTCCTTAGATTGATACATTCAGGGTACTGTTTATCTCACCCAGAACAGCCCTTGCGCTTTCATTATTTCTTGTTTAATTGCTCCCAAACCCTCGCCACTTTAATATCGTGCTGCAGCCCTTAGAACACATGTATTTACTAACCATTCAGCCACAAAAATCAATAGCAATAGCCCATAAATGCTGCTCTACATCAAATTTGGTCAAACTTGTAAGAATTTTAATCACACTCATCCAGGATCATGCAGCTTTGCCTTACAACGAACAAAGACATAGGGGCTAAACAATTTAATTGAACAATAACTTGGTTCTACAGGGTCCATAATGAAATATATTTTGATCGCAAGTCAAACAAGAAAAGGCTGGAGAAAGAAACCAGACCACTCGAAAAGGCTACGTTCTGCCTACAAGTAGTTGAACCTAGAACTTGAGGATATGCATGTAGAAAGTGATTCAGCCATTTATCATCGGATTATCAGATGTAAAAAGAACAATCAAAACAAGATAAATTATAAAGTCCCAATAATGAGACTATCAAAGACGATGACACATGAATAAACCAATAATAAATAGACATACTAGGTCCCATAAATTAACCTAGGGTGCTAGGACCTCTTATTTTCTTCCAGCGATGCCTATATTATCCAACCAGAACCTAGATTTCATAATTCATAATTCTTTTGAGACCTTGTTCCAGTGGGATAGAGAAGAAATGTAATAAAAAAATTCTGATTAGGTAATAACTAAAACTAAATCAAAACTCGGCCAAAGGTCAAAATTTGAGTGGCAAGAACTTAAAAGTAAAAATCATAAAAAAGAACATATGAAAGCCTCAAGCTACCATGTCAATTAATCCTTTTAAAATAACAAGGCAAAACTTGAACTAGTGAGTTGAAATGAGAATGAATCATTGTGTAGCACAACACTCCCTTTCACTAAGCAATAATATTAAAATAAAACCTAATTTAATAAGTTGAAAATTAAAATCATGCATGCCACAAACCTCACTAATAAGTATCTTTTGTGTTATACCATCCAATGCCACCCTAGCAACATCTTGCTTTGCGGCCTTTCGTTGTGAAAATATATCATGAGATGTATATGATGCTCCATCCACCCGGACAGTGGACCTAAACCTTGGCTCATGTGGAACTCCTCCTTCATTAATTGTTTCTTAAACTGGGAGTGGAATGGATGATTTCTGAGTGTACTCTTACAAACGGTTCTTGTACATTGCGACTTCCGGATGATCTAGCAATATTAAGGAAAACATATTATCACAAAATGCACTTCAAGCTCCCAATGAATAGTTTGTTTTCAAGTATTGGCATCTGTAAACTAATTTCAAAAAGTGCATGATCAAGAAATTAGAACCTTTCAAGTACAACGATGAGCAACCATGTGAAAACTTTTTTGTCATTCACACAACAGCTCTAAGGAAGTACAGCTAAGTAACCCAGAACATTCAGCACATGGTTCGGTTGGGTCAGTTCGGGTTTACCCCTGAACCGTCAACTGGCTGCCAACATTCGGATGGAGAAAACGTCAACCTGATTCGACACAAACCCCTTTTGAAACCGTCTGCTTATGCTATTCGGTTTCACAGTCGATATATGTTCGAGTATCGGGTTGGACCTCACTCAAATGCAACTAAGAATATTAGATATACCAATTTGGTAAATAAGAACAAAAAAAGAAATAAAAAATTGAAACAAATTTATCACTTTCCTTCAGCATAGATCTATTAATTTGGTAAACACAAATAAAAGAAAATCAAAAAATTTGAAACAAGATCTCGTAACCTAATATTACATTTAGGGTTTTCATTGGACTTCCTTAGAGGAGAGAGGGAGAGAGAATGAGTTTTAGAGGGAGAGGTTTTCGTTGGACTTCCTTAGAGCATCTCCAAACGCATGAGGTAAATGGAGAGAATTAGGGATTTTACATATTGAAGCTGCATTTCTAGGACTCCAAATGGTGAGGCATTTTGCCCCTTTTCGTTTTGGCTCTCCACATGTAGCCAGCCTCCATTGCTAGGCAAAGTGTGTTCCCGCCAGGTGACTCTCTTTCCCTTTCTCTTTCTCTCTCTTTCTCCCTTTCCCATTCTTCCCCATCAACGATCTCTCTCAACCCACCTCTTGCCCCTTCCATGATTCATACCCCGATTTCTCCCCATATTACCATACTAACGCCATTGCCATAACCCTTTCCAAGTGCAGAATTTAAAAATCATTTAAAAAAATTCGATAGTGAGTGAGAGAGAGAGAGAGAGAGAGAGTTGTGACCATTCAACGACGCTGGAGACGTGGATGGCCCAGGTGGGCAAAGAGAGGGCATTTGGGGGTTCATAAAGCGGCAAAGAAGAAGAACCCATCATCAATGGAAGCTCGGCAGCAGAGCCGGGTTCCACTACTAGGGTGAGGGCAAACCCAGCAGCACCCAAAAGAGAAGCAGCCATGGCTTTGTTGTTCTTGAATATACTGTAAATGATGGTTTTTGAGGAATGGGTTCGTTGAATTGGGTGAGAAACAATACCAATCTCATTGAATTTGTGAAGAGGAAAGGGTCTTCGAGGAGCCAGTAAAGGTCGCTGCTGCCATGACTCTGAGTGAGGTGTGTGTGTGTGTCAAGCAATGACCCCCAATACAATTTGAGGACCCATTTCTCAATCAAATACACACCATAAATAAATAAATAAAAGTGATTAAAAAGTTTTTATATATATATTAAAAATAAAAGATAAAAATTAGAGAAAATCACAAATACATTACTTAAAATTTATTTAAAATACGATTTGATTCCTATTATTTTAAAATTACTCTTTGGAATTGATAGAAAATGATTCTATTTTTCTCTTATAATAGTTTTTTTTTTCAAAATTAATGTTTATAATAATTTTTTTAAAAAAATTAGTTAAATTAGTTTGATTGATTAACTAAAATAAAAAATATAATTAGAATGTACACTAACTAAACTAAATAGATAAAAAAAAGTAATTTTTTTGTATACTTTGAGGAGCCATTTTAGAAAAAATGTTTGGAGATCTGAGGAGAGAGAAAATGAAATTTGGGTTGGGTGTTTGGGGAGAGAGAAAATGAGGAGGGATTTTTCTAGGGATTTTGGGGGAGCGTGTGAGTGAGAAAGAGAGGAGAGAGAGAGACAGCTAAATCACAGCTCAGAGGCCACCACCACCAAATTCTATCACTTTTTTCTCTTTTGAAACTTTCTCAGGTCGTCATTTTCTTGCCTTCGTATGAGATAGAAAATTAAGGTTCCGTTTAGGAAATCTTTTAAATTATAATTTTACCTATTAATTTAAGTATAGTGTTTGTTTTGAGTTTTCAAATCATAATTTTACACTCAATTCTTAAAATTTAATTCAAAATATAATTATTACTTTTTAAAATTCATAACCAAACACATAACTCAAAATTCTTTTTAAAACTCAATTCAAATCAATATTTTAATTTTTTAATATTTTAAATATTTAAATATTTTTAAAATATTTTTGTGACGCCCCAAATTTTTTAAAATCTCAAGGGAAATTATATAAACAAAATGACTTAATAAACCAAAAAGTTGACATCTTAATAAGGTAATTCAACTTTCGTACATAACCAAATGTCCAAATACCAATAGATAAAAACTTAAAATTATCCAAATATAACATCAAATGAAATTATAAAGTCCTTAATAACTATTATATAAAATAATATAATTTATTCGGCTCTACTTGGGGTTTCAGGTCAGCCAAGGCTCTACGTTAGCATCGACTCCATTTCAGCTTCAATTATTTTCTCGCCAAGACCTGGCATAAAACGCCAGGGCAACAAAAATATATGCCATGAGTTTTGCAACACGGTAAGAAAATATAACCAACCTACCATTCTTTTTAAGAGAAAAATAATGAGATTATAAACATGAGATAATAATACAATTGTAAGCATAAATTACAACCATTAAAATAATTTAAATAATTTTAATAAATTAGGTGACACTCGAAATCTCACCAAAGAGATTTAACTTACCAACCACTAAGCATGGCAACGGTTAATTTGAAACCCTCCCTTGGTCAAATATTTTAGTGTTACCAACCGTAACTACCAGGGATGCCCACGTCCGGAGTTATATACCCAAGTAGTAGCATCCGTGGTCTGCCCCAAGGAAACGGTCTGCCAGGGGTACGTAACCTCCCTGTGTGCCACCGGCACATCCACCCTTATTCCAAAACCAAATACTGAAAAGGGTTCAAATAAGTCCCGTGCCATCTTAGAGTTTCGCAACACAATTTACGTGAGAATTCTCAAAACCAAGGCTCACCCTAAACAACCGGTATTAACCATCAATCCCTTAATTTCGTACACTCTTTAAAACCAAGACTCACTCTGAACAACTGGTATTAACCGTCAATTGTTAACTTTGTATATGCCGTTAATCATTTCAGTTAATTTTGATATTACTCACAAATAATTCTAAATTTTAATCACAATTGATGTTATATCAACTCATTAAAATTCCCAACATAAAATATTACACATGTCACACAATAATAACTAAATGTACAGCATTTAAATAAACAATTTATTTAAACCATGGTATGAAATAATAATTTAGATACAGAGAAAATAAACCAAAGTCACACACGTGCATGGATCTTTAATTTACAAGATTAGACTACCACAATATTAAATAAACCACAATACACCCATACATGGATTACTAATTTACTATATTTGATGAATTGGACCAACACAATAACTGATTTTTATCCGAATAAATAATTGAAGTCATGATCTTAAACCTGTCTAGAAATTTTCAGGTTATACCTTAGGTAATAAAAATTATAAATAAATTATTTATACAGTTCTAAAATTCGTGAAAATGTACAGAATATTCAATAAATATGTTTGGGTCATTTTTCAGAAATAAATTCCCAAAAATAAGTTATAAATAATTCTGTAAAATTCTCAAAAATTTTATGACACAGATTTATCACATTTTCTTAAATTAATTTCATACTTAAATTTATAAATCAGATCCATAATCTAAAAATTTAGTATGAAATTAGACTTCTCAAATTTCATATTTTAGTAGAAATTACCAGATTTGGCTTAATATAGAATTTTTAATAAGCTTTTAAACATATACTAAAATCTGTCTTACAGTAGCAGATTTAATTATAAATTTGTATAAATTCGTACCAAGCTCAATAATTGTTAAGAAAATTCCTGGATGAACTAGACATCATTCTCAACAACTTTGTAGAAGAAATCATTTCAAAATTTTGAGCATAAAATTGTCTAAAAATTCGTACAAGTTTCTGGCAGATTGAAGAGTTATATAATCAAACCAAATAAAATCTTTAATCATCTATTTAATGGCACAAACTGCACATGCAAGTCTAAATCCAAGATTATATCATGATTTTAAGGCTACTAATAAAAAAATGACCTTCAAATATTTAACATACCAATCACAAATTTGCATACAACTATAAACAAAATTTTATCTAAAGTTTTAGCTATGTTAACATATGAACACAAATCTAAAAATTTAACAATTAAAAAGAATGAGACGGTTATGAGAGTTTTCTTACAATGTTAGGTTGCTAACGGTTTATCGTCCAAATTTGATTTATGATTCTGATCGTAAGATATGACCGTCCTGGCTCCATGATCGTCTTGCTGAAATTTCACATTAATCGGACGCGATCTCACCGTTGATCTTCCATTGGATTCTCTTAGAACTTTTAGTTGTTGATCATTATCTTAAACTTAGAATTTGCAAGATCTAACCCCAAAAATGGATTCTACACGTCGAAAAACCTAAGGGTGGTCATCCCCAAAGTCATAGGACCACTCGATTAACCTAAATGTGCTAGGATGCACCGTAGCACCATGAGCCGAGAAACACTGGATAAAATTTAGTTCATCTTCTCCAACAGCAGTAGCACGCACCAACAGAGAGACCCAGAAATTTAGTTTCAATGTCCCCAGTTCAAATACTTGTATCTTCTTCATCGTAACTCCGTTTTATCTTATTTTTCTGTCATTAGATTCACCTCACGGCCTAGTTTTTGGTTCACTACTCACACGTCTTGTTCCATCTCTTTTTGCATGCCGTCGGATCTCTAAAATTTGACGAAAAAATTAGATTTTCTTCCTACCATCTCGGACATTTCTTCGAACCATCTTTCGGACTCCATAACTTTCTTAATTCTTAACAGTTTTACTTCATTCTTTCGCCAATCTCTTCAACTTACTCCATACTTCATCTTACATGACCTATTTTTCTCAATTCTTTCTGGAATGGATGGTTTTGGCATGCCGAAAGTAAGCCGAAAACCAACTTTTGAAATTCAAAGTAAACTTCTCTAACTTTGTTTCTTTCTCCTCCATCTTCCTTCTTCTTCTCTTTCTTCACCTACAACACTTTGTGAATGGTGGTTCTAGATGATAATGGAAATAGGTGATGGTGGTGGTGGTGGTCCGACGGTGGGCCAATGGTGGTGAAGTTCGCGGGTTGGTGTTTCGGATGATGATAGTATGGGTTGAGGCCATGGCTATGGAGGTCGGGGGAGGAGGAAAAACATAGATAAAGAAGGAGAAAGAGAGTTTTGAGAATGAAAGGTGGAGGGAGAGGGAACCGAGAGAGATGAAACTGGAAGTGAAGAGAGGTGAGGAAGACTTGGGCTCAATTTATGGGCAAAATGAGTAAGATGAAAAGAAATAAAAAAAAATGAGAAATTGAACACCTGGTAGTATGGAATAGCATGTCCACCACGTTTTCTTTTGTTATAGAGAATGATAGCACGAAAACATGGGGAGCCAACCCATGGTTTTTGATTGGATTTTTGTACAGAAAATATTACGTTCCAGTATAATTTGATTACAAAAAAATATAGAGAAAAAAAATAATAAAAATATCAAAAGATTCAGAAATTAATATTGAGTAATAATATAAGGTCAAAAAAAATATTTTATTTTATTTTATTTTGAATAAATGTTTAGTATAAAAATATACAGACTATTAAATTCAAAATATTGTGAATAATTATTTAAGAAAATTAAAAATATATATTATTTTTATTATATAAAAATACGGGGTTTCACAATTTTAATTTTGTTAAGATTTTAAATATTTAAATATGTTACGATTTTTTTAATTTTTTAGAATATTTTAAAATATTTTAATTTTTAAATATTACAATTTAAATTTTTTAAATTTTAAAATATTTTATAAAAATAAATTCAAACTCTATTTTATAAAAATATTTTTAAATATTTTAATTTTTTTATTATATATTTAGTTACAATTTGAGTGTAGAGTTGTGAAAGTAGTATAGAATTTCGAGTTATGTGTTTGGTTATGAGTTTTAAAAATAATTTCTTAATTGAGTTTTGTTTTATGTATTTGGTTACGATTTGAGTGTAGAGTTGTTTTTAAATTTAAAATATTAAAATTTTAAATTATTTAAATTTTTTGAATATTTAAATTATTTAAATTTTTGCGATTTAAATTTTTTGAATATTTATTTTAATTTTTTACTTATTAAATTTTTTAGATTATTTAAATTATTTAAATATTTATGATTTAAATTTTTTGAATATTTATTTTAATTTTTTACGTATTAAATATTTTAGATTATTTAAATTATTTAAATATTTATGATTTAAATTTTTTGTAGTATTTTCAATTAAAAAAATTGATTAATGTTATTTTTTGTTAATAATAAATTTTTTTAATTGAATTTTAAAAAGAGTTTGGTTATGAGTGTTGATCGGAATTTTTGATAGTGTGAAAGTAGTGTGTTTTGTTATGAGTTATAACAATTTGAATTAAGTTTTGAAAACTCTTTTCAAAACTCATAACTAAACAAATTTTCTTACTTCACATGTCATGTCAAATCAAACTTTCAAAACTCAATTTCACACTCATTTTAACACTCTATTCAAAAATCATAACCAAATAAATTTTCTACACTCAAATTATAATTTCAAAACACACAAACTCAAAATACAACTCATATTCTCAAATTTTAATTAGAAAGTCTCACCAAACGGAGCTTAAGGCTTTGTTGAAATTTAATTCTGCCGTGTAATTTGAGTGTATTGTTTGGTTATAACTTTAGAAAATTAATTTCGCATCCACTTTTCAAAATACTTTTTAAAATATTTATTTTTTAATATTATATGTCACATCATTCAATTCAAACCCTTTTTAAAACAGCAATGATAGGGACCTCCTTTGTGGAGTACCCCCCACAACCCCCTTTGTGATCCACACCATTCATGATGTGGACCCCACATATACATGAGTGGACCCCACACATCATGAATGGTATAGATCAGTAAGGGGGTTGTGGGAGGCTTTTCCCAATATAAGCCTTTTTTACATTATATTTCCAAAACTAGGCCGACTTCTGACGGAATTCCAAAACTAAGCTAAAGCGCCATTACTATTCGCGCTTTTACTGTTAGGAGCGCAAAAGTAGATGAACAGGAAAATCGTTATTACAAATAGCGACTTTGATTAAGAAGTCGCTGTTACAAATAGCGCTTCTAGGGTTAATTTTTTTCCCAAGGAAAACGCTGTTAAGAACAGCGCTTTTAACCCAAATCCATTTTTCCCAGAAAACGCTATTACGAATAGCGATTTTAACATGAATAAACGCTATTACAAATAGCGATTTTAACAGAATTTTTTTTTTTTGCCCAGCGTTTTTAACATAAACTTTGTTGGAATAAAACGCTATTTTCAAGATAAAACAAAAGAAAAAAACATAAAACATATTTTAAAAAATATATTTACACTGTATATATTAGTACTTGGCTTTACTAAAGACATTATCATGTTAAAATATGTTTTTTTTTTTCTTTTGTTTTTGTTTTTGTTTTTATTTAGAATGTGTAATTCATAAATTTTACATAATATGAAAAAAAACCTCTTTTCATATATTAATTTTACATACTATTTTTCATATATATAATTACAAAATCATATTCATGTAGATATTATTAAGCCAATCATGTTCATTTATTTGGCTTTACTGAAGCCGTTGTCATGTTACATTTTTTATTTTTTCTTTTGTCTTTGTTTTGATTTAGAAAATGTAATTCAAAATTTTTTTTCATCTTCACTAAAGTTGTTTTCATGTAAATTTTTTTTTTGCTTATTGTTTTGTGTATGTTTTGGGTTAGAAGGTGATAATGTAATTAATAATTTTTTTTTTCGCTTTACTAAAGTCGTTTTCATGTAATTTTTTTTTTCTTTTGTCATTGTTTTGGGTTGGAAAGTGTTATTTAGAAAATTATTTTGGCTTTACGAAAGCCGTTTTCATTTAAACATACATATATATTTATTCTTTTGTTTTGGGTTAGAAGGTGAGAATGTAATTCAGAAAATCAGTTTAGTAAACCAGTTTAGCAAAACCGTTTTGTACCCGTTTTCATTTATAAAATTTATTTTTTTGTATCGTCTTTGTTATGGGTTAGAATTTGATATGCATGCTCTACAGTTCGAAGCACACCCACACACTGTGCAACTCGACGAGCAACGACGAAGGGTGAGACGCGAAGACCACCGCGGAGTAGGCCAAGAAGACAAAGGCCACAGCGAGAGCTCCTAAAATAAATTTTCTCAACATTTTTGTAATAATACTTAATACATAATATACGAAGTCAGTACTTTACAAAATACTCATACGGGCATGAAAACAACATAACTGAAGTTGCAAATGTAATAGTTTTCAGTTACATAGGTAGTACAGACATAATTCTCCCACAAAAATACATTATGGACATCATGAACTGAACACACATTACATACATCCTGGACACTCTTAACTGAACACACAATACATAAACATAACAGTTAGATAGACAAACACCTAATTCATGACCTAATATTGCATATTAATAGCCGTAACATTTGACAGACACAATACATAAACATAAACTTAAACATAAACATAACATAACATAACAGTTATACTTACTCTAACACAGACATTACATATTAATGCAAGTTGTTATATTGCCGAAGTGTAAACATTAACACCTAATTCGCGCTTAAATCGGCAGGTGGCTCAGAGTCTGAACAATCCGAAAGCTCAGCGTCAGAGACAAGTTCAGGATCCTCCATGATAGCCTTGATAGCCGCAACATTTGGTTCTGTTTTGTTCTTCTGGGCATCCTTCTTAAGTATGAGTAGCTGCATATTGCGGGCCAATCTACGACCCATTTGAGAAATCTCACGTTGTAGTGTTTGACATAGTCGATCAACATTATCAGGATCTTCCTTTTGGATCTCAACAGAACGTGCTTTTGGCACCTTCAGTCGTCTTTCCCGACATAATCTTTTGTTTTGCATTCGCTCTATAAATAGTGCAGGCCACTTAAGAAGTCTAGCCTTTGCATAACCATATCCTATTTGATTTTCTGATGGATCCTCCACCAAACCACATGGATCTCGATAGTACTTGGGCATGACAAAATGTCGCTTCCCAAACCTATCATGATAAGCACAAGAGGCATCCAAGAAAGGAAATGGTGTTTCATCTTCAACATCGCCACTTCCCCTTCCCCCTCCTCGTCGTGAACTTTCACCCCTTTGCAAGTTCCTACCACCTCTGCGACTCCCACTCCCTCCTATGAACCATGTAGCCATGCTAATTTTTTAAAACAAATGAATGATAATTTCGTAGGGCGAAATGAGTTGTAAGGTTGTGTCTTCACCTTTACTCGTTTATATAGTTGATTATGAACGGATAAATGAGAATCCCACATATATGCATGCTGACTGTAAGGTAAATACATGCTGACTGTAAGGTAAATCAGTGGATTCACTGTTGCCATGTGACTTTCTGAATTGAGAATCCCACATATATCAATACGAGATGAGTTGTCACTGTAATAAAAAAGTCGAGCAAAAAATGGAGAAAACCAAAGCATGTGCACCAAGTCACATGACTTCACAATCCATCTGCATATACGAACAAAATAAGGGCATGCTGACGGTAAGGTAATTCAGTGAATTCACTGTTGCCATGTGACTTTCTAAGTTGAGAATCCCACATATATCAATAACAGATGAGTTGTCACTGTAATAAAAAAAAATCGAGCAAAAAATCGAGAAAACCAAAGCCTGTGCACCAATTCACATGACTTGACCATCCATCTGCATATAAGGACAAAATAAAGACATGCTGTTTGTAAGGTAAATCAGTGAATTCACTGTTGCCATGTGACTTTCTGAGTTGAGAATCCTACATATATCAATAACAGATGAGTCGTCATTGTAATACAAAAAATCGAGCAAAAAATCGAGAAAATCAAAGCATGTGCACCAAGTCACATGACTTGACAATCCATCTGCATATAAGGACAAAATAAAGGCATGCTGACTGTAAGGTAAATCAGTGAATTCACTGTTGCCATGTGACTTTCTAAGTTGAGAATCCCACATATATCAATAACAGATGAGTTGTCACTGTAATAAAAAAAATCGAGCAAAAAATCGAGAAAACCAAAGCCTCTGCACCAAGTCACATGACTTCACAATCCATCTGCATATACAAACAAAATAAAGGCATGCTGACAGTAAGGTAAATCAGTGAATTCACTGTTGCCATGTGACTTTCTGAGTTGAGAATCCCACATATGTAAATAAGAGATGAGTTGTCACTGTAATAAACAAATCAATAAAACTAAAGACTGTGCACCAGGTCACATGACTTCACAATCTATCTGCATATACTGACAAGTCTCTCCACGATTTGACTACTCAATGTGTGAAAAAATGAAGCTTATGAAGCTTACAACCCGCTATTTGTATTTCATTGAAAAGTATGACTATTTGAATTGTTCTTGTCATTTGGGAAGCTATTCACCGACCTACCTGTTATGTTTTATGTGTTGTTGAAGGCGGTAGTTCGATTCACCGAGTTTAGTTTTTTGTCAGCCCCTCATTCATTACCGGAGTCATCATTTTTACTGGACTTTCAAGAATTGGAAGGTGACTCTTTCTTCTTTCCCGATGGAGATTGAAATTCGTTGTAATTTCATCTCTATTTCAGCAGCCCCAGTTAAGGGAACCTTTTCTCTGAGTTGCCTGATCTATTTTATGTGTTTTAAGTATTCACATAATTGAACATACATTAATCCATTCATTAATCCAGAACATTCATTAACAAATTGCAATTCAATAAAGAAAGTCATGAACTCATAAATGTGTACTTATAAATGTAGCTATTTCATAAACTTCAGGTTCATAACAAAAATACTTGAAATACATCCGTACGTTAGACCAACAACAACATTGTCTTACACTCCAGTAACGAACATATGAAAGATAACGGTGTTTGATTTCTTATTCCTCATCTGACATGTAGTAGTCAGAGAGATATTTTTCATTGTTTAAGACATTATTTCGCTCAACCATTGTCAAATCTCTGTTGCTTGCTTCTGCCATTTCAGTGGCTAGCTGAAGCATGAAATGTCGACATCTCCGCATCAACATCCTGTTGTTCTCCTTCTTAATTCTGCTAACTGCTTTTTCATAGTCACTCACATTTCGTCTAGCCATGGTCAATGAACGACGATGAGGTACCGGTGCCCCAAAGTTACGTAGATCATTATACAATCCTTCTTGCTCCGTTACCCTGAACGCCCATTCTGCTCAGATACCAGCATAATAATCCTTCGGACTCGAGTACTTTTCGCTCTTGTAGTCATACATAAATGGAGGTAGCAGCCACACTTTCGGATTTCTTTGCCGGCGTGAACTTCCTGCACCTCTTGAAGACATTGTTAATAAAATTAAAAAAAATAATAATAATAGTAATTGTATATATATTACTATTGTTATGACTTCAACAAACATCATACTGGGGTATTTATAGACATCATAGTGGTGCTAGGGCACTATGGAATAAGTGATACACGTGATATTATTTGATGTTATTCATTTCATGTAATTTTGATTACCCGTGACTTTGTGTACCTGTGATGTAGTCACGGACGTGGTTGTAAGATAAAATCATAATTGTAGGCCATAGAATCACAATGCAATCCCTTCATATTCGAGCAGTGCGTTGTCAAATAAAACAAAATGCAGTGAGTTGTCACATCGCCACATGAAACTATTTTGTCATGCTTACTTTTGTAATACAATAAGTAGTCACTTGGAATTGACGATTTCAGTACGTATAGGTGTTTTCGAGAAATTATAAATGAAATCGAAAAATGAAATTTTCTTTGTATTAAAGTAATATTGTTCATAAACTATCATTGTTTTTCTCACCAACATAATAAAATGGTCACCTGCTAGGTAAACACGATTGGAACTTTGGTGCCTATATTTTATCTTATTTTCAGTTAATGAACTTCACAGTCATCCGATTTGTATTGTCATTACACAACCGTCCATCATATTTTTTTACCAACATAATAGCATTTTCTGCTTCTTTTCACAGTCGTAATAATGTGACTTAGATGAATTCTGAAATGTGCGGAAAAAACAAAGCATGTAAGTTGCACTGCAGAAGTCACATGCATCACGTAATGTCAAAAAAAAAGTCACAACGTATACAAGCATGGCAAAGTCAGAAAGTTACATGCATTACTGCATCACTGCATAAAGTGACATGCAGCATTGCATCACTGCACAAAGTCACATGCAGTGATACAGTGATGCACAAAGTCACACGCATCACTGTATCACTGCACAAAGTCAGATGCATCCCTACATCGCTGCATAAAGTCACATACCTCCTACCTATTGTGCCCATTGGAATTATGCACAAAGTCACAGGCATCACTGCATCTGCGGCACAATAGCCGATGCTACAGGCCGTTGATTCGTTCATGACTGCACAAAGTCGAGTCCTGACAGCCGAATGCACTGGATAAGGTCAGTGGCATGCATGTGATCGAACAGGAAATTGCATACATACAGCTACCATGTGTATATATGGTATAAATATCGTAGCATACCACAACAAAAGTTTTACAGCTATTTCTAGCGATATCATCATGACATATACGGTGGTTGATCTATATTCAGCAATGGGTCGCTATTGGGTTGCAGATGGAGATGAATTTCAATACCCATTAAATCTAAATTTGCATTACTCACGTGCCAACGTCAATACCATGAGAGCTGAGTGGGAATTTCGCAAAACTCGAGCAAACGTTCTCGTTGAGCTATGCCGTGAAGTTAATCTTAAATTTCCTCGCCGGTTAGCCATGCGTATGCCAACTGACACTCCACAGTTGTTGCAAAGGGCATTGCATCGTATCCGCGACGAGGTTAATCGCATGACCCAACGTTTGCAAAGGTCCGGACTAATGAAGACCGCAAATGAGCGTGCCGAAGATGGGTTAATGGATGATGCACACCAGTACTACGCCTGGAGCATGGATGTTATGTATGAATCTGATATTGAGATGTCAGATGATGATGATAATGAATGAAATTGTTTGGATGAACGCCCAGGGCATTTCTGTAATGCATGCAATTTGTAATGCTTATCCATGACTTATCAATGAAGCGAGATATTTCAATTATTTTTAGCCTTAAACAAACATATTTTTTATAGCTTCTTTACACGTTTTGTTCAAACCAAACGCGTTTGTAATTTATGTTCTCCTAAATTACGGATAATGAGAAAGGGGTAGAGATGTGAAAGAGATTTGTGTGATTCATCAATATAAATAAGAATAAAAAATTATGAAATTATAATTGCGAATAAATAAGTATGACACTTACATCAGCTGTACAAGTTTGACACATACAAACAAAAAAAAGAAAAAAAAAAACCTATATAGTCCATATCGCAACCGCTAATGCCCTAACCTGCCCCCAGTCCCACAACCCCGACCGTGGATCTCCCTCCTCGGTCTCCTACGGTAGACTCTCTGAATATCTGGCACTCTCTCCCCTGCATGCGGCCCTCCACTGACTGCCTGTGGAGCCTGTGAGTGTGAGTATGACCCCCCCTCTCCTGCATCTGATGCCCCTGATCCTGCCTGTGCCTGATCCTGCCTGTGCCTATAGATCAGATACTGCTGTGAGTTGTGAAACTCCCACTCCCTCGTCTGGTGCAACTGTATCACGATCTGCAGCTGGACCCCGACCTCTGCCTCTGCCCGCACCCCGACCTCGGCCGCGACGTCCCCCACGACCATAACCTCTCCCTCGCGCTCTAGGGGGGGCTCAATATGGGCCTCATCATCAATGTGGGAGATATCAGTGAGAACTGCATCATGTGTACTCCTGGGCGCGGTCGAAGTAGTCCCCATAAAAGTAGGTGGTAACTGGGTGGGTGGGGTAATAACATCATGCATGAACCGGGGCGCGGTCGAAGTACTCTCCAGAAAAGTAGGCTGTAACTGGGTGGGTGGGGTAATAACATCATACATGAAGCGGGGCGGTGACCAATCAGGGTCAGGGTCAGCATGCTGGGTAAGATGTACGTGTGGGGAATATGGAGAAATGTATGGGGTATCATGTGGTGGAGTGACTGAAGTCGAAGGACCTGCTGTGGCTGGCGCTGAACTGGGAGGCACTAACGTGGACGGGACTGATGTGTCTGGAGCAGCTGCTGCACTGTGTACACCGTAGTCCCCAAAATGCAGACGATCTACCCGATGGGCATGCTGGATCCCCTCGTACAATAACTCTCTGATCTCTACAAGGGCCTGCAGACCAAGCTGTCCATCACGTCTGAAAATGGCATCCTCAGCCAAGTGATATGATCTCCCAGCTCGAACCACCTGGAAAAAAATCAGATATATTAGGCTATAGTTGACTGAAAATAATCAATTATGATATTAACAATTATCGGACATATAGTACGATACTCACCAATGCCTCGAGAGAAGGCCCAACTCCCTGATATCTGGCCTCAGACAGGTGGCTCGGATTACCGACAAGTAGGTGTGTATGTCGCCGATACCACAACATGTAAGGGTCGGGAGAAGGGAGGACCCCATCGCTCCAGTCAGCCTGTACAATAGTGTCGCGACGGGCATCCCACAACTGTATGTATCATATATGATGCAGACTCCAGTCAGTGCTGGCTCGGCCACGTCTATCCGTCGCATGCAACCGCCACTCGGTGTCACACCGATCCGGCACGGCCTGGACCCGACCAAACTGTCGGAGGACACGATCAGGGAGATGCCACTCAACCACGTCAAAACAAATTAGTGGTACTCTCGCCATCCATATATCCTCACCTAGGCGGCAGTAGTCTAGGAGCGTCTGGAGGACATCAGCATAAGGCTGCCAGATAAACTACAATAACGACAAGTCTATTAAAAATCGCTCATAAACATATACAGTCCATATGACAATTAAAATTTAGGTATTTAAATTTGATACCTCGCCGTCTATCATCCGATCAAGCTGGTCTCTATACACGACCACTACGTGGGTCGATACGACCTCGTGGCTCATGTCAACCCTCCACCGGCTACCTCGAGGTCCGGCCGGCATCTGCATGTCTCCCTGCCCGATGGGAACCTCACCAGGAGCAACTAGTTGCCGCCTAGACGGGGCAATGCGAATCAATCTCTTCCACGCCCAAATCTGCAATAGTTTGAACGCAATTACAATACTGATATATGCCATACAATATGAATTGACATGTAATAAAATTCTTACTAACCTGTAGCAAGACAAGGGGTCCTCCGATCTGAGTCACACCCACCTGAGTGGCTCGACATAACATCCTATACAAGCATGCCAAAGCCGCGGCGCCCCAGCTGTACTGGCCGATGACGTCAATGTCTCTCAACAGTGGCAAATACATTAGCTTGAGCAGGTTCTGTGACTTATCAGGGAGAAGTACCCCCTCAATAAGCCACAGAATATATGCTCGCGCATGCTGCTGTACTAACTCATCTGCAGCATGATCTGGAAAATCGCCCTGAAAATGCTCCGACAGCCACCTCACCCTCACTCTACCTGCCTGTAAGTCTGCAGGTGTAGGTGCTACTCCCAATAGCTCAGCACATAGCGCTATCCACTGCTCCGTCGTCAATGATGGGTCAAGTCCAGTAACTGCTCGCCCATCAATCCGTAGACCGTATAGGACAGATACGTCCTGCAATGTGACGGTGGCCTCACCAGTCGGGAAATGAAATGTATGAGTCTCTGTGCGCCATCTCTCGACGAGAGCAGTAATGAGTGGGTGGTCCAGCCTGATATGGCCTATACGATATACACCATAGAATCCCGCGCGTAGTAGACACTGCAAGACTCTATGGTCCAATGGACGATCCCACAGGCCGGAATCTCCCCGTCGGCATGCCACCACGGTGCGTGACTGGTCCTGCATAACAGAATGAGTATTTTAAATTATAGCATTATCAAGGAAATCAAAAACAAAATGCAGTGTATTTTCATTGTACGCGTAAAGTCCAATAAACGTTATTACATATCGGGTCCTCCCATATACTATCAGCCTGATGTGGATGACTCAAAAGGGGGACCTCATCAGGTAGATGTGCCATGAAGCCTGTACAGTTGAAAAACAAATACATTTTGAAAAACTGTATTGGTGAGCATGTAATTTAACTATATCAATTAAGCTCAAATTATTGTGTACATGACGACTTGGAAAATAAATGTGGTCGATTATTTTAAAAGCATAAATTTGTGTGCCATTAACATGGAAGCAATTAACTAAAATCAGAATTTTGCATATTATGTGCCATTAAATATGATAAGCAATTCAACATAACCTATCGTTATTTATGCTTCGGACTAATATAAAAATCTTTTACAAAGTCATTTTACGATCTCAGTTACATAAGCTTAATAATGACCAATAACATGTGGATAGTTTTTGTATGTCAATATTTACAAAAAAATGGAATGATCATTTTTTTTTCAAAACTTCATTATTGATTTTGGCATATTTGACATAACCTCATTATTGATTTTGACATATTTGACAAAACTTCGTTACATTTATGGCATATTCGACAACTTCATTATTGATTTTGTAATTTTTGTTTTGCAATAAAGTATAAAATTTGTAAGTTACGTACATGTAATTCATAAATTCTAAATGTACAAAATGCTTGAATCAGTCGAAATATTAAAATCTTAAAATGAAAGAAGAACTATGTGATTTTAAATAAAATTCTATAATAAACATTTTCAATGAAGTAGAGAATAAAAACTATGATAGTTGTAAATTTTGTCAAGCAAATAAAACAATTACAATATATAAAGAATTAAACAATAGAAATGATCTATTACAAATAAAAAATGTTCTATTAAATGTATGACCCCGTTTACAAATAATGAATTACAAAAGAAAAGAAAATGATCTATTACAAATAAAGAATTACAAAAAGATCTATTACAATATGTAAGTATTACATAGTCTTCATCGACCAAGTCGCGCCGGACATGTTCGCCTGTCATGACCTGTCTGCTGGCACTCACTGCAACGAGCGGTCAAACGCCTATCTGATATGTCCATCTCATTCGGAATACGAGACATAGATGCACGGCCCCGTTTCACTTGTCGCAGACGTAGTACATTAGGCATTAAAGTCCACTGCGGATCAGCCCAATAATCTTGATGCGGTATTGGATTGAATTTAGTTTCCCAAACCCTCATGTATACAGGAAGCCTATATACTAGATCAACGTACTCGAATGGATTGTCACCGCATTCAGACATTACAGCGAGCATATGAGAACATGGATAGTGTCGTATCTCATATTTCCCACAACTGCACGTGGGTTGATTCATCCGCACAACTTGTGTATTGCGACCTCGTCCATGGCGAAAAGATGTTTGCACCTCAAACACGCGGCGTGGCCTATAAAAAAATTATAATAGAAACTAATGAAGTTCATGTTTTTAGGTGTAGTTAAATTGACAACATAATAACAATAATTTAATTTATATTACAAACTAACCTGTCATATGATATCAACTTGAAAGTATTTGCCCTTGCGATGCCATCCTCAATAGTTTTTTGCATCTCTCTAGGGTATTGGAACTCATTTCGTACATCTAGTTCAGCTTGGGCTCCCATCTCGTCAAAATATTTTACAAGCCGCCGAAATGTAAATTCAACCATAGCTGAGATAGGTAAGTTCCTTGCACCTTTCAAGACGCTATTGAAGCACTCTGCATCATTGCTAGTCAATACCCCCCACCGATGTCCACCGTCATACGAAAGGGCCCAGTCCTCAGGATTCATCTTGTAAACCCAAGTGATGGCTTCTTGGTCAATAGCCTGTATTTGTTGTAAGTAACCATTACACTTTCGTCGTTGATGAGCACTTCCTGCTTTCCATAGAAGTTGTTTCAGCTCCTTATTTCTGAACGTAGTGTTAAAGTTACTACAAACATGTCGAAGGCAGTGCCGATGATATCCAACAAATTGGAGTGAGGGATTCAACCAATGTCGCCTCACAGCAGCTAAAATACTCTCAACTCGATCGGATATCAAAGTCACTCCATGTCGGTCCATGACAATATGTTCCTTGATATTTGAAATGAAGAACGACCAAGACTCCAAACTCTCCTTGTTGACAACAGCAAATGCAAGCGGTAGTACTTTGCCATTGGCGGTGACAATCGTTGCTACAAGCAACATACCAGTGTATTTCCCGTATAAGAATGTATCATCTATGGTTATAACAGGCCTACAATGTCTGAATCCATCGATGACGGGTTTGAAAGACCAAAAAACAAAGTGGAAGACGGGCATAATGGTTGTATTTCCGGTATATCTATGCTTCCATTGCACGATGGTGCCAGGATTAGATGTTTGTAATGCATACATGAATTTAGGCAACATCATATATGATTCATCCCAATCTCCGAATACCATTCTAATTGCCTTTGCCCTTGCATGCCACGCCTTCTTGTAATGTATAGTATAGTTCATGGACTTTTTTATGTCTTCGATGACATTCTTAATGGGCATATCAGGTTCGTTCTGCATACAACAATACCTATGAGTCAGATTATTTTGGTGTGAACACTTTAAAGACACAATTTTGGTGTGAACACTTTAAATAAACAATGTGTATATAAATGTAAACATTTATTTTGTATACTCACCGCAACTTGTCCCAAAAGATGAGAAGCAATGTAACTGGAGCTAATATTTGTGTGGTCCCTGTTCATTCGTGGGTATAAACAATGGTGAGGACCCCTATACTGCTTTATTTCAAAAAGCCCATGTCTCCTACTAAGAGATGCACGCAACCACCATCTACAGTCGTGCTTGCAAGCACACACCCAAACGTCTCGCTTGGAGGTTACGACTTTATACTCTCGATTATTTGTTGCATGGTACAATTTCACAGCATGTACGAGTTGCTTCTTATCAACGAAAACCATCCCTTTGTCCAACTCTGGATTTTCAGCATTCCAGATTCGGTTACGGGGAACGACATCGCGGTTACTAATGTCAAAATCACCACCCATGTGAATGTTTTCATAGAAAGGGATTTCAGGTCTAGGTGGAATGGGGGCATTCTGAATATCAACGGGGAGCGTTGACATCATCTTCTTCATCATCATCATCATCTGATCCGCCTAATAAATTTTCTTCATCACACATTTCATTCTCATCATTGTCTAGGGCGACATCAGGACCGTACATGTCACTGTCAGCAAACTGCACAGAATTAACCGTTTCAGTCATATTACCAGCAACTTCAATTGGAGTCGTATGATGGCTATAGGTGGGCACATCTTGGGTGTTATTGTGAAATTCAGTCTCGTATCCACCATGTGAACTTGATTCTCCACCATGGCCATGAAATGTCTGTTGTGTGTAGCCAGCTGCATAACATTCATTTGATTCATACATAGGAGACTGAAATGCTGTCGTGTCAACCCCATGTGTCAGCAATGTAGTGAACGGATGCGAATCCATCTGTGTTATATTCGGAAGATTCTGTACAACCTCTTTCTGAATGTACACTTCCAAACAATTTGGTGGTTCGAAATTTCCATCGATACTTAAAACGGTGTTCAACGCTTCATCGTCATTTATCGGTAATATTTTGTATTTGCTGGTTGCTTGCCACTGGCGATAAGGATATCTACATTTGAAGATCAATCGGACTGTTTCCCCGTAACTTGCGACCTTGGACATAAACATCTCCTCCAAATTGCCAAGTGTAGTGCCAAGTTGCACCCTATATATCCCTTTCGGCTCAGCATCATATGACACACCTTCATCGGGATCCCGAATTATGTTTCCCCCCCAGTAAAAGATAATTGGAACAGTTGCCATATATTTGCTTCAATGAAACAATAAATTTTAAAATATCAACAATATACATATATCGAATTGTACTTGTAAAATAAACATTAAAATTTGCAGAAGCCACAAATAAAAGCAACCCTCTAATTTTTTATCAATTTATATTTTCCAGGGTTGAAGGAACTGTAGAGGTGAAACATTAATTCAATTTGTATTTTGTCAACTATATATTTGTGTCTCAACTTGATTATTACTGTTTATTTTCTCATTTTTTTCACTTATTTTTATTCGTATAACAGAACAGCTGAGATTTCATCTATACGTGGAGTTATAGATTGTGTCTCATTTACTTCCTATGTGAAGACTCTTATCTTTTCAACGTGAATGTTCTTTGTTGTCATTGCTCTATTGTCTTAATCTAAAAAACACATAACAAGAAGTATACTTGTTGTCTTAATTCTTTCGAATTAGTGGCGAAAAATAAAATAGGTTGAGAGATATTTAGTAGAGGGTGACGCGATTGATTTGGACAATATAAAATACAGGGTGCAAACATTGAGAGAGATTTTTTTAACCTGGTGATGTAATTGTTCAGATTTATGGAAAATATAAGTTAATTTGATTTGCTCCAACTTGTGCCATTACGGACCTTAATGACAAAGTTATTTCCTATGTGAACTAGTAACCCTCGTCCATTTTGTAGAGGGCATAGAGGCTTTCTTATAAAATTAAAACAAAAAACTGATTTTGGATCATTTTGGATCGTTCTGAAAAGTAAGAAAAAAATTAAATTTATTTACTCCTTTTTTTTCTTACACATACAAAAATAAAAAAATAATTACAGAGATAATTTATAATGGCCAAAAATTAGAGATAATTAAATTGAAGTTGGTGGTTAAATGTATGGACTACATTTTGGATAGTTATCCATGTGAATCTATCGGGCCATCCGTACCAATTATTTGGTATTACAAAACACATGCTTACCCATCAAAGTGCCAATTTTTTTTTTCCCCTTCTTACGTACGAAATTGCTATGGACTATTAATTAAAATAATTTATTACTCTTTTCATGCATATATTGTAACTACTCTAATAATGACTTCTAATTATACAAACATGAATAAACATTATTAAAACATAATGTTTAGATTTTCCTTTTCAATGGTAGTGGACAATCACAAAGTGAAAAAGGCGATAAGTCAGTTCGTTCAATACCCATTTCAAAAACTTTTTCAAATTTTCTTCAGTTTTCTGAGAAAATTTTAATTTGTACTAGAATACTATTATATGTATTACAAATTCAGCTCATTAAATTTTTTAATCATATTTTGGCTGCCTGACCCCAAATATAGTGAAGTAAACCAAACGAAATTAAACCAAATTTTTTTTTTAAAATCAAATAGAGTCAAATTTAAATATTTTGAGAAACCAATAAAAATATTTCTTTTCAATAAAATAGAGTCAAAATTAAATATTTTGAGAAACTAATAAAAATATTTCTTTTTAATAAAATAGAGTCAAAATTAAATATTTCAGAGAACATGATCTTTTATTTGAGAGAACATGATCTTTTCATGGAGAGAAAATTAAATATTTTTTTAATCAAATACATTCAAAATTAAATATTTTTTTGTTTAATAATTATATTTTGTAGAAATTAGACATTAACAATTTCTGAACCATAATTTGATTCAAAAAATGTAGACATTTTGATTCACAAGCATAATTTCAAAATTTCAATTTCTGATTTCAAATTTCAAAATATAGACATTTCATAATTCCAATTCAACAATTCTCAATTACATGAATTTCGTAATATGACATTAACAATTACGAATTATATGAATTACAATTTTTACTAATTTTATTCTTAATTAAACAAAATTACTTTTAAAACCATAATTTGAAACCCTAATTTCCTTTTAATTCCTGTTAACAAGCAAAAAAAAAAAAAAAACTCACAAGCATCATTTCAAAATTCCATTTTCTGATTTCAAATTTCAAAATATAGACATTTCATAATTTCAAATCAACAATTCTCAAATACATGAATTTCATAATATGACATTAACAATTATCAATTATATGAATTTCGGATTTTTTAATCGCAATTCTTAATTAAAAAAAATTACTTTTAAAACCCTAATTTCCTTTTAATTCCTCTTCACAAGCAAAAAAAAACAATTTCCAATTCAACAAATGTACGTTGGTTTATTCAATATTCAAAATATAGACATTTTGATTCACAAGCATAATTTCAAAATTCCAATTCCTGATTTCAAATTTAAAAATATAAACATTTCGTCATTTCAATTCTCAATTCTCAATTCTCAATTCTCAATTATATGAATTGATGATTTACGAATTTCATCATTCCAAATTTCAATTCTCAATTCTCAATTCTCATATTTATGATTTATTTAAAAAATTCAAAAAATTAAAAAAATTCCAAACCCGATTTATGATTCAAAAGCATTAGAACCCTTAATAATGTGAACCCTAAAATGACATCCTAATTTGAACAATCCTAATAATGTGAACAATCTGATATCGAACCCTAATTTCATCACCACAACCACACTGACAAAGCATAAACATTCATAACCATATTCAATTCACAAGCAACATCCAAAAATTCAAAAGCAAAAAAATTCCACAAATTCAAAACCATTCGCATTTCTGATTTCCAAACCCTGATTTCTGATTTCAAAAAATTCCAAACCCTAATTTCATAACCATAATGATAAAAACCCTAACACATTTAATAATTCACATGTAAAACCCTAACATTGACAGAAAAATACAACACATTTACAAACACAAAAACTAAATACATAAAATTAGGGTTAATGTCATACCACGGAGAGAGAGAGAGAGCAGAGACAGAGAGTGAGAGCAGAGACCGAGAGCAGAGAGCAGAGAGCAGAGACCGAGAGCAGAGAGCGAGAGCGAGCTGAGATGAGCTGAGATGGAGGAGGGTGAGAGATGGAGAGGCTGAGAGATGGAGAGTGAGCTGAGAGCGAGATGGAGAGCAAGACCCGAAAAACCTAAGTCTGAAAAACGTATGCAAATGGGGGGGGCTTCGTATATATAAGGGACGTTAAAAACGCTGATTGAAAAAGCGTTTTCATTTAAGTAAACTCACTATTAGCAATAGCGTTTTTCTGGCAAAAATTTTTTGTGTAAAATCGCTATTAGCAATAGCGTTTTTCTGGCAAAACAATTTTGTGTAAAAAGTGCTGTTCTTAACAGCGTTTTCCTTGGGAAAAAAATTAACCCTAGAAGCGCTATTTGTAACAGCGACTTCTTAATCAAAGTCGCTATTTGTAATAGCGATTTTCCTGTTCATCTACTTTTGCGCTCCTAACAGTAAAATCGCGAATAGTAATGGTGCTTTAGCTTAGTTTTGGAATTCCGTCAGAAGTTGGCCTAGTTTTGGAAATACAATGTAAAAAAGGCTTATATTGGGAAAAGCCTCGGGTTGTGGGGGTCCTCCACAAAAGGCGGTCTAACTCATTTTTCTTTTTAAAATTCATAATCAAACAAATTTTTCACACTTAAATCATAATTTTAAAACTCACAAATTCAAAATACAATTCTATACTCAAATCATAATTCTAAAATTTAACAAAACACAAGCTAAACTTTTTTTTTTTTTTAATACTACTGTTTCAAACCATTCCAATTCAACGATCCCGAGTTAAAGCTCAGAACAAAAACTGAAATAAAAAATAATTGCCGAAATAATAATTAATTGATATTTATTAGTATTTAATGACCACCTAATTTATTAACAACGTGGATTTTTAGCCGCTAGTCGGGGACGGCATTGCACCGGCTACACGGGTTCGGCCGGTTACCAGTTACTAATTTCAAATTTTTTTCTTTTGATTGAGAGGTAAGAATCGTTTATTTTTAAAAACTTGTTAAAAGTTAATTTTTAAATTTTTTTAAATTATATTATTTTTATGTTTTTTATAAACCCTAACAAAATCCACGACGGTGGAACCCCCAAAACCAATGGAAAAAATTTATATTGATTAAGAAATTTTTTCTCTATTTCATTTTTGTTAACCTGTTCCCGAACAAATTCTCAAATTTTGGTCATATATTCGGGAGTTCAATCTTAAAAAAATGACGAACAGTTTTTATTATTTTTGATTTTTTTTTCCAAGAAACTTACTCTTACAAAGCTAATCTCTGAGATAATAACACCATCGAAAACTATGAACCTCTTCTAAGTTTCTATTTTTGTTAAATAAAATTAATAAAAATAAATAAATATTTTAGTAATTAAACTCAATAAAAATGGTATTTTAGATATTTTATGTAACCTACATTGAGTTTAATTATTCAAATACTTTTTTTTTTCATTAGTTTTATTTAACAATAATAGACTAATAATTTAGATTGAAAACAAATTAAAAAATTATATTTTAAATTGACAAAATTCAAAATTTAAAATTTCTCTCGTTACATGACTAAAACCTTAGTTGTTCCTTTTTTTTCTTTTTTTTTTTCAATTGTCCCAAATAATAATCTAACAAATTTCAAAACACTAGAATAAAATACAACTAATTAGTGGAATTGAGACACATGTTAACATGAGTCATAAATAATATCGTATATATATAATTCTTTTTTTTTTGGTGAATATATGTATATATATATATATCATTCTTAAGAATAAGTTCAACAAATATTTTTAAGGGGGATGCACTAATAAATCCCAAATTAATAACTTATATACTGTTTAGTCCTAAAAGTTTTCTTATAGACTGAAAGGTCCCATTACAATGTTTCAAACATCAGATTAATGTTTCGAACATTAGATTTCGAACATCAGATTAATGTTTCAAACATTAGATTGATGTGCAAATGGAACTAAATGGAGCATAAGAAAACTTTTAGGACTAAATGGTTCAACTTTTCAGAAACTAGGACTTATGGATAAATTTTCCTATTTTTAAATATTGTTAACATGTCTTCCGACAAGACTTTTAACAAATGAATCGAATAGTATTTGAATTAAAAATATTATGTAAATTACATTCACCTCTTGTGAGATTTAAAATATATATATAATAAGTTCTCAAATTTGATATAATTATACTGAGTTTTTTTAAGGTTTTAGTTCAAATAATATTTGGCTTCTTTTTTATCATAAATTTGTTACTCGTATAAATAAAAATAATAATGTAGTCATTACTTTTATATTGAAATATATATTTTATATTGTGTATCGTTGTGTTTTCATATCATTTGTATTAGTTTTAGTCTATTTAATTTTACTAAAAAATATATCAATATAATTATATCAAAATTATACAACTTTCTGTATATATTCAAATTTTAAAAGAGATCAGTATAATTTATCTTAAAATATTTATTTTAAAATCACTTAATTAAATATGGTTGATATCTCTATATTAATAATTGCTACAAAGTTGCTTAGAAGTTTGGAGAAACAACAAATTGGTTGAAGGTTGAAGTCTAAAAAAAATAAAAAAATCAGATTAATAGTAAAATTTATGAATTTTAATGAAAAATCCATAATTTTTCATATGTAATTATTTTTAAAAATTTACCATGATTTGTAA
Organism: Camellia sinensis; assembly: GCF_055761805.1. Classification (NCBI taxonomy): domain Eukaryota; kingdom Viridiplantae; phylum Streptophyta; class Magnoliopsida; order Ericales; family Theaceae; genus Camellia; species Camellia sinensis. The sequence continues at coordinate 73,608,875 of NC_138966.1, read as the reverse complement.
TTTTACCACTCATTAGATTTTGACTTCTTTTTCGACGGCCTTTGACTTACAAAACCACCATCCAATTAGCCATCAACCACATTTCCACACAATTGAGCACATCTTGGTGATAAGGTGGGGACTTTAGTCCCATATCTGAAATGTTTGTATTTCCTTTGAAGACTCGCCCGCCACTCAACTACAATCAGCTGGCTATAAAATTATTGGAAAAATTATCATATTTTTTCATATGTAATTATTTTTAAAAAATTACATTGATTTGTAATTTTCCCAAGAAGTTTCCCTTTCATTTTCTAAAAATACTAATCATTCAGAGTTATTTTGAAAAGTTGATTAAAAGTTAATTTTTTGATTCTTTTTTTTTTATTATTTTTTCCAAAAAAATGTGTAAAAAAATAAAAAGATAATATGACCTAAAATAAATTAAAAGTCAAAATTATTTTGCTCTTAACTATGTTTTCAAATTAGCGCTCAGTAGATTTTGACTTTTCTTTCAACAGACTGACTTAAAAAGCAACCACCTTAATTAGCCATCGACCGCATTTCCACGTATGAACCTGTAGATATTGACTCCCTCAACTATGAAAATTATACAAATACACTTCTTTTAGAGGTGGTCTGGAGGGAGTGAAAGTGTTACATTTTATAGTTAATGAGATCAATATGTATGAATTCATTGACGAGGGAAGACAAAGTAATATTGTTAATAGTTGATGGGGTTTTGGTGTAATTAACCCATTTCATTATAAAAACCAAATACTAACATATGTGTATTCGCCAATTTAATAACTAAATAAATCAATAGATTAAATGATTCGTGAGTTAGGCATATACTAAGGTGGTGTTTGATAAAGCTGAAAACTAAAAATTAAATATTGAAAACTAAATGCTGATTTTTTAAAATTGAAAAGCTATTTGATAAAAATTTAAATGCTAATTTAAAAATAAGTTATTTAATATGTATAAGATTAAATTTAAAATTTATTCTTTTAAAATTATATATTTCAATTTTTATATTGTTGTAGTGGTGGTGATGGTATGGTGGTGGTGGTGGTAATGGCAATGGTAGTAGTGGCATAGTGGTGATAGTGATGGTAGTCGTAACGTTGATGGTGGTGCTGGTCATCGTGGCTGTAGCGATGGTAATAGTAGTAAAATGATAGGGGTCATATAACAATAATGATAATGGTAATGAAAGTGATGATAATGGTGGTGGTGATAGTGGTAACAGCAGTGGCCTTATGGTGATGGTGGTTATAGTGGTGGCGGTGACAATGATAGTGACATGGTGGTAGTGATGGTGGTGGTGGAAGTGGTGACGGTGGCATGATGGTAGTAAATGTGATGGTGGTAATGAGCTTATAATAGTGTATATCGATACTTATATTTAGTATTTATAAATTTAATCAGAATTAAATAATTTTCATATGATTTAAATTTTTTTTAAGTTTAATATACATTTAAGAGGAACTTATATTTTCAAGTGATGTCAATTATGATTATCAAATAAGCTTAATTGATTATCATTTAATAAATTTAGTTCTAACTACTGAATCAGGTAATTAAACATCTCATAAGATAATGTTTTAATGATTAAGTTAGAGCGAAATTAGTGTAAAAGTCAATTTGACTATATTCTATGACTTGTTTAGCTCAACTCTAATTACTCAATCGAATTATTGTCCATTCTTACGTGAAAGTTATAAGGAAAACTATATTTTTATGCAATATGATTTAATATATAATTGGATGAATTTTGACATAGGATAAACTAAAATTGAAAAGTTTATAAAAATAATGTATTTTTATTTTATCATAAATGTAATTTTTGTAATTTACTCTCTTTTTTTATTATTTCATTTGTATCAACTAAACTATGACATTTATTTCTTATTAAGGCCAAGTTTGGCTACAAAGAAAAAAGTGCACTTATTTCATCTTTTTATATTTTTTGGGTCACATCAATCAACATCTTCTCTCTACTTTTTCTACACATAATACAAAAAAAGTCAAAAAGTGCACTTATTTAGTCTTCCCAAACTAGGCCTAAAAACCTAGAACATACAATTAATGCCATAAATAAACAAAAATATCTCCAATAAAAATAGTTAAAATTTAACTGATTCAAAATTCTTTTTCCTATATATGTCAAACAAATTTATGTTATTATTTAATTTTAAAATTAAATTTCAATTATTTATTTAAACCGTGCGTAATATGAGTAATATGCTTATTATTTATATACACATAGCTACATATACATATTACTATATTTATGTACCCATTAATTTCATGAGCAATATTACATTTTCCAATTTCTTTTCTCTAAACTCCCTTTAATAATGTAATAAATAATTTGAGGAGAGTTGATTTTCAAATTATTTGTCACATTATTGAGTAGAGTTTAGGGGTGAAAATTGAAAGAATGGAGCATTTTTTCAAATTCCATACTAAAAAACACCCGATGACTATGAAACTTCGATTAACCATCAATGGGGTGGGCTTCCCATGTATATTTCTTTTGTATATCAAACAAAGGCCACCAGATGATGACATTGACAGGAAACATTTCTTTTTCGGATAAATTACAAATACATTTCTTGAAATTTGATTAAAATACGAATCACTTTCTATAATTTTAGAAATTACATTTCATCCCTTGAGGTTTCTTTTCAGGTAAATTACAAATACACTCCTTGAAATTTGATTAAAATACGAATCACTCCTTATAGTTTTAGAAATTACATTCTACCCCTTAAAGTTTCTAATTTCATAACAAATCGACCTTTTTACTAATAAGTTATCAAGTTAATTAACCATTTTTAATGATATTATAAATATGTTTCAATTCATAATTTAGGTAATTTTATTATTGTATAGGAGAACAATTATAAATTTCATTTTTTTAGTTAATTATGTTAAATAAAAAATTCTAATATGGAGATATTTGTAACTTTTCAAACTATAGAGAGCAATTTATACTTTAAACAAACCTCAGGAGTATATTTGTAATTTATCATTTCTTTTCCTTTTCATTTATTACGGTTTGAATGGTCAATTTTTTTTTCCAAAATATAAAAACATTCAGCTTGCTTGGTTCCATTTTTTCAAAAATACTTTTCAGAAAATTTTACTTTTTTATTTTTTATTTTTTTTGTTTTTACTGATTTTTTAAAATATTTTAAGCAATTTTTTTACTTTTTAGACACACCTAACATAAATACACCTAAAAAGTAAAAAAATTATAAAAAAAAATCTTTTAAAAATTTACTAAATACCAAAAAATACAAGAATTTAGTATATTTTTTTTATATTTTTATGTATTTATTAATTTTTTAAAATATTTTTTCATAAATTTTTTACTTTTTAGATACATCTAAATAAGGTGCATCTAAAAAAATAAAAAAAATGTGTAAAAATTTAAAAATATTCACTAAAAACAAAAAAATATGAAAATCAAAAACTTAATTTTCAAAAAATTTAATTCAAAAAATTTAAACCAAACAGACTGATTGTTTACTTCAATAATTAGCCTAGTTTCTCTATTTCACGCACCGACACTCACTTGTCCCGTAAATTGCATGATTTAAAAAAGTAAAAGTGATGTAAAATACAAAATCCTCAAGTCATCATTGTACTCATATTGAGCTTGAAAAATACTTGGGACCCCCTTTTGGGGGTCACCCCCTCACTTCCCTTTGTCACGTGGCGGGGTGATTGGAGGAGCAGAAAAAAAAAAAAAAGAAAAAAAAAAAGTAACTAATGAGAGAGAGAGAGGGTCAAAAGGGACGAGGGAAAAAGGGGATGAATCATTGTTGATTTAGCTTAGATTCAAATGATGAATCATGACAACAGATAAATGAATTGGTCATAAACATCCTAGAGTCATTGTATTCATTCAAAAATATCTTTATAACCAAATTAAGTGGAACAACAAACTCAGCTTTGATGACTTTTCAATACTATAATTAGTTGAGCGGGATTATGATTCACATAAAGTTTTGTAACCAATCAGTGATATACATTTGCAACTCTAATTCAAATAGACTCTAATCGCTAATGTTATAAATTGACATTTTTTAAACTTAAATTAGAGCCCTATAATAACAGTTGTACATTTTTATTTTTATTTTTATTTTTATATAAAAGTGAATGCCATAAACAATGTATACTTATTTTAAGATTTATTTATTAATACCATTAAAACACTTGTTAACAAAATTCTCAATTTAATAATCAAAACAAATTTCAAAAAACAAACAAAATAAACCCGGGTATTTTAAGTTATTGCATCCAAATAGTTTACACTCAATGAAGGTGTGTAACAGTTTTTTAATTCTATAATTATATTAAATAGGAGAATTTTTTTGGGATGTGTATTATACACCCCTATTATGACCTTTGTAGTTTTTAGTTATAACATATTGGAGTGTTAATTATGACTTAATTAAGGTTTGATTATGCACATCATAGTGTTAGTTATGACTCATTGTGATATCAGTTATGACATTATTTTGGTCATATATTCTCTAGTATTTGGTTATAATTATTTTTTTTTAAATTTAATTATGACATTTGTAGTAATCAAAGGAGTATACATAGCATTGGCCATTAAAAAAATATTTTTTTATTGAGTGAAAAATCTGTGTCAATTAATTGTCAGGAAAACTATTAATTTTTGCAAGTACTTGAGTTAACTCATCTGTCAATATTCCCAATATGGATTGTATGCGCCCATGACTGCTAATATACTACAATTACTATAGCATATCAAAGATTGATTGAAGTTTTGAAATCAATGAATGCAATACAGTGGCAATTTTCCGGGAAACTTTTAATTTTTGTAAGTAATTGAGTTAACTCATCTATCAAGATTCCTAATATCAATTACATGTGCCCACATATCAAAGATTCGTTGAAGTTTTGAAATCAATGAATGAAATACAGTGGCAAGTTTAGCTCAAATATAGCCTAATTGCTGAAGTTTAACTCAAAGTAGAAACTTATAACAACAGATACATCTAACAAATATCACATTATGAACTCTTTATGGTGGGTGGGTGGTTAGTCTTTGATTATGCACAACAGCTAATAATGCAATGAATGTTGATATTGAATATATATATATATATATATTTTAAATACAATTATGTAGACATTTTCATTATTTCAGGCCAAGCTAATTTCGTAGTGTAACCCAAAGGATACAAATTAAGCTTTTGGTGTTGTTAAAAGAACATATATTTATCACCACAGCTGGAAAATATGGTAGTAGATAGTACTAGTCTAGTAAACAAGTGCATTGGTTATCCATTCCTTTCAATTTATCGAATCTGGAATTTCTTCTTCAGAGTTGGCAAAGACTGGTCGTCGCTGTTAACCCTATATTTATGATATATATAGGGCTGAGAAAGGAATCCGTAAAATTCGTAATCCGATCCAATCAAGTCCAATTCAGTAGGTTTGGATTGGTTTTTTGAATCTGTGGTTTGGTTTCGGATTGAAAAATTAAAAATCCGTAGTTCACAAATTGGTTCCGGATTGAACCCCACAATTCTGGATTGGAACGATTCGGACCGTATACAAATAGTCTATATTTTTATTATACACCGTCCTCCATAGTATCTTCTCTTATTTCATATAAAACTTAAATCCAAACCTAAACTCGCATAGTATCTTTTTTTATTACTTTTGTTTGCTAGTTTTTAGTGTTAATTTGTAATGGTTTAAATACTTATGGTGGAACCAATTTTCTTATGATTGTTTAAATTCTAGAACAATATGTCGTTATTATGAAAAAACATGTTGCTATTGTGAAACTAATATGGTATTATATTTATATTTTTATGAAATTAAAGTGTTATATATATTTTTTTGTTATTTAATTATGTAAATCCGTGGTCCTAAACCGATCCAATCCGTGTTTAAATGGATTGGTTCGGATTGATTCCATGATTTAAACGGATTGGATTGATTCTAATTTTTCAAGAACCGTAGATAACAGATTGGTCTTAATTTTACCCCAATTCGAACCATGCTCACCCCTATATATATACACATAAATACATTTATGTCCTCATTGATTCTACAAATGATCACCATATATAATTATAAAACCTCAAGTGCCCATCAACGGTGGGGCTCCCATGTATATGTCTTTTATGAATTATACAAAGACCACCAGATGCTCAATTTTCGGAATTACAGCAAGCAATTTTATTCCTGTTCACCTATTTCGGTTTGAACATTACTATTCAAGATAAAAAATTAGATTTACTTTTCAAATTTAATGGTATGACAATTAATCATATCTTCTCTAATTATCAACCAATCATATATCACTTATACATCTAAAAATGAGTTTAGAAAACTTATACATCTAAAAATGAGTTTAGAAAAGGGCAATGCTAGGGATACCAAATTTTCTACCAAACAAATGACCAAATATCTCATGAGATCCGCAATTTTGCTCAGTTTTTTTTTTCAAAAATACGGACATTATTTGCTCAGTTTGGTGGCCTTTCAATACTATAATTAATGATATATAAAGGAACAACAATTTTTTTGTGGGCATCATGTGATGGATTGTGATCTTTTCTAGTCATGTTGTATAAATATCGAGGTTTAGGTATTGGTGGCTAAGATGGTGGCTTCAACAGTTGTTGCAATGGTCGAGATGGGGTGTAGGGTTACTGCAGTTGTTGCGATCGAGATGTAGATGAAGGGTTGCTATGGAGGGAGGAGTAGCGACGGTGGCGAACCGTGTGGGTGTCGACGAAAAGGAAGAGGCAACGTTGCTGCTGTGGTCATGGTGGAGAAGTGAGAGAGAGAGAGAGAGAGATATGAGGTGGGGCACAGATTGTGCTGGGAGGAAATAGTAGGAAGTTTCCTGGGTGGTAAACATAGGTCAAGTTAATCCACCCATTAATCTATGATAGATTGATCTTGACATAGTAACCAATTATAAAGATACACACTTCTAAAAACAGTGTTGTTTTATTATAGAGACATAAAAGTAAAATTAAAAAAATATATACAATCATACTTATATAAAAATTGTGATTAAAAAATGATATATAATTATACTTATTTGGAAGGTGAGATTAAAAATAAATATTATCTCACTCAATTAGATTAATTGTGATTAAAATATTATTTTAATTTTTTTAATCACACTTCTAGTAAAAGTGAGATTTTTTAATTTCTCATGTGTGATTTTTAAGCATTATTGTAATAGTGAGATGAGAGGAGGTGTGTGAAATTGTGAGGCAAAGGTTATGAAGGTGAGGGGAAGAATCCTCAAGTTGTGGTTTACATGTTGTTAATGAGTCTTTTTTATATTTTTTATTTGGTCGATTATTAATAAGAGAATATTTAAAAATATAAAAAGAATTATATTTGAATAATTATAATCTAACAACGAACTTAATAAAGGGCCCTCATAAACCCAACAACCAACTCAACAAAGAAACCAACATATCATTAGGAGGCTAGTATAAATTATGTCGTGTATTTGATCTTCAATATTAGGGGTGGGCGCGGGTCGGTTACGGTTACGGAACCTCCAATCCGTCATTCGTCTGTCAGATTGGCGGATTGGAAAAAATCAATCCGCATCCGTCCGCCAATCCAGCGAATGTAGATTGAGCGGATTGACGGTTTGGTGGATGGATGCGAATAGGTTTGGCGGTTTAAAATTTTATAAATTTTCAACATAATTCAACTTGTGCACTTCCTCAAAAAAAAAAAAATATTACAGTCAATGACTTAAAAAAGTATTACAATCATTGTATGCCTCATCCAAAGAAAGAAAGTTTAAAACTTTAGAATATCACAATCATTGCATGCCTCACCCGCATATTACAATCACAGCATGATTCATCCATATAAATTATTACAATCTGTGGTTCTTAAAATATAAAAACAATTCAAACCATCAAAATCATGAACAGAACAGTAGTAGAGATTTTATGTCTTTGTATTGTTACATCTATATATAGTTAGATTTAAAAATCAAAAAATATAGATAAATAATACATTTATTTTTTTCAATTCAAAAAATATATTGAAGTTGAATTTTTTTTTTCAACAGAATATTTAAACTTTTTTTCAATTGAAAACACAAACAAAATATTTAAACAAATTGAAAACACACAAAGTTTTATAAATTACTAGGGGTGCTCGCGGTTTGGCGGTTTGGTTACGGCCAAAGGAATCTCAAATCCGCCATCCGTCCGCCAAATTGGCGGATTGGAGAAAATCAATCCGCAACCGTCCGCTTGTCATCACGCATCCGTCCAAAATACAGCGGATCGATTCGGTTCGATCGGTTTGGCGGATCGATATATCCGCTGCTCACCCCTATTCAATATTATGATTGTAACTTATTAAGTTTTATTATAATATTATATTAGCATAATATCTGTGTTGTGCACAGGTTAAAATAAATAATTAAAAATTATTTTTAAAATTAAATTATAACAAAAACTTTATTTATAATATAAAAGAAAAATTATTTAACATTAATTAGTTCTCATACAATAATTATATTTACGATAAAATATAAATATATTTCGTCTTGATGAATTTCGTAATTTTAGTTTTTTAATTTACAAATTATCTCATATCTATTATGTAAAATCAATTACCTTATCTATTTTGTAAAATTTAATCAATCAAAATTGAAGAATAAAAAAAAAAAAAAAAAAAAAATAGAGTATCAGCAATCCCAATATTCAACCCACTCCTCAAATGAGATTTTGATGATTTTGCCCCTGCTAGGCTGCTAGGTATAACCTCTAAAATAGTCTCATTGAATATTAGTTAATTATATTTACTAATTTTTTAGATGTTAGACCAATTGAACATTTTGCAAATCCTGAAACCATTTTCTTAGTTTGATCAACGCTATACATTATTTTTAATTTTTGATTTTTTATATTTTTAAGTTGTTTTATTTAAAAAAAAAAAATAGAACTAATATACTAAGCACTGAATATGTATATAAAGCAACTTAACTCTAGCCCATAGGCCTATGTTTTTTATTGTGTATTTAATTGAAAATGTGTTAGACTATTTTAATGGCTAATACCTAAGTCTCGATATTTATTCAGTTGGTAACTTGAGCCAGAATAACTACTTGACTTGTAGTTAGCATGGTTCAAATAAAAGATAATAAATGTACTATATGTGCATTTTTAAAAAAAAAAAATTCCTCATTTGTTAATAGATTTATGCATAATCCACGTTTCAAATAAGAATTTTATAAATTTTTAAGAGTTAATCACCAACTTTAAAAAAAAATAAAAAAAATGGACATGATACATTATAAATATGTATGAAATAACTTTATTAATAAACTATTTTTATTAAAAAAATTTATACTTAATCAAATAGTTCTTCTATACTTAATCAAATAGTTCTTCTATACTTAATCAAATATTTTCAAATACTCCAAGCATTTTTCACATTCAAAATTTATGAATAAATTTATGTAATAAAATTTTTTTATACTTCATTAAAACCTTTAGCATTACAAAATAAATAATTAAGTTTTATCAAATATGCTCTAAATTTAATCATCAACCTATTTTTTAAACAAAATTTTCTCATTCAAAATTTTGGCAAATATTTATTTAGAAAAACTATCCATATGCTAGTGCAACATGTTCACGGTCATTATTAAACTTATATAACTTAGGCTCTAATCTAAATGTACCTTATATTTCTTAAATTTTGTTTAATATTTGGCATGACCCATATAATGGCTATAAATTGTAAGTAAAAATTTTAAATTATTAACTTAAAATAAGTTTTAAATTTATTTGGTGCAGTATAGCTTTTGATAATCTATATAACATTTTTATTGTGTAAATATACATTATGCCTCAAAAGTTATTACTAGGATGAAAAATATGAGACTCTTATATTGATATGTATTTAAGGGTTTTAACTAAGTTTTTTTTTTTTAAAAAAAATTTACATATTGTAATTTAAAAAACCTCTATTTTTTAGCCAAATAAGCAATAAAAATATCAAATAAATTATAATTTAAAATTACAACCAAATAAACTTAGTCACACAATAAAATATAATATAAAAATATAATAAGTATAATATTATTCAAGAAAAAATGCACCAACTATAAAATCTGAAAACTCCGGCCAACTTAATTTCAATGGAGTCCATCCCCTATTTCCTCCCACGCAATGGAGTACATCCCGTTTCTCCTCCCAAACTATCATACATATACAATGTAATAAACCATAGTCATATTCAATGACATCCAACAATAGATTAGTTTCAATTTACCTAATCCTCATACAATTTCTATAACAATTATGACTATCCTCCACCGATAATCCAATACAGTTATTTCTAAACAGATATTCAATCTCAAAACGGATAACTTATTCAAATTTCCATAGGTATGAGATAATACATATCTAATTCCATCATTTCTACCAATGTCCATCCAATTTCATGTTTGAAACACCAATTTTATATATTTACGCAAAATAAATATTCGAACCATTTAGGGCAAAACTTTTCATTTTTTAGATAGTAACCCAAATAGCCCAAATCAAGCATTTGCTACAATACAACCTTACATTTAATCCCCCATGACTATCTATTTCATATTTCTCAAAACCCCTCTTTTGATTTTATATTCCAAACTCTAGGTTTGTCCATAATACTCCCAAAACCCATCATTGTTACACAAGTACAAATAAGTATGCTAAAAATCATAACAAAGTGTAGAAAGACCCTACCTCATGTGTAAAAGCCCAAAGGAGAAGTGGAGAAATCTCAAATATGCCCAAACTCGACTTTATTCGGACCAAATGGAAGCCCACAGAATGCTCTACCTCTTTATCAAAGAGAGTAGGGTAAAGAGATCCCTAGATCTAGGTGTATTTGTAGAGAGAAGTCGGATTTTAGAGAGAGGGAGCTGGTCTAGGGTTTGTGAGTGAAAATTTATTAAAAAGTGATGTAAAAAGTCATTTTTGCAATCTAATATACGTATAGTCCGCTCGAGCGGCAGAGTTGACGCTTGAGCGTTAGACACAATAAGTTGTTTCACTCGAGTGCAAGAAGAGACTCGCTCGAGTGCAGAATACACACATCCAGAAGTTTTGCAGACCACAAACTAACACTCGAACACAGGAAAGGCCCGCTCGAGCGTATAAAACACTCTCCCAATTGTTTTGCAGACCTACAAAGTACTAAGAGTTTGCAAAGCCCGCTTGAGCCCAATAAGTGCTGCTCGAGTGGAGGAGCAAAATTTACAAAGCCCGCTCGAGCGCAAGAATGACCGCTCGAGTGAAGGACCAAAATTCTGGGCAACACAAGGTTTGAAAAACAAGCGACTAACCTACCCAAACGCAATCATGACAACCCAAAAGCCAATTCTAAAGTGATACAAGGGAAACAAGAGGTAAACAACAATATGAAAGCATTAAACCTGAGTCCAGGATACCACAAGAGTCGGGTCAAAACCGGGATTGTTATAACCTCCCCCCCTTAAAGAATTTCGTCCCCGAAATTACAAATCTCATTTCAAAAACATTATTAAACCATTCATAGCAACATCATTCTAACAAGTTCAACACCATGACCCACTCTCCGGTCATCCATTTTCATTAATTCGATATACAAGTTCTAGTTTCAAGCGTGCCAATTACAATTTTCAAAACATTTACAATGTTTAAATCAAACCCAAGTTCATTTCCAAACTTTATGCAATATATACACCATGTTCCCAAAAGTGATAAAATACACCATATTCCATATTCTTAAAACATATATAATGCTTCTATTGAATTCATGATTTCAAAGTACCCATAACATATACAATGTTTATACTTTTCATTAACATAATCAAAATCTCAACACATGTTCAGGCACCAACAAGCAAGTCCAGATATTTCTCTCGGACTTCCAATTCACGTTCCCAAGTCGTTTCCTCAACCCCGTGATGTTTCCACAATACTTTTACTAAGGGAATTGTCTTGCCCCGCAAAACTTGGTCCCGTCTATCCAAGGCTATCACTGGTCTCTTCTCATACGAGGCATCCTTGTCCATCTCTAAGTTGGTCTAATCCAACACGTGCGAAGGATCTTGCTCATATTTCCGGAGCATACTAATGTGAAATATGTCATGAACCCCGAAAAGTTGTGGCGACAACGCCAAACGGTAAATAACCTTTTCCAACCCGCTCAAGGATCTCAAAAGGCCCAATGAATAAAAGGGACAACTTCTCGCACTTTCCAAATCTCATCAAGCCCCGCCTAGGTGATATCTTCAAGAACACATGGTCTCCCACCTCAAAAGACAAGGTTCTCCTCCTGCAGTTGGCATAACTTTTCTGATGACTCTGCGCCGTAACCAATCTCTTACGGATAAGAGTCACCTTTTCCGTCATTTCCCGAACCAACTCCGGACCAACAAAGGTGCATCGCCCACCTTGGCCCAACACATTGGAGATCTACACAGTCGACCATACAAGGCCTCAAACAGTGCCATATTAATACTCGATTAGAAGCTGTTATTATAGCAAACTCCACTAAGGACAAATGTTTCTCCCACAAACCCTGAAGTCAAGGACGCAACCTCGAAGCATGTCCTCAAGAATCTAAATAATACGCTCGGATTGCCCGTCAGTTGGAGGATGATACGCAGTGCTAAAGATCAATCTAGTGCCCAAGGCACTCTACAAGCTCTGCCACAACTGAGCTGTGAAACGCGAATCTCTATCCGAAACGATCGTCATAGGGACCCCGTGCAACCTCATTATGTCCCGAATGTACAAGTCGGCAAGGAAGTCTACTAAATCACTCACACGCATAGGTATAAAATGCGTCAATTTGGTCAACTGGTCAACTACCACCCAAATGGCATCACTGCCCGTTGAGTTCTAGGAAGACCCACAATGAAGTCAATTTATGAGTCAGTTTCATCATTTTTTGATAACCCAACTGAGACCACAACTCAGTGGTTTTCCAACTTTATACACTACTACAGAAACACTTCAAATCTGCCATTTTATGAAAATTCCGTCCGCGGGATCGGCGCCCATATATACACAAGATTTCGGGACTTTCACCCTGGACACTCCGACCAATTTAATTTCAATGGAGTCCATCCCATATCTCCTCCCACATAATAGAGTACATCCCATTTCTCCTCCCAAACTATCATACATATACAATGTAAATAAACCATAGTCATATTCAATGGCATCCAACAATAGATTAGTTTCAATTTACCTAATCCTCATGCAATTTCTACAACAATCATGACTATCCTCCACCGATAGTCCAATACAGTTATTTCTAAATAGATATTCAATCTCAAAACAGATAACTTATTCAAATTTCCATAGATATGAGATAATACATATCTAATTCCACCATTTTTACTTATGTCCATCCAATTTCATGTTTGCAACACCAATTTTATATATTTACGCAAAATAAATATTCGAACCATTTAGGGAAAAACTTCTCCCTTTTTAGATAGCAACCCAAATAGCTCAAATCAAGCATTTTCCACAATACAACCTTACATTTAATCCCCCGTGACTATCTATTTCACATTTCTCAGAACCCCTCTTTTGATTTTATATTCCAAACCCTAGGTTTGTCCATAATACTCTCAAAACCCATCATTGTTACACAACCACAAATAACTAAGTTAAAAACCATAACAAAGTGTAGAAAGTCCTTACCTCAAGTGTAGAAGCCCAAAGGAGAAGTGGAGAAACCTCAAATATGCCCAAACTCAACTTTATTATGACCAAATGGGAGCCCACTGAATGCTCTACATTTTTATCAAAGAGAGTAGGGTAGAGAGATCCCTAGATCTAGGTGTATTTGTAGAGAGAAATCAAATTTTAGAGAGAGAGGAAGCTGGTCTAGGGTTTGTGAGTGAAAAGATATCAAAAAGTGATGTAAAATGTCATTTTCACGATCTGATATACGCACAGTCCGCTCGAGCGGAAAAGTTGATACTCGAGCGTTAGACACAATAAGTTGTTCCACTCGAGCGCAAGAAGAGACTCGCTCGAGTGCTGAATACACACATCCAGAAGTTTTGCAAACCACAAACCAACGCTCGAGCGCAGTAAAGGGCCACTCGAGCACCCACCCGCTTGAGCGTAGGAAACACCGCTCGAGTGTAGAAAACACTCTCCTAGTTATTTTGCAAACCTGCAAAGTACTGAGAGTTCGCAAAGCCCGCTCGAGCGGAGGAGCAAAATTAACAATGCTCGCTTGAGCGCAAGAATGGCCGTTCGAGCAGAGAACCAAAATTCTAGACAACACAAGGTTTGAAAAACAAGCGACCAACCTGCCCAAACGCAATCACAACAACCCAAAAGCCAATTCTAAAGAGATACAAGGGGAATAAGAGGTAAACAACAACATGAAAGCATTAAACTCGTGTTCAGGATACCACAAGAGTCGGGTCAAAACCGGGATCGCTATAACTTTTGTGATTAGTTCTTCTAAATTTTTTCCTAAAACAAGCCACTAATAAAAGTCTTCTTCATAGAGGCTAAAAGAACTTTGAAGCAATTGTCTAATTGATTGGTTGGCCTTTATCATTTCTGTAAGCATTTATTGATCCTTACTGGCACGCTCTAATTACATTCTTAATCTTTGAAAGTTAAAGAAGCCAACAAGTATATTTGAACAGGAGTAATGTTATACAAACAAAAAAATCATACATAACTTTCATACATAATGATGTGGCTCATTATGAACTTTTCACTTCAAAATAACATATCATTAAAGATGAATTTGTCTAGAATAATATATTTCACATCATTCTTGTGAAATTTTTTAGGGGGAATTACACAAACTAGTGTGTCAAACAAATATTACAAAAAAATAATAAATTTAAAAAATATTAATGAATAAAATCATAAATTATTTCATTATTGTATAATAATTTTTAAAATTACCTCCTAAATAATAATTTCTTTAATTTTTTATATAAATTTTATGTGTGAACAGAATTTTTCATTCGCACAGTATTTGTGGGGGCATATTTTGTGAATGATAGCACGTGGCCGAGGTCACGCCGATGTGTCAGCCAGAGTGCCACGTGGCTTGATCGTGTGCCGAGATGATCTCAGCTAGGCCGAGGTTATCTGCGGAGATACCGAAATCTAGGAGTAAGGGACAAGAGTCCTAGCATAGGGGAGGACTTCAGCCTAGATAAAGATAAAGCTCTTAGGAAGTTTATCTCTATCTAGCGGGGAGTCCAAGATGAGCATTGAACCAAAGTCCATTGAAGCTAGGCTTCTACAGGGATCAAGTTAGTGCTGGCTATAAAAGCAGGGCACCCTCGTGGGTCTAAAGGAGGCTATTTTTATGTGTGATATATAGTTATTTCTTATGAGTTAAGCACAATTTTCTATCTTCTGGAGATATTTACTGACTTGATCGTCGGAGTGCCCCCCGGGTGGACAAACCACCGTCGGATTCTTATCTTTTTATGACAGGTTGTTTGGGTTTAATCTATTCTGCCGGTGCTCCCCAGCTGAGTTCCCCTTTTGGTTGTGTGGTAGGAAATCAACACCTACAATTTGACACCGTCTTTGGAAACGTAAGGAGAATAAATGGCCAATGACAGACAAAAAGAGAAGATTGGAGACGACATCCCTAGTGGGGTAGTAAATAGGCCGATCCTAACATAGAAGAGGAAAACCATAATGAAGGAGTACGGGATCAGAATCCCGGAGAGAAGGACGTCAGCCATGAGCGTGATACATTGAAGAAACCAGACCGAGACGAGTATTACAATGAAAGCGACCTCCAGGTATGGAAAGACAGATGCCTAAGGAGGGACGGCGAGATGAAGGGAATGGCGAATAAGTTGGCAAACCTGCAAGCGGTTGTCAACTTCATGATGCAGAACAACATCATGCAGCCGTTGTTTCCATTGAAGGATACGCCAATTCCAACGGCCCAAAACGACACCCAGAAAGGGAGGCAGAAAGCAATCACAGTAGTCCCTCAGCATGACAAGGTAAAGGAACACTCACATCGGCCTTTACGGGATGTTGGACGAATGGAGTCAATAAAATGAGAGTCTCAGAGGACGCCTCGTACCAAGGGGACTTATGTCAAAAAATATCGGCACGTTCAAGGAAAGGAACTTTGTTTTGACACAGTGAATGAAAAGAAATCTAAGAGGATTCATAATGACACCGGGAGCAGCGCACCAAAAAGGCTGAAGTCTGTTGAGAGCCGAGCTCTTGGTCAGACTAAGGAGGATTTGAGGGACTACCTCCAGAGGAAGCAGCAAAATGCCGAGGTCACGTCCCCTGTCAAGCTGAGAATGTCGTTTTCAGTAGAACTGGATAGTTTTGAAATCAGCACCTATAGTATTCTTTCTATAACGGGTTGTTTGGACTTAATCTATTCTGTCGTACTCCCCAATTGAGTTCCCCCTTTAATTGTGTGATTAAAAATCAGCACCTACAGTATTCTTTTTAGATGGTTGTTGATGAGTTTTGCAATATGATAATGATATTTGACAATTGGCAAGTTCAACTTTAACGAGGCCAGCTATTGATGAGTTTTATATTTACGCGGAAAGTAGTAAATTAGGATCCAATGCATAGATAGCTCTATAGATCTGCACATTAATATTTTCTTTCTTTAGCCAAATGCTATAATATTCCACATAAAATCTACTAATAGACTCAATTGTGGTGGGATCTATTTTTAAAATAAATTTTATTTTGTCAATATCTTTTTTAATCTATATTTGATCTTTCTTGTCATAATTTATTTAAAAAATTCTTACAAAAAAATTGTACATATTATATTATTACAATAATGTTATTCGTGTCACAGTTAGAAAATTTGCCCTTTTGATTTAAGGCTAAAATACTTTTTCTCATATGATCTAAATTCAGTTAGATAGTCCCTAAGTGATTTTGGATTAGTGTAACCAAACGTAATATGATTTTAATACCTCTAAAGCCAATTGCCTTTTTTTTTTTGTCTTTCTTCTTCTCTCTCTATTATATGCATAATTTTAATTTAACCAACATTAATTTAACTAAATCATAAATTTTTAATTATTTATTTTAATTCTTAACTTTTAACCTAATTTTAATTTTATTATATTTTAAATCAATCCCACAAATAAATATATATACACATGCCTTAGGGCCAGTGTCTAACCTAACATCATTTGAAGACTATTAACTATTTTTGAATTGTAAAGAATAGAATGTCTAACCTCAAATAGTTAACCCTTTTTATAATGTGGGATATGCATTCATCCTTTAGCCGGTTGTGATGCTTCAATCAATCAAATATATCAAATACATCATTGGAGAGAAACGTAGAGCAAAAGCTATACTTTAGTGGGATTGGCCCCTCTCTCATTGTTTGGCCTAATTTGGAATGTTGTCATTTATATCAAATAGTAGAGCATGAAACATTAAGATATACAGTTCACTTTCACCATTTGCATCAGCATAATCCCCCGGTAGATCTGGCTTCTTTTCTTGCTCGGTGCCTGAGTCATGTGTCTTACAGCTGTTTGCAGAGAGGATAGAGAATTATAGAAAAAATTATGAGGTGATTTTGGAGCAAATTTATATGGTGTCTCAATTTTTTTATTTATTGACAACAATGTTAGGAACACATAAATTAAAAATAGAGTGGGAGACATCTATGTCCTATTTTGTATTTGATTTTCTGTGCATTTAGACTTAATATATGAGTTTGATTAACTTGTAGTTTAAACTCAATATTATTTTTGCATAATGTGTGATTCAAATGAATAAATTTGAATTACATAATAATTTTTATTTATTTAAATTATTTATTTTATGCTTCTGAGTTATTGATACATAGGCCTAGTTGGTCAAAAGATTTTTTTTTAGATGGAGTATGTTAATAGATTAAAATAATCAAAAAAAAATTACTACAAATTATCACATTATTTTCTATCTTTAAAAAAAAAAGATATTTACATACAAGTTTTAATTTATAAACTTATACTCCATTAAGTCTTAACTAACATTTTTTAAATCTTCAAATTTCATTAAATTTTTAATAGTTGGAATTGTCTTTCAAACAATAATTGTTCATTATTTATGATTATCTATAAAGGAATATGATGATTTGACATTTATTTTGATTTTCAAAACTTTAAAACATCAACTTTCAAATTGAAAAAACCAAAAAAAAAAAAAAAAACTACCTGCCAAAAAAAAAAAAAAACTAAATAGTGTGTTTCGTTTCA
The DNA here is from genome assembly GCF_055761805.1 of Camellia sinensis. Lineage (NCBI taxonomy): Eukaryota > Viridiplantae > Streptophyta > Magnoliopsida > Ericales > Theaceae > Camellia > Camellia sinensis. The sequence goes on along the minus strand of NC_138966.1, from coordinate 73,590,601 downwards.
GTTTTCTAAAATTGTATTTTTTTTGTTTTTCGTGTTTTTCTGTTTTTAGTAAATATTTTTAAAATTTTAACCAATTTTTTTAGATATATCTAAATAGTAAAATATTTATGAAAAATATTTTAAAAAATTAATAAATACACAAAATAACGAAAAATATATTGAATTTTCGTTTATTTATTTATTTATATTTTTGGTATTTAGTGTATTTTTTAAAGATTTTTTCACATATACAATATTTTTTACGTGTATTTACGTTAGGTGTGTCTAAAAATTAAAAAAAAAAATTACTTAAAATATTTAAAAAAATTCATTGAAAACATTAAAATACGGAAAATAAAAAAATAGAATTTTCTGAAAACTATAACCAATCAAGCTAAAATGTTTTTTTTTTTTTTGAAAAAATTGAATTTTTTTGTGCAAAATTAAAAAAAAAATTTATCTATAAAAGGAGCATGATGATAGAACAATGATGTGCAAAACTGGGGGAAAAAAATTACAAATGAAAAAATTGATAATATTCTCAGTTTTAAAATTGAAAAAAAAAACTGATAATGTTCTTGATTTTATTGGATAGTTGAATCAAATTAATAAGTAAAAGGGTAAAAATGTTTAATATCATACTTTTTTTTATCAATTACTGAAACAATTATTAGAAACATTATTATGCAAAATTGATAATATTTTAGTTTTAAAAATTAAAAAAAATGATAATATTTTCAGTTTTACAAGTTTGGCTAAACTAAAAAAGTGCACTTATTTCATCTTTTTATCTTTTTTGGGTCACATCAATCAACATCTCTTCTCTACTTTTTCTACACATAATACAAGAAAAGTCAAAAAGTGTACTTATTTAGTCTTCCCAAACTTGACGTAAATAAGACTTATCAATTCAAAAAATCTTAAATAGAACTTGAGTTATTATAATATTTATAAATAGAATTTTTAAGTAAAAGTCTTAAAAGAATCCTTAGCTTCCGTTTGGGAAGTGGGTTGACTTTTTAACTTTTTGACTTTTTTGACTATTTTAGCCTGGGCTAAAAAGCTTGGCTTGGGAAGGGCTTTTGACTTTTTTGACTTTTTTTGTGAGAGAATAGTGTAATAATTATGAGTTGGATGTGATATTTTGTTTGTTATGACTAAAATAGCCTATTTTATCTTTTGTGGCTAAAATTATCCGAAACTAACTTGCCAAACGGACCCCTAATATAATTAGATAAAATTATAGATGTTACTGTTGCGAGGACAGGGTTTGGTTGCTCCATTGATCAAAATCAAGACGGACAATGTGCCTGTTTGGCAGAGCTTAATTATAGCTTATTTCAGCTTTCAGCTTAATTTAAGCTATTTTGATGTGTTTAGTTTAGCTTATAGCTTATAGCTTTTTGGAAGTCAGAAATCAGCTTATTCTTTGAGTGGGGCAGGAGATGCTTTAAGAATAAGCTGGAAATCAGCTTAAGCTGAAAGTTATAAGCTATAAGCTGTTGAGGCATAAGCTATAAGCACTTTCCCACAGCTCTACCAAACAGGGCCAATAAATGGTCACATTAAAGATGGGTCAGAAGCAAAATACCTTAAATAAAACTTGAGTTATTATAATATTTATAAATCGAATTTTTAAGTAAAAAGTCTTAAAAATAAACTATCCGTTTGGGAAGTGATTTTGTAGGTTTTTTTGGCTATTTTAGTTACAAAAGATAAAAAGACTATTTTAGTCATAATAAATAAAACATCACATTCAACCCATAATCATTACATTCTTTTCTCACAAAAAAAGTTCAAAAAGCTAAAAAATAAAAAAGTCCTTCCCAAACCCAAGCTTTTTAACCCAGATTAAAATAGTCAAAAAAATCAAAAAGTCAAAAAGACAACCCACTTCCCAAACCAACCCTTAAAAGACTTCTTAATATAATTAGATAAAATTATAGATGTTACTGTTGCGAGGACAAGGATTGGTTGCTCCATTGATCAAAATTAAGACGGACAATAAATGATCACATTAAAGACAAATCAGAAGTCACCGTGGCATGATTATTTAGTATTTTCGGAGTATGGATATATAGGTGTCATTTGGTAACACTTACGTTTTCAGTTTTCTGTTTATATTTACAAAAATTTTAAAAACTCAAATAAAAACTTGTTTGGTAAAATTTTTGATTTATAAATCAGTGGTCTCAGTTTATAAATTTGGCTAAAAAATGAAAACACAAAAAATGTGTTTTCGTTTTGAGTTTTTTTTTTTTACCACCCAACACTAGCCAATACCCGCCACCATTTTCCACCACCGTCTTCCACCAGCACCACCCACCACCCACCCCTCACCACCACCTGCCACCACTACTTACCACCCACCTGCCACCACCAGCAACTAGCCACCCACCAGCCACCACCCACTCGCTACCACCACCACCACCACCCACCCGCCATTCACCCGCCACCCGCCACTACCATCCACCACCACCCGCCACCTACTTGCCACCACCACCCGCCACCCACCTGCCACCACCATCTACCAACTGCCACCACCAGCCACCCACCACCACCGCCACCATCACCCACCTGCCACCCACCTGCCACCACCACCACCCATTCGTTACCACCTACCACCCGCCATCGTCACCCACCCACCCACCCACCACCACCCGTCATCCGCCATCCGCCTGCCACTACCACCCACCACCCGTCACCATCACCACCACCACCACCCACCACCCGCCACCCACCACCATTCCCACCACCACCCACCGTCACCCACCATCACTACCGCCCACCACCCTCCACCGTCACCCACCATCACCACCCACCACCACCAGCCATCCGCCACTCACTTGTCACCACCACCCACTCGCTACCACCCACCACCCGCCACCGTCACCCACCCATCTACCATCACCACCCACCACCCACCCACCACTCGCCATCCGCTACCCACCTGCTACCACCACCACCACCACCACCACCACCCACCACCCACCACCCGCCATCGTCACCCACCCACCCGCCACCATCCGCCATCCGCCACCCACTTGCCACCATCACCACCACCCTTCACCACCACCACCACCACCACCACCACCCACCACCCCCATCACCACCCACCGTCACCCACTATCACTACCGCCCACCACCCTCCACCGTTACCCACCATCACCACCCACCCACCACCACCTGCTATCCGCCACCCTCCTGCCACTACCACCCACCACCACCACCACCCACTCGCTACCACCCACCACCCACTCGCTACCACCCACCACCCGCCACCGTCACCCACCAACCTACTATTACCACCCACCACCCATCCACCACCACCTGTCATTTGCCACCTACCACCTACCCATCACCACCCACCACCCACCACCGCCACCGCCACCACTACCCACTCGCTACCACTTGCCACCGTCACCTACCCACCCATCACCCGCCACCACGACCACCACCACCATCCAATCGCTACTACCCGCCACCACCACCGCCACCACCATCATCCACCCGCCACCCATCTGCCACCACCACCTACCATCCACCACCACCAACACTCATTCGCTACCACCTACCACCCACCACCCACCATCATCACCCACCCACCCACCCACCCACCACCATCCGTCGCCCACCTGCTACCACTACCCACCACCCGTCACCACCACCACCCGCCATCCGCCGCCCACCTGCTACCACCACTCACCACCCGTCACCACCACCCACCACCACCCCCATTACCACCCACCGTCACCCACCATCACCGCCGCCCACCACCCTCCACCGTCACCCACCATCACCACCCACCACCTACCCACCACCACCCGCCATCCGCCACCCACCAGCCACCACCTACTCGTTGCCACCCATTACCTGCCACCGTCACCCACCCACCTACCGTCACCACCCACCACCACCCGCCACCACCTACCACCACCCGTCATCTGCCACCCACCTGCCACCATCACTAGCCACTACCACCACCACCACTACCCACTCGCTACCACCCACCACTTGCCACCACCCACCACCACCAGCTACCCACCAACCACCGTCACCACTTTCCACCACCGTCTTCCGCCGCCACTTGCCACCACTTGCCATTTCTCACTCTTTTTTATATTTTTAAAATTTTTTAAACATTTTGTCAATTACCAAACGCGTTTCTAGTTTATGTTTTTCTAAAAAGAAACAAAAACTAAACAAAAATCAGTTTATAAAATTTTTATAAATATAAACTGAAAACGTAAACGTTACCAAGCACACACATAGTGTTTTATAAGATTTTGATTGGTGGAGAGGCGTAAAGTCTCATATTTAATATTAAGAATATAAAAATAATATGAGGGTAAGTAATTAATAATTAGAGTATGATCGTGTGATATTTTGAGAGTATTGAACAATTTCCCGCTCTGGACATTGATTGGAGCTTTCGACCTGTCTTTGGCTAGTAGGCCAACCAAGTTCAGACAGAAGACCCTTTTCTTGTTTGGGAAATTAAATTGAAGTGAAAACTTATTGGCTGATTTTGTATGTTTCACATTAGTTTGTTTGGAAAGTTAAAAAGTTAAAAAAAAAATTATAAAAATCAAATATCTTAATAATTTATAACTTTTAATAAAACAAAAAAAATATATTTATAAACACATTACTTTTTTTTTTCTACCTCATAAAAATTTAAAAATAAAAAATTATTAAAAAAATTCAATTCTCAAATGAAAGACCTGTCTTCTTGTCTTTCGTAAGCAATTATAAAAGTTATAAGTCTCATTATTTTAGCTAATAAAATACAAGTTAATGTACATGTTTCAAAAATAAAATACTTTTCCAGTAATGTTGTATAAATAAATTTATAGAGATTAATATGGACATCACGTGATGGATTGTGATCCTTTCTATTACATATTTGTAATAGAGAAATTTCATTATATCATCTAAGGATGAGTGCAATTATATCTTTTAATTTAAAATAATTATAATTTTATATTTTTAGCCATTAAAGGTTATTTTGGGAAGTTGGTTAAAAATTGACTTTTTGATTTTTTTAACTTTTTTTTAAAAAAATATGTAAAAAAAAAATAAAAAAATGATATGACTCAAAATAAATTAAAAGTAAAGTTTTCAAATTAAGCCTAAATATGTAGTGAAAATATTGGAGACGATCAAAATTCTCGTGTGATAGTCTTATTTCAAACCAAAACACCTAGCAATATTGTTCAAAATTATAAAAATACCACCATTATATCATTCATTTTGTATAAAAATTCATAATTTTCCTCAAGTGCCCCTCCTCGGAGTCAAATCCAGAGAAACAAAAACAGTGGTTTCATTTGTGAGTACGTTGGAGGGACAGTTGGAAAATTAGTACTTGGCCAATCACAGTGCAGAACTCATTTACCGATGAGAAGGTGGCGTCACCGGTAGATCATAAACTAAAACAAAAGGTCAATACAAAAGTGGTTTGTCAAACATTAGGTAGAGGACAGATGACAAGAAAGCATCCATAATTAAAATTATTCAAATTGATTGAAATGGTAAGAAGATGCATGTGATGCTTAAACATTGGTAGGAAAGATGACAACAAAGCATCAATAATTAAAACTATTTAAATTGATTGAAAGGGTAAGAAGAAGCATGTGACCGAGCAGAAATTTCAAAAGAACTCATGTGTTACTCCCAAAAAAAATTAAAGAACTATTTCATGTGAAATACTGCCAAAAATATACCATAAAAAATATAACTATCATGTAAATGACACTGGAATGCAAATTTTCTGCATTTGTAAACAGCTTACCAAGAATAATTCCATGTGCACCCCTATATTAAGAGCTTATCAATGTTCCAAACTTCTCATGTCCAGCTGCAAACCAAAAACTTTAATAGCCTTGTACCTGAATATTGAATAATATATGTTTGAATAAAATAAGTTCAGTAAAGCTTGTCCAGAAAAAAGTTTTTCTAAATTGTTGTTTTTGTTTGTGTTTCTGTTTTGAAGGATAGATACATGTCAATATCTAATTTAAGAGCTCTCCTTCCACAACTCCAAAACCACTCAAACTTGCACAAACACTTCATCAGTTATTTTTATCTCAATTTTTCATAAAGGCAGCCGTAAGGTTTTGGTATTGGAAAGTAGCTATTTTAACAACTATTTTAGCCATTTCACGAGGTGTAAAAAACTGCACAAAAAATCGTTTATGGAACATTAGATTACCTAACCGCATTTTTTATTATATTGCTCAAGGACAATTTGTGAAATTCAAAAATTCATTGAAGTATTGTGTAAGAAAGTTGAAAAACCACCATTTATAGGCTTTTTTTGTTTCAAGCCCAAAAATAGCTTAAAAAGGCTTAACAAGCCAGGTTACTGTGAAAATGAAAAATCAATATTAAAAAAGAAACATTCCTGCCTTGAGTCGGAGATTTATAACAAAAAAATCCAAGAAAAAACTAAAAAATCTGTTACATGTATGAGGGGGAAATACTATTGGGATCCAAGAAATTTTCCACATTGAATAAACAAAAGAGTTCCAAATAACAAGTCATTTATGTTAATCCCAAATCATTAGTTCTAGTCTTTTTCCACCAACTGTTAGCAACTTGAGGACTTTAAGCTCAATAATTAATGAATTCAAATAAAAAATGAGTAAAGCTCATCAAAAGAAAAATAAGGTGCACATTGATCTTTTAGTTTATATCATTTTCATTCTTCACATGAAAACTATATTAACTAAACAAGCAAAAAGAAACTACATTTCTAAGCCAAATTGTTGCATGGAAGTACAAAAAACACAAGTGGATAAAATATTGTGAGGCATGGAGGATGTTCACTGCTGAGACTACTGATCCAATAAAAGGTAACATCTAGAGAATGCCAAGTATATCAAGGATGTATTGCATATTCTATATCAGTAAAGTGCCCATTAAGATAGCAAAGCCTTCCTACACAATTAGAAAGCATATTGTTACTGATACCAATGCTAAAAGCCCCTTGAAAGCTATTGTTCTGCAAATTAGGAAAATGCAACTCTGAGTGTACGTGAGCTTTGCATTGCTAATGTTGAACATCTAGATCATCCAAACCAAATCACCAAAATGGAATTTACAAATTGTAATAACATACTAAGTCGTATGAAGTCTCTGCATAATATATGCCCCAACAATCATGTCAAGTGATAGAAATATGACATACATTATTCTTTCCTTTCCATTCTTTTCGGCTCTTTTCTTTTCTTTTTAGGAGTTGCTATTAACAACAATATTAATTCCATCTATCCCCCTAATCACCCATTCAAATATTTTGAAAGGTTGAGTTAAGTGAATATGTATCATTTTCACACCCCCCCCCCAAGAAAAAAAAAAAAAAAAAACTAATTTCTAAAAGAGTTTTCCTTTTGGTATTTTAATTGAAATAAAACAACAAACAAACAAACAAAATCAAGAAAGTATGAATTATCCCAGTATGAGAAACCCTTACAAAAACTTATGATTCCCAAATGGACAATTCAAAGAGCACAAGTTTGAAATCATAAAGAAACTAGCGAAGATCCTCAGCACCATCATGAAAAAATGCTTGCGACCCATTACACAAGCATAAGGTGTACTTCCATTATTAGCCTACCCAAAAACAGAGCAATCAAATTTGATTCCCCTGTTTATGTCATTAAATTCACCTTAAAACTACCAACATAGAAATTTGCAACTAAACCCACAAACCTTCAATCAAATCTTCCAAATGTTCTACTCAAAATTGTTATAAACCCATAATTTAAACCATGTTTATTGAAGAACCAACTACAAATATTCATAAACCAAGAAGAATCAAGTCACACACACACACCCATGTGTTTGTTTGTATATATGTGTATAGAGAGGGAAAGAATGGGAACAAGGTGTACCAATGGTGGAAGAGAGATCTCCAGAATCAACAGAATAGATTATGCTAAAAGAGGCACCAAGGGGGTGCAAATCACATAAGAGAACAGACTAACATCTCAATTTTCAAAATTCAAATAAAAAAATTCATTATGTAGTGCAATGAACAAGACAATATGAGGGAATGATTAAAATGATCTCCTATGATATTTATCACAAAAAAAAAAAAAAAAAAAAGATCTTCTATGATGTGCCTAAACTCACCAATGACAAAAGGTTGCTTATGCGCATGTTTAGGTGCTGATTGCTTCACCTCTGAATTTCTTAGCTCCAATCCATCCAAGTGAAATCCAGGAAAAATGAACCCCTGATGAACCTTTTATGAAATCAACAACTGATTTAGAATTAGAACCCATGTGGTGAGCCCTCCTACACCCTGGACATTTGAAGAATAACAGTTAGTGAAGTGGTTTAAGAAATTATCTGCTCACAATGTCAATAAAAACTGTATATAGTTAACAGTGCCACTCCAGTAGGATCACTCAGAACTATGCCATAGTGTTTGTTGATTACCAAGAATCACTAAATCTTGAATCACATTAGCTTTCAATTCTAATGCAATAATAGTCAAGCTAGGCAATAAAAGACAACAATTTCATCGCTCGTCGTTTTTCGAGTTACACAAACAAAACAAAAAAAAATTCAGATGTAAGAAAACCATTCATCAGAGAATGAGAAAATAACATGCAACTGTTGTTCTTAGTCTCTATTCCTACAATTCGGCGACTTAAAACTTCAATTTGCCCTTGCTTTCATCAAATAAATCCCTACGCACTTATCCCAAAAAATAATCTTCCAAATTCTATTATACAATTTCACAAAGATAACATATGGCTACCTATATCATTGCTATTTTCCTGAGAATCAAATAGTAGGGTATATAATTGATTTTAATAAATCATGCTTATGCCCATTTCTAATCAATCTCAGTGTAGGCATGAAAACATCTCAACCATAAAGAAACACAATAGACATCCCAACAACAAATATATGAATATCTCCCAACAAAAAAATTCCAATGATAAATGATGAGTAGTGAGGATCAATGCGGATACCTAGATTACTAACCAATGGAATTTTCTTATGGCAATTACCAGTTATGGTTAATGCTAATTTATTACATTTTGCCCTATTAAGAAATTTGTTTATGCTTTAGACATATTGGCAAACACATGGTAGGCAAATTTTAAAGGGAACCAAATATGAATAAACAAGAGCATGAATGTATAGCATGAAACAGAATCAAATACATCATTGAAGATAGGATGAGACAGAGGAGAACATACCTGATTTTTTGGTTTGCTACAGATGACACCTAACTGTAGAATGAAAAGCTGTATATATAAAATTTTCTACATTTGAGCATCTTATACAAAGCACATAAAGCACATGGACACACTACTTGTCTAATCTGGAGGTCTAACCAATTCCTACAATCTGGAATCTGTATTATATCTATAGATTTTGGGGCAAAACCATCGCCACATCTTAGAGATCAATTTGACCTCTTCTCTTACAATCACGTGGAATACATACACATATCTATGCAATTTCTTTCAGACAAGGTAGAAGGCAGAGAAGAGGCAATAACCACATGTAAAAGCTAAAGTCTCTACCGCTTTTGTTTGTGTAAGAGGGGCTAATTTGAGCCCACTAAATTATTTAGGCCCAATAGCTCAAGATTAGTGGGCCCGAATTTATCGCAAGTCCAAGACTGGCGGGACCAGATTTATCACCATCAAACGGGCTAAATGGCTCTAAGCCTCGAAAGGGTTCGGATCCACGAACCTAGAGACTTACTCAGGCCCGGACTCGAAAGGGTATTAGGCAAGCCTAGAGATCCGAGGCACTCGGACTCGAAAGGGTTCGGATCCACGAGCCTAGAGGTCCGAAATACTTGGCTTCGAACGGATTCAGACGCAATCTAGAAGTCGCTCCGTTAATGAGTCCCAGAACACTTGCGGGCTCGGAGCTTTCCGGGATCTACGCACCAGAACCATGGGCGTAATGGAGTTCGAACAAAGGACCCGATCCCGAGGACGGTGAGTGGAGATAAATTCACTCTTCGGTTAAACTAGCCTATACCCGGGTCGAGGTGGCACGACCCCGGGGGGTCCATGAGACTCGGCAATATTTTGCGGCAGGACGTCCTCTGGGACTACCCCTGACCCTTTGGGATGATTGGGGATCATTGGTTAGGTGTGGCTAAGAAGAAGGGTTCGCCGAGGGAGTGATCTCCTCTTCGGGGTTTTCTCATCCTCGGAGAAGTCACCTCATCGGACAAGGTGGTTAGAGAGAATATCCCCCATGTGCCTTGCACATGGGCTCCATCCTACATCATGAGGTGCCTATAAATAGCACCCACCCATAGCTTTACAGGGGATGGATTTTGGAGACTTTTAACTCTTGGGAAAGAACTAATTTCCCTTCTCCATTATCAACCTTGAGAGTGAAAGTGGGAGATCAATGGGAGAGCCTTGCCATTATTCTATTCTCTAGCCATTTTGCCTTCTTCTTCACCCAATCTCTTATCTCCATCATCTCCTTGGTTGTTGTGTTCCTAAGTTGAGATTATTAAAGAATCTAAGCCTCTCATCATATTCTAGAGAATTCGAAGTTGTTCTTCAAGGATCTTTGAAGATCTTCGAATTTTCTAACTACTTTCTTGAACCCTTTCCTACATTTTGGCGACTCTGCTGGGGAGGCGGATTGGTTAATGGTCTCAACGAGATCTGGAATCCACACAACTCCAACAAGAATGGCGGGAGAAGATGAAGTTCACCAACAAGGATCCTCTAATGGTGGTGATGACAGGACCACGGCTCCAGATCAACCACTTTTGCTTGAAGCCATTCAAGGACTTCAAAATACTCAACAAGAGATTCTTACCACTCTTCAGAATCTCACTCACACCATGATGGTGATGAGTTCTAACTTTGCACCGGCGCCAAACGGAAATCAAACTGTTGGTGGAGTTATTCCCGCCGGAGCGCAAAATCAAATCCAAGGAGAAGTAAGCCCCAATCAGCCTATGGCTCATGGCAACACGGCCACAGTAACACATGCTCAAACCACAGTAGGCGGCGGCAGTTTGCCCATGCCCGGGCTCCATGGCGTGCCAAGCCAAGATCCAATGGTGACTAGGGGAGTTTCTAGTGTAATGAATGGTGCTCCGGCAACTGTTGGTGTCCAGGAAAACATAAGGAGCGTGATGGCGCAAAAGGGAGCTCTGCCCGTACCTAATCTCGTCACGCCACCAGTAAATGTTACCCAAGCACCAAGCGGGCCTCCTTTGGTGCCGACAACAAATCTGCAAGCACAACCCGGTATAGCGGCGCCGTACGGTGGACTTTACGGGCCTCAATTCAATATCCCATCACCAACTGGCTTGTCTATAGGCGTTGATGGCCAGTATCGTCAAATGTCCTCACCAATGATGAATTCGCAGCACCAGAATGGCCAAGACGCCCCTAGCTCAATCTTCGGGTACATAAGCCAAGTCCCGGGAATACCACCATCAAACTCTCTCCCTCAACAGTTTCTCACTCTTGCCGATGTGCAGGCCATGTTCGATCTCGAACGGGGCAAGAGGACCTTACCCTCTTTGCCTGATCCAGACGTCAAGCCGCCTTACCCCATTGAGATGCTGAGTTATCCATACCCTGAGGGGTATACAGTGCCGAAGTTCATCAAGTTCGACGGCAAACAAGGAAATGCCCGAGAACATGTTGTGCGATTCATCGAGACTCTAGGTATTCATGGTTCAAACCACGTCCTCCGACTGAGAGAATTCTCTAAGTCCCTCACCGACCGAGCATATAGTTGGTATGTTAATTTGGCCCCAAACTCTGTCTGAAGTTGGGAGGAAATGGTTAACAAATTCCACTCCAAGTTCTTCCAAGTGGCGGAGAAGGTGACCACACTTACATTGTGTAAAGAGAAGCAACAAGAAAGTGAAGACATCATTGACTACGTTAAAAGGTTTCAGGACAAGGCCGTGGATTGTCATGAAGCAGTTGAGGAGAGTTATCTGGTTCAAATTTGTCTAGAAGGGGCATTGAGCAGGTACAAAATGTTTCTAGTTAATCACAAGCTACCCACCTTCTCAGCATTAATAGAAGCAGCTCGGAACATTAGCATTCCTCAGGCTCAGGAGTCCGGATTTAAGGCCAATTACAAGACTAGTTTCAAATCGTCTCGTGGACCTATTGTTGCTGTTGCCTCTGCCCCAGATACCCGAAATTCACAAAGAGGAGGTCATACAGGCCAGAAGAGAAAGCAATATAATGGTGAAAAGGGGAATGTTTCTTATCCATGTGGAATCGAGGAAGTGAAAGCTCTAGTTAAGGAGTGGGTGGCCGACGGAGAGCTAAAATTGCCTTATGTCGAAGAAATGCCATCAAAAAAGGACCGCGAGAGCCTTGAATTTTGTGTCTACCATCGTACATTGAAACATCCGACAGAGAAGTGTTGGACTCTCAGGAAAATCTTCAAAGATAAAGTCGAAGCAGACGAATTGAGGTTCAAAAAGCAAGGGACTCAAGACATCCGAGAACAACCATATCCTCAACACCGAGACAAGGGCAAGAATGTTGCTATGATAGCTTATGAAGGCCCAATGATCGAGGCTATCGTTAATCTCGATGACGATGACTGTTATCTGGACGACATCCTCGAGCCAGAGGGTGAGCAAGTTTACTATGGAAGTGCTCCCTTTGATCTAGAAGGAGGAGAAGAATACTATGGAAGAGGAGGACACCATGTTTATGTGGCATCTTATTTTGAGGAGACCGAGGAGATGGTTAACTACGAGCCTCCAAGAGTGGAAAAAGATCCGGATCACTATGCCAAAACCCTGCAAGACTGTGTAAAGTTCAAGCAGTTCTTTGACCAGCTTGGACTTTCCAGGGAGGCAAGAACGGAAATCACCAAGTCTATCATTAATATAGCCGAGGCACACCATGAGGAATGTATGTCGACTGAGGGGTCTATCCCGAGGAAGGCAAAAGAGCAATCTAGTGCCATTACTTTCTCCGAGGCTGATCGGAAGTATCCTTTTTCTCACAATCGCCCGCTTTATGTGACTGCTTTTATTAACGGGGTTGAGTTCAAAAGGGCCTTTCTAGATAGTGGAGCCTCTATCAACATTATGACTCGCGCTACTCTAGAAAAAGCCGGAATCTCTGAAGAACGCATTGTGAAGCAGCCGATAGTCATCACTGGCTTCGGTGGAGAAAGGAGAGTTACTATCGGATGCGTAACAGTTGATTTAGCCGTTAGAAAAATTCGCTCGGCCACCAAGTTCCATATTATCGATTCTGAGACAAATTATCACATCATTCTAGGGAGGACCTGGATGCATAGATATGGGGCTGTACCATCGAGTTATCATCAGTGTGTTAAGGCAAAATGGGGAAAGAAGACGGTGACAATTCAGGCTACAGAAAGGCCTTTCGAGATCCATGAAGCTCATTATTCTGATGCCATCTACTTCACCGAACTGGCTGTCGAAGAAGTTCCCACCACCTCTAAGCCTCGAGGGGTCAAAATTCCTCGTTGGGAGGATATCAAAGATGACAAGGAGCTGATGGCAGAGTCAAGTAAGCGGGCAATGTCTAGACCAGAAAGTCCGCCTATTCCTCGGAAGGTGATGAAAGTTCGAGAAGGAGGCAAGATGGTGTACTATTTATGATGGTGCATGATGGCCACAACCCGAGCAGCTGGTGAAAGCTTTCCAAATGATCTTGCAACTCTAGGGGCAAATGTCAACATTCCACGGAAGAAGTCTATCTATGACATTTACAGTTTGCATTTACTGCATTGTCCATGAAGTTCTATCTTTCTTATGTTATGAAGAAATTTATTTCCTCCATATTATGTATCTCCATTAAAAGTTATTTTCTCTACATTGTATATCTTCATTGTGTTATTTTGCTTGAAACAGTTTTCAATTTTGTTGCCCCTCAAAGAAGAAAAAGGAATGGTAGACTCAATTACCAACCTGAAGGGAGTTTTCTTGACACAGTAGAAGTATACTTCTACTCGGACCTCCGAAGAGCAGCCATGGCTTTCATCAATGCAAGCTTTGAGGGTCTTTCTTGCTGAAGTAGAGTGTGTGCTCCCACTCGGACTTCCGAAGAATAGCCCTTACTTCCATCAATGCAAGCTTAGAGGGTCTTTCTTATTGAAGTAGAGTGTGTGTTCCCATTTCGACCTCCGAAGAATAGCCCTTACTTCTGTCAGTTCAAGCTTTAAGGATCTTTCTTGTTGAAGTAGAGTGTGTTCTCCGCCTCGACTTTCGAAGAACAGATCTTGCTTCCATCAGTGCGAGCTTCGAGGGATAGCCTTTGCTTCTATTAGCTGCCGAAGTAGAAGTGCGCATCCACTCGGACTTCCGAGAGACAGCCTTGTTTCTGCTCGGACTTCTGAGGGAGAGCCTTCTGAGGGACAACTCTTGCTCTCATTAGTGCGGGTCTGAAGAACAGCTCTTGATTTCATCAATACGAGCTCCGAGGATCTTTCTTTTCAAAGTAGAGTGGACTCTTACTCGAACTCCCGAGGGATAGCCTTTGCTTCCATTAGCTACCGAAATAGAAGTGTGCATCCACTCGGACTTCCGAGGGATAGCCTTGTTTCTGCTTAGACTTCTGAGGGAGAGCCTTGTCTCCTGCTCGAACTCCCGAGGGATAGCCTTTGCTTCCATTAGCTGCCGAAGTAGAAGTGCGCATCCACTCGGACTTCCGAGGGACAGCCTTGTTTCTGCTCGGACTTCCGAGGGACAGCCTTGCTTCTGCTCGGACTTCTGGGAGACAATCTTTATTTCTGTTGGTGCAAGCTTGGTAGACTCGGTTATCTTCCAGAGGAATCTTTCTTGCCAAAGTAGGGTGTGTACTACCTTCGGACTCCCGAGGGACAGTCTTGCTTCTGTTCGGACTTCCGAGGAACAGCCCTTGCTCTCATTAGTTCGGGTTCCAAAGGCCCCGACGTCGTGGATTTCAATCAAGAATTCATTTGCCTGAAATAGCAAAGCCGACAACTGAGACAAACAATATCAATTTCAGATCATGATTCAGGCATTATCAGAATGGGGCAACATCAACAAATAATAATTATCTATTTAAGCTACAACAATTTTATTACTCTGAGCAAGTTCATGAAAATGCAACTATCAAGTTTTTGTCTCTCCGAGCTGGTTCCTCTTAAGCCGACGTAAAGCAACAATGTTCAAACAAAATTTCGACATCAACATTTTATTTCCTCAAGTGTCCACAAGTTCAAGATTCAACAAATTCATCTCCTCAAACATCAACAATAACAAATTGCAACAACTCTATGGTCTTCAATACGCACGGGATTAAGATTCATTGCAACAAGTCTATCAAGATTCAACAGAGCACTAGTTCAAGACTGTTTGCAAGCCTCAAGACTGAAATCAAAAATTACCATCAGAGTTCACAAATTCAGAGTGTATCAGGGCACGTTCAACAGTGTACTACCCATCTTAGGCCAAAATTGCAAAATTCAATATCAGGGCATTTTACTTCTCTCAGTGACCAAGCATTTAATAGGGGTTCACTCAAGTCTTATTTTCTTTAGCAATGAGCAGCAATCAACAAATCAAGATTCACAATATATATATGTATATCAGATGTAGAGTTCAAAACAGTGGGTTTAAGTATTCACCCACAAACTTGTGATCTCAAACTTTACAAATTTTAGCATCAGTGGAATTTAAAATCACAGACATTAGCATTAAGGCCCAGCAGATCTAAATTGGTGAGCACAAAGGTCCATCAAAGCAAGAAAGGAAAGTGGGTTTGAACAAAATTTTACCCGCAGATCAGCGAAAGCAAGAGCAGATTCAAAGCAACAATGAACAAGGAAACCGAGAAATGGTGCAAACCGGAGCCGGAGCAAGCCGCGGCTAGAGGCAGTGGCAAGGCCGCAAGTGTGAGACGCACAAGCACGGGCTGTAGATATGAAACAAGCACACTCGAGGCCAACGACAAGCTGTGCAGTGCTAGGCAAGACCACACACGTCGCGTTGAGTGGGCGGACGTGTGTGGTCAATGTCGGACAATCCGAAGCCGGAGGCAGCAGTGGTGTCGCAGAGGAGTTGGCAACCACACGCGTCACGTTGAATGGGCAACGGTGTGGTCGGCTCTGGGCAGTCGGGATCAATGGCGAAGTTGCAGCAGAGAGGCCAACAGTGGTTGAGCTCGGCTGTCGAAGGCCAGAAGCGGCAGTGACGTCGCTGAGGAGTCGGCGTTGGTGCTGTTCAGTGAGCTCCGGAGTGTCTGGATCTGGGTTGTGACGTCTGCGATGGTTGGAGCTGGGACAGATCGGTGGCGCTGCTTGAAGCTACGATGGCCAGCATGCACATTGTGGTAGTCTCTGTTTTGTTGAAGAAGAAAAAGGCTGGGTCAGTCTCGGTCAAGTAAATCAAAAAAAAAAAAATTCAAAGATGAGGTTTCAGCAATATGAAATAACAACACAAATGAAGGTCGGTCAATGGAATACTAGAGTCAACATTGACACAAAGAGGATAGGCCGACGGCAAGCTAAATCTGGTGTTGGTCACTGCCAAGTCCAAGAAAAAAAAAAAAAAAAACGCCGAAGTAAAGTCCGAGGTTGAAGAGAGTGATACGATGCCGAGCTGAAATCGACACAGGTTGTAATCACCAAGAAACGACACCGGAATCGGCGAATAAGGAGAACCAGCGGCCACGGCAGGTCAGCCAATGACGAGTTGGTCCGGCGTTGGTGCGTATTACCAGCGGCTTGGGTCATGTAGGCGGTGCCTGGGGTGGCGACGCAAGCAGTGTTGAGAGGGCGTCATGGTCGGCGCCAACAGTGACTGTCACGAAGGCCGGCGGTGGTGGCTTGTGTGGTCTTCGATGATTGTAACAGTGGGTAGTGAACAAGCAGCGATGGTCCTCCGGAATTGCAGAAGCAGAACTTTGTTGAAGAAGATGCCGTTCTGGGTCTGGTCTCTTAGTTTAGAGAGGGAGAGCGCCGCAACAGCTGCACAACAAAAAAATAAAATAATAAGAAGCTATGCATTAGGGTTTTTGAGCCTTTCTTTAATTAAAAAAAGAAAAAAGAAAAAAGGGAGCATTATCTTTGAATATTTCATTAGTATATTCTAATAATGTATATATAGGTAATTGATCTGCTGTGTTGTTTGCAAACAACGAAAAAAAATGCTTCTTTATTCTTTGGTTAAAAAATATATACATCTATATTTTCTTCAAAAAAAAAAAAAAAAAAAAAAAAAAAAAAAATAAAATAAAATAAAATAAAATTTTTGCTTGTCAATTTTTTCTGTAAATTGAAGTGCGTCATCAACTTTATCCATAGACTCTGTCGTGACAAAACGTTTTTTTTTTTGGGGAACGTGATGCGAAACAGGGTCGAAGAAATGACAGTATGCATGTCTGAGAAATTTAAAATTTCTCATACACGCAAGGGGCAAATGTAAGAGGGGCTAATTTGAGCCCACTAAATTATTTAGGCCCAATAGCCCAAGATTAGTGGGCCCGAATTTATCGCAAGTCCAAGACTGGCGGGACCAGATTTATCACCATCAAACGGGCTAAATGGCTCTAAGCCTCGAAAGGGTTCGGATCCACGAACCTAGAGACTTACTCAGGCCCGGACTCGAAAGGGTATTAGGCAAGCCTAGAGATCCGAGGCACTCGGACTCGAAAGGGTTCGGATCCACGAGCCTAGAGGTCCGAAATACTTGGCTTCGAACGGATTCAGACGCAATCTAGAAGTCGCTCCGTTAATGAGTCCCAGAACACTTGCGGGCTCGGAGCTTTCCGGGATCTACGCACCAGAACCATGGGCGTAATGGAGTTCGAACAAAGGACCCGATCCCGAGGACGGTGAGTGGAGATAAATTCACTCTTCGGTTAAACTAGCCTATACCCGGGTCGAGGTGGCACGACCCCGGGGGGTCCATGAGACTCGGCAATATTTTGCGGCAGGACGTCCTCTGGGACTACCCCTGACCCTTTGGGATGATTGGGGATCATTGGTTAGGTGTGGCTAAGAAGAAGGGTTCGCCGAGGGAGTGATCTCCTCTTCGGGGTTTTCTCATCCTCGGAGAAGTCACCTCATCGGACAAGGTGGTTAGAGAGAATATCCCCCATGTGCCTTGCACATGGGCTCCATCCTACATCATGAGGTGCCTATAAATAGCACCCACCCATAGCTTTACAGGGGATGGATTTTGGAGACTTTTAACTCTTGGGAAAGAACTAATTTCCCTTCTCCATTATCAACCTTGAGAGTGAAAGTGGGAGATCAATGGGAGAGCCTTGCCATTATTCTATTCTCTAGCCATTTTGCCTTCTTCTTCACCCAATCTCTTATCTCCATCATCTCCTTGGTTGTTGTGTTCCTAAGTTGAGATTATTAAAGAATCTAAGCCTCTCATCATATTCTAGAGAATTCGAAGTTGTTCTTCAAGGATCTTTGAAGATCTTCGAATTTTCTAACTACTTTCTTGAACCCTT
Organism: Camellia sinensis; assembly: GCF_055761805.1. NCBI lineage: Eukaryota > Viridiplantae > Streptophyta > Magnoliopsida > Ericales > Theaceae > Camellia > Camellia sinensis. The sequence goes on along the minus strand of NC_138966.1, from coordinate 73,572,164 downwards.
TCCTACAGTTTGTAGCACATTTAGAATTCTTAGAGAAACCATTGAGCCCGCAAACAGAGGTCAAGCGGTTCAATTTGTCTGTTGCAAAGCGTTAGAAATGAAGCAAGCAACAGCATTCCACCACTGCAAACAGCAGCGTTATACCACTGTTACATGCTTTTTATATAGGTTATAGATATACTTCACAGCTTCATGGCACTGCACTGCACTGCACTGCACTTAGTATTGCTAGCTACGATTTTCTTTGTTAGAGAGCTCCTCTTGCTTTGTGGGTTTTCTTTTGTTTAACGTACAATGAGTGTTGTGGTTGGTTTGTTTCTTGTATTAGTCATATGTGGTGGAGTTGTTGTTACAGATGTTAATGGAGTTAAAGATGATAAACACTTGCTTGGTCATCTTGGAGGAGGTTTAGGGCATGGGATATACAAGAAGGGGTTTCGACATGGGTTTGGTAAAGGCGGTAGGCTTGATGGAGGAATAGGAGGTGGTGGTTTGGGTGGCAGAGGTGGTCTAGGGGATGGTGCTAGTGGTGGTTTAAGAGGTGGATGGGGTCTAAGGGGTGGTGCTAGGGGTGGTTTAGGAGGTGGGGGAGGTCTAGGAGGTGGTGTTGGTAGTGGTATAGGAGGTAGGGGTGGTCTGGGATGTGGTACTGGTGGTGGCATAGGAGGTGAAGGTGGTCTAGGAGGTGGTGCTGACAGTGGTTTAGAAGGTAGATATGGTGTCGATGGAGGCTTAGGAGGCGAAGGTGGTGTAGGGGTGGTTTGGGAGGTGGAGGTGGTGGTTTAGGAGATAGAGGTGGCGTAGAAGGTGGTGTAGGTGGTGGTGGCTTAAGAGGTAGAGGTAGAGGTGGAGGTGGTGTTGGTGGTGGCGTAGGAGGTGGAGGTGGACTCAGAGGTGGCGTAAATGGTGGTTTAGGTCATGGTGAAGGAATAGGAGGTAGTACAGGTGGTGGTGGGAGTCTAGGAGGTGGTGCAGGTCATTATGGAGGACTCAGAGGAGATGTCAGTAGTGGGTTGGGTGGTAGTGCAAGTGGAGGAGCTGGTGGTGGAGGTGGACTTGGTGGTAGCCTTAGTGGCGGAGGTGATAGAGGCTTAGGTGGTGGTGTTGGCAGGGGTGCAGGTGCTGGTAGAGGTCCTGGTGGTGGTGGAGGCCGAGGTGGTTTAGGTGGCAGTGCAGGAGTCGGGTTTGGAGTAGGTGCAGGTTTCGGAGTAGAGGGAGGAGTTGGAGGTAAGGGAGGTGGTGGCTTTGGTAGAGGTGATGGAGTAAGCAGCGGTACTGGTTTTTTTGGAGGAGCTGGATTTGGTGCTGGCGGTAGCCATTAATGTCACGCCCCGGATAATTTACACAATATAAATCCCTCAATTTTTAATTACATTATCTTGTTTTCAAATCAATCCTTCCAATGCTTAACATGTATAAGGAAAAAAATAAAGTCTCAACGTAGAAATCATTATCAATCTCTATCTTGTGTATTAATTTAACTCCAGAGATTTACAAAAACATATTCCACATGCGAGTATATATGTAACATAATAAGTCAAACATAATCAAACGCCCTCAAGGGCCACAAATTCCAAGACTTATGCCCGGTTACACAAAAGTGGTTTCTTAAATCCATACATATAAAGCTCTTGGCTTGTCAAAATAATTACAACAAAAGAGAAAAGCCTTGTGCTCTCAAAATATACTCCATGCCTCTAACTCGGCGGATCACCGCATCTTTTCCTGCATAAAATCTCATAGGGTGAGCACAAAGCCCAGTAAAAAAATCTTAATAAAGCATATACATTTTATTCAATCTCCTGAGATGAATGCAAATGCTATGCCATGTTCAAAACATATATCTATATCTTTGAAACTTTTGTACACAATGCAAATTTGAGAATTTAACAATTCAATGATTTCAATATAGTTCAAAGGGGTGATAAATACGGCACAGGTAATCCCTATGTTGGTGTCTGCAAGTAGGCATAACTAGCACTACTAAATCCCCACTTTACCGATAACTAACCAGATGGCACGTGGTACCTTCTCTGCACGTGTTTTTGATCTTTCACCATGGACACTCAGGCTAACCTAAACAATACCAACTGCACCCTCTATCTGACTTACCGATGTATTTACTCCAAAAACAAATCAATATGATCTTGTTTTACGAAACAATTTCCTTTCTCAAAACAATACTTTTCTAATGCAATATTCAAAATCAATTGCATCAATGATAAAATGGAATGACAATGCAAATGTCCAATGAAATACTAAAGTTCCATTTAATAATCTCAACAGTGCCAATTCAAAGTATTTCTATATCAATGCCTTGAAATTTCTCAATTTCTCAATTCATTCACACAATCTTCCATTGTGATCAAATTACACATCTCTTATCAATATAACAACATAATATATATTCCCAAGAGATAATGTAACAATATCAACATTCATGTATTCTCTGCATGTTAAACGTCATTTTCTAAACTCGGTTTTTCAAGACAAACCAATGATAAGTTTTTAAAATCAACTATTCTTATTTCCTTCATGAAATTCCCTCATTTGATACGACCATAGGAATTTCTTCATCATTTCTTCACATAACAATTTACCAAGCATAAATTTCACAATACCTCAACTTTTTCTCAAAATCTCCAAATTCTAGGGTTTTCACCACTATAAGGTTTTTGTTCCATTTTGAAAAAATTCTTCCCAAACAACTCCCACACCTTAAAACATAGCTCATATTTTCAAAATTTTGGAAAAAATAGATAAAATCATCCTCTAACATCATCTAGGATTCAACAACCCAAAATCATAACTTAAACATGATTATCCCTACCTCAAGCTTGGGAGATGAAGAGGAAGAAAACCCTAGAAATCAAAGTTGACGAAAACACGATCCAATTGATTATAAACGTAGCCCTCATCGCCCTCTTCGATTTGGTATAACAAGTCCCCTAAAACTCTTGAAGATTTGAGCTAAATCTTAGAGAGAAGTTGGATTTGGATGTGTTTGTAGAGAGAAGGGAGAGAAAAGATGAATATAGAGAGAGGGAGAAATGAAAATCTATGCAAATCTTGCTTTTGACATCAGTTTTGAGGAAAAGAGTATGAATTTCGAGACAGATGCACCAAAATTCATATAAGCGGTTTCAATTCCACACAAGTGGAATTTCCAATCCGCACGAACGAAAATTTTTCCTTCACGGGTGGCTTGCTCCAAAAAGCTTCCTAGAAAATTCACTAAAATCCTCTTAAGCGGGACCCAAAATCCGCTCGAGTAGTTTTCTACCCAAAAACCCAAAAAACCCTATGTTGATCCGCTTAGGCAGTTGCCAATTCCACACGAGTGGTTTTTGCCCAGAACCCAAAGTTTGATTTTTCAATCCAAAACAAGCTTCAATGCTCAAAGATGAAAGTTTTCAACCCGGAAACGTTACGATAGGTTAAATAAGAGTAGGAAAGGAAATTACACAACTCAATACGATAAACAAAACCCCGAAAGCAATGTACACTACTTTACTACACAATGTTATTTAAGTCCGATACCCGGGACATCACAATTAAGGTGTCATGTCACATGTTGCTTGTTATTGAATTTGTTACGTTACGTAAGTGAGAGTGGTAGCTATTATTAATATATACATAATTAACAAGATTTGTGCTAATTAGATTTTGCGTTTTTCTTTGCATGGTTAGCTTTAATTGTTGTGAACCCTCCCCCGTGCCATATATCTCTTGTTATCAATATATATAAAAAAAAAAAAAATTAATTTCCAAGTTCGTTTGGGTTCCTCTTATCTTTTTTCTTTTCTTTTCTTCTTCAGTTTTATTTTTATTTTTTTCAAGTAAAAAATTCAAACATGTTGCAATGATATCGATAATTAGTATGAGATCTTGGTTACATACAAAGCACAATACAAAGCACAATACTTGTTTTTTAAGATTAGCAAAATTCAAACATGCTGGTGGCTGCTCGTGTTGAATTGCCAAAGTTACATACAAAGCACAATACTTGTTTTTTAAGATTAGTAAAATGAAAATTTTATTAAATAAGAGCACATCGAGATAAAGAGGTTAATGAAAAAACTTTCTATATAAAATTAAAAAAAGTTACGATTATTAAATCAATATAATTTTTTTAATGAATGATATAAATTGAGAATTTTATAAAATAAATAGTTCAAATTACTGATAATATATGTGTAATAGATCTCATGAGTTTAGACAACACAATCAATATCATATTTGAATTCGAAGAGATGTCCAAATTCACCTTATAAGTTGCCAAGTAGTTCACCAAATTTATTGATAGTATGTGAGAGAGGGGTTTTGATTCCATCACATTATGGTGTGGATTTGTCAATTCTGTGCCATTCTCACAGTATTTCGATTTTAATAGCAAATTAATGCATGTCTGTACTTGGGATGTTTTATTCTTCTTTCATTCATTTTTTTAATTAAAAAATAATATACAAATAATTTTTTTCTATAGAAAAATATGATCTAAATAATGTGAAAGTGACGCTTTTTAAAGGAAAAATTAGTTTAAGGTCCCTCTTTCATATTTAATAATAAAAGAGATCCACAATATTATTTTATGTTGTCTAAAGTCCCTCAACCTCCACACTCATATATCACGGAGAAAATTTTCAAATCAAACCTCATATTTTTTTTTTCTCTCTCTCTCTCTCTCTCTCACTCACTCACTCACTCACTCTAAACTCTTCTGCTAAATTCATCTCTTCTCCTCTCTCTCTCTCTCTCTCTCTCTCTCTCTCTCTCTCTCACTCTGCGTCTCTTTCTCGCTCTAAAATGTTCTCTCTCTAAAGCAACAATCTTGATCTTCCAAGTTGTCCCTATTTCCACTGCCATGCCCATGCTCGTCTCCGATCTTTGCTCTTCTCACCGGAACTTCCATCTCTGTCGATTGTAATCTTTCTTTACATAGGCGGACGAAGTGAAGCTCTGTGATGAAGATGATGATGAAGCTGAAGTGGGTCTGAGAGGCCAAAGCCCCGTTCGGGTTGGCCCTGTATCAAGCCTAGACCCACCAGAACCACCCGTTGGGTTCTTTTCCGACGATGACCCTTCCAGCAAACGAATTAGCAGCGATTTTGTTTGATCCCTAGCTTTGGGTCCACCAATCCTCCTCCATCCTCTGCCCTATTTTCAGGTGAATTATACATATATATATATATATATATGTAACTATGAAGATTGATGAATTTAAGTGCTATTTTAGATGATGATGATGGTCATTGTGAAAATTGCACAATTGGGTTCTTTATGCTTTATTGATTAGTTGATTGTTGTATTAGTGGTTGCATGTTTGGTTGCTGAGAAAATGTGTGAAATGGAAAGAAACTTAAAATTTGAATATTATTAGGTTGAAGGTTTGTGATGAAGATGATGAAGAAGATGAAGTGGGTTTGAGAGATATTGGAAATCACAGAAAATGAAATTTCTTTGATTTTGGAGAGAATTTCTCTGGGTTTGAGAGAATTTCTTTGGAAATGTTTGTCTGAGAATTTCTCTAGTTTTGAGAGAATTTCTCTGGGTTGGGGAGTCTAGAGAAATTCTGGGAGTCCAAAGAAATTTTGAGAAGAATTTCTCTAGACTTTGTATCAGTGGTTGCGTGTTTGGTTGCTGAGAAAATGTGTAAAATGGGAAGAAACTTAAAATTTGAATATTATTAGGTTGAAGGTCTGTGATGAAGATGGTGAAGAAGATGAAGTGGGTATGAGAGATGAGTAGAGAGCTGCTATTTTAGGTTAAAGGTCTATGATGAAGATGGTGAAGAAGATAAAGTGGATCTGAGAGATGAGTAGAGAGTTGCCATTGGAAATCATAGAAAATGGAATTTCTCTGATTTTGGAGAGAATTTCCTTGGGAATTTCTCTAGGTTTGGAGAATTTCTCTGGAAAGTCCAGAGAAATTTTGGGAGTCCAGAGAAAGAATTTCTCTGTGAAGTCTAGAGAATTTCTCTGGATCCAATTTCTCTGAATTAATTTGAAGGACTTTAGACATTATGAAAATATTAGATGTCTTTTATACTATAAAATCTTAATATCAGGGATCCTAAAAAAATTTCCTTTTTTAAATTGTAAAATATAATAATAGATATATTAATTAAAAATGAAATGAGCATAAAAGTCACATTATTCCGTTTCAAAATTCTATATAAAAAAAAAAGAAGAAAGAAAATCTTTTTGGATCGCATTGGCCATTTTTTTGGATGACATAGTGTGTTTGGTTTGAATTTTTTTAATTTAGTTTTTTGAAAATTGAGTTTTTTTATTTTTTGTGTTTTTTTGTTTTTAGTAAATATTTTTAAAATTTTAAGCATTTTTTTTAATTTTTTTTATATGCATCTTACTTATATGTATCTAAAAAGTAAAATATTTTAAAAAATTAATAAATACACAAAAATACAAAAAAAATGTATTGAATTTTTGAATTTTTTTTTGTATTTTTGGTATTTAGTGAATTTTTTAGAGAAAATTATACTTTTTAAGTGTATTTATGTTAAGTGTGTCTAAAAATTAAGAAAATTACTGAAAATGTTAAAAACTTCAATAGAAATAAAAATAATATAAAAAATAAAAAAATAAAATTTTTTGAAAAGTGTTTTTAAAAAATACAAACCAAGCGAAGGGATGTTAGATGAAATAAATGGGTTCAAAATTTAGTAAATGATAGGACTTCAAATCATGCAATTCAGATGAGCATATTAATTAATAAATTAAGAAAAGGGTCATTCAAACATAAAATCGAATCACGCATAGAGTAGACAAAACTCCTTTCCCCCCACGGAACAAGAGAAAGTTAAAAGAAGAAGAAAAGAACTAATGAAAAGATAGAATTAATTTCTGTTTGTCTTGATGAAAATTATGAATTTTTTTTTTAAAAAAAAAGTCAAAAAATTAATTTCTGTTTGGCATATATTAAAAAAGTCAAAAAGTTACTATCCTATTTAAGTCACATTATCTTATTTAAGTCACATCACCTCTCTACCACATCACTTCAAACCCAACCCATACCCAATTCATATTTTATAAAAAGTCAAAAAATACACTTATTTAAAATATTCCAAACCACCCCTAAAAAAAAAGTTTTTTTTGCAATCTTAAAAGTAATACTAGGTGCTTCTATTAATGGTAGCGGTGGAGGTAGTGCTACGGTGGGTGGTAGTGACTATTAGGCCATAAAACCAACTGCCTAAGGTTTGTTTGTTTTGATGAAAAGCATTTTATAAAATTTTTTTATCGAAAATTATTTATTTATTCATTGTAAAAAATGTTTTTGTAATCTGCTTGGTTTTATTTTTTCAAAAACACTTTTCAGAAAATTCTAGACTTTGTTTGGTTTAGATTTCAAAACATAGTTCCACCACTGATTTGAGTGTGGTGTTTAGTTGCTGCTTTCAAATCATAATTATACACCCATTTCTCAAAAGTCATTTCAAACCATAATTATTACTTTTCAAAACTCATAACCAAACACTCAACTCAAAACTCTTTTCAAAACTCAAAAACAACTTAGGTTGCATTTGGTAGAGTTTTGTAACTATGATTTGAGAGTATGAGTTGTATTTTGAATTTATGAGGTTCGGAATTATGATTTGAGTGTGAAAAATTTGTTTGGTGAAAGAGTTTTGAAAAGAGTTTTGAAAAGAGTGGATAATTTTTGATGTGACATTTGATATTTGATACTTGATACAAAAATTTACAACTCATAACCAAACATACAACTCAAAATTATTTTAAAGCACATAATTTTTTTTAAAAAAAATTCAGAATTTTTTTTTCCAATATATAAAAATTAACATATCAATTGCAAAAAAAAAAAAAAAATTCACGGTTCCGGTCAATCGGCTGGTCAACCAGCCGGACGACCAGTTAGGCCAAATTTTGAAAAAAAAAAAATTGAAAATTGCATGCTGTTCGACAGAGTTTTCTTCAGAGTTTTAGAAAATTAATTCCACAGCTCTATCCAAGCACCATATGCGAACTCTATAGTAGAAAACGATTTTGAGAATCGTTCCAAACAGAGCCTTAATTTTTATTTTAAATATATATATTTTTTTATTTTAAATATTTTATTTTATTTTATTGGAATATTTTTAATATTTTAATTTTCATAAAAATATTTTAATATTTTAATTTTAATATTTTGATATTTTAATTTTAAATATTTTGATTTTCGGAATATTTTTAATATTTTAATCTTAATATTTTTTAATGTTTTGATTTTCATAATATTTTTAATATTTTAATTTTCAAAATATTTTTAATATTTTAATTTTCGGAATATATTTAATATTTTAATTTTTAATATTTTTTCTCATTTTGCAAACAAAATTTTCAAATTATAATCATTACTTTTTATGATTTTTAAACAACTTTTTCTCTTTTTCAAATCATAATCATTACTTTTCAAAATTCTTTTCAAAACTCTTCTCAAAGCTAGGGGTGCAACTTGGGCGGGCTTAACCCGAGCAACCCGAGTTCAGCCTGAATTTTTTTAGGGCTTGGACAAGATATTTTTAAATCTGGTACGGGCTTGGGCAAAAATTCAGAAGCCCGAATTAAATTTGGACGGGCTTGGATAAAAACCTCAAACAACCTGAGAAACCCGAAACCCGAATTATAGATATATAGATATATAAAAATATTAAATATACATATAAAGTATTGGTCATTATATGATATTAAAGTAATTTATATTATTAAATCATATTGAATACATATTATATATACAAATAACATAAAATCTTATTTTTTTTTATTTTCATTCATAAATTATAAAGATTACTATAGCGGCATCTCTCTTACATTATATAAATTATTTGTTTTGATAGTATTAATTGTTTCTGTATAAAAAAAATGTAAATAGAATCAAATTTTATTAATTAAACAATGTAGATACCAAAAAAAAAAAAAAAAATCATTTACAATTCGGACAATTCGGGTTTAACTCGAGTCGGGCTTGGGCAGGAAACCTCGAGTTACAGTTTGGGCCTGGGCAGGTCTTTGCACAACTTGGATTGAATTTGGATAACCTCCCAACTCATCCGAACTCGCCCAAATTGCACCTCTACTCAAAACTCTCTGCCAAACTCATAACAAAATAATTTTTTTTCTTTTCATAACTCGATTCAATAGCACTTCTTTCAAATCACAACTCTACCCTTGGAATCGTGATTCCAAACTAAACCAAACGCAGGCCTACTTTCTTATTTTTTGTGTTTTTTTATTTTTACTAAATTTTTTTAATATTTTAGGCAATTTTTTTTTTATTTTTTAGACATACCTAACATAAATATACCTAAAAAGTAAAAAATTTGTGAAAAAAACCTTTCAAAAATTCACTAAATACCAAAAATACAAAAAAAATACGAGAATTCAATACATTTTTTGTTATTTTATGTATTTATTAATTTTTTAAAATATTTTTTTACAAATTTTTTACTTTGTAAATACATTTAAGTAAGGTGCATGTAAAAAAATAAAAAAAATTGTTTAAAATTTTAAAAATATTCACTAAAAATAAAAAAATACGAAAACCAAAAAATTCAATTTAAAAAAAATTTAATCCAAAAAATTCAAACCAAACACACTACGCATTTTTTTTTTTGAAAAAAAAAGGAAAATAGCATTGTTGTTTGTAGCATGGAATACCATTGCTCTTTAATTTATTTAAATTGTCCCCTAATTTGTTCTTGCTGGCTGATGACTTATCCCACGATCATGCTACGTAGCTCGAATGTCGCGGCTCGTTTTGGTGTCGATTTTGTTTTTTGTTTTTTTGTTTTTTTTTCTTTCTTCCCTGGTTTTGCAGAACGAAGAAGAAGAAGAAGAAGAAGAAGAAGAAGAAGAAGGGAGAAGAAGAGAAGGGAGGAAGAGGAGGAGGAGGAGGAGGAGGAGGAGGAGGGAGGGGAGGGGGCCATAAAAACCGGTTTGAGGAGGAGGGAAGGCTGGGCAGACAACGGTGGTGCTGCGACATCGGCGGGGCTGCGACGGAGGAGGAAGCAGAGGCGGCGGCGGGAGCTACGATGACGGCGGGAGCCGCGACGACGGCGGGGCGGGGAGCTGCGACGCCGACCTTCTTCCTCTCCCTCCCTTCTCTTTCTCTCCCTCTCCCTCTCCCTCTCCCTCTCCCTCTCTTCCTCTCGAGCCATTTTCGAGCCTGCCAGGCATTTTCCCTTATCCCAATTGTCCCATGTACGGTTGCTCATAGAGATACTGCTATGCCACATGCCAATTGATTAATTTCAATAAATTTTCAGAGTGTTCTTTTTTGCCTCTAATCAGGTTTCAGTTATTTATGGAAAAAAATAAAAAAATAAAAAAAATTTGGGCTATAAGTTTAAGTATTCCCAAAGCTAGTATTTCAACAAATCATTATGAAGAGCAGCGCTTTCAGCCTTAGGCTTCGTTTGGGAATCCTAACTTGGGACTTTTTTTAGTTATTTTAGCTACAAAAATAAAATAATTTTTTAATCAAATAAGATAAAATATCACATCAAACCCATAATCATTACATTCATTCTCTTACAAAAAAAGTCAAAAGTCCTTCCCAAATAAGACTTTTTAACCCCAAGTTAAAATAGTCAAAAAAAACCAAAAAATTAAAAAACCAACCCATTTTCCAAACGAACCCTTAGAGTTCCTTTCATTTAGGGAAATGAAAAAACACTTGTACGTGTAAAATGCTAGACGGCTTCGTTACAACTTATGACAATGTGCAATGGGAAACACTATAGGGCATATTTTAATTTTCTGAGCCATAATTAAAAAAAAAAATGTCATAAATAAACATAACATGAGACATAACTAAAGAACTCGTGAGTTATAACTAAAATAATGTCATAACTAAAAAAAAAATTTAATCATAACTAAAAAAGAAAATGACATAACTAGAAGTGCACATTAAAATTTCGCATATGCAATATAATCAGAAATTTGAATAATATCCAAATCTAGTTCTTATTACACACTTGAAATCCAAATGATATCAGAATATGTCTTATGCAGTTGAAATTTAAACTACTACAAAATCATAAACAGCTCACACTTTGTATGTGTAATAAATATTGAATGTTCAAAAGGTATATACAAAAGAATTAATAAAAAGTTTTTAACTATGATTATATATATTAAAAAATGAAAAAACTTCAAGCACAAAGTTCTTGAATTCTTTGGCCATATTTTGCATCTCGCCAAGCAATTCCTGACCTGAAAAATGAAAATACAAATTAATTAAAAAACCGCTAGAAACATATGAATAAACTTACTATTTGTAGGACAATTAAGTAAAAATTCATATCTAACACATTGCATGTATTAAGTATCTCATTTATCATACCCAATACATTGTTCTTGCTAACACAAAAAAACTAGCCACTTCACCACCACCAAAACAAACAAAATAAAGAAGTAAGCTAGGATAATTGAATTAAAAACAAGTATATCACCTCCATGACTTCATAGACAGACTAGCATTCATATGTGGAGACGCATGCAAATTCTCAATTTTCAATCTTTAGTTATGTATTTATTATCAGCTCAACTTCAACCTCGTCCAAAAACTTGCAAGCCCAGTTTACCTGAACTAGTGCCTCGGGACAAGACTAAAAAATAATCAGGAGACCACCCAGGGGAGATGATGTCTTCTCTAAGATGAACCTGTCTGCAATCTGGATAAGAAAGTAGTCCAAAAATATCAGTTCATGAGATCAATGATGATGATGATCAAAGGCCACAAATAGAAAATCAAAAAGTCATAACCTCTTCCAGAAATGAGAAACAAAAAAAAAATGGAAAAAAAGAATATGGTCAGTTGTGTTGATAAAAATTGTAGACGTGCATTCACATTCTTTTCAAAGAAGCTAACCTAGTTTCTTCATTTCTAACTCAAGGGGCAAAAGTCAGAATTTGATTGTGCAACAAAAGATACCTTGAGTAGATAAAGCGAAATATTACTAGTTAAATCCTTTTAAACATATTAATGTTCTTTCTGTACCTTTCCCTTATCAAAATACCCAAAGTCTGAATAAATTAAATCCTCAAAATTCCATTTCAGTACCTTAGTTTTCTTCAAAACACGACCGATTGGCTCTTCCATGTTTGCAAGCACACGAATTGAGTTTGCGAAACTTGAAATCTACATATCATAAGATTGAATTTAGAAACAAATAATACGTGAATGTCTGGAGAAAGAAAGAGAGGGGTTTCCCAATGAGAACATTTTACAGAAGGAATGCCACTTCTGTAAGTAGATATAGCTGGGAAATAATCATGAAGTAAAACAAAAATTGGAATCCAATCTAACCAAACTTCCATAAATCAACAGTCTTGCCTAGGTCAAATAATATGCCCTGCTATCTATATCAAAATTAAAAGAAAGAAAGAAAAACTAAACACAAATGGACCAAAGTCTTGCCTTTCCAGGCTTTAGAGTCAGCCGAGCTATCAATGATTGTTCATAGCCAGCCAGACGTGCAGCAGCAACATCAGCTTCATTTTCTATTGCGATCAGTCTTTCATTTTCTTCCAGGGCATCAGCTATGCTCTGCAAAATTTTACTCCTGTCATGTGGAGACATGGCCTGCAGGACAAAGCATATCACAATACTCACAAAAGTCATGCTTCCAAACAAGAATATAAATCCATACACAAGTTTTTCTGGCAAAGAGAGCTTCAACTCATATATACAAGGATATCAAATCTTCATGATTTTTACCCGCAGTTGCCTGCAACCCTCCCTTGCTGCAACTGTCATCTCACGTGCACCAACTTCTCCAAGTGGGACCCACTGGTGCGCATCCTGATGAAAGAGAATACCAATACGCTCTTGTTGAAGTACTTTTATGATATTATCAGTAGCATAGCCATTTCAAAAAAATTATTAAAAAAAAACAACATAGTGTGCTTCAGAAAAAATAGCAGCAGAAGCCTACACATGTCACAAGGTATAGCAAACACTTCCATTGCCAGAGTGAAGGGGGTTATGGAGATAAATAGAATATTTTTTCCAATCTAAAACATTAGAACTCCAAAAATTTAGCCAAGAATCTCTCCTTATTCTCCATATCAATCTCACTTTCCAAATAATTTCCTCCCTGACCAAACTGACAAAGTATTTACTTTGCAATGAGGGTAATGATTAGTGAGACCAACAGAGTGATAAACTTACGCTAAAAATCGATGACGGGTCAAGGGGTCAAGGTAAAACATAAAATCAAGATCCAGAATCCAGATCCTTAAATGTGGCTCTCTCATGGTCTTCTGCTCTGCTTTGTGATGAACCTTTGAGATCGTAGCACCTATGTATGTATAGATCCAATCCAACTATAATACATTTTCCATGACAACAAAGAAAACCAGTAGCCATATCAAGTGGTTAATTGAAGCTAGCTAAATAATTCAGCTCAAGGAAAAAAATGAATTACTACGTCAGATTAAAAACAAAATTATATACCTTCTTAGTAAAAACACAGCCTCGTTTGGGAATAGGCTATTTTAGTAACTTTTTGACTTTTTGGCTAAAATATGAGGTAAAAAAAACTATTATGTTTGGGGTGATTTTTTGACTTTTTACGAAAAAATGCGCAAAAAAGTAGAGAGAAAAAAGAATCTTTGACTTTTTGGTATAGGTTATAGGCTTTTTAACGTTTTTAGTAACTTTTTAGCTTTTTGACTAAAATGTTAACTTGTCAAACGAGGCCATTCATATATACCTTCAGACCTCCAATCAGTCTCACAAAACCATGAACTTTGTATTTAAAATTAAACTGCTTACCTTCACAAAATTGCAAGTCCTGTCCAATCCTGTATTGCGGTTCAGTACCTGCAGAATATCAGTAGCACTTAAGTGTCATGCTAAGAATTCCAGTGGTTATCACAATAGCGGGAGAGATTGATGCGGATGTGGCCCATAGGATTAAGGCGGGATGGTGTAAGTGGAGAAGTGCGTCTGGGATACTGTGCAATAAATGAATATCCACTAGACTAAAAGGTAAGTTCTATAAAACGGCTATTAGACCAACGAAGTTGTATGAGATAGAGTGTTGGGCAACCAAGAAACAATATGTAGATAAGATGAGTGTGGCTAAGATAATGATGTTAAGGTGGATGTGTGGCAAGACTAGACAAGACAAGACAAAACAAAATTAGGAATGAGTGTATTCGGGAATGGGTAGGAGTAGTAGCGATAGAAGATAAGTTGAGAGCGAATCGATCGAGATAGTTTGGTCATGTTCAACAGAGACCAACGGAGGCAGTAGTGAAGAGATACGATACTGTAACGGTAGATGAGAGTGTTACGGGACGGGATAGGCCTAAATTAACGTTGGCTAGCGTTGTAAATAGAGATATGAATCTACTTAATTTCACTAACAAAATGACCTTGGATAAGGCCACGTGGAAAAGAATGATTCATGTAGCCGACCCCATTTGATGGGACTTAAGGCTTGGTTTGGTTTGGTTTGATTACATGAAATAATTTAACAAACATAAATGGAATGCTATCACTGTCTTTGATTATGAAGTCAAGTTCAAATATGAATATGATTTCAACATATTCAATAAAAGGATCAACAAGGGAAAAGCATCAACTAACTGCGCTAGTTTAGAAGAAATCAATTCAAAAAATTCTTAAATAGTGGTTCTTACTGAAAAACCTTGTTACTATATGTAATTATCATCACATGGTAAGACAAAAAAATGTACCTGTCCTCTTGCTATCTGACATTCATTGTTGTTCAGACCTGTAACGGATGTCATGCTGCCAGACATCAGAAAACAAACAGATTCTCAGAGCCAGCTATTGAAAACAGAAAAATAAATGAACTAATACAACTATTCAGTACCACTCTGAAAAAGGACTAAAATCAGCATAAGATATAAATACTAATATCGGCATTGCCACCTAGGGATGTTGTTATTATAGTCATGAAACAATTTATGACTACATTAATATCCATATTTGTCATAATTGTTTAGCGTCCTTGCATGCACTGGTTATTTGTATAAAATTCAGACACAGATTCAAGAAAATAGATCCTAAAAAACATTAAACTGAGGAACAAAAAATCACAATTTACCAGCCTTTCAGAAATAACGTTTTCAACATCAGAGTCAGCATTTAACTCAACAACAGGAAAAGTGGTACTGTAATCAGCATAATCATTACCCACAGATCCACAACGAAGTTGTACATCTCGGCATTCTTTATAATGACAGTTACCTACGGTATTAACTTATTAGTAAGAGAAGTGTAGACAGGCATTAATATGAAAAAATAATGAGTTACAATCCGATGTGGTTCAAAACTAAATAGGTTTGTGATGCTCTCCCCATTACCTGTTTATGGAGATCAACAATCTCCTTCTATGCTATAGAGTAGTCTCGTTCACACCTTCTCGAATCAGCCTACGAAGCAAATATATAAGCATCAATGCAAAAATGAAAGAACAAAACCCTTGACCATGATAACATCACAAACCTTCAATTCCTGGATGGTCCTCTCCAAATTAGTCTGTTCAGAAAGAGAATGCTTCAGTTTTTGGTTTATAACAGAGTATGCTTCAACCAATCTCTCATGTTCCACTGTGTAAGTGACAGCAATGCAAAGGAAACATCAATATGACACTAAGAAACAAATCAAAACAACAAAGTTTACTTGACATGACAATTTTTTAAATCATATTGCTTTTAGCTAAATAAGAACAACATTGCTTCTACTTCACCCACTTCTTTCTTATATAAGCAACAAAAATATCATTAAAAAAGAAAAAAAAGAACAATAAAAGGTACAAAGAGTTCAATGGTGGACAAGAAGTCCATCAAACATGAAAAGAAAATTACATGTCACACACCGGACTCCAATCTTTACTACTCAAAACAACGGAATCACCATAGAGGAGACACCAAAACCAACACAAATGTCAAATAAATTTTTTTATCCCACTAACCCTCCATATCTTGTAATTTATCCTCAATTCTTCCGTTTCTTTCTAACCATAGAACACAACACCACAAAAACTACACATCTTTAAAAAGCAAGAGGCCTTCCTATTACAACCAAAACCCCAAAAGTTGACAAGCATGTAAGCACAAGGGGGGATGACCCAATCAACCTCCACCAAATGAAATAATCTCCACCATAAGACCAAAGTCACATGACTATGCAAAAATAGGTCATCAATACTCTCTTCATCCCTTATATGTGAAGATCAACCTGAGACTTTAGTTTTAAAAACCTTCTAATATCGAAGGTACAAACTGATGATTGTTGGATATAGCAATAAAAAATTTGTAGGAGGCCAATTTTGGCAAAGTAACTATAAATGGAACTGCTGGTAAACATTTGAGTTCCTTTTATTCAGGATAAGTCAGCTGGGATTCAGAACTTGGATCTTCACAGTTTGATTATCTTATTTTTGTCCTGGTCACAATTTGATTATCTTACTGTTGGATGAAACATTGGTTACTGTTGTGAACTTCACTATGCAATCAGTTCCAAAGATAAGGAAAATTTGATTGGTGTCTTGATATGTTGTAGGGGTGTGCCTTTAAAATCTTGGATAATCTTCTTATAGAAGCAGGAGTTTCCAGGGGTTTTGCTCCTGCTGCCCATCCAGCTGGATAGTCTATCTCCTCTTGCGCTTCCATTTCTACCTGAAGTCTTCAGGAATTTGAACCATCCTTCCAACTAAGTAAAAAAGTGTCAGGTCAAAGTGTTAGTTGGTCTTAAGATAGGATCATTCAGTCCCATGAACAAAGTTGAAACATCAAACCATGCTCTGCCCACTACCTACCGAATGATCAAAGCACAAGTGCAAGATGATTTATAAGATCAGTGACTTATACAGAAGTATTTTATTAGATTCACTGAATCGCTGTCAACTTCTGCTCTTTGGTCAGTGACATGTCCCAGTCGAATTCGTGCTGCAGAGGTCGTATCTGGTACTATTGATTGTTAGATCATTAACCACAAGTAGCACATTACCCACTATCTCTGTAACTGGTTAAAAATAAAATAAAAAATAAAAAAAAAACAAACAAATTAACTCAACCTAGAGGTCGTCTATTTGGTTCAAGAAAATCAGACACAAGAATATAAAATTTCTAAATCTTTTGTTTGCTATTTCTTTGATTTTCCCCCAAAATCAAACTAAACTAACCCAAAAAACCAAAGGCATGCTCATTTTAACTGAACCCATATAATGAAACACCAATACTCAAAATTTCTATAGTTTGATTGATTTTTCCTGCATTTTCTTGGCACCCAAACAGAAATAACTATCAATATAAAATGAGGAAATCTTCTTACCTTCGTTTTGTGGCAACTTTGACTCGGAAAATCTCAATGACCATAAGCAACTCAGTCCAATAATCAAAAGCACAGCAGTGTTTCTATGAAGAATAAGAAGAGAAGAAAAGAAGAGAAGAAGAAAAGAGAAGAGAAAAATAGTTGTCACCACCGCTCGCCAATCGCTGCCACTGCCGCCGCTAGCCGATCGCCTCCATTGTCGCCGCCCGTCACTCTCCGCCGGTCGAAGAACGGAGACGGTGACATAAAAAAAATTGATTTGACTTTTGTAATTATCCTTTTATTAAAAATGTCTTGTTTTAATTTTTTTTAGGGTGATCTTTAAATATTTTTATAGTAATATTAAAATAATATAAAAATAAGAGTAAAAATACATCATTGAGATTTAGGTCAAGTTTGGCATGATCTAAATAATACAAAAAATCAAAAAATCATTATCCTATTTAAGTCACATCATCGTATTTAAATCATATCACCTCTCTAACATATCACATCAAACCCAACCTAAACCCAACCCATATAAGCCAATAAGTCAAAAAGTGCATTTTTTTAGAACATCCCAAACCAACCCTTAATTAAATTATGAATCGTTCTTATGATTTTTAAAATTACATTTTACTTCTTGAGATTTCTAATTTCATAATAAATTGCTCATTTTATTAATAAATTATCAAGTTAATTAATAATTTTTAATAATCTTAAAAATATGTTCAATTAATAATCTGTATTTTAAACAAATTTCGGGAGGTGTATTTATAATTTACTCTAAAAACAAATAGAACACAAACTTCAATACTGCAAAGCTTTAGTAAAAGGATAAATTACAAACATACCCCTGAGGTTTAATTAAATTACAAATTACTCCATGTAGTTCTAGAAATTACATTATGTCCCCCAAGGTTTATAATTTTATAATAAATGTCATTTTATTAATAAATTATCAAGTTAATTAACAGTTTTTAATAATGTTAAAATTTTATTTCAATTAATAATTCAAATAATTTTATTATTGTATAGGTGAATAGTTAGAAATTTCACTTTTTTAATTAATTTTATTAAATAAAAATTTTTGACAATAAGATATTGGTAATTTTTCAAACTATATGAGACAATTCATATTTTAAGTAAATTTCATGGGGCGTATTTATAATTTACCCTTAGTAAAACTACCAATGATGTCTTAATTAGGCCTTGGACTCAACGTCTATAGCCAACTCTTGAGCCAGAAGGAGTGGAGTCATTATGAGATGAAGGTAGGAAACCAGAGGGATTTGCTTGCCTCATTTTCATACGGCACTCATCAATACTTGCAAATTGATCAACATTATGCAAATAAAGTGTCACGACTCAAACACGGTACCCAGAAGTTCGATGTCGCAACAAGATAATAACTGAAATCCTAACAAATTAATAGAGCAACAGAGTAAATAAAAGGGTAGTCAAAACTTTATTTAATAATAACAAAACATATACATTGGAGCTTCTATTTAATTACATTGCCCGAGCTTAGACTATGACTATAAAGTGCCTTGTGTCTAACCCATTAGATGATCCTAACATGTCACCTGAAAGTGATTAATAACTATAAGTACATGACAGAGTGAGAAATATTATACTAAGAGCATAAGGACATAAAAGTCACCATGAATAATTATTGAGCTAAACAGAATTTGATATTAAAATATAGAGTATATAATACGAAAATCATTTTGAATAACAGACATATAATACAGAAATCATATAACCAAAATAATCATAACCACAGTACAGAACAGAACAAAAAATGTGTATGGATTCAAGAGGTGGCTCGTACAAACATTTTGCTTTGCATAACACTTTGTTCCACACTAGAAATTAGAGTGTCAATGAATCTATGACAAACAGAGGATCACAAAGCGACTAATCAGAGAGTCAACGATTATTTAAGTCCCCCAAGGACCTCTATTTATAACATAAATACTTAAAACACATTTTAATAAATAGTTATATCCATGAGTTTCATTTTTACGCAAATATGATTCATTCAACAAATAATATACTTTAAAAATCAATATAATTTACAAAACATAATTTATATAAAACAAGTTAAAATAACTAAAAAATATAATAAAACTCACCTTAAATTTGATACCTAATTTTATTCTCGACTCACCCTCTTCATTGCCTGCGCCCGTTATATGTTCTCTACCTTTCCTTGTTCTTCTTTCCTTCTTCTAACCGCGCCACCTATTTATAGGTGATTGGGTGCCCAGGCTCAAACGCGCGGCTTACCATGCTTACACGTGGCAGATCACGTGTTTCCTTTTCATGAATTGCAACTCATTTCTTTTCTCTCTCTTTATTCTCTCTTTATTTTTTTTCTTCTTCTTCCTATTATTATAATATAATAAAATATAATATAGATATAGATATAAATGTATATTGTTTGCTTGATTCAAAGTGATCGAATAACATTATATTATTATTTTGTAAAATACAATAATTCTTAATTTAAAGTACATTTTATTTCCCACAATTATAAAATTAAGGGTAAATTACATTTACCTCCCCTGAGGTTTTTGACAAATACAGGGACCTCCCCTGTGGTTTGAATAATTACAGTAACACCCCCTACTTTACCTGACATTGTCAAGTTTCCCCCAAAAGTTGACAGCCGTTTAAACCCCTAACAGACCCTGCCTATGTCATCAAATGTAAACAATAAAATGCCCATAATACCCTCAACCCATCTATATATAGCAAATGCTAGAGTCTCTCCAGCTTCACTTCAGTAAATCCAAGTGGAAGAGAAAAATTTAGAGAGGCAACCAAAAATAAAGAACAACAAAAAGAAGAAAGGGCCAAGCACAAACACAGGTATGTTCCCAGTCACAATAACTATTTAAAAAAAAATTTTGCATATGAAAATGCATTATAACTATGCCCATTATTGAGAAATGAAGCACAAGCACAACACATATGTTCCCAGTCACATTAACTATTTAAAAAAAAAAAAAAATTGCATCTGAAAATGCATTATAACTATGATCCATTATTGAGAAATGAAGCACAAACACAAGTATGTCCCATGAATATATGTCCTGAAAATGCATTATAACTATGATCCATTATTGAGAAATGAAACACAAACACAGGTATGTCCCATCAATATATGTCCTGAAAATGCATTTAAACTCTCACATTTCATGAATGTAGGTTCACTGGATGGATATATCATCATCAAGTAATGGAGGAGGGGTGATGAAATATAGAAGCAAGATCTGTTACTGTGGGAGCAAAGCAACAATTAAAGTCACTGAATCTGAAAAAAACAGAGGCAAATTGTATTATTTATGCCCAAATGGGAAATGCGGATTCTGGGAGTGGTGCAAACCAGTAAACTCATCTATTGGAGGAGAAATGATGATGGAAGACACTCAAACAACTGTTAACAGACACACTTTATCCTATGAAGAAGAAAGTCCTGCAACGAATTTAATGAACCAAATGGGGGCTATGCAAACAAGGATGCAAGTACTTGAAGCAAACATGGGGTTTATAAAGATGATAATGATCATGAATTTTGTGGTGTGTTTGATTTCCCTAATGGTTGCTCTAAAAATGTAATGGTAATGATTCACCTACTGTTTTGTAACGGCCCTGTAATACTGTTTTGTAATGGCCCTGTAATGGCCCTTTTGTAATGGCCCTTATGTAAGGTTTTGTAATATTTGGTAATAGACGTTATGTTTGTAATGCAATATGTTTTGTAATGGACCATATATAAATATGATGAAGTTATTTCAGCATTATGTAAATATGCACATCTCATTTGAATAACATAATGACCTGTAAACATAATCTAAACAGCAAGTAAAACCATTCCATAAATATGCACCTGTTTAATTACATCATGATTGTTGTAAAATATGTTCAAGTAGTTTACTTACATCATTCCTATCAGATATGTTCAGTTACATCATCAGTTATAAAATACTTCATGGCCACTACAAAAAAACAAAAATGGCCACATCATCATATTGCTATTCTTAGCATTGCATGTCCACTACAAAAATACAAAAAAGTGGAACATGATCCTCACTAACTATACAGTCAAGCAACATATATTTTATACCTTCAACCTATGTTAATCCTTGTACCCAAAATATCAACAACTTAGCTAAGTCATCTGCAAAAAAAGTCAAACAAACAAACAAACAAATAAATTGATGTTGTCTGACCTGTGTCACAAACAAACAAATATCAACAACTTAGCTAATTTCATTGTAACTTCATAAGTAAGTTCATAGCTAACATGATGTTGTGTGACCTGTGTCACACATTCAGCAGGCATTGGGGGGGTCCCTCTTGGAATATCCTAAATTGAAAACCAAAGTAAGGTAATAAATATGCATATCAATATCATAAATTGATAGAAAACAAATAAAAATCACAAATGAAAAGGCAAAACAAATACAAAAAACTTACTTGTGCATGGTTGGCCTTGCCCTTGCCTCTCACTTGTGCATGGTTGGCCTTGCCCTTGCCTCCCCCACTTGAACTTCCCTTCCCAGCTGAACTTCCTCTTGTAGTTGTATTTCCCCTCCCAGCTGAACTGTCCCTCCCACTTGAGTTGCCTCTACCACTTGCATTGCCCCTCTTAGCTGAACTACCTCTCCCACTTGAATTGTCTCTACCTCTGCCCCTACTCACAGATCTGCCACTGCCCCTACCAGCAGTTCTGGCACTGCCTCTACCACTGGATGTGCCACTGCCCCTACCAGCAGCAGATGCTTCACCCCTAACTGGACCTCTTTGGCAAGTTCTCTTGTTGTGTCCAAATTGCATGCACCATTTGCATCTCAAGGTACTAGACCTTTTGGTCTGACTTGTTCCAGCTGGTGGCTCATGAGCAGCCCTCTTTCTTGAAGTCCTTGGCCTTCTTGGCAATCTTTTCAGTGGTGGGGGTTGTAAAGGGTCCCCAGGTATAAGTGTCCACATGCTATGGTGTAAGATGGGATGTATCATTCCACCATTGGCTCTCAAGTAAGTTGCCTTAGAATAGTAGGGGTGGACAAAATCTTCTATGTTTAACCTACTGTGAGAAATTGCAGCCACAGCATGCTTGCATGGAAGACCAGATATTTCCCACTGTCTACATACACAAGTCATTGCCCCAATATGGACAATGTGATTAACCCCCTCATTATCCTTCACCTCATACTCATTGCCTCCTACATACTCCACTGTGCAAGTCCTTGACCATTTTTGTGTGACCTCAAGCTGTTTCTTCACATTCAATGTGACATTAGATTTCCATTGCATTGCCTTTTGGTACCTCATTTGAAACTTACCCATCAACTTGCACCTTATGCCCTCTAACATAGTTAAAATTGGCTGAGTTCTCAAATTTCCTAACCAATTGTTGAAGGACTCTGTCATGTTATTTGTGATGTGATCACTTCTAATCCTACCATCAAATGCATGCCTAGACCTTCCTTTAACTGGAACCTTCTGCAACCAAATGCAAGCATAGCAGAGTGAGAAATATTATGCCAAGAGTATAACGAACACAAAATAAGAATGGATAGTTAGTTAGAATAACTTAATTTGAATAAGCAAATTATTTAAAGTGGTAGAAATTGAAATATAGAAATTATGTAAATAAATAACCATAACCACGGTATAGAATGAAACAAAACAAAGATTACTAGAGTGACAGTTAGAACAGAGGTCAATGGATCCATGACAAACAGAGGGTAGTGGTGATATTCTGTACAGGTGGCTTAGTAATCTTAAATAAAGATTACAAACAATCGTTATTACAAACAAAGTGACCAAACAGAGGCCATGTAAACTTAAATAAAGATTACTAAACTTAAATAAAGATTACAAACAAAGATTACTAAATGTATATATTCTGTACAGGTGGCTTAACTCGCAAATGCCACCTTCCATCCTAATTAACTCACAGACTTGCTATCTTGATTGGATAACTATCTTATTATTATTATTATTACTTTTATATTTATTTACTTAACTTTTGGTGTTATTTTATTTGGTCTAATTCTTCAAATAATTATAAACTATTTATTTATTTATTTAGTTATTTAATTTTTTTAATAATATATTATCACAAACAACTATAATTATATATAGCTATAAATATTATGTGGTATTTAATTAAACATTTAGGATGTCACAACAAGCGCCCAGTATACCTGCAATTACATAACACCAGGTAGGTAAGTTGATAACACAAGTGTCTAGTTAAGTCGTGATAAGCGTCTGACGAAGCGTAGGGCACGAGTTGAAATCCCATATAAACTGCTTGATTCTATTGAGGCCACCCTCAGAGTTTGTGTCCCAGTAATTGCCAAGTATGCATAGGTCGGGTGACTATAAAAGTATAAGGAAAAGCCTCAAATACCCTTGTTAAAAAAAAAAGAGAGAAGAAAAAGAAGAAACATGCCCGTGATCATGTCAAATAATTTCACGAACAGTTTGTCATGATTTATCCGGTGATTGTTACCTTCATCATCCAGCAATAGAGATTTGCAAATTCTGTACATGGAATTAGTTGCTATAACATTAATGGGCCAATTGGTAGGGTTCCTGTCGGGGCTTCCATTGATATTTGCATTGCATTTTATAACAATTTTCTGAGCATAATCAGTGAGTTTTGAAAAATCTCTTTGCAAGATGTTTCTTTGGAAGCTATTTTGGCGAGTTCTTCACCAAGCCACTTGCTATCAAATTTGACTTCTGATCGCACTTCATCAGCAGCGTCTCTACTGTTTGTGAGATTCCTTTTAGTATCCATGGTTTCGTCTACATGTCTGACGTACGAGAGGCCTTCACTCATGTGCGCACAAACCTATTAGCCATGTTCTTATTGATTTTGGAAATTGCAATGACGATGCAAGTTAGAGTCACCACTAGCAGAGCCTAGCAATTAGGAGGTTCTTGAGAATCTAATGATGAAACTTTGTCACTGTGAAAGTCTAATATGCATTTGAAGCCGCCTGTAGATTTCCATTGAAGAGGCTTGATTAAATTTCTAGGCTGCTGTTTGTTGGCCTTGACGATGAAATGATCTGCTGCTTTACTAATGTTCTTCAAGGTACTTTGAGTAAGTTCCTCTTAACCTTCAAGAATCAAAACATTATAATTGCCAATATCAGACTTCATAGGGGATGTTGAGTTATGTACAAGCTCCTTAAACAACTTACAGCAATAGCGGTAACATGACATGAGCAGGAAAATGAAAAAAAAAAGGAATGACAAGAGTTAATTTGCTTGTTACCACAATCATAACCTGAACCATTATACAGAAGTTCAAAACTAGATTTTTGATGCGCTGGACAAGTTTTCTAAATTTCGGACCGCGGATTTGAAGAACTATGGAGCTCTTCTTTCATTCTTCCAACCTCTGAATCCAAGAACTCTTTGGTTTGAGCTTAGTTTTGAAGCCTTTGGTACTTTTCTCGGAGCATTTGAATTTATGGCAGTGAACCATCTACATACTGGACCAATAATCCCCACGCCCGCTGTAGCAGTCTGAATTACAAAAATTAAAGTTGTTGACCCCCATAATCTGATTCCTAGATTGTAACAATGTCCCGCACTCGGAACTCCACTTTTGATAAAATTAGAGCAGTCATAAGACAGATCACCCCTGAAGCAGAGCAGGTCACAGAACGTAACTCGGGGCTCACAATTTCTGTCATCATCCAATACTTGTTGACATTTTCTTTTAGTTTTTCAACTGCAATTTTCTCTCCAATGCGTTCTTTTAATGCTTTTTTTTTTTGTTTGTGTATTTCACTATATTCCAATTCTAGATATTTTTTAGTGGTAGCAACAGTAACCGTTGAGAAAGTTGATATTACAAACAACATAAGCAGGAAAAAATTAACAAGAACATGTTGTACTAGTATTTCTTTGGAAATTATAAAAGTGCCTAATTGGACGCAGACATACATAATCACAGTGATTATAAGAATACCCAAGGTTGTAATGTTAGTCAACATATCTTTGTCATTCATAGGGCATAAAGATGAAATAAAATTACCTATTACAATACACATCATGTCCGTGCTACTAAGTTTTGCAAGTTGATCGCTTCCTCCGTACATTTTGCTACTAAAATCCAGTGGCACCTTCATTGCTACACTTAACAATGATTTTTTTTTTTTAATAACATGATTTTTTTTTATAATGTTTCCCAATCAAATATATATATATGTATATATGTATATAACACACACACACACATATATATATATATATATGTATAGGGAACTTTGTATGCCTATCTTCACTAACATCCCCAAAATTATATATGGGAAAGATGAAAAAACTTTGTATGCTCATGTACAACTTCCCACGACTCTCTCTCTCTCTCTCTCTCTCTCTATATTGTTTCCCAATCAAAGATATATATACATGTATATATGTATGTATATAACATATATATATATATAGGGAACTTTGAATGCTCATCGTCATTAACATTCCCAAAATTATATATAGGGAAGATTGAAAAAAAAAAACTTTAAATGCTTGTCTTCATCTTCTTCTTCTTCTCTTTCTGTCTCTCTCTCTCTTTCTCTCTCTCTCTCTCTCTCTCTATAATGTTTCCCAATCAAAGATATATATATATGTGTGTGTGTGTGTGTGTGTATGTACACACATAGTGAACAAACTAAAATAAAATACCATAATTTTTTCTTTTTTAATAATGTTTCCCAATCAAAGATATATATATATATATATAGGGAACTTTGTATGCTCATCTTCATTAACATCCCCAAAATTATATATAGGGAAGATTGAAAAAAAAAAAAAAAAAACTTTGTCTGCTCATCTTCATCATCTTCTTCTTCTTCTCTCTCTCTCTCTCTCTCTCTCTCTTTTATAATGTTCCCAATCAAAGATATATATATATATATATAACACAAATATATATAGGAAACTTTGTATGCTCACCTTCATTGACATCCCCAAAATTATATATAGGGAAGATCTTTATGTATTTTTTGTAGTGGTGAAATAATATAAAACAAATAGAACACAGACTTTAATACTGCAAAGCTTTAGTAAAACTAGCCAATGTTGTCTTAATTAGGCCTTAGACTCAACGTCTATAGCGAACTCACTTGAGCCAGAAGTAGTGGAGTCATTACGAGATGAACAGAGGGAAACAGAGGGATTTGCTTGCCCCATTTGCGCACGCCACTCATCAATACTTGCAAATTGATCAGCATTATGCAGACAGAGTGTCGCGACCCAAACCTGGTACCCGGAGGTTCGGCGTCGTGACAAGATAATAACTGAAGTCCTAACAAATTAATAAAGCAGCGAAGTAAAATAAAAGAGTTAATTTGCTTGTTACCACAATCACAACCTGAAGCATTATATATAAGTTCAAAACTAGATTTTTGGTGCGCTGGACAAGTTTTCTCAATTTCAGACCACGGATTTGAAGAACTATGGAGCTCTTCTTCCAACATCTTAATCCAAGAACTCTTTGGTTTGAGCTTAGTTTTGAAGCCTTTGGTACTTTCCTTGGAACATTTGAATTTTATGGCAGTGAGCCATCTACATACCGGACGAATAATCCCCACGCCCACTATAGTAGTCTGAATTACAAAAATTAAAGTTGTTGACCTTGTATAATCTGATCCTAGATTGTAACAATATCCTGTACTCAAAACTTCACTCGTGCTAAAATTAGAGCAGTTATAAGACAAATCACCCCTAAAGCAAAGCAAGTCACAGAACATGCCATCACAAACTCGGGGCTCCCCGTTTCTGCCATCATCCAATACTTGTTGACATTTTCTTTCAGTTTTTTCAACTGCAATTTTCTCTCCAATGTGTTCTCTTAATGCTCTTTTTTTTTTTTTTTTTTTTTTTTTTTTTGTATTTCACTATACTCTAATTCTAAATATTTTTTTAGTGGTAGCAACAGTAACCGCTGAGAAAGTTGATATTAAACATGAAAAAATTAACAAAAACATGTTGTACTAGTATTTCTTTGGAAATTATAGAAGTGCCTAATTGGACGCAGACATTCACAATCACGGTGATTATAAGAATACCTAAGGCTGTTTTGTTGGTCAAGATATCTTTGTCATTCATAGGGCGTAAAGATGACATAAAATTACCTATTACAATACACATCATGGCCGTGTTGCTAAGTTTTTCAAGTTGATCGCTTCCTCTGTACATTTTGCTACTCAAATCCAATGGCATCTTCATTGCTACACATAACAATATATTTTTTTTATAACATGATTTTTTTTTATTATTTTATAATGTTTCCCAATCAAATATATATATAGGGAATTTTGTATGCCTATCTTCATTAACATCCCCAAAATTATATATAGGAAAGATTGAAAAAAAAACCTTTGTATGGTCATCTACATCTTCTTCTTCTTTTCTCTCTCTCTCTCTCTCTCTCTCTCTATATATATATATATATATAGGGAACTTTGTATGCTCATCATCATCAACATCCTCAAAATTATATATAGGGAAGATTGAAAAAAACTTTGTATGCTCATCTTCATCTTCTTCTCCTCTCTCTCTCTCTCTCTCTCTCTCTCTCTCTTTATGATGTTTCCTAATCAAAGATATATATATATATATATATGTATATACATAATGCAGAAACTGAAAGCAAATAACACGATTTTTATTTATATATGTATATACATAATGCAGAAACTGAAATCAAATAACACGATTTTTATTTTTATAATGTTTCCCAATCAAAGTTGTATATATATATAGATATATAGGGAACTTTGTATGCTCATCTTCATTAACATCTCCAAAATTATATATAGGGAAGATTGAAAAAAAAAAACTTTGTATGCTCATCTTCATCTTCATCTTCATCTTCTTCTCCTCTCTCTCTCTCTCTCTCTCTCTCTCTCTCTCTTTTAAATGTTTCCCAATCAAAGATATATGTATATATATATATGTACGAGCAAGAAATAATCTTCTCGTATAATCTTGTCGATCAAGTCCGCGCTCCTCCAAACGTCGTCGCTTTACCCCCTCAAAACACAAGCGTGAGCTAGCCGGCGGGTATGTGCCGGATACCTCTCCGATGCCTAAGTTAGCAAAATAGACAAATAGACAAAAAGCTCTGTGTATTCGGGAATCAAAGTTGTGTTACCTCTCCATAGGTGATGTTGTGAGCTTTTATAGGTTTCGTGTGGCATAATCCTAGTAGGACTCTTATTCCTCAATGTAGAGTCCTCCTAGGAATCACACTCATGAAAGATAATGCTTATCCTTCAACACCCCCTTCACTGCTTAAACCAAGTGAGATGGTTTTACCTCGGTAATGTGACAAAACGACCGAGTTAACATGGCCATGCTAAAGTGGTAGAAAAGGCCGAGCTCCATCTAGCTCGGTTCTTCGCTTTATTGCTTGTACCTCGGTTTGGCATGCTCCAACTGGGTTAACAACTTAAGACCGAGCTAACAATGCAGAATGATGTAGTTATTTCGCTGCGACTACATGTGAAGTTTAGCTCGGTTCGGACCTTAACTAGGCCCAACCAGTTAACCTTCAGACCGAGCTATACCATTTCTTATCCGGCCCATCGTGCAGCCCAATTTACAAAGAAGTTAGCTCGGCCCAATTTACTCATAAATTACCCTCTCAATTGCCCCTTAATTCCATATGTGCAGCAAGATTGGGATTATCTGTTTCCAGCCGAGCTAACAGTTTAGCCTTTCAACTGTGCTAAATTCACACCGGGCTACCAATTGGTTCGGTCAAAACGCGTCTCTTCAGTTACGCTGTCATCTGAATCGCTTGCTATTCCATAGACACGTAGCTGGCCCCTACTAGTTGAGTACAACTGTCAACGCCGCCCTCGTACTCCGAAATTTTTGAACAGTCCCGCCTTTCTTTGCCTTATACGAAAGACCATATGTTTTGAACCTATCACTTCAACTATTTAGCATCTTCTCTCTCTCTTAGTCTCTATTTTTCCAAACTTAGTGCCTGCGAAGCTTTTTATTGCCATCTCGATCTTCATCTTCACGTCTTCATACTGTAAGTAACTCAATCCCATTTCTTCTTTGTTTATATAGTTTTTGAAGTATGTAGCATAATATCCATACGTTTTTCACAACACATACACCATTTTTGCTTCCATTTTTCTAAGAAAAACCCATGTAATAGAACTATTATATTCACGAACAATCTGAAAAACGACGCCTTTGATCCAAAATCACACTCCAACCGAACTAGGATATTGTTTGTATTTAGGCGCACGCCTAGTCTGATTGGATAACCCTTCTGAAACCGGGATAAAACTTCACACCGTACCTGCAGTTTCAATAAGTCTAAACACCTTTTGCCTCACTTTAGCCGAGCTAGCGAACTGTATTAGGTTTGCGCGATGCCGCACTAGAAAGCCTCAACCACCGACCGAGCTATAACTTAGGGCTTAACCAGCTCCCTGACTTAGTCAAAACCGAACTAAGAATGCTGTACCATAAGCTACAACCGGGCTATGAACTTCTCATAACTTAACCGGGCTAAAGTCCTTCGCTCAAACTGGGCTAAGAACGGATAGTATTCCACGTAGCCGAACTAAGAGAAAATTTATTTTTCCTTTTTTGCTTTTAGCACGATCCATCGATCTGTGCTTAACACTTTTTCCTTTGCACTTTGCAGACTCCGACTAGGTTGCCCAGGCACTCCTTTGAACGTCCAATTGAGATAACCAACATCATCTCAGCACCGAGCTAGTATCCCAGCTAATTTATACATAATTTAAGACCTCATGGGTAAATATAGGTTTTTAGTAAACTCACCAAGGGCTATGGCCGAGTTCCGAAGGGACTACCATATCCCTGATGATGTCCATCTAATTTTAGCCGAACTAGACACCACACCCTGGGGAAACCCGGGCTTCGTTCCCTTCACCCTTCTTTCTATTGTAGAAATCGGACTCCAATTCCCTGTACAGCCTCTTCTTTGTGAGTTCCTTAGACAAACAAACCTCTGCCCTACCCAACTTTCAACAAACTCATACCGAATAATAAATGGTATTGCCGAGCTAAATCGCCGACTTGGCCTCAATCTCGGTTTGGCCGAGTTGTTTCACCAGTACTCTCTAAGCCAAAATGAGGACAGCTGGGTTTACTATTTAAGAATAAGGCGCCGCCGTGAAAAGATAATAAAGAATATCCCAGACAAAGATGTAAATGACGATGATTTTTTCTGGGTTTCTGGGAATTTTGAAGACCATGAGGCCCAGATCCCAGGAGACCGAATAAACTGGAACAAAGGAGTCGCCGGTATAATTACCTCGGCTTAGTTTCATGTTTTTCTTTACTTCGTTGCTTATTTTCAACTGGCCTAACCGTTCTTTTTCCCTTTTGCAGATTTAAACTTTCTAAAGTCCTAGTACAGCTACCCCAACCTTGGCGTACTTTGCACCGCACTAAGACATCCCGACCGAAGTTGGGCCGAGCTACTCAACTTTGAGTCGATGTACCGATACAGTAGCAGGAGGAAAACCAGAGTGACAGCCTTCCTCTTGGAGCCCTCTCTTGAACCTGATCCAACCTTGCCTCAAATCAACCTGATCCTACTAACTGCTGAACAAGAAATGGCCAAGAAGAGAGCCGTAAGAGCCCTCATCACTGAGACAAACCAGCTCGAGGTACCATAAGCCGGTTAAACACAGGAGACCGTGGTAGCCCTACCATCCCATCAGCCTTCATCATCCTACCCAAGCAAGCGTGCTCAGACTTCCACAACCGAGCCACGCCTTATTGACGAAGATGAAACCACCCCTCCCCAATCCACACCACCAAGCCCACAACCGGAGCGCTCTGACCGAGCTAGCTCCTCCAAGTGGGTGCCTAAGGTCATATACAAGAACCGCGCTATCACTGACTTTGACTCAATTGTCGCGGAAAAAGACCATTTGTTGGCCTTTAATCTGGCCAAGAGCGTCTGCCTTTCAGCCGATATGGATCACCACAATCATCTTACCGAGCTGAAGGCCATTTGCTCGGCTACAAAATCAATGGTGTTGGAAAGTTCGCCTTTTCCTTCTCCAAATCTCAACATCTTTTCGCTCGGTTCATCTCAAAATTGTTTCTCTCCTTTTGCAGGCCTTACAGAAGAACCATATCGCCCACAAAGGCGTATTGGAACTTCGAAAGACCACAAGGCAGGCCATGGCAGAGGCCAATGCTAAAACGGCCGAGCTAAAAGAATCCTAGCAGAAGATGGCCAAGCTACAGGCCGAAGTAGTTCGGCTCACCGGCCTGGTCAATTCAACCGAAGCAGATAAGCAAAAAACTGCGACCGTGCTGAAAGACAAATACTTGCGTGAGCTAGCCAAGCTCGAGGGAAAGAAGAACGCCGAGATAAAGGAATTGGAGAAGAAGGCGGAAGACACGGAAGACCGCGGCTATAAGGAGGGTGAGACCACTTACATCAAACAATGCGAAGCTGCCAAAGATATATTCTTCAAGTGTGGGTGGAAGGCGGCGATAGCACAACTTGGTCATAGTCCAGAGACCGAGGTCTTCCAAAACCCTCATCCACACTACATACCGAGCTACATGGCGGAGTATGCCCAGGTCATTTAACAAAAATTTCTTTAGGCTGAGGATGATGAAGAAGAATCTGAGCCCAACAATGCCCCGGTCGTCAATGATCCCGCTGTTGAGTCAACTCGGGTAGAGCCACCGGTGGAAGACTTGGTTGACAATGTGACCGAGCTTCCTGCTGAAACCGGGCTCCGAGTTGACTTGGATGCTGATCTTGATGACCTCTTTGCTTGATCTTGTATTTTCTTTCTTTTTATTTTAGGAAAGAAACTGAAACTGTAACCGGGCTGAGCCCCACCCTTTGTACCTTTGAACTTTGAATGAAAGCTTTTTTTGTTTCAACTGTTGTTTCGGTTTACTTCCATGCTTGCATTTACTTTCCAAATGTAATCTTAATGTAGCATAACACTTTCTGGCCGAGATACCTATCTCGGTCTTATCCTTGAAATCTCCAATAATACCTGCCAACCTCTTCAGCATAGGTTTTTACCTCGGCTGAAGATTACCAAAAGTTGTTACTCCAGCCAACCACTCCTCGGCCTTGATCCTTATCTCGGCTGAGGAGTACTATGTGTTGGTTTTTCCAGCCAACCACGCTTCAGCCTTGATCCTTATCTCGACTGAGGAGTACTTAAGTGTTGGTTTTTCCAGCCAACCACTCTTTAGCCTTGATCCTTATTTCGGCTAAAGAGCAATAAATGTTGGTTTTTCTAGCCAACCACTCTTTAGCCTTGATCCTTATCTCGGCTAAAGAGAGCTCAAAGTTGGTTTTTCCAGCCAACTTCTTCAGCCCAGATCCTAATCCTGGCTGAAGAAAGCTCAAAGTTGGTTTTTCTAGTCAACCACTCTTCAGCCTGGATCCTTATCTCTGTTTGAAGAGTACTAAGTGTTGGTTTTTCCAGCCAACCTCTTCAGTCCAAATCCTGATCTTAGCTGAAGAGAGTTCAAAGTTGGTTATTCCTGCCAACCTAGAGCGAAATGTTTGGTTATTCCTGCCAAACGCCCTGCAGCCTCGATCCTTATCTTGGCTTAGGAGAAGTGTTGGTTTTTCCAGCCAACCTCTTCAGTCCAGATCCTAATCCTAGTTGAAGAGAGCTCAAAGTTGATTATTCCGGCCAACTCTGATTTCATTGCCCCTAGTTCCCTAAAACCATTTTTACAGAGGAAAACAATTATACTGAAAAGAAACTACTTGTTTTATTAAAACGAAAAATTACAAGTACTTTTAAAGAAAAGCTAAAAATAAAATAGTTTGAGATTGGCAGTGTTCCATGGCCTGGGAATGGCCTTGCTGTCTCCATCCTCCAAGTGGTATGCCCATTTTCCTACTAATCCAACCACTTTGTATGGTCCTTCCCAATTAGGCCCTAACTTGCTGTCTCCGGGTACTAGAGTATTTCCTATTACTTTGCGCAGCACCCAATCTCCAATCTTGAATTGCCTTGGATGTACTGTTTTGTTATATTTTCTGGATAACTCTTGCTGGTATGAGGCGATGTGAACCAGTGCTCTTTCTCTTCTTTCTTCTGCAAGGTCGAGTTCCAAGGCTATGGCTTCTTCATTTAACTCTGGGTCAAAATTTTTTCTTCTGATGGTGAGGAGACCAATTTCCAGTGGGATTACTGATTCCATGCCATAGGCTAAGGAGAATGGCGTTTCTCCAGTTGATCGTTGAGGTGTGGTACGGTAGGCCCATAAAACATGAGGAAGCTCCTCAGCCCACTTTTCTTTTGCTTTCTCTAACTTTTTCTTCAATCCATCCAAGACGACTTTGTTTGATGCATTTGCCTGGCCATGTCACGATCCAAACCCGCCCCTATGGGTTTAACACCGTAACCGGCCAGTAATCCATGATTACCAAAGGCTTGCTTAACAGTAATGACAGTAATACAGAGTAAGGGGCTGGCGGAAGCCAAAATAGTAAATAAAAGATGTCCAATGAGCTGTGACAGCCTGTATGCAAAAAAGACTTTTCTGAACATATTCACATTCATAAGCAAAACATATATACATCATATGTACAAACATTCAGGTTAGGGACCAAGTCCTTTCTTCAAACTATACAGTACAAGTCTAAAACAGTATTACAGAACAGAAGCAAAAGGGTGAACTGAGACACCCCAAAAAGCCCTGGCTTGGACTGACATGGAATCGCGAAGTGAGGCACGATGGTTGGCTTGACAAAAAGGGAGCTAACCCAACGCTCTTAACTCTGATCCGGTGCCTGGACACCTACATATAAATATAAATAGTAAGCTAAAGCCTAGTGAATAACAGTTGTGTAAAGAGGTTAAGAATGAATGTCCTTTCAGTAAATAAACAGTCATATTAGTCGCTTAGAAACCATAGCAGTCATATGTGGTACATCCAATAGCAAACAGTACAGTAGGTCTTAACAGATCGAACAGTCAGTTGATGGCCATCATAACAGTAAACAGTAGTGGTTCCAAACATGGGAACCGACAGAGATCTCTGTGACAGTAGCAGTAACAGTACAGTAACAGTAAATTGCTATGGATGCCACGAATACAGTTTACAAATAGGACAAACATTTATTCATTAAACAATAATGTTTCAGTAAGCAAAACAGTTGATCATTCAGAAAATATTTATAATTGAACATATCTTTACAACGTTGTTACTCACAGAGCACTGGGCTATAAGCAGCTAATGAGCGTCCTTGGATGCCAACCCTACACAGTTACAAAACGAACACACACTAAGTTACACACTTGGGAATCAACAACTTAGTCCCTATCTTGACTCGGTGTGGTTCTATATCAATATCCTCATTAAGATGCCTTAAACTAGGCCTAGGAATGCCTAGGATGGAATGAGGATGCAACGATGCACTTTAAAACACTTTTTAAAATTTTTCAGAAAACAAGGGTCTCGCTCGAGCGTGGCTTTCTACGCTCGAGCGAGCTTTCCAAAACAGAGGGGTTGCTCGAGCGTGGACTTCCTCACTCGAGCGGTCTGTAAAAATGCTAAAAGTACTGGATGTTGAAAATCTCTGCTCTACGCTCGCTCGAGCGTGAGACACATCCTTCACTCGAGCGTAGGTCTCGTCACTTGAGCGTGCGTCTGCGTGCACTAAAAACTTGAGAGCTTGCAATCTACGCTCGAGCGAGCATTCCTTCACTCGAGCGGAGCTCTGAACAAAAGACGGTCGCTCGAGCGTGGAATCCTTAGCTCGAGCGTGGAAGCCAAAATCTGGGATTTCCAGATTTGCCTCCCAAGCTCAAACCAAGCATTCAACACATCAAAACTCAACCTTTTGGGCCCATTTTCTGGAAAACACTTGAAAACTCACACTACAACATGTTTTGAAGATCAATTTTGTAAAATCAAGCCCAAAGGTAAGTTAATTGAACACAATTTCAAAGAAACTCTCATGAACTATGTAAAAACATAACATGCAAGAACTCTTATGAATTAAGTGCTCTAAAACTTGGCCAAATGCAATATTAAGCTTAAGACCATGGTGAATTCATGGACTACATTCAAAATATACACATGCATGGAAGAACTTCATGCAAAACAACCTCAAAATGCAAGAATATGAACATGCATGCATGAATTAGCTCACAATTCAACACTTTAATTTAATTCTTGACCTTAAGCTCCTATTCCTCCATGAATCATGCAAGAAATGACTGGAATTCATAAACAAGAAGGTAAATATCCTACCTTAGGTCTTCAATTTTAGGTATAGAAGCTCAATTATGTAATCTCTCTTCAATTTCTTCTAGTTCCCAAGCTAAATTTGATGAACTCAATTTTTCTCCTAACTCTCTAGCTCTCTCTCACGTTTTTGGCCCAGGAAGTGGCTGAAGTAAAGATGCATCAATTGGTATGAACTACACTCCTAAAATGCTTCTAAAGTGGTCCACTAAGTGGCAAAAATGCAATTAATTCAAGTTGATGTATTTTAACTTTATTTAATCTAATTTAATCATACCAAATCAATTTCAAATTAAATCTACCATAAAATCACATAAAGTATAATTAGCATAAAATACCAAACAATTTCTGAATCGGCTGCCGATAAGGCCTTCAATTCGCAATTCGAAACTAAAAACATGAACAGATCAATTTATGACAAACATATAGAAAATGCAATCAAGAAACATACTCATGTGTTCAGTTTAGAATTTCAGTCTGTTCAATTACTTATCATGCTTAATCATCGATTAGCACTAATCAGAGGTGAGGGTTATCATAGGCCATTTGCTTAGGGGTATGCCGGTGTAGAGTTGTAGAATTCTATCTTGTATTCCTCATAAAAGCCTCTGAAGATTTTTCCATCGAACTGAGTGCCGTTGTCAGATATTAAAGCCTTGGGTATGCCAAACCGAGTGATGATATTCTGCCAGACGAACTTCTTTACATCCTTCTCCTTTATTGAAGCGAGTGCTTCTGCTTCTACCCACTTTGTGAAATAGTCTGTTGCTGCAAGAAAGAACTTCTTGTTGTCGGGTGCCGTTGGAAGTGGTCCTACTATTCCAAGCCCCACATTGCGAAGGGCCACGGGCTAGTTAATGGCAGAAGTTCTCTAGCGGGCTGATGTATTTGGTGTGCGAACTTCTGACATTTCTCGCACTTCTTCACATACTTCTCTGAATCTGCTTGCATGTAAAGCCACCAATATCTCTATGAAATTGCTCTGTAGGCCAATGATCTTCCTCCTTGGTGGCTTCTGCATACGCCTTCGTGTATCTCAAACAAGAATGCCTCGACCTTGCTAGGATGGACACATTTCAGGTAGGGTCCTGTGAAGGATTTCTTGTACAAGGCCATTGATGGAGAGAGCCAAAATCGCTGTAACTTTGCTCTTATTTTGTTGGCCTTTTTTTTCTCTTTGGGTAAAATGCCGTCCTTTAAGAACACTATAATGGGATCCATCCATGAAGGGCCTACTTCAGCACAACATATCTCTACTACTTCGGGATCTTCAATGCTTGGTCTTGGTAGGAAGTCGATCAGTAGTGGATGCGGGATGGATGCATCTGCCATCGAGGCAAAGCCTGCTAATTCGTTTGCTCTGCTGTTTTCCTATCTGCCAATCTGCTCTATTCGCACTACTTCAAATTTCATGATTTCTTTTCTGACTAATACTTGGTACTTAGCCATCCTTTCATCCTTTGCCTCGTAGTCGCTTGAAATTTGGTTTACCACCAGCTGTGAGTCACTGTAAACCATTAGCTCGGTGGCCTTCATGTAGAGTGCTGATTTTAGGCATGCTAAGAGCGCTTCATACTCCGCTTCATTGTTTGATGCTGGGAAGCCTAGGTTGATTGCTTGTTCTATTACTAGGCCATCTGGTGAGATGAGGACTATGCCAAGTCCTGCACCATGCCTGTTGGATGCTCTATCCACAAAGAGCTTTCACATCTCTCTTATGAATAGCTTCCAGCAAGTTGAGGGGTCGGATGATGTTTTTGGGTCGTGAGTGTTGCTGATGTTTTCTTCTAAGTCCACACCTACTGTTTGCCCCACACTATCTGATTGTACAAAGTTTTTACTTGCTGATGAGTCTTTGCCTGGTGCAGCATGGTTCGCTTCTTCCTGCTCGTCATTACTCTGATCTGTTTTGGGATGTGGCTGGGCATCCTGATTCAAGGGTTGCGCGCTTCCTGCGGCGCTTTCCATCCCCATTTCGGTTGCACCAGTCAAGTCAACTGAATAGATGTGATGGCTTCCTGGGGTGAATTCTGCCACAAAGTTTGCCAATGCTTGGGCTTTTATTGCGGTTCTGGGTTGAAACTTGATATTATGCTGTCCCAGTTCCACCGCCCACTTCAAGATTCGCCTAGAAAAGTTCGCCCTCTCAAACAAAGCTTTTAATGGAAAAGCTGTGAAGACGATTATGGTGTGGGCGTGAAAGTAATGCGACAACTTCCTTATGAACCGGTTGAGTGCAGCTGCTAGGCCAGTGAGATGCTGCACCTCTTTGATTGTGTTGGGTCTCTCCAGATCCTGGATTGCTTTGATTTGAGAGGGGTTTGCCTCTATACCCCGGTTGGTGACCAGGAAACCAAGGAATTTTCGTGATCCTACGCCAAACGCACACTTGGATGCATTAAGGCGCAACTTGTTCTTCTTCAGGATCTGGAACATTTCATCTAGGTCCCTAAGATGGTCTTTCTCATCCTTTCTCTTGACCACCATGTCGTCGATGTAAGCCTCTATTGTTCTGCCTAACAATGGTTCAAACATCTTGGTGACCATTCGTTGGAATGTTGCCCCTGCGTTCCTTAGGCCAAAGGGCATGACCTTGTAACAATACAGCCCTCTAGGAGTTGTAAAAGATGTGACCTCCTGGTCTGGCTCATACATAGCGATCTGATGGTAACCTCTATATGCATCAAGAAAGCTAAGCTGGTTGTGTCCTACTGTCAGATCTACCAATTGGTCTATCCGTGGGAGGGGAAAGCTGTCCTTTGGGCATGCCTTGTTGACTGTTTTGTAATTCACGCAGACACGCCATTTTTTATTCTTTTTTGGCACTACTACGGTATTGGAGATCCACCTGGGGTAGTGCACTTCTTTGATGGCTCCTGCCTCTAGAAGGTTTCCCACTTCTTCCGCCGCTATCTCGGTGTGGTGGAGTGCTGATCTGCGAGTGCGCTGTATAACTGGTCTGGCAGTTGGGGTGGGCATTTAATTGGTGATAGATGAAGTTTGGATCAATGCCAGGCATGTCAAACGGTGTCCAGGCAAGCACTTCAATGTTAGAGATTAAGAATTCCATGACCTCTATTCTCTCCGTGCTGGACAAAGACGAGCCAAGCAAAAAGAATTTTTTTGGGTCTTTTTCATCTATTCTTACCTGTACCAAGTCTTCCACTGCCTTTTGTTCAGCTGCCTTGCCAACATCCACAAACAGTTCATTGCTCTCAGGTTCTTCCACCATCTGTACATATCCCTTGGCAACGCGGCTGCCATTTACTGTGACGAAGCATTGTTTGGACATAATTTGGTCTCCAAAGACTTCTTCAATTACTCCGGCTTTGTTGGGGAACCGTAATACTTGGTGGTAGGTTGACGCTACCAATCGCATGGCATGCAGCCATGTCCTTCCCAAGATTATGTTGTAAGTGGAGGAGACTTTTAATACCCAGAATTTCACTTGTTTCGTCATGCTTCCTGCTCTGACTGGGAGGATTATCTTGCCAACCGGCCACTTTGGCATTGAGTTGAATCCGATCAGGGGAGATACAGCAGGTGCCAAGTCTTTATCCTCCAATTTCAATTGTTTGAAGGTTTCATAATACATTATCTCACATGAGCTTCCTTGGTCAATCAAAATCCGTTTGATGTCAAAATTCTTGACGCGGAGAGTGACAACCAGTGCATCATTGTGAGGGCAATATATCCTTGCCAAGTCTCTGTTTGAAAAAGATATGACATTCGTGGCCTCTGTTCTCCCTTTTTTGATGGCAGGTTGTGCACTTAATACCTCCTTTAAGTGCTTAGCCTTCTTGATCATTCCCCTGAGCTCACATACTCGCTCAGGTTCGAATACCCCATGTATTACGTTAATCACGCCTTGAGGTAGGGCGTCGATCGGCATTCCGTTTGGGTTATCGTGGTTCTGGGGGGTTGGCTGTGTCCCTCCTTCTATGTACTGGTCCAGGTGCCTAGCTGCCGCAAACTCCTCCAAGTGCTGTCTCAACGGCGTGCAATTTTCAGTGCGGTGCCCTTTTTCATCATGGAAGGTGCACGGGGACCATTCGTCATAGTCCTTCTGTGCTTCTCCCAACTTAGCTGGTCATCTGACGAAAGGTTCATCGCGTATCTCACTGAGAATCTGGTAGATTGATTTTTTGAACACCGTGGTAATGGCAGTGCGAACTCTTAGCCACCTTTTGTTTGGATCCTCTTTGTTGGCCCGTCTGCCTTGCCCATTCCTGCTTGGTCGTTCTACCGTGTTGACTTTTGCCGAAGTCTTCTTATCTGGTATTGCTGTTGTGCCAGATTTTGCCTTAGCACGGGCGCCATCCTCTTCCACACGAATATGTTGGTGCACTCTCTCCATTAAGGCCTCCATTGTAAGGGGAGGCATCATGGTGATTGAATCCCTCAATTTGTTACCGACTAGCAAGCCCCGTTTGTATTGTGCAATGGCGAGGTTCGTAGGGCAATCCCCAATCTGGTTGAAGGTTTTCCAGTAGCGACTGTTATAGGACCTAAGCGTCTCCTTTTCGCCCATGTCAATGGAGAGCAACTGGTCGATCTCCACTGGTGTTTTGGTGTTCGTCTTGAATCTAGTCACGAATGCCTCTGCCAACTGCGCCCATGAGGCGATGCTACCTTCTGGTAGCCTTTTGAACCAGGTTAAACCTAGGTCACCCAGGCTGGATGGGAACAGGATACACATTAAGGCCTCGTTTTGCTGGTATACTGCCATAACCTGGCGAAAGTGGCTTAGGTGCATGTAGGGATCTGTCTTCCCTTCATAAGTAGTGAATTTGGGCTGGAGAAAGCCCGAAGGTAGTGGTGCGTTCTCAATTGCCGGAATGAACGGCGAGGTCTGCAACCTTGCTAATGCTTTGTCTGTTGGTTCGTAAGCAAGGCGCGGTATTGGCATTCCTACCTCGACGCTCCCATGCGTTCAAGGAGCCAACTGCTGAAGGGCTAAAACTTTGCGTGGGTCACGCGCCTTGTTATCTTCCTTCCATCGTGCCCTTTCTTCTAGCACAGCTAGCAAATCGGATGATCTAGGCAACTCCGTCTGCCTGGATGACGTCTGGTGCGTGCGTGAGGGCCGATAGGTGCTTCCCTCAGTGTATGACCTCTCAGTTCTCGTTCTCTCAGACCTGGAGTAACGAGTCCTGGGAGTTCTTGACTGAGTGTCGCCTGTTCTCAGGCTCCTACTCTCTACTTGTGATGGTGTGGTATGCCTACCACGATCTTCTGAGTGGCGAGGCGGCGTGTTGCTTTTGCGTCCCTCTCCTGTCGCCACCCATTTTCCTTTGATCTGGCGCTTCATAGACTCCATGTCTGCCGCCATCTTCCTTATTAACTCG
This sequence comes from Camellia sinensis, assembly GCF_055761805.1. Lineage (NCBI taxonomy): Eukaryota > Viridiplantae > Streptophyta > Magnoliopsida > Ericales > Theaceae > Camellia > Camellia sinensis. Next base: position 73,531,215 of record NC_138966.1, on the reverse strand, counting down.
TCTTGTTCCTTTATGCGATATTCCAGAACTTAAGGATAGATCCTCCGCCTTGGTCTTTCAGGACTTTGAGAGCGACGGGGGCTGTTAGCCAGCCTCCCCCTTGCATCCCTCCGGGAGTTCTGTCGCTGGGGCTCTAAATCCGCTATGGGAGGGATAGAAGGCAAACCTTCACGCCTCCCACCCCCCTGAGGGGTTTGTCCGTCGATAGCGAACTGCGGCAAATCTTCATTGTGCGCCATTACTTCCAACTAGGGAGGAAAAACTTGATCAAGAGGTTTTATTTTTTTTGGTCTTCCCATAGATGGCACCAATTGTACGAGCAAGAAATAATCTTCTCGTATAATCCTGTCGATCAAGTTTGCGCTCCTCCAAACGTCGTCACTTTACCCCTTGAAAACACAAACGTGAGCTAGCCGGCGTGTGTGTGCCGGATACCTCTCCGATGCCTAAGTCAGCAAAATAGACAAATAGACAAAAAGCTCTGTGTATTCGGGAATCAAAGTTATGTTACCTCTCCATAGGTGATGTTGTGAGCTTTTATAGGTTTCGTGTGGCATAATCCTAGTAGGACTCCTATTCCTCCATGTAGAGTCCTCCTAGGAATCACACTTCTGAAAGATAATGCTTATCCTTCAACACCCCCCTCACTGCTTAAACCAAGTGAGATGGTTTTACCTCGGTAATGTGACAAAACGACCGAGCAAACATGGCCATGCTAAAGTGGTAGAAATGATCGAGCTCCATCTAGCTCGGTTCTTCGCTTTATTGCTTGTACCCCGGTTTAGCATGCTCCAACTGGGTTAACAACTTAAGACCGAGCTAACAATGCAGAATGATGTAGTCATCTCGTTGCGACTACATGTGAAGTTTAGCTCGGTTCGGACCTTAACTAGGCCCAACCAGTTAACCTTCAGACCGAACTATACCATTTCTTATCTCGGCCCATCGTGGGCCCAATTTACAAAGAAGTTAGCTCGGTCCAATTTACTCATAAATTACCCTTTCAATATATATAAAAGGAACTTTGTATGCTCATCTCCATAAACATCCCCAAAATTTGATATAGGGAAGATTGAGAAAAAAAACTTCGTATGCTCATCTTCTTCTTCTGTTCTCTCTCTCTCTCTCTCTATAATGTTTCCCAATCAAAGATATATATATATATATAGGGAACTTTGTATGCTCATTTTCATTGACATCCCCAAAATTATATATAGGGAAGAATTTTAAGCATTTTTGTAGTAGTGAAATAATATAAAAACAATAGAACACAGACTTCAATACTGCAAAGTTTTAGTAACACTAGGCAATGTTGTCTTAATTAGGCCTTGGACTCGACGTGTATAGCCAACTCACTTGAGCCAGACGGTGTGGAGTCATTACGAGATGAAGAGAGGGAAACAGAGGGATTTGTTTGCCCCATTTTTGCACGCCACTCATCAATACTTGCAAATTGATCAGCATTATGCAGACAGAATGTCACGACCCAAACCCGTTACTCGGAGGTTTGGCGTCGCAACAAGATAATTACGGAAGTCCTAGCAAATTAATAGAGCAGCGGAGTAAGATAAAAGGGTAGCCAAAACTTTATTTAATAATAACAAAACATATACATTGGAGCTTTTATTTAATTACATTGCCCAAGCTTAGACTATAACTATAAAGTGCCTTGTGCCTACCCCACGCGACGATCTTGACACCTCATCTGAAAATAGTTAACAACTATAAGCATATGGCAGAGTGAGAAATATTATACTAAGAGCATAAGGGCATAAAAGTCACCATGGATAATTATTAAGTTAAACAGAGCTTGATATTAAAATACAAAGTATATAATACAGAAATCATTTTGAATAATAGACATAAAATATAGAAATCATATAACCAAAATAATCATAACCATGGTACTGAACAGAACAGATATATGGACTCAAGAGGTGGTTCGTACAAACTCTAGAGGTGGCTCCCACAATAGTATAGCACTTAGCTTTGCACAACACTTTGCTCCACACCAGAAATTAGAATGTTAGTGGATCCATGACAAACAGAGGCTCACAAAGTGACTAATCAGAGGGCCAATGATTATTTAAGTCACCAAGGCATGGGACCTCTATTTATAACATAATTACTCAAAACACATTTTAATAAACAGTTCTATTTATGAGTTTCCTTTTTAAGCAAATAGGGTTCATTCAACAAATAACATACTTTAAAAACTAACATAATTTACAAAACATAATTTATATAAAACAAGTGAGGATAACTCAAAATATAATAAAACTCATCTTAAATTTGATCCATAGTTTTACTCCCGACTCACCCTCTTCCAAGGCCCTCAACCGTTATATTTTCTCTGCCTTTTCATGTTCTCCTTTCCTTCCTCTAACCTCACCTATTTATAGGTGATTTGGGTGCCTAAACCACGTGTTTCCTTTCCATGAATTGTAACTCATTTCTTTTCTCTTTCCTTTTCTGATTATTATTATTATTATTATTATTATTATTATTATTATTGTTGTTGTTGTTGTTATTATAATATAATAAAATATAATATATATATATATATATTGTTTGCTTGAGTCAAAGTGATCAAATAACATTATATTATTATTTTGTAAAATATAATAATTCTTTATTTAATGTATATTTTATTTCCCGCCATTATAAAATTAAATATTTTTTTGGGGTGTTACACAGAATAGTTCATGCTGTTCAAAAATTTTTAGAATCTCTTCAGTTTCGCCGAGAAGTTGAGCTGCGAGCCGGACACTCTTCTCCTTCTTTTCAATGGCACTAGAAAAGCACTTCATCGTTATAACACTAGGTAAGTTGGTAAGGCAAGTGCCCAGTATACTTGTAATTACATAACACCAAGTAGGCATGTTGATAACACAAGTACCAAGTTAAGTCGTGATAAGCGTCTGACGAAGCGTAGGTCATGAGTTGAAATCACATATAAACTACTTGATTCTATTGAGGCCACCGTCAAAGTTTATGCCCAGTAATTGCCAAGTATGCATGGGTTGGGTGACTATAAAAATATAAGGAAAAGCCTCAAATACCCTTGTTAAAAAAAAGAGAAGAAAAAGAAGAAGCATATCTGCAATTATGTCAAATAATTTCATGAACAGTTTGTCATGATTTATCCGGTGATTGTTACCTTCATCATCCAACAATAAAGATTTCCAAATTCTGTACATGGAATTAGTTTCTATAACATTAATTGGCCAATTGGTAGGTGTAGACACCCCATTTTTTACCACCCTTAAGACTTGGGCACTTTATTTTGAACACCCGATGATGAAAGTTATATTGTGCAATCTTTTGAATTCTCAGCAAAGAAATTGGATTCAAGCTCTAATCCCAAACCTTACACCCCATTTTAACCAAACTATTTTAGACCTTAAAACCCTCTTTTTCAAAATGTTCCTACGATGTTCTGTGGCTCGCATTTCGTTCAAAATATTGCACTTTTTGGTAAACCGAGCAAGGACAAAGTGTAAATAAATGAAATGGAGGTGAACTCTTTGAAAACATCTTATTTATAGGTTTGGAGTTGAAGAAAATAGGAGGGGAGGGAAGAAAACTAGTTGGGGAAGGAGTTGGGGAAGGAGTTAGACATCAATCCGTTTGGATAGAAATGAGCAGTCTTCACTAAAATAAGCATATCTCTTTGCACACTTATAATTTAGATGTAAGACTACCTCCATTGGAAAGCAGACTTCTGAGGCTTCAATTTAGACTCAAGAATCACCTAAAACCGAGTCCGAATGAAGGAGATATGCTTGTTTGAAGTCAGGTCTGAATGCAGATTTTTAGACCCAGCCGGATCCATTTAGAACCGGCCGTGCCTCATTGAGGTTGGGCTGGGCCTCAATGAAAACTTTTCCTGGGTTTCTTTTTAGGCCCGGCCATGGGTTTTGGGGCCCAGTCTGGTCTCAATGGCACCAGACAGACAGTTGGTGGGATTGAACAAATATCTTTGTTTGAAGATATTTTCAACCATTCTTGCTCAAATTCTATAAATAGAGCCTTTTCTTTTAGAATTCAAGGTTAATAAATTTTCTAAAAGCTTTGAAGAGCTAAAAAGGTCTCTTTCCATCTTCCTTCCTCCTTTGACTCTCAAACCTCTTTAGCTATACATACACAATACATACATCATTACAGCTTGTTCTTGAAGCTTTTTGCTAGAGTTTCAAACCATATTTCATAAACTTGAGGGTGTTTGAAAACAAGTTTGATCAACAACCAAAGCTTGCTCTCTTCAAGAGGTATAAGCTTTTCACATTTTTCCTTGCTTTTATTTCAATCTTTTTTTTATTATTATTATTATCTTTTTCTTGTGTTTTCCTACTGTTTTAGACCTATTTCAAGTGTTGGAACTTGGGTTGAAGGGCTACCAAAGGTAGAGAGGCTTAACACCCTTTCTTGCACCTTATCCCATAGCTCATACCCTTTGTTTTTGCACTTTTTTCTTTGGTTTTCATACTGATTTTCAGAGCTTAAAAAGGCTGGAAAACATGGTTTAGATGTCCCAAAAGTGGAGGGGTTAGCCACCTCTCCTTGATGTTGCTTACTAGTGTAGACACCCCATTTTTGACGGCCTTTACGACTTGGACGTCATCGCTGGCACACCCAGTGTTGAGTGCATATGCTTGTCAAGTGCCCGAAGTCCTTGGCAGAATGCCACAGCTTTGAGCCTTTCAAACCTTGCATCCCTGTTGCCTTGTTTTTGGACCAAAATTTGTGATCTTCAAGCCTGCAGCCTCTGGTGGCCTGCTGGCCACCTCTATGGTCTGCCGGCCATTTCTCTTGGTTGCCGGCCACCAATGATGGCTAGCCATCCATTAATGTGTTTTGCAAATATTTTGTGCCAGCTGTTTGCACAGATGCTTGCATCTGCCCCCACGTGTATGGCTAGATGTTTGTGAGGGAAGTTCATGTTTCTATATATAGAGAGCCTCCTCTCTTGCTTTGGGGTTAGAAAAATTTTGGAGCAAAATTTTTCCTCCCTCTTTACAATTCTCTCTCTCTTGAAAATTTCTTAACCCTTGCTTAAATATCCTTTACCTTTGCCTATGCACTCTTAACCAAACCTCTCCATCTTTGAGCCTTGTTTGAGCACTTAAGGGTGTGTTTGTCTTGGTTTATTGCTTGAAACTGGTTCTCCTCTTCAAGAGGTATAGAGCTTTGCCTCTTTACTTACTTTATTCACTCTTTTTCTTGTTATTTTCCAACTATTTTTGGGTTGTAAAAACTCTATATTTTTGGGCTGAAACTTGGATTTTAAGGCCAATAAAGGTTGAGGGGTGGTTCACCATTCTCTATACCTTGCTCTCAAGGCCTTTACCCTTGTGTTTCCTACCTTTGCACTATCTTTTTTTGAGCTTTCAAATATTGATTTCCAGAGTTATTTCAGTGGCTAAAATCATGTTTTGAAATCCAAAATTGGGGGGAAGGGATAGCCTCCCCTCCTTATATTTTGTTTACTAGCCTAGCATGCTTCATGTTTTAGCTTATTAATCTAGCTATTTTTGTCTTAATTCTAGCATGTTTTAAGGTTGTTTTTAGACTGTTTTAGGATTATTTGTAAGTGTTTGTTGCATTTGAGCTTTGTTTTGCATGCTTATAGTGTAATTGTCCGCATGAGTTTGGTGTTTTGGGCCTTAGATACCATCTTATTTGAGTTGATTGCATTTATTTATGACTTTCCATACTTGTGATCACTCTTAATCACCTCTGCAATCTCCCTTCTTTCTTGGCTTTTGTTTTTCTTTGAAAGTGGTTTCAAACTACTTGTTTGTTTAAGCATGAGATTAAAGTGTTATGCTTAATGGTTTAATCCCTTTGGGGGTTCATTACCAACGGTATGATGTCTCTTTCATGCCCAAAGCAACTTTTGGTTTGAGCCCTCTTTCTTTTAGGGGACTTAAATTCACTTTTTAGACTCAATTGATTAAAGAATGGATGGTAATCTAAAATGAAAGTAATAAAATTAAGGCTAAAAAAAGGTGCAAGATAATAACTTGCTTGGGTTCAATCAGACGTTAATTGAACTCTCGAGTCTTGAGTCGTTTCATACTCATTAGTGATGAAAACGGTTCAAGATTCATTGTAAACTACTTCCCTTGATCTTTCATGATATGGAAGTGGTTTTGAGAGTCTTATTTTGTTGCATTTATTGAGCTTGCACACTTTGGTTCATAGGCCATCATGCAATGAAATTGCTTTTATTGATGGTTTGTGAACCAAGCTTACTACTCCTTTGATCTATTCATGATAAGGAGGGGTAAATTATGCAAACAAGTCTTTGAGAATACACTGTCTCTGCTCTATTTGCTCTCTGTTGCAGCAAGGAAGTTTTGTCATCAGTGGCCGGCAGGCCATCTTTGGTGGCCGACAGGCCCTATGCCGGCCACCAGTGCAAAATTCAGCAATGTTCTTTTAAAGTAGAATAGAGTTGGTCTGGAGTTAGAAATCAATGCAAGTGATCTACTATGCAACAAAGGCATTCAGCAGCAGAAACATTGACTTTTCATGAGAAAACTGCATTCATGCATGAGTCCTTCATTGATCCTCGGGATCCGTGTTGTAACAATATTAGTGTTGTGCTTGAAGTAGTGGCTTTGTAAATTAATTAGTTAGAATAGCTAATTCGTTACGTGTTATAATTCTTTTAATTAGCTAGCTTAGTTAATTAATTCGGTTTGTAATAATTAGTTAAGTAGTTTAGCTATTTATCTATTTCAGTTTGTAATAGTTAATTAATTAGCTTAGTTTTAATTAGTTAGATTGTTAGTTCATTCGGACTCTTCTTCGTGAGAGCGTAATGTTGTAATAAGGCGTATGTCTTTCAACCCCACCTCTTTCTCCTGTTTATTTACTAGCTTATGATGGTTAGATTAAAGCATCATATTTTGTTTAGCATTCTTCATGTTTGCATCCACTTGTATTGCATGCACCGATGCTCAGTTCATCATTCAAACTCGCATTGTTAATTGAAAAAACATTCTTTGAATACGTGCTTAGACTGCATGAGATCAAATTGCTTCATATGCCATATTAGTAGCTGAGCCTATTAATTGCATCTCGCATGTGTTGCATTAGTTATATTGCATGGTTAGGGTCATGCATTGTTCTAACTTTGTCATCTTTTGGCTTGGAGTACTAGGTGAACCTTTACTCGCTTTAGCATAATTGCATGAGTGTCGATATTTCCATGTCTAGTATGCTTTCCATGAGGCTAAATGCTTAAATAATAAATTGCTTGAATGCCTGTGGATGAAGGCTATTTGCTTGAATTGGAATAATTTGAGTAAATGTTCATATGCGATCACTTTTTCAAGTGGTACATATTCGAAACAACTTTCAAAACAAACACGATTCTAATTTTTGCAAATTAGTCTATACTTGGGTGCACGTCAGATAGTAATGTTAGTCTAATAACCGGAATAAGAGAATATAATGTAGATAAGATTCATATCATGATTAGTAGAGGCCAATCTTTGATCAGGCGAATAGGGGTGCTCAATTCATGACCTTCCCCTCTCGTACTTAAGTTCCCGAGCCGAGACAATCTTGGTGATGACGGACACGTGGCCTTTAGCACGAGTCATGGATTTCCTAAATTTTCCAAAAATATTTAGGTGGCGACTCTATATCTAGTAAAGCAGTCCATTTTTGGCAATTGATTCAAAATTGATTTTCCAAAAGATTTGCCGAATTAGGACTCTTTGGTGTTTTCTATTTCACATTGCACTTGTGAGATCAGATTCAGAACCACAGGAGTCTGATACTGTAGGGCTTCTTCGTCTTCCGAAAATGAGGTGCGCAAAAGTCGAGCTACAACTAGCTTTATATCTCTTGTTTTTGTCTATCTTTTTGTGCTCTTTAAATACACTTTTAGCCACTATTTTGGGGCTGAAATATGTGATTAAAAGTTGCAAAAAGTGGAGGGGTTAGCCACCCCTTCTTAGGCTTTGTTCCATAGCTTTTTCTCTACTTTTTTTTACTTACTTTCTCTTGCTTTTACCACTATTTTTTTGGCTTACAAACTGATTTTCAAATTTGAAGAAAGGCTAAAAAACATGGTTTGAGGTCTCTAAAATGGAGAGGTTAGCTATATCTCCTTGCTTTTGCTCACTAGCCTTGCAGTGCCTTGTTCTTTCCTACCTTTTTATGCTCTTTAACATGATTTTTAGTCACTATTTTCAGCATATTAGGGGCTATTTTAGGGCTGTCATAATTGATTTAGTTAGTGTATGCTTTGAATATCTGGCTTGTTGTGTTGTAAGTCTTCATATCTAGCTTGTTGTGTTCTGTTACACATGCTTTGATAACTTTTCGTTGTTTAATTTTCATGTTGAAGAGTTTCATTCTAAGAATTAATCGCGCAATCATTTCTGCAACCTCCCTCTCTTTTTCTTTTGTTTTGTTTTGAGAGTTACTTCAACCGATTGATTGTTATTCAAGGCATGAGAAAGAGACCTATGCTCAATGGCTTAATCTCTACGGAGGTTCATCGTCAATGTGTAGTCTATCTATCATGCTATGGATCACTTCTTGTTTGACATTTCTTCTCATTTAGTGGACTTAAATATCACTTTGGACAAAATGATTACGTAATGGAAATGTAAGACAAAAGGGATTAATAAAATTGGCTTAAAATCAATGAAACTAACCTAAAGAAAATGTTTAGAATTGGTTGGATTCGGCCGTACGTTATACTGAGTCCATCGCTTTGAGAATTGTCACTTATCAATCTATGATATTTTGACGAAACTTGAAGCGCGTCTATCTCCCTCTTTAAGCCTCCATGATGAGAGGGAGAGGTGGTGGTCTTCATTGCATTTATTGATTTTTTTCCAATTGTGCTCGAAATCATCAAGCCATCAACATGTGCTTATTGATGATTTTGGAACCGAATCTGCTTTTCTCTTGAAGTTCTACATGAGAGAGAAAAGCAAAGGGGACAAACAGGGCTTAAGCTACTCTGTCTGCGTTGTTTTCACCTCGGAGCACAAAAACAAGTTTTGCATGAAATTAGGGCACGACCGGCTTTGTTTGGGCCCAGCCAGGCCTCATTGAGGGCCGGCAGGGCCCCAATGTTTGGTAAATAGTGCATTTTTGGCAGAAACAAATAGCAGTGGCTAAAGGTGAAACAGGGCAGACTCTCAAGAAGGCAGAAAAAGCTGTTCACGTGCATGCCATCTTTGTGCATCCTTGTTTGGATCATTGTTGTAAATTAATGCTCTTATTATAGTTGAAATTAAATATAATTAGCATTGTTGTAATTATTATACTTGTTTATTTGTGCTTGTTATAACTAGTTAAATTAGATAGCTAGTTTCTTGCTCATTCTTATTCTTGTTGTAATAAATTAGATAGCTAGTTTCTTACTCATTCTTATTCTTGTTGTAATAAGTTAGATAGCTAGTTTATTTCTTGTTCATTAGTCAGATTTGTAATATTTAGTTTAATTCGGACATTTGGACACTTGTTCGGATCCTCCGGCGCAAGGGCAAACTTGTAATAATGTGTATGTCTTCAACCCCCACGTCTTTCTCCCTTTTATTTAATTTCTTATAATGGATAGTGTAGAGCATCATGTTTTAAATTAGCATTTTCCATGTTTGCATCCATGTGTCTTGCATGCATGAAGTTCGATTCATCATTCTAAAAAGCATTGTCGTTTAAATACTTCTTTGAAAACGTGTTTAAAACAGCATGCTATCAAATTAAATCACATGCCATGCTAGTAGCCGGACTTCTAAAATTGCATATTGCATATGTTGCATTAGGCATATTTCATTAGTTAGGATCATGCATTTCTTTTGGCCTGCCTTGGAGTACTAGGTGAGCTTTTATTGTTTTAGCATCTTACATTGAATGTTTGTGTTGCCATATCAAGCATATTTTCCATTAGGCTAATTACTTAGATGATATACCTGTTTGAATGCCGGTGGATGAAGGCTAATTGCCAAAATTGGGCTAATTTGATTAATGTACATGCAAACTCGGTTTTCCAAGTGACGCATATTCAAAACAATTTTCAAACAAACATGAAATCAAAGTGTTCCAATCTTCGCAAATTAGTCTGTACTTGTGTGCATCACATAGTAAAAATAGCTAATAAACCGAAATAAGAGCATATAATGTAAATAAAAATCACATCATGATTAGTAGAGGCCGATCTTTGATTGGGCGAGTGAGGTGCTCAATTCACGACCTTCCCCTCTCGTACCTAAGTTCTCTAGCTGACGGATAAGTGGCCCTTGGCACGAGTCTTGAGTTTTCTAAATTTCCTAAAAAAATATTTAGGTGGCGACTCTATAATTTGGCAAAGCAGTTTATTTTTGACATTTGATTCAAAATTGATTTTCCAAAACAATTGCCGGATTTGGACTCTTTTGTGGTTTTTTCTATTTCACATTGCACTTGTGAAATCAGATTTAGAACCACGGGAGTCCAAATTATAGGGCTAGTCGTATCTGAAAGGAGCACGAAAAGCAAGCTACAATAGGGTTCCTATCGGGGCTTCCATTGATATCTGCATTGCACTTTATAACAATTTTCTGAGCACAATCAGCAAGTTTTTGAAAAGTCTCTTTGTAAGATGTTTCTTTGGAAGCTATTTTGGTGAGATCTTCACCAAGCCACTAGCCATCAAATTCGACTCCTAACCACACTTCATTAGCTGCATCTTTACTGTTTGTGAGATTCCCTTAGGTATCCATGGTTTCGTCTACATGTCTGATGTACGAGAGGCCTATGCTCACACTGCGCACAAGCCTGTCAACCATGTTCTTATTGATTTTGGAAATTGCAATGGTGATGCAAATTAGAGTCACCAATGGCAGAGCCTAGCAATTAGGAGGTTCTTGAGAATCTAATGATGGAACTTTGTTGTTGTGAAAGTCTAATATGCATTCCCAGCCTCCTGTAGATTTCTGTTGAAGAAGCTCGATTGAAGTTCTGGGCTACTGTTTGTTGCCCTTGATGATGAAATGATCCGTTGCTTTACCAATGTTCTTCAAGGTACTTTGAGTAAGTTCCTCATCAACTTCAAGAAGCAAAACATTATAATTGCCAATATCCGACTTCATAGGGCATGTTGAGTTATGTACAGGCTCCTTAAATAACTTATAACAACAGCGGTAACATGACATGAGCAGGCAAATGAAAAAAAGGGGAATGAGAACAGTTAATTTTCTTGTTACCATAATCATAACCTGAACTGTTATACAGAAGTTCAAAACTTGATTTTTGGTGCGTTCGACAAGTTTTCTCAATTTCAGACCACGAATTTGAAGAACTATGGAGCTCTTCCTCCATTCTTCCAACCTCTTAATCCAAGAACTCTCTAGTTTGAGCTCAGTTTTGAAGCCTTTGGTACTTTCCCTGGAGCATTTGAATTTTATGGCAGTGAACCATCTACATACTGGACCAATAATCCCCAAGTCCACTATAGCAGTCTGAATTACAAAAATTAAAGTTGTTGACCTCCATAATCTTATTCCCAGATTGTAACAATATCCTGCACTCGGAACTCCACTTGTGCTAAAATTAGAGCAGTCATAAGACAGATCACCTCTGAAGCACATTAGGTCACAGAACGTGCCATCACAAACTCGGAGCTCCCAGTTTCTGCCATCATCCAATACTTGTTGACATTTTTTTTCAGTTTTTCAACTGCAATTTTCTCTCCAATGCGTTTTCTTAATTTTTTTTTTTGTATTTTACTATACTCCAATTCTAGATATTTTTTAGTGGTAGCAACAATAACCACCGAGAAAGTCGATAATACAAAGAATAGAAACATGAAAAAATTAACGAGAACATGTTGTACTAGTATTTCCTTGGAAATTATAGAAGTGTCTAATTGGGCGCAGATATTCACAATCATGGAAATTATAAGAATACCCAAGGCTGTTATGTTGGTCAAGATATCTTTGTCATTCAGGGGGCGTAAAGATGACATAAAATTACCTATTACAATATACACATCATGACTGTGCTGCTAAGTTTTGCAAGTTGATCGCTTCCTCTGTACATTTTGCTACTCAAATCCAGTGGCATCTTCATTGCTATACTTAACAATGATTTTATTTTATTTTTTTATATATTTTTTATAACAAAATTTTTTTTTTTATTTTTTTTATAATGTTTCCCAATCAAATATATATATATATATATGTATATGTATATGTATATAACACAAATATATATATATATATATATATGGAACATTGTATGCTCATTTTCATTAACATCCCTAAAATTATATATATGACAGATTGAAAAAAAAAACTTTGTATGCTCATCTACATCTCTTTTTTTGTCTCTGTCTCTGTCTCTCTGTCTCTCTCCATTTCTTTCTCTCTCTCTCTCTCTTTCTCTCTCTATATATATATATTGTTTCCCAATCAAAGATATATATATATATATATATAAGGAACTTTGTATGTTCATCACCATTAACATCCCCAAAATTATATATAGGGAAAACTGAAAAAAAAAACTTTGTATGCTCATCTCTCTCTCTCTCACTACTAAAGAAAGGGCCTTTTGAGTCGATTTTTTGAGTCGGCAAATTTTACCGTCGCAAAAGGTAGCTTTTTGAGAGGGCATAGAGTTACCGACTCAAATACCAAACCTTTAGCGTCGGCACCGTTGGTGGTGAAGTGGATTTAGTGCGGTGACCTCGGGTCAAATTGTCCAAATGGTGTGTGTTCGAAACTTGGGAGCCTCAATGAGAAAATTATGAGTTAAATTTTTAAAAACATTTAACCACTTTTTGAGTCGGCAATCTACCGTCTCAAAAAATTAAAACTTTTTGCGTCGGCAACAAAAACTTTTTGCGACCCCACCATTTTCGTCCCTTGAGTTGCCGTCGAAACGCCGTCGCAAAAAGTTTTTGCGTCGGCAAATACGCTATTTGCGACGGCACGCTGCCGACTCAAAACCCTATTTTCTAGTAGTGTCTCTTTATTATGTTTCCCAAACAAAGATATATATATATATACGGGAATTTTTTTTAAGGTCTCTGGTATTAAGATTTTATAGCATAAAAGACACCTAATATTTTCATAATGTCTAAGGTCCCTCAACATTGATCCAGAGAAAATTCGACGCAGAGAATTTCTCTAGGCTTCCAAGAGATTTTCTTTCTAGAGAAATTCTTTCCAGAGATTTTCCCTCCAGAGAAATTAATTTCTCTAGACTTCCCAACCTCTGCACTTCCTAGAGAATTTCTCTGGACCTCCTACAGAATTTCTCTCTTTTGGGAATTTCTCTAGACTTCCCAGAGAATTTCTCTGTATTTTTGACCAATTTTCTCTAGTTTGCTCATATTTTCTCTGTGATTTGATCAAACCAGACTGTAAGCCATTTAGACAACAACAAACCAGAGAAAATTGAATAGCCACCATTTTGACCAATTTTCTCTGGATTGTAAGACATTCGAACAACAGGTGCACCAATGTCGATTGAAGCGATCTTGCTTCTAGAGTACGCATCAAATTTTGTACATAGAAATAGAGCAAATGAGAGTTACCTCGTCAAATAATAGAAATACAGAGAAAATTAAACATCATAGAGAAAATTAAACAAGGTAGAGAAAATTAAACATGCTAGAGAAATTACACATGGCAAAGAAAATTAAACATGTCAAAGAAAATAACATACACGAGAGTGTTAAGCGGCAGTTCTCTCTTATCGTCCAACTTCATTCCTCATCTTCTCAAATTCTCTGGTTTGCTTATAATTTTCTTTGTGTTTTGATCAAATAAGAGAAAATTGTGTTTTGACTCAACTAGAGAAATTTGATCAAAAATGAATCTCAAGATCAATATATACCCAATCATTATCAAACAAGAGAATATCCATTCAAAATCACATTTTTAATTTTTTTTTCCTTTCCAATATCTGAGCAAGTAATCAAATTAATAGAGAAACTGTAGCAAACAAATATAAAAAGGAACCAACACATCTCTGAGTTTTACAGAAAAAATTTACAGTGAACAACTAAAGAAAATTCACACAGTAACTAAATCCAGAGAAAATTTGCATATAATCTGCATAAATCCTAGAGTCTTTGAGTGAACAATCACCACTATCATCATATCCAAACTCTCTCCCTTTTCCAGAAAAAATTCACAATGAACTACCAGAGAAAATTCACATAATGGCCAAAATCCAAAGAAAATTCATATAGTGGCTAAATCTAGAAAAAATTCACACAGTGGCCAAAATCCAGAGAACATTCTCACAATAGCCAAATCCAAAGAAAATTCACACAGTGACTAAATCCAGAGAAAATTCACATATAATCTGCATAAACCCTAGAGTCTTTGAGTGAACAATCACTACTCTCATCATCTCCAAACTCTCTCTCTCTCTCTCTCTCTCTTTATTGTTTTTAATGTTTTCACTCTCTTTCTCTTTCATTTCCTTTTGCTTTATTTTCGTAGGAAAGTGTGCTTCTTTCTTTTTCTACTTATAAGTAAGTAATCTCTTTCTGTTTTCTCACTTATACATAATGCATATATTCACTCAATGTGAGTCTTAATCATCTTTCATGAAAACCTAGAGGATGATATGATCTTCTCTCTCTTGATTCATTGATACGAAACATATTTGGGTTTTTTTGTTTTGATTTGATTTGGTTTGACAAATCAATTAATCTGTTGGAATTTGTGGGTTGTTGAGTGATTTTGATTTTATAGTTTTTTTTTAATTAGATTTTTTTTTTGATGAATGATTGTGGGTTTGATCAGTGTGGTTTGATCGTTCGACTTTTAGTTCTAGCTATGCGTTAGTTTCTAATCTCTCTCTCTCTCTCTCATGTGTTTGTGGTTTTTTCTTTGTGATATATGAGTGTGGAGTTGAGGGACCTTAGACATCATAAAATAATATTGTGGATCTCTTCCATTACAAAAAATGGGAGAAGCACCTTAGACTAATTTTCCCTATATATATATGTATGTATGTATATACATAGTGATGAAATTGAAATTAAATAACACGATTTTTTTTTTATATATAATGTTTCCCAATCAAAGATATATATATATATATATATATGTACGTATATACATACTGAAGAAATTGAAATCAAATAATGCGATTTTTTTTTTCTCATAATATTTCCCAATCAAAGATATATACATATATATACATGTATATATGTATATAACAGAGATATATATAGGGAGCTTTGTATGCACATCTTCATTAACATCTCCAAAATTATGTATAGGGAAGATTGAAAAAAAAAAAAAAAAACTATGCATGCTCATCATCATCTTCTTCTTCTTATTCTCTCTCTCTCTCTCTCTCTCTCTCTCTCTCTCTCTATAATATTTCCCAATCAAAGATATATATATATATATATATAGGGAACTTTGTATGCTCATCTTCATTAACAACCCCAAAATTATATATAGGGAAGATTGAAAAAAAAAAAAAAAAACTTTGTATGTTCATTTTCATCTTCATCTTCATCATCTTCTTCTTCTCTCTCTCTCTCTCTCTCTCTCTCTCTCTCTCTCTCTTCTTTTTTTTTTTTATATTTTTTATATAATGTTTCTCATCAAAGATATATATATATATATGTATGTATGTATGTATATACATAGTGAAGAAACTGAAATCAAATAACACAAATTTTTTTTTTTTATAATGTTTCTCAATCAAAGATATATATATATATATATATGTGTGTGTGTGTGTGTGTGTATGTATACATGTATATTACACAGATATATATGGGGAACTTTGTATGCTCATCTTCATTAACATCTCCAAAATTATATACAAAGAAGATTGAAAAAAAACTTTGTTCTCCCTCTCTCTCTCTTATAACGCTTCCCAATCAAAGATATATATATATATATATATGTAATCCGCAAAATTATATATAGGGAATATTGAAAAAAAAAAACTTTGTAGGGTCATCTTCATCTTCTTCTGCTCTCTCTCTATCTGTTTTTATTTTTATTTTTATAATATTTCCCAATCAAAGATATATATACGTATGTATATGTATATGTATATGTATATAACACACACATATATATATAGGGACCTTTATATGCTCATCTTCATTGGCATCCCCAAAATTATATATAAGGAAGATTGAAAAAAGAAAAGAAAAAAAAAAAAAACTTTGTACGCTCATCTTCTTCTTCTTCTTCTTCTTTTCTCTCTCTCTCTCTATAATGTTTCCCAATCAAAGATATATATATATATATATATATATAACACAGGTATATATATAGGGAAGTTTGTATGCTCATCTTCAATAACATCCCCAAAATTATATATAGGGAAGATTGGGGAAAAAAAAAAACTTTGTATGCTTATCTTCATCTTCTTCTTCTCCTCTCTCTCTCTCGCTCTCTCTTTATAATGTTTCCCAATCAAAGATATATATATATATATATATACAAAGTGAAGAAACTAAAATCAAATAACACGATTTTGAATTTTCAATTCATCAAACACATCATCAAATCATCTGGTTTATTAACATCCCTAAAATTATATTTTACCCCCCCCACACACACAAACACACATATATATAGATGCACAGTGAAGCTTAAAAAAAAATTATATGCTCATGTTTTATCCATATATAAATGTATTTGTGTTATGTTTAAAAAAAAATTGATTTTATTTTTGCATCTGCTGTATGTATATATATATATATATATAGATATATGGATTGCTAATCATTGAACACCACCATTTCTAAACAATAGGCATTTTGAAGTAGAAAGTGAGACCATGCGAACCTTACACTAAGGGTGTGTTTGATTGGACGGACTGGATAAGGGGGATTGGAATCCATCAGACTTGAGTCCTGGGACTGTGAATCCTCCGGACTATTTGGTTGGATTGGATATGTATCCTGTGTCTGTTTTTTCATGGGATTAGATGTATGGAAATGACTATTTTTAGTGAATCCAACGCTTGGTTAGATGGATTGGATAGGATAAATGAACAAAAGACTATTTTACCCTTTTTCAATTGTTTACTAAGTAATAGCAATATTAAACATATCTTTAATATTTTAATTATTTTTAGCTAGATTAAATAAAAATTTATTTTATTTTATTTTTTACACAATTAAATAAATTTATTTTTTTTAAATAAATAAATAAAATATCAATAAAAATTTATATTATTTTTTTAATTAAAATTTTAAATAAATTTTTTTTAAAAATAATAATAATTAAACAATGAAGTTAAATAAAACATCTATTAACATTTAAATAATGAAATTAAATAAAATATAAAAAAAATTTTAAAATAAAACATCAATAAAATATCTATAAAAAATTATTTAAAAATAAATAAATAAAACATCAATAAAAAGTTAAATAAAATTATTTTATTTTTAAATTGAGACATTTAAATTTTATTGAATTTTATTAAATATAATACATAATTAAATAGTAGAGGGTCAAAATGGTCATTTCACCACCTAATCCCAACAGTAAATAATCCACCCAAAATTATTCCACGCCCCCAGGATAATATAATCCCCCATATGGGGATAAGGAGTCCGGCCGGACTCTATATCCGGCGGACTAAAAAAAAAACAAATATCGGATTGGATTTACTGTGCAAATTACAATCCGCACGGTAAATAATCCCCCCGCTTTATCCCCCCAATCAAACACACCAGTGAATCAACAAGTATTATGATTGTGGGTTTTGTTCTCAAGTAATTGATACTAACCTTTATTCTGAAAATGATAGTAGTCATATATATATAGTTTAATGATTAACTGCAAGAGTAGAGAGAGAAGCAATAGAAATAAGGGGAGAGAGAAAATAATGTCATTTTTGATAAATTTAAAAATATAAGAAGGGTATTTTCGTCTTAAAAATTGACTTACTCTCCACAGAGGCGTGTGGCTCTCATAGTCTGTTATCTTGGACTGAAATGTTAACTGTGCATTTTAGTTTACAAATCACATGAGAGTTATGTGGTGATTTCCAAATGTCATGGGATAATCCACAACCGTCCTAAATTACAGGGGTACAGTGAAATTTGTCCTAATAAAAATTAATAGGAACAACCAACTTAGTTTGTGAAAAAAATAAAAAAGATAAAAAATTGTGGCAATTAAACATCAATTAAAACGATTTCTAGCCCATTGTGCGCTTGCAAATATACAGTTGGTAACTAATTGCCGATTTACCTTTAGCAATGCCCTTACGGAAATTATAAACCTATCAATTACGAAAATTACCGAAGTTATACATACACACATCATATTTATACGATAGTATATTTGTGGTTCCCTTTCCATTACCAACAGCTAGCATAAAAATCATTAAAGTGTTAATGAGACAATTACTTAAAAAATCACCCATTAAACTTTGATCAAGTTTGGCATCTTTAAAAAAAATTAAAAAGTCAAAAAGTCACTATCCTATTTAAGTCATATCATCTTATTTAAGTCACATCACATCTCTACCACATTCACATCACTTCAAACCCAACCCATATTTCATAAAAAGTCAAAAAGCACACTTATTTAGAACATCCCAAACAACCTTGATTGAAAATAGTATCTTGGCTTGTTGCATACTCCCTCCGTCTCAAAATATTAGTTCCTTATTTTATTTTTCATTATTTCAAAATATTAGTCCCTTTTCAAAAATTAAGGACTAAAATAATAAGAATTTCCTATTTTGCTATTCTATTAAATTAATTAACAACACAAAAAATTCAATTATGACAATTGATATTTCCCAAAAAATATATTATCAAAGGGTAATTTTGAAAAATTAAATTTTTAAAGTACAATATTTGCACTATCAAACAAAAATTAGGTACCTTTTGGTAGAGTTTTCTAAATATGATTCGAATGTGAAAAATTTGTTTGCTAAATGAGTTTTGAAAAAAGTATTGAATTAAATGAGAAATTTTTGATGTGACATATGATATTTGATATAAAAACTTGCAACTCATAACCAAACACACAACTCAAAATTCTATTCAAAACTCAAAAAATTTTAAAAAATTCTGAATTTTTTTAAATTTAAAATATAAAAAATAACAGGCATCAATTGTTAAAAAAAAATAAAATTTTGCACTGTTCTGGCCAACTGGCCGAACATTCAGGAGGACGACCGGTTAACTCAAATTTTTCTGCCTTAGAAAGAGTTTTCAAAAGTGGATATCGAATTAATTTTTGAAAATTGCAATCAAACACCAAGTGAAAATCAAGTGATAGAAATATATTTCAAAAACTCTTTCAACCAGAACCTTAAATTTTTCAAAGAAACTATTATTTTGAGGTGGAAGGTGTCTGTCATTTTAGTTGGACTTTGACATTTTAAAGTAAAGCTAACCACATGCTCCCAATCCATTAAATCTGAATTCGGCAATCAATCAATTTTTATTATTTAACCATATGCTCACAATTCGGAAGCTGCTCTTAATTCTTACATTTTCAAAGCTGTATCAAAAAATCAACCGGCGGAGCCATCTATTCAACAAGCAAATGTTCTCCCAATTCTTCGAATTAATAACTGTCTCATTCTAAAGTAGGATGATTTTTGAATTTGTACTGACGTATATAAGTCCATAAAGGCCATGAATCACTATGAACAACCCAAGCCTATCACTTAGAGCCCAATACATAACCCAGCTGGTGAGATCCAGAATAGCTGGAATCCAACATGGTATAAAGAGCCAATGACATTCAGACACATGGCAGGTGAAGGACGAGCCACATCAGCAGACAAAGATCTGCAAAGTTATTGCCACTGCACATCACCATTAATGCAGCCCATCGCAGCATTTATTACGACAATACCTCTCCGTCGGAATAGGACCCCCTTATCCCGAACAAGGTAAGTTACAACATAGACTTTTGGCGAGGAGGGCAGGTTCGAAGGGACAGCGAAATGATTATCAAAGGATATAAGCAAACGTTGAAGACAAGAAGAAGGTTAAGCTTTCTATCCTTAATCTCTCCCTCTACACTCTACTTCTCTTCCTAACTTGCTCGTCGGAGGGTTCATTGGGGGACTACCCCGTTCCCCGTTGAACTTGTTTGCAGGTTATCCAGTGGGCTTGATCATTTGGACGTGGGCTTGAGGAGCTTGGACCAGTCCGATCCATTCACTGGAACAAACTATATCATCAGTTGGCGCCGTCTGTGGGAAAGACTTTGCTCCGCGTGCCAGTTGTGCTCATTGTCGCCGGAGATCCTATCCTAACAACCTTTTCCTCCTACCCATCAAAGTGTATCGTCACGACTAGATCCATGGCTTCTCACAATAATGCTGCCAACCATCAGGCCGACCCCCCAATCCAAACAACCCACCGCAGTATTTTATCGAGCTTACCAACAACATTAACCGCATGGCCGAGCAAAACCAGGCCCTGATAAATGCTTTACTCCAAAGAAACCTTTCGATGCCTCCTCCTCCACCTCCAGATATTCCACCCAACCAAGAAAGAGCCCCGAGCCATACTGTTCCGCAACCCTATCCACCCAACTTGGAAGGTTTGCAACCTTCTCCCCCACATATAAATCTACCACCTCCACCCCCACACCCGTCGGTCGTGGCACCAGCCCCTCAAGGGGAAGCCAGCAGCGTCCAGCCCCCATTGACTGACCATGGTGACAACATTCCCCTCTGGGACACTGAACTCCGAGCAATGAAGCTCCAACTCCAAGGGGTCATGCAGAACATTCAGCATAAACCCTCTACCACGGCAAACTCACCATTTGTTGTCTCCATGCGAGACAAACCTCTGCCCGCCAAGTTCAAGATGCCCACCATTGACTCTTTTGACGGTACGACGGACCCAGTCGACCATCTGGAGACCTATCGTACCCTCATGATCCTCCATGCCTTCCCTGATGAGATCATGTGTCGGGCTTTCCCCGTGACACTGAAGGGGTCAGCTCGACCGTGGTTCAGCCAGTTACCAGCAGACTCTGTCTCCACTTTCCAGCACCTCAGCGACTCATTCCTTAGCCATTTCATTGGAGCCCAGCGCCAACGCCGCCCGGCAACCCAACTCCTCAACATTCGTCAGACCGAGGGAGAGTCGTTGCGCAGTTTTGTTACCCGTTTCAACACCGAAGCCCTGCAAGTAGCGGAAAACGATGACAAGGTCATCCTCACAGCTTTCATGGCCGGGCTACGATCGTCCGATTTCCTCTTCTCCCTCTCCCAAAACCCCTCGACCTCTATGGCAGCCCTACTCTCAGAAGCCCAGAAATACATGAATGTTGAAGATTCACTAGCCGCCCGGCAGGATCCAATAGCTAAAAACCCGACCCCCAGAGAAAAGAGAAAAGACTCAGAACCCAGAAACACCTAGTATAATAGCTAAACACCCCACTATACAGACCGACCCCCACGCACTGACCGGTAGGCACCAGCCCGACCGTCCGGTCGGTTCGAGCAGTACACCCCCCTTAATTCTCCCATGGAACAAGTCTGTCATGACCCCAAACCGCCCCTAGTAGTTTAGTGCCGTGATGGCCAGTAATCCGAGATTACCGAAGGCCAACTTTCAAAATTCACACACAACAGAGTATAAATATATATATATGGGGCTCACAGGTGCGGAAGCAATAAATTAAAAATACAAGTGGTCCATAAGAGCAATGCGTAAGTTACATGGAATAGCATACAACTTTACATAATATTACAACTTGGATACAAATACAATAAAGTACAAAATACATTTTACATCTTGATCAAAAGGCTTCTTCAGCCGACATGTGTAAATTACAAGCATTATAAGCCGAGAAGCTTAATTTTCAAGACTGCCGACGTGAACACAAGTTAGGCCGACATAAACAAAAACACAAAACAAGCTCGCGAGTCACACCTAGGCGTCACCGCCTTCCTGCTCATCACCTACATATATGTAGAGAGGGTGAGCTTGGATACTCAGTGAATGGTATAAGAAATAAAGGGGTTTGCATGACTGGTATTCAAGATCTTTATCAAAGCAATACATGATATAGTTGGTACAAGTCAAGGGATGAACCAAGTCCATCTTCCAAATCTGTCAAGTTTCAAAGGATGCTTACTAACATCATTATAATACAAGTGATGACATCTCGGCAAACAAAACCCACTCGGTAAACCGTCAGTGGCAAACAAGACAAGGGAGATATCTCAATTCAATGGTGTCGTTGCATTATAGTCCCCGGACACTAAGGACTTGTGCTACTAATGCTTAGAGTCCCCTAGCACGTACGGACTCCAAACTTTGTGCTACAAATGCTTATAGTCCATTAGCACGTACGGACTTTCAAACTTTGTGCTACAAATGCTTATAGTCCCTTAGCACGTACGGACTTTCAAACTTTGTGCTACCAATGCTTATAATCCCTTAGCATGTACGGACTTTCCAAGAATGTCATCAAAACAAGATATATAAATATTTTCCGATTAGGAATAACCATTCATGCTTACAAATACTTTCCAAAATGAAGCAAAACAAGACTTTATCAAAGCATTATAACATAACTTTATTAAAAATACCACTCACTTAGTTCTTCAAATGTCGGGGTCAAGGCAAGTCCAAACCCTACAAACACATGGCAAAGTCTGTTGAATGCACTTTCAAACAAGTTTCATATGCATGCAGATGATCTCGACATTCCTCAAGACTAAGTCAAATCAAAACAAACACAGTTCATTATTTCGGGGAAATCATGCTGGGCAACTGCCAGGTCTAGGCCGAGGTCCCACACCTCCTTGCCGAGGTGTTGCCTCGATGGCCACATTCAACGGAATGAAGTCGGGAAAAATCTGGGTTTCCCTTTCTTGAAGAACATGATGAACATGAAGAACATGAACATAAGGGGGATGAATGCAAAGATCGTGATTTGCTATTATAAAATCTGAGATTTCATGCTATGAGTTCAAAAACATGGACCTGGGTACCCATATTCAAGGATCTAGTGAGAACAAACACAAAAACATGAAACTTAATGCAAACTTTCAGATCAAACAAGACCTTTCTTTCAAGAACACATGAACACCATTTCCTCTTTCTAAAACCAACTTTAAATTGATGCATGACATGCAAAACGGGTTCGATCATGCAATGCAGCTAGATGATCAATAAGAATGACAAGAGTAAATCAAGAATCTAACCTCAACACGCGAATCAAATGGTTTGATCTCTAGGAATCAAGCTTGAAAACCCACTCTCTCACTCTAAACTTCTTCCTCTTCTTCTAGAGTTTCTCTCTCTTCACAAACAAAGACATATAGTAAAATGATACATTTCTAAGTCTGCTGGCTGACTTAACCCTCTACAGAGGCACGTGGCAGCGGCCGGTTGGTGCTACACAGAAAGGTGGCTAAGTGACAAGACAAAACTATGACAAAGTGTGTTCAACAAGCAAGACGGCATGGGCACTCTGGCGAGTAATGATCTCGACTAAGAACAAGACATCGGCAAGTAGGGAATAATGACCTCGGCTAGGAAGGACAACGCTTGACTAAGCTGTGCCACACCTTGGCCTAGATGTGCCACACCTCGGTCTAGGTCATACCTCTCCGAGACAAGATCACTTAGGTGCAAAGGTAACATCTCGGTCTAGATAATTCACACCTCGGCCTTGGTGATGAACACCTCGGCCTAGATAATGACATCTCAGCCAGTATGTCAAGGCGAAGGTAGAGGTCAAACAAGGTGGTTCCAAGGAAGTTCTAGACTAAAGACGCCCTCGGCTAAACCCACACCAAGCAGGGTACAAAACATGCTGTAACACCTAAACGAACAAAGACAAGACTCGAAATGCAAGTTTACAAGAAAGAATCACATGAATGCATATGAGTATGGTTAGGATAGCGTGAGGGTTATTACAAAGTCCTCAACCAGATCCAACGGGACTACCCCCTCAAATGGCCCCTACCTTCACGGACCCCTTCCAATCGGAAAGACCAGTCCAAATATTGTCGTTTCCACCAGGACCATGGCCATAACACTGATGACTGCATCAACCTCAAGGATCAGGTCGAGACCCTAATATGTCAAGGGCGTCTCAACCGGTTCACAAACACCCGCCCACAGCAGAGGTAAAGAACCGAGCCCCTCAGAAACAACCGTCGACACACCCCACCTCGGCAGCCAGCCCAACCTAACCAAGGCCATGATCGCCCCCCACAACAGCCTCGGCCGCCAGGTAATCCCCCTCCGCTAGTTGGTGAAATCTGAGTCATTTCAGGTGGCCTTGCTTGTGGGGAACCATCCCGCTCAGCACAGAGGGCAGAACTCAGAAAGATAAGGCAAGGCTCAGACAAAGTAGTTGCCACGGTAGACCGACCCTCCAAACAGCCCAAGCAGTGGACAGAGCCCATCACCTTTACGGACGTCGATTGTACAGGCATCTGTTATCCTCATGATGACCCTCTCGTCATTTCTGCCCTCCTCTCCAACTATAAGGTCAGACGGGTTCTCATCGACAACGGCAGTTCTTCAGACATCATATTCCTCAACTACTTCTGCCAACTTAAGATTGGGGAGGAAAGTCTGTCTCCCTTCCAAACCCCTTTGGTCGGTTTCACTGGCGACCGGGTGACCACCATCGGCTCCATCGATCTCCCCCTCACCATCGGCGAATACCCACGGCAGACTACCAAGTTGCTTACTTTCCTTGTGGTCGACTGTCCCTCTGCCTACAACATCATCCTTGATTGCACCGCCCTCAACGCTTTCCAAGGTATCACTTCAACCTACCACCTCGCCATAAAGTTCTCTACCGACCTGGGCATCGGGACAGTAAAGGGAGAGCAGACCATAGCCAGGGAATGTTATGTCGCCTCACTCAAGGAAATCAAGCTGAGGGAGGCCACGATCATTGAAGGACTTGACGTCCGAGATGAGGACAAGCTGGTCAGAGGAGAACCGGTGGAGGAGCTCGTCGAGATTCCCATTAATCCCACCAACCCAATGAAAACCGCCAAGATCGGCAGCCAACTATCCCCCCAAGCTAAGGCCGACCTTACCGCCCTTCTGATCGAGCACAATGATGTATTTTCCTGGACCCATTTAGACATGCCGGGCATTGACCCCTCTTTCATAACTCACCGCTTCAGCATCGAACCCCATTTCCGACCTTACCACCAGAAGCAGCGCATCTTTTATCTAGAGCGCAATACTCTTATAGCCGCAGAGGTTGACAAGCTCCTTGAGGCCCAATTCATCAAAAATGTAGATTACCCTAAATGGTTGTCAAACGTGGTCCTAGTCCGCAAGAACAATGGCAAATGGCGACTCTGTGTCGATTACTCTGACCTAAACCGAGCTTGCCCCAAAGACAGCTATCCTCTTTCCTGCATAGATCTGTTAGTCGACGCCACGGTCGGTCATCAAATGCTCAGCTTCATGGATGCTTTCTCTGGGTACAACCAAATCCTGATGCACCCGTCCGATCGGCAACATACATCCTTCATTACCGACTGAGGTACCTACTACTACCGCGTGATGCCATTCGGACTGAAGAATGTTGGGGCCACCTACCAATGGTTGGTCAATGCCGTTTTCCATCATCAGATAGGTCGGAATATGGAAGTATATGTCGACGACATGTTAGTCAAGAGCAAACTCTCTATTGATCATCTGACCGACTTGCGAGAGACCTTCGCCACCTTACGCAAGTACCAAATGAAGCTCAACCCAGAGAAGTGCGCCTTCAGCGTAGGATCTAGGAAGTTTCTGGGTTTTATGGTCAGTCAACGGGGCATTGAAACTAACCTTGAAAAGATCAAGGCCTTGATTGAGATGCAGTCACCCAGAACGGTTAAGGAGGTTCAAAGGCTACTGGCCGAGTTGCGGCCCTCAACCGCTTCATTTCCTGCGCAACAGATAAGTGCCTACCATTTTTCAAAGTTCTTCGGCAAACTTTTGAATGGACAATTGAATCTGAAGAGGCTTTTCAGCAGTTGAAGCAGTGCATGGCCAATCCCCCCATCATTTCACAAACGATTACGGGCGAACCCCTCTTCCTCTATTTAGCCGTCTCAAGCACCGCAGTCAGTGCAACTCTTATCAGGGAAGACGACTCTGTCCAACGGCCGGTCTACTACATCAGTCGGGCTCTCAGGGGAGCAGAGCAGAATTACCCGCTGTTAGAAAAATTGTCCTTGGCCTTGGTCACCACCTCCAGACGGCTCCGCCCTTACTTCCAAGTCCATTCCATAGTGGTCCTCACTGACCAACCCTTGAAGAAGGTCATGCAACAACTAGAACTTTCCGGCAGACTCATGCAGTGGTCAGTGGAACTCAGTCAGTTTAACATCACCCACCGGCCTCGAACAGCAATTAAGGGATAGGTTGTCGCGGATTTCATCCTGGAATTCACTAATCCTACCCCAACCACTGCCCCTCTACCCCCACCAACCCCTACCGAGCGAGAAGACCCACATTCTTGGACTCTCAACGTCGACAGATCATCCCGCAGGGAAGGTAGTGGGGCTGGCCTCATTCTCACTGCCCCTGAGGGTGGCTATTTCAAATGTGCTCTGCGTTTCTTGTTTAATGCCAGTAACAATGAGGCCGAATATGAGGCATTGATAGCAGGACTCCGCCTCGCCAAGGACATTGGAGTCAGCCACATCCGGGTGTTCAGCGACTCCCAGCTCATTGTCGGCCAGATTACGGGGGAATTTGATGCCAAGGAGGACACAATGCGGGCTTACAGGGATATGGCACTCCCTCTTGTTCGCCTCTTCAATACCTTCCACATCAAGCACATACCTCGGGCGGAAAACTCCAAGGCAGATGAGATGGCTCAGTTGGCCTCTGCAGACCAGTCCGACCTCAGCCATGGTGTCTGCCTCGAATACCTAGCCCACCCGGCCATCTCCCCGACCTACAAGAAGTGCAGTTCCTCCAAAACGAACCCATCCCTTGGGCGTCCGACATCTTCCTATTTTTGACAACGGGGGAACTCCCAGATGACCAACAGCAGGCCGCCAAAGTCAGGGCCCGGTCGTCCAATTACATCCTGGTCAATGGTGTCTTGTACAAACGTGATTTTTCACGACCATACCTGCGATGCCTCAATTTGGCTCAAGCAACCTATGTAATGCGGGAAATCCATGAGGGAATTTGTGGTAATCATTCGGGCGGCAGGTCTCTAGCCCACAAAATACTCCGTACTGGTTATTTCTGGCCAACTCTCAATCAAGATGCGACTGATTTCGTGCTCAAATGTGATAAGTGTCAACGTTTTGCCAATATCCCCTATGCTCCTCCTACAGAGTTGATCACACTTTGCAGCCCTTATCCGTTCGCCAAATGGGGGATCGACTTGGTCGGTCCACTTCCCACCGGCCGAGGCCAGACCAAGTTTGCGATTGTTGCCATTGATTACTTCACCAAGTGGGTAGAGGCAGAACCCCTCGCCACCATTACTGAGTGGAACACAACCAAGTTCATCTGGGAGTCGATCGTTTGCAGGTTTGGCATCCCTCAGGCCATCGTCTTTGACAACGACAAACAATTTGACAACGCCAAGTACAGGAAGTTCTGTGTCGGCCTCCAGATTCAACCATGTTTCTCTTTCCCCGGTCATCCCCAAGCCAATGGCCAAGTTGAGGTCACCAACTGTTCTCTCCTGAAGATCATCAAAACTAAGCTAGAAGCTGGTAAGGGACTTTGGGCTGAGGAAATACCGAATGTACTTTGGGCTTACCGAACTATAGCTCGGACTTTCACTGGGGAAACCCATTTCCACTTAACATACGGCACTGAGGCGGTTATTCCAGTAGAAGTCGGTCTGCCTACTCCCAAGGTTTTACATCCGGATCCAGCACTAACCGAAGAGCTCCGTCGGGCAGACCTGGACCTAATTGAAGAACTCAGAGAGACCACCGCTGTCAAACTGGCCTCATACCAACAGAAAATGAGAACACACTACAACCGCAAAGTCCAACCAAGGGAGTTCGCTGTAGGGGACCTTGTCTTGAGAAAAGCAACTCTTGCCACCAAAAATCTGACTGAGGGTAAACTGGCAGCCAAATGGGAGGGACCTTACGTTGTGAAAGCCCGACCACGTCCGAGCACCTACCGACTTCAGGACATGGAATGTCGAGACCTTCCCCACCCCTGGAATGCTGAACACTTGAAGCGCTACTTTCAATAAGTTCCTACTGTTGTATTGCTCAGTTGTTGTATTTTCTTTTTGATGCATAATGTAAACTTTGATCGACTGGACTACACTGTCCAGGACAACAATTCTATATCTTAGCTATCTGTGTGTTGTCTCAATAACATTCTCATTTGCAGCACTTATTAACAGCCTCAGCCAAACTGAGCAACAGAAGCCTCAGCCAGACTAAGCACTAAAAGCCTTAGCCAGGTTGAGCATTAAAAGCCTCAGCTAGACTGAGCACGAAAAGCTTCAGCCAGATTGAGCATTAAAAGTCTCAACTAGACTGAGCACCAGAAGCCTCGGCCAGTTCGACTGTCAAAAGCCTCAGCCAGACTGAGCACTAAAAGCCTCAGCCAAGCTGAGCATTAAAAGCCTCAGCCAGACTGAGCACTAAAAGCCTCAGCTAGACTGAGCATTAAAAGCCTCAGCCAGACTGAGCACCAGAAGCCTCGGCCAGTCCGACCGTCCAAAGCCTCAGCCAAACTGAGCACTAAAAGCCTCATCCAGACCGAGCATGAAGCACTCGGCCAGACCAAGCCTCAGCCAGCCTAAGCATAACAAGTCTCAGACAGACCGAGTGCCACAATTTCAGGTTTAGACTGAGTTACCTACAATGTCAGTGAATCATAGCTTAGCCCCAACTGAGCACGCGTGCAGGGCTCGGTTAAGGCCATCCATGCGAACTTCATGCTTGCGGAATTAGTAGACACACTTAGTCACAATTCCAGGTCCAAGTCTTTACACCACTCTTTGCTTAGTCAAATTCCAAAGACGTTCTTACACGTTTTCTTTACAAGTCAGGTTATTTTCTTCTCACTCAAACTCTTACAAGTCAGCCTCTTTCCTTACAAGTCAAGCCTCACTCCATAAACCACTAATCTACTTGAGCAGTGTGGCCAACACATACTTATAGTTTTATTACATTTTAAATTTCACTCTGCATTGAGGAGTTCCTAACTTTACTCCGCATTGAGTTTTTATTATAACTCCAATCCCACTCCGTCTTGAGGAATTCCTAAATTCAGTTTTTATTATAAGTTTAACTCCACTTTGCACTTCACAATGATTCCTACACAACCTCCCCACACAAGCCACCATTCTCATCCATTTCAGATGCACAAGCAAAAACAATCAAATGCAAAACACAACCGAAATTTATTTATTCACAACTTTGTACATAAGTTCATTACAACAATTCAAAAAAAAAAAAAAAAAAATTCACTCATTTCTCTTCACTGGAGACGAGGTCTTCTTCTTCCATACCCTCATCCAGGGGGGTTTAGGCCACATCGTCTTCACCAATTGTTACACTACTGAGGTCTAAGTTTGGGAATAGTTCTTCAGCTCTACGTTTGAACATCTTCCAGCCACTGTCCCAGAACTCAGCCATTTCGTGTTTGTAGAAGTCTGACTGCTGGAAGCTCTCAATAACTCTTGCTTCAGTTCTACCCCCAGCGGTCGCCCTCAACGGGCCCGCCCTCCCAGACTCCTCCCTCGCCAAGCTGCTGGCGACCGCGGCTTCCACTGCCATCTGAAATTCAGCAGACCTCTTGAACTGATCCACTGCTGCAACATATAGATCGCGGTAAGCCGCCCTTTCAGAGGCTGCCTTCGCCCTCTCTTCATCCAGATCCTTCTGCAGGGTCGCCCTTTTAGAGGCTGCCTTAGCCCTCTCTTCCTCCAACTCCTTCTTCAGGGTCGCCCTTTCAGCAGTTGCCTTGGCCTTCTCTGCCTCCAACTCCTCCTTCAGGGTCTCCCTTTCAGCAGTCGCCTTGGCTCTCTCTGCCTCCAACTCTTTCTGAAGGCTCCCCTTCTCCTCCGCTACCTTTGCACGCTCGCCCCCCAACTCCTTCTGCAGACCGTCAATCTTCACGTCTGCCTCATCCTTCTGTCTGACCAGCTCTTCATTACTGGACATCGCCTCTTCATGTCGTTCGAGCGAGTCCGCGCAGGCTTTTTGGGCCTCCTCCAGCTTCCTCTACTCGCCAGCCAGCTGGAACTCGAGCGACACAACTTGGCGTCGTTCGTTCTCCAGCTCCAACTTGACCACTTGTAGCTCAACATGGGCCCTCTCCCAGTTTACACTCTTCTTCTTCAACCTTGCAAGTTGAGCCTTGGCCTCATCTGCCTTGAGTTTTGCAGCCCCCGTCTTCCTCAGCAGAGCCCCTGCTAAGGTGGTTACCTTTATTTGAGCGGAGCATAACCCCCTTAGCAGTTCAGCCTCATTGAATCTGGCTGCTGAGCGCAAGGCCGCCTCTTCCACAATCCCCACAAGGCGGTCTGCCCCTGCCCTGGCTGGGCCTTCTTCTCCCTCCAGCCGCCCAGCCACTGCACGAGCGTGGTAGATCGCAGTAGTCAGACTAACTCCCCCTCCTTAGGGTGTAGGACCCCCCTGGGGCTGTTCTCCCCTCCTTGGCTCAGGGCCAGTTGCCTCACCTTCTCCTTGCACTTCGGGGGCAGCCCTCGCTACCTCTGTGGCGATCCCCACCACTACTAGGACGACCTCTATCCCCTCCGACGCGATGTCCACCACTTCTGGGACGACCACCCTTCCTGGGGTCTCCTCCACTCACCTCCTCTCTGCCTCCTTAGCCACACTGGTCTCTTCTGCCCTCATTTCCCTCATTCTCTTCAAGGCAGGCTCTTCTTCACTTCTTCTCACTCTCATCTTCTTTTTCACTACGCCCCTCACCTCCATCTCCTTCAAAGCCCTCTCCTTCAAGGGATCTGTTGGGGATGGTCGTGGCACAAATTCAGTTAAGTCTTTTTCCCCCAAGGGTTTGGGGCGAGGTCGGATCCTCTCTCTCGCAACCGGCTTTGGCGGTCGGTCTGCCTACGACTCTTTGAATTTTTGGGCTTTGGCCAAGATGGTCTGGTCCTCCGCCTCTTGAGTCTTCCTCCTTGCCTCCAACTCCGTTCGGTCGAGGTCCCCACCACTCGGCTGTGGACCCAACCTGCCTCAAACAAAGCCGACGGCTGAACGAGCTCGTCCTATCTGGCCCCTTTCTTCTCCCTCTATTCCTTTACCCTCTTCACTCTCTCCTTTGCTGCTGCTCCCAACTTTGGCTCCACAGACTTGGTGGGCATTTTCCAAATGGTGCGCACTCCAACCCCTCCACTGGCAGACACATAGAACCATCGTGGTCTCCATCCCTTGATTGACGACGGCAGCCCCGCCACCAGCCCTTTCCCTGCTGCTGCCTGCAGAGTGACCCAAGTCTCTTACTGCCCTGAGGCCTTGTAACATGCGAAGAATTCGTCTACTGTCATGGCCGCCCCTTCGTTCGCTTTCGGCCATGCACTTGCACAAGCTAGTAAGATCTTCCACGCATTGGGCATTAGTTGGCTCGGCGCTACCTCCAAACAATTCAGGACATCTACCACCACTTGCGGCAGGGGCAGCCTCAGTCCTCCCTTCAATGCTTCCTCATAAAGGGCAAACTCCCCTGACCTGGCATCGGATGGCCTCTCCGTCGACATCGGCAACAATAGCTCTATTTCAGCCAACACCTGGTATTTTTCACGAATAGCCTCCAAATCAGTTGCAGTAACCGTTGATTTATCTGCCTTCGTATGCCAGTGATCTGGTTCTGCCTAGTTGATTGGCTTTGGGGCTGCTATCATGGTGGAACCACGGGCTCGTACCACCGACTCCCCCACACTCTCCATCCTATATTGCTGTGCTAACTCCACTGCATCATCATCACCAAGTGGATCCACCCTGACATTCGCAGCTTCTTCTTGGGCCATTTCTATGGTATGTCTGCGAATCACTTCGGATGCAGGTGCAAGGAAATTGAAAAAGTGTTGCAGAGGTGTATCGTGAGCAACAAAGGAATTCACTATTGGAATATTTTGATTTTTCGTAAACAAGTAGGTGAATCGAGTAATGCCAAAAGCCCACGGTTTGCTCGTATTCCAAGGATCCCAATTAATTTTCGCCAGTTTGAAAACTTTTCAAATCATTTGCCAAAATTGTCTTTTCAATGCCCATAATGACCTATCGTTTCATTTCTAATCTCATGCCTAATCTCCCCCCCCGGCAGGATGTTGCCACGTGTACGACCACGATCCACTGTCTCCTCTCCTTACCCTGTCTTTTCCACTTCAAATCACCACATGACACGCCGCCTCTCGAGCCCCACGCCCTTCCACCCCCTCTTCGCGGTAGACCCTCCTCGTGGTCGCCCCTCCCACTCGGCCAACCTTTGCAGTCGGCCCTCCTCGTGGTCGGCCCTCCCACTTGGCCAACCTTTGCGGTCGGCCCTCCTCGTGGTCAGCCCTTCCACTCGGTCACCCTGCACTGTCGGACCACCTCCCGATCAGTTCACCCTCTCGGTCACCCCTGCCGGTCGACCTCCATCCTGCCAATCCCTAACACCCTCATCTTCTTCATTAGTATTCCCTTCGTTGGACTAAAGCTGCACTTGGGAATGGGGGACTACTGACATGTATAAGCCCATAAAGGTCATGAATCACTATGAACAACCCAAGCCCATCACTTGGAGCCCAACACATAACCCAGCTGGTGAGGTCCAGAACAGCTGGAATCCAACATGGCATAAAGAGCCAATGACATTCAGACACATGGCAGGTGAAGGACGAGCCACATCAGCAGACAAAGATCTGCAAAGTTATTGCCACTGCACATCACCATTAATGCAGCCCATCGCAGCATTTATTACGACAACACCTCTCCGTCAGAACATGACCCCCTTACCCTGAACAAGGTAAGCTACAACATAGACTTTCGGCGAGGAGGGCAGGTCAGAAGGGACAGCGAAATGATTACCAAAGGATATAAGCAAGCATTAAAGACAAGAAGAAGGTTAAGCTTTCTATCCCTAATCTCTCCCTCTACATTCTGCTTCTCTTCCTAACTTGCTCGTCGGAGGGTTCACTGGGGGACTACCCCGTTCCCCGTTGAACTTGTTTGCAGGTTATCCGGTGGGCTTGATCATTTGGACGTGGGCTTGAGGAGCTTCGACCAGTCCGATCCATTCACTGAAACAAACTGTATCATCATGTACTACACACATTTGTATTACTAGGACATTTGGAAGACTTAGATTTATTCAAATTATAAAACAACGGCTGAGATATATTTTTTAAAAAATATTCTACATGTACATTTTCTATTTTCCCACTTCTCCCTTACTTTTTCCTTTTCTCACCCATCCTTTTATGATCCTATGATCTCACATTCCTCTCTCTTTTTTTATTTTTTATTTTTTTATTTTCTCCCATTTTACTTCCTCTAATTGGCCCCTTATTATAAACTTTGAATTGATTTTGACTGAGGCCGTAGGTAATCTTTTGATTACTAGCCGGTTGTGACTCTAATCCATAAAGGCGAGTTTGGGTCACGACACCAAGGGTGCCACTCGATTTGCAAATAAAAAAATTTACAGCTTAGTTGCCTCAGCGAAGGGGAAATAGAGAGTTTGTGAATGCTTACCATGTCGGCAGTCACGGTGTTGAAGAAGCGATGCCAAGCAGTCAAGCTGCGGACATGTTGGCCGTGAGGGCAGAGCCTCCTGTCGTAGTATAAGGAGCGATGCACCACCAGGGCTATCTCAAACCTCAAGATTGGGGCGATGCAGGGAAAGTAAGTATAAAGCCATAACTACATGTAATAAAACATGTCAGAAAATCAATAGGCAAAAATGGAAATGAAACAGGCATTAAAATACAACTGAATTGAAAGAAAGTGTAGGATGTACCTCACATGTCCTCCAGTAGCCTCCAATCAGCTTCACCTTTCGGTGGGACATGGAGCTTATGTACCCGTAGAGGGTGGCGAGGCTAGCTCCACTTTAGTCATACTCCCTCACTTGCTGGAGCTCCATCAAACCACTCAAAAGATAGATTCCTACGGTATTCTCCCTGTTCGTAAACAAGGTAGTATCGAGGACATAGATAAGGAATCAGCAGGCATATTAGGCTATCGCCTCTGGAGTCACTAGCTCTATCCTAT
Organism: Camellia sinensis; assembly: GCF_055761805.1. Classification (NCBI taxonomy): domain Eukaryota; kingdom Viridiplantae; phylum Streptophyta; class Magnoliopsida; order Ericales; family Theaceae; genus Camellia; species Camellia sinensis. The sequence goes on along the minus strand of NC_138966.1, from coordinate 73,497,072 downwards.
GAAAATGCTGCCAGAGCCAATTGTAGCAAATCATCCCATGGTGAGTGAGGGATGGGACAGCCCCGAGTAAGAACATTTGAGCAACGGACCACTAGCTCAAGTCAAGGTAGAAAGAGATTGGATCACTCTCTGCTGAAAGATCGGTGATCATAGAAAAGTCGTAGAGGTCATTGTTATCTCCCCGATAGACGAGAAGTAGAAGGAGTTGGTGGTGTCCCACCACCTCTCTACCAAGGCTCCGTAGACTGATCGGTCTACCTGTAATGATGTGATGCCAAAGATCGCATCTATCCTAATCATCCAATTACGAGATTACCAAATTAATGGCCACAATCGCATCTATCCTAATCATCTGATTATGCAATTATCCGACACCACAATTAGTTTCCCACATAACCCAAGGATGCATGTGTTTATAATGCGCGTGCTATGCACCTTATAAAAATGATGCATGTGCATGCACATTTTTTTTATTTAAATGGATATTTTAAGTAATTCTTTATTAGACATTTCACTTTGACAGAGCCGTTGGATTTGATAGATTGACTTTGTGGCCAATCTTAATAATTTAAGTCATTTACTTTTTAGTACTAAAATATTTATGTAAAAATGTAAGATGGCCGAATATCAGTAACTGTATGTTTGAATCACATTTATAATACAAAGAATTAATGGATGGCTACTGTTAAAATTATAATTGTCGTCTATTACTTTCAAAATAAATGTGATTAAAACAAATAACTATTAATATGTGATCATTTTAATTTTTTATATTAATATTTTACGCAACGAGTTCTAAAAAGTGAACAGTTCAAACTACTAAAACTAGTTCTAAAATGAACCTATTAAGCTCAAACAATCTCTCAAGTTAGATTACCAACTTGAAAGATCTATTCTCAAATAAATAATTATGGGTTAATTACAAAAAAAAAAAAAAAATTCCAATGTTTCACGCGTTTTTCACTTTAAACTCTGGTGTTTCAATTTCAACAAATTAAATTCTAGAGTTCCATTCGTGTTTTAATGTGCCTCCTTCATCCATCTTCGTCTGTGTAAAGTAACGGAAAATCATTTTGAGGTTTAAAGCAAAAAATACTGGGATTTAACATAAAAAAGACGTGAAACTTTGGGATTTTTTTTGTAATTAATCCTAATATTTAATTTTTATGTGTATATAACTTGCATATCTTATTGTATATGTACATGTGTGCTCATATATATGGTGAAATTTTTTTATTCAAATTTTGACTCTTACGATGATAAAATGTTGATTTCGTCCCTAATTTTGATGACTATGTAAGAAATGTTACCTGAAATGTAATTAATTTTTTATTTTTATTTTAATTTTTATTTTTAAGTTTGCATTAGAGTGTTTGATAAAATTTTTGTTTACAACTTATGAGGTTAAAATAATTTAAATAAGTTAAAAAAAAGAAAAAAAAGTTTTTTATTGTTGTTTGGTGCAATTTATCTGACTATTTTATAACTTTTTATTTTGGGAATTTGTGACCAATTGTTTGGTAGAATTTTTACTTTATTAGCTAAAAATCACTTAAATAAGTTGAAGAAAAACATATTTTTGAAATATGGGCAAAAGGGTACTTTTGCCTTATACTTTTAGATTATTGGCTTTTAATTTACAATAAATTACACCAAACACACCATTTGAAAGCAAGGAATTGGTGATTTTGACATGTGTTTTCTGATTATCAATTTTTAACTTATAATAAATTACACCAAACAACTCATTTTCTTTTAATAGAAAATAGTAACAAAGTGAGGTTGATACATGAACCACTTGAAGAAGCCTCTCATTGCTTGACTCTTAAATTCATAAAGCCCGTGTTATTAATAAATTTGTATAATTCTTAAATAATTTTTTTAATAAAAAAATATGAATTACTTTAAACTTTTTTTTTTAAAAAAAAATTTCAAAACACCAATCGAAACTCAAAATCGTGTTTTTAAAAAAATGACTTTAAAAATTTTCACAGGCCTAGAGTCCTGTTTTGAGAGAGGATTTAATAATTTTTTTTTTGTTAACCTTTTTTGTTTTTAATAATTTTAATTTTAATTTTAATTTTAAAAAAATGGTTAATTACAAAAATATATACAAAAAAATAAAAATAATAATAAAACCAAAGTTTTACTCATTTTTCATTTTAAACCCCAGTATTTTTAACTTTAAACTCCAAAACAATTTTACGTTACCTTATACAGACAGAGATGGATAGAGGATGGGAAATATTAAAATATGGATAGAACTCTAGAATTTAATTTGTTGAAATTGAAATACTAGAGTATAAGGTGAAAAACACGTGAAATCTTGATTTTTTTTTTTACAATTAACCCAATAATATTATTAACAGTTTGGATTATTTTCACTTCCAAATAATTTTTTTCTCAAATATAATTTTCTTAAATAAATTATTAAATGCTCAAGATAACGTAACTCTCAACATAACGTAAATTATTAAATTATTAAATGCTCAAGATAACGTAAATTATTAAATTATTATTTGCATATACAACATATGGGCGACGTGATGGAGGGTGGTTTGAGTTTTAGAGGTGCAATTATTGGGGTGGAGCTAACAGTGGTCCACTACAAATTGTGCATTCACTAATGAAATTTATGCCAAATGAAGATCGTCTAGAAATATTTCGAACAGTCGGAGAACTGGGGAGTTTTGACTTCCCTCAATTAACCACAAAAGCTACGATACAAAAATTTAGGCCTTAGTTTAGGCCTAAACTTCGAAACCATATGTTGTGGTCCATATTATTTGGATACAAATAGAACGACATATATTATGGTAAAAATTAAGTCGGGTTTAGAGTCAATACTTGATTGGGTCATTCTGAATTTCATATATGTTGTAATCCATATTATTTGGATCGTATCTGCAACATTTTGAAAAAAATCGAACAGTTGGATTTTGAGAAAAATTAAGATTTATATTTGAAATTTGTAACTTTGATTGTATGTTGGTTTTCATGTTTTGTTTTCCTGTTGTGAAAATTATATATTTGAAATCCTTATTTCGAAACCTTCAAAACATTACGGCCTTGATTCCGACTTACGATTAATGAGAAAATTCAAAGCCTTGTTTTGGATGGGTGTTGGAGGCATTGGAAAAGAAGATGAAATTGTTGACTTCATCTGCGCTATTGACTTGACCCTAAGTGGCGTGCTGACGCATGCGCTAACATCACTTGCTTAGATAAGCGCCGATGCAGGCACTGTTAAGGTTCTATTTGTTTGATTTTATTTTAAAAACTATGTTAATTGCTTTCAGATTATTCGTTATAATTCTGATTGAAACATGACTGGTACCGTCTGACTCGTAATTCATTTTCAACAATATTTTAAAGGTTCAAAATTTTTTGAAAAAATAAAATATTTTTTATTAATGAATAACTCAATAGATTCTAGATTTGAAATTTTTACAGTAGACTGCTACTATGTATATCTTATTTAGCAGTATATTTTTTTTATATATTTTTTAGATTCTGTAATATTTATTTCTAATTTTCTGTGTAATTATTAATTACTTGTAATTTTAGAAAATTCCAGAAACTTGCAGAAATTATAGAAATATGTTGTGGCATTATTTAAATATTGCATACAACATGTTAAGTTATTTTAAATGATTAGAAATTGTAGTATTTTGTTATTTTAAATAACATGATTTACTTATATTGGTGAATTTTAGTTTCATGAGTAAATATTCTAGCATGTTTTCTTTTATGAATTACATTGAGATGTTATCATGTGGAGTTAAATATTTTATCATGATTTAGACATGCTATAGTTAGTGGGAGGTTATTTGATTGAGAGAAATCTTTGTAAATTTGCTGCCAAAAACTAAAATTTTGAGCTTGAATTAAATTAAATTTTAGATAATTTTCACTTGTAGTGCAAGAGATGATTACGAGCATAGAAGATTTTCGATCTTGCGACTTGTGTAATATTGTCAGTGTTTAATTTAGATTTTTGCAGTAAAATTATATTGTGATATGCTAATCAAATTAATTCTAATGCACATGTTTTCTCTAATTGACTTAGCTTATGGAAACTAATTTGGTTGACCTAGACTTAGTAGATATGTTCAATTATGAACAATGTAATCATTTGTTTAGATAAGCAGAAAGTCTTAGAGACTTTAGATCAGATCTTAGTTGAATCAAAGTAAGGAAACACGACTCAACGTCACTGTGTTTTTGTTGCCTTAATTGGTACAATAAAAACTGATGTGTGCGCTATGATTAGCAGCATGTTAAGCAATTTTGATTGGTGAGTTTGAAGTTATGAAATTAGTAAGCCCTCAATAGATTTAGATGTGATCCTGACTATTGAGTTGCACGGATTGACTTTGAAATTTAACTTGTAATAATGTTGCACTATTGGATGAAACAATATCCAAGAGTCACATTATCTAAGAAATGTGAGCTTGAATGAGTTAGTCATTAAGTGTAAGACGAGTAGCTAGTATGAGTAGCTTTTTTCTCTCTACCTAATTGATGGGAGTGGATGGAGTAAAATTTCACACACTATAATAGTGTGCGTTGAAGTATCACTTAAAGTTAAAAGATTAGCACTCAGAAGCTACAAAATCTATTAACACTAAGTGAGAAGATTAGCGCCTGGTGGCTGCAAAATCTATTAGCACTACCAACTTGTCTAAGTCTAGACACTTATTGTTTCCAGACTTGAGTGTGAGACATGAGGAGGTGCTTCTTTGTATGATTCCTTAGCTAGGCTAACACCTTTGAATGTCATTTATCACTAAGTGCAAAAGTTGCAGCATAGTAATAAAAAAGGTAAAGGCCAAGTTGATTGTTATGACTCTAAGAATTTGACGCTTTGCTCATGAGAGCATTGTGTTAAATTAGATTCTTTAACCTGATTCACGCTTAAGCTACTTCAGGAGCAGTCATAGGTTAATAGTTCATTCTCTTATTCTTATGGATAGTAGAATTAATTACAACTAACCATGAAACGAGAAATGGAGATGGCAAGAGGAGTATTTTCATGTTTCAACTAGATGTAGTAAAGTGTATGGAGAATAAAGTTGACTTGAAGGTGTAGGGGATTAGCACTTACTAGTTAAATTTGCGACTTATGCGCTTGATATCTTCATGACATCCTTTTATGATCTAGTGAACATTAGTTAGTCATGAGTCATTTCCTAGTTGTGCCTACATCTTTACACTTGTCTTCACACATTAGAATGATTGGAATTAGTTTATGACATTGGTCATGAACCGGTGGTTTATTGTACTTAATCACATTGACGAGAGGATGACATGAATGGTTTGAGTAGGCCCTCTTGGGCCCACTAGCTTGTGGCATCTTGCTCTTATGCGAATGTATAACTTTGTTCACAATGGTTGCGCACAAGTAAGTAAAAAAGCTGCAGAAAGGTATTTGTATTGGCGCATTTAATCCACTATGATATTTATGACTGGATGTGTGTAAGGGTATGATAGCTAGTCCCAATCTCGACACATTTATATATTATGATACGCATCTTAGTCAAGATTATTTGATCTCCTATAAGTCAAAAGTTTTGAGATGATTTTTGACATTGCACATATGAAGTCGAGATCAATTAGATAGGAGCTTTTGTGCTTTTAGTTTTGACTGAGGTGGTGAATATCTATTTATGTTATTTTTTTTAGAAAGCTTTGTGAAGAGAAATGGATGCTTAGAAAATTAATTATTCCTAGTACTTATCAACACAATGGTGTAGTAGAAATAAGGAATTAAGTATTGTTTATGTTAGGTGGGTGATGGCGCAATATGTTTCCCAATTGGGAATTGCACTTTAGCTTGTTGCCTATGTCCCTAACTAAGTGCCCTCCATATCAGATTTTATACTCCATTTGAGTAATGAGTTAGGGAGAGCCATTTGTAGGCGATCTATAACCATCAAGCGGCTTATCTTTATTTCACTTCTCATAAGGTTACGAAGTTAAGACCTACAGTTCTATGATGCATTATTGTATGTTGTCTTGTAAACACTTAAGGTCATGTGGCACATTATTGTATGCTGTCATGTAAACCCTCCGAGTCATGTGCTTATAGATGAGAGTCTTTGTGGGAGTGTAATTGAGTCACATAAAGTTTTCTTAGATAAAGGTGACATGAATAGAGTTTTGGAACTCTATAAGATAGAGAATTCTAAGTATGATGTTTTATGTAGCCTAGTTGAGAATGGAAAGAAATTTTCAATATCCTAGGGACAGTGGGATCGATGTGCCTACAAGTAGATTACTCCATTAGAGAAAAATACTGTACATTCTTAGTTGCATGTAACGAATGTGAAAATTTTCCACGTCAACACTAGGTGATTGAGAGGGAAACATTCATGATTGCTCCACAATATGATAAAGAGCCTAGGATAATGTCAAAGGCTCTCTAGTCCCTTGCTTTTAGAAAGTAGATCAATGTTACGCATTTTAAGACAAATTTATTGAGGAATAACCATTTCTAGGATTTGGTTAACTTTTCGTTATAACGTGAAACTGTTTTAAAGTTATGCGCGATTTGGATAATCATTTCTTGATGCATAAGGCTCACTAGACACCAAAAAGTTGCACCATTGAGGAATGTGTAGACCATAAAAAGACTTTCTCCTTAGGAGTGAGATTGCTTAGACTTAGGCTATGATTTACATGAGTTTGGAACTTTACTTTGTGGACATTGTGATCTAACTTCTCATTGGAGAATTGGATAAGTAGATTTGTAGGGATTTACCTTTTGCTTTTATAGCGAAAAGTTGGGAATGCAAAAAGATTGCTAGTTAGTGGTTCTTAGATTTCATCGATCCATGATGGGCCACCGTTGATCGATAAAGACCACTGAGGCATGATCAATGGTCCAAAATAAGTTTTTCTTTACTTAGTTATTATGAGCCAGGAACTTATGAGGTTGTCACCACTTAGGGTTGGCAGTTTTTTATTTATTTATTTTAGACATGATAAACATGGGTGATGTAATTTATATGCTCGGATGTACGATCTTAGGAATTGTTCTGGGAAAATTTTCGGTTTATCTTTGATGACTTACATAACAAATATCCTAAGATAATTCTAGATGCAAAATTTCAAACCCACTGACTTACCTATCAGTAAAAACTAGATCCTCAGCTATTGAGTGAATCCTCATATTATCTTTAGGAGAAACAAATGACCTATATTCCTTAATTTTTTGTTGTAGGATCTTGAAGTACACTATGTGGGTATATTCGAAATGATAAGTGTTATCTTTTGTAAATGGTCAACTGAGTAGTTTAGACCTTGACCTTGCTCATTAGACTGTGGATATGATGCTCTACTAGTAGTATATAAATTTGCCCCTTATAAGATTCAAAGCGCTTGTTGGGCGCATTTTTAATAAACACAAATTGGTCACCAAAATATCTTTAAAGAGGTAATTGCGTAAGAGGTAGTGATCTTGAACCACTTCATGTGAGGCGCACATGGTGGATTTTGTTGTATATGCTTATCGCAAGAGATGTTGATAGGATTTATGTTTGGAATCTAGAAATACGCAAATTGTGGTTGTATTTTTTTTAGTCGATCACTTATTTTTGTGAGAGTATGGGATATTGATGCTATTATGGTTTGCGTCATAATAATTAGTAGGTGATGATGTCAGTAGGCAAGATTGGCTCATTTACACGAGCAATTGCTCTTGACGCTTGGTAGTAAGCAAAGATGAGACTAAGGGTTTATTTTCTTTAGAGCCAAGAAAGGCTTAAATTATCCACTATGTATGTTGCCTTGGTTGCAACCAAGATAAGGTCGTGTTAAAGACCAAATATGGATGTTAGTACCCATTTTCCATGTTGTGCCTGTTATGATTAGCTAGATATGAGATCTCATTTGGCGCTAGGAAGACGAGCAAATAGAGAATTCGGGTTAGGCGCTAGAAAGAGACTAGACTAAGATCTGTATGGTGTATAGAGTATGACGTCACTCTTTGGAAGAGTTACTTCACCGTAGCATGTATTCATATTACATGTGCTTGGCAATCGAGTAATCAGGTGAGAGAATGGATTTTTATTTCCTCACCGTGTACGTCTTATGTGTCATTATTGATAGGACTTTCACTTATGTACCCTTTGTGACCTTTGACTATGTCATAAGGTAAGGGGTTGATGTTTTACTACTTTGGTATATTGTTTGCGGTCATGTAGTATTCGGCCTTAAGGGACATTACTGGGAAAGCGGTCAATCCTAAATTAAATGGCATGAGGGCGAAGGGAAAATCATTTAGTATTACACCATCGTTATATATTTACTGCCGACCACTCAAATCACTTTGTATGAGAGACGGATTGAGTGTGAATATATTGCTGAAATTGAGATGGTCAAACATGCTTTTTGAGCGATTAGAGATGTTTTTTGAACCGGTGTAAGTAAATGTGTATGGGGTATATGAGACACTATTTTTTTTTGCGGGTTGATATTCCTATACTAGCTTTTTTTTAGCACAGTTCATCGGCAAGTATGATCTTGTTTGATGGATAGATTGAGATAAAGAAAGCACGGTGTCATGCCAACGCATGTTCGAGTGGAAGATGTTGGAAATTGGGTCCATATCTGATTAGGTTGCCTATGGTGGCATGACCCAATACCCATAAGGAGACCCAGTTAAAGTGGACTTGGATTAACTTATCTTGGAGATAAGTGTGATTAACTCACTATCTCATCTGTTGAGGAGATAGAGTTATGGGTGGTTATAACTCTCCCACATAATATACGTATTATATTTGGGAGAATAAAAATTTAACTGTATGAGTAATCAATATCTATCTCTCCTAGACTACTCTATAGAAATACAGAGTAGCCATTGTGCTGTGAATAGTGTGTTCTATTCCATTGCTAGGAATTGTTTAAAGATATCAATAGAGGCACGTGATTCAACCACATGATTCATGAATTCGGTTTGAGCATAAAAAATATGTCCGAATTCGTTTATTTCCGCTATGTATTATTTCTTATTTTTCTTACATATTTAAAATAAACATCAATCACATATTACGTTTTCCGAGTAAGTTTCTAACAAAATATTTTGAGTTTGTAAAAGTCCTGCTCAATCAATACTACTAATCTAGTTTTAACCGTCAATAATGTTAAATTATATATATGTATACATATAGACATGTACGAATGCTAAATATTAATAAAGTTGAGAGAGAGGAGACGAATTGATTGATTGGGTCCAGCCAATACCACGAATAAGTTTATTTATATTCTTCTATTTGAAATAGTTGGTGTGCCGACGACCTCTCTTTACTCATTGGTGCATGAGTGTGGAGAGTCAGTCGACCAACTAAATTAGAATACGGGCGGGGGGTGGCGGCTAGCTAATCTTATCTAATTACTTGGTTCAACCCCCCCTCATCTTTCTCTCTTATGTGCTTGAATCGGTCCACCCACCCACCTACCCAACCTTCCATATATTATCTACTCTACACGAAGAATCTCTTCTGCATAGAATTGAACAATTATGGATCCTCCTCTCGTAGGTTTGTAGCCTTTTGAGATCCTTCATTAAGGCCTAGTTTGGGAAGACTAAATAAGTGCACTTTTTGACTTTTTATGAAATATGGGTTGGGTTTGGGTTGGGTTTGAAGTGATGTGTTAGAGAGGTGATGTGACTTAAATAAGATGATGTGACTTAAATAGGATAGTGACTTTTTGACTTTTTATCTTTTTTCAATCATGCCAAACTTGGCCTAAGACTCCTCGCTTACATATCTAATATAAATAGAAGTGAGCACATACACATGTTCACACCAATATAAAACAGTTGGATCCGAATCAATTAAATTTGATAATCACATTTATTTGAAACAGTTGGACAACAATTACATGCTAAAAGGTATTTGAGTTTTTTTTCAAAGAACTATGGCACCCACACCAACTCAAAAATTGATTGGTACAAGTATAAATTATGAAAAATGATAAACAAATTTGTTTTTTAAATCCACTTTTTTAGATTTAATGATGTGTAAGTAGGGCTGCAAACGAGTCGAGCTGAGCCGAACTTTAGTATATTTAAACTTGTTTATTAAGATTTTAACAAATTTGAACTCACACTCAATAAAAATTTAATGAATTAAGCTCGAGCCGAGTTGGTTTGAACTTGGCTCGAACTCGAACATATTCACAAGCCTTTACAAGCCAAAAAATTTATAAATTTATACTTGCGTATAAGACTAAAGTTATAATTAAAACTTTGATTACAAAATTATATATACAATATATATAAACATACTAAAAAAAATCAATATTTTACTAAAATAATATCTACTACCACTATTATATAAATGTACTATATATAGTTAATTATTATTTATATTTATATTTTTTAAATATATAAATAACATATTTATTTTATTTTTTTATACATATTTTTACATTGTTTAATATATAAATAATAAATATTAAACGAACCAGCTAACAAGCCGAGCTTACGAGCTGAACTTTAGAATGTTTGAGCTTGTTTATTAAAAATTTAACAAGTTCAAACTCGAGCTCGTGATCGAACGCAAGAAAAAATTAACGAACCGAGTTCGAACAAACTCTTATCAAGCTAAGTTCGAACTTGTTCACGAATAACTCTGTTTATTTGCAGCCCTATGTGTAAGAGAGATGATTGACTAATAATTAGAAAAGATATGAGAAATAAAAATTATCTTAAATATATTAATTGATTGTCACATTACTGAATTTAAATATGCAACATAATAGCTAATTAATGAGTAATGTTAAGTTTTACGAAAGAAATATCAGGAAAAGTGTCATGAAGTTTAAAAAAATAATCTAGTATGGTGGGTAACAAAATAAAATAAAAAAAGCAACTTATCTTAATGTAACTATATTTTAATTTTGAAATTTTAGTTTGTAAATAGTAGACTTGACTTTACTTTATAAAAATGTTCAAAAAATGTACCCAATTTTGTCTTCCTGGTCATTTTCTAGATAATATAAAAATTTTAAGTTTTTCGCCCACAAATCCCTCGTAAGTTTTTTGCCCATATATTTCACTTCATTGCAAACTCCTCCAAAATTGGGTACATTTTTTGAACATGACAAAATTTTCAATATGTGAGGCTTTTAATGGAGACCACCATCGGCATTCTCATTGACTCTACCACTGTTTATCCGTGTTGAATCTACCACCACCAGAGCATCTCACCATCTCCATGGCCCTCAAATTTGTTGTCGGCAACTTCAAATCTATCACTAACTCATATCTATCACAGTCTATTGCAATGAATGCAGCCGATACCGATCTACTTAAATATTGAGATGGGAGGTTCAAATCTATAACAATCTCTCACTAATTAAAGGTTCATTTAAATTTAGAATTTTTTTTAACACTTAATTCCTCTCATTTATTAAGTACATATAAATTTAAATTTAGACCTTAATGACAAAAATACCCTTTTAACTATAAAAGTAAATTACATTTTACCTCATTGAGCTATCACTGAATAGCATTCTACCCTTTATCTAAAAAATGGGTTAATTATTCACAGGTCCTATTACAAGGACATGTGCACCATTAAATTGCACCATTGTTTGTATAGATCAAAAAGTATTTAAATTAACAATTAGGGACATTTTTCTAAATTTGTTACTAAAAATTGATAATTACTGACTTTTTTTTTTAAAAATGTCGTTAAAAAATGAAAATTAGGGACTTTTTATGTGACATAATTTAGAAATCGTCACTAAAAACTTAGAATTAGTGACACTTCTTATGAAAACGTCGCTAAAAATTAGAAAAAATGATTTTGCTGGAACAATTAAAAAATGAATAGGACTTTTTAATGCATCAAGGGAAGAGAACTTATTGGTGCACCCAATAGGACTCTTAGTCATTCCCCTTAAAAAGAAAGTTTGATTTATAATTTAAAATATAATTTAAGTTTTTTTATTTTATTTTATAAATTTTCATATTTTTTGTTTTCAGTAATTTTCTTTTGTATTTTAGTCAAAAAAATTTAAATTTCTTGATGCACTTAAAAGTTGAATATTTGTAAATAATTTTTTTTTTTTATAAAAAAAAACAACTTTCCAAGACGATGCTTGGTTACAACAAAACGAGTCAGAAGTTTAATACAAAATAAAGTCCCAGGCATGTACAAAAGCAAATACAAAATAAATAAAAGTGAGCTTTCAACTCCACAATCCTCCCAAGCTACTGCCTTGACGAAGGCATATTATTGGCACCTGAAAATGGTTTTTCCCAAATTGGATGAGCCAAAACCCAGTAGAAACAATCTAGCACAATATAAGAATTTTAACAAAGTTATAAACATGATGCACATAACCAATGCTCAATGATAAAATCATTTGCAACCCTTTTTCCAAAACCATATTAATTATGTCAAGTATTATATCCCAATCCATTTTATATCAATTCACTTCACGTCATTTCATATCTCCTTAATTCATTGGTCATACCCATTGTTATCCAAACAATCGAACTGAGATTACAACTCAGTGGTTTTCTTATCATACAACCATTACATACCGATACTTCTATTTGCCATTTTACGAAAAATTTTTCTGCGGGAATCGGCAGCCATATATACACAATATTTTCGAGACTTTCACCCTGGACGCACAAACCAACTTAATTCAATGGAGTCCTTCCCATTTCTCCTTCCAAACATGAACTACATCTCCTTTCTTCTTACAAACATCATACATATGCAATGTATTAAACACGGTCATATTCAATGACAATCAATAAGAGATTAGTTTTAATTCACCTAATTCTCATGCAATTTCTACAACAATTATGGCTATCCTCCACTGATAGCTTAAAACCCCTCTTTTGAATTTAAATCCCAAACCTTAGGTTTGTTAAAATCACCTCAAAACCAATGTTTCTCACACATCAAGGAATAGCCAAGTTAAAACTCATAGAAAGTGTAGAGAGTGCCTAACTCAAGCTTTGAAAACTAAGAGAGAGCTGAAAAAACTTCAAAGACACCGAAACCAAGCTTTAATCGGATCAAAAGAGAGCACTTGAGAAGCACTACCTTTTTAACACAGGCACACAGCTAGGGTGATCACTAGATCTAGGTGAAAATGTAGAGAGAAGATAAGTTTTAGAGAGAGAGAGTCTCGATCTAGGGTTTTGGTGGAAAAAGATATGAAAAAGTGATGTAAAAAGGTGTTACTGTGAACTGATATACGCACAGTCCGCTCTAGCGCAAGAGTTGATGCTTGAGCGTTAGTCACAATAAGTTGTTTTGCTCGAGCACAAAACATGACTGCTCGAGCGTAGAACACCTAGTAGTTTTGTAGGTAGAAGATCATCGCTCGAGCGCAAGAACAACTGCTAGAGCGCAAACCCACTCGAGTGTAGAATACACTCTCTTAGTAGTTTTGCAGACCTGCAAAAGTACTGAGTGTTTGCAAATCCTTCTCGAGCATAAGAGCAAAAATCTGGGCAACAAGAGTTGGGAAACCAAACAACCAACCTGTTCCAAACACAACCACAACAATCTCATTGCCAAGTTTAAGGGAAAAGAAGATAAGCAAGACATATTCAACAATACGAAACTAAGAAACCCGTATCCAAATTACAACAATGGTCAGGTCAAAATCGGAATCGCTATAGTCACATTTCAGAAATAGATTCATCAGATTTCATTTTGAACAAATTCATAATTATGAACAAGCATACTAATACGTGACTCCTTAACTTTATTTGTGCCTTCATGTTTGACTTCTAATTTATTCCAAATTCTTTAGGAGTGTCACTTGCAAAAATTCTATTAAATTCATTAGGATCAAGTCCATATTATATGTTTGGCTTTGGCATTTGCTTGAATATATCATTTTCATCCCATTCAACTTCTGTTTTAGGGACTTTCTTTGTATCTACAATTTTGAAAAGAATATTTGGACCATTTTTAACAATTTTCCATATCGTATAGCATGTGCCTTGAATATATATCATCATTCTATTTTTCCAATAACTATTATTAATTTTAGAAAAATATGGAGGCTTAGAAGGTGAGTGACCATCAATAATTTGTGCTCCTATAAGGGTTGCCATTGATCAACCCTAAGGCTGTTATGTCAAAAAATACTAGAGCCCTTACTTTGATACCAATTGTTACCCATAAAGTATAGCGATCCCGATTTTGACTCGACCCATATGATATTCCAGACTTGGGTTTTACGGTTTCCAGATGTTGTTAACATCTTTTCCTTTATTCTTACTTGTGTTTGGCTATTGAGTTGGTTGGAGCATGTTTGGAATAGGTTGGTTGCTTAGTTTTCAAATCCTTATTGCCTAGATTTTTGTTCTTCTGCTCGAGCGACACTTCTTTCGCTCGAGTGGGCTTTGCGAACTCTCAGCATTTTTGCAGGTCTGTAAAAATAGTGGGAGAGTGTATTCTATGCTCGAGCGGGCTCAGCTTAAGCGGCCATTCTTGCACTCGAGTGATGGTCTGTTGGGAGTATGCATTTTGCGCTCGATCGTTACTTCTTGTGCTCGAGCAGAACAACTTATTGTGTTTGACGCTCGAGCGTCAACTCTTGCGCTCAAGTGGACTGTGCGTATATTAGTTTACGAAAATGACTTTTTCATTACTTTTTCAGATCTATTTCCCTTTAAACCCTAAAGTTGATACCCTTTCTCTCTCTAAAACTTACATTCTCTCTACTTTTTCATCTAGATCTAGTGATTTCTCTATCCTTGTGCCTTTGTTAAAAGGGTAGAACACGTCGTGGGCTCTTTTTTCATCTGAACAAAAGTAGGTGTCGGTTTCTTTAAAGTTCCCCCTTCACTTTGCTCGTCTTCTAACTTTGAGGTAGGGACTTTCTACACTCTTCTATGAGTTTTAACTTGGTTATTTGTTGATTGGTAAGAAATGTTGAGACTTGTTGTGATTTTGAACAAACCTAGGGTTTGGGTTAAAATCAAAAGAGGGATTTTCAAATTAACGTATTGAAAATGGTTATGAGAGTAGATATGAGCTTGTATTGTGTTAAAATGGTTGATTTTGGTGTGTGGAATGAGATTGGGAAAAAAAGGGTTTTGCCCTAAAATGTTTTGAATAATTATTTTGTATAAATAATGAAATTAGTATTGGGAATATGAAATTGGATGGATGTTCATATACATGGTGGGATTAGATATGTATTATTTCACACCTATGAAAATTTGGACAATTTATCTGTTATAAAGATTATACATCCGTTTAGAAATATCTGTTTTGGACTATAGGTGGAGGATAGCAGGATTGTTGTAGAAATTGTATATATATTAGACAAATTGAAACAAATCTCTTAGTCACTATCATTGAATATGATTATGACTTATATACATTGTACATGTATGACATTTGGGAGGAGAAAGAGATGTACTCCATGTTTGGCAGGAGAAAGCGGATGGACTCCATTAAACTAAGTTGGCCTGTGTGTCCGGGGTGAAAGTCCTGAAAACCGCGCGTATACATGTATGTCGATTCCCGCAGATGGAATTCCTGTAAAAATAGCAAGTGAATGTATTTTGTATGATAATTATGTTGGTTGGAGGCCTATGAGGTGTATCCTCTGTTTGGCTAATTAAATGAAGCAGGTATAACTATTAAACTGAGATGTGCATCATACTTATATTCTTTGTTAATATTCATATATTGTGTTAGATTGTTTCTACTGGGCTTTGGCTCACCCTACTTGGGAAACCATTTTCAGGTATTGGTGACATACCTCCTCTAAGGACGTAGCTTGGAGGACTTGGGAGCTGAAAGCTCTATTTTGTTGTTTTGTATTTACTATTCGTACAAGCCTAGGGCTTTGTAAGTATGGTGCTTAAGACTCTCTCTTTTGTTGTAACCAAGTATAGTCTTGGAAAGATGTAAGCTTGTAGGGCATTTATTTTGTTGATCATTAACTTGATATCACATGTTATAGATCAAGGTAGAGCTTATGAATGTATATCGCATATGTCCTTTTGTAAATTAACTCTAATTAATAAAATATAACTACTTTGTTTATGGCATTGTGTATACGTTGTTGGGCCGATTTATGGCATTTATTTCAAGGCGTTACGAAAAGCAACCCAAGAAGGAGGTGAATTGGGTTGCTAAATGAATTGCTAAATTTAAAAAAAAAAATTTAACCCAAATAATAAACAAGTAAAAATTCGAAGCAATAAAGATGAGAGTAAAAAATTAAAATTTAATCCAAATGAGAAATAAATAAAAAATATGAAACAATATAAATAAGACTAATAAAAATAAATAAAGGGAAGGGAAGAGAAAGCAAACGTAGAATTTATAGTGGTTCAGCTCAAACCAAGCTTATGTCCACTCAAGATCCTCATTGAGATTTCTTTACTATTCGTCAAATAGTAGTTATACTCCTAGTTTCATGGGTGCTAGTGAACCTTAACAATTGATAAACCCCAATCACTCCAATCAACTAGTTGTGAATCCGGTGTTAGTCACACCTAATCCAAGTGATTTTAGTGAAAACCACTCCCAAAAATTATCCCTCTCTTTTACAAGAAAAAATTAAGGGATACAAAACCATTTTACAATGAAAGTTTAAATTCTCAATAAACTTTAACTCAAAAGAGATTATAACTCAATGAAAATGTACCACACAATGTATTAAGAATTCTTGAATATCACCCACAATATTTGATCACTTCTATGTCTTTTCTTGCTCTACAAAACTTCTTTTTATAGCCTTAGAAAAAATTAGCCATTGCAAAGGGATTCTAGGTAGGCTCCTCTTTCTTTCTATTTCTCTTCCATTTGAATTCATTAGTCTTTTGGACTTGCATAATTCTTGCCAAGGAAGACTTCCAATCAATCAAAGGAAGGAAATGAATAAGAAAAGATATGTAAATAATTTGAATTGTTTTTTTTATTAATATATATATATATATATATTAAATTAAAATATTCAAAAGATGCACAATAAAGTTAGTTATTTTTAAATCGGTGCAATCTATATCAAGATGACAAATTTTAATTTCATATTTTGTATCAAATGATTTTAAAAAATGTGTATTAAAATATCACAATTTATATCATAATATTTTAGACATCATCAAAATCAAACTATAAAAGCATGAAAATATGACCTCTTAAAAAGGGTGAGTCCCTTTTGTTCTACAAACTCTCCTTTGGTTCCCTCAACTCTTTTTAGATATGTTATATAATGTCCAAGTACCTCAGTCAAGAGCTTAGGATCAAGCTTCAATGGAATTTGGTTGTTGTAATTGAGAGTGGTAGGTAGAAAAATGAGAGAAAAAGAGAGAGAAGGGCCAATATGCTTGTATATTCCTGTGGCAAAATTTCCAACCCCTAGAAAGAGGCTGCCGAGCTATATTTTCAGAGCCTAATGCGTAAATATCAAAGATATTTATGTAAAGTGTGTTGAACAAGTTGAAATTCCCGAAAATGCTCTGTACCCGAACAATTCAGCCAGCCATTCCCTTTGGTGTCTGGCCAAATGCATTCTTGTTTGGCCACTATATATTGTCTGGCTAGCTCGAAAGTACATCATTGGATTAATAAGGTAAGGTAAGCTTGAACTGAGAGGAGAAATAGACATTTCAAAGGATTTCACCCCTTCTATTCACTTTGACTACATCCTTTGCTCTGTTTGTTTTGAAAGAATACAACATTTTGATTTTGAAAAGATAAGCCTCAGAGCATATTGGAAATGCTTGGAATTGCACAACTAAACCAATTTTGAAAAAGGTTATTCCACTAGTCGAAAAGTACTTTGGCCAAAATATGTGGGTGGTTGGTTGGTTGGTTTAAAAGCTCAAACCTTAGACTTCTAGCTGAGGGATTCATAGGACTAGCACATCTCATTTTTATCATTGGGCACCCAAAACCCAAGTCTTGAGACTAGTCAAAAATGATTTGTGAGTGACATATAGGAGATTGAACTCAGAAAGAAAAAGTGACGAGCGAGCTAGCCTACCGATAAGTGCTGGTTTCTCAAAGAGATATTTAATGGGGTCTAATCTCAAAACCAAAATTACCGAGTGTGTTAACAAGTAGTGCCTCAACTTTCGCACAGCCCAAACCAATGTCAATCAAGCCTTTTCCAAATGAGTATAACGGTTCTCGTACTCTAGCATCTTCTTGCTCAAATAGTATATGGCCTTCTCCACTCTCTCTTCTGACTCCTGGGCTAACATGTAACCCATGGTAGTTTTAGTAACTGACAAGTACAAAATCAATGGCTTTTCCGACTCAACACTGACAACATAGGCAGATTTTGTAGGTATTGCTTGATTTGCTCAAAGGCGAAATTGCATCGATCACCCCATTAGAACTTCTTTCCTTTCTTTAGCAAGACAAATATTGGTTCACAAGTCAAGGCTAATTTTGAGATAAACCATCTTATGAATTGCAATTTTCCTAGAAAGCCCCACACATTGGTGGTGGCATTTCTAATATGGCTTTGACCTTGGACGGATCAACTTCGATGTCATGTTGCATGATTAGAAACCCTAACATCTTTCATGCAGTTACCCTAAAGGTACATTTATGCGGATTTAGCCTTAATTTGTACTCTCAAACCCTTTCAAAGAACCTTTTCAATACAGCATAGTGACCTTCTTGCTCTTTGGACTTGACGATCATGTCATCCGTATATACTTAAACTTCTTTGTATACCATTTCAGGCAATATGGTGGTTGCTACTCCCTAGTAGATGGCCTTGGCATTTTTCAATCCAAATGGCATGACTCGATAGTAGTAGGTCCCCCACTGAGTGGTGAATGTTGATTATATCCCAAAAGCCCATCCATAAATGAAAGTAGGGCATGACCTGTAGTGAAGTCTACTAACTCATCATTATACGGAAACGGGAAATGATTCTTAGGGCTAGCCTTGTTCAAGTCCCTAAAGTCAACACAGACTTTGATCTTGCCATCTTTCTTCAGAACTGGCACAATGTTTGCCAACCACGTCGAATATTCTGATACGATCAAGAACTTTGCATTAATCTGTTTGGCGATCCCCTCCTTAATTTTTAATGCCCAGTTTAGCAGAACTTTGCGTAGCTTCTGCTTGACAAGTCAAAATTTGGGATCAAGAGGGATCCTATGCCGTATGATCACAGGATCAATTCTAGACATGTCTTCGTAAGACCACGCAAAAACATCTTGAAAATCTTTTGACAAAATGACAAATTGTTTGCGTTCCTCTTAAGATAGTATGGAATCAATGTAGACCAAGCAAGGATTTATAACATTCTGTTATGGGAGAGCACAAGCGGTCACTTGAGTGGATATGTGAGGCTTCCAGTATTTTTATGGTAGACCTGCAAAACTTTTGAGACCTTGCGCTTACTGCTTGAGCAGTTGAAGGTTCGCTTGAGCGATCTTTTCGAAGTTGTATTCATCGCTCAAGTGATGAAATGTTCGCTGGAGCAGTCTGTTCAAGACAACAAATTTAAAAGTCAATTTAAACCCATTTTCTTCTCACATTTTCACACCTTTTCTCTCTCTAACACTCATTTCTGAAAACCCTAACCCTAAAACACTTCATTTCTCTTGATTTTTTTCCCAAAATCTACCCTAGATCTTCTAAGGAGATTGAACAGCAAGCTTAGTTCGAAGGTTCTACTGATTGTTTTTCATTTTCTTGAAGCTTTGGAACCGGGTTTTCATCTTTTACCTTCACTCTTGAGGTAGATGTACTTATTAACTTGATATGTCTTTGATTTGGGATATTTATGTGGTATTTTCTAAGTATAGAAGATGTATGAGACATGTTTATGATATAAAGTAGGTTTGATCATAAAAAGAGGGTTAAACTCTATATTTCGGAAAAGTTTATGCACATCTTTGTCGATTATTGTTAAAAATTGAGATTATTGACTCTTTATATGCAAAAGAGGGGAAAGCCCTAAATTTTCCTAACCCCTTTAATTTGTAACTTTGATTTAACAACGGGTTTGATCAAATTGACTCTTGAACATGAAATTGGATGAATAGTCTTAACAATGATATTGGATTTGAGCTTTTGGAAGTACCTTGGTATATGTGTATGTAAATTGATAAATGTGATATCATGAAGTTGAAGAATATTGTTGTTTGTATATCATATATTGTTGTTAATTGAACAAATCATAGAAAATTGGGATTTAGAAATTCATGCATCATGTGCATCATACCTTTCTTAAGGATTTTAATTATGAATGTTTGGAAAGTGTTGGAGGGGGTAAATAGCGTTTGAGTCTAGGTAGTGAGTTGAGTTTTAGTAATGAGTTGTGTATCATATATTGGTACCTGCGTGGGGAGTCAATGTGCCCAATTGCCTTGTCTTAAGTAGAGCGCCAGATGAATGTGGGAAAAGGTTTTAGGGTGTCCACGAGCATACCGTTTTTAGAGTCGGTAAATGTGGAAAAACATGGTTTTTGGTGTCCACAAGCCCGCCGTTTCAGGAGTTGGCAAATGTGGAAGGAAAAGGTTTTGGGTTCCCAACACCCCACCGTTGTTAGAGTCGGCGAATGTGGGATTATTTTCAGTAATGTATGTGATTTGCGGCTCTTACTTGTGACATCATAGTGTATTTACACCCCATGGTTTGATTAAAACATGTGTTAGCATTATGCATTTAGTATCATGTTTTGAAAAGGAAAAGACTTGAATTTTTCTTATCCCTCGAATGGCATGATCATATATATCTCGATTGATTATATGTCTTGTTAATGGTATATCCTACTGGGCAATAACTCACCCCAAAATTAACAATTTTTCAAGAAATGATGTTGTGGTGCTGCCAATGTGAATTGGCATTAGATGTGCTTTTTGAAAGGGAGCATGAAGGCTATATTAATGTTTTATGTTGAAACACCAGGCTATTTTTGTGTTTGGGACGTAAGTCCAAATTTTTGTGTAACCAAGGGAAATCCTTGTGAAGGTGTTTTCCATTAAGGCATTTTATTTTAAAGTCTCTAACTTCTTGAACTATTAATATATTTATGAATGTAACTGAACAATGATGTAATCACTTGAATAGTTCAATGGGAAAGAGGTTATTTTTGAAGCATGGACTGTACTATTTAATGATTTATCTTAATATAAAGTCGGATTTGATTATTATTATAATATTGAAATTGAGAAAATATTTTGGAGCGTTATAGGATCCTTCTTAGTACCTACATTAATTGTAACAATGTTGTCAATAACATGCTTTGCATGCCTCTCCTTATCCCAATTAATCAAATTTTTTCAAAACCTGAGGAATTTGTTCCTCTTCGTTTTCATCAAAGTTTTGAAAATCTTTGTCAACACAATGAACCAATGGTAGAGAGAAGTAAGCAGAATTCACATCATTCTCATTTAGCAAGTCTGGCTTAACAGTTACAGTTGACTCAAAAGAAAAAGAAAATGATGATCCGGACAAGACAGTGGCCTCTAGGTTACCACCCCAAAATCGCCAAACTCTGATCCACTAGATTCACTCGAGTTTGATTCCAACTTGTGGGGGTTGAATAATGATGGGTAGAGGAAGGTCAAGATATTTGAAGACATCTGGCCGAAGTCAATTCGGCTATAATCTAAGGGCTCTTGAAACCGAATGTACAGTCAGCCATATGAAGAGCCGAATGGGAACCAACATGCAATCGGAAGGCCGACTAAGCCATCAAGTGCGAGATTAAGAGTGGGCCCGACCTTTGGGCCCAAAGGGTAATATAAAAAGAGGAATGTCAACAAAAGAGAGGTATGTGAGAATAGATAAAATAACTTGAGATATAAGTAAACTAGAAAGCATACTAACTTGTCCATCGGAGTGCAAAATTCTGGCACCCCCGATTGGAGTGTTCATCCATTTTTCAGGTAGCAATCAGAGGATCAAGGACGTCTGTAGACACCCTATTTTTGATCGTCCTCAAGACTTGGACGTCATCATTTGAACACTCGATGATCACCCATGTTTGTGTTTGTCTTGAGTTCTCGGAGGTTTCGGCTATGCGCCTTGCCTCAAGACCTCTCGACTTGTTTGTTTTGTGTTTGGTTTTGCACCAAACACTTGTTGTTTTGCTTCTGAAGGTGGGAAATAGCTTGTTGGCCATCCCCACACCTCACCGGCCATGGCCTGAGGCCACCGGCCCTGTTTTCTTTCTACCGGCCAAAAGCGTTGGCCGGTCGGCATTGTTTTTGGTAGGCTGGCCATTGTTTTGATCAATCGGCCACTTTTCCTGGCCGAGACCTTTTCTTGAGGGAGCTTGACCCTTTTGAACCTTTGTTTTAGCTTCTTGAGAAAGCTTGAACTTTTTGAACCCTTGTTTTAGCTTCTTGAGAAAGCTTGAACCTTTCTTAGCTTCTTGAGGAAGCTTGACCCCTTTGCTCTAGCTTCCTCAAGAAGCTTGACCCTTTTTGCTTTAGCTTCTAAGAGAAGCTTGGCCCCTTTGCTCCAAGCTTCTAAGAGAATCTTGGACCTTTGTTCCTCTATAAAAGAGGGTCTCTCCTTCTATTTCAAGGGTTGGAAAAATCTAATATATAAAATATATATATCACTCTCTCTACATTTGTGTGGGTTAGAGTGTTCCAAAGTGAGTTTTTGTTCTTGTTCTTGCACTAAAACACCTAAGAGTACACTACTCTTTGGTTACTAAGGTGCTAAGGAGTTGTTTGAGGGGTTTTTGAGCAGGTTTTGATCCAAAGAGGCTGCTGGTTTGGTGTTCTTGGAAGTGGTCTTCAAGGGTAATTCCTTTTTCCTCTTTTATTCCCTATTTTTGTACACACTTTTAGCCTATCTTGCATGCTGATTTAAGCTTAGCTATAAACTGAAAAAAGTTTTGTATTTGCATGCTTTTGAAATTTGTTTAAGATCACTTTTGTGTTTGGGGTTGTTTACCCCCTCTTAGGCCTTGTTTGGCCTCATTTTTGTGCCTTTTTTGTGAGTTTCGGGACCACCTTGTATTGGCCTTCTCACCACTGGAATCCAGAGGGATTTCAGTGGTGGGGATGGTGTTTTGAGGTCCTATGAAGGAGAGGGCCATGCCCTTTCCTTGTTGTCTTCAAAACTTGTCATTTAACCTCATGTGTGAGCACCTTTTTAAGTTCATGTTGACCATGTCTTAGTTGGTATTTGTGGTTATTTTGTTATGATATAGCACTGTTTCAAGTTGGTTTAGACACACCATGCATGCTTTGCATACTTGTCTTGTAATGCCATGAAATTGCCTTAACATGCTTTGTGCTTTGAGCCTTGTTTTTAGCATGATTTTGGCTTAGCTTTGTGAAGCTTTTATGCATGTTTTAGTGTGCTTGAGGTCTAACTTTGGTTATTTGGGTCGTCCATGACTTGCTTTGTATAGCTACCATGCAATTTCCCTTATAGGCCTTGAGTGTTGGCCTCTTTAGCATGCTCCCCTTGCCTCATTTTAGTGGTTTGGCACCACTTATCATGTCATTTCAGTCCATATAGCATGCTTGTATACTTGCATTTATGGCTCCTTTGATGCTTCAAAAGGTTTATGTTTTATGCTCCATGTTTGGACCTTTATGCATGCCTTTAGACTTAAGCCATTTAGATGCCATCTAAGTGTGTTTTGGGCCTTGTCTCGACCTACATTGGGACTGTTTTGAGTCCCCTCGATCCTTTGGGACTCGCCTTGCATAGCCATGGTTTGATCCCTTAGATTAGCCTTAGGCCTTGGGCTTGGTTGCATGCTATGCTTGCCTTGTTTAATTGGCTTACACCTTTTCTAACATGATTTCAGAGCTTTCTATGCTTGCCATATGTCCATGTTCATCCCTTTTAAGTGTGTTTAAAAAGTCCCCTCTTTGTGCTTAAGTGTTGGACCATGTTAGCATGCATGTTTGTATGTAAATTTGCCTTCATTTCCATAGCATTTTGGCTACTTATTTAGACATGGCTGAGGCTTGTCCATATTAGTTTAAGTCCACCGTTTGCATGTTGTTCAAATGTTGTTACATTGCTTCATGCTTGCAAGTTTTGGTTGCATAGTGTTTTGCATGCTCATTGCTTGCATTATTGATACATGCTTAGCTATATTGCATTTTGTTGCATTGCTTGAGCTATATGGCATGTTGTTGCATGCTTAGATTGTAATGCATTTGGCATGCATTCTCTCTTTCAGTTGCCTAACATGTTGCATGTTTTGCCATTGGTATGTTGTTACATGCTTGCATGTGTGCATGTTTGCCCTCATGTTCATATTGCATGCTTAGCTTGCATTTGGCATGCATGCCTTGCCTCTTGAATCACCATGATAGAGGTTGGGCCCTTTAGGTGTTTGTGTGCATTTCATTTGACATCAAAATGCATAACTTGACACCTCAGACCATCATGCATTGAAATGCACGATTGGTGGTCTGAGAGTCGAGGACCAAACTCCCTTGAGTTCATAACATGATAGGGAGGGTGGTGGTGCAAACATTTGCTTGAAAATGCATTGTCATGCCTAGTTTGCCCTTTGTTGCTGTCAAAACAGGATTTTGCAGGAAGATATGGTCGACCGACCATATTGAGTGCCAGCCGACTAAATATATTTGGCCGAGAGCCATACCAATGGTCGATGACCAGTTTCCCCTGGCCGGTGGTGCTTCCTCTTGGTCGGTGACCTTCCACAGTGATCAAGAAGTGATTCTGGAGCATCATTGAGACTTGCATAATTTTCAGAGGAGTAGAGTAGGGTAAACAGAGGCAGCTTGTGCATGGTGGTGGATTTCCGAGCGAAGCCGAGCACGCATGCATTGAACCCTTTTCCCGAGGCTGTTTTACCGCTTTATTAGCTTAGTTAATTTGCTTAACTAGCTAAGTGGCCTGTAACTATTTAATTAGCTTGTTAGTTAGTTAAATTTGTATTATTCTTTTGGTCCCTCCGAGAGAGGGCGAATTGTGTAATAAGCGTGCATATGTGTGATGTATGTCTTCCAACCCCCACTTCTTTCTCCTTTTTACTAGCTTATGATGGTTAGTTTAGGGCATGTTTCAATTAGCATACTTATGCTCGCATGTTTGCATTCATTCATCTGTCTTACATGCACCGGGCTCAGCGCATCATGCTAGCTGCATTGTATTTTAATTCCAAATTGAATACATGTTATCTGTTGCATCTCATATGCCATCTTAGGGTAGCCGAGCCTATCTTAAGTTGCATTTTTGTATGTGTTGCATTAGGCTTCTTAGCATATTTAGGATTTATGCATGATTTCTAATTAGCTTCTCTTTTGGCTTGGAGTACTCGGTAAGCTTTTATGCTTTAGCATCCTTGTATGTGCGTGAGTGACTGCCATGATAGCATGCTTACCATGAGGCTATGTGCTTATGTGATATAACTGCCTGAATGCCTGTGGGTGAAGGTTGGGTTGCTTGAGTTGGAATAATTCGTCGAAACCCGTATTTTAACCTACTTGCGAGTAGCAAACTTCAATCCATTTTTCAAAACAAACGGATATACGATGCTTTGTTCCAACTTAGGCAATCCAGTCTATACTTGTTTTGCTGCGCGCATCACATAGTAATTCTAGGCTAATCAACTGGAATAAGAGCACATAATGTTTTCAAAAATCGATATCATGGTTAGTAGAGGCCGATTTTTGATCGGGCGAGCGGGGGTGCTCATAGCTGACCTTCCCCAATTGTACCCAAGTTTCCGAGCCGAAGCAACTTTGGTGATGACGGACACGTGGCCTTAGGCAACGAGTCAGGGTTTCCTAAATTCCCCTAAAATAAATATTTAGGTGGCGACTCTGTATCTGGCAAAGCAGTCCATGTTTGGCACTTCTTTCTAAAAATCAGTTTTCGAAAACGATTTGCCGGATTTGGACTCTTTGGTGATTTATCAGTCTCGCATTATACATTATGGGATCAGATTAAGAACTATGACATTTGAGTCCGAACTGTAGTGAGCCCAAATGAACGAAACGGGATTCCCTCCTCGGACATTCGAGGACGTCTACAACGTCTGACTGGATCCTGGAGTATTTCCAAACCACTTCTCCACAATTTGCGTCGTTTATGGGAATACTTAAGTACATCCATGGCGGGCGTAACAGATGGTCCTCTAGTAATCGCTGACGATATTAAACCAAGAGATGGCATCACTCCAAGAAACATTCTTGGATCGAAGAATATCACCGCACGATGGGCCTTGAACTTTGACTCAATAGCCCAAACCTCACCCTCAACTTCGGTGTAAGAGACAAAGCAGACAATCATGGATCAAGCAAAGCAAAATGAACAGCGTCTAGAAAACATGATGGCTGAGAATGAGCCCCTATGCCAAGAGTTGGCCCTGGAGTTAGCCAAATCCCAGCAGGCCGCATGCCATGACCGGGGTCCACCTCCAAGAAAGAAGGATGATCAACGACGTCGACTTCAGAAACATAATAATGATAGTGATTTTGACTCACCATCCCCGAAACACAGAAAGAAAGGACGAGTCAATGTATCCAGCTCATCCGAAGAAAGTCTGTATGTATGGCACAAGTAAGGAAAATGAAGTAATGATTCGGACGAAGAAGACAAGCATGACCCTTTTTTGCGACAAATTGCAAGGGCTGTGTTACCCAAGAAGTTCAAAACACCATTGTTCGCCCTGTATGACGGAAAATCAGACCACACTGACCATATTCATCATTATAAACAAGCGATGACACTGCATGCTGACGATGAAGCCCTCATGTGTCAAATGTTTCCAAGCAGTCTAGGACCACTGGCCGTCAGATGATACTACAAACTGGAGTCGGCACCGATAAAAGGCTTCCATCAACTCCAAAAGTCCTTCATGGTAAGATTCATCACCAATGAAATCCAGCCAAAGCAAGCCGATTCTCTCTGGGCAATGCAAATTAAACCAGAAGAAACCCTTCGTGAATATTCGGCATGCTATTGGGAATGCTTTAAGCTGGTAGATGATGCTTGCAATGACTCCATGGCCATCACCGCCTTTAAAATGGGATTTTATCCTGATAGTCCCCTCTGTAGTTCATTGACCAGAACACCCCCCAAAACAGTTTGGGCGTTAATGAAGAATATTGTAAGGTGGAAGACGATGCCTTGCGGGTCAAAGCTGGACAGAAAGCCGTTAAGATGGCTCCATCTAGAATCGTTTAGCCGATAAGCATCGTGCCGTCAAGGAGCCCCAAACCACAGAATCAGGCAAAACGAGACAAAAGGCGTGACTCGCGCTGATCAAGTGATCAGTGTTCACACCGATCAAATGAACAATATCAAGTGGATAGCAGGCGCACAAGACGGTCGGACAAAAAGTACACAGAGTTAGCAGAGCCGATCAGCAAGATTTTGTCAAAAGTTCAACACCTTCCGTTCTTTAAATGGCCGCCCAAAATGATGGGACCTCCGATACAAGGAGAAGGGACAAGTGGCGTGAGTACCACAAGGACTAGGGTCATGACATCGACAGTTGTTATGCACTGAAGGACCGCCTAGAGGAACTGGTACAAGACGGTCGGCTGGCGCAATACGTACGAAAGAATAATCCAACGAACATAGTAGCCCTACAGCCAGACTCAGCTCCACTTGGTGTAATTCACATGATATACAGTCTGCCGTCGTCAGCCGAGGTATAGACAATTCAGTTGTAACCTAGGCTACATAGGCCGATCACACCAGCAAAACGGTCCCATAAAACTGGGAGGATTAGTTTCGATGACACCGACGTGGTTGGAGTAACTCTTTCCCACACTGATCCCCTCGTCATCGAGTTACGCGTGAAAAAATTCACCATTGAATGTGTTCTCATTGATCAGGAAAGCACTTTAGAAGTAATGTATTACAAAACGTTTGCTAAACTCAGATTCACTGACTCTGATTTGTCGCCGGTCGATTACCCATTATTCGGCTTCAATGCTAACCCTGAGTATCCTTTGGGCAAAATCACACTACTAGTTGGACAGGCACCAGATTAGTAGACGTAGAATTTCTGGTTGTTAAACTTCCTTCACCATACAATCTCATCATGGGAAGAACTTGGTTGCATACCATGCAAGCTGTGCCAAGCACCTACCATCAATTACTTCGTTTTCCGACTAAGTATGGCATTGAACAAGTTCATGGTTCTTAGAAATCGGCACAGGCATGCTACCTTGTTGCTGCTACAAAGAGACCAAAAAAGCTGGAAGTGAATTTGATTGAAGTACCGGATCGGGAGAGCCTCGAGGACATTTGGAAGATCCCTAGCGAAAAGACAACTGAAGACCTGGATCGGGTCGAGATTAACGGGAGTCTTGACAACTTCTTCACGATCGGCACTTCCTTGAACGAAGTTGACAGGCATGAGCTTGTATCCTTCTTACTCGGCAATCCCAATGTATTTGCATGGACACCATACGAGATGCCAGGGGTGAATCCATTTGTGGCCCAGCACCGCTTAAACGTTGACCCAAAATGTAAACCAATCATTCAGAAAAGTCAGCGGTCAGCCTCGGAGCATGCTTCGGCCGTTGTTGAAGAAGTTGACCGATTGCTTGAGGCCGAGGAAATTCACGAAGTAACCTATCCTACATGGTTGTCCAATGCCGTGGTTGTAAAGAAGAAGAATGGATCTTGGCGTGTTTGTGTGGACTTCACGGATTTAAACAAAACTTGTCCCAAGGATTGTTTTCCCCTCCCCAGAATAGACCAACTCGTAGATGCAACGACACATCATCAATGCATGAGCTTCTTGGACGCCTGCAGAGGCTATCATCAAATTGCCATGCATCTGGAGGATCAAGAAAAGATTGCATTCCTCACCCTAAGAGGAACCTATTGCTATAAGGTCATGCCTTTCGGGCTGAAGAATGCGGGGGCAACCTACTAGAGACTGGTTACTGCCATGTTGAAGGAACAGCTCGGCCGCACCATGGAAGTATTCATCGACGAAACGGTGGTGAAATCCAAGGAAAAGCACGCCCACTTAGCCGATTTGGCAGATACATTCGGCATTCTTCGAAAGTACAAAATGAAATTGAATGCCTGAAAGTGTGCATTCAACATCGGATCCAGAAAATTCCTCGGCTAAATTGTTAACCACCGCGGAATAGAGGCCAACCCGAGGTAGATCATAGCAATTCTAGAACTTGGTTCTCCTCGGTTAGTTAAAGAGGTTCAGAAGTTGATGGGACTGGCCGCCATGCTCAACAGGTTTATCAGCCTTTCCATAGATCGTTGCTGACAATTCTTTCACACACTTCAGCTGGGCAAAGCTTTCGAATGGACCCCTGAGTGCTAGGCCGCTTTGGATGGCTTGAAAAGTTATCTCTAATCAGTTCCACTCCTGGCAACCCCCTTGGCAGGCAACCCGCTCATTTTGTATCTGGCGGTATCTGACCGGGCGGTCAGCCCCGTACTTTTAAGGGAGGAACTCGAGGAGCAGCGACCAGTTTACTATGTAAGCAAAGCAATGGCCGTTGCCGAAACACGTTATCTACCACTGGAAAAGATCATCTTTGCTCTCGTTATGGCTGTAACAAAACTACAGCATTACTTTTAGGGACATACCATAGGTGTACTAACGGACTATCCCCTCCGGTCGGTGCTCCGTAGCGCAGAAGCATCAGGGCGTGTTTCGAAATGGGCATTGGAACTCGGCCAGTATGATATCCAGTTTTTGCCTAGAACTGCCATCAAGGGACAAGTGCTCGCCGACTTTGTAGCCGAATTCACAGGATGCCTTGCCGACTTCAAATCCGAGCAAGTGCAACCTAAACCCAACTGAAGAATATATGTTGGAGACATTTGGCAGTTGTACTGTGACGGGTCATCCAACCAGCGTGGCAGTGGGGCAGGCATAGTAATATGACCCCCAAAGGGGCAATAATCGAGCAGACAATTAAACTGGGCTTTGATGCATCAAATAATGAGACCGAATACAAAGCACTCCTAACCGACCTTCGGAACGCAATTCACCTCAGTGCGCGACGGTTGCTTGTTTTTTGTGACTCAAAACTAGTCATCAACCAGTTGAAAGGGGAGTATGCAGCTAAAAATGACCGCATGGTAGACTATATGACAACAGCGAATTCCTTGCTGGCGAAATTTGACCACCACAAATTGAATCAAATAACTCAGGATCAGAACACGCATGCGGATGCCCTTGCTTGCTTAGCTTCTGCCATCAATTTAGAAATCAAACGAAAAATCAAAGTAGGATTTATCCCTATGCCGAGCATTACCACTTCTGTACTAGTTCAGATTAACATCATTAAACCAGGACCAAGTTGGATGGACCCTAGTGTCGTATTCCTTTCGTTAGAACAACTCCTAATGGACAAGAAAGAAGCCCACAAACTGCGAAATAAAGCCCTGTGATACTACTTGGATTCGTAAGGAAAGCTCTACAAAAAATCCCTCTCTGGCCCGTACTTAGAATGTGTTCACCCAGATAAAGTTGAGGAACTCTTAATTGAAATACATAAAGGTAGCTGTGGTGCCCATTCTGGAGGACGCTTATTGGCCCACCGAGCCGTAACAGAGGGGTATTATTGGCCGATCATGCGAATAGATGCCGAGAATTATGTCAAGAAATGCGAACAATGCCAGAAGTTTTCCCCTTTTAACTTATCTGCTAGCCGAGGAATTAAACTCTATCACCAGTCCTTGGCCGTTCGCTCAATGGGGACTCGATATCGTCGGACCACTACCACGAGCTCTAGGGAACAATCGATTCTAGGTTGTCGTAACAGATTATTTTACAAAATGGGTTAAAGCAGAGGCCCTAACAAATTTAAGATGTCGATATTAAGTGTTTTGTATGGAAAAACATCATAACACCTAGAGCACTCATCTCAGACAACGACACCCAATTTTATTGTGGCATCTACTAAGAATTATGCAACACGTATGGTATCTGGCCTTACTTTTCCTTGCCGACATATCCACAAAGCAATGGTCAGGCAGAGGCCTCCAATAAAGTCATCCTAGACGGCATCAAGAAAAGGTTGGAAAAAGCTAAAGGTAGATGGGTCGAAGAGTTGCCCAGTGTGTTATGGGCTCATCACACTACTCCAAGGCGATCCACTGGGGAAACGCCGTTTGCTTTGTGCTTTGGAATCCAGGCAATTATCCCCTTGGAGATCAGCCTACTAACAATGAAATCCAAGGCTTTTGACATGGGCCGTAATGACATGATGTTGGCCTTGGACTTAACTCTGATTGAAGAACATCGAGATCGTGCCCTTGCTTGCATGGCGCGGTATCAGCAACAGCTCGCTAAATCATATAATCAGCGCGTGCAGTTGCGTCGTTATACGCTTGGAGAATTGGTCCTCAAGAAAGTGCTTCCTACTACTAAGAATCTGGCAGACGAAAAATTAGGCCCCAACTGGGACGACATTTATTACGTTAATTCAATCGCCGAAACTGGGGTATATCGGCTCAAAGGCATGGTTGGGAGAAGTTTGCCACGCCCCTAGAATTCCACACATTTGCGCAAATTTTATCACTAAGCCAACTTGTACGGCATGCTAGTTTGTTTCAAATTTTTGCTAATATGCTATGCATACATTTTTCAATTTCCCAGTGCAATGCCCTTTCTTGTCGTAATCTCGTTAATAGTGGTTTAATAACAAATATAAGCCTCTGAATTCGGAACGCCCTTCGTGGATATCACGTTTAGGTTGAATAAGCCTCCGAATTCAGAGCGTCCTTTGTGGATGTCACGTTTGGGCCGAGTATGCCTCTGAATTCAGAGCGCCCTTCGTGGATATTAGGATTGGCCAATACAATAAGACTGCGAACTCGGAGCGTCTTTTGTGGATAGCACGATTGGCCAACACAATAAGCCTCTGAATTCGGAGCACCCATCGTTCGTAAGTCCGAACGCCGGGTAATCCTCTGAATTCGAAAGGACCAAATTTGACCATAGAATGGCATGGATCAATATACGATTGTCACAAGTAGATACAAACATTAATTGAAATAATACAACAAATATTTATTTCATTAAATAACCACAAATACATAGCATTTGACGAATTCAAAAGTACAATAATTTGTATTGGTATCTAAGTTTATTCGGCACCCTCTTCATCATTGGATTTCTCGGCATCGTAAACTTCGAAAGAAAATTTGTATTCTGACACAGAGGTAACGTCGAATCGATACCCGCGGCCTGTAGAGCCTTGATCTATCCATGCTTAAATCCACGATTTCCGCACCGACAGACATTTTCAGCTAATTTTTCCTTTGTCTTTTCAATACTAATCTTTCGGCCGTCATGAAAACCATGTTCGTAGGCCTTCATTCTTATTACTTCTCTTGTGAACATGCTCGCCATATCTGGGTCAGCAATCCCATGATCCAGTAGACGCTGGTTTACTCTTTCCGCCACAATCGGGTTCATTTGACTCGCCGACTACGTTTCGGAAGCCTTAGCTTTCTTCAGCTCGTTCTCGGCTTTCTCTGTGCGAGCTTCCAAGCTCCGAATGCAGCCGTCTTTCTGCTCAATCTCTCTTCGCGTGGCATGAAGACGCATGCCGATTTCATAGGAAGTGTATAGTCCCATTATCGCTCCATGGACGCCCTCCTGAAAAACTTCGTAATCAGGCCGACTGACCATTGATTGTTGGACTTCGGGTGGCAAAATCTGTCGAGCAAACTCGATTACCACATTTGGATCATGGATAATCGAATCCACTTCCGTCATCGTTTTATTTCTATTGAAGACCAAAAAACTCAGCGGGCGTGGTGTCCTGCTGGTATCGTTTCGCGAACGGGGGGAGCTCCCTCGTTGCTGTCTCTCCTTCCTGGGTGACTTCTCTGCTTCGCCCCCTCTTGGAGATTTACTTCGATGATGGGGGGAGCGACGCCTCTCGTGCTCTTCCGACATCCTGTTTCCCGTTCGCGTAGGTTTGCCACCTCGATTCATTTCTAAGTCCAGTTCAGCTAGTGTCCTACCCTCTCCTCTGCTGTTAAAGAATATTCTTCTTGACATCCAAATTTCCTCAGTTTGACATAATGTTCCTTTCTCTCTCGTAGTCGATTGAATTTGAACACAGCACAGAACTCACTCGCACCTAGCCCCCACCCTACTTATTAATTGCAAGTGCAGCGTTCCCAAAGCGATCGCTTCAATGTATTGCGCCGACCAGTCACTGTGCCCCACCCAATCCATGAACTACAAATATTCGACGATTCTGTTCATTGATCAGTTGGGGCAACGGCAGATTAATAAATCTATTCAGCTTAATTACAATGCCTTGCATCGACAAGTTACTATGCCCCACCCAATCCATGAACCACAAGTATTCGGCGATTCTGTTCATTGATCAGCTAGGGCAAGAGCAGATTAATAAATCTATTATGCTTAATTGCAATGCATTGTGCCAACAAGCTACCGTGCCCCACCCAATCCATGAACTACAAATATTCGGTGATTCTATTCATTGATCAGTTAGGGCAAGGGCAGATTAATAAATCTATTTGGCTTAATTGTATTGCCTTGCACCGACAAGTTACTGTGCCCCACCCAATCCACGAACCACAAGTATTCGGCGATTCTATTCATTGATCAGCTGGGGCAAGGGCAGATTAATAAATCTATTCGGCTTAATTGCAATGCATTGCGCCAACAAGTTATTGTGCCCCACCCAATCCATGAACTACAAGTATTCGGCGATTTTATTCATCAATCAGCTGGGGCAAGGGCAGATGCAGTAATCTATTCAGCCTTTATTGATAAACATATTAACAATGCCCCCTCTGATTGGCAGATTTGATTCAATGTGAGTTGCAAGCTGTATGTTTTATTCAGCTCTTCAATGTTCAAATTGACACAAGAGATGATTATTCGGCTTTGGAATGACTTGTCCATATGATTACATCACCCTACTTGGCTATTAATTAGCACATGCAGAAAGTTTATGTTATAGTCGATTATAAAGATTATGTTATAGCCGATTATATTATCACCAAATTAAGTTACATCACCCTACTTGGCTATTAATTAGCACATGCAGAAAGATTATGTTATAGCCGATTATAAAGATTATGTTATAGCCGATTATATTATCACCAAATTAAGTTACATCACCCTACTTGGCTATTAATTAGCACATGCAGAAAGATTATGTTATAGCCGATTATGTTATTGCCAAATTAAGTTATATCACCCTACTTAGCTTTTAATTAGCATACGCAGATGACAGACAAAAAGGCTATTTTCATTAATAAATTAAGTGCAAACATTCGTCATTATACACATGAAAATTGCCCTATATTTAACTTCTAAACAAAATAAATAAGCAAAACTCTACAAAAACTATGTTCAAAAACCACCAAACAAAAAGCAAAATTACAATGATACTACTCATTCTTCAGGGTCAGACTCCAGCGACATAACCTCTAGTTGCTGGTATGGAATTGGTTGCTCCAATGTCACATTAGCGGTAGCCAGGGCTTTGAGCCAGCCATGTTTGAAGTCCTAATTTTCAAACTTGGGTACTTCCTCCACGTATTTTTCTCAGGCGGCGTTTTCTCCGGCTTGGAACACCTTGGAGATCTCGGAGTCGGCGATTTCTTTTTCCTTCTTTGATTCTTTCAAATCGGCCTCTAGTTTCGCAATCACCTCTTTGGCCAACTTAAGCGCATCATCATTTGTGTTTGCCCTTTCTTCGGCGGCCAGCCTGAGTTGATCGGAGTATTTGGCCTTCTCTTCCTCGACATTGGCCCTTGCTCGCTCTTCCGCCGCTTTGCCTGCCTTGGATTTGGCTCTAAGAGAGGCCTCTTCAGCTTTGCCCTTTTCAGTTTCGAGTTTGGCTTTGAGCAAGTTGATTTGCTCAATAACATCATAATGACAGCGGCTGATTTCAACGATCCTGCTCGCCGCCTGTAAGAAAAAGATTAATAAGATAGCTGGCATAAAAAGGAACGAAATATTTTCTCAAAGTTACGTACCAATATCGCCGATTGAGCTGCTAATGCTATCGACACCACGTCCAGCTTTGCATGGAACGCTGCTCTGTCAATCGATAGAGAAATCGATGAGCCCACACTTAAGGCCAAGGCCGCGTCCTTCAAAGCTGAAGCATCAGAAGTAACCGAAACGTTCTTTATTTTTGGTTGTATGATAAACGGTGTAGCCAAGTCCTACGAATCTTCTATGCGCGACCGTTTATCAGTTTGGTTTTCAGAAGAGTCGACTTCGTGCTCGGCGGGGCGTTTCTTCCCCCTATGGTCGGCCACAAGATTGTCCGATTGATCAATGACAATTTGTTCCGTTTCGGCTATAAAAATCTGTTATGTTTCTTCAACAAGAGAGGGTGGCGAAGACTTAACCCCAATAGGAGCAGGTGGTGGGGGTTGGCGGCTTCAGCCCTCCTTCGGGCTGCCATCTTCTTAGCATTCTTTCTTCTGGCTATCTGTGCGAGCGACTCCCCAGCCACGTTCTCAGGATTTGTGCTGGGAAGGTCTCTTGAGTCGGTGAACATATCATCTTCTAATGATACGTCGACTTGGCCTGAAGTGGATGGAAAGTTGAAGCCGGCTTCTTCAAAGGACAAATTAAGAGCCGTGTCAACATTCTCCTCTAGACTGCCAGATCTATCCAAGTTGGATTGATTCGGCTGTTCAACGACTTGTTCGGTGACCTGCTCGGCGACTTGCTCTGAGTCAAAAACTTCAAGACCAATCTCCCTAAGGTTCTCAAAATTTGGGAAAATGAGTGCAGTGAGCTGCTGTTCTCCCTTTGGAATCAGAATATGATCAGCGACCGAAAAAGTAGCGTACGTCGGCTCGTATCACAATAAGATGTGAGCGGCCCTCCCTTACTTTTAGAGGTTTGGACGGCCGAAGAATTGGAGCGAAGTTTTGATTTGTTGAAGCACAGCGTCATCGGCCGAGATAAGAACTTTTTTCAAGTCGTTACCTGCACAAATGAAACGGTAAGTACATGCAATCTAAGCCAAATAAATGTATAACAAATGCGCATAGAAATGAGACTATATGGCCACCTGGTTCGCTTTTTTGTTTGGGCGCAGGATCTAGGCGATCTTCATCTTCGCCGAATTCCCAGTTGCCTCGGACAACGACTATGACATCGTCAGCACACTTACTAGAGCTGACAAGCATAGTCACCAGATGTTGATTAATGTCCTTGGCCCTAAGAAAGTAGCATCCCTATCGACCAGATGATTTTTCCAAAGCATAACGATTCCTAGATTAATCCTAAGTCGGTGGTTTAATTCTGTTATTCCCATTATGATTCGGTAAAAGTTTACGTTAGGTTGTGAAGGGAGTAGACCCCAGTAACGAAGGACGGCCCTAACAAATGGATGAAGGGGGAAACAGACTCCACCCTCAGTGATTAACAGAAGAGGAAAGATGATCATACTCTACGCTATCTGCCACAAGTGACACATGGACGTCATTTGGAATGGAAAAATGGTGTTGAAAAGCGGAAACACGGTCCGCGGAAAGAAGAGCTTTCAAATGTTTTTCCATCCAAATCAGAATGAAAAATATGCTAAACTAAAAACAAACAAGAAAATGGGAGTTGGAATGTGGAAGAAATGCAAGGAAGAGAAGAACTTACAGGGTGGAGAGAAAAGGACAATGGGAAGCGGATGGAAGTTGCAAAGGTCATGAATTCAAAAGAGCTTTGCAAATTCAACAAAATATTTGAAGGGACAGCATGGCTTCATATCGCATTAAATGAACAACACGTACGAAGGGGTGGGAAATTGTAATGATTTCTAAATTATGGTCGTTCTGACGCTTAGGTATTGGAAGGAGTGCAAGCGTCGTATTTTTGACTTTCCATATATTAAAACCAAACATGCCGGCTAGTTGGCTTTAGTCAGATGTTTGGGGGGCAATTGTGGGGGCTGAATAATGATGTGTTGAGGAAGGCCAAGATATTTGAAGACATTTGGCCAAGTCAATTCGGCTATAATCTAAGGGCTCTTGAAGCCAAATGTACAGTTGGCCATATGAAGAGCCAAATGGGAACCAGTATGCAATCAGAAGGCCGAGTAAGCCATCAAGTGCAAGATTAAGAGTGGGCTCGACCCTTGGGCCCAAAGGGTAATATAAAAAGAGGAACATCAACAAAAGAGAGGTATGCGAGAATAGATAAAATAACTTGAGGTAGAAGTAAACTAGAGAGCATACTGACTTGTCCGTTGGAGTGCAAATTCCGGCACCCCCGATCGGAGTGTTCATCCTTTTTTCAGGTAGCAATCAGAGGATCAAGGACGTCTGACTTTATCCTGGAGTATTTCCAAACCACTTCTCTACACAACTCTATAGACTCAGTAGAATCAAACTCGGACCCACTATCAGATCCATATTCCACGATACACACCTTTCTTGAGTTGCAAAAGTCAAATGTGATGCCTCTACTACATCCAAGATAAGACTGCTGTTGTCCATAGATGATTCGTCCCAGATCACAAAAATACTGACATCCTCTAAACCATGTAACTCGGTGCTAGGTTCAAAGTCAGCCAGTGTCAGTTCCACTTCATTTCCCTTGCTTTCATCTGAGCGGTTGCTTATGTTCTGGTCCATACCATTATCAAAGTCTACTTCCCTGTCATCATTTTTGGATAGCTGATGATCAAAGAAAATCTCAACTTCAGGAATATGCTCCTTTATCTCATGGTTAACCCATGGTTCGGGAAAACCACAGAACGGAAAATTATCTCCTTCTTTGATAAAACGTCGATTCAAGGTCCCCCAGATTGGTTTTTTTCTTGGCTTATGCTGCTTGCCAGTCCTCTTAGCCTTAACCCTTTCTCTTATCTTATCCCCTTTCTTAATGCCCTATTCTAGGGATATGTCCTAGTTTGCTCATGAAGTAGATGGACTCGGCACTTACATACATTTCCTTCTGCCATGATAGTTTGGACCAACTAAGCTTCAGCCAGAGTGAACATGGAGAGAAAAACATCCTCCCCTCTATGATTGATCTCCAACATTGGCGTTGTGACTTCTAGCAGAAGATGAATAGATAAGTTCCCAAAAATAATGGCAACACCTCCGTCATGCGGATACATTACCGCTTGGTGCATTGTAGATGACATCACTCTTATTTGGTGCAACCATTGTTGCTTCAGTAGTAAGCTAAATGTTGATGGACATCCATGATGTGAAATACAACTTTGTGCTTAAACGGACCTACCAGTATCTATACTTTGATGGCTCTCATGACCTCTTAACTAGTGTTGTCATACGCTCTAATAAGCTAATTAGTGGGTATGAAGTCTGCCAGTTTTAGCCTTATCGCGTAAATAGCACGCAAAGGGCACACATTAATAGCCAATCTGGTGTCAGTTAGAACGACCTGAATCTACTTTTTTTCCTACATTCTAGAGACGTATACAAGGGCTTGTTGTGCTCTGAACTCTCTGGTGACAACTTTTTATCTGAAAATGCCAAGGCTAGGATCGGGTCTGTTGGTGTGATCAATGATACCAATTGATCTGGTGTGGTATCAATTGACAACTTTGACTTGCTCAGGGCCGTGAGCATTGCTTGGCGATATTCCCATGAAACCATAAGCAACCCCCAAATAGAAATGTTGTCTTGGATCTTCTTCAACTGTTTTAGGACTGAATCCTTTCCATCTTCTTTCTCTTTCCTTTTTTCTAGCTTTTATCTTTGCCCGAGGGCTCACCTTGGTCTAGGTATGAGGGCTCGAAGAAACGCCGCTCCTAGTTAGATGATCAATCTCTTTAGAATATCAAGTATTGCCCGGTGCATTGTTTTCCTTACCTTCATCAATGTGAGCGAGATATAGATCACTATCTTCCCATCACTCTCCTTCACTTACAGACTAGCAGTCATTAGATTCAACATGTATCATTCCCACATTGTAGTCATCATCTTTTGGCTAATATGGTGACGTTGACCGAATTTTTGCTAATTTCTTCCTTCTTCTGAGGTGTGCCTATGCTAGGCTGGCCTTTTGCCTTTCTTCTTCTGCTGTTGGCCCAGTCGGCCCAGTTCTTTCTAGTTTTGGTACTACTCTCTCAATCTCCTCCAGCATTTCTCCTTCAATCTCTTCTTTCTTATAATGTTCTGGCTTATGGCTTTCTCCGATTTTACTATTTTCTTCTATTTTCCTCTTCCCTTTTGCTTTATTACTAGCTCATACTTTCCTCTTTACCTCTTCATCATCTCCCTTTATTTCTAAGTCTTCCTCACTACTCGTCCATCCATGGTTACTTGCCACACTATTTGAATCCCACCATTTGATTTGTGCTTCGCCTAGGTCTTGTTCTTCAAAGAAATGGAGGCTATCCAAATCCTCTTCCAAGTCAACCAAGTCATCCAACATTTGTTCAAGCACATCCACTCTAATAACATTAATGAAGAATGAATCAGGAAAAATGACCTCCGATTTTGGTTGATCAACTGGCATTATGTATTTACTGGGATCATATCCTTTCTCTGGCAGTCTTTTCTCTTCTGTCATAGGCACCTTGACTTCTTCTGGTTTCAATTATTTCCTTTTCATGCTCACTTTCTTTCTTTTCTCCACAATTGTCTCTCTTTCTTTAGATTGTAAGACTACTACCATTACAGGACGCTCAGATTGCGGTTGGAGTTCAGGTCTATCCATCATGCATAGGTTGATGCTTTTTGGAATAACCACTTTGGGTCTAGGCAAGTGGGATGGTATGATATATCTACTGGGGTTAAAGCTGGGTGATAGTGTATGGATAAGGTTAAGGCAAGGAGGGGGTAGTACCCGGTGATGGGTAGGTAAGGGATTAGTGCTGACATTTGGCCTTTGAGGTAGAGCTATAATTTTTTGGTCAATGAGATCTTGGATTTCATGGCGGAGGTGCATGCCATGGTTGGTTCCATGAACATGTTGTTTGTGAAAGGCACAATATTTGGATGCGTCATGCCTAGGTGGAAGAAGATTAGGAAGAGACTGGGGGTAAAGGAGCTTAAGTTGTCCTTTCTCTAGTAAAACCCTCATGGCTTGAGATGGGGCCATATAAGCGACTGCAATTTTAGAATATGAAGTCAGGTTGAATTGGGTGCTTGTGGAACAGCGTTGGCAAATGGGTCGACAATTTTTGTAGTGGTAGTAACGGTGTTGATTTCTGGGACCTTTGTAGTTGTGCTATCATTAATGGAAGATCCTTTCCATGTTATTGACTATCACTGGTTAGCTATTGATGAGAACTTGGAATATGAAGAGCAAGCAATCCAGATTGTTAACTACCAAGTCAAACAATTGAGAAACAAGCTCATACCATTATGCTGTGTTTGGTTGAGGGATTTGAGGAGAGATTTGGAAAGGGAAATGGAAAAAGTAGGTGAAATATGAAAAAAATATACCTATATTTCACATAGTTTCATACACCTTTTCCCTTTCCCTTTCCAAATCCCTCTCCAAATCTCCCAACCAAACACAGCATTAGTGAATGTTGAATGGAAAGATCATTATGGACAAGGGGCCACATGGGAAAGAGAGGATGAGATGAAGAAAAGGTATGCGGGTTTGTTTCCTTGGCAAGGTAAGTCAAGTTTGGAGGAACAAACTTTTTAAGGTTGGAAGATTGTGATAGCCAAGCATGCATAACACATTCATGCATTGATTTATGCTAGGAAATTCTTGTATTACATGTGCATAATTCATATGATATGTTTGTTATGTTAGGATTTTGGCTTTGTTGAGTTTGAGTAGGAAACCCTAGTAGATTTGGAGAAATTGAACATGAAAACTAAGGATGGAAAACTAAGCAACAAATGAGAAGTTAGGGAAATTGTTTGAATTGGATTATTGAATGTCTAGGTAACTTAGAAAACCTTAAGTGAGGATCTCAATGAACTTAGTCTAATGAGTAGAGCCTAATGAGTACTTAATCAAAATTAAGTAGGATTATCAAAAGTTAAACAAGATTAACTTAAGTCTAAGTAAGGTTAATTAGACTAACCAAGATTAGGATTTAAGTAAGGTTAATTAGAACTAAGCCTAATTAACTAACCTAATGAGATAATTAGTAAACTAAACTAATCTATCTTACATATACTAGAAATTTAGAGAAAGATGGAGGGAGTTGGAGAGAATTGAGTTCTTGGGGCTAGAAAGAAGATCAAGGAGAAAAGGAAGAGGAAAAAGAAAGAAATTCAAGGGTTCAACCTAAAATCAAGAGAAAATCATAACAAGGTACAAAATTTATCCCTCAACTATATTTTGTTATCACAACCTAGTTAGAAATTAATTTGAAGTAAGTTTTGGAAAGATTTAATTGAAGAAAAATGAGAAAAGTTGAAAACTAGACAGGGTTTGAAGAATTGGTACCAAATACATGGTTTGATGTGTTTTTACCTTGAATTCATGTAACACCCGGAATAATGTCATTTAAGGAAAATATACGATAATCTATTTTTGAATACCTTAAGCTAAATTCGTTAACTTATAATATAAAATAGTTAAAATTGATACTTGGAAAAGAATATAATTAATGAGTTAGGAACACATGAATTTCTTTGTCAAAATTATGTTATATATATATGTAAAGATTTAATTCAAGTTAATTACCTTATACTATTCAAGGAATAAAATGTGAATTAATGAAACGAAATTGAATGGAAATAAATCCAATTGATTAGGAACATATGTCAAAAATTATAAGACTCACGAAAATGAGATCAATTTTAAGAAAGGCCTTGATATAAATTCCAATGGATTAAAATTAAGGAATAGCTACAGATTTGAAATTGAAACGTTTATATATCTTAAAAATATTATTTGAGAAGCCAAATAGTATTAATTTGATGTGTAGAGTATTTTGGGTACTTTATTAGAAAATTAATTAGAATTAATGAAATAAAATTAGATTAAATTAACTTAATTGTAATTAATTTAGTAATGGAAATTAAGAATTAATTCACATTAAATGGACTTAGACATGATTAATTAATTACAACTGAAAGTTTATTTGTAATGCGTGTGTACTGAATAGTTTAATGGGGATTATGAATTGAATTCGTAATTGAAGGTCTAAATGATTTGAAAGAACCCATGAGTGGAAATGTAGTCATGCCAATTTAATAAATTAAATTAAAATGAAGTGAGATCAGTATAAATTGGAATGATTTAATCAAAACTTAATTGAGATTTATTAATTAAGAATTAAGCATGATCAAATTAAACCCAATTAGATTAATTAGTTAATGGAAGAGTAGAAATCTTTAATTGGAGAACTTAATTAATTCAATTTCATGTGTAGGGTTTTTATTTTGAATTAGAAATTGAAAGACTAAATAATTTAGAAATCCTTAAGTGATGAACTTCACTAGTTTAGTCTAATATATAGAGCCTATTAGGAGCTCGATTGAATGGACATGGGATTAATAAAAATTGAGAATGAATAAATTAAGACTTTTTAAAATTGAGATTAACTAAACTAATTATGATCAAAGATTAATCCTAATTAATGACACATAATCAAGATTAATTAACTAATAATAATAAAAAGAAAAGGTGAGTGAAGTCAACAACAGGGGATGTTGCTGGAAGAATTCGGGGGAAATGAGAGAGAGAGAGAGAGAGAGAGAGAGCTAATTCTATTGTTGCTGGAAATTCTGAGACAAAGAAGAGAAAGGGAGTTGAGCCCAAGAAAAGTTAGCGAGCGGATCCTCTAGAGTTAATCCTCTAGAGTGATCTCCTAAAGTACTTGATCGAACGACTAAGAATAAAACTCACCAAAACGACATCGTTTTGGGGGAGTATTTTGAAAAAAAAAAAAAAAAATTCAGATTTTGGTGTTTCAAAACAATGAAGGTTCCTGGAAATCTAAAATGAGAGAGAGAGAGAGAGAGAGAGAGAGAGAAGGGCAGAGACTTTCCGTTGCCGCTGCCGCGCCACTGTCGCCGCTGTAGCTATCAAAGCACTCAAACTCCAAGAAACAACATTTGATTCAGACACAAATCCACAGATTCAGACTCAAACAACATTTGATTCAGACACAAACCCACAAAGCACTCAAACTCCAAAATTTTGCAGACAAAAATTCAGCAAGAGTCCCATTTCTCAAGTGACTGGAATATAGCAAAAATTTAGCAAGAGTCCCATTACAGGTTCAAGATATAGTCTGGAATAGTTGCACCCCAGGGGTGTGGCAGCGGCAGCGGCAACGGTGGCGCGTCGGACGTCGGAAACTCTCCGCCCTTCTGTCTCTCTCTCTCTCTAATTTCAGATTTCCAGGAACCTTCGTTGTTTTGAAACACCAAAATCGGATTTTTTTTTTTTCAACATACTCACCAAAACGACGTCGTTTTGGTGATTTTTATTCTCAGCCGTTCGATCAAGTACTTTAGGAGATCACTCTAGGAGATTAACTCTAGAGGATCTGCTCGCGAAAAGCTAGGGCTTACAGAAAGGAAAGGGAAATTCATTAAGAAACTTATCAAGTAAGAACTCTAGGTCGGTCATATGAGGAGACTTATTAGAATCAAATTTATTGTGAGTAATAATTTTGTGAAGATATGTTTTTAAATATTTATTTTGGAACATTATGAAATGTTAGGTTTTATGAATTATGTTTTGCTCTGAATGAATGAGTTTTCCATTGATAATTTATTATGGAAATCTTAAATGAATTATCTATGACTATTATGTTAGACTTGAGGTCGTTCTATCTTATCTATTATAAATTGGACCAAAGATTGTTTTGTTATAAATTGGACTAGAGGTTGTTCTATTATAACTTGGACCAGAGGTCATTCTACTATGTATTGGACCACAGGTCGTTCCGTCAAGTTTGAATATATTTAATGCTATTGGATAAATTACACAATTCATTTAATTTATGTATGATTTATTTTTGAATGATATTTTAAATATGATAAGTTGTTTTTCTAAAAATTCAGACTTATTCATTAACTCCTTTACATTATTATTACTCATTAGGATTTAGCTCACTCCCTTCCCCTATATGAATTCTAATGACCCCCAATTTTTTTTTTTTTAATATAGACAGTGCATAATTTAATTGAGCAAATTTTCGAATTTGACTATTGTGTAAATTCTGTGCGAAAACAGTTCGGTTTAGTATTTTTTTAAAATAGTTCCCGATCTCAAAAAATTATGAAATTTTTATACGTTGTTCCCATATGAGTCTAGCACGTTGGATAAAAATTTCTAAATTAAATGATGAGTATTTATTTTATAAAAATTCACGGACTGATTGTTGTTCAGTTTAATTTACAGTAGAATTTTGTTATTTAATTTTTAATGTTTAGATCATGATTTGGATAAATTTGTTGGGTCCATTTTGGTATATAATTGGACCATGTTTGGCTTATGGGTGGGACCAATGACTTAGATTTAATTTAATTTGAGTTTGTTTAGTGACTCATGTTTAACTGTTTGGTCTTTTTTAATTATGTGATCGGTAGTAATCATCTTGGGAGTTGTTATTATTTATTATATAGGGGTTATAATAAATATTTGATAGTTGATTTTATGGTGTGTACCATATGGTGAAAAAATTATATATTTTATAAAGAATGAAAATATGTATATTTCGTAGTGAGCAAAATATTATATTTTG
Source organism: Camellia sinensis (assembly GCF_055761805.1). Classification (NCBI taxonomy): domain Eukaryota; kingdom Viridiplantae; phylum Streptophyta; class Magnoliopsida; order Ericales; family Theaceae; genus Camellia; species Camellia sinensis. The sequence goes on along the minus strand of NC_138966.1, from coordinate 73,452,545 downwards.
TGGTGCACAAAAATGTTATATTTTGTGGTGAGAAAAAAATTATATCATTTTATAATTTATGTTATAAAATTTTGAGTTATTATTACAAAAATTATATTGTATTTTTTTGAAAACCCATTTTGGAAAAGTGAACCTACATGGGGTTGTTCCCCACACCTTCTCCCTTATTCCTTTTGCTTTCTTTTTTTCCTTGGATGCTCGAGCTCAACGTCTCTCTCTCTCTCTCTCTCTCTCTCTCTCTCTCTCTCTCTCTCTCTCTCTCTCTCTATTCACCATTTTTAGTCAAGCTTCAAGTTTGAAATAGGAGTCTTTAGAGTGAGATTTTGCAAAAGTGTTCTAAATGAAAGTTGGAGAGCTCGTCATGATCCTCGCAATGGTGATCTTGGATTCATGATTGGACAATGTTTACTTTTTCGAATTTGCTTTTCTTCATATTTGAGGTGAGGACTTTCTTCATATTTTTACATTAAAACTATGTTAGGGTTATTTTGAGAAAATATGTCATTTTAAGAGGTATTGCATATATATACATATATATATATATATATATGAAATTTTCAGATTTTTGTTTGGTAATTTTTGGAAGAAAAATTATGTTGAAATGTTAAGAATATTGACATTTGGAGATTGATTTTGGGATAATCATTTTGTGTTGTTAATTTTGTTAAAAAAATCCGAAAATAAAATTTAAAGGTTGTATGATTGTATTTACATCATATTATGATTAGATGATTTATTTTGAGAAATATAAAGTTAAATTTTTTTTTTAATCTTTGATTTGGAATTTATTTTTGAGAAAAATAAATTAATGTTGAGGAATATGGAGTAAATGCTTAAGTAGGAATTATATAGTTGTTTTGAGATTAAAAACTCTAAAAGTGTTATATTCATGATATTTTATAAAAGATGATAAGTTGATGATTAAGTTGTGTCCATTTTTATGAAAATAAAAATGTGAAATGTGAACTTTCGAACTCATAACCTTGAGAATGTTACTATTGGGCATATTTCATAATTTTTGATGTAAATATCATGTTGGTTAAGTAATTTTAGAAAAAGTTGTGAAATTGTTATTGGTAGAGAATTTGGAAAAAATATTACCTCTTTAAATAGTTTGGCATGAAAAATGGTTATGTTGAAATATGGTTATGTTTGAAGGATGAGGCATGTGAAGATATGTTTGGTATTATTAATTTGAAATTTTTTGAATATAATAAAATTACTAATTTAGTTGATTAAATTAGTTTTGGTTAAAATGTTATATTTGTTATGGTTAAAGGTGTGTTATTAAGATTATTCCATAATTTTTGACATAATAGGATGGAAATGGTAATATTTAATAAGTAGGGATTTCATTTGAGTTATTTATATGTTTTTGCAAGATCTAGATGATTTTCAAAATCATCCTTTGATTTGTTTGGAAAATTGATTGTTGATTCAAGAAGATGAGAAATTTATTCGAGAGTGGGTTTACTTTCTTGTTCCTTTTAAATAGAAATTGAGGGTTTTGAACTATGAGGATTGAAGAGAGATATTTTTGGTGACTTTCTTTCAATAAATGAAGATGTGTGGTTTTGGTGAGAAAACCTAGAAATTGGGAGTTTTTAAGAAAGATGTTAACAATCTTTGAAGATATTGTTATATTTATTTTGTGTGCCAAAATAAATGATGTTTGAAAAATTATTTATTTGTTTACATATAAATGATGGTTTTCATGGAATACGAGAAATGTTGAAGTTTTTGAAAATTGTTGTTCAAAATGTTGATATAGTCTTGAAGTGATTAAATGGTTGAAATTACTTTAAGTGTGTGAATTATGTTGTCCCATGGATGAATTGAAATAAAAGTATTTATATTCATCTTGAGAAACTATATTAAAATGAGAAATGAGAATTTTGATCATAATGGGAATATTGTGTAGAAGTATTGAAAGTGGAAGAAATATTGCATTGTATTATTAATCATTGCATTGGCATATCAATTCATTTGATAATGATGAGTTTTGAAATTTGATTTGAAAACTTTGCATTGAGAAAGGAATGTTGGGAAACAAGTTTTCATGAAATGATTTTGTTGTGAATACGGTGGTAAGTCTTGAAAGGTGGTGTAGATGATAGGTGTCGAGCCTTCCAGTTAATACTGGTAAAAATGATAGATTACAGGTGTCAAGCCTTCCAGTTAATACTGGTAAAAATGACAAATTGGTAGTACTTGTACAATCTACTTGCAGACACTAGCCTAGGGATTACCTGAGTCGTATTTACCATCTTGGAATTTTATTGAAATTGTTGGATTAATGTGTTTTCAAATTGGCATTGTGCGTAAGATTTTCAAAAGATGAGAAAATTATTTTGAGCATGACATGACATATGCATTCATCTCATAAGACTGTATAAAATGGATTTGATGAATTGTTTAATTATTTGATTCAATTGATAATGAGATAATTGAATGAATTGAAAAGGATGTCTTGTTGCTATTGAAACATGTTTATTTATTTAAGTTAACTTGTTGTGGTTAATTAAATAAATTGGATTTAAGAGATTATGTAATAAAATCATATGGTTTTGACATGATATGATTTCACGTATATGTATGAGTATTTTGGTAACCGCATATCTTCTAATGTTTTAATATGAGATTGCTTGGTGAGCTAGTAATTGCTCACCCCCTGCCTGTACACATACAGGGAATGCTTTTCGGATTTGAAGATCAAACAATGGGTTTTACCATTTCATAAGTGTAATGTAGTGATGGATTGTACTACTTCATTTGTTGTTTTGCTGAGTGCTATTTTTTTTTTTTTTGTAAAGAGTAGTATCCTCTCTTTTATTGTAAGCCTCAGGGTATTTCTTTTATTTTTATGTAAATCTCATTGTTGTATAACGAGAGGGAATATGTATATTTAATTATTCATCATTTCATCCAAGGGTGAATTGTTATTTGTAAATGGACTTAATTAATGAATATTGGTAAAGTTATCCGAGTAATAAAATATGGTGCGTTACATGTATGTAGGTATTTAGCAAAGAGGTTCAAGTTTAGAGTTTTGTTTTCGTTTGTCACCTGAGCTGAGGCCCTTAATTGCTTTCTTTGGAAAGTTTTTAAAAAGTCAAGATTTGTAACTTTGTAACTTTGTAAATGTTGTTGGATGTATATATATGTTATATGTATTTAATAATATATGTATGTGTTTGTGATGTCATGCATGCACAACTCAATGGACAATGTTACTTTTACTTTGCTTTCGTTTTAGGCCCAATATTATTTGAGTATTTTGAAATTTGTCTTTGTAGCCATAGGTAATCTATGATTATTGTCCGGTCACCACTCTGACCTCTAGGGGTGGATTAGGGTTGTGACAATTCATGGCGTATAAGTGTTTACATCTTATTTACACATCACATATTCGTGCCTAGCAACCTCAAACAACTTGTTTTGTAGACATTTCAGTGAAGAAATTTTTGTAAACAACTTGGATTGGGGTTGTGACAATTCAGAGGTTCGCCCATGACGCTGCTGTGCCCTAGTGGTAATCTGTCGGCCGTCCAATAGGGGTTGCTGAAAGCTGCCGGCGGAGAATGCTTTTCCGCTGCCGTAGTAGGCAGAGGAGGAGGAGGAGGAGGAGGAGGAGGAGCTGCGATTGGCTTGGTGGCTCTCTTCTCATCGTCGTCTACGCTGAGTGCGTTGGAGTAAGGGGGCTCGATTCCTCTTTATTTTCCATTCAGAAGTAGAATGAAACCCTAATGGAGAGAGAGAGAGAGAGAGAGAGAGAGAGAGAGAGAGAGAAGTTAAGAAAATAGAGATAGAAAAGGATAGAAAGAAAGGGTCAAACGCTTTTATGAATTCCTCCAAATTAAAAATATCTCCCTCTAAATATTTTAATTCTTTGGCAATTAAATTTTTTTTAATAACTGAAAATAAATTTTTGACGATCAAAAAAAAAAAATTGTTTTTCATTCGGCGACTAAATAATTTTAGTAGCCAAAACTCATTTTTTGACGACTATAAATTTTTTTAATAGTTGAAAATAAAATTTTGACAACCAAACTTCTGATCACCAAAGATAATAAGTAAATTTTTATTTTTCATTCGACGACTAAATAATTTTAGTTGCCAAAACTCATTTTTTGGTGACTAAAAATTTTTTTAGTCGCCAGTTGTGACATATTTAGCGACTAAAATTTTTTTTAGTGGCTGATAATCAATATACCCTGACTAAAAAAAATTAGTAATTGAAATTTTTCAATATTTTAATCAATTAAAAAAATAATTAACATATTAAAAAAATTCACTAAAAATTTAAAAAATAAGGATTGAAACTTGAAAAATAGTTTTCAAAAGCTAAAACCAAACAAAATTGATTCAAACTCACCTATTTAATAAAGGGGCTTAAATGGGTTTGGTGGAGGTGCAGTGCTAGTGGTGGTGGTCGAGGAGCAGTGGTGGTAGTGGAGTGGCGGCAGTGGAAGTGGAGTGGCGGCAACGGTAGTGGTAAAGTAAGGCAGTGGTGGTGGAAGAAAAATGGTAACGGCGACAGTGTGGTGGAGTAGTGGTGGTGGTTGTGTTGGTGTTGGTGGAAGTAGTGGATAATTGATGGTGGTAGTGGTGGTGATGCAGTGGTGAGGGTAGCGGTGGTGGAGTAGCAACAATAGTGGTAATGGTGGTGGTGAAGTAGTAGCGATGATGGTGTAAAGGTGATGGTGGTAGTGGTAAAGTGGCAGCAGTGGCAGTGGTGGTAGTGGTGATGGAAGAGAGTTAGTGGTGGCAGTGGTAGAGTGGTGATGGCGGTGGTGGAAGATAGGTGGTGGTAGTAGTGATAGTAGTGGTGGAGTGACAACGGTAGTGACGGTGTGGAGTAGTAGCGGTTGTGGCGATGGAAGTGGATGAGAGGTGGTGGTGGAGTGGTGACAGCAGTAGCGGCGATGGTAATGGATCTGTGGTGGCAGAAATGGTGGTGGTGGTGGTGTTGGAGTGGTGACAATGATGGTAGAAAAATCCATTTAAACAGGTACTCATGTCTAACCTAAAGAGGGCTTTGCAAAATAGGAACTAATTTGGGCAAACAAAGAGGGCTTCTCATTTATAGCATGAAACTACGTTGTTTTACATAATAAAACTATAGGAGACGAAATTATTTCCTCACGAAAATTTTTGTACAATGGTGATGAAAATTTTCATCTCTAAAATGGCGCCAAATATCCTGCGAAATTTTCCAAGCGCGAGAATTTTTTGCGACGAAAAATAAAATATAGAGACGAATAAAATTTTCGTCACCTATTGTTTTATTGATTTTAAGCATTTGGTGACAAAATTTGGTTTTTCTCTCTAAAAATACTACAATTGGAGACAAAATCTTACTTTTATCTCTAAAACATGTATATTTGGAGACATTTTTTTTTTTTCATCATGCATTTTTGTCACCAAAGACTTTTTTTTTGTTGTAGTGACTTGCTGTGCCACATGCTATGGATTCGTATTCTAGGAATGTTGAATGTATAATTGCATGTGGTAATACTTTTGTAAATCTCTAGAGTCTAATGAATACCAATGTTAGAGATTTGATGATGATGTTAATAATGAGGCATTTTATTTCTTATACATTTATGCAATGGGAGCTATTAATTTGGAAACAAGATCATGTTGTTGGAAAATGTTAAGTTTTCTTATGTTAATTCCATGGGGCGTTACAACTTGGTATCAGAGCTACCGGGTTTGAATATTTGGGGCTCGCAGGAAGTGGTTGCTTTTCCACAATGGGTTCACTCCACTAAACTAGGTGATGTTCCATGTTTTAGGTGTTATGTGATAACATGCTTACATGACTAGATGGGTATGAGATTGAACTTTTACGATGTTGTTTGTGCCAATTACATTCCATGATGGCTCATTACAAGGGCACCTGATCAATGCTTAGTCTAATAAGAATTTTGGGTATTTTACGGGACAAATTTCATCGTAAAAGAGTAATTCGTATGTGTTTACGTGATTAAGTGCTTATGTGGAGTGAAACTAAGTGTTTGTGTAAAATGGAAATTGATAGAATTGTTGTGGTGGGACATGTGAGACAAGTTGCAAGCACATATGAGATTGTATGCTAAATTGTTTATTATTATCCTTAATTAGGATGTCAGGAAGAGGTCAAGCATGTGGTGGTCGAGGCGGGAGGCATGGTAGGCCTCCCGAGGTGTTGATGAAGTGTTGGCTCGTGAGGTTCCGATGCAAGAAAAAGGGTTCGGCCAAGCTAATGCGGCCAAGCAAGCAGGCCAAACCAACGTGGTTAAGCAAATAGGGTAAGCAGGAGTCCCAGAGCAAGGTGGTCAAGCCACAATGGGTGCCCTAGCCTAAGAAATGGCAGGGGTTTTGAGGGAGTCAATGAACATCTTGAGGGCCGAGAACCAAGCCTAAGAGAACGTTGTGGAGATGAGGGTAGGCTTTCTTGCTAAAGAGTTCTTGCAGGCCAAGCGGGATGAGTTTCATGGTGGTCCAAAGCCCAAGAAGGTGGATGAGTGGCTCTAGCAAATAGTGAAGACATTTGAGATGCTTCACATCGATGATAGTGAACTAAAGGTGACTCTAGCGAGTTACTACCTCAAAGGGGATGTGGGCCAATGGTGGAAGTACGCCAAAGGCAGAGTGGGGCTGACATGGGAAGCTTTTTTCATTACTTTCCAAGACAAATACCTACCCCTCACAGCTAGGGAGAGACTGAGGCAAGAATTTCAAAACCTCAAGCAACTAAACTTGTCCGTAACCGAGTCTGAAGCAACCTTCACTAGTTTGTCTCAGTTTGCACCAGAGTTGGTGGCAACGGAGGAACGTCGTTGCATAGAATTTGCGAAGAGATTGAGAACCAAAATCTTGTTCAAGGTTGCCGAAAACATGATCCAAAACTATGACCGTCTTGTGGAGGCAGCGACACAGGTAGAGATAACAGTGTAGGTCGAGGAAGGGAGACTTCGGGGTTCGAGGTCTAGAGGTCAGGAGTCATAGGGGGACTTCACACTTAGTAACAAGCATAGGGGCACCTCTTCATCCCAGCCCTAATCACAACAGACGAGATCTATATTCCCTTTGCAAAGTGTTGGCTTGGGAAGGAATGCTCAAGGCAGCTTTACTTGTTTCAGGTGTGGCTAACAGGGTCACAAGGCTAGTACCTGCCCACAGAAGGGAGAAGGGCAGTAGATATTACCATCACCACCACCTAACCAATCTCAGAGTCTGTCCTAGAGTAGGGGACAAGGACCTGCATGCTTTCAGTATAGTTAGTCAGGGCATTTGAGGAGAGCTTGCCCACAGTTGGGAGGCGTATCTGGCGCATTAGGGTTGAGGCAGACTCAGAGCCATCAGCAGTCTTATTCAGTCCAGACTTCACGAGCTAATCAAGGAGCCACCTTGGCTCAATTAGTACAACATGCCTATGCTCTGAGAGATGAGTAGGTTGATCAGAGGCAACAGGGGCACATGTATGCTATTACAGCGCCAGAGGAGTCACCAAGATCCTTTGGTGTAAGAGGTACTTTTGTTGTGTTCAATTCCTTGGCTAGTGTGCTGATTGATACAGGTGCATCACATTCATTTAAATCTTCCACTTTTGCTTCTGCATTGGAGTTAGAGATTGATCAGTCGGAGTCTTCTTTATGGGTAGAGTCACCGGTTGGGGGTTGAGTGGCATTGGGCCTAGTGTGCAACTCTTGCGAGGTTGTAGATCACTAACTCTCTTTTGACTTCATCATCTTAGACATGCACACTTTTAACATTATTTTAGGTATGGATTGGTTGACACATTTCCAGGCTACTATAGATTGTCAGCGTCACCGAGTGTCCATATGCACACCTATTGGGGATTGTTTCTATTTTCTATGTAATCGAGGTGTTAGATCGATTTCATCGTTGTTTGACGTTAAGAGTCGTGGAGGACTTAGTTTCCTCTTTGCTATTTCCTTAGCCAATGATGGTAGCATGGCTCAGAATGATTTACCAAGGGTAGTTTACGAATATCCAAATGTTTTCCCTGAAGATCTTACTGGGTTTCCACCTCATCGGGAGATAGAATTCTCCATTGACTTAGTGTCTGGCATGGCACCAATTTTGTGACGCCCCAAAAATTGGCAACTTCAGGGAATATATTAACAAATAAATACACAGTTTATCTAAGGTTACAGGAGTAGGAAACGTCACTAATGAGTCCTTTGGCTAATAACCAAGTAAGATGCTAAGAAGGTCAGAGGAGTCAATATAGCCTACATTCTAAGTCCAACCACCTTAGATAGCAAAGCTACCTTTTTGACAAATCTTGACAAAGTATTAACATAAGGGCTACATGAGCTGACGAAGTATAAGGATAGATTACAAATGATATACATAATAATTACAATACCATATCTTAAATACAACAAGCGATTAATCACTTACAATGTTAAAGCATGTTTACAAAACTAGTTCCTAACTTTCATAGGGTAGCCATACGCCTTCAAATACCTTAGTTTTGCCTTTGACCGGTCTAATAGTCTTCAATACCTAACATGAAACGTCATGACCTTTGAATGCCCAGTAAATGCACACACACCCCCATCCCTTTTTCCCAATCCAATACACCTTCACAATTATAACAAGCAAGTAAAGAAGCATTACAATCATTCAATGATAAAGGATTACAAGGTTTGGTGTTAGTAATCTAGAAATCCCCCATAGAGATTTCATCCTCCCAACCGCAATAATTGGATGCTAGGCTACTTAGAAATTGCCCTTTTGCTACTTTGCAGACCTAAGCACAAATGCCTACAACGGTTACATACCGCGCAACGCCATCGATGGACCTCAAAAGGGATGGTGAAAAGAAAAAGGTTTTATCATACCGAATCCAACCTTATCTTTTCAAAAAACGTTTTACCCTCTTGAGTGTCCTATTCGGACCCAACCTCATCTTACCAAATCAAATCATCGCAAGAGTCCGAATACGACCGTTCCATTCCAGGGCTTACACGATAACCACTTGCACAAGACTTACCCTTCAATTGGGGAGCACATCCCATAAATCCATATATAACACATTATCATCTCTTCATTATTCGGGTAATCGAAAACCCAATACCACCTCAACTAAGGTTTCCGTTGAGTTAGATGTCTTAATTTAAAGTTAGAACAACTTAACAAGATAGTAATATCCACATAAGCGTGAGCATAATCAAATGAAGAAGGTAAGGAGCATAACCATAGCACACACAATAATATACCAAGACATGATCATATGCTAATAAGCATATTCATGAAAACAAGAGCATAGAATACCAATACAAAACTAAATTTCCAGATTCAGTACCATTTAAAGATTAAAATTAAAAGGACCACTCTTTTAGCATGAAACTAATTTTTATTGAAAGCTAACTCTTTAAAGAAGTTTTGAAACAAAACCTAGGTCCAAGAGATTTTTCTACATTTTTTTAGAAGTTTCAAAAATTGGATGAAAAACTGGTTTTTCATGCACAATACTCAAAATAAGAAGATTGGTGAGAAAACAGGCCAACTAAGTGAAAATTTTCACTTCTTTTGTGATGAAAACATACTCAATAATGTATCAATAACTCAGATTTTTAGAGAGATGGTGTGCCTTTGGAAATAATGTGAGATGTGGGAAGCAAAGGTGGTTTTGCATATATTAAAAGAAAACATGAGTGGAAGAAGGATCAGAGCCCAATTCATTAACTGTGAACAAATGAACACCATTACAACACATTTGAAAATATGATTTTAAATCTCTAATAACATGTATTTGAAAAAGGAAATAGAAGGAGAGATGTTGATGTGGCTTACTTGTTGCCTAGTTGAAGAGTTTTCACAAAGGTTATTCTCTTCTTTTCTCCCGTACCACCGAAGCTCTCTATCTCTCTCTCTCTCCCCCATAGCCGAATATGTAAGTGTGTAAGTGTATTTTGTGCTCAAAAGTGTAGAGAGAATTGGGATATTTATAGAAAAAAAATAATAGTAAAAAGTTCAAAATATCCTTAGTTCAAATTCAATTGAATAGGCTTGGATTTAGTTAGGACGGAATGGAATGTACGATGATTAGAGCCTTAATTACACCTTTAAACATTATCTAGTTAAGGTTTTGATTAAACAAAGTTGAATTGGTTACAAGTAATATATATATATACATATATATATATCAATATTTATTCAAATTTGTACCGTAGGTCAATTTTTCTTCCCTAAATCAAGGAATTTGTCCCCAAATGGACATCACATATATCCATGCATAGCATAGCTGGTCTTGGGGAGTGGATTTGAGAGGATTTCTTTTGATTCTTTGTGTACAATATGAAGACATTTTGTGTACAAAATTATTTATTTAAGAAAGGTACAAGTATATATATATATATAATAGTACTAACTTCGGGTCAAGTTGTAATGTGATTAAAATGTGAGGGCTTTGGCTTTAATTTATGAATTTGAACATTTAATTAAGTGTAGTATTTAATTTAATTAGGATTGAAGAATTCAATTCGGTTAAAGTTTCTTTATTTCGGATTAAACGGTGAATCATACTAAGAGCCGGAAACCTAGGATTTTTGTATGTAAAATATATTTAGGATATTAATTTAATTATTATTAGGATTTTGGAAATGATTTTTGAGCTCTGAGTTCAATCAGGATTTTCGAGTTTTTGGTTGGCGCACAATTTCGACCCTATAACTAGAATTGAAGAAAAATAAGGAATTGAGGGTCTTTATTAAAATAATTCAAAAGTCAAAGACTTAATAGGTTTTACAAAGGTCAGGGGCCTCACAACCTACCCCCCCTTAAATAAATTTATCTTCAAAATTTCAAACATTCTTCATGTCTTGAAATATTGTAGGTAATTGGTCCACATTGCATCCTTGCACTCCTAGGTAGATTCTACCAACGTATATTAGTCAGCCAGATCATCTTTTTCCCTTATGTTCTTCTCTCTTTTGTCCAAAGCCGCCATTGGTCTCGTTCTAATAATAGCATTCTGAATCAAATTTCTCCACAATTAATGACATAAGGAGATGCGTTAATCTTTCTCGTTATTTGGAAATTCTGAACTGGTCATTGCTTCTTCAGTGTGAGGGCTTGTATTGCCAAATTTCTGATTTGGTGATCTATACTCTTGTTAAGAATTGATCCTTTGGTAATTTGTTGATGCCATTGTGTTTTTTGATTTGTTGAATCATGGAAACTAATCTATCCCCCTTAAATAATAAAAGTGTGCCATTGGATGGATGAGTCATCTCCTTTTTTTGGTAACTATCGATAATTGCTAAGGTACGAGTAACAGATCTATTTCTTAGATGAGGTTGGAGTCGAGTATCTTCATGCCTCAAAAATTGCACAAATAATTCCTATGACCTAACACATATTGCCGATATGAAGGAATGCGACGAAAAAAAGTGTACCTAAAAGTTCTAAGACTGGATTATATAAAGGAAATTAACACCATCTACGTTTAGGTTATAAAAAGTCACTTCAAAAGAGTTCTAATTGATAAGTTACATTCTTCTAGGTTAACCAAGGCTCGTACTGCAGTTCCTTGGCTGTGTATATGTTGTATTTCTCACTCTCGGGGTACCCCTTAGTGAGGTCTTCATCTTGTTGGCTGGCTGGTCCTGGCTTGTTCTTTCATGGCTTCTACTCGCCAATCCCTTACGCGTCTGCTTTCGTACCTTCTCCTTGATTTCCTGACTGGATGAGTTGGGGGCACTCATTCTTCTTGTGCCCTAATTGCTGGCAATAGTAACACTGGATTGGCCAGGCTGATATTTCCTGAAGGCTTTCTTGCGGTCTTCATATTTTTTTGATTCATTGGTGGTTGACTACAACCACCAATTTCATGTTACTACAACCATTCTTTGTCATTGTGGTCTTCCTAATGTAGTTCTACTCAACCACCAATTTCGTCACCATTCTCTGTGGTTCTAGGACAAACTACATGTCTTGATTCATTGATCAAGGTTCTCATTTTTCATTATGAACGTCTAGCTCTGTTGGTCTTACTTGAAATGCTTTCTTCAGCTCCCCGATTCTGATGCTGGAATTGCTAGCGCACCACTATACAGCTCCATGAGCAGACATTTCCATGCTCAAAATTTGAAGAAACATCCTAAGGTTGGTTAAGAAAATTTTGATTTTTATTAATAGAGTAAATAGTGTTACAATAATATAACATAGTCTGGGCAAGGTAGTCTCTAACCGCAAGTCAAAACGTGTGGGTAAGGGTTGAACCTATGCTCTGACACCAAGTTGTGACGCCCCAACAATCAGGAACATCAGGGAATATATTAACAAATAAATATACGGTTTATCTAAGGTTACAATAGCAGGAAACATCACTAATGAGTCCTCCCAGGAAGGTCGGAGCAATCAATATAGCCTCCCTTCTAAGTCTAAATACCTTAGATAGTAAAGCTACCTTTTTGATAGATCTTGACAAAGTATTAACACAAGGGCTACATGAGTTGATGGAGTATAAGGATAGATTACAAATGATATACATAATAATTACAAAATCATGTCTTAAATACAACAAGCTATTAATCACTTACAATCTCAAAACGTGTTTACAAAACTAGTTCCTAACTCTCATAGGGTAGCCATACGTCTTGAAATACAAAAGCTTTGCCTTTGACCGGTCTAATAGTCTTCAATACCTAACATGAAATGCCATGAGCATTGAATGCCCAGTAAACGCATACATACCTCGTCCTTTTTCCCAATCCAATACACCATCACAATTATAACAAGCAAGCAATGAAGCATGATAATCATTCAATAATAAAGGATTACAAGGTTAGATGTTAGTAATCTAGAAACCTCCAAAGAGATTTCATCCTACCAACAGCAAGAATTGGACACCGGACTATTTAGAACTCCCATTTTTACTGCTTTGTAGACCTTACCATGGATACTTCAACGATTACATATTGCGCAGCACCATCGGTGGACCTCAAAAGGGACGGCAAAAAGAAAAAGGCTTTATCATCTCGAATCCAACTTTATCCTTCAAAAAAAAAAAAAGTTTTATCCTCCTAAATGTCCCATCTGGACCCAACCTCATCTCATCAAATCAAATCATCCCAAGAGTTCAAATGCGTCTGTTCCATTTTAGGGTTTACGCGATAACTGCTTGTGCAAGACATAACCTTTAATTAGAGAGCACATCCCATCAATTCATATATAACACATTATCATATCTTTGCTAATCAAGTGATCGAAAACCCAATACCACCCCAATTAAAGTTTCTGTTGACTTAGATGTCTTAAATTAAAGTTAGAACAACCTAACAAGATAGTAATATCCCCATAAGCATGAGCATCATCAAGAGAAGAAGATAAGGAACATAACCATAACACATGCAATAACATACCAAGACATGATCATATACTAATAAGCATATTCATGGAGAAAAGAGCTTAGAATACCAATGCAAAACTAAATTCCTAGATTCAATACCATTTAAAGATTAAAATTAAGAGGATCATTTCAGATTTTTTTTGAGCCTAGCCTTCCTATGGTTCGTAGAGAATTCTATCTAGTTTTCAAAACATATTTTGGAAATTGAATAGCTTCTCTAGATTTTTAGTTATTTAAGAAACACTTCAGCACTGTCCAGATTCGTTAACCGTTACGAAAATTAAACTTTCTTTCAAACCGCTCACTCGTTTTCAATGAAACCAGTTTTCTTTGAAAGATAACTCTTTAAGGAAGTTGTTTGACATAAAACTGAGGTCCAGGAGCATGTTTCTAGAATTTTCTAAAGTTGGTTGTAAAATTGTTTTTTTATGCACAATATTCAAAATAAGAAGATTGGTGAGAAAACAGGCCAACTAAGGAAAAAATTTCACTTTTTTTTTATTTATTTATGAAAACATACTAAATAATGTATCAATAACTCATATTTTAAGAGAGATGGTGTGCCTTTGGAAAAAATGTGAGATATGGGAAGAAAAAGGTAGCTATGCATTTATTAAGAGAAAACATGAGTGGAAGAAGGATCAGAGCCCAATTCATCAACTTTGAACACATGAACACCATTACAGCTCATCTAAAAAAAAAATGATTTTAAATCTCTAATAACATGTATTTGAAAAAGGAAATAGAAGGAGAGATGATGATGTGGTTTACTTGTTGCCTAGTTCAAGAGTTTTTACAAAGGTTCTTCTCTTCTTCTTCTTCTTCTTCTTCTTCTTCTTCTTCTTCTTCTTCTTTCTCTCTCTCTCTCTCTCTCTCTCTCTCTCCTTCCCTTCCTTAGCCGAATATGTAAGTGTGTGAGTGTGTTTTTGTGCTCAAAAGTGTAGAGGGAGTTGGTGTATTTGTAGAAAAAAAAAGAATGGTGACAAGTCCAAATTGTCCTTAGTTCCAATTCAATTGAATAGGCTTGGATTTAGTTAGGATGGAATGGAATGTATTATGATTAGAGCCTTAATTACACCTTTAAACATTGTCAAGTTAAGGTTTTGATTAATCAAAGTAGAATTGGTTACAAGTTCAATATATATATCAGTATATATTCAAATTTGTACCTTAGGTCAATTTTTCTTCCCTAAATCAAGGAATTTGTCCCCAAAAGGACATCACATATATCCATGCATAGCATAGCCATCCTTGGGGAGTGGTTTTGAGGGGATTTCCTTTGATTGTTTGTGGACAATATGAAGATATTTGGTGTACAACATTATTTATTTAAGAAAGGTACAACTATATATATAATAGTACTAACTTGGGGTCAATTTATAATTTGATTAAAATGTGAGGGCTTTGGCTTTAATTTATGAATTTGAACATTTAATTAAGTGTAGCATTTAATTTAATTAGGATTTGAAAGTTAAATTCGATTAAAATTTCTTTACTTCGGATTAAACAGTGAATCGTAATGAGAATAAAAAACCTAGGATTTTTGTGTGTAAAATATAATTAGGAAATTAATTTAATTATTATTAGGGTTTTGAAAATGTTTCCTAAACTCTAGATTCAATCAGGGTTTTCGAGTTTTCGATTGGCGTGCATTTTCTACCCTATAACTAGAATTGAAGACAAATAAGGATTTGAGGGTCTTTTATTGAAATAATTCAAAAGTCAAGGACTTAATAGGTTTTACAAAGGTTAGGGGCCTTACAAATTTCCATGGCGCCATATAGATTTGCACCCGCTGAATTACATGAGTTGAAAGTCCAACTCCAAGAACTTTTGGACAAGGGTTTCATTCACCTTAGCCTGTGTTTGGGAAGGCAGTTTGAGGCTAAATTAGCCACATACGGACAAAAGTGGCTAATTCAGCCACATGGAGACAAAAGCATGGCAGGAGCTTGGCAACAATCATTTCACAGGTAAATTTACGAAACTACCCCCACATGAAAGAGGGGCTAATTTAGCCTCAGCGTCAGAAATATTCAAAGTAAAAAAAAATAAACCTTTTTCCAAAAAGCATCTTTTCCCGAAAAAAAAACAAAGAAAGTTGAAAAAAAAATAAAAAACATTTTTTTTGTTTTTTGTTAAAATATTTTATAAAAATAAATTCAAACTCTATTTTATAAAAATATTTTTAAAATATTTTAATTTTTTTGTTATGTATTTGGTTATGATTTGAGTGTAGAGTTGTGAAAGTAGTATGGAGTTTTGAGTTATGTGTGTGGTTATGAGTTTTAAAAATAATTTATTAATTGAGTTTTATTTTATGTGTTTGGTTACGATTTGAGTATAGAGTTGTTTTTAAATTTAAAATATTAACATTTTAAATTATTTAAATTTTTGAGTATTTAAATTATTTAAATTTTTACGATTTAAATTTTTTGAATATTTATTTTAAATTTTTGCCTATTAAATTATTTAGATTATTTAAATATTTAAAATAAAATTAAAATTAAAATTAAAATTGAAATTAAAATTAAAATTATAAAATTAAAATTAAAATTAAATATTTAAAATTAAATTATTTAAAATACGCAGGACAATAAAATAAAACCTCACTTTTTATCATTTCATAGAAAATAAAAAAAATAAAAAACACATGAAAAAATCATTTGCAAAAAAAAAAAAAAAAAATTAAAATACATAAATTATTTAAAAAAAAAATACGCCTCATTCAAAAATATTTAAAAAATTACAAAAACGTAAATTCAAAAAAAAAGAATGACAAAAATATGCCTCATCCAAAAAGAATAAAAAAAAACAGAAATTACCATTTGCTATGTAATTTACAAATAAATAAAACACATGAAAACCCATTTTTGAAATATAAAAACAAATTAATGTGTACGAATTAAAAAATGACAAAAACGTAAATTAAAAAAAAAAAACGAGAAAAATACGACTCATTAAAAAATATTTAAAAAAAACATATAAACATAAATTACCATTCGCAACGTAATTTAAAAATAAATAAAACACATGAAAACTCATTTTTGAAAAATAAAAAAAAAATGTTATTGTACACCAATAAAAATAAAAAAGATAAAAAAATACGCCAAATCCAAACCCAAAATAAAAAAAATAAAAAATTTAAGTAAAATACGCGAAATCGAAACCCAAAATAAAAAAAAAAAAGCAAAATACGCCAAATCCAAACCCAAAATAAAAAATAAAAAAAAATTAAAGGAAAATACGCCAAATCCAAACCGAAAAAAAAAAAATTTCAAACAATTTCGTTCCTGTACATGGCGCTGACGTGGAGGACCATTTGAGTGTGAGTTGCCATGAGAATCATGTGTCAAGGGCAGTTTGGTAATTTACCATAAAGACAACTCACCAAAAAGCCAAAAAGCCAACCCACTTCCCAAACGAAGGCTTAGTACATCACCTTGGGAAACACCGGCTCTTTTTGCAAAGAAGAAGGATGGGTTATTGCAGTTGTATATTGATTACCGCAAATTGAATCAAGTAACCGAACAAGTGTTCGCTACCTAGAATGGATGATTATTTACCAACTTAGAGGGTCTCGTTGCTTTTCAAAGATAGACTTGAGATCGGGGTACCATCAGTTGAGAGTTTGGGAAGAGGATATCTAGAAAATGGCTTTTTGCACGCATTATGGCCACTATGAATTCCTAGTAATGCCTTTCGGTTTAACCAATGTTCCTGTTTCCTTTATGGACTTGATGAACCGAGTCTTTCGTGAATTCTTAGACCGTTTCATGGTCATCTTTGTGGATGACATCTTGATTTATTCAACCCCTGAAGAAGAACACGAGAAACAGTTGCGGATAGTGCTTGACTTGCTTAAGGTGCACCAATTGTATGCTAAATTTGAGAAATGCGAGTTTTGGCTGATTGAAGTAGAATTTTTGGGGCATGTTGTGTCAGGAGAACGGGTAACTATAGATTCTTCTAAGATAGATGCCATGCAAGATTGGGAACAACCTAAGAATGCTTTTCAAATCCGAAGCTTTCTTGGGTTAGCTGAGTATTATCGTCGTTTCGTAAGGGACTTCTCTAGACTAGCTGCACCATTGACCAGGTTGACAAGGAAAGGTGTCAAATTTGTATGGAACGAGACTTGTGAGAAGTAATTCGAAGAACTTAAGACTAGATTGACCACGCACCAGTTTTCATAATTTTGAAAAAGGGCTTGGGTTATACCGTTTATTGTGATGCATCTTGGGATGGTCTTGATTGTGTGTTGATGCGAGAAGGGAAGGTTGTGGCTTATGGTTCATGACAATTCAAAACTCATCAGAAGAACTACCCCACCCATGATTTAGTGTTAGCGGCGGTAATTTTTGCTTTGAAGATTTGGATGCATTATTTGTATGGCGAGAAGTTTGATGTTTTCTCCGATCATCCAGGGAAAGCCAACGTTGTGGACGATGCATTGAGTCGGAAATCTGTGAGTAGTATAGCAAGTGTGGCCATTCGAGAATGGGATATGCTAGGTAATATCGGCGAGTTTGATTTGCATCTGGGTGAGTGTAGCAAGGGTGCTACCTTATTTACTTTAACTGTTCAACCCACCTTGATTAATAGAGTCATAGAGGCACAATAGGGTGACCGTGAAGTGGAGAAAATCTGTGGTAAGATCTCCAACGGGAAGGAAGAGAAGGGTTTGAACATCCACTCGGATTTGAGTGTGAGGTATCTAGATCGTTTGTTTGTGTCGATATCTTGTGGGGTTGAGGTAATTTGAGAATTTCGTCACTCACACCTTTCGGTGCATTCGAGAGGCACCAAAATGTATCATGATCTTAGTCATTAGTTTTGGTGGAGGGGTATGAAACGAAACGTCACTTTATTTGTTTCGAAATGTCTTACTTGCCAGCAAGTGAAGACTAAGCACCAAAAGCTAGCAGGTTTGCTGCAACCCTTACCTATAGCCGAGTGGAAATGAGAGCATGTTACCATGGATTTTGTAGTTAGTTTTCCTAGAACACAACGGGGTAGTGATGCCATTTGGGTGATTGTTGATAGGTTGACTAAGTCTACGCCCTTCATTTTGATGCGCACTGGCAACTCAATTGATTATTTAGAATTATACATTAGAGATATAGTTTGACTTCATAGGGTCCCTGTGACCACTGTTTCTGATAGAGATCCTCATTTCACTGCTCGGTTGTGGCAAAGCCTTCAAGAGGTGTTGGGAACTAAGTTGACCCTTAGCACCGCTTATCATCCTCAGACCAATGGGCAGTCAGAGAGGACTATTCAGAATTTGGAGGACATGCTTAGAGGTTGTGTCCTTGATTTCAAGGGGTCTTGGGAGAGATACCTACCACTGATTGAGTTTGCCTATAACAATAGTTAGTAGGCAAGTATTGGGATGGCACCATTCGAGGCCTTGTATGGCTGACCTTGTAGATCACCAGTTTGCTGGATCGAGGTAGCGGGTGCACCAATGTTGGGCCCAAAGATTGTTTAAGAGACAACCGAGAAAGTTACTCCATTTGAAAGAGGTTAGCTACGACTTAAAGTTGACAGAAGAGTTATGCCGATAAGAAAAGGTGACCTCTATCCTTTGAGATTGGTGACCATGTGTTTCTTAAGATCTCATTGAGGTGGGCTTTGATGAGATTTGGTAAGAGTGGGAAGTTGTCTCCAAGGTTTATTAGACCTTTTGAGATTTTAGAGTGGATTAGGGAAGTGTCATATCGTTTGGCCTTACCACCATAGCTTTTTGGGGCTCACAACGTGCTCCATGTATCTATGCTTGGGAAGTACGAATCCGATCCTTCACATATACTTGATTGGGTTAACTTGGACGTATATGAGGATGCCTCATATGAAGAGCGATTGGTTCAAATTTTAGATGTCTGAGAACAAGTGTTGAGGGGCAAGACTAGATTGTTAGTGAATGTGTTACGGAGACACCATGGGGTTGATGAAGCAACTTGGGAATGGGAGGCGGAAGTTCGCTCTAAGTATCCAGATTTATTTGAGAACGTTTAATTAGTTCTAGATTGTAATTTTCTCTTGTGTTTGAGAATAAATCATTGAAATTGTTAACCACGTGTTGTTATGATGGTAGTGGAATGTTGTTGAGATTGAGATCTCCACACTATTACTAAATTGTTGTTATTATGGAATCATTATTGTCATTAGTGTGATTGTTATCACTCAGAGCCTTTTTATTGTTGAAATGTTGTTGTTCTTTGGAGGTTGTTGGTGAAAGGTGTAACCAAATTTTGAGGACGAAATTTCCTAAGGGTGAAGGTTGTTATGTCCTAGGTCTTGGACTTCACCGGTATTGAGTAGTAAGATTTTGGTGTTTTGATTATAGTATTGGGTCATTGAGATTTCTTTTCTGCTCTTAATTAACCTCTCTTAACATTTATGGGTTAAAATTTTGAGTTTTGGGCTTTGGAACTTGTTTTGGGGATGCGAAATCAATTTTTGCTTCGGCTAGCAAAACAGCTCATGTGGATTTGACAACCACTTGAGCAAAATCGCACAGGGTTGTCTAAGATTTTCTCAACAGAAACTGCTCGTGCAAATTTGGGTTCTGCTCGAGCGGATTTTGTGGAAAAATTCTAGGTTTTCTCTAGAGCAAACAACCTGTGGAGGCATCAGAATCCGCTCGTGTGAATTTGGGATTCTGCTCATGCGGATTTCAGCGAGTCTGTCTTGTATTTTGAGCTATTTTCCTCAAAACTGATGCCAAAAACGTGTTTGAGACACTTCTTCACTTCCCTCCGTATAAACATCTTTCCCCTCCTCTCTGTAAACACACCTAAATCCAAACTTTTCTCTAAGATTTAGCAAAAACCTTCAAAAATTTGATAGGGCTTTTTACACCAAATTGAAGAAGGCGACGGGGGCTACGTTTACACCAATCAAATCAAGTTTTCATCAACATTGAGTTTTACCATTTTCATCGCCTTCATCTCCCAAGCTTGAGGTAAGGACAATTTTCGAGATTTCATGGAGAAATGAGAAATGTTGATTTTGAAGCTTGTTAAATAACTCATTATTGATTTGTCTTGGAAATGCCAAGTTTAAAAAAATGATGATGAATACGTGGAGAGTGCATGTCTGATGATATTGTCATATTATCTCTTGGAATATTTATTATGATGTTTTATTGATAAGAGATGTGGGAATTTGATCACAATGGAGGATTGCATGGTGGAATTGAAAAGGGAACTATATTAATACATTATTACATTTTGCATTGCCATTGCATTTAACCATTGTTACAATTGATTTTGAATCTTGTATTGGAAAATTATTGCGTTGAGAAAGGAATTGTTTTGCAAAACAAGATCATTTTGATTTGTTTTGGGGTAAACAAGTTGGTAAGTTCGGATAGGAGGTGTGGTTTGCATTGGTTAAGTTGGCCTGAGTGTCCATGATGAAAGACCCAAAACACACACGGAGGAGGTACCACGTGCCTTTTGGTTAGCAACCGGTAAAGTGGCGATTGGTAGTGCTTGTTATGCCTACTTGTAGACACCAACTTAGGGATTACTTGAGTCGTATTTACCATCCCATGAAACTACATTGAAGTTATTAAATTGTTGTGTTTTCAAATTGCGTTGGGCACAAGATTTTTGAAAGGTAGAGATATATGTTTTGAGCATGACATGGCATATGCATTCATCCTAGAAGACTGTATAAAATGTATATACTTTGTTAAGATCTTCCTACTAGACTTTATGCTCACCCTAGTGGATTTTATACAGGAAAGGATTTGGTGAATCCGCCAAACTAAAGGCGGGGAATGTATTTTGAGAGCACATGGCTCTTTTCTTTTGCTGTAATTATTTTTGACAAGTTAAGGGCTTTACATGTATTGGTTTTGATTTGTATTCATTATACTCTAGAGATTTACAAAAGTATGCAAGAGATTTGATGATGATGTTAATAATGAGGCATTATATTCCTTATACATTTATGCAATGGGAGCTCTTAATTTAGGAATAAGATCATGTTGTTGGAAAATGTTGAGTTTTCTTATGTTAATTCCTTGGGGTGTTACAACCAAAGCATGCAATGCAATGAACATATATATATATATATATATATATGAAAATAAAACTCACTTCATGAAGTTCGAGTCAAGTTATCTTAATTTCCCTAGCAGAGTCCAAATAATTTCATAAATCATTGCATAGTAGTAAGCTTTTTAAAATAAAACTCACTTCATGAAGTTCGAGTCAAGTTATCTTAATTTCCCCAGCAGAGTCCAAATAATTTCATAAATCATTGCATAGTAGTAAGCTTTCTAAAATGATTTTTGAACATAACGTGACAATAATATTACTCACAAATGGCTTTTGCTCAGTAGAACACCTTACTTGTCTTGACCTACATAACCGAATATGAATATTGATAAAGTAAAATCGTAACAGTCGAGTTAATTTGATTTTTAATATTTCTTTCTGGACTTAACGTGATTTAGTTTGACTTCTAGGTGTATTTGACCTTTACTAAGGTTGAAAATGTGCATAAGGGTGCCCGAGGGTCGAAGAAAACGGAAAGAAAAGAAAATGGTCTGAAACCCTGCAAATCACACATGCGGTAAAACAGGGCCGCATGTGCGGGTGCACGTGCAATTAAAATATAATTGAATTTTCTTTCTGGGTTGGTTGGTTGCACATGTAGGGACCGATTCCACACGTGCAGGGGGTGTGTTGCACGTGCAGTGTTTCCTGCCACACGTGCAAGAGAAGAACACAGCTTCTAAAACCAATTTTCATGCCTTCAAAGTCCCAAAACAAGTTCCATAACACTCTAATATGCACATATAAGATATAAAACTAATCAAAATCCATGTATATGCATTAATTTATGGATCAAAGAAAGTAAAAGACAAATTGAATCCAAGTTTTAAATCTTTTCTAAACTTTCTTTTATTCCTACACTTTTAATCCCTTAAATCAAGTCCGAAGGCTTCCTAAGCTCAAATAAATGATGTAGGTTCATAGTATATCGATTATTTAGTTCAAATCTATCATAAAACTAATTCAAAACTTAAGTTTTCAATGATTTCTTCAAATCCTTTTTCTTATTTTCAAACTTTTCTATTTTCTTTTCATTTTAATCATTCCAAACTTGTTTCTAATCAATGTTTAGCTAGGTTTTGATATGAAATTATGGAAGAGGATTGAGTTTCTAACTTTGCGATGATTTTCTTGGGATTTCTAGGATTGCATTCTTGGATTTTCTCCATTTTCTCTTCTTTTCTCTTTTTCTTTCTTGTTCTTCCTACCAAGCTCCTCAAGTCTCAACAATTTGCCAACTCTCTCAAGCGTTCCAACTTTTGTAGTATTTGATTAGATTAGCTACTAATTACTTCATTAGGTAGGTTATTAAGCTTAGTTCCAATTACCTTACTTAAGTCCTAAACCCAATTAGTTTAATCAACCTTACTTAGGCTTAAGCTAATCTTAATTAATTTTTGCTAATCCTACATAATTTTTTATCAGGCACTCATTAGGCTCTACTCATTAAACCCGAGTTGCTATACAAGTAGCAAGTTGTTTTAAATGTTTCATTGGAAATTTAACGAGAAAATTTTAAATATATTTACATATATATATATATTAACAAGTCGAATATGAGTCAAGAAACTTGAGTAACTTGGTTTGATTAAAGCAAATCCAACTGAAACAACAGGGTTGTAAATACGCACCAAAATCCCAAGGTAAGTGTCAAATACACACATACATATATATATATATATATATCAAAATAGTCTCACATTTACCGGTCTTGGCACGGAACGCAGTTGGGCACCTAAAACAAACATTTTTTCACATTTACCAGCATCAAGCATGGAAGAGCAATTGGACATTGTAGATAATATAGTAAAGATATGTTTTTCATTGCAGAAGATGGTCTAAGTGTCTTGTTTGTCATGCATTTATCAAAATAGTCTCACATTTACCGGTCTTGTCATGCATTTTCCGGTCTTCCCAAGGTTTGAACAAGATGGCTCTCTTCTCCCTTCCTCTTCCCAAGGTTAAGCTCCCTAACTAGGTGTTGCGAAGTTCAATGAATTAGGAGTGATTAGGGAGCTTAACCTTGAGATTACGCAACACCTAGTTAATTCCTAGTTGAATAGTTTTTTTTGGGTTTCTATAATACCATGATTATAAATCTTGAAAATAGGCTTCTCATTTCTCTCTAGGGTGGCCGGCCACTCAGAAGGGTGATGGGGCCAATTTTTTTAATCAATCTAGGTACTAGGAGCACATTCCTCAATGTATATATTTATATAGATCTCAATTAATTGATGGTACTTATAGTATAAGGTACATGTACTAGTTTTGGGGAAATTTTGAATTTAAATAAAGAAGTGAGGGCTTGAAGTTAAATTCATGTATTGGAACCTCACTTATGTAGAATTTAATTAAATTAGGCTATGGAACCTAATCCAGCTAGGATATTTCGGTTTTGATAAAAAAAAAAAAAAAATGCTAACCGACAAGATTCAAAATAATTCAAGTAACTAAGGGCTTTAAGAAAATAATTTAAACATTAGGGTTTTTAAAGAGAAAACATTTTTCAGGGGCTTCACAGGTTATCTGATTCAACTCGTGGTGGTCGAATTTTGTGAGCAAGGAATTCGCTGTTTTTACGTAGGCTGTCATGTAGTCATTTTTAGCCATATATTCCCCTTTCAATTGGTTGATGACTAACTTCTAGTCACAGAAGACAAGAAACCACCATGCACCAAGGTGAAGTGCGTTACGAAGGCCGGTTAGCAATGCTTCATATTCGGCTTCGTTAGTTGATGCGTCAAAGCCAAGTTTGACTGCCTACTCGATTATTGCCCCTTTGGGGGTCATGATTACTACGCTTGGCTCGCTATCGCGTTGGTTAGATGATCCGTCACAGTACATCTACCAAATGTCTCCAACATATATTCGCTAGTTGGGTTTAGGTTGCACCTAATTGGACTTGAAGTCGGCATGGTATCCCGTGAATTTGGCTAAAAAGTTGGCAAGCACTTGTCCCTTGATGGCAGTTCTAGGCAAAAACTGGATATCATACTGGCCGAGTTCCAAAGCCTATTTCAAAACTCGCCCTGATGCTTCCGTGCTACAGAGCACTGACCAGAGGGGATAATTCGTTAGTACCCCTATGGTATGAGCCTGAAAATAATGCATCAATTTTCTTGCAGCCATCACGAGAGCAAGGATGAGCTTTTCCAATGATAGATATCGTGTTTTGGCATCAACCATTGCCTTGCTTACATAGTAAACTAGCCGTTGCTCCCTGAGTTCTTCCCTTAATAGTACGGTGCTGATCGCCCGGTCGGATACCGCCAGATACAAAATGAGTGGATCACCTGACGAGGGGGTTGCCAAGAGTGGTATTGATCGGAGATAAGTTTTCAAGCCGTCCAGCACAGCCTGGCACTCGGGGGTCCATTCAAAAGCTTTGCCCTGCCGAAGTGTGTGAAAGAATTGTCGACAGCGATCTATAGAACAGCTGATAAACTTGTTGAGTGCGGCAGCCATTCCAATCAGTTTCTGAACTTCTTTGGTCGACTGAGGAGAGCCAAGTTCTAGAATTGTTGTGATCTGCCTCGAGTTGGCCTTTATTTCGTGATGGTTGACAATGCAGCCGAGAAACTTGCCGGATCTGATTCCAAATGCACATTTTGAGGCGTTCAGTTTCATCTTGTACTTTAGTAGAATGCCGAAGGCCTCTACCAAATCGGCTAGATGGACTTGCTTTTCCTTGGATTTCACCACCATGTCATCGATGTATACTTCCATGGTGCGGCCGAGCTATTCCTTGAACATAGCAGTAACCAGTTTCTAGTAAGTTGCCTCCGCATTCTTCAGCCTGAAAGGCATGACCTTGTAGCAATAGGTTCCTCTTGGGATGAAGAATGTGGTCTTTTCTTGATCCTTTGGATGCATGGCAATTTGGTGATAACCTCTGTAGGCATCCAAGAAGCTCATGCGTTGATGATGTGCCGTTGCATCTACGAGTTGGTCAATTCTGGGGAGGGAAAAACAATCCTTAGGACAAGCTTTGTTCAAATCCGTGAAATCTAAACAAACACGCCAAGATCCATTCTTCTTCTTTACAACCACGGTATTGGACAACCATGTGGGGTAAGTTACTTCGCGAATTGCCCCAGCATCAGGCAATCTGTCAACTTCTTCAACAATGGTCGAAGCATGCTCTACAGCTGACCGATGACTTTTCTGAATGATTGGCTTACATTTTGGATCAACGTTTAAACGTTGCTGGGCCACAACTAGATCCACCCCCGGCATCTCATATGGTGTCCACGCAAACACGTCGAGGTTGCCGAGTAAAAAGGATACCAGCTGTACACACCCCCATTTTTGACCGACCTCCGGACTTAGGCGTTACTAATGTTTTCTGTGGTGAAAGTTGTACAGTGCAAAGGGTCGATTTCTTTGGCAAGGAGAGAGTCAAATCCCAACCTTACACCCCATTTTGGACCAAAGCTATTTTGAATGGTTTTTAGACCTTAAAACCCTCTATTTCAAAACATTTTTGAAATAAAATTTGTACGATGTTCCAAGGCTCGTATTTTGTCAAATGTTGCGCTTTTCGATAAACCAACCAAGGACAAAGTGGAAATGAATGAAATAGAGATTAAATCTTTGAAAAAATCTTTCAAAACACCTTGTTCAGGGGTTTGGAGTTGAAGAAAAGAAGAGTGGAGGGAAGAAACCTAGTTGAGGAAGAAGTTGGGTATGAATCGCTAAGAGAGAATCGAGTGGTCCTTGCTAAATTAGGCCTATCTATCTATGTACTCGGAGTTAAGCTATGAGGCCACCACCGTTGGAAATGGGACTTCTGGGGCTTCATCTTGCACTCAAGAATCTCCTAAAGCCGAGTCCGGATGGGGGAGATCTGATTGGTTGAAGTTGGGCATCATTCTGGTTGGACCGAGTCGCCCACAAATATGTGCTGTCGGCCACAAAAGTAGCAGATCGGCCAAAAAAGTAGCAGATCGGCCATCACAAGTAGCAGATCAGCACTAAAGATGGCCGATCAGCCAAAAGTGACCCAAATTCATTTTTTTTGAAGATATTTCATCTCCAGCTGTTTCCAGCATGCTCCAGCTGTCCCAAATCAGATATTTTCGACCAAACTCTTGCCTTTTGCTATATATAAAGCCAAATATCTCATTTCTAAGGGGTTAGAACTTCTTGGACAAGTTTGGGAGCTTCTCACTCTAAAAAGTCCCTCTCTCTCTAGAAATTTTAGAGCCAAATCTCTGCCCCTCTCTCCTTGTCTCGCCTTTGTGTGCATAATAAGAGCTATACTTTGAGATATACCTCTCCTTTGCCTAGGCACCCTTGATCAAACTCAACTACCATTGGGGTGAGGTTCTTTGAGGATCATTTTGAGCTCCAAAAGTTGGTTTTAGCTCAGAGTTTGGACCTGTTTTGCAACTGTGCTTCAAGGGTAAGCATCTCTCTCTTTTAAGCTCATTTTGTACACTATCTTGGACATTCTTACATGCTTGTTTTGCCACCCTTTTAAATTGTTTTTGGCATGGTTTTGAACTAAGAAACCTCTGTTGTTCTGTCCTAAAAGTGTTGGTTTAAGCCTTGTTTGGCTAGGGGGTTGTCTCTCCCTTTTGTTCCTTAGCTTGTATAGCTTTTGAGCCATCTTCTAAGGCCTTTCAAAACAACTTTTCGTGGCCTTAGAACCACTGAAATCTAGAGGATTTTCAGTGGTAAAAAGCTTGTTTTGAGGTCCCAAATGGGAGGGGATAGCCTCCCCTCATTGTCTCTCCACGCCATGCCTTGTTAGCTCTATAAAGTAGCATCTTTTTGTGGCTTATGCTAGCTCTTTTCAAGCATGTTTTTGTGACTTTTTGGGCCTGCTCTAACTCTATTTTAAGCTGGTTTGGTTGTTGCTTGCATGCTCCATACACTTGTAGTGTAAACTTGCACACTAGCCCAACATGGATCATGCTTTAGACCATCATTCTAGTGTGATTTTGGCTTAACTCCAACAAGCATTTGGCCATGTTTTAGCATTCTTAAGGTGTAATTTATGTTTTTTTGGTCATGAATGCCATGCTTTATATAGCCATAGTGCATTTTAGCTCACTACCTTTGTGTTTCAAGCTTCCTGACATGCTTTCTTTGAGCTATTTGCATGATTTAGCATCCTTTGGAATGCAATTTCAGAGCTTGCATCATTGCTACATTCTCACATTTGTCACCTCTTCATCATGTTTGAGAGTTGTCCTATTATGCTTAAGCCATGGGCCAATGCATTAAGCATGCATTTCCTTACTCTTCAAGCCATTGGCATGCATGCTTGCCTTGCATATCATGCCACCATTTCATCATTTTGGCCACCAATTTGGGCATGATTGAGGTTTGTCCATTTTAGTTTAAGTCCATCTTGCATATTGTTGCATGCTTGTCGCATTGCATGTTGTCGCATTGCATGATCCTTGTATGTTGTTTACATGTTTAGGTTGCATTACATGGTGCTTGTGTGCTCATGTTGCATTAGTTTTGCTTGCATGATTGCATCTCTTGCCTCTTGATCAACCATGATACAGGTTGCCCCCCCTATATGTTTTCGTGCATTTCATCTCATATTGAATTGCACATTTTGCTCCTTTGGCCATTAGGCATTGAAATGCGTGATTGGTGGCCAGAGGATTGACAACCATACTCCCTTAAGTTCATGACATGATAGGAAGGGTGGTTGTGCACAAATTGCTTTGAAAATGCATTGTCATGCTCTGTTTGTGCTCTGCTGCACCAAAATAGCATTTTGCAGGAAGAGATGGCCGGCCGGCCATCTTCAGTGCCGGTCGGCTACAAATTTATGGCCGAGAGACCCATTATTGGTCGATTACCAGTTCCCCTTGGCCGATGGCCTTTCCACTTAGCCGATGGCCTCTCACAGCACCTAGAAGGTGATTCAGAAGCATCCTTGACACTTGCACAATTTTCAGAGGTGCAGAGCAGTGTCAACAGAGGCAGCATGAGCATGGTGATAGATTTCTGAACAGAGCCGAGCATGCATGCATTTGTCCCTCGTTCCAAGGCCTCTTTACCACTTTAGTAGCTTAATTAATTTGTTTAATTAGTTAAGTGTTGTGTAATAATTAATTTGCTAGTTAGTTAGTTAATTTGTCAATTTTTATTATTCTTTCGGACCCTCCGTCGAGAGGGCGAATTTTGTAATAAGTGTGCGTGAGTGTGTGAATGTCTTCCTACCCCACGTCTTTCTCCCTTATTCGGCCAAACCATGTCGGGGATAGCCGCAATCTAGTATGCGAAATTGAAGGACTCTGTGAAACAGAATTTGGAAGAGCTAGCTGAGGCCTTTGTTGCTCAATACTCCTATAACACACAGATCGAGGTCATAACTCGTGATCTCGAAGTCACCCGCCAAGACCCAAAGGAGGGTTTCTCAGAGTTCGTGACGAGATGGAGAGTAAAGGCCTCGATGATGACTACAAGGCCTTCCGACAAAGATCAGATCAGGATGATTGTTCGGAATCTGCATGGCAAGTTGCTACAAAAGATGGTCGTTTTACCTCTGTTTACTTTTCCAGCCATTCATAAAATGGGGGTTCAAATCGAGGATGCCATAAGATAAGGAATCTTTGTGGAAGATAATGAGCCTTTGAAGAAGAATGTTACTCGTAGTTCCAATGCTACCACTGATGGTAGCACAACTGCAAAGTGCTCAGAAGTAGACTCTATAACCACTTTTCTCAATGGCCAAAAACCTGCCACTTCAACTCGGCCCCAAGTCCGAAAATCCCATCCTCTTTACATGAGTCTCTCTCAAGCTTTGGAAATGTTACGAGAGGAAGGGCACCTAGAGCTCCTAGAACCTCAACCCCTTCCAAATCCTCTTCCGCCAAGATATGATCCAGCTAAATACTGTGCCTATCATTAACAACACGGTCATGATACGAACCGTTGCATCTACCTCCGTCATAAGATTCAGGATCTTATTGATGAATAAACCATACCTCTACCTAAAGGACCTCGGGCCATTACTGACCCATCATCTCTGCATCTCAATCAAATCCATATATTGCCATCCGACTACAACCCCAGCATATACATCACCCCAGCCCATCTACCTAAGCCTGAGGTGTTCATTCCAGAAGGCATGGACTTACGCATTATGAATGTACCTGAACCCCAATAATTTCAAACCCATGAACCCACTACTTCTGAGCTAATGAGAATGATTGAAGGTCTTCAATGACCTGTGGCAGATCTGGCCTTCAGAATATTGGCTCCGTCCTCGACCACATCACAGGCCAGAAGTTTCAGCCCAAAAGGCTCCTTGATCTTGGGGCAAGCAGTAATTGAAAAGGGCCAACCTGAAGCCATCTCAAATCTGGGTGTTGGCATGTCGACAACAACTGGGCTCCACTCTGATATAGCAACCCGATCCCTTGGTAAAGTGGAGGCGAGTAGAAAGAACAAGGTAGGGGCAGGTATTGGTCCCCATGAACACCTTCAGTGGGCTGTTGAGGCTTTGAAAGCCGAAGGGCTGAATAAACAGCAAGTGATTGCAGTTGTTGCAAAGGCTGTGGATGACACTTTCGCCACTCAAGTTGGGGGCAGTTTGAATCAAGGGGCAAGTCCGGAGAAGGGCTGTTGTACTAGGAATGTTCCTTTCCGCTCTAATCCCGTACTCGGAAGAGATCAACAAACCCAGTCAGCGCATATCAATCCCTTTGCTGGTGCATCTAGCAAAACTCCACAAACCTCGATGTAGCAACCCAGAGGTCAGAGGGTCTTCCATGCCCTCTACATGACTTTGTCCGAAGCTTTCCAAATCCTCGTTGGACAGGGCCATCTCAAACCCCTTGGGCCTCGCCTCTCCCGAATAAACTTCCTCCCTCCCACAACCCGACTAAGTTCTGTGCCTTCCATCAACAAGCCGGCCATGATACTAACGTGTGTTTTCGTCTTAGCCACGAAATACAAGATCTGATTGACAAAGAGGTCATTTTCGCGAGGTCCTGCAAAGTCTATCGGCACTGGGTCAGTGAACTTGGGGGATAATGTGATTATGTGAACAGGGGATGAACCACCTACGGATGGCGCTTAGATTACTCCAGCTATGGTGGATGGCAGGCACTGTTTTGAGCAATGTACAAATGTTGTTAATTTTGCTTTCTGACTTGGGTATTGGGTCAGTCATGTTGTGTTATATTGAGTCATTCTTTTTGTACTGAGTCAGTTGAGTCTGTCTTGTTGTATCGAGTCAGTCCTGTTGTGTTAGAGTCGGGTGATTTCGGGGGTGTTACCTCGGACATCACTTGTTTGTTTTGTGTTTGTCTTTTCACTTTCTTTTGAGTATGTTTTTTCCTTGGAGCCAGTTGTGCCAACAGATTTGAATGAAACAGCAGTGATTTTCACACTTTTGAGTTTGTTTCCGCCTTGGAGCCAATTGTGCCAAAAGATTTGAATGAAACGGCAATGCATCTTCACCTACCTTTTTCGTGCCTTGAAATCATTGCATTAACCTAAGTTTTTCAAAACTTTTTGAACACTGTGGTGAAAACAAAGAGAAAGGAATTCCTCAGGATTTGTAAAAATTTGATCAATTAAGAGAAAGGGAGGCATGCTAAGCCCTTAATGAATGAGACCATGCTTGTTAATGTGAGTACTGAGAAGGATCCGGGCTTGATCCATATTGGTTCTACATTGTCTTTCGCGTGAGCGACTAGTCGCTCACTTAAAAGATTTCAAAAAATGTTTTGTGTGGTTCTACGAAGACCTGTATGGAATCGCTCTTGAGATTGTGCAGCCTAGGATCGCTCTCAGCCTCGAGACTCGACCCCTTTTGCTTTCAAACCTTGAAACTTAATTCAGAATGTTCAACCGTCAACCATGATGTGAGGCTTGCGTAACCAGATCAGAAGCAACCCATGAACTTGGGGCAAGAAGGCCTGTGTGGCCAGATTTCAAGCAGCCCTCAAACTAGGGGCAAGAAAAGTCAGATCAAGAAGATCAGATGTTATCAAAAGAAAGCTTGCAAAGCTGGATGAAAAGCACCCCCTTGAACTAGGGGCAAAGATGTCAGATGTGCTCGAAGAGTCAAAAATTAGGACATTTCTCAAAGCTAACAAAGATCGGCAAGAATGCCAAATCCCAGAAGGGGGGAAAAAAGAAAGTATTGCTGAAGGACATTTGAGTTCCTATCCATAACACTGGGGGCAATTCAAACCCGGCTGGATGAACTTCTAAATCATCAGCGAGCAGCAGCCATTCTCCTGGATTCAGATGGATTCGAGATCTCAAACCATTTGACATGGACAAAGCTACACTTTTACCCTTAAGAGGCTTGCTGGGCCGAAAACCCAAAAGGGCGACCCAGGCAAAAGTTAGTGCAAAGAAAAAGAAAAAAAAAATGCAAAGAATGAAGAAAAAATGAAAAGAATAAAGAAAAGAAAAACGGAGCTCGCAAGGTTGAAAACCCAGAAGGGCGGCCTTGGCAAAAGTTAGAGCGTAAAAGGAGAGGTTAATACCCGAGTGTACTTTACACCGAACTACGTAAGGCTTGATTCCCATCTGTGGGATACGTAGGCAACTTCATGCTGAAGTCCAGCCGTAAAACACTTCAAATTCAACTGTTCTGTCCATGAGATTGAACGGGTCAACTTTGTCATTTCTGTATCCAAGAGTTCGGTTGTGATCTTCATTATGAGAACTAGTTACAGTGTGCTGTGGTGCTATTCAAACAAGGGACAACTTTCCGTTGCCGTACAGTGTGTTGCGGTGCTATTCAAGCAATGGGCAACTTTCCGTTGCCATGCAGTGTCCTTTGGATAAAGGGCAATTTTCCATTGTTTTTGATCTGAGGTTGTGCATCTCAAGAATAGGTTCCATGCTCGTTGAGCGGTGGCCTTTTGCAAAAACAGTTTTTGAGAATTTTTAATGAGTTGACTAATTCTCTCGAAAATTATTCCATTTTTCCAAAACTGGACCATTTCTTGGACCCAAAAAGGAAAAATTTTCAGTGCTCATAGCCTGACTTGCATGATTTCAAATCAGAAAATTGAACAAGCATGTTAATCAAACTCTTTTATTGATCAAAATTGTTTTAGTAGAAAGCCAAAATAAAAAAATAAAAAAAAGATCAAAATGATGAACTAGGGACATAGTTGAGTCAGGTGTTCTGTCTTTTTTCCATTGTCAACATACTTGCCAGAAAAGGGCACTCTACCTGCCAGAAAAAGGGCACAACTGAAGCTAAGAACAAAGGGCTGAAAGCTCTTTCATCCTCCGAGCAACGAGGTATCAAGCCAAGTGAGAAGCACGGAACGGAATGGATCAAGATACTCTACTCCCTCATCTAGGGCATCGACTAAACGTCGCCGGGAAGAATAGCTACGAGCTGAATATGCTTGGCATGAGTCCACACCCTTCAATTTATCCATCAACCATATCTGGGGAGGGATGAAAAATGAGAGATTAAAGAATAGAGAGGTGTGCGATGAGAGAAAAAGTGAGAAAAGGTTTTTGAGAGAAAAATCGAGCCTGAGGGTCGAGTGATGTGAGAATCACAAATGAGAAAGGGTGGGAACCAATACCCGAAGAAACTGGCTCCTCGCGACTAAGAGGTCTCTCGGCTTTGTAATACGTCTGAGTCTCGTGTTTGTTGTGTCGTTTGTCTCGATTCTTGTTTTGAGTCGTTTCAAGTGTTATTCGATGTGTTTAGGTTGTTTACCTTTTGTTTTTCTTTGTTGAGTCGTTTTGACTGCGGTCAGTTGT
The DNA here is from genome assembly GCF_055761805.1 of Camellia sinensis. NCBI lineage: Eukaryota > Viridiplantae > Streptophyta > Magnoliopsida > Ericales > Theaceae > Camellia > Camellia sinensis. The sequence continues at coordinate 73,419,377 of NC_138966.1, read as the reverse complement.
AGGCTCAATACCCGGTTGAGAACCCCTTTCTCAGTTCAATTTCAAAAATAAATCGTTTTGCGCCTAGAGTGTTGTGCCATTCTCCACATTTGTGCAAAACAGAATTCGTTCTTTCATGAAACTACAGGGTTCAACCTAGGTCACGTGAGAACAGCAGAACCAAGACTTGTCTGAAGCTACATGGGTTCCGGACTGCAAAGCAAAAGAAAAGAGGGAAAATGTCGGGCATCTGAGTTTGTTTCGACTTCAGTAAGTTCCGAGATTGCATTCCCTGTGTACCTCTTTAGGTCTTGCCAATGCTCTAAAGTTTGAGTGCGCCTCTACCTCAAGCTCCAAGCTCAAGCTTGTTTCAAAGCCAGAATGGCGATCAAAAGTGCCCTCCTTGAGTATCATTCCCTCCAGGGACATCCTGGCCATGTTTGCAATGAGTTCCTAGGAGACCAATTGCGACGGTGGAAACTAGAGTTCGAATGGCTGTTGCCTACAACGCAAAGGTTTGGGATTTCCGAGACTAAAGTCTGGTTTAAATACCCAGGGGTATATCCCCGGTTTGCAATCTATATGGAAGCCCATAGATTGAGATAGCACGTGTGCGCCTCAATTCTGGATACTGAACCATCCTAGTATGTCACCCCGTTGGAGAATAGGAAAAGTTGTGAATATGATCAGGAAGAAAGTGGCATCCAAGTGTTCTGCATGAAGAATCCTTGTCAGCATTTCAGGACCTTTGTACTTCAAGTTGAAGGTAAGTGTTCGAAGAACACAAGGGGAGATCCCCGTCAGAGTAGAGCGGTTCATCGCCACTCACCCCATGAGGTGCTTTCTAAAGCGCCGCTATGTTTGTTTATTGCGTTCTTTAAACATCATGCATTCTATTGGATTGTACCTATCAAGTTTCTTTCTCATTAATGCACAATATTGTATATACAGTTCATTCAAAGAAGTTCCGTTTAAGATCATTCAATCAGTGTATCAATCACACTTTATTCACTTAGTGTATCAATCACACTCCCTTCACTTAGTGTATCAGTCACACTTCACTTCACTCACTTAGTGCACCAATCACACTCTCTTCACTTAGTGTATCAATCACACTTCATTCACTTTGTGTATCTATCACGCACAAATTCATTTTCTGTATCTATCACACGCATTCTCATTTAGTGTATCAATCACACTTCACATTCTCATTTTGTGTATCTATCACACACATTCTCATTTTCTGTATCTATCACACACATTCTCATTTTGTGTATCTATCACGCACATATTCACTTTTGTGTATCTATCACACACATTCTCATTTTGTGTATCAATCACACTTCATTCATTTTGTGTATCTATCACACACATTCTCATTTTGTGTATCTATCACGCACATTCTCATTTTGTGTATCTATCACGCACATATTCACTTTTGTGTATTTATCACACACATTCTCATTTAGTGTATCAATCACACTTCATTCATTATGTGTATCTATCACACACATTCTCATTTTGTGTATCTATCATACTCTGTTCACTTAGTGCATCTATCACACTTTGTGTTCACCTTTAGTGTATCTATCATACTCTGTTCACTTAGTGCATCTATCACACTTTGTGTTCACCTTTTGTGTATCCATCACACTTTGTTCACTTAGTGCATCTATCACACTTTGTGTTCACCCATTATGTATCTATCACATACTTACTTTGTGTATCCATCACACTCGCTTCACTTTGTGTATCTATCACACGCCCACCTACTGTATCTATCACACTTTGCTTCATATAGTGTATCTATCACATGCTCGCTTTGTATCTATCATACTATGCTCACTTTGTGTATCTATCACACGTTTACTTTGTGTATCTATCACACTATGCCCACTTTGTGTATCTATCACATGCTCGCTTTGTGTATCTATCACGCGTTCACTTTTTGTATCTATCACACTATTCTCACTTTGTGTATCTATCACACATGCTTGTCCACTTAGTGTATCTATCACACTTCGCTCGTTTTTGTGTATCTATCACACATGTTTGCTAAGATTGCATAATTTTCTTACATCCTTTCTGCATGAGATGTAGTTTGTTTTGTATTCACCTGCTTAAAACTGTTGCATTTATTTTGCATAATTGCTTCGTTACAGCTTTCTTTGCATGATCATAAGTTATGTTCGGCTTTGGGCATTTCACTTGCATTTTGCCCCTGCCTATGGGCACATTTCTTTGTTATCTTGCCTGTTTGTCTAAGTCTTCGGTCTTGTCAAAAATGGGTCGTCTCTAGGCTTTGACATTCACTCCCGTCACTTCATGACTTTCGAGCTCTGTCAAAGAGGGGCAACTGTAGACACCCCATTTTTGACCGACCTCCGGACTTGGGCGTTACTGATGTTTTCTTTGGTGAAAGTTGTGCAGTGCAAAGGGTTGATTTCTTCGGCAAGGAGAGAGTCAAATCCCAACCTTACACCCCATTTTGGACCAAATCTATTTTGAATGGTTTTTAGACCTTAAAACCCGCTCTTTCAAAACATTTTTGAAATAAAGTTTCTACGATGTTCCGAGGCTCGCATTTTGTCAAATGTTGCGTTTTTCGGTAAACTGAGCAAGGACAAAGTGAAAATGAATGAAAGAGAGATGAAATCTTTGAAAAGATCTTTCAAAACACCTTGTTCGGGGGTTTGGAGTTGAAGAAAAGAAGAGTGTAGGGAAGAAACCTAGTTGAGGAAGAAGTTGGGTACGAATCGCTAAAAGAGAATCGAGTGGTCCTTGCTAAATTAGGTCTATCTATCTATGCACTTGGAGTTAAGCTATAAGGCCACCACCGTTAGAAAGGAGACTTCTGGGGCTTCATTTTCCACTCAAGAATCTCCTAAAGCCGAGTTCGGATGGAGGAGATATGATTGGTTGAAGTTGGGCATCATTCTGGTTGGACCGAAACTGAGTGGCTTCACCAAAAGAGGCATAACCTTTTTCACATTTCAAATTTGGATGCAAGGCTTCCATCACTGGAAAGCCTACTTCCGGGGCTTCAATTTGGACACAAGAATGACATGAAAAGGAGTTCATATGAAGGAGTTATGCCCATTTGAAGTTAGACCTGCAGAGCAGAATTTCCTATCGGCCACAAATATGTGTTGTCGGCCAAAAACGTAGCAAATCGGCCAAAAAAGTAGCAGATCGGCCATCACAAGTAGCAGATCGGCACTAAAGATGGTCGATCGGCCAAAAATGACCCAAATTCATTTTTTTTTGAAGATATTTCATCTCCAGCTGTTTCCAGCATGCTCCAGCTGTCCCAAATCAGATATTTTCGACCAAACTCTTGCCTTTTGCTATATATAAAGCCAAATATCTCATTTCTAGGGGGTGAGAACTTCTTGGACAAGTTTGGGAGCTTCTCACTCTAAAAATTCCCTCTCTCTCTAGAAATTTAAAAGCCAAATCTCTGCCCCTCTCTCCTTCTCTCGCCTTTGTGTGCATAATAAGAGCTATACTTGGAGATATACCTCTCATTTGCCTAGGCACCCTTGATCAAACTCAACTACCATTGGGGTGAGGTTCTTTGAGGATCATTTTGAGCTCCAAAAGTTGGTTTTAGCTCAGAGTTTGGACCTGTTTCGCAGCTGTGCTTCAAGGGTAAGCATCTCTCTCTTTTAAGCTCATTTTGTACACTATCTTGGCCATTCTTACATGCTTGTTTTGCCACCCTTTTAAATTGTTTTTGGCTTGGTTTTGAACTAAGAAAATCTCTGTTTTTTTGTCCTAAAAGTGTTGGTTTAAGCCTTGTTTGGCTAGGGGGTTGTCTCTCCCTTTTGTTCCTTAGCTTGTATAACTTTTGAGCCATCTTCTAAGGCCTTTCAAAACAAATTTTCGCGGCCTTAGAACCACTGAAATCTAGAGGATTTTCAGTGATAAAAAGCTTGTTTTGAGGTCCCAAATGGGAGGGGATAGCCTCCCCTCCTTGTCTCTCCATGCCCTGCCTTGTTAGCTCTATAAAGTAGCATCTTTTTGTGGCTTATGTTAGCTCGTTTCAAGTATGTTTTTGTGACTTTTTGGGCCTTCTCTAACTCTGTTTTAAGCTGGTTTGGTTGTTGCTTGCATGCTCCATACACTTGTAGTGTAAACATGCACACTAGCCCAACATGGATCATGCTTTAGACCATCATTCTAGTGTGATTTTGGCTTAACTCCAAGAAGCATTTGGCCATCTTTTAGAATTATTAAGGTCTAATTTATGTTGTTTTGGTCATGCATGCCATGCTTTATATAGCCACAGTGCATTTTAGCTCACTACCTTTGTGTTTCAAGCTTCCTGACATCCTGTCTTTAAGCTATTTGCATTATTTAGCATCCTTTGGAATGTAATTTCAGAGCTTGCTTCATTGCTACATTCTCACATTTGTCACCTCTTCATCATGTTTGAGAGTTGTACTATTATGCTTAAGCCATGGGCCAATGCATTAAGCATGCATTTCCTTACTCTTCAAGCCATTGGCATGCATGCTTGCCTTGCATTTCATGCCACCATTTCATCATTTTGGCCACCAATTTGGGCATAATTGAGGTCTATCCATTTTAGTTTGAGTCCATCTTGCATATTGTTGCATGCTCGTCGCATTGCATGTTATCGCATGCTTGTCGCATTGCATGATCCTTGCATGTTGTTTGCATGTTTAGGTTGCATTAGATGGTGCTTGCGTGCTCATGTTGCATTAGCTTTGCTTGCATGATTGCATCCCTTACCTCTTGATCAACCATGATACAGGTTGCCCCCTTATATGTTTTCGTGCATTTTATCTCATATTGAATTGCACATTCGGCTCCTTTGGCCATCATGCATTGAAATGCGTGATTGGTGGCCAGAGGATCGAGAACCATACTCCCTTAAGTTCATGACATGATAGGAAGGGTGGTTGTGCACACATTGCTTTGAAAATGCATTGTCATGCTCTATTTGTCCTCTGCTGCACCAAAGTAGCATTCTGCAGGAAGAGATGGCCGGCCGGCCATCTTCAGTGCCAATCGGCTACAAATTTATGGCCGAGAGACCCATTATTGGTCGATTACCAGTTCCCCTTGGCCGATGGCCTTTCCACTTAGCTGATGGCCTCTCACAGCACCTAGAAGGTGATTCAGAAGCATCCTTGACACTTGCACAATTTTCAGAGGTGCAGAGCATGTAAACAGAGGCAGCATAAGCATGGCGATAGATTTCCGAACAGAACCGAGCATGCATGCATTTGTCCCTCGTTCCGAGGCCTCTTTACCACTTTAGTAGCTTAATTAATTTGTTTAATTAGTTAAGTGTTGTGTAATAATTAATTAGCTAGTCAGTTAGTTAATTATTCAATTTGTATTATTCTTTCGGACCCTCCGTCGAGAGGGCGAATTTTGTAATAAGTGTGCGTGAGTGTGTGAATGTCTTCCAACCCCACGTCTTTCTCCCTTTTACTTATCTACTTTTAGTGGTTAGTTTTAGGTCATGTTTCAATTAGCATTCCTATGCTAGCATGTTTGCATCCATTCATCTGTATTGCATGCACCGGGCTCGGCGCATTATACTAACCGCATAGTATTTCAATTCCAACTTGAATACATGTATCGAGTGTTGCATTTCACATGACATTTTAGAATAGCCGAGCTTATCTCTAAATGCATTTTGCATGCGTTGCATTAGCCATCTTAACATAGCTAGGATCATGTATTAATTTCTAACTAGCTATTGTTTTGGCTCGGAGTACTAGGTACGCGTTTATGCTTTAGCATCTTGCATGAGTGTGAGTGTTGCCATGATAGCATGCTTGCCATGAGGCTATTTGCTTATGTGACATAACTGCCTGAATGCTTGTGGGTGAAGGTTAGATTACTTGAATTCGAACAATTCATTGAAATGCGAGTTTTAAGCCCACTTGATTGTGGCAAAATCATGTTTTCTAAGCCCACTTGAGGGTGGCAAATCCACGTCTTAGCCTACTTGCGAGTAGCACCTTCAAACCATTTTCAAAACAAACATGAGATGTTTTGTTCCAACTTAGGCGATCTAGTCTATACTTGTGTGTTGTGCGCATCACATAGTAAATTCTAGCTAATAACCGGAATAAGAATGCATGTGTTTTCAAAAATAAGATATCATGTTTAGTAGTGGCCGATCTTTGATCGGGCGAGCGGGGGTGCTCATAGATGACCTTCCCCAATCGTACCCAAGTTCCTGAGCCGAGGCAACTTTGGTGATGACGGACACATGGCCTTTGGCACGAGTCAGGGTTTCCTAAATTCCCCCAAAATAAATATTTAGATGGCGACTCTGTATCTGGCAAAGCAGTCCATGTTTGACACTTCTTTACAAAAATCAATTTTTCAAAACAATTTGCCGGATTTGGACTCTTTGGTGATTTATCAATCTCACATCGCACATTGTGAGATCAGATTAAGAACCGTGACATTTGAGTCCGAACTGTAGCATGAGGCCCTCGGGGCGCGTCTACCGTTTCTGGCGACTCTGCTGGGATTTAAAGAAGTTGACTCGAACTCATGATATCTTGTTTTGATTACAGTTATGTGTCACTTTGCATTGCATTTGCATTGGTGCACCTAGGACACCGTGTTTGCCGAAGGCTTGCTTTGAGAAGCGTGCCATAAGGCTGACCGGTTGCGGGCTCTACCACGACGGGAACACAAACCATGATTTTTACCGGGGCACCCTTTTTGACCATTCGACCTAGTGCATATCGGAATTTATAGTGACTATTCCAAACTAGGACAGGTTACTTACCCAATTGTAGGTTGTTTGAAACCGCTGCGTGCGTAGTGAAACCCTAGCTCCTGACGAGATAGGACAGGGAAACCCTACCCCAACATAAGGGTGTTTTTGGCTCTCATTTGCTTGCTATGTGCTTTTAAAGTGTGTCTCTACAGGAATGCATGTATCAGTTTGCAAGTCTAAGTATCAGGCCGGCGGGCATCAGTATTTGGGGGAATCAGTTTTACCTAAGGGTATCAATTTACAGGCAGAATTTTGGGCAGAATTCAGTAGAGAGTGCAGTCATTCAGCTGTGCTCATATTTGTTCTGGTAAAATCAGGCTGAGATGCTGTCTGTTTTCTCTTTTGCAAGGTAGTCTTGGAACCATAGCCTCGGAAGGCTCCAATATCCCCCGAGTATACCAAACTTGTATCGATAGACTTTGTCAGGTCAGAATTGGTTCAGAAGCAACCTATGTTTTCCTCACCCCTACCGGTCACAAGATGAAGGAGGTTCAGGCAGAATTCACCATTACAGTTTCTACAGCAGTCACACTTCAGTTCACTCGGGTTTAGTCTGGTTTATGAATAGTTATCTGCATTCAGCTCAGGACGAGATCAATCACCCATTCCCATGGCTCAGTATCCCCCAGCCAGTATGGAAGTACAGATGTAGTACCTGCAACAAACAATCAAGGCACTACAGTAGGACGCAGTCCGTCAGGCTGAAGTCACGGCTCGTCAAGCTGAAGTCATGGCTCGTCAGGCCGACGTGATAACCCAGTTACAACAACAACAGCCATAGCAGGCTGTGACTTCTACATCTCATGTACCTTCCACGAGTAGACTGACACCCGGAGCCACTGCCTATACTGCACTTGAGGTCAATAAACTGGAGAAGTTATTCAAACAAGCATACGGAGTGAACTCCATCCTGGATTTAGAGGACGGGTATACTGAATCTGCAGTTACCTTACCGGAGCAGATTAAAATGCCGCGTATCAACTGCTTCGATGGCTCTGGACACCCAATGGTGCACGTCCACCTATTTTTTGATACTTTAAGGCCAATGGGTTTGACCCCATCCCAGAAATTATCACTATTCGGCCAAACCATGTCGGGGATAGCCGCAATCTGGTATGCGGAATTGAAGGACTCTGTGAAACAGAATTTGGAAGAGCTAGCTGAGGCCTTTGTTGCTCAATACTCCTATAACACACAGATCGAGGTCATAACTCGTGATCTCGAAGTCACCCGCCAAGACCCAAATGAGGGTTTCTCAGAGTTCGTGACGAGATGGAGAGCAAAGGCCTCGATGATGACTACAAGGCCTTCCGATAAAGATCAGATCAGGATGATTGTCCGGAATCTGCATGGCAAGTTACTGCAAAAGATGGTCGTTCTACCTCTGTTTACTTTTCCAGCCCTTCATGAAATGGGGGTTCAAATCGAGGATGCCATCAGATAAGGAATCTTTGTGGAAGATAATGAGCCTTTGAAGAAGAATGTTGCTCGTAGTTCCAATGCTACCACTGATGGTAGCACAGCTGCGAAATGGTCAGAAGTAGACTCTATCACCACTTCTCTCAATGACCAAAAACCCTACACTTCAACTTGGCCCCAAGCCCGAAAATTCCATCCTCTTTACATGAGGCTCTCTCAAGCTTTGGAAATGCTACGAGAGGAAGGGCACCTAGAGCTTCCGCCAAGATATGACCCAGCTAAATACTGTGCCTATCATCAACAACACGGTCATGATACGAACCGTTGCATCCGCCTCCGTCATAAGATTCAGGATCTTATTGACAAATAAACCATACCTCTACCTAAAGGACCTTGGGCCATTACTGACCCGTCATCTCTGCATCTCAATCAGATCCATATATTGCCATCCGACTACAACCCCAGCATATAAATCACCCCAACCCATCTACCCAAGCCTGATGTGTTCATTCCAGAATGCATGGACTTATGCATGATGAATGCACCTGAACCCCAATCATCTCAAACCCATGAACCCACTACTTCTGAGCTAATGAGAATGATTGAAGATCTTCATTGAACTGTGGAAAATCTGGCCTTCGAAATATTGCCTCCGTCATCAACCACATCACAGGCCAGAAGTTTCAGCCCAGAAGGCTCCTTGATCTTGGGGCAAGCGGCAATTGAAAAGGGCCAACCTAAAGCCATCTCAAATCTGGGTGTTGGCATGTCGACAACAACTGGGCTCCGCTCTGATATAGCGACCCAATTCCTTGGTAAAGTGGAGGCGAGTAGAAAGAACAAGGTAGGGGCAGGTATTGGTCCCCATGAACACCTTCAGTGGGCTGTTGAGGCTTTAAAAGCCGAAGGGCTGAATAAACAGCAAGTGATTACAGCTGTTGCAAAGGCTATGGATGACACTTTCGCCACTCAAGTTGGGGGCTGTTTGAATCAAGGGGCAAGTTGGGAGAAGGGCTGTTGTACCAGGAATGTTCCTTTCCGCTCTAATCCCGTGCTCGGAAGAGATCAGCAAACCTAGTCAGCGCATATCAATCCCTTTGCTGGTGCATCTAGCAAAGCTCCACAAACCTCGAAGTACCAACCCTGAGGTCAGAGGGTCTTCCATGCCCTCTACATGACTTTGTCCAAAACTTTCCAAATCATCGTTGGACAGGGCCATCTCAAACCCCTTGAGCCTCGGCCTCTCCCGAATAAACTTCCTCCCTCCCACCACCCGACTAAGTTCTGTGCCTTCCATCAACAAGCCGGCCATGACACTGACTTGTGTTTTCGTCTTAGCCACGAAATACAAGATTTGATTGACAAAGAGGTCATCGTCACGCCAGGTCCTGCAAAGTCTATCGGCACTAGGTCAGTGAACTTGGGAGATAATGTGATTATGTGATCGGGGGATGAACCACCTGCGGATGGCGCTTAGATTACTCCAGCTATGGTGAATGACAGGCACTATTTTGAGCAATGTACAAATGTTGTTAATTTTACTTTCTGACTTGGGTATTGGGTCAGTCTTGTTGTGTTATATTGCGTCAGTCTTTTTGTACTGAGTCAGTTGAGTCTGTCTTGTTGTATCGAGTTAGTCCTGTTGTGTTAGAGTCGGGTGATTTCGGGGGTGTTACCTCGGACATCACTTGCTTGTTTTGTGTTTGTCTTTTCACTTTCTTTTGAGTCTGTTTTTGCCTTGGAGCCAGTTGTGCCAACAGATTTGAATGAAACAGCAGTGATTTTCACACTTTTGAGTTTGTTTCTGCATTGGAGCCAATTGTGCCAAAAGATTTGAATGAAACGGCAGTGCATCTTCACCTACCTTTTCTGTGCCTTGAAATCATTGCATTGACCTAAGTTTTTCAAAACTTTTTGAACACTGTGGTGAAAACAAAGAGAAAGGAATTCCTTGGGATTTGCAAAAATTTGATCAATTAAGAGAAATGGAGGCATGCTAAGCCCTTAATGAATGAGACCATGCTTGTTAATGTGAGTACTGAGAAGGATCCTGGCTTGATCCAGATTGGTTCTACATTGTCTTTAGCGTGAGCGACTAGTCGCTTTCTTAAAAGATTTCGAAAAATGTTTTGTGTGATTCTACGAAGACCTGTGTGGAATCGCTCTTGAGATTGTGCAGCCTCGGATCGCTCTCAGCCTCGAGACTCGACCCCTTTTGCTTTCAAACCTTGAACCTTAATTCAGAATGTTCAACCGTCAACCATGATGTGAGGCTTGCGTAGCCAGATCAGAAGTAGCCCATGAACTAGGGGTAAGAAGGCTTGTGTGGCCAGATTTGAAGCACCCCTCGAACTAGGGGCAAGAAAAGTCAGATCAAGAAGATCAGATGTTATCAAAAGAAAGCTTGCAAAGCTGGATGAAAAGCACCCCCTTGAACTAGGGGCAAAGATGTCAGATGTGCTCGAAGAGTCAAAAATTAGGACATTTCTCAAAGCTAACAAAGATCGGCAAGAATGCCAAATCCCAGAAGGGAGGAGAAAAGAAAGTATTGCTGAAGGACATTTGAGTTCCTATCCATAACACTAGGGGCAATTCAAACCCGGCTGGATGGACTTCTAAATCATCAGCGAGCAGCAGCCATTCTCCTGGATTCAGATGGCTTCGAGATCTCAAACCATTTGACATGGACAAAGCTACACTTTTACCCTTGAGAGGCTCGTTGGGCCGAAAACCCAAAAGGGCGACCCAGGCAAAAGTTAGAGCAAAGAAAAAGAAAAAAAAAAGAAAAAAATGCAAAGAATGAAGAAAAGATTAAAAGAATAAAGAAAAGAAAATGAAAATAAATGAAAAGAAAAGAAAAACGGAGCTCGCAAGGTTGAAACCCCGGAAGGGCGGCCTTGGCAAAAGTTAGAGTGTAAAAGGAGAGGTTAATACCCGAGTGTACCTTACCCCGAACTACGTAAGGCTTGATTCCCATATATGGGATACGTAGGCAACTTCATGCTGAAGTCCAGCCGTAAAACACTTCAAATTCAACTGTCCTGTCCATGAGATTGAACGGGTCAACTTTGTCATTTCTGTATCCAAGAGTTCGGTTGTGATCTTCACTATGAGAACTGGTTACAGTGTGCTGCGGTGCTATTCAAACAAGGGGTAACTTTCCGTTGCCGTACAGTGTGCTGCTGTGCTATTCAAGCAATGGGCAACTTTCCGTTGCCATGCAGTGTCCTTTGGATAAGGGGCAATTTTCCATTGTTTTTGATCTGAGGTTGTGCATCTCAAGAATAGGTTCCATGCTCGTTGAGCGGTGGCCTTTTGCAAAAATAGTTTTGAGAATTTTTAATGAGTTGACTAATTCTCTCGAAAATTATTCCATTTTTCCAAAGCTGAACCATTTCTTGGACCCAAAAAGGGAAAATTTTCAGTGCTCATAGCCTGACTTGCATGATTTCAAATCAAAAAATTGAACAAGCATGTTAATCAAACTCTTTTATTGATCAAAATTGTTTTAGTAGAAAGCCATAATAATAAAAAAAAATGTTCAAAATGATGAACTAGGGGCATAGTTGAGTCAGATGTTCTGTCTTTCCCCATTGTCAACATACTTGCTAGAAAAGGGCACTCTACCTGCCAGAAAAAGGGCACAACTGAAGGTAACAACAAAGGGCTGAAAGCTCTTTCATCCTCCGAGCAACGAGGTATCAAGCCAAGTGCGAAGCACGGACCGGAATGGATCAAGATACTCTACTCCCTCATCCGGGGCATTGACTAGACGTCGCCGGGAAGAATAGCTACGAGCTAAATATGCTGGGCATGAGTCCACACCCATCAATTTATCCATCAACCATATCTGGGGAGGGATGAAAAATGAGAGATTAAAGAATAGAGAGGTGTGCGATGAGAGAAAAAGTGAGAAAAGGTTTTTGAGAGAAAAATCGAGCCTGAGGGTCAAGTGATGTGAGAATCACAAATGAGAAACGGTGGGAACCAATACCCGAAGAAACTGGCTCCTCGCGACTGAGAGGTCTCTCGCCTTTATAATACGTCTGAGTGTCGTGTTTGTTGTGCCGTTTGTCTCGATTCTTGTTTTGAGTCGTTTCGAGTGTTACTTGATGTGTTTAGGTTGTTTACCTTTTGTTTTTCTTTGTTGAGTAGTTTTGACTGCGGTCAGTTGTAGGCTCAATACCCAGTTGAGAACCCCTTTCTCAGTTTAATTTCAAAAATAAATCGTTTTGCGCCTAGAGTGTTGCGCCATTCTCCACATTTGTGCAAAACAGAATTCGTTCTTTCATGAAACTACAGGGTTCAACCTAGGTCACGTGAGAACAGTAGAACCAGGACTTATCTGAAGCTACATGGGTTCCGAACTGCAACGCAAAAGAAAAGAGGGAAAATGTCAGGATCTGAGTTTGTTTCGACTTCAATAAGTTCCGAGATTGCATTCCCTGTGTACCTCTTTAGGTCTTGCCAATGCTCCAAAGTTTGAGTGCGCCTCTACCTCAAGCTCCAAGCTCAAGCTTGTTTCAAAGCCAGAATGGCGATCAAAAGTGCTCTCCCAGAGTATCATTCCCTCCAAGGGCATCTTGGCCATGTTTGCAATGAGTTCCTAAGAGTCCAATTGCGACGGTGGAAACTTGAGTTCGAATGGCTGTTGCCTAGAACGCAAAGGTTTGGGATTTCCGAGACTAAAGTCTGGTTTAAATACCCAGGGGTATATCCCCGATTTGAAATCTGTATGGAAGCCCATAGATTGAGATAGCATATATGTGCCTCAATTCTGGATACTGAACCATCCTAGTCTGTCACCCCGTTGGAGAATAGGGAAAGTTGTGAATATGATCAGGAAGAAAGTGGCATCCAAGTGTTCTGCATGAAGAATCCTTGTCAGCATTTCAGGACCTTTGTACTGCAAGTTGAAGGTAAGTGTTCGAAGAACACAAGGGGAGATCCCTGTCAGAGTAAAGCGGTTCATCGCCACTCACCCCATGAGGTGCTTTCTAAAATGCCGCTATGTTTGTTTATTGCGTTCTTTAAACATCATGCATTGTATTGCATTGTACCTATCAAGTTTCTTTCTCATTAATGCACGATATTTTATGTACGGTTCATTCAAAGAAGTTCCGTTTAAGATCATTCACTTAGTGTATCAATCACACTTCATTTACTTAGTGTATCAATCACACTCCCTTCACTTAGTGTATCAGTCACACTTCACTTCATTCACTTAGTGCATCAATCACACTTTATTCACTTAGTGTATCAATCACACTCTCTTCACTTAGTGTATCAATCACACTTCATTCACTTTGTGTATCTATCACGCACAAATTCATTTTTTGTATCTATCACACGCATTCTCATTTATTGTATCAATCACACTTCACATTCTCATTTTGTGTATCTATCACACATTCTCATTTTCTGTATCTATCACACACATTCTCATTTTGTGTATCAATCACACTTCATTCATTTTGTGTATCTATCACACACATTCTCATTTTTTGTATCTATCACACACATTGTCATTTTGTGTATCTATCACGCACATATTCACTTTTGTGTATTTATCACACACATTCTCATTTAGTGTATCAATCACACTTCATTCATTATGTGTATCTATCACACGCATTCTCATTTTGTGTATCTATCATACTCTGTTCACTTAGTGCATCTATCACACTTTGTGTTCACCTTTAGTTTATCTATCATACTCTGTTCACTTAGTGCATCTATCACACTTTGTGTTCACCTTTTGTGTATCCATCACACTTTGTTCACTTAGTGCATCTATCACACTTTGTGTTCACCCTTTTTGTATCTATCACACACTCACTTTGTGTATCCATGACACTCGCTTCACTTTGTGTATCTATCACACGCTCACCTACTGTATCTATCACACGCTCGCTTTGTATCTATCACACTATGCTCACTTTGTGTATCTATCACATGTTTACTTTGTGTATCTATCACACTATGCCCACTTTGTGTATCTATCACATGCTCGCTTTGTGTATCTATCACGCGTTCACTTTTTGTATCTATCACACTATTCTCACTTTGTGTATCTATCACACATGCTTGTCCACTTAGTGTATCTATCACACTTCGCTCGTTTTTGTGTATCTTTCACACATGTTTGCTAAGATTGCATAATTTTCTTACATCCTTTCTGCATGAGATGTAGTTTGTTTTGTATTCACCTGCTTAAAACTGTTGCATTTATTTTGCATAATTGTTTCGTTACAGCTTTCTTTGCATGATCATAAGTTATGTTCGGCTTTGTGCATTTCACTTGCATTTTGCCCCTGCCTGTGGGCACATTTCTTTGTTATCTTCCCTATTTTTCTAAGTCTTCGGTCTTGTCAAAAATGGGTCGTCTCTAGACTTTGACATTCACTCCCGTCACTTCATGACTTTCGAGCTCTGTCAAAAAGGGGCAACTGTAGACACCCCATTTTCGACCGACCTCCGGACTTGGGCGTTACTGATGTTTTCTTTGGTGAAAGTTGTGCAGTGCAAAGGGTCAATTTCTTCTTCAATGAGAGAGTCAAATCCCAACCTTACACTCCATTTTGGACCAAAGCTATTTTGAATGGTTTTTAGACCTTAAAACCCTCTTTCAAAACATTTTTGAAATAAAGTTTCTACGATATTCCGAGGCTTGCATTTTATCAAATGTTACGCTATTCGGTAAACTGAGCAAGGACAAACTGAAAATGAATGAAAGAGAGATGAAATCTTTGAAAAAATCTTTCAAAACACCTTGTTCGGGGGTTTGGAGTTGAAGAAAAGAAGAGTGGAGGGAAGAAACCTAGTTGAGGAAGAAGTTGGGTATGAATCGCTAAGAGAGAGTCGAGTGGTCCTTGGTAAATTAGGCCTATCTGTCTATGCACTTGGAGTTAAGCTATGAGGTCACCACCTTGGAAAGGAGACTTCTGGGGCTTCATTTTGCACTCAAGAATCTCCTAAAGCCGAGTCCGGATGGGGGAGATATGATTGGTTGAAGTTGGGCATCATTCCGATTGGACCGAAACTGAGTGGCTTCACCAAAAGCGGCATAACTTTTTTCACATCTGGAATTTTGATGCAAGGTTGCCATCATTGTAAATTTTACTTCAGATGCTTCAATTTGGACACAAGAATGACCTGAAAAAGGGTTCATATGAAGGAGTTATGCCTATTTGAAGTTGGACCTATAGAGCAGAATTTCCTGTTGGCCACAAATATGTGCTGTCGGCCACAGAAGTAGCAGATCAGCCAAAAAAGTTGCAGATCGGCCATCACAAGTAGCAGATCGGCACTAAAGATGGCCGATCGGCCAAAAGTGACCCAAATTCATTTTTTTTCAAGATATTTCATCTCCACCTGTTTCCAGCATGCTCCAGCTGTCCCAAATCAGATATTTTTGACCAAACTCTTGCCTTTTGCTATATATAAAGCCAAATATCTCATTTCTAAGGGGTTAGAACTTCTTGGACAAGTTTGGGAGCTTCTCACTCTAAAATGTCCCTCTCTCTCTAGAAATTTCAGAGCCAAATCTCTGCCCCTCTCCTTCTCTCGCCTTTGTGTGCATAATAAGAGCTATACTTGGAGATATACCTCTCTTTTGCCTAGGCACCCTTGATCAAACTCAACTACCATTGGGGTGAGGTTCATTGAGGATCATTTTGAGCTCTAGAAGCTGGTTTTAGCTCAGAGTTTGGACCTGTTTTGCAGCTGTGCTTCAAGGGTAAGCATCTCTCTCTTTTAAGCTCATTTTGTACACTATCTTGGCCATTCTTACATGCTTGTTTTGCCACCCTTTTAAACTATTTTTGGCTTGGTTTTGAACTAAGAAAATCTCTGTTTTTCAGTCCTAAAAGTGTTGGTTTAAGCCTTGTTTGGCTAGGGGGTTGTCTCTCCCTTCTGTTCCTTAGCTTGTATAGCTTTTGAGCCATCTTCTAAGGCTTTTCAAAATAACTTTTCGTGGCCTTAGAACCACTGAAATCTAGAGAATTTTCAGTGGTAAAAATCTTGTTTTGAGGTCTCAAATGGGAGGGGATAGCCTCCCCTCGTTGTCTCTCCACACCATGCCTTGTTAGCTCTATAAAGTAGCATCTTTTTGTGGCTTATGTTAGCTCTTTTCAAGCATGTTTTTGTGACTTTTTGGGCCTTCTCTAACTTTGTTTTAAGCTGGTTTGGTTGTTTCTTGCATGCTCCATACACTTGTAGTGTAAACATGCACACTAGCGCAAAATGGATCATGCTTTAGACCATCATTCTAGTGTGATTTTGGCTTAACTCTAAGAAGATTTTGGCCATGTTTTAGCATTCTTAAGGTCTAATTTATGTTGTTTTAGTCATGCATGCCATGCTTTGTATAGCCATAATGCATTTTAGCTCACTACCTTTGTGTTTCAAGCTTCTTGACATGCTTTCTTTGAGCTATTTCCATGATTTAGCATCCTTTGGAATGTAATTTCAGAGTTTACTTCATTGCTACATTCTCACATTTGTCACCTCTTCATCATGTTTGAGAGTTGTACTATTATGCTTAAGCCATGGGCCAATGCATTAAGCATGCATTTCCTTACTTTTCAAGCCATTGGCATGCATGCTTGCCTTGCATTTCATGCCACCATTTCATCATTTTGGCCGCCAATTTGGGCATAATTAAGGTCTGTCTATTTTAGTTTAAGTCCATCTTGCATATTGTTGCATGCTTGTCGCATTGCATGTTGTCGCATGCTTGTCGCATTGCATGATCCTTGCATGTTGTTTACATGTTTAGGTTGCATTACATGGTGCTTGCGTGCTTATGTTGCATTAGTTTTGCTTGCATGATTGCATTCTTTGCCTCTTGATCAACCATGACAGAGGTTGCCCCCCCTTATATGTTTTCGTGCGTTTCATCTCATATTGAATTGCACATTCGGCTCCTTTGGCCATCATGCATTGAAATGCGTGATTGGTGGCCGAGGGTCGAGAACCATACTCCCTTAAGTTCATGACAGGATAGGAAGGCTGGTTGTGCACACATTGCTTTGAAAATGCATTGTCATGCTCTGTTTGTCCTCTGCTACAGCAAAATAGCATTCTGCAGGAAGAGATGGCCGGCCGGCCGTCTTCAGTGCCGATCGGCTACAAATTTATGGCCGAGAGACCCATTATTGGTCGATTACCAATTTCCCTTGGCCGATGGCCTTTCCACTTAGCCGATGGCCTCTCACAGCACCTAGAAGGTGATTCAGAAGCATCCTTGACACTTGCACAGTTTTCAGAGGTGCAGAGCAGTGTAAACAGAGGCAGCATGAGCGTGGCGATAGATTTCCGAACAGAGCCAAGCATGCATGCATTTGTCCCTCGTTCTGAGGCCTCTTTACCACTTTAGTAGCTTAATTAATTTGTTTAATTAGTTAAGTGTTGTGTAATAATTAACTTGCTAGTTAGTTAGTTAATTAGTCAATTTGTATTATTCTTTCGGACCCTTCGACAAGAGGGCGAATTTTGTAATAAGTGTGCGTAAGTGTGTGAATGTCTTCCAACCCCACGTCTTTCTCCCTTTTACTTACCTACTTTCAGTGGTTAGTTTTAGGTCATGTTTCAATTAGCATTCCTTTGCTCGCATGTTTGCATCCATTCATCCGTATTGCATGCACCGGGCTCGGCGCATCATACTAACCGCATAGTATTTCAATTTTAACTTGAATACATGTATCGAGTGTTGCATTTCACATGGCATTTTAGAATAGCCGAGCCTATCTCTAGTTGCATTTTGCATGCGTTGCATTAGCCATCTTAACATAGCTAAGATCATGTATTGATGTCTAACAAGCTATTGTTTTGGCTCGGAGTACTAGGTACGCGTTTATGCTTTAGCATCTTGCATGAGTGTGAGTGTTGCCATGATAGCATGCTTGCCATGAGGCTATGTGCTTATGTGATATAACTGCCTGAATGCTTGTGGGTGAAGGTTAGATTACTTGAATTGGAACAATTTATTGAAATGCGAGTTTTAAGCCCACTTGATTGTGGCAAAATCATGTTTTCTAAGCCTACTTGAGGGTGGCAAATCCACGTCTTAGCCTACTTGCGAGTAGCACCTTCAAACCATTTTCAAAACAAACATGAGATGTTTTGTTCCAACTTAGACGATCTAGTCTATACTTGTGTGTTGTGCGCATCACATAGTAAATTCTAGCTAATAACCGGAATAAGAATGCATGTGTTTTCAAAAATAAGATATCATGTTTAGTAGTGACCGATCTTTGATCGGGCGAGCGGGGGTGTACATAGATGACCTTCCCCAATCGTACCCAAGTTCCCGAGCGAGGAAACTTTGGTGATGACGAACACGTGGCCTTAGGCACAAGTCAGGGTTTCCTAAATTCTCCCAAAATAAATATTTAGGTGGCGACTTTGTATCTGGCAAAGCAGTCCATGTTTGGCACTTCTTTACAAAAATCAGTTTTCCAAAATGATTTGCCAGATTTGGATTCTTTGGTGATTTATCAATCTCACATCGCACATTGTGAGTTCAGATTAAGAACTGTGACATTTGAGTCCGAACTGTAGCATGAGGCCCTCGGGGCGCGTCTACACCAGCTCGCGGTTGTCAACTTCGCTCAAGGAAGTGTCGATCATGAAGAATTTGTCAAGACTCCCATTGATTTCGATCCGATCAAGGTCTTCAGTTGCCTTTTCACTGGGGATTTTCCGAATGTCCTCGAGGCTTTCCCGATCCAGTACTACAATCGAATTCACTTCCAGTTCCTTTGGCCTCTTTGTAGTGGCAATAAGGTAGCATACCTGTGCCGATTTCTGAGAACCCCGAATTTGTTCAATGCCATACTCAGTTGGAAAGGGGAGTAGTTGATGGTAGGTGCTCGACATAGCCTGCATAGTATGCAACCAAGTCCTTCCCATGATGAGATTGTATGGTGACGATTGTTTGACAACCAAAAATTCTACATCTACTGATCTGGTGCCCGCCTGTACTAGTAGTGTGATCTTACCTGAGGGATACTCGGGGTTAGCATTGAAGCCGAATAATGGGTAATTGGCCGAAAACAAATTTGAGTCAGTGAAGTTGAGTTTAACAAACATCATGTAATACATTATTTCAGAAGTGCTTCCCTGATCGATGAAAACACATTCGACTGTGAATCTATTCACGCGTAGCTCGATGACGAAGGGATTGGCATAGGGGAGAGTTACTCCATCTAAGTCGGTGTCATCGAAGCTAATCCTCCTAGTTTCATGGGGCCATTTGGCTGGTGTGATTGGCTTGAGTAGGCTAGGTTGCAACTAAATTGTATGTACCTCAGCTGACGATTGTAGGCTATATATCATGTGAATTACACCAAGTGGAGGTGAATTTGGCCGTAGGGCTACCGTGTTTGATGGATTGTTCTTTCAGACGTGTTGCGCCAGTCGGTCATCTTGTACCAATTCCTCTAGGTGGTCCTTCAGTGCATAATAGCTGTTACTCTCATGGCCATGGTCCTTGTGATATTCGCACCGCTTATCCCTTCTCCTTGTATGAGGAGGCCTCATCATCTTCGACGGTCACTTAAAGAACAGAAGATGTTGGACTTTGGACAGATATTACTGATTTGCTTTTCCAATTCCGTATACGTCTTGTGTGCCTACTATCAACTTGATATTGTTCATTTGAACGGTGTGAACACTGATTGTTTGAACGGCGCGAATCACACCTTTATCTCATTTAGCCCAAGTCCGAGGTTCGGGGCTCATTGACGGCACGGAGCTTATGGTCTGAACTAGACTAGATGTAGCTGACTTAACGACTTTCTATTCGGCCTTGACACGCAGGGCACCGTCTTCCACTTTACAGTATTCCTTAACTTTCTTCATTAGCGCCCAAACTGTTTTGGGTGGCCATCTGGCCAGTGAACTGCAAAGAGGACTATCAAGATGTAATCTCATCTTAAAGGCAGTAATGGCCATGGAATCATTGCAGGCATCATCCACTAGGTTGAAACATTCCCAATAGCGCCGAATACTAACGGAGGGTCTCTTCTGGTTTAATTTGCATTGCCCAGAGAGAATCAGTTTGCTTTGGCTAAACTTTATTGGTGATGAATCTTGCCCTGAACGATTTTCAGAGTTGATTGAAAGCTTCTTATTGATGCCGGCTCCAGTTTATAGTAACCATCTGACGACCAACGGTCCTAGGCTACTTGGAAACATTCGACACATGAGGGCTTCATCATCAGCATGCAACGTCATCGCTTATTTATAATGGCAAATATGGTCAGTGGAATCTGATTTTCCATCATACAGGGTGAACGTCGATGCTTTGAACTTTTTAGGCCGCACGACCCTTGCAATGCGTCGTACGAATGGGTTTGCATGTCTTCTTCATCTGAATCATCACTACCTTTCCCTCGCCTGTGCCGTACATATGGACTTCCTTTGGATGAGCTAGATTCATTGACTCATCCCTTCTTTCTGGGTTCTTGGGATGGTGAATCAGAATCACTGCCATTATCATGTTTCCAAAGTCGACGTCGTCGATCATCCTTCTTTTCTGGGGATCAACCCCAATCATGGCATGCGGCCTGTTGTGATTTGGCTAGCTCCAGGGCCAATTCCTTACACAAGTGCTCATTCTCAGCCATCATATCTTTCAGACGCTATTCATTTTGCTTTGCTTGATCCATGATCGTCTGCACAGTCTCTTGCACAGAAGTTAAGGGTGACGTTTGAGCTACTAGGTCAAAGTTCAGAGCCTGTCGCACGGTGGTATTCTCTGGTCCAAGCATGTTTCTTGGAGTGATGTCATCTCTTGGCGTAACGTCATCAGCAACTACCGAAGGATCATCTGTTACGCCCGCCATGGATGCACTTGAGTATTCCCACAAATTGTGCCAATTGTGGTGAAGGTGGTTTGGAAATACTCCAGAATCCAGTCAGACGTCGTTGATCCTCTGATTGCTACTTGAAAAAGGGATGAACACTCCTGATTGGGGGTGCCGGAATTAGCACTCCGATGAACAAAGTAAGTATTCTCTGTAGTTAACTTCTATTTCAAGTTACTTCTTCTATTCTCACCTACCTTTCTTCTGGTTGATGTTCCTACTTTTATAATACTCTTCTGGGGCCCACCTTCTGATTTATGGAAACTCTGCCCACAATTGGGCCCTCATTTACGCCGTATGATCCGCAGCATACTCGGCTATAAAAGTAAGCTTACTCAGCCGAGGTAGGCCATAGTTAGTCAGCTGGTAAGTGCCGACTTGCATTTGGCTCCAAATTGTAGCTTTTATATTCGGCCACCACAATAACTATGAGGTCTTCAAGATGAAACCTGATGAGAACATATCCCAAATGTTCACTCGCTTTACAGATATTATAAACAGTCTTAAATCTCTTGGGAAGACTTATACTAATGCAGAAATTGTGAGAAAAGTCCTTCGTTCATTGCCAAAAAGCTGGGAGAACAAAGTTATTGCAATGATAGAAGCAAGAGACTTGTCAACATTAATTCTTGATGAGTTAATGGGATCTCTCCTAACTCATGAGATTATTATGTAAGAAGGAAAAGAAGAAGAAGACAAGAATAAGAAGAAAAGGGATAGCTTTCAAGTCTACCTCAAAATCTCAAGAGAAAGAAGAAAATGCTTCGAAGGAAGATGAAGAAATGGCTTTCAATACCAAAAAGTTCAAAAAAATTGTGAAGAAGAAACAAGGTGTAAGGAAGTTCTTCAAAAAAGACTTCAACAAAGATTTTCAAAAAGGAGAAAATCATAAAAAATCTGAAGTTATTTGCTACGAATGCAACAAGCCGGGACACTAGAAATCAGAATGTCCAGACCGTAAGAAACAATTCAAGAAGGACAAGAAGAAAGCCATGATCGCAGCATGGAGAGAAGACAGTGATGACAGCGACTCAGAGGCTAATATTGGCAAAAATGAAGTCGCAAATCTATGTTTGATGGCACTTGAAGATGAAAATGAGGTTAGTGATGACTCCTTTACCTTTGATGAATTACAAACTGCTTTTGATGAATTACATGCTGAATTTAAAAAATTAAGTATGAAAAGCAGTTGTCAAAAGAAAATGATCTCAAGTTTATCTCATGAAAGGAATCCTTGACTTCTAATATCAATACTTCAGAAAATGAAGTCCTGACAATGGAAAAGGAGAAAGAATTTTCAAATGAAAAAGAATCTTTCATTTTTGAAAAGAACGTAGATAATTTGCAAAAAGAAAATGAAACTTTGAAAAAGGAGAAAATTGTTTTAAATGAAAACATAGAAGATTTAAAAAATATTCTTTCAAAATTTACTTAAGGTAGAAATATCTTACATAAAATTCTCAAAATTCAAAGCCTTTGGAAGAATGGGAATTGGATATAAACCTTTTTCAAAAGCAAAAAATTCCAAAAAGGCCTTTTTTTATGCATCATCTAATCATTCTCATCTCACATGTCATTAATGTGGAAGAAAAGGTCACATCTCTCTTTCATGTCCTGCTAAGAGAAACTCATTTGTTAAAATGAAAAAGAAGTGGGTTCCTAAAAACACTTCGACTCCTAACTCTCATGGACCCAAGAAAGAATGGGTACCAAAAGGTCAACAAAAATTTGATTTTCCCAGGTGTGCTTTAGGTTAAAATCCAGCAACAACTGATGGTACCTTGATAGTGCGTGCTCAAGGCACATAATCGACGATAGAGCAATGTTCTCAACCCTTAAATCCAAAGAAGGAGGTCACGTAACCTTTGAAGACAATAGCAAGGGAAAGATCATTGGCAAATGTAGTATTAGTAAAACTTCTTCACCCATCATCAAAAATGTATTGCTTGTTGAAGGATTGAAACATAACTTGCTTAGTATTAGTCAAATGTGTGATAAAGGCAATCATGTTACTTTTGAAAAATCCCACTGCACCATTAAAAATTTTGCTGATAACAAAGCACTTTTTGTTGGCCATAAGCATGAAAATGTATATATATTTGATTTGCATAGTTTATCTCCTAATCATGATGTTAAGTGCTTATCTGCTATAAATGAATTTGGCTGGCTATGGTATAGAAGGCTAGGACATGCTCATATGGACCTGTTTTCAAAACTTTCAAAACTTGACTTGGTTATTGGTTTACCAAAATTTGATTTTGAAAAAGATAGACTTTGTGATGCTTGTCAACAAGGAAAACAAACAAGAGTTTCTTTCGAATCAAAAAATATTATATCCACTTCGAGGCCTCTTCAATTGTTTCATATTGACTTGTTTGGACCATCTAGAACTTTAAGTCTTGGTGGTAAATCTTATTGTCTTATTTGTGTGGATGACTATACTAGATTCACTTGGGTGATTTTCTTGGCACACAAAAGTGATACTTTTTCTGCATTTTCAGCTCTTTGTAAACGTATTCAAAATGTGATTAGTCTTGCTATTTGTACCATTAGAAGTGATCATGGTAGAGAATTTGATAATGATGAGTTTATTCTATTTTGTAATGGGCATGGAATTGATCATAATTTTTCTGCTCCTCGAACTCCTCAACAAAATGGTGTGGTAGAAAGAAAAAATAGAGTTCTTGAGGAAATGGCTCGGACTATGCATTGTGAAAATAATTTTCCAAGACATTTTTGGGCGGAAGTTGTTAACACTACTTGTTATGTTATTAATCGTGCCATGATTAGACCCATACTTAAGAAAATGCCATATGAATTGTGGAAAGGAAGAAAACCAAACATTGGTCATTTTCGGGAATTTGGTTGTAAATGTTTTGAGAAATTTGATGCAAAATCTGATGAAGCCTTGTTTCTTGGCTATGCAAATTCTAGTAAAGCTTATTGTGTCTTTAATAAAAGAACTTTACTCATTGAAGAATTTATACACGTTGCTTTTGATGGATCTAACTCATTTGCTTCTAAGAATATTGTTAGTGATGATATTGCAGATTCTAATCCAAGAATTGAAGGCATTTACTTATCAAAAAATGTTGAACTTCATTCTTTGGAACCCAATGTTGAAGTCTCTATGGAAGATCTTCAAAAAGAGTATGCTCATCTAGCGAAGGAAAATGATCTATCCAAAGAATAGAAGTATGCTCATGGACATCCCAAAGATCTCATTATAGGAGATGCCACACAAAGTGTATGAACTCGCTCTTCTATTCATAATGTTTGTGGCAATTTAGCTTTTGTTTCTCAAATTGAGCCAAAAACTTTTTTTGACGTTGAACACGATGAAAACTAGATTTTTGACCTTTATGGTTACTCAGATGCCGACTTTGCGGATGTAGACTTGACTGAAAAAGCACAAGTGGCATTTGTCATTTTTTTAAAAATTCACTCACATCATGCTTTTGTAAAAAACAAAATTCTGCAGCTTTATCTACAGCTAAAGCGGAATACATTGTCGCCGCTAATTGTTGTGCTCAAATGCTTTGGATGAAACAGCAACTTCTTGATTTTAGACTTCACTATGATCACATGCCTATCAAATACGATAACACTAATGCCATTAATCTTTCAAAAAATCCCATACAACACTCAAGCACTAAGCACATTGAAATAAGGCATCACTTTCTACAAGATCATGTACTTAAAGGTCACATTGAACTCGAATTTGTGCCTGCAAGCCAACAATTGGCCGATATCTTTACCAAGCCTGTCAATGAGGAATAATTCCACTTTATACGAACTGAGCTTGGCATGTTAAATATTCCTATGTGATGTTAAACTATGTGCTATTATGCTTCATTGTGTTATTTGCTGTGAAAAACACTAGTTTTTTGTCTTTCAGGCCCCTTAAGGGTCGACCCCCTACTCTATAGGGTCGACACCTTGTGAATCAGTCTTGTACTTCTATTGATACGGGTCGACACCCATCTTCTCTGGTGTCGGCACCAGTTGATTTCTAATTCACTGCTTTTTAGGGTCAACAACTCTGTTCGAAGGTGTCAACACTTGATGTGTCTAAGGACACTATTTTTTAATGTCAACCCCCTTCCCCTAAGGGTTGACACCTGTCTTTGGCCAAGGGTTTGTCGCATGGTCTTTTCAAATTCTAAGGATTGACCTATCTCTTCACGAGGGTTGACACCCTCTCAAGGGTATATATATACCCCGCGATCCTTCCATTTTCTCTTGCGACACACCTCCCAAAACCTAGCCCTGTCCCCTTTTCTTATTCCGGTGACTTTCTCCGATGATTCACATTCTGATCCTCTTTCATCTATCGCGCGATCTCTGTTCTTCCTCTCTATGGACTCTCAAGCCCTTACTCATGTTCCAACACGGAAGCGATCACGCACCACCTCCTCTTCCACTGTCGTTGCTACTTCTCCACCCGTACAACGATTCAAAAACCTTGAGTGCAGATCTGCCTCAATAAGGACTTTAATCTACAAAAGGTAATCTCTGGTCGCACAATAGACATCGCATTCTTCGAAAAAAATTCCATTCCTGTCAAAGGGTGGTTTGAAAATCAAAATTGGTCTTCACTTTTAAAACTTGATTGTGATATTTACCCTACTCTTATCAAAGAGTTTTTTGTGAATCTCTCATATGATGAGGGAACTTCTCGTGATACCCTCGACTACTTTGTTAAGGGTGTTTCTTTCATTTTGACACCCTCTGTCATTAACTCCATTCTGAAAACCTCCAATGATGGACACAAGGTCAATCCATCCGTAACTCTTAAACCACCCCAATACTCTCATCTTATTGGTCTTCGATTTCTCACCAATAAACTTGATCTCACTCGTCATATCACTATCTCTACGAAAAACTTTTCCCTTGGAATGAGGTTGTTACATCACATCATTACTCACAATAATATTCCACGCTCCAGCCGCTTTGATGTCGCTACATATGGCCACACTTACCTCATTTAGGACCTATCCACTGGTTTTCGCAGTGATTTCGTTTTTTTGGTGGTTCACTGTATCAAAAATGCTCATAAACAAAATAATCAAACCCTTTTCTATGGAATGATTTTCACAAAGATTTTCAAACATTTCAAAATTGATCTTAAGGGGGAAGAAAAAGTCCCTCGAGACCCCTCTTGCTATGGGGTTGAAACTCTGAGAAATATGGGATATTCTCTGCTCAACAACATTTGGACCAAGACCAAGAAAATTGGTTCTTCCCCTGGTCTCTCTACCCCTAGCTCTTCCCTTCCCAGTCCTTCCACCCATTCTTTCTCCACTCCTGGTCCTTCTACTCCACCACCACCTTCTGACCTCTCCTCTCTCTCTCAAAAAATCGAGTATCTTGACTTCATGGTTCAGGGTCCTCTGTTGGATCGGATTGCTTCAATCAATTCCAGGCTTAACAATCTAAACCTCGATTCCCAATACATCCTTGCCTCAAACATTCCATCATCCTCTCACTCTGTCCCTGCTTCATCATCCTCTGCTTTGGAACAAAAGGTGGATGAGTTGGCCTCCTTGGTTCTACAACTTATCTCTCAATAGACTGAAATGCAAAATGACATTGATCACATGAAGCTGCAGCAAGCTCAAGTCATTGCAGCTGCTAAAGAAAGTGTAGAAAGTATTGTGATTGCAGTCTACGGGATCAAGAACTCCAACGAAGAATTCTATCAAATCTTCCAGCAGTGCTGGGACGATGATTTGGGTGAACAAATCCAAAAGTTCATGCTATGGTTTGCCCAAGGTTGGTGCGAAGCTGCACCACATTGGCCTCAATCTCCTCCTTCGTTTCACTAATGCTCTGTCCCCACTTTTTGATAGTGACAAAGTGCGAGAAGTTGTAGATGTTGTAGTTATTCTAACTGTAGTTGGTTGGTTGTTAACTATTAAGTCTTTGAATGTTAACTATTAAGAAAAATAGATACATATGGATGCCTGGGTGAAAACACTTTTTGGGTACAAAATTTGGGAAACACAAGTTGAGAAATTGATGTATATGGATATTTTTGGAAATATAGATACTTTGCAAAAACTCGATGCTATATAAGTGTTAATTGCGAATGGTTATGAATGCTTATGATGTGTTGTGATTTTTTTTAACACATACTTGGAGCATTATGGAATTTGTTTTAAAGAGCTTGTGATTTCATTCAATGAAAATAAACTGAAGAATTTAGTTTTACTAATGAATGGTTCAGTCCATATTGACAGGGGGAGCTTACTCTATTGTTGTATCAATTGAAAATCTCCTTGACATACATATTCCTCATTATATTTTAAGATATCTTTGTTATGGCCTCAAAGCTCTTTTTATAGAGGGAGTTTTCGATCTCATTTTACAAAACTTCTTGAAAAACACTTCTTAATGCTTTCACTCATACTTTGAAAACTTTAAATATTTGTCATCATCAAAAAGGGGGAGATTGTTAGCCCCAAGGTTATTCAACTTTAAAATCTAATTGATTTTGATTATTGACAAATATTTAGAATTCATTTTATTATTCATGTTTTCAAAATAATAGTATACAAATTGTGCTTAACTGTTTCTAGAAGATTTATGATTCTGGGGTGTTGTTTTTCAATGGTTTTTAACCCCTCAAAACATGAGATTAGCACTTGTTTGCAAAATTCTATTTATGCTTGAAACAGGTCTAAGGGTCGACACCAAAATCGCAAGGGTCGACACTAAATTTCAGTGTGCAATCCAGCAGTAAAGGTCGACACCAAGACAGCAAGGGTCGACGCTAAATTTCAGGGTGCAATCCAATAGCAAGGGTCGACACCAAGAACAACAAGGGTTGACACTAAATTTCATAATGCAATCCAACAGCAAGGGTCGACACCAAGAAGGATAAAGGTCAACACTAGGAACACCTGGAACTCAACTCAGAGAAAATAAGAAAGCAAAGGGTTGACACCTAATCTGCAGGGGTCGACACTTGTAAATCTGGGTTTAAAAAAATCCCACTTGCCAAATCAGATCTAAACTGACACAGATCATTTCTCAGCCACTTTTTCTGATTTATGTGCAAAGTATGTCATCTTTTTTTACCTCTAAGCAGATCCTCTAGCACCATATCTTCCACCATGAAGTTGACTTATGAGAATGAGCATTAAATAAAACCTTGTGCATTTAATGAACATTCTCTTCCCAAGACTTGCCTACAGTTTGCCTTCTCCATACTCTGATCAAACACAGCTGGAAGATATCTTCCATGATTTGCTCCAACCGCTAGAATATGTGTCTCTACCTCTCTCTAACAGCTAGAAGCCATTAATGCTATAAAAAAGAAGCTCTCCTTGTTCGAACACACACTCCTTCAATACAACAAACCTATAGCATTCAAGAGCTTTTAATATACTCCACTGTACTTCCATTTTCACATCTGAGTGAGTCTTAAATTGTCTGTGAGCTTACACTTTCATATCCATTTTTTGAGAGAGAATATTTGTAAAATATGGCAGTTATGCCTCTTATTACTATTCCTTATTTTCTAAGTGAAACACTTGTAAAGGGAGGCATTTAGTTGGGAGGTCCTCAACAGATTGAAGTAAGTCCTTGTAAAAATCCACAAGCTAGGTGAAGCTTGGTGGTGCATTTATCAGATTCATAGTGAAAAAATTCTTAAGAAGGTTTCTTGAGGAGTGGACATAGGCCGATGAGCCGAACCACTATAAATCCTTGTGCGGTGTTCTTCTTTCTTTCTCTTTTACTTTTTGTGTATTCATTGACTGTCATCTGGATTTAACCCTTAATCTTTCGAAATCTATTTTCTGGTCAAATTTTGAATAACCCAATTCACCCCCTTCTTCGGTTGCATTTCTGTGTAACACTCCGTAACATGTCTGGTTTAAGGTTTTGAACTACCAATCGAACCTGTTCCCTCTCTGAAGGCATGTTTTTCATTCGAGTTGTCTTTGCCCTCCATCTAGCAATGAAATTGATAAAGGTTTCCTTGGGATTTTGAGTAGTTGCCTCCAATTCGCTGATTGTTACCTTCATCTGAGTACTACAAGAATATTGATTAACAAATCCCTTAAATAGTTGTTCACAGTTCTGCTTGGTCGAGTCTTCCAGTTTGGTATACCAGATGGCTGCCACTTCTGATAAGGTCCTTTCGAATAATGACAATTTCTGAGCCCGTGTCAAGCCCATTAGTTTTAAGATATCTGAGAAAAAAGAGATGGACATGAATGATAGGATCTCTACTTCCATCAAATCTATCGATGTGCAGCATTTTGAACTTCTCTGGCAATCTCACAGAAGCCTCAGTATAACCGGCTTCAATGTCTAGGATGGAATTGAAGCCTTGAGATTTCTTGAGCATCTTCTCCAACTTGGCAATTTTTGTCATAGCAAGATCAATGTCGTTGATGTCAAAAGAAGGAAGCCGTCCGTGAGGCTGTGCCAGGGGCCTAAAAGCTTGAGCTTGTGCCAACACCTCTTGGGGATCCGAAACTTGAAGATTTTCAACTAGCAGAGGTGGATCAAGATTTGGCTGCGTAGCCGAGACTGGGTGTGTAGTAGATGCTAATGCCCTAGATAGGCGTCACATTTCAGCAATGGTCTGATCTTGCACAACTATCCTCTGATTCAATGTATCCATGGCCTATTGGAATGCTACCATCATAGCCGTAACATCTTCCGCACTTTGTGCCATTATAGATCTAGGCGAGTCAGATATTGGTGAACTAAGCAGATGGGAATGAATAAGTGACTGATAAGTGCTTGGTACTAGTGATCACTGACTGGTTCTTCTCCTTCGAACAACTGGCAAGACAGAGACTAACACTGGCTGGCCATCAATTAGATCTCAAATTTTACAAAGCCTACCGGCGTAAATCCACAAAACTTAAGGGATATCACGTCTCTCTGAACCTATGATTGCAAGACTACCTAGAAAAAGATATAAAGAAAAAAAAAAAGCAATAATCAAAAAATCGGACAACACATTGGCCCAATTTTGCAATAGATATGATCATAGTTGAAGGATTGTACTCCCCACTGAATTTTACCCCACAAACTGATATCAATTGTACCACTGATATGAAGCACCCCTGTACAGCTTTATTATAGAGCACATACCAGGTAAAGAGAGCCAAAACACCCCTATGAGGGAGGTAGGGTTACCCTGTCCTAGCTTTGACATGATCTAGGGTTTCACTACTTCAAGCAAGTAGTTTCACAAAATCCTGCATAAGGGCGTGCATCCTGTCCTATGTTGGAACAGTCACTAGAGCATACTATATGCACTAGGCCAATTGGTCCACAAGGGTATCTCAGCAAGATTACCTAATATACCTCTTACACCTCACACCGAGAAGTGAAATAAGGATCAAGCAATACGACAGTAATCCAGATCTAAGGGTTATGTTTCCAACATGGCAGAGCCCACCGATCGGCCAGCCTTTTGGCAAGCTTTTTAGGTAAGCCCCCAACAAACCGTCTAGGAATAGTAGATGGAAAACATAGTGACTTGAGAGCACCATGAAAATGCAATGCAAAGAACATATATATGTAGATAAAATTTCACATCATGAAATCCGAGTCAAGTTCTCTAAATCCCCAACAGAGTCACCAGAAACTGTAGGTGACTTTTCGTGCTCCTCAGAGGGGTTTAGTCTCCTCGGGTACGATAGCCCTACAGTTCAAACTCCCGTGGTTCTGAATCTGGTTTCACAAGTGCAATGTGAAATAGATTAAACAAATGAGAGTCCAAATTTGGAAAATCTTAGAAAATCCATTAATCTTCAGAGATGCCAAAAATGGACTGCATTGCCAGATTTTAGAGTCGCCACCTAAATATTTTTTGGAAATTTAGGAAACCCATGACTCGTGCCAAAGGCCACTTGTCCGTCATAACCAAAATGTCTCGGCTCGGGAACTTAGGTATGAATGGGGAAGGTCGTGAATTGAGCACCCCTCTCACTTAATCAAAGATTGGCCTAACGCCCCGACCCTTCACATGTCATCAATATTGTCTGCTTTGGGCCACGACCGCATGGATTTGTTCTTCCCAGTGGGTCACCCATCCCAAAACTACTCCAGCCTAAGCACGCTTAATTGGGGAGTTCTGCTAGGGATTTCATTATATGCTCTTGTTCTGATTTTATTATGCTAACTTACTATGTGAGGCACACAAGTATAGACTGTTTCACTTGCTTTGGAAATGATTTGATTTTATGTGATTTTCAAAAAGGTATTGATTGCACATAACTCAAAAGGAAAGAAATGAGCTCACATGTACATTTGATCAAAATCATCCCTAATTCAAGTAAAATAACCTTCATCCACAAGCATTCAGACAGTTTATTCCGAATAAGCACGTAGCCTCATGGTAAGATGCTAAGCATGGCAACAATCACACACATGAATATGCTAAAGCTAAAAATGCTCACCTAGTACGCTGGATAAGCCAAGAAAAAAGAGAATGATTAGGAAAAAAAAATGCATGACCCTAACAATGCACATGACTAATGCAACACATACAAGAATGCAACTACTAGGTTCGTCTTTTTTAACATGTCATATGAATTAACTCAAAGCATGCAGTAGCGCATGTATTCGAGTAAGTAAAAATGACAATGATATTCAAAATGATGAACCGAACCTTAATGAATGCAAAATGGATACAGAGCATGGTAATGATATGAAACAAAAATATGATATTATATACAACAACGATAAGTATATAAATAAAAGGGAGAAAAGAAATGGGATTGGAAGACGTACAAATATTAAAAATTTGCCCTGCACAAGAGGGTCTAAATAAATGTCCTAATTAACTAATTTTTACAACACAAATGAATGAACTAATTAATTAACTATTACAAATTCGAATGAAAGCAACTAATTAATTACATATACTACAAATATCAATATTAAAGCTACTAATCTAATGGGGACTTGAATAGGAGACGAGGAACAGTATGTGCGCAACTAAGAACACCCTCCGAAAACCTCTCTGTTTGCTGCCAGAATCTGCTTTGTTTACAATCAGAAAATTGTTCTATTTTGGCCTTAAGATCTGCTTTGTTTTGCCAACAACAGACCTCTGTGTGTACACTTTGAAGGCCGACTAGCCCACAATAAAGCCCGATCATATCCAATTAAATTCGATCGTGCCCTAATTTGGAAAAAAGATTGTTTTGTTTTGCTAAAAAAATGGCCACTGCCATACAAGATGCTTGGCCGGTCGGCCAGATCAAGTGGTCAGTCGTACAGAATAATGGTCAGCCAGCCACTATTTATGGAGAATGCCCTACTGCAGCAGAACTCGAATAGAGCAAAACAAAGGGTCTCCAAAAGCTGTTCATCCTTCCTATCTCCCTCCTATCATGAGGATTTTTAAGGAGGGGGTATGTTTGCTTCCCAAATCATCAACATAGTAGCAAGTTTGCTTGCATGGTGATCTAAAGAGAAAAAGGAAAAGACATAACTAGACACCAAAAGTGTTATTCCCCTTTCCTCCTTCCTATCATGAAATTATTCAAGGAAGAACTAGAAATGCTCCATCAAATCATCAAACATCACTAGATAGTATGTGATGATCATAGAGCAATTAAAATGAAAAAAAAAAAAAAAAAAAAAGAGTAACAACTTAAGAATTGTTGTCAACTCATCTCCTTACTCATGGAATAAGGATGAAACATCCATTTCCATGCTACAAAGTGGAACTAAGAGGGAGTTTTCAACACTTCTCAAGAGCGACGTCTCTAGGAACAACAAAGCAAGCAAAGAAAAAAAGACAAAAAGCAAGTTATCTATTGTAGACAACCCATTTTTTACTACCCTTAAGCCTTGGGTGCCACCGATTGATCACTCGATGATGAAAGTTGTGATATACAAATGTTCGATTTCTTCAGCAAGAAGAGCTCCAAATCCCAACCTTACATCCCATTTTGACCAAAAGTTTTTTTTTTAGACCTTAAAACCCTCTCTTTCAAAAAAATTTTGAAAATATTACTACGATGTTCCAAGGCTCGCATTTTGTTAAAAATTACATTTTCGGTAAACCAAGCAAGGACAAAGTGGAGATAAATAAAAGGGAGGTGAACTCTTTCAAAAACATTTTAAAACTTCTTATTTAGAGGTTTGGAGTTTAAGAAAATAAGAGGGGAGGGAAGAAACCTAGTTGGGCAAGAAATTAGGCATGAACCGTTAAGAGAGAACCATGCAGCCTTTACAAA
This sequence comes from Camellia sinensis, assembly GCF_055761805.1. Lineage (NCBI taxonomy): Eukaryota > Viridiplantae > Streptophyta > Magnoliopsida > Ericales > Theaceae > Camellia > Camellia sinensis. The sequence continues at coordinate 73,386,108 of NC_138966.1, read as the reverse complement.
ATCAGGTCTATCCTTTTGTACACTTTGACTTTAGTTGTGAGGCCACCACCATTGGAAATTGGACTTCTGGGCTTCATTTTTCACTCAAGAATCTCCTAAAGACGAGTCTGGATGAGGGAGATATGGCTGTTTGAAGTTGGGCATCAATCTGGTTAAAACAAAACTGAGCAACCTTCACTAAAATAAGCATATGTCTTAGTACACTTAGAATTTAGATATAAGGCTGCCACCATTAGAAAGTAGACTTCTGGGGCTTCAATTTAGACTCAAGAATGACCTAAAACTAATCTGGATGAAGGAGATATGCCCATTTGAAGTTAGTCTTGGAAGTAGACTTTTTCTTGTGGCCGGCAAGTAGTCGGCAATAACCATTTGTGGCCGGCCAACTACCACTTCTGGCCTACCGACCACCACTTCTTCCTGCCGGCCCCCTTGCCGGCCATTAATGACCAAAAACAAATTTTTTGCAGATATTTCCCTCAAGCTGTCTCCACACTGCTCCAGCTGTTTTTGAATAGATATTTTCGACCAAAGCTCATTTTTCTATATATAGAAGAACTCGCTTCTTGCTCTCAAGGTTAGAAATCATTTAGGAGTGAAAATATTTTTGGAAATATCCTCTCTCTCTACAATCCTCTCTCTCTACAATTCTCTCTGTCTCTTTTGCAACTTGCATAACCTATGGCCAAACACACCAAACCAAACCTAGAGAGCTTCTTGCTGAGGTGATTTGAGCTCTTGAAGCACTTGAGAATGTAAAATTGGTTGATTATGACTTAAGGGTTCATTCCTCTCCAAGAGGTATACCTTCTCTTGCTTTTGCATCATCTCTACACCACTTGTTTTCCATGTTTTCTTGCTATTTTAAAGCTCTTTAAAACCTATTTTTATGGGCTGAAGCTTGTAGTTTAAGGCTATTAAAGGTAGAGGGGTTAATCACCCTTCTTTAAACCTTGTTCTCTAAGCCTTTCCACTTGTGTTTCCCATTCTTTCATCAACTTTTTTTGAGCTTTTTACCACTGATTTTCAGAGGTTTTCAAAGGCTAAAAAAAGTGGTTTTGAAGTCCAAAAAATGGGGGGGTTAGCCACCCCTTCTTTGGCTTGTTTACTTGCTTGAATTGTTCTATGTCTTTGTCTTCATTCTAGCACATTTTTGTACTATTTTTGGGCTATTTTTGGACTGTAAAAGCTCTACATTTTTGGGCTGAAACTTGGGTTTTAAGGCCATTAAAGGTTGAGGGGGTGGTTCACCCTTTTTTGTACCTTGTTTTGGAGGCCTTAACCCTTATGTTTCCCATCTTTTTACTATCTGTTTTTAAGCTTTTAAACACTGAATTTTAGAGTTATTTCAATGGCTAAAAATAATTTTTGAAGTCCAAAATTAGAGGGATTAGCCTCCTCTCCTTGTGTTTTGTTTACTAGCTTAACATGCTCCATATTTTAGCTTATTTTTCTAGCTTTTGTTAGCTTAATTATAGCATGTTTTAGGACTATTTTAGACCTATTTTAGGACTATTCTTAGCTATTAGTTGCATTTGAGTCTTGCTTTGCCTGGTTGTAGTGTAATAGTCCTCACAAGTTTGGTGTTTTAGGCTATTAGACATCACTTGTTTGAGTGGATAGCATTTGTTTTATGCTTTTATCACTTATTTCCAGCACTAATCATCTCTGCAACCTCCCTCATTTCTTGGTTTTTTTTACTTTGCTTTGAAAGTGCTTCAAACAACTTGTTTGTTTAAAGAATTAGATTGAGGTTTTGTGTTTAATGGTTTAATCCCTTTGGGGTTCATTACCAACGGCATGAAGCTTCTCTCATGTCTAAAACAACTTGTGGTTTGATGCTCCTTCCCTTTAGAGGACTTAAACTCACTCTTTGGACTCAATCGATTAAGTAATGGTCGGTAATTAAAATGAGTAAATAAAAGTGACAAGTAAAAGTCAGCAAGATAATAATTGATTGTGTTCAATCGAATGTTAATTGAACAGAAGGAAGCCTGGGCCATTTCATACTTACAAGTGATGAAATGATCCAAGTCTCCAAGGTCTACTACTTCCCTTGATCTTCCATGAAAGGGAGGAAGTTAAAGTCTCGTTTTTTTGCATTTATTGAGCTTGCACACCTTGAATCACAAGCCATCATGAAATGAAATTGCTTAGATTGGTGGTTTGCGGCTTAAGTTCACAACTCCTTGGATTTCTTCTTGAAAATGAGAGGTGAATTGTGCAGACAATCCTTGGAAAAACCTTCCTTTTGCTCTGTTTGTATTCTGTTGCAGCACGATGATCTAGTGCATCAGTGGCCGGTAGGCCACCATCCGTGGCCGGCAGTGCACTATTGATGGCCGGCAGGCCACCTTCATGGCCGGCAGATGGCCGACAGCATTCATCCATGGCCGGCTGGCCACTGATGTAAACTTCAGCAAATATTTGGTAAGGTGGAGCAGAAAGGTTCTGGAAATATTCAACCCTGCAAACAGAGGCTTTCGAGAGCAAAACGAAGGTCTTTTCGGGTGAAAACCGAGCATATGCATATCTTTCATTTTTGAGGTGGAGCAGGAAATTAACTTAGTTTGTTTACTTAGTTAAATTATTAGTTGCAATTGTTTTGATTTAATTAGTTAGTTAGCTAATTAATTCACTTGTTATTGTAATAATTAGTTAATTAGTTTAGCTAGTTATTTAATTTGGTTTGTAAATAATTAGCTTAATTAGCTTAGCCTAATTAGCTTAATAAGTTTAGCTTAGTTATTCATCCGAACTCTCTTTCGTGAGAGCAAAATGTAATAATGTGTATGTCTTTCAACCCCACGTCTTTCTCCCTTTTACTTAACTACTTTCAATGGTTAGTTTAGGAGCATCATATTTCAATTACCATGCCTTATGCTTGCATACATTCATCTTGTCTTGCATGCACCGGGGCTCGGCGCATCATTCAAATTGCATTGTTGTTTAAATACTTTCTTTAAATACGTGTTTAACCGCATGTTATCAAATTGAATCATATGCCATATTAGTAGCCGAGCCTATTAATTGCATTCTTCACATATGTTGCATTAGGCATTTGGCATAGTTAGGAATCATGCATATTTCTCTAACTCATATCTTCTTAGCTTGGAGTAGTATGTGAGTTTTAATGCTTTAGCATACTTGCATGAGTATGAGTGATTGCCATGACTATCATGCTTGCCATGAGGCTAAATGCTTATTTGATTAACTATTTGAATGCTTGTGGATGAAGGCTTGTTGTTTGAATTGGAACGATTCAACGAATGTGCATTTTAAGCCCACTTTGTTGAGTGGCAAATCCGTTTTAAGCCCACTATGTTTGGTGGCAAATTCGCAAACTTTTAAGCCCACTTGAGGTGGCAAATTCAAACCATTTTTGCAAACAAACATGAGTTGAATTGTTCCAAATTGAGAAAATTAGAATATACTTTCTTGTGCGCATCACATAGTAAAGCTAGCCTAATAATCAGAACAAGAACACATAACGTTTATAAAAAATCTTATCATGATTAGTAGAGGCTGATCTTTGATCGGGCGAGCAGGGGTGCTCAATTCATGACTTTCCCCTCTCGTACCTAAGTTCCCTAGCTGAGGCAACTTTGGTGATGATGGACATGTGGCCTTTGGCACGAGTCATGGGTTTTCTAAATTTTTCCAAAATAAAATATTTAGGTGGCGATTCTGTATCTGTCAAAGCAGTCCAATTTTGGCATTTTTGATTCAAAAATAGTTTTTCAAAATGATTTGCTAGATTTGGACTCTTTGGTGTTTATCAGTTTCACATTGCACTTGTGAGATTAGATTCAGAACCACGGGAGTCCGAACTGTAGGGCTTTTCTTTTCGAGCTTCCAAAAGGGGGCGCGAAAAAGCCGAGCTACATCTATCAAAGCTTAAACACACAACTTGCCAAAGTTATTGACAACTCCCCTTTTTCATGAAACAAGGATGAGACATCCATTTCCATGTTTCAAAAAATGATCGAAAAGAGAGTTTTTCAACACTTTGAACACAGAAGCTACTACCTAGCTTCAAGGTGGACAACAATAATATGAAAGTGAGAAATTTACACTAGTTAAGCAAACTTAGGTGGGGTGGCTAAGCCTAAGCTCAAGGTTTCAAGAGACATAATGAAAGCTAAAAGCGATCAACTCAACGGATTGGCCGCTATATCCTAAACACGCCAAATCTTAGAGGACTTACAATAGCACAAATATGATGTTTAAAGCATAATAAGTAAGAGCGCAAGTAATGGGGAGGGCTAGAACCCTTTTGTAAGCCAATATTCAATTCATATCACACACAAACAATTCAAAAACATTGTAAAAAGGTACTAAAATTTACCAAATAAAGTGAAAAGAAAGCAAAAAAAAAATGAAAGAAAACAAAAGGGTACACAACAAGTGAACTAGCCAATGAAAGGGTCGCTAGCTCACTCACTTTTAACAAAGATTTTATCACATTTTTAAGCATAAAATAGCTCTAAAATAGCTCTGTAAAGACAAAGAAAAGAGAGAGAAAAGATGGTGAAAAGGCTCAAAGTTTACCTCTTGAAAGATAGGAAGAGCTTCCTAGTTCACAAACTACAAACTAAGCACTCTCAAGGAGCTAAAATTGTGTTTAAGAATCTCAGCAAAAGCTTCAAGTTTAAACTTGTAAGGTGTATGTATTGTGTATCTATATTGCAAGAGGGTAGAGAAGATGGTTGGTCATGCTTTTGGGCTCTTGGGAAATTTTTCTAACCCCAAACCATGAGGGGCGGATCTTGTATTTATAGAAAAACAGCTTCTCACGTCAGAAATATCTGTAAAGAGACAATTGATGCAACGCATGCACATGGGGACAACTGGCTGCTGTAAAATATATGTTGTCACTAAACATGGCTAGCCGGCCATGAGGATATACGGTCAGCCCAACAAAGTGACCTGCTATAGACACCCCATTTTTGACCGACCTTAAGACTTAGATGTCATCGATTGAGCGCTCGGTGATGGTGCATGTTGTGCTCATTCTGAAGTTTCGGAGTTTTGGCTGAGAGCCTTACCCTCTGAGCCTCGGAACTTTTCGTGCCTTGACTCGGTCTGCGGACCAGGTCTTGTTTTCTCTTCCTGAAGGGAGGGAGAGATCTTGTAGACCATCTCTCAGTGGTCATAGGCTACTTTTCATGGTCGTAGGCCACTGTTCCCGTTTAGAGACTTGTTTTCGATTTTCAGAGCCGTCGGCCGCACGCCTCAGCTCGGGACCGCTTAACATTCTCCGTTTGGCGCAGTTTTTGGAACACACCTTGTTTCCTCTATCTAGAGGGGCACTGTGGTCCAGAAGACCACTTTTGTGGCCGTACGCCACTTTTGGTGCTCAATAGCCAGTTTTCGAGGCACCCAGCCGCGCGCTTTGCCCCCCGAACTCTCGTTTTGCATCCGTGTTGGTTTATTTTTGGCATGAACCTTGTTTTCCTTGTTTGGGAGGTGGTACAAGGGTGGGAGACCACCTTTTCTCCTTGGAGACCGCTTTTTCCCCGCCAGCCAGTTTTCTTGTCGTGAAGCTGGTTTTCTTGGTCTTTGGGCCACATTTGCTGGTCTCTCACCATACCACTAGCTTGCTTTCAAAGTGGAGACCACCAAATGGAGCCACCGACCACCTTTTAATCTGGGAGACCACTTGCCCTGGTCGGCTGACCAGGGGAAGTGGTCGGCCGATTACCCTTTCTGGTCGGCCAGCTTCCTCCTGTTTTGTCTGTCTGAGTGCATGCCAGCTGTACCAACTGGAAAGCACAGACTGGATCCTCCATACACGTGTATGGAGGATTTGCAACCACGTTTTTAGCTTCTTGGAGAAGCTTTGGCTTTGAAACTCTATAAGAGAGACCCTCCCTCTCCTTATACCAGGTTGAAAAATTGCTCTAAGGCAAAGCTTATATCTCTCTCTTTGTCTCTATTTTTCAGGCTTAGAAAGTGTTTTGTTCTTGGCCTATTGCACACCACCTCATAACCATACACCTCCACCATTGTTACTGAGTTGCTGGAGGGTTTTGAGAGGTCTCAAAACTGGGTTTTGGTTCAGAAAAGTTGCTAGTTTTGCTGAGCTTCAAGGGTAACTCTTTTTCCCTCTTCTTAAGCATTGTTTGATCCTTCTCTTAGCCTCATTTGCATGCTTATTTGAGCTTTGTTGTCAACTGAAAAAAGATTCATATTTCAGTGTTTTTCATGTTTGTTTGAGGCTCTTTTGGTGTTAAGGGTCATCTACCCTCTTGCATGCTCTATTTAGCCTTGTTTTGTGCCATGCCATAAGGCATTCGAGCTAGTCTTTGCTTGGCCTTCCTACCACTGAAATCTAGTGGATTTTTAATGGTGAGAATGTGGCTTTGAGGGCCTAAATTAGAGAGGGGTGACCCTCTCTCTTGTTGTCTTATTTACTAGCATTTTTGGCCTACCAAAGGAGCATATGTTTATACCATTTGGAGGCCTAGTTCAGGAACTTTTTGGTGACTCCTAGGACCTGCCTAGGCTCTGACCATGGCTGGTTTGGTCCCCTTTTGCTTGCTTCTTGCATGTGTAGAGTAATCCCTTTCATGGCTTATCAAAGGAGCATGTCATTCTTGCATGTATTGGTCTTGTTTCAGTGGGTTTTTGGCCATCATTTGGCATGCCATGACTCTTTTTTTGCTTGGTTTGGTAGTCCATCACATGCTTCATATGCTTGTAGTGTAACTCATGTTCACTAGCTCACAATGCATGTTGTTTTGACCCTCTATTCTAGCATATTTTGGTCATACTTCAAACTGATTTTGTTCATATTTTGGGCTTCCTTAGCTCTATCTTGAGGTCTCTTAGTCGAAAAATGCTAGCCATGCATACTTGTTGTGTAACAGCATTGACTAGCTTTGAGTTTGGAGGTCCCTTGCATGCTTGACTTGAGCTATTTACATGTTTTGGCATCATTGGGCATGATATTTCAGAGCTTATAGGGGTGCTACACTTCCATATTTTCCATGCTTTAAGTGCTCTTTAGAGTTGTGCATTTATGCCCTATTTGTGAGCCATTCCATGAGCTTCACTTTTGCGCCTTTCAAGCCATCATCCCAACCCATTTTGCTATTGTTTTTGGGCCTTCATAGGGTCTATTTGGCATTGGTTTCATCATTTGAGCATCGCTTTGCATGCCTATAGTGTAATGCACTTAACTAGTTTCAATGCTTGAGTTATTCAACATGCCTTGTGTGAGTTGTTTGCATAATTCGGAGTCATTTTGGAGTCATGTTATATGCCATTGCAGAGATGGAATATATGCCGTTGTACTCCATGTTTAGTCCTCTCAATGCATGTGCAAAGTTGTGTTTTTGTGCCTTAGGCTCGGGCTATTGTATTGTGCGTGCTGGCATTTTGTTCTCATCATCTATGGCCACTGATTTGGGTGTGGTTGAGGCTCATTCATTTTGGTTTAAGCCCATTTTTGCATTGAGTATGCCATTGTATTCCATAGCATTGAGTATGCCACATTGTCGCATGATTGATCATTGCATTGTGCATGCCTTGTTCATCTCATTGTGTATGTTAGTTCTTAGGTGCATTGTGTATGCTAAGTACCACGTGCATTGAGTATGCCATTGTTAGTTCATAGCATTGTGTATGCTAGTTGCATGTTTGCATGTCATCCTTTGCATGTTTGCATCGCTTAGTTGCATAGCATTTAGGTTGTATACTTAAGGTCGCATTGTGCATGCCATTGTTTGTTGCATTGTGTTTGGAATAGGAGTTAGTCCAAACACAGGAAACGAGGGACGTTTCGTACTCAAAGTGACGAAACGTGCCTCGATTCCCAGTCGCCGACACTCTTGACTACCCATGACGGAGTTGTTGGCTTTAGGTGCTTGTATGTGCATTCATTTCACATTGAGTCGTGCAAATCGACTCCTCGGTCATCATGCATCGAGATGCGTGATTGGTGACCCGAGGATCGAGACCTACACTCCCTTGAGCTTGTACAATGATGGGGAGAGTGGCCGTGCACACATACGTTGAAAATACCTTGCCATGCCTCTCTCTTGCTCCTTGTTGCAGAAAACCAGAAACCAGAGGCAAAAACTGGTCGGCCGACCAGCTTTTTTGGCAGGCCAACCACCCCTTTTGGTTTCTCCCATAAAAGGTGGTCAATAGCTGGTCTCTCATGCCTATAAGCTGGTCAGCAACCTTCCCACAGATTCCTAGGGTGGAGTTTCAGCCTTCTGGAGCCTTGTGCAGTGTTCTGAGGTCAATTGCAAACAAAGGCAAGTCGGGGCATCGCGAGGGATTTCCGAACAAGGCAATTCAAGCATGCATGCATCCTTCGTCATCCAAGGCAGAGCTGAGGCAATCCGTTTCATGTAGTTTGCATGCTAGTTTAATTGCTTACTTAGTTAGTTTGTTAATTAATTAGAGTTGTGTAATAATTAGCTGTAATTTATTATTCATTTTGGTTGTGTAATAACTAGCTTAATTAGATTAGCTTAGATTAGCTAGTTGGTGTTGTATTATTTATTCGGACCCTCCTCCAAGAAGGCAATGTTTGTAATAAGTGTGTGTGTGTGTGATGCATGTCTTCCAACCCCACGTCTTTCTCCCTTTTATTTACCAGCTTATGATGGTTAGTTTTAGGGCATGTTTCAATTAGCATCCTTATGCTCGCATGATTGCATCCATTCATCTGTCTTGCATGCACCGGGCTCGGGGCATCATACTAATTGCATTGTATTTCAATTCCAAGTTGAATACATGTTATCTGTAACATCTCATATGCCATTTTAGAATAGCCGAGCCTATCTTAGTTGCATCCTGCATGTGTTGCATTAGGCATCTCAGTATAGTTAGGATTCATGCATGATTTCTAATTAGCTTTTTTCTTTGACTCGGAGTACTCGGTGAGTGTTTATGCTTTAGCATCCTTGCATGTGTGTGAGTGACTGCCATGATAGCATGTTTGCCATGAAGCTAACTGATTATGTGATATACCTACCTGAATGCCTGTGGGTGAAGGTTGGATTACTTGAATTGGAACAATTCATCGATTGCGAGTTTTAAGCCCACTTGAGAGTGGCAAATCACCCTATTTTCTAAGCCCACTTAAGGGTAGCAAATTCACGTCTTAGCCTACTTGCGAGTAGCACCATCAAACCATTTTTCAAATAAACAAACATGAAATGTTTTATTCCAACTCAGGCGATCTAGTCTATACTTGTATGCTGTGTGCATCACATAGTAATCCTAGGCTAATAAACTGGAATAAGAACGCATGTGTTTTCAAAAACTCGATATCATGTTTAGTAGTGGCCGATCTTTAATCGGGTGAGCGGGGGTGCTCATTGCATGACCTTCCCCAATCGTACCCAAGTTCCCGAGCCGAGGAAACTTTGGTGATGACAGACACGTGGCCTTAGGCACGAGTCAGGGTTTCCTAAATTCACCCAAAATAAAATATTTAGGTGGCGACTCTGTATCTGGCAAAGCAGTCCATGTTTGGCACTTCTTTCTAAAAATCAATTTTTTAAAACGATTTGCCGAATTTGGATTCTTTGGTGATTTATCAATCTCGTATTGCACTTTGTGAGATCATATTAAGAACCTTGACAATTGAGTTCGAGCTGTAGTGAGCCCAATGAACAAAACGGGATTTTCCCGGGACGTTCGGGCACATCTACACCTACTTGGCCATGTTGCCACTAAGACCCAGTAGAGCCCAAATACCCATGGCTGGGTCCTATTTTGAAAAGAGGATTTTTTTTTAACAGTCTGAAATAGTTTGATCAAAATGGGGTGTAAGGTTGGGATTAGATGCCCAAAACTGAATTCTTTTGCTGAAGATTCGAAAGATTACACAGTTTAACATTTCATCATCGAGTTCAGAGTAAGGCACACAAGTTAAGCAGTCAAAATGAGGTGTCTACAGGAATCCACTCTCCATTTGTGCATACCCATGATGTCGGGAAGGATGTTTTTAATGTTGTTTACCTAGTGTGATTTTGGTTGCCGAGATATCAAAAACCTAGGGTTTGTGGGTGTCTTTTCTAGGTGTTTTGACCTGTTGATTCTGGAAATTCCTAGAGAGGTTCTAAGGTGTTGTGTTCTTAATGTTTTAGCAAATCCCAAATTCTAAGTCTAGATTGTGTAAGAAACTATACCAGAAATATGCAAGAACTAGGTAGATCAATCTGGGAAATTAGTAAAGAAGAATCAATGAACACGATTCAAAATGTGTAAAATGAGCTTGAATAGAGTATGTAATGCGAATGAATCGGAGGTAAGTGAGAAATCAAGGAGTAACAAGCATGGAACATGTGTGAAATCAACACGGGCAATGTGATATGCAAGAAATCGAAGATGTATGAATCAATTAAGTGAAGAAACTTAAAAATATGAAGAACACTAAAGAACCAAAACTGGAAAAATAGGGATGAAGGATACTTACAGGTCAAAATTGAAGAAATGGATATCGGGGTTGTGTTCGCTAAAGTGAGACAGTCCCTTTGATTAGAACAAAATGGTGGTCCTATCACCAGAAGTCATGATCGGAGGCGATTGTAGCATTGGAGCTTGAAGGGACAACAATGGAGTTTCAAGAAGAGAGAGTCTGAAAGAAAATAGAGAAATGAGTTGGGGTTTAAGTCTCTCACTGTGTGGAACAAGGCTGCTATTGCTAAGCATGTCTAGTTCCTCTTCTCTGGGGGTGAGCAATCTATGTGGTACCTTTGGATTAAGTCTTATATCCTCAAGGGTAGAAGCTTTTGGAGAGTTAGGGTGCCAAATGACCCCTCCTGGGTTTGGAGGAAAATTCTTTCTCTTAGACCTATCATTTACCCTTTAATCAAACATAGGATGGGAGATGGTTCTAGGGTATTTTTATGGTTTGATAATTGGCACCCTATGGGGCCTGTGTGGGATAGATTTGGGGTCAGAATTGTTTATGATTCTGCACTGGGTATAGATGCTAAGGTTAGTGCGATTGTGGAGGGTACTACTTGGAGATTGCCTTTTCCTTCTTCATGAGAGCTTATGGACCTCATTGATAGTACTACTTCCACTTTTCTCCCTGCTGGTGGGTCTGATGATGTTAGTTGGTGTCCTGCTGCTAATGGAAAATTCACTATCCAGTCCACATGGCATTCCTTAAGACAACATTTTGATCATGTGAACTGGTCCAAGATTATTTGAGGACCTCATAATATCCCAAAAGTGAGTTTTGTGGTGTGGATGGCTATTCTTGGTAGATTGAACACAGGAGAAAGATTGAAAATCTTTGGCGTGACTCAATCTGCTGAGTGTGTTTTCTGTCAACATCCATGTGAAGACCAAAACCACCTTTTCTTTGAGTGTCCATTCTCTGAAAGAGTGTGGACCTGCATAAAAGGAAAAATAAATGTTGATTGGCCATCCATTCAATGGAATGATTTGATCCAGCTTATTGCTAAATTTGTGAAAGGGAAGTCTTTAGGGACTATTATTACTAAGCTCACATTTACTTGTGTTGTGTACCAGTTATGGCTTGCTAGGAATAATCGAGTTTTTAGTAAGGATATGGTCCCTGAAGAGGTGGTTATAAAGTGTATTATGGATATGGTTAGATTCAGGGTAATGCATATTACCAATTTGAAATCTCACCATACTGACAGATGGTACGTAAGCTCATAGAGGCTTCCTCATACTATGTTGAAGCTTGCTACAGCTGATGTGAGGAATGTGAGTTCACAAACTGTGGGTTGAGTGAGGGTAAGCATATACACTGTGGGGTTTCCTAATGTTTGTTATTGTTATAGGTATTCGGACCACAGGGAAGCAGAATTTTGAGTGTGTGCCATATACTATGAGGGTTGAGTATAGTGTGAGGAATAAACAAGCACCTAACCCAAAATCACTAGCCATAATGAGAGAAACTAACATGTTTTTATATATTTCCTGTATCTCTTTCTTTTGCAGGTATATGGAGCAGTGTTTCCCGAGTGATGTGAGCATATATAATTGTGCGTTGAGTGTAGTGAGCATCTATATATGTGATGTAAAATGCAAATTGTCGTTGCTTCTTGAATGTTACTTGTTTGTGGATCGATTAATTTTGTTTTGGTATCTGATGATGACAGGGTTTATTATAATGTCTAAACTCTGTTTGGGATGCATGGGATGGCAGCAAAGTATCTCCCTGGATGGTGCTGTTTGGTTTGGTATTCAGTCTTGGTTCCTTCGTGTTTTGGAGCTGGCTTTGTTTGTGGTGATGGCTGCTAGAGGCGCCTCTTGTGTAAAGAAAGTCTTTCCTTTATGTTTGTTTTATTTAGGGTGTTTTGTTAGCTTGGTCTACCCGTGCGGAATGTGCATGGAAGTACAAAGTAGTGTGTTTCATTCTGGCTATTTGCTTCTTAGCTGCTGGGTGTGTTCATGCTCCTCATCAAATCTGCATGCGGCCTATGAACATATTCTGGGTTATTTTTCTATTATGCTTGGGTTTTCTAGTTTAATTCTACGTTTTCTTGCTTTCATTTTGTCCAATTAGATATGTTTTGTTAAACAGTTTATACTAGTTTGGACTAGGCTTCTTGCGATTTTATTTTGTTCTATTTTGGTTTTGATTCTGCTTCTTGTATAGTGCTTGGCTAGGGCCTGGGGTATGCCCCTTGTAGTAATGTAATTTTTTTGTCTTTTTATTTTATGACTTATCCACCCAAAAAAAAAAGTGAAAAGAGGAAAAAAGATAGAGGTCTTAATGAATTCAAAAGGGCAGCAAGAAGTGTAATGATTTCAAATCTCTAAGGTGATGTATTGAACTGGCCTCAGATGATGTCAGGCGACGTGGCACAAGACTGAAACGATAGCTCTGATTAATGGACGTGATGAGTACACACTAATGAGGTGGTGCCTGTGTCTTGACGGTTTTGAAGTTTGTTACAAAAACAAACTTCAAATCTTCAATTTCTTTAACTAGAGAGTCACAACCTCAGCTAGTAGTGCGATCCCAGTTGAAATGTCAATCTTGGATAAGAAAGAACATTTTAGTTATAAGTTTTTGATGAGTGGACAAATGCAAGTCCTTGTTTAGTAAAGCGGATGAGTCAAGATCTCGGTTGGAGTAGCAATCATTCATCATGTTGTTTAGCCGACATATTGAGAGGAAAGATGATGTAGGTTCCATCACCTTAGTTTGCCGAGGTAATAGAACCTAGGGATAATTATGGGGACAAATTTTTAGAGTTGTTCACGTGGCCCAAGATGTTAGCTGAGGTGCCACATAGGAGAACCAAGTTGCCAAAGTTGTTAATATGTGGTCGAGATGTGATGCGGTAATACAGGAATCTGAGATATTCGGATAAAGGGCAAGAGTCCTAGATAGTTTGAGGCTCTTTGTTCGGATAGAGATGAGACTCTTCAAAGAGTTCATTCTAATCTAGATTAGAGGAGTCCGAGATAGATATTATCCCTGAAAGGGATAGAGTCCTATGAGGTGAAAGTTCTAGTAGACGAGGGCACTGATGATTATAAAAAGTAGGCACCCCTATGAGTCTAAGGTATGTTTTTATTTTGTAAGCTTTGTGATTGAGTTGATATCTTTGAGAGATAAGTTTGCTGACTTGATCATCGAAGTGTTCCCGGTGGACAAGCCACCATGATGTTTATTGTCTTCTTGTGTGCTGGTATTCAGTTTCTCTATTCTTTCGTGTGCTCTACGGTTAAGTTCCTTAGATATCGGTTAGGAGATCTAGTTTGGTTGTGAGGTCAAAAATCAACACCCACACTTGTCCTATTAAATCATTAAATATCATTTTGCATTATCAAATTTTATTATTAAATTACATATCAATTTGTTAAAAAATAATAATTATATAACTTTTTCCTGGAAGCTTTGATTGGCATTTGGAAATATGTATCTGTCCAAAAAATCCTTCAAAAAAATTAATTAATGAGAACTATTCTCATAAATGGGAATTAAATTTTTTTGTTTTAACGAAAAAAAGGATGCTCTATGGGAATATCACATTATCCGCAGGCCCTAGCTCTGGAGTAACCGATTGACGGCCAAATTTAACCCTATCAAAATGAAGGAATCCACCACCAAAGCACCCAATGGAGCTCAATCACGTGCCACAGAAGAGTTCAAGTATCAATTGGAGTATAACGCTGGATCTCTGAAGATAGTTAACTTGACAAAGTCAGCATTCCGCATCCCTCAGAAGTTGAACCTGACACATTCCTGTCCAAAGAACACAAGACCACCACCCTGGTGATAATAAATGGGAATGACTAATTCTTCCTAATTTGGATCTTCAATAGTGAGTCAATGATCAAATAATCTCAGTGACAAACAGCATATAAATAGCTTATAAACATGAACAAGGTGGTCCTCATTAAATTGATTTGTTTGTTCATTTTTGAACTACCGTAAAGCAAGCCAATAGATGCTATGTTAATGTGCAAGTTGTTCATTTAAGAATGACAACTTGCCTGGGGCCCACTCGATCCTCCTCTTCATCTTCTTATTTTTTTTTTTTTTCTTTTTTTTTGTTTTTTAAGAAAATGGGAGCACAACTGTTATTATTGTGCAATCATATACACCTATTTTGAAATCTATTTCGATAATTCAAATCGTTTACTTTTTAAGTACACCAATTAAAATATACTTGTAAAAATTTAAGTTGATAAAATACTGCTAACCATTTTATCGAATCACATATTATATAAATTTTGCGTGTTTATATTTATAATTTAATTTTCTAAATATTCATATTAAAATGTCAATATTTATCTCACTATTTTTAATTTTAAAATTTTCCTAACTATTATCACTCATTAATCATTATAACTTATTTTGAATGGGATCATTATACTACTGTTTAAATATGGGTTCATATATTTAGACTATTTATACACTAAAAAAAAGTGGGTGATCAAATCAGTTCCTAGGGTGGAGGCCTAGATGACTAAAAACAATTTTATGCTTATTTTAAAAGGATAATAAAATCACATACGTAATTTTATAAATTTAATTTCAATCAACACACTGTTACACTATATAAACAAATAAAATTATTGTTACATTAACAACTTAAAGTTACTAAATTAATAATCTCATCAGTAAATCTTATTTTTGATTGAGTAATATTATAAATCTAAAAATTACTTAGAATTATTAGTTCAAATTTTTTTACACATGAATTTTACATTACATAAATTCAATCTCAACCGTACAAGTCTCATTTGGGATAAGTTCGAGATGCATAATTAGGATTTATAGCATTTTTCTTTTAATTTCAGCTAATTTTAATCTGGCAAGTAATGACATGTTAAAATATCCTTTTATTATATAAAAAATAAAAATAAAAATGTAGGGACCCAAAATCTGGGAACTTATAATTGTCCAACAATAGACATGTGTGGTAAAAATTAAATTGATGAAATGTAGGGTTTATGAGTGAAATAAATTTGAATCATTTATTTATTCATATTTGTAGATAAATTATAGATTTGCAGTGTTGTTGGTTTTTACCCCCTCCGTCGCAATTTATTTATTGATGTGATAGAGAGGTGATGTGATTTAAATAGGATGGTGATTTTGTGACTTTTTGACTTTTTTAGTTTATACCAAACAAGGCGTAATAAAAAGATATGTAATCATTATATTTTAATTTTAATTTTTAAATATTTTTCTTCCATTGCCCTTGTATCTAGATTTTAAAATGTGTTTATAATGATTTATAAGAGATAATTTTAAAAATTTAACAAAATTTAATATCTCAAAATAAAAAAAAAATAAATAAATATTTCAAATCAGATTAAAATTAAAAAATGAATCAATAAAATAGGACGGCCGGTGTATAATTGAAGAGCAATAGTGAAAATACGGAACGGGTCATATAACAGTCAATAGATGTTGAAAGGACTTGTGGAAGAAAAGTCGCCGCGGACGGCTGCTGGCTGGCTGCTGCTGCTGCGAAAGAGCAACGCGGTTGTATTCTATTTTGTTTTTATTTTGATTGTGTGAAATTGGGTATTTCTTTTGACTTGGAACTTTGAACTTGGAATAGGAATTGGTCTTTAATAAGATTCCCCACACACCACACCCACTCCAAAAGGACCCCACTCACTCTCTCTCTCTCTGAATTCAGTCCACTCCCACCACTTGGTCGTTAAGGAAACTCAAACAAAACGTGCTTGATCGTTAAGGAAACTCAAACAAAACGTGCTTGGCTACGCAATTGGTATAATAATGTAACTTTGAATACATATACAGAGAGAGTAGTACTACTCTTACTTTCCTAACACTAGTGACGCACCTTCCCCTTTCCTTGTTTTCTCCACGTTCTTGTATATAAGCCTCCCCCACCCCACTCATCTCACTCACTCCAAAACTTCCAACGACTCTCTCTCTCTCTCTCTCTCTCTAAAATACTCTGTTATTGAATTTGGTTTCTAAAATGGCTCTTGAAGCTCTCAACTCACCCAGCGCCGCCACCCCTACCTTCCACCATGAAAACGAAAGCCTAAGGTATCTGGAGCCCTGGAACAAGGGCAAGCGCTCAAAGCGTCCTCGTATGGAAAATCCTCCCACTGAAGAAGAGTACCTCGCTCTCTGCCTTATCATGCTTGCTCGCGGCGGCCCCACCTCCTCCGCCTCGCAACGCCGCCACTCCACACCTCCTCCATCATCCTCCTCATCGGAGTCAAAGCTCGTCTACAAGTGTAGCGTATGCGACAAGGCCTTTGCCTCCTACCAGGCTCTAGGCGGTCACAAGGCCAGTCACCGGAAGCTCGCCGGATCTGACGACCAGTCCACTAGTACCTCCACGGGTACCACCACCGTAACCAGCGGTGGTAGGACGCATGAGTGCTCCATCTGCCACAAGTGCTTCCCCACTGGACAGGCTTTAGGTGGACACAAGCGCTGCCACTACGACGGCGGCAGCAGCGGCGTCACTTCGTCGGAAGGTGTGGGGTCTACCAACAGCCACCGAGGTTTCGACTTGAACCTGCCTGCTGCCCTGCCCCAATTCTGTCCTCGATTCGCCGGGGAGGAGGAGGTCGAATCACCTCATCCAGCCAAGAAGCCCCGTTTTCTATTGTCGGCTAAATCCCAAGTCTCTCTTTCTATATCACTAGATTAGCCGATTAGGATCACAATTTAGGGATTTCGGGGAATTAATTTAGAATTTTTTTTTTAACTTCCCCTTTTTTTCGGCTGATGCATTATTATTTGTTGTCTATGTATTTATCATGTGACAGTGGAAATTTAAATTTATTCTTTTGTTGCTTAAAAAACGATGTACTTGTTATGATGCAATTCTTACCTTGTTTTGAATTTTATTTTTGTAAGGTTTTCAATTAGGCTTAAATTTTCAGTTGCACATTTTTAGGTTTTGAAGAATGTTTTCTTTCCTTGCCAAGAAAATATATATAGGGAAATTTTAATATACACTATTTTTAAAATTGTATAACATATGCATCTCTAATTATATTGTCACAAGAATATTTCATCTGGGTAGTCTTATTAACGGTCGTGAATTGAATAAAATATTCTTTTATAAGTACTCAGAAAATCTTATTTGTGTTGTGTTTGTTCTGTTTGATTCATGAATTTTAAAATAAAAACAAAAAAAGGTGCGTGGATGTATGCAAAATGTAACTTTATTTTACACACATTTCACCTATTTTTTTCTTTTCTTTTCTAAATCTCTTCACAAATTATAAACCAAATACAACATTGAAGGGATAATTTTGTCATTTATAGAAGATACCATTGCATAATGCTTGATTAAGAGGGTTGTCGTTAGCACTTACATAATTTCTCTAAACCTCCCATTTCTTTGAATTTTCACCTTAAATCCTAAATTTTAATAAGATTTCTTTTAACACTCCATTTAATACCAATTTTACTCATATACATAACATCATCACACCTAAGTGCACATCCACCTAAATTTGCACACAATCTCTTCTTTTTCTCACAGTAAACGATGAACGATTGAGAGACAATTTAGAACAACAAACGATTGAAACACGAATCGACTGTCCCTCTCTTTTCCTTCTCTCACAAACAATGGTCTCTTCCTTCTTATCACCATGAACAATAATATTTGAGTTGGAAATCTCTTTGATGGTCTCTTTCTTCTTCTCTCAGGTAACCTCCAACTTTCCATCCATATTATTTTTTTGTTTATTTCGGAGTAAAACCCTTAGAAAAAACATATTAGGGGAAAAATCTTACAAAATGGAATTGTTTAGCATTTTAGTGCCGAACAAAATATTTATGTTGAGCACTATATTATTGAACTAAATGTTTTTTGTTCAATACTGTATTACTGAACAAAATCTTAATTGTCAGCAACCGGTACTGAACCGAAAACGACCTAGAATCATAAATGCAAGATAGATAAACTTACACATGCAATGCCAACCTCATTAGAGTTGTTTTTATCATCCTCCATTACTCTATAAGTATTAAAGAATGGTGAAAACAAATACCAATGTAGAAACTCAAAGTCTGTAACTGATTTGGAGCATCGAACACATTTGAAACCACCGAACAAAACGAAACGTTAACTAATTAGGTGGTTTCAAATGATTTTCATTGAAGATAAATATATGGATTAGGATGGTGATGAAGAAGAATACGATTAGGGTTTAGATTGGTAATGAATATGTATAGATGGGGAAAGAGATGGGTGTACAATATTATAGAGTGTCATTCTAATTATTTTCATTTGGTAGGTGGGTGTTCCATTAATAGTTGTCCTTTAATAAAATTTTATTTCAGGATATAATGGTATTTAAAAAAAAAAAGAAGTGAGAATTGAAAGGTCTAAAAAAATTAAGTAGGTGCTAATAACAACCCTCTAAATTACATTAAGCAATCATTTCTATTTGGTCAAATGTAATTTTTATTTGAGCAATGCTAAGCATACAATACAAATTATCAATTTTTTTATTTTTTTATTTTTTTTATTGTAACTGTATTGTTTGGAAAATGGCAAGTCGGCTACAAATCTAAGGTGTCGTTTGGTAATACTTACGTTTTCAGTTTTCTGTTTATATTTTCAAAAATTTTAAAAACTCAAACAAAAACTTGTTTGGTAAAATTTTTGATTTATAAATCAGTGGTCTCAGTTTATAAATTTGGCCAAAAAATGAAAACACAAAAAATGTTTTTCCGTTTTGAGTTTTGAGGTTTTTTTTTTTTTTTTTACCACCTAACACTAGCCACCACCCGCCACCATTTTTCACCACCGTCTTCCGCCACCACCACTTACCCCCCACCACCACCACTCACCACCCACCTACCACCACCATCCACCATCTGCCACCACCACCACTTCCCACCACCCACCACTACCACCACCACCACTATCACCCACCATCCACCTACCACCCACCTGCTATCACCACCCACCACCACCACCACTACTACCCACTCGCTACCACCTACCACCCACCACCGTCACCCACCCACCCACCCACCCACCCACCACCACCACCACCACCACCCGCCACCACCACCACCACCACCACCACCTACCACCCGCCACCGTCACCCACCCACCCACCGCCACCCACCCGCCACCCGCCACCACCACTCACTCGCTACCACCCACCACCCGCCACCGTCACCCACCCACCTACCACTACCACCACCCGTCATCCGCCACCCACCTGCCACCACCACCCACTCGCTATCACCCACCACCCACCACCCACCACTTACCCGCCACCACCAACCGCCATCCGCCACCCACCTGCCGCCACCACCCACCACTCGCCGCCACCACCACCACCACCACCACCCACTCGCTACCACCCACCACCCGCCACCGTCACCCACCCACCCACCACCACCAGCTACCCACCACCCGCCATCGCCACTTTCCACCATCGTCTTCTGCCACCACTTGCCATTTCTCACTCTTTTTTATATTTTTAAATTTTTTTAAATATTTTGTCAATTACCAAACGCATTTGTAGTTTATGTTTTTCTAAAAATAAATAAAAAAATAAACAAAAATCAGTTTATAAAATTTTTATAAATATAAACTGAAAACATAAACGTTACCAAACACACTAGTGATGCTGCTTATTTATTCAATTATGCCTCATTTGGGGATAAATTAATTTAATTAAAAATTTATTATGAATATATATTTTTAATAAAAAATTAAAAAAATTAAAATAAATTATTTCCAAACGAAATCTTATTTATTTAATTTTCTTGCGCGTGTGAAGGCTGAATATGGGCATGAGAAAATATTGACTACCAACAAGGGCGAGGACGTCCATTAAAGTTGCCTTGACTTTCACTAAGGTGCAGGAGAAAAATTTGGACTACAAATCAAACTAAAATAAAAATAAAAATAAAAATAAAAACGACAATGCTATGTACCTCAAATTTTGTAACTCAAAAGTGGTTTAAATGGCCAAAACGACGTCGTTTTGGCCATTTGAACCACTTTTGAGCCACAAAATTTGAGTTACGAGACATTTTCCAAATAAAAATAAGATTTATTTTTTTAACTTTTAATAACAATTGTTCTAAATATAGTGATTAATAAATTATCATTAATAATTATATCTTTTTTGAGACTACATTGAATAATTATATTATAAATTATCTAGATACTTTCAAGCATTGTCACATCCTATACGTATGATTATAAGAGATTTGCTATGCACGAAATAATTATACATATTTTTAGTTAGAGAGCTTTTTTATAAATTTACTTTTTAAGAGTTTTATTCTATTCAATTCATATTCTTTTTGACTATTTCATTAGGTCCTATTTGACATAAGAAGACCAAAATACCTTTTTCATCTACTTATGTTCCATTTAGTTCACATTATTTTCTTATGTTTCAATAAGTCTTATGAGTGACATAATTATCAAAATACTCCTAATGTGAATGTTCACACCGTCAATGTGAATGTTCATATCATCAATGTGTAGGGACTCGACCCATGTCGATCCTCGTGGGTGTCCGGAAAAATTCGAGTCGGGCCGGGGCGGGCCCGGCCCATTGACAATGTAAATATTCACATTGACATGTTAACATTCACATTAATAGGAGTGTAAAATTGGTTCGCGTCCCGTGGCGGCGCGAAACCCGCCCGCGGCCCATGGGCAGCCCGGGCGCGGGCCCGGTCCGGCCTGTTAACAATGTGAATATTCACATTGACATATTAACATTCACATTGATAAGAGTATAAAATTGACCCGCGGCCCATAGGCGGCCAAAAGCCCGTCCACGGCCCGACCCTGTTGACAATGTGAATATTCACATTGACATATTAACATTCACATTGATAGGAGTGTAAAATTAGCTCGCGCCTCGTGGCTGCCCGAAACCCGCCCACTGCCTGTGGGCGGCCCGAGGCGGGCCCGGCCCGGCCTGTTGACAATGTGAATATTCACATTGACATGCTAACATTCACATTGATAAGAGTATAAAATTGGCCAGCGGCCCAGGGCGGGCCCGGCCCGACCCGTTGACAATGTGAATATTCACATTGACATGTTAACATTCACATTGATAGGAGTGTAAAATTAGCCCGTGTCTCGTGGCTGTCCGAGACCCGCCCACTGCCCATGGGCGGCCCGGGGCGGGTCTAGCCATTTTTTTTAATTCTTTTTAATTTTTTCTACCAAAATTTTATTATTTTCCACAAAAAAAGACACTAGGCCTCGGCGCGGACTGGGCCTCGAACCAAGCCTTGAATGGGCCTTAACCGGGCCGATGAGCCAGGCCGGGCCGGGCTTCAAAGTGATGGCCCAGGCCCTAGCCTAGGGTCTCGGACTAGGCTCGAGCCTGGGCCCAAATGAGCCTTTCCCGGGCCGGGTCGGGCCGGCCCACGGGCCAAAAAATTAGGCCCAAGCCCTAGCCCTAGCACAAGGGTATTTAGGCTTTGGACGGGCCGATGGATCGAGCCTGGGGTCGGGCCGGTGGGCCTGGGCCTAGCCTCGAGCTTAGGTCGGGCTTGGGCGGGCCTAGCAATTTTTTTTTTATTTTTTTAAATTTTTTCTACCAAGATTTTATTATTTTCCACAAAAAAATACATTGCGCCTCGGGCGGGCTGGGCCTCGGACCGAGCCTTGAATGGGCCTTAAGCGGGCCGATGGGCTGGGCCGGGCTTCAAAGTCACCTAGGCCCTAACCTATGGTCTCGGACATGCTTGGGTCCGGACCGAAACAAGCCTGTCCCAGGTCGTGGACGGGCTTCAGGCAGCCCACGGGTCGTGGGCCAATTCTACATTCCTATCAATGTGCATTTTAACATGTCAATTTGAATATTCACATTGTCAACGGGCCAGGCCAGGCCTACCCCGGGCCGCTGACAAGCTTCTGTGTAACAACCCACATTTATGGCTTAGTCATGTTCATGTGCATTCACATCTTGCGGTCTTGTTAAGTTTACATTCATGAATCTTGCCTTGTTTTATGCTCATGTGATTTGTCTAAGTGTTGTATGCATGCTTTGTTCCTTCCTTGGTGTCTCAAGCCTAAGTTATGTTAAGCCTAGATCATTCCAAGCCGAGGTCATCTTCAGTCTAGAATTGTCTTGGAACCACTTTGTTTGACCTCCATCTTCGCCCTGACATATTGGCCGAGATGTCATTATCTAGGCCGAGGTGTACACCACCAAGGTCGAGATGTGTATTATCTAGGCCGAGATGTTACCTTTGCACCTAAGTGATCTTGTCTTGGAGTGGTATGACCTAGCCCGAGGTGTGGCACATCTAGCCCAAGGTGTGGCACAGCTTAGTCAAGTGTTGTCCTTCCTAGCCGAGGTCATTGTCACCTTAGTTGCCGAAGCTTTGTCCTTAGCCGATGTCATCACTTGCCGGAGTGCCTTACCGGGTAGCTTGTTAGATACGCTTTGTCTTACTCATGTCTTGTCAATCTATCACCTTTTTTAGGAGAACCAACCAGCCGTTGCCACGTATCCGAGCTGAGTGTTAAGTCAGCCGACCGAGAGAGAAACCTATCATTTGTTATATCCTTGTTTTGAAGAAGAGAGAGAAGCTCTAGAAGAGGGAGAGGAGTTCTTGAGGGAGAGTAGATTTCCAAGCTTGATCCCTAGAGATCGAACCGTTAGATCCGTGTTCTAAGGTTAGATTCTTGATCTGCTCATGTTGTTCTTCATGTTCATGTTATTGCATTGCATGATTGAATATGATTTGTAAGCCATGCATTGCTTTGAAGTTCGGTTTTAGAAAGAGAAAATAGTATTCATGTGTTCTTCAAGAAAAGTCATGTTTCGATCTGAAAGCTCATGCCAAGATCCATGTTTTTGTGTTTGTTTCCATATGATCTTCAAGTATGGGTACCCAGGTCCATGTTTTCGAACTCATAGCATGAAATCCCAGATTTTGTGATAAAGAAGTTATGATTTTGGCATTTGTGTTCTTCATGATCTTCATGTTCATGTTCTTCATGTTCTTCACGGGTGGAAACCCAGATCTCCAGACCACACTTCCCTAAGTGTAGTCGCCGAGATCACTCTTACCTAGACCTCACACTTAGGCCAAGCATCGTATCTCACCTTGGCCTACCTTGCATGATCACTTACACCTTTAGTTTGTTTTGTGCGCACCTCGACATGCAGCCGCACGCCAAAGCCTAGGTAGCCACACCTTGGCCAGGAGGTATGGGACCTCGGCAAAGACCTGGTTGGTACCCAGCATGTCTTCCTGACATGTAAAACAGGGTTTTGACTTCCAGCATGTTTTTCCGAGATCATTTGCATAAGACTTGTTTTGAGAAGTGCATTCAGTAGACTTTGCCATGTGTTTGTAGGACTTGGACCTTTGCCTTGATCCCGATGTCCGAAGAGCTAAGTGAGTGATATCTTTAATAAAGTTATGTTATAAAGATTTGATAAAGCCTTGTTTCGTTTTGATAAAAGCATTTGATTAAGCATGAATGATTACCCCTATTTTTATGTATCAAGTAAGCTTTGTTTTGATGACATTCTCGGAAAGTCCCTTGTGCTAGAGGACTCTAAACTTTCGCAGTACTAAAGTCCCTTGTGCTGGAGGACTCTAAACTTTTGCAGTACTAAGTATGAGAGATCTCTGCCATCGACGGTCTATGAACGGATGGCCCCACCGACGGCCTTGTGCGGGTGGTTTGTCTAATAGATTTCGGGTCGATTATTCCCTTGTTTTGCCACTGACAGTTTACCGCGTGGGTTTTGTAAGTCCGAAATGTCATCCCTTGTATTATGTAGATGTTATTAACATCCAAAGTAAGTAAGTAAGTAAGTTTTGTAAGATCAAGTTGATGAACTAGATTCATCCCATGTTTTGTACAAGCTATGATATGTATGTTTTGCAAAGACCTCGGTTATCATTCATTTAAAAACCTTTATTACTTGTACCATTCACTGAGTATCCAAGCTCACCCTCCCTATGTATATATGTAGGTAACAAGCAAGAAGTCGGCTACGCCGAGATGTGTGTTTTGTATGTATGTTATGTCGGCAGTGAAGATGTCGGCAATCTGGAAGATTATGTTTTCTTGACCTGTAGTTCATGTGTTTTGTATATGTCGGCTTGTGAGGCCTTCGATCAAGATGTGATATATATTTTTGTACTTCATTTTATTTTGGTTGTATTCAAGTTTTAAAGCTATGTAAAGATGTATGCTATTCCATTTGACTTATGCACGACTCTTATGGACTAATTAGCCTTGTATGTATTGCTTCCACACATGTTAGCCCCATATGTAATACTCTGATTGTGTGTGAATTCTGAAAGTTGGCCTTTGGTAATCTCGGATTACTGGCCATCACGGCACCATCCTACTAGGGGCGGTTTGGGGTCCTGACATTCTGGCAGCGGACAAATTTTACACTCCTATTAATGTTAATGTTAACATGTCAATGTGAATATTCACATTGGCACGGGTCGGGCCAAGCCCGTCTCGGGTTGTAGTCGGGCTTCGGGCCGCCCACGGCTGCGGGCCAATTTTACACTCTTATCAATGTGAATGTTAACATGTCAATGTGAATATTCACATTGTCAACGGGCCGGGTTGGGCCCGCCCTAGGCCGGTGGCCAATTTTATACTCTTATCAATGTGAATGTTAGCATGTCAATGTGAATATTCACATTGTCAACAGGCCAGGCCGGGCCCACCCCGGGCCGCCCATGGGCCGTGGGCGGGTTTCGAGCAGCCACGAAGCGTGGGCTAATTTTACACTCTTATCAATGTGAATGTTAACATGTCAATGTGAATATTCACATTGTCAACGGGCTAGGTTGGGCCCGCCCCGGGCGGCGGGCGGGCTTTTGGCCGCCCATATGCCACGGGCCAATTTTATACTCTTATCAATGTGAATGTTAACATGTCAATGTGAATATTCACATTGTCAATAGGCCGGGTCGGGCCCGTCCTGGGCCGCCCATGGGCTGTGGGCGGGTTTCAGACAGCCACAAGGTGTGGGTTAATTTTACACTCCTGTCAATGCGAATGTTAACATGTCAATATGAATATTCACATTGTCAACGGGCCGGGTCGGGCCCGCCCTAGGCCGCTGGCCAATTTTATACTCCTATCAATGTGAATGTTAACATATTAATGTGAATATTCACATTGTCAACGGGCCGGGTCGAGCCCACCCTAGGCCGCTGGCTAATTTTATACTCTTATCAATGTGAATGTTAACATGTTAATGTGAATATTCACATTGTCAACAGGCCGGGCCAAGCCCACCCCTGGCCGCGCCATGGGCCGCGGGCGGGTTTCGGGCAGCCACGAGACGCGAGCTAATTTTATACTTCTATCAATGTGAATATTCACATTGTCAAGGGCCGGGCCGGGCCCGCCCCGGGCGGCGGGCGGGCTTTTGGCCAGCCATGGGCCACGGGCCAATTAATGTTAACATGTCAATGTGAATATTCACATTGTCAACGGACCGGACCGGGCCCGTCCTGGGCCGCCCATGGGCCGCGGGCAGGTTTCACGCCGCCACGGGACGCGAGCCAATTTTACACTCCTATTAATGTGAATGTTAACATGTCAATGTGAATATTCACATTGTCAACGGGCCGAGCCCGCCCCAGCTCGCGGGGGGGCTTTCGGGCCGCCCACGGGCCAATTTTACATTTCTACCAATGTGAATTTTAAAATATGAATGTTCACATCATAAAATTGCTAATCGTTCAAAAAATATTTATAAAGGTATCAAAATTAAATATAAGGGCATAAGTGTCCAAGAAAATAGTATAAATCAAGAAAAAGGACTTTATGAAATAAAACTATACATACATGGGACTAATGGGTTAAAAAATTCATTCATGGACTTCTTGGGTTAAAACACTTATAAATGGGATTTATCAATAATTTACCCTTTTAGGTACTCATATTTATACAAAAGGGAAAGTTTGGGATCTTAGAATTAGGGTACTAGATTTTACCCAGAATAAATATGTGTGGTGAAGATTAAATTGATAAATTCCATGAGTAAATAAATTTCAACCACTGATTGTTGTTTCTGGGTAAATTTTGGGTAGATAATTTTGGAATTGTAGTATTATTGTATAGAGAATGTATAATTATTTTAAATGCCTTAAAATGTGTCCTAAAGGCACAAAAGATTCCCCTTTTTTTTCTTTTTTTTAAGGGCACTAGGTTCATAAATACAAATTTGAATTTTCTTTACTCAAAGATCCACACTTTGAAACATTACATTCATAAGGCCAAACTTTCACAAAATGACCAAAATATTGCTCCGCCACCTCCGTCTCTCTTACGCGTTTTGTTTCTCTCTCTCTCTCTCTCTCTCCTCATATCTCCTCTAATCAAAGATTGCATAGTTGGTAGCGGTGGGCGGTGGATCTGTCGAAGAAGTCGATAGATCTGCAGCACCATCTCTCTCTACCTCTGTCCTCACCCACATCGTCCCCTCCGCTCTTGGTGACATTTCCTTATGCTCTGTTTCCAATGACTTTCATCATCCATCCAAGTGAGCCAAAAATGACTGTCGTCCCTACCATCTACATTGTTCTCTCTCTCTCTCTCTCTTTCTCTCTCTCTCTCTATATATATATATATTCTTCCTGATATATATGGAGTCGTCTAGCCCATAAGCTTAGAGAGAGAAACCGTGGGTTTCAGAGTCCCAAGATCCATCATTCGACTCTCTTTTCATTTTCTCTTTTCTTTCTTCATCACAACAATCTCGCTACCGTAGTGTTTTAATCAGTGACAATCATGATCACTCGACTCTAACGCCCCCAAAATAATTACAATAATTCACCCACAATATCCAATATATGACAACAACAATAATAATGTTATCTTCCATTAATTTAATATGATATACAAAAGAGAAACATATGCATCATACATTCATAAAGCCTAACCATAAATCTATAGCATATGTTGTCAGTTTAAGGAGAGGAAGGAAGATAAACAGGCAAAAATGCCCCTGAGGGCTTATATATTTCAAAGATCGTGCTTGGTTACAACAAAATGAATCATCAGCTCAATACAAGTAAAGTCCTAGGCTTGAAAAGAAAATAAATACAAAGTAAACAGAAATTTAGCCTTCAGCTCCACAGTCCTCCCAAGCTTAGGGTAAGTCAAAGTCCAATAGAAACAATCTAATGCAATATATAAATAATAACAAAGGTATGTATATGAAGTGCATATACAATGCCTATGACAAAATCATTTGTATCGTTACAAGATCATAATATGCCATGTCTTATATCCCAAGCCATTTTATTCTTACTTCATTCTATAACAATCCATTTCATCTCAATCCATGAGTTAAATATATTGTTACCCAGACAACCCAACTGAGGTTACAACCCAGTGGTTCTCTACCCAATTCAGTCATCACATAAACACTTCAATTTTCCATTTTACGAAAATTTCGTCTGCAGGAATCGACATCCATGTATATACGCGCGATTTTCGGGACTTTCACCCTGGACACACAAGCCAACTTAATTCAATGGAGTCCATCCCCTCTCTCCTTCCAAACATCATACATATACAATGTATTAAAACACAGTCATATTTAATGACAATCGATAAGAGATTAGTTTTAATTCACCTAATCTTCATACAATTTCTACAACAATCATAGCTATTCTCCACCGATAGCCCAAAATAGATATTTCTAAACAGATATGCAATCTCCAAAATAGATAAACTATCCATATTTCCATATTTGAGAGATGACAATTATCCAACTCTACCATTTACATACATATCTATCCAATTTCACACTTTTCATACCGATTCCATTATTTATACGTAATAATCATTTGAAACATTTTAGGGCAGAATCTCATTTTCTCCCAAATCCAACCTATGTGTCAAAATCAACAAGTTTAATATAACACAACCTTATATCTATATCCATAACCATTTTCAACACCTTCATTTGAAAACCTCTCTTTGGATTTTAAACCAAAACCCTAGGTTCATCTAAAATCTTCTAAATCCCAACATTATTTACATAATCAACAAATAACTAAGTTAAGAATTATAGGAAGGTGTAGAAAGTCCCTACCTCAAGCTCAAGAGGTGGAAGGGAAGAACTTGGAGAATTTCCCACGTCAACGATATCGCAAGCTATTCGGATCAAAAGAAAGCTCTTGCCATGATCTACATTTTATCTCAAAGGATCAATGTGAGAAGATATCTCTAGGTGAGTAGATCTGAGGATTTTTGTGAGAAAAAGTAAAAGTTGAGAGAAATAGAGAGAGTCACGGGTGAAAGAGGGAAAAGAGAAGACACTCATGAGAAAAAGGGACTTTGGGTCTATTTATAGTGACTAAGTATTACTAGCATAGTAACTCTAAGGTTAAATGAAAGAAACAAGTCAAAAATCCTCCAAAAAGTAAGGCCTAACTGAACAAAATCTAGAAAAAGAGTCACAGGGGTCAACCCTAGCAACAGTGGTGTCGACCTTTATGAAAAAAAGCTGGAACACTTATGTTTGAGAGCATGTAAGGTGCCGGCACCGCCCAACCTGGTGTCGAAGCTAAATTTTAGCAAGCAAACTCAAATTCTGCTGCATACAAGGGTTAATCCTTCTTAAATTGGTGTCGACCCTTCAGGTCAACAACAAAAGACAAGTGTCGACACCTCTAAGGCTGGTGCTGATACTAAATTTTAGTACCGATTCTAGAACCCAGCAGCATGAAGGTGTCAATCCTTCCAACACTGGTGTCGACACATGGAGCAGAAAAAAGGCAAGGAACAGAAGGTAGTGTCAACACCAACAAGGAAGGTATCGACCCTTGAAGTCAAAACCAACCATGAAGATGAAAAAACGACCCCCACAACTAAGATTTCCCAGATTCAAAAGCAATAAATGGATCGGGTCAAAGCCGGGATCACTATACGACGGTTCGATGAGTGTCTCAATCTTTCATCCTCAGCCTCCGCCGATTAAGCAAGAATACTAGTCCTTCTTTATCCCCAGATCTAGATGCCAGTTATTCTTTCTTGTCACTCTCTCTCTAGTTTTTTTCTCTCTCTCCAAAAATCGAGGTTTATCTTTTGACAGTTGATAACAGCAAAACAATTGTTGCATTTATATACATCTCTCTATAAACGATCAGAATTGATCTTATGCTCTTTATTTGAGTGCCGAGATAGATCTTAATATGTTGAAAAATGGCTCAGATCTGTTACATCTTCAAGAAATCAAACGAAAATGGAGGTTTTAATAGATCAACAAATCAAGAAATAGGAAAATCTATACTTTGTTGTTGGATCTATTATTGTTGAATCTGTTGTTGGATTTGTTCAATTTGTTAATTTGTTCTAAAATATTTGTTCATCGTTGTTGATTTTTTTCATTGGATCTATTGATCTGTGGTTGTTGTTGGATTCTGTGGTATCTCAATCTGTTGAATTTGAATTTGTAATTAATTAAAAAAAATTGGTTCATGTTCAACAGATGATGAGAGAGAGAGAGAGAGAGAGAGAGAGAGAGAGAGAGAGAGAGGGAGAATATTTGAATAGATAGAAAAAAATTTAAACAAATAGGGTTTGGTATAGATATGGGTTCGTTTGGCTTTACATTTCAATATATATGATTTGGTTTGCCCTAGAATTTCAATAAATAGAAAAAAAAAATTGAATGTATAGAATTTTAGTAGATAGAATTTAGGGAAAAAAATTAAACAAATAATAAAATTTGGACGGATAGATTTAAACAGATAAGCAAAAAAATTGAACAAATAATAAAATTTGGACAGATATTTGAACAGATAAGGGAAAAAATTAAACAAATAGTTAAAAAAATTCAATAGATAGATAACGGGTAAAATTGGAAAAAAAAAATGTTTTCCAAAATAATAAAAAGGATTTCTCATCAAACTATTTCACAAAGGGTGGATCTCTCACCAACAAACAAATATCTACTGGACCTAACGCTTTACACAAATGCTAGATTGGACTTTTCAACAATTTTCTCTTTTTTATGGATAAATTACTAATTAGTCTTAATAGTTAGATTTAATTTCCATTGAGTTCTATTAATTTGTAGTTGAAAGTTGGTCCTAACAAAACCATCCCTAAAAATAATAATTAATGTGTTTTTTGTAATGAATTTTTTACACTGTCACTGAAAACTGATAATTAATGACTTTTTTTTAACAATCTTTGATGAAAAATGTTATTCATAATCACATAACTCATTGAACAATAAATTCACCTATTGAACCTGAACGTATATTCACTATTTTTTTCTAACTTCAAATGGCATAACACAATAACGAGATAGTTTTCCAGAACTTTTGTCCAGTTTTTTTTTTTTTTTTTTTTTTTTTTTTTAAATGTGCCTTTTTTTTGAGTTTTTTTTTTAAATAATATTTTAAAGGGAACAAAATTTTAGAATTTTTTTTTTTTTTGGTAGATGTACCCTCTTGAACTATTGTCCCATACCACACTACAACATGTAATAGTTTTAGAGATCAAATATTTTGGTCTCTAAAAGTGAAAATTTTGTTACAAAAGACATTTAGGAATTTATTTTTATTGTCATGAGAATAGTCGCTAAAAGGTCGTCTCGAAAAGTAAAAAATAAGGCTTTTAGCGACAAAATTTTGAAAATGTCACTAATAAATAGACTTCTAAAGATAAAATAATTTGGTCTCAAAATAGTTTATTTTTTGAAACAAAAAGTTTGGTCCCAAAAAGATAATAATTCATCACTAATGTCTAATTTTTGTTGCTAAAAATATAATAATAATATTATTCGCAACAAAAATATTTGGTCTCTAAAAAATATTTTTATCTCTAAATTTTGGTTTCTAAAACCCTAATTTTTTTATAGTGCCAGTTTATCATCTTCTATTAAAAATTATAACTAACCCCCTTCATCTATTATTTTTTTTCAAATTTGGACTTTTATAACTAAAATACTATTTTATCAATAGGATAAAGCAAACTTTACTACCTTGAACTATCACCCAATATGACTTTACCCTCTTGAACTATCACCCAATATAACTTTCAATTTGGGCCTTTTTATTTTTATTTTTCTAATTTATCACTAAATTAATATTTAGTTTTTTAGGAAAACAAAATTTAAAAAAAAAAAATTGACACCAAACCAAACGGAGTGAAAATATTTATGAATAAATCTAAAGAAACAATGTACATACTCCAATTTTTTGTTTTTTGTTTTTTATTTTTTATTTTTTATTTTTTCAACTTTAGTGATTTTTAAAAAAATTTATTCACAAATATTCAACTTTTAAGTGTATGAAGAAATTTAAATTTTTTGACTAAAATATGAAAAAAAAATTAGTAAAAACAAAAAATATATAAAATAAAAAAATTATATTATATTTTAAAATAAAAATCAAACTTTATTTTTAAGGGGAATGACTAAGAGTCCAATCTATTGGGTGCACCAATAAGTTCTCTTTATTTTTTGATACATTAAAAAGTCCTATTCATTTTTAATTGTTACCGCAAAATTATTTTTTCTATTTTTTAGCGATATTTTCATAAAAAGTGTCACTAATTCTAAGTTTTTAGTGACATTTTCAAAATTTTGTCACATAAAAAGTCAATAATTTTTATTTTTAACGACATTTTTTAAAAAAGTCACTAATTATTATTTTTTAATGACAGATTTAGAAAAATGTCACTAATTATTAATTTTAAATACTTTTTGGTCTATACAAACACTTGTGCGATTTAATGGTGCACATGTTCTTGTAATAGGACCCGTGAATAATTAACCAATTTTTCTAGATAAAGGGTAGAGTGCTATTCAGTGATAGTTCAATGGGATTAAATGTAATTTACTTTTATAGTTAAAAGGGTATTTTGGTCACAAAGGGTTGAATTTAAATTTATATATATTTAATAAATGAGAGTGATTAAGTGTTAAAAAAAAATTCTAAATTTAAATGAACCTTTAACTAGTGAGAGATTGTTGTAGATTTGAACCTCTCATCTCAATATTTAAGTAGATCGGTGTGGGCTGCATGTTGGAAAATTTATAAAGAGGTAGTTGTGAATTGAAATAGATTCCATTTTGAATGAAAGACTGTAACCTTTCATGGTGTCTTTTTGTTTTAAAGGAATGGTCAAACCTCCATTTGAATGAAAGGGTGCAAACCTTTCATGGTGTCTCTTTATTTTAAATGAAGGGTTATGTCCCTTCTTCATACATTTTCTATTCAAATTGAATAGGTGCCAATAAAGCCTATATAAAGGCAACCCCATTCCAATTTTGAATGATTTCAAAAATTCATTTTCCTTGTCTTCATTTTTTTTTGCTCTCTTGCATCCTCTATTCTTCATATTATTTTAGGGAAAAATTCAGAGAGTTATAGAACACAAGGTTCTAGTTCGACGTACAAATTTGTGTGGAGTGCTACTACAAGTTTGTGAAGATCATTGTATCCTGGGAGATAGACGCCACCCAACCGTAAGCACCATAGCGAGGTGAATCTGTCTTAAGGACAGAGTGTTACACACTCGACTTGGTCTTTTGATTTTTTGTTTGGTTCGATAAATTAAATTCTGTAAATTTTATTTTATTTTGTTTGAATTAATTTCAGTTTATTTTATTTACACAGAAGATTGTTCCAACAATCTTAAGACAAATTCGAATTATTTTGTTTACAGAATTTTTCGTTTGTTTCCTTTTCTCTTTCTTCTTTTAAGAAAATTATTTTCTGTGGATTTACAAAATAATATTCTGGTTGGAAAAACAAATAATGATTATATGCTATTTGACAGATAGTAGTAATATACTGTCTATTTTCTTTGACAACTAGTAGTACGATACTAGTGTCATTAACAATTCAGAATATATTTTTGTGAAATTTTTTCAGAAATTAATTTTGGGTTTTAGAAATTATTTTCTGAGTTTTCATTACTTAAAATTCTATTTTAGTATTTTAATTATTGAAGTGTTATAGAAATTAATTTTCTGTGTGGAATTAATTTGGTTGAATAAAATTTTATTTTATTTCCAAATTAATTGAAAAATAAAAGTTATATTCTTATTTCTTTTATTTTACAGAATTTAATTTCATGTGTGGAATTAATTTGGTTGAATAAAATTTTATTTTATTTCCAAATTAATTGAAAAATAAAAGTTACATTCTTGTTTCTTTTATTTTTACAGAATTTAATTCTGTGAATTTGGATTAATTTTCTATGTGGAATTAATTTGGTTAAATAAAATTTTATTTTATTTTATTTCCAAATTAAATGAAAATAAAAGTTACATTTTGTTTTGTTTCTTTTACTTTAATAGAATTTATTTCTGTAGTTTTGGTTTAATTTGTTTAAATAAAATTTTATTTTATTTTCAAATTAATTGAAAATAAAAGTTACAATTCTTTTTTTTTTTTTTTTTTTACAGAATTTAAAATTCTGTGGTTTTTGGTTTTAATTTTCTGTGTAGTGAAAATTCTAATTATAATTTTTTTTTATAAATTAGAATTGATGGCTACTGAAACAAATGCCCAAACAAGTACTACTGTGGTGGCTGCAATTGCACCAACCCCTTCTCCTGTGGTGACAGTACCAATAAATCATGGAGAGAAGCCAGAGAAGTTCTCAAGAACTGACTTTAAAAGGTGGCAACAGAAAATGTTGTTCTATCTTACAACTCTGAACTTGGCTCGTTTCCTCCGTGAAGATACTCCTATCCTGAAAGAGGATGAAATCGACCGGCAAGTGGTTGCTGCGGTTGATGCTTGGAAACATGCCAATTCCTTTGCTGGAGTTACATCTTGAACGGACTTGACAACAGATTATACAACGTCTACAGTCCAATCAAGACAGCAAAGGAACTTTGGGAATCGTTGGAGAAAAAATACAAAACAGAAGATGCCGGTTTAAAGAAATTTGTGGTTGGCAGATTCCTGGATTTTGTAATGGTTGATTAAAAAATTGTGATCAGCCAAGCTCAAGATTTCCAACTCATTCTGTATGACATTCACGCAGAAGGCATGTCTCTCAGTGAATCCTTCCAAGTTGCAGCCTTAATTGAAAAATTACCAAAATGCTGGAAGGAATTCAAGAACTACCTTAAACACAAGCGCAAAGAAATTTCTATGGACGAATTAATTGTGCGTTTGAGGATTGAGAAGGACAACCGCAATTCTGAAAAGCGGGCTGGTAAGTATCCTATGGAGTCTAAGGAAAATATGATGGAACATGCTTCAAAAACCAAAAAACGAAAGTCTTCTAGAGAAAGTTCATCACAAGGCTCTAAAGGAGGGGGGGGGGGAAATAAAAAGTACAAGTTTAATGGCAAATGTTATATTTGTGACAAAGAGAGACATCGGGCCAAAGATTGCCGTAGCAAAAGCAAAAGCAAAAGAGAACAAACAAGAAGCCTGCTCAAGCCCATATGACCGAAGTGGAAATCTTTCTGCAGTTGTTTCCGAGGCAAATCTTGTCGGAAATCCTAAAGAATGGTGGGTGGACACTGGTGCTACTCGCCATATTTGTGGCGACAAAAAGATGTTCACATCTTATTCTACAGTGGACAATGGTGAACAACTCTTTATGGACAACTCCTCAACTTCCAAAGTTGAAGGACAAGAAAAGATTGTACTTAAGATGACATCTGGAAAGGAACTCACTCTCAACAATGTGCTGCATGTACCGGATATTCGCAAGAATCTTGTTTTCGGATTTCTGTTGAGTAAGAATGGGTTTAGGTTAGTATTTGAGAGTGATAAATTTGTACTTACTAAGAATGGGATGTATGTAGGAAAAGGTTAGATGTCTGATGGCCTTTTCAAGTTAAATGTAATGACCGTTGTACCCTCAGTTATTAATAATAATATATCTTCTTCTTACTTGCTTGAGTCTTCAAATTTATGGCATGGTAGACTAGGACATGTTAATTATGGATCTTTGCGTAGATTAATTAATATAGAATGTTCACCTAAATTTGATATTGATTCAAATCATAAATGCAAAATTTATGTTGAGGCAAAATTATCTAAAACTCCTTTTCATACAATTAAAAGAAATACGAAACGACTTGAATTAATTCATAGTGACATTTGTGATTTTAAATCAATTCAAACAAGAGGTGGGAAAAAATATTTTATCACTTTTATAGATGACTATACTAGATATAATTATGTTTATTTAATTCGAACCAAGGATGAAGCTTTAGAAACTTTCATTCAATATAAGAATAAAGTTGAAAATCAACTTGGTAAGAAAATCAAGAAAATTAGAAGTGATAGAGGTGGTGAATATGAATCACCTTTTGGTGAGTTTTGTAAAGAACATGGAATAATTCATCAAACTACTGCTCCTTACTCACCTCAGCAAAATGGAATTGCTGAAAGGAAAAATAGGACTTTAAAAGAAATGATGAATGCCATGTTAATAAGTTCTGGATTACCTCAGAACTTGTAGGGGGAAGCAATACTTACTGCTAATTATATACTTAATAAAATACCTCGAAAGAAAGTGAATCAAACATCTTATGAATTGTGGCATGGAAGAGTACCATCCTACAAATACTTAAAAGTGTGGGGGTGTTTGGCTAAAATGGCTATTCCTAGTCCTAAAAAGACTAAAATAGGTCCTAAGACCATTGATTGCATTTTCATTGGTTATACCAAGAATAGTAGTGCATATCGGTTTTTTATTCATAAATCAGAACATTCTGAAATGCATATAAATACTATTATTGAATCTCGGAATGCATCTTTCTTTGAACATGTATTTCCAAATAAGATTGGACAAGAGACTAGTAACAATAAAAGATCTCATAATGCTATTACTAGTCAGGATCAAGAATATGATCAAGAACAAGAGTTAGATCAAAATGAGGAAGAAGAACCTAGGCGTAGTAAACGTGCTAGAACATTAAAATCTTTTGGTCTAGATTTTCTAACATTTTTGTTAGAAAATGAGCCTTTAACTTTTAAAGAGGCTATGTCCAGTCCTGAAGCTCCTTTATGGAAGGAAGCTATCAATAGTGAAGTTGAATCCATCTTGCAAAATCACACTTGAGAATTGGTGGATTTGCCACCAGGTTGTAAACCTCTTGGTTACAAGTGGATTTTCAAAAGAAAATTGAAAGCGGATGGATAAATAGACAAATACAAGGCAAGACTTGTGGTCAAAGGTTTTAGACAAAAGGAGGTCTTGATTACTTTGACACATACTCACCGGTTACTAGAATAACATCCATTAGAATGCTAATTGCCATTGCATCTCTATACAATCTAGAAATTCATCAAATGGATGTGAAAACCGTTTTCTTAAATGGTGAGTTAGAGGAAGAAATTTACATGGAACAACCAGAAAGGTTTTTTGTTCCAGGGAAAGAAAAGAAAGTGTGTAAATTGGTTAAATCATTATATGGTTTAAAATAAGCGCCAAAGCAATGGCATGAAAAATTTGACAAGGCAATGATGTCAAATGGATTTAAAATTAATGAGTGTGACAAATGTGTTTATATTAAAAACATAGACAAAGGTTATGTCATTGTATGTCTTTATGTAGATGATATGCTCATCATAGGTAGTAATAATGACATGATTAAAACTACTAAGAAAATGTTGAATAAACATTTTGACATGAAAGACATGGGCATTGCTGATGTAATTCTTGGTATGAAAATTACCAAAACATCAGAAGGTTATGCTTTGTCACAATCTCATTACATTGAGAAAATACTTGACAAATTCAGCAAAGATGATGATCATCTTGCTAGAACACCTGTAGATGTTAATTTGTATCTTTCTAAGAATGTACAGGAAAGTATTTTTCAATTAGAGTATGCCCAAATTATTAGAAGCTTAATGTGCTTGATGAACTGCACTCGCCCAAATATAGCTTATGCAGTAAGTAAATTAAGTAGATATACGAGTAATTCGGGAGTAGAACACTGGAAAGCAATTATAAGGGTTCTTAAATATCTCCGATTTACTCGTAACATTGGGCTTAATTATACTAGATATCCAGTAGTACTTGAAGGATACTGTGATGTAAATTAGATATCGGATACTAGAGACTCGAAGTCCACCAGTGGGTATGTCTTTACTCTTGGTAGGGCGGCTGTATTTTGGAAATCTTCCAAACAGACTTGTATTGCTAGATCTACTATGGAATCAGAATTCATAGCTTTAGACAAAGCAAGGGAAGAAGCAGAATGGCTTCGCCACTTCCTTGAAGATATTCTAATATGGCCAAAACCGATGCCTGCTATATGCATACATTGCGATAGTCAATCAGCTATAGGTAGAGCACAGAGTCATATGCATAACGGTAAGTCTCGATATATTCGTCGTCGACATAATACCGTAAGACAACTACTCTCTAATGGAATTATTTCCATTGATTATGTGAAGTCTAAAGACAACATAGCGGATCCACTAACCAAAGGGTTAGCAAGAGAGTTAGTTGAGAATTCATCGAGAGGAATGAGACTAAAGCCTATTAAATAAGAGTTACCACAACGGCAACCCAACCTAGCTGACTGGAGATCCCAAGATCTAGGTTCAAAGGGACAATCGAGTTGTGTATAACTCAGAAGGATCACTGGGGAGTCTAACTCCTACCCATTTCTATGATGAAATAGTGATGTCTGCAGCGTTTTAGGTTAAGTAAAACTTTTTATGATTCTTATATTTAGGTAAACCTAGTGGAGTATAGCAGGATACTCTTCATAAGAATTACCTATGTGAGTGTGAACTAGGCCGGTTCTATGAGATTTGTGAAGGGCTACAATTCTCTAGAACACTCATGAGAGACCAGGTTGTTCAGGGCCAAAATGAACACAATAGTGAGAACTAAACTGTGTTTGGGGATATACTGTGTGAGTTCTATTGTCTTGGTTTACACAAACGGTTGAACAGTTCAAGACATCATGTTCACTGGTTAGCTAGTAAATCCGATAGTGTTTCACAAGGGAAGGTTCAAAGCCAAAAACTACATACCCTTTGCAGAATATTTTCAATTTCTGTACTCTCTGTATTTACATCATGTTGTTGCATTTTCTCTCTGTCAATTTCATTCATGTGGGGGATTGTTGGAAAATTTATAAAGAGGTAGTTGTGAATTGAAATAGACTCCATTTTGAATGAAAGGGTGTAACCTTTCATGGTGTCTTTTTATTTTAAAGGAAGGGTTAAACCTCCATTTGAATGAAAATGTGCAAACCTTTCATGGTGTCTCTTTATTTTAAATGAAGGGTTATGTCCCTTCTTCGTACCTTTTCTATTCAAATTGAATAGGTGCCAACAAAGCCTATATAAAGGCAGCCCCATTCCAATTTTGAATGATTCCAAAAATTCATTTTCTTTGTCTTCATTTTTTTGCTCTCTTACATCCTCTATTCTTCATATTATTTTAGGGAAAAATTCAGAGAGTTATAGAACACAAGGTTCTAGTTCGACATACAAATTTGTGTGGAGTGCTATTACAAGTTTGTGAAGATCATTGTATCTTGGGAGATGGATGCCACTCAACCGTAAGCACCGTAGCGGGGCGAATCTGTCTTAAGGATAGAGTGTTACACACTCGACTTGGTCTTTTGATTTTTTGTTTGGTTCGACAAAATAAATTTTGTAAGTTTTATTTTATTTTGTTTGAATTAATTTTAGTTTATTTTATTTACACAGAAGATTATTCCAACACTGCATTCATTGTTATAGACTATGATAGATTCGAGTTAGTGATAGATTCGAAGTCGCCGACAACAAATTTGAGGGCCATGGAGATGGTCAGATGCTTTGGTGGTGGTAGATTCAACAAGAATAAACAATGGTAGAGTCGATGAGAATGCCAATGGTGGTCTCCATTAAGAGAAAAAGAAACTTCCATACTTGTGAAACTTATGCTGAGGTTTAAATGGGAAAAATTGTCCATGAGAAGCCTCACATATTGAAAAGGAAAATGTCTTAGACCTCCAGTAAGGGTGACCCCCACCACCCTCACTGTTTTTTTATTGCCACTTGCTACCCCCACGTGGAGGTGGGGGTGCTGGGGTCACCCCCACTGGGGGTCCCCAACAGTGCCGTATTGAAAATTTTGTCATGGTCAAAAAATGTACCCAATTTTGGAGGAGTTTGCAAAGAAGTGAAATATATTCTCTTTGGCAAAACACAGAACCTACGAGGGATTTATGGGCGAAAAACTCAAAATTTTTATATTATCTAGAAAATGACCAGGAAGACAAAATTGACAAAACTCATAAAAGGAACTGGCTTACAAGGAGTTGCCAAATCAATAGTGGCGTGCCGCGTGCGTATATATACATCCACATAAAACCGCAAAGAATGGCAAGATATTCCAGATTCCTTTAACATGAGTATATTACGTTTCATCAAAAAAGTATCATGGCAAACTTTATGGAAATTCTTCATTTTTGAGTTATTTTTAGATGTTTTATTATATATTATACAATTATATATATTAAGTTACAACTTATCAATTATAGGGTATTATACTATTTACAAACTAAAATTTTTAAATTAAAATATAGTTACATTAAGATAAGTTTTTTTTTTTTTTACGCACCAGGGGCGGAGCTATCAAGGGGCCAAGGGGTCACGTGCCCCACCTGGATTCTGAAATTTTTTTTTTAAGCAAACATAAAGAAAATATTTTTAAAAAAAAAATTTATAAAAATATTATTTTAAATGTCAATGACATTTTTAAAATAATAAGAATAATAATGGTTATTTTAATTGAAAATAAAGTGATTACAATATTATTATCTATGAAAATTTCAATATAATTGTGATATCTATCACTGTTGACATACAAACATAATCAATTTCAATGAAAATATAGAATTTATTGAATTATTAGTTACATTTGACATGTAACGTTCATTCTTCATGTGTTTCTTTATTATTAGTTTGTGATATCACATGTTAATGATGACGTAGTATAACTATTATATTGAATTTTTACGCATATTTTGTATAAAAAATTAATTTATCATTATATAATTTATTTTAAAACTTTATATCCCTGACTTTTTTTAATATTATCTATGATATACTAATTACAAATAATATTTAACTTATTTGGTTCTAATTTTTAGAAAACAGTTTTCAAAAAATTCTACATTTTTATTTTCCATATTTTAATGTTTTCAATAATTTGTTTTAATATTTTAAGCAAACGTTTTTAATTTTTAGACACACCTAACAAAAATATACCTAAAAAGTATAATATTTGTGAAAAAAATCTTTAAAAAATACACTAAATACAAAAAAAAATATAAAAATAATATGAAAATTCAGTATATTTTTCATATTTTTGTGTATTTATTAATTTTTTAAAATATTATTTCACAAATATTTTACTATTTGGATACATATCTAAGTAATGTACATCTAAAAAAATTTTAAAAAAAAAATTGTTTAAAATTTAAAAAATATTTACTAAAACCAAAAAAAAATACGAAAAATAATTAGTTTTCAGAAAACTGAATTTAGAAAACTAAAACCAAACCCACTGATTATTTTATTTTTTTTTATCTTTCTTGAAGTTAATGGTAAAAATTTATGTTAAATATTTTTATAAAACTTTTTAATATTGTTATTAATAAGTGTCCTCTCTAATTTAATTTCTTGGCTCCGCCACTGTTACCCACCATACTAGATTATTTTTTTAAAGTCCATAAAACTTTTATGATATTTCTTTCATAAAACTTAGCATTAGCTATTAAATTGCATATTCAAATCCAGTGATGTGACAATCAATTAGAATATTTAAGATAATTTTTATTTCTCATATCTTTTTTAATCATCTCTTTTACACATAGGACTGCAAATGAACAGAGCTATTCCTGAACAGGCTCGAACCTAGCTCGATAATAGCTTGTTCGAACTCGGTTCGTCAATTTTTTCTTGTGTTCGACCTCAATCTTGAGTTCAAACTTGTTAAAATTTTAATAAACAAACCCAAACATTTTAAAACTCAGCTCATAAGCTCGGCTCATTAGCTGGTTTGTTTAATATTTATTATTTATATATTTAAAAAATATAAATAATAGTTAACTATTGGTAGTATATTTATATAATAGTGATAGTAGATATTATTTTAGTAAAATATTTGTTTTTCTTAGTATGTTTATATTTATTGTATATATAATTTTATAATCAAAATTTTAATTGTAACTTTAGTCTTATACATAAGAATAAATTTATAAATTTTTTGGCTCGTGAAGACTCGTGAACATGTTCGAGTTGAGTCAAGTCTAAGCCAACTCGGTTTAAGCTTAGTTCGTTAAATTTTTATTGGGTATGAGTTCGGAATCGTTAAAATTTTAATAAACAAACCTAAATATACTAAGGTTCGGCTCAGTTCGATTCGTTTGCAACCCCACTTACACATTATAAGATCTAAAAACGTGAGTTTAGAAAACAAATTTATTTATCATTTTTCATAATTTATACTTGTACTAAAATCAATTTTTGAGTTGGTGTGGGTGCCATAGTTACTAAAAAAAATTCAAATACCTTTTAGCATGTAATTGTTGTCCAACTGTTTCAAATAAATGTGATTATCAAATTTAATTAATTCGGATCCAACTGTTTTACATAAGTGTGAACATGTGTACGTGCTCACTTCTATTTATATTAGATATGTAAGCGAGCAATCTTAATGAAGGATCTCAGAAGGCTACAAACCTATGAGAGGAGGATCCATAATCGTTCAATTCTATGCAGAAGAGATTCTTCGTATAGAGTAGATAATATATGGAAGGTTGGGTAGGTGGGTGGGTGGACCTATTCAAGCACATAAGAGAGAAAGATGAGGGGGGGTTGAACCAAGTAATTAGATAAGATTAGCTAGCCGCCACCCCCCCCCCCCCCCCCCCCCCCCCCCGTATTCTAATTTAGTTGGTCGACTGACTCTCCACACTCATGCACCAATGAGTAAAGAGAGGTCGTCGGCACACCAACTATTTCAAATAGAAGAATATAAATACACTTGTCGGTGGTATTGGCTGGACCCAATTAATCAATTCGTCTCATCTCTCTCTCAACCTTATTAATATTTAGCATTCACACATGTCTATATATATATATATAATTTAACATTATTGACGGTTAAAACTAGATTAGTAGTATTGATTGATCATCTCTCTCTCAACCTTATTAATATTTAGCATTCACATATGTCTATATATATATATATATATATAATTTAACATTATTGACGGTTAAAACTAGATTAGTAGTATTGATTGAGCAGGACTTCTACAAACTCAAAATATTTTATTAGAAACTTACTTGGAAAACGTAATATGCGATTGATGTTTATTTTAAATATGTAAGAAAAATAAGAAATAATATATAGTGAAAATAAATGAATTTGGACATATTTTTTATACTCAAACCGAATTTATGAATCATGTAGTTGAATCACGTGCCTCTATTGATATCTTTGAACAATTCTCAGCAGTGGAATATAACACACTATTCACAGTACAAAGACTACTCTGTATTTCTATGAAGTAGTCTAGGAGAGATAGATACCGAGTTGTTAGGGAAAATATGTGATTCCCCACAAGTAAATCAATCAATGGGAATAAAAACTAATGCGGAAAAATTAAATCAAAGGCAACACAAGAATTTTTACGTGGTTCCCTCAATGTGAGGTACGTCCACGGGATCAAAATCCGATTCCACTATCAACCAAATAAGTTCCAAACGATTACAAACGAGACACTAATAGTCTCACAAAACCACCCTTAGGTGAATTCCAAATAATCACAAATAAACAAAAAGGAAAGACCTCACCAAATAGATGAACCAAAATCTTCTAAATCAAAGTTGAAGAAGATCCAAAATAACGAACCAAATTAGCTTCCACACAAAGGAAACAAAAGCTTGAACAAATCAAGCACTGTTGACCAATCTTCCCCAATTGTCCATTCACCGGCACTATTCCCGATGCAGTGTATCAGCCACCGTCCACCACGTTTTTGTGTGTTGAACAAAAATAATATATATATTGAATCTTAGGTTTTGGAATCAAACCCTAATTGTATCTCAATTGAATTAGGTCTCCACAAATATAATATATAAAAATATATTATACCTAAACCAAGCCAAATTGAAACTCTTTTAATAAACCAATTGGGTCCCACACTCCAATAAGGAGGTATACCCAACAATTCTCCCCCTACCGACTTAGGTGGAGAAATCAACCATACCCGCCAAAGTTCGACACTTTAAATGTTTGTCCCTCGACAAAGTCTTTGTCAATATATCTGAAATATTATCATCTGTGTGAACCTTTTCGAGTTGTAATAACTTCGAATCTAACACATCACGAATCCAATGGTATCTCACATCAATGTGTTTCGATCTCGAATGAAAAGTAGAATTTTTACTCAAGTGAATACTACTTTGACTATCACAATAAAGCACATACTTTTCTTGCTTCAAACCCAACTCTTGCAAAAATTTCTTCAACCATAACTCTTCTTTGCAAGCTTCTGTAATAGCAATAAATTTAGCTTCGGTAGTTGAGAGAGCAACACATTTTTGTAATTTAGATTGCCATGCCACAGCTCCCCCTGCAAAAGTCATCAAATACCCCGAAATAGATTTCCTAGAATCAACATCACCAGCCATGTCAGAATCTGTGAACCCATCAAGCATCGGTTTACCATCCCCAAAACACAAACACACCTTCGAAGTCCCTCGAAGATACTTTAGAATCCATTTTACCGCTGCCCAATGTTCTTTACCCGGATTAGAGAGAAAACGACTCACCACACCAACGGCGTGAGCAATATCCGGCCTTGTACAAACCATGGTGTACATCAAAGAACCAACTGCTGAAGCATAAGGAACTTTCAACATCTCTTCTTTGTCTTTCTCACTTGTAGGACATTGATTCGAACTAAGTTTGAAGTGACCCGCAAGTAGACAACCAACCGGCTTTGCTTTATTCATGTTGAACCTTTCAAGAACTTTCTCAGTGTAGCTTTCTTGAGATAACCAAATCAGCCCCTCTTTGCGATCACGAACAATTTTCATACCAAGAATTTGCTTTGCCGGTCCCAAATCTTTCATAGCAAAAGACTTGCTCAACTCCAATTTCAACCTGTTTAACAAGGTAAAATCTTGACCCACAATTAATATGTCATCAACATAAAGCAAAAGAATAATAAATTTACCATTCGGAAAATTTTTCACAAACACACAATGGTCCAAAGTGGTTTTAGAAAAACCATTATTCATCATGAAAGAGTCAAATTTTTTGTACCATTGCCGCGGGGCTTGTTTGAGGCCATACAAACTTTCTTCAATTTGTAAACAAATTTCTCTTTCCCTTTTTCCACAAATCCTTCCGGTTGCTCCATGTAAATTTCTTCTTCAAGATCACCATGAAGAAATGCGGTCTTCACATCAAGTTGCTCGACTTCAAGGTTCATACTTGCAGCCATGCCAAGTGCAACCCGAATAGAAGACATCTTCACAACTGACGAGAAAATTTCATCAAAATCAATACATTTC
Organism: Camellia sinensis; assembly: GCF_055761805.1. Lineage (NCBI taxonomy): Eukaryota > Viridiplantae > Streptophyta > Magnoliopsida > Ericales > Theaceae > Camellia > Camellia sinensis. The sequence continues at coordinate 73,341,143 of NC_138966.1, read as the reverse complement.
TTTTGCCCAAAACCTTTCACAACAAAACGTGCTTTGTACCTCAGATTCTTGCCATCATTCTTCAATTTGAAGACTCACTTATTTCTCAGAATTTTCCTCCCTTTAGGCAACTTCACTAAGTCATAGGTGTGATTTTCAAGTAAGGAGTTCATCTCCTCTTCCATGGCCTTTTTCCAATCACCTTTCTTTGCATGCTCAATTGCTTCTTGGTAGCTCTCGAGCTCCCCTTGATCGGAAATCAACACAAATTCATTAGGAGGATACTTTCTTGAAGGTTGTCGGTCCCTTGTAGATTTCCTCAACTCAAGTGGTGGTGACGGTACTTGAGTTGGATGCTCTTCCTCAATTTCTGGCTCAACTTCATTAGAATTAGCATCATCCTCTATATCTTCAATAGGTGGCTGCACATCTCCCCCGTTTTCATCATCAACTGAAGATGAAGAAGATAAATCCATGTCAATGAGATCACTAGCTTTTGGCTCCGGTTGATCGCCTTTGCCAAAGTCTTCAATTGTTTGGTCTTCAAGAAACACAACATCACGGCTTCGAATGACTTTCTTGTCGACCGGATCCCACAATCTATACCCAAATTCATCACGCCCATAGCCAAGAAAAATACATTGTCCTGACTTACTATTAAGCTTGGACCTCTCATCTTTTGGAATGTGAACAAAAGCTCGGCAACCAAACACTCTCGAGTGCTCATAAGACACATCTTTACTGGTCCAAACTCTTTCTGGAACATCACCATTCAATGGATAGGAATGAGACAAATTGATCATGTCAACCGTTGTCTTCAATGCCTCACCCCAAAAGGATCTTGAAAATTTAGCTTGTGAAAGCAAACACCTTGTTCTTTCCACAATGGTGCGGTTCATCCTCTCGGAAACTCCATTTTGTTGAGGAGTCTTCTTAGCTGTCTTTTGATGCCGAATACCTTGGCTGCGACAATACTCATCAAATGGCCCAATGTATTCACCACCATTGTCTGATCGGATGCACTTCAATTTCTGCCCTATTTCTCTTTCAACCATGGCCTGAAAGTGCTTAAATACTTCTAGAACTTGATCTTTAGTTTTTAGTAGAAAAGCCCAAACTTTCCTTGAGTAATCATCAATGAAAGTAACAAAATAAAGTGCACCACCATGTGTTCTAACTTTTAAAGGACCACAAACATCTGAATGGATCAACTCCAAAACATTTTCTTTTCTAGAAGCAACATTGTTATGAAAAGGAACTCTATGTTGTTTACCCGCCAAACAATGAACATAAATTTTAAGATGTGTACCTTTCAAACCGGGTAGAAGCTCTTTTCTGAACAAAACTTGCAGTCCCTTTTCACTCATATGCCCAAGCCGCTTGTGCCACAATTTAGTAGAAGTATCATCTTCAAGTGCATTGACAACACCTTTACAAATTTTTCCTTGCATCGAATAAAGTGTATGAGTCTTCTTGCACTTAGCCACCACCAAAGAACCCTTTGTGAGCTTCCATATTCCGTCACCAAATTTGTTGTTGAAGCCTTCATCATCTAGCTTCCCAGTAGAGATCAAATTGAGGCGAATGTCGGGAACATGCCTCACATCTTTAAGCAACAACTTGCAGCCCAAATTTATTTCCAAGCAAACATCACCCGTGCCAATAATCTTGGACAAACCTTCATTACCCATTTGAACAAAACCATAATCTCCTTCGGTGTAGGTAGTGAAGAAATCAACTCGAGAAGTCACATGAAAAGAAGTACTGGAATCAATCACCCAATTACTCTCTTGGCCCACAAAATTGATACAATCATCTTCACAAACGACCATGAGATCACCATTGGTCGTAACTGCCGTTGTGTCTTCTTGCTTCTTGTCCACACTTTTGTCACGCCTTTTCTCCTTATTCTTGAGCTTTCGGCATTCTCGCTTCATGTGCCCTTTCTCATGGCAATAATAGCACTTAATGTCTTTCTTTGAAAAAGAACCATCTTTTGATTTATCACGGCTTTGACCACGACCATGAGGAGTTTTACTCCTCCCCCTTGTTTTGCTTCGGCCTCTCACAACAAATGCTTCTGAATGAGAGGAACCCGCTGATTTTCTTCTAGTTTTTTCATTCAACAAGCTACTAGTGACTTGGCCCATTGTGACAACTCCATCAGGTGCCGAATTACTAACCGTCACAACCAAAGTCTCCTAACTTTCGGGTAAAGAACTTAGTAGCATCAAAGCCTGCAACTCATCATCAAAAACAATTTTCATAGAGGCAAGTTGGTTAACAATACTCTTTATTTCATTCAGATGTTCTGGAATAGGGCTGCCCTCTTTATATTTTAAATTAACCAACTTACGAAATAGAAAAGCTTTATTTGTGGCTGATTTTCTATCATAAAGGCTCTTTAATTTTTTTCATAAATCATGTGCTGAAGTTTCAGTAGCAACATGATGAAACACACTGTCATCAATCCATTGACGGATAACACCAATGGCTTTTCGATTAGGCCTATTCCATTCATCATGTTTCATACCCTCGGGTTTGCCACTAGCACCCTCAATGGGTCCATAAAAATCTTTACAAAATAATAGGTCCTCCATTTTAGTTTTCCAAGTTACCCAATTGCTTCCATTGAAGCTAGACATACGACCCACATTCCCCTCCATTGATTTACACAAATAAATAAACTCAAATAGACCGTAAGCTCTAATACCAGTTGTTAGGGAAAATATGTGATTCCCCACAAGTAAATCAATCAATGGGAATAAAAACTAATGCGGAAAAATTAAATCAAAGGCAACACAAGAATTTTTACGTGGTTCCCTCAATGTGAGGTACGTCCACGGGATCGAAATCCGATTCCACTATCAACCAAATAAGTTTCAAACGATTACAAACGAGACACTAATGGTCTCACAAAACCACCCTTAGGTGAATTCCAAATAATCACAAATAAACAAAAAGGAAAGACCTCACCAAATAGATGAACCAAAATCTTCTGAATCAAAGTTGAAGAAGACCCAAAATAACGAACCAAATTAGCTTCCACACAAAGGAAACAAAAGCTTGAACAAATCAAGCACTATTGACCAATCTTCCCCAATTGTCCATTCACCGGCACTATTCCCGATGCAGTGTATCAGCCGCCGTCCACCACGTTTTTGTGTGTTGAACAAAAATAATATATATATTGAATCTTAGGTTTTGGAATCAAACCCTAATTGTATCTCAATTGAATTAGGTCTCCACAAATATAATATATAAAAATATATTATACCTAAACCAAGCCAAATTGAAACTCTTTTAATAAACCAATTGGGTTCCACACTCCAATAAGGAGGTATACCCAACACCGATAACCCATACAGTTAAATTTTTACTCTCCCAAATATAATACGTATATTATGTGGGAGAGTTACAACTCTATCTCCTTAACAGATGAGATAGTGAGTTAATCACACTTATCGCCAAGATAAGTTAATCCAAGTTCACTTTGACTGGATGTCTCCTTGTGTGTAGAAACCCTCACCTTACCGTTGCCATACTTACATACATTCATGCATGATCTTGTCTTGTTATGTTGTTTTGCAAGTTTTGTCTTGCCTTGTTTTGTTTAAGTATTGCTTGCGTGATTTTGTTCCTTGCTTGGTGTGTAGCCGAGGTCATCTTGGGCTTAGTTCACCTCTGAACCTTTGTACTTAGAACCATTTCGGAACCACTTGGTCGACCCCCATCTTCACCCGGGCATGTTTGCCGAGATGTTTTGCACTTAGTGATCCTTTTCTTTGGGCAGGTATGGCCTAGTCCGAGGTGTGGAACACCCCGGCCAAGGTGTGGCACAGCTTAGTCAAGTGTCGTCCTCCCTAGCCGATGTCTTTGTTACTCTGTTGCCGAAGCTTTAACTTTAGCCGATGTCATTACTTGCCGATGTGTTTTGCCTTAGCTTGCTGCATACGCTTTGTCATAGACTTGTCTTATCAATCAATCACCTTTTGAGTTGAACCAACCCAGTAGCGCCATGTGTCCGAGCTGATTGTTAAGACAGCCGGCAGACCTAAAGACAAATCATTTTTGTCTCAAATCTTTGCCTTTAGAGAGAGAAGCTCTAGAGAAAGGAGGAGAAGTTCTTGAGTGAGAATAGATCTTCCAAGCTTGATCTTCGAGGTTTGAACTGTTGGATTCAAGTTTGAGGTTAGAATCTTAACCTACTCTTGTTGTTCTTATTGATCATCTAGCTGCATTGCATGATCGAATCTGTTTTGCATGTTATGCATTGATCTGAAGTTGGTTTCGAAAGAGAAGGATAGTAATCACATGTTCTTGAAGAAAGTCTCGTTTTGATCCGAAAGTTTGGAGCAAAAACCATGTTTTTGTGTTTGTTCTTGCATGATCTTCTTGTATGGGTACCCAGGTCCATGTTTTGAACTCATGGCATGAAATCTCAGATTTTTGTAACAAGTTATAATCTTTGCATTCATCTTCTTCATGATCATGTTCTTCATGCTCTTCAAAGGGAAACCCAGGTTTTCCCAACTTTGCTTTTGAATGAGGCCATCGGGACCACACCTCGGCAAAGAGGTGTAGGACCTCGGCAAAGACCTGGTCGGTACCCAGCGTGTTTTCATGACGGTAGCAGTGTTTAAACTCCCAGCATGTTTTGCTTTGTCATTGACTTGGATCTAGTGAGAATGCCGGGATCATTTGCATGCATATAAAGTTTGTTTTGAGATGTGATTGCCATGTGATTGTAGGTCCTTGATCTTTGCTTTGAGCCTACACCCGAGGAGATCTATGTGAGTGGTATTTTTAATAAAGCTATGTTATACTGTTTTGATAAATCTTGCTTTGCTTTGTTTTGACGAAAGTATTTGTTAAGCATGAATGAATAGCTCTGTTTTGATGTATCAAGTATAAGCTTTGTTTTGATGTCATTCTTGAAAAGTCCCTTGTACTGGAGGACTCTAAACTTTCGCAGTACCAAGTATAAAAGTCCCTTGTGCTGGAGGACTCTAAATTTTCGCAGCACTAAGTATAAAAGGATACGGTCCTTTCTTGGAAAGACTATCGTGTTAAAACGGGCTACGGGCCTAAGTAACACAAGACCATCGTGTTAAAAGGAGCCACGGGCTTAAGTAACGCAAGTCCCTTGTGCTGGAGGACTATAAACTTTCGCAGTACTTTTGACTAATCGATTATGGATCGTGCAGTCCTTGTTTTGCCACTGACGGTTTACCGCGTGGACTTGTTTGTTCGGAAAGCTTGATTCGTGTTTTGCCGATGCCAGTGAGCATCCCTTGAGACTTGTAAGACTTGATATATGAATACGGTTCATCTCTTGTTTTGATAAAGTTTTGATGTGTTTTGCTTTGAAAGGATCTCGGCTAATATTCGTATGGTCTTGGCATATTTTGTTTGGAAAAGACTTCGGCTATACTCATGCAAAACCTTTATTACTTGTACCATTCACTGAGTATCCAAGCTCACCCTCTCTATATATATGTAGGTGATGAGCAGGACATCGGCGACGCCTAGAATGTGTTTTGAAAGCTTGTTTTGGATCCATGATTTTGTCAGCTCATTTTGTATTCACGTCGGCGATGTCATTTCTTTTATGTCGGCGAATCTTGAAAATCATGCTTCTTGGCTTGTATTCACTGTATTTTGTATACGTTGGCTCAAGAAGCCTTTTGATCAAGATGTAATACGTATTTTACCTTGTTGTATCCGATTTGTAAAGTTGTAAAGATGTATGCCATTTCATTAGACTTATGCACTGCTCTTTTGGACCACTTGTATTTTGATTTATTGCTTCCGCATTTGTGAGCCCCTTATATCTATACTCTGATTGTGTTAAAATTTTGAAAGTTGGCCTTCGGTAATTACGGATTACTGGCCATCACGGCACCAAACTACTAGGGGCGGTTTGGGGTCGTGACAGAATGGTATCAGAGCACAAGTTCCTCAGTATACATTATTCACACACCTTGAGTCCTAAAGAGCATAGGATTTCCCTTAGAAAGATGTTAGGATCTGCATCATGGTACTTGCTATTTGAACGAGGTGTGCATTGTCTTGACATACCTATTTGTTACTTGCCTACGTGGTTATTTGCTTATTTGTTTTAAAGTCACACTTTGCATGCTCATAGCATCATGAGGAGAGGTAGACCTCCAATTGGCCGGAATCAGCCCGAAGACAGATTGGACAGACTGGAAAGATTAGTTGAAGGTTTGGCCCGCGAGTTGAGGCAAGCCAGACAGCAGTACGCTAGTGCTACGTCGACTCAGGCCGAGCAGACCAACGGCCGAAATGTGGTTCCGCCTCCACCTCCTCCAGTGCCGCAAGTTCCTCCGCAGCCAGCCTTATATGGGGATGGCATGATAGCTTTGATCAGGGAGTTCAAAAAAATGAAACCACCGAGATTCTTTGGGGGTATAGAGCCAATGAAGGCTGAGGCGTGGGTTTTGGAAATGGAAAAATTGTTCGAGATCTTCCCCAGCACTGACGCCCAGAAGGTGACGTTGGCAGCATTCACGTTAGATGATGACGCTCGCAGATGGTGGATGATGGTGCGAGAAAACAATCCAGATTTGACCTGGACTCGATTCTTAAAGTTGTTCTACAACAAACACTTTCCCCTAAGCGTTCGAAACCGCAAGGCTACCGAATTTCAGACTTTGACGCAAGGCAACCGAACAGTGGCGGAATACGACCGCGCTTTTACCGAATTGGCGAGGTTTGCACCTCACATGGCCAACGATGAATATATGAAGGCCAAGAAGTTCGAGAGTGGGCTTCGCGGACCGATTCAAGACGGGGTTAACCTGCACAATATGCCGACTTACGCCGAAGTGTTGGACAAAGCCATTCAGGCCGAAGCTAACCTGAATCGATACCAGAGCTCGGGGGAGAACCAGCGAAAGAGACAGAACTATGACAATCGCCGAGCACCGCTGGGCACCAAGAAGAAGACGAACATGGACAGTGCTGGTAACCTAAGGCAGGAAAGTAATGCTAAACTGACGTGTTCGGATTGTGGGAAGCAACATTTCGGGGTCTGTCATCGGACGTCTGGAGCTTGCTATGAATGTGGCGAAATGGGTCATTATGTGAAAGATTGCCCTAAGACGAAGGCTGATAACAACAAGAAATGTGAGAATACCTCGGGTTCTGTCCAGAAAGGTAATGTTGGAAAAGGACAGATGAGACAGGGCAGAGTATTTGCGCTAGTACCAAGGGACACTCAGAATGCTGAGATAGTGGTGTCAAGTATACTCCTAATTTGCTCCCAAAATGCCTATGTGTTGATTGATTCGGGTTCTACGCATTCGTTTGTATCTGCTAAGTTTGCCGAGAAGATTAATAGAGAACTAGAATCCCTAGATTATGTATTATCTGTGTCTACTCCATCTGGGAGATCTATGATTGTTGCATCCATTTATAGAGCATGTGTTATTGTGATTGAGAATGCTGAACTGTTAGTAGATTTAATGCCTTTGGACATAACTCATTTTGATGTTATACTGGGAATGGATTGGTTAGTCGCAAATCATGCATCTATTAATTGTGTTTTGAAAAGTGTCACACTGAGACCCCCAAACCTAGCCGAGGTTATTTTCCAAGGTAACGGGGTAGTGCCCCCACCTTACTTGATTTCGTCCATTAAAGCTTGTAAGTTAATTCAGAAAGGGTGCCAAGGCTACTTGTGTAGTATACTGAGTGATCAGAATAGAAATGTTAATTTAGCCGACATCCCAGTTGTTAGTGAATTCCCCGACGTCTTCCCAAACGAATTGCCTGGCCACTTGGCCGATAGAGAAATAGAGTTTATTGTTGATATCATGCCGGGAACCCAGCCGATCTCCAAAACACCCTACAGGATGGCCCCAGCTGAACTTAGGGAATTGAAACTACAATTACAAGAATTGTTGGATAAGGGATTTGTTAAGCCGAGCACTTCACCATGGGGAGCACCTGTTTTATTTGTTAAGAAAAATGATGGCACACTCCGCCTTTGCATCGATTACAGAGAACTTAATAAGGTCACCATTAAGAACAAGTACCCATTACCTAGGATTGACGATTTGCTTGATCAATTACAAGGAGCACGAGTCTTTTCTAAGATTGACCTTAGGTCTGGTTACCACCAGCTTAAAGTTAAAGCCGAAGATGTTGAGAAGACCGCTTTTCGGACAAGATATGGCCACTACGAGTTTTTAGTAATGCCTTTTGGAGTGACCAATGCCCCTGCTGCATTTATGGATTTAATGAACAGAGTCTTCAAGCCCTATTTAGATGAGTTTGTAGTTGTCTTCATTGATGATATATTAATCTATTCCAAGAGTAAAGCTGAACATGAAAATCATTGAGACTTGCCTTACAGATTTTGAGAAAACGGAAATTGTATGCTAAGTTTAACAAGTTTGAGTTTTGGCTTCCTACTATCTCATTCTTGGGTCATGTGATTAATGAAGAAGGTATCTCAGTTGATCCTAGCAAAATTGAAGCCGTAGTAAATTGGCCGAGGCCGACTAATGTGTCTGAGATTCGTAGTTTTCTGGGCTTGGCAGGTTACTACAGGAAGTTTGTGAAGGATTTCTCAAGGATTGCAATTCCATTGACGCAATTGACTAAGAAGGGAACACTGTATGAATGGACTAAAGATCGGGAGTCAGCTTTCTAGGAACTGAAGACGAGGTTAGTTACAGCACCCGTACTCGTACTTCCATTAGGTAATGAAGAGTTTCACATCTATAGTGATGCATCGCATAAGGGTTTGGGTTATGTATTGATGCAAAAGGGTAAAGTCATAGCATATGCATCTTGTCAGTTAAAGCCACATGAAAGGAACTATCCCATCCATGATTTAGAGCTAGCGGCCATCGTATTTGCTTTAAAGATTTGGCGCCACTATTTGTATGGAGCTTCTTGTCAGGTTTTTACAGATCATAAGAGTTTAAAGTACCTGTTCACTCAGAAGGAATTGAATTTGAGACAGAGAAGGTGGCTTGAGTTGTTGAAAGACTATGATATGCAAATTCAATATCACCCAGGTAAAGCTAACAGCGTGGCCAACGCTTTGAGCAGGAAGACAGATGGAAATTTGGCGTGTTTGACCATGATAGCAGTGGAGCCGACTATTGTTGATGAGGTAAGGACAAGACAGTTGGAGGATAAATTCTTCAAGAAGATAGCCGAGGAGATTGTCACAAAGCCGAGATCAGGATATACCATCGAAAATCAAGTGCTCAAGTTTGAAGGAAGGTTATGCGTGGCCGACATCCCAGAGTTGAAAAGGAGAATTTTACATGAAGCTCACAGTTCCAAGTTTGCTGTTCATCCAGGGAACACTAAGATGTATCAGGATGTAAAACAGACGTTTTGGTGGCCAAATATGAAAAGAGAAATAGCCGAATTCGTGTCCCAGTGTTTGCATTGTCAACAAGTGAAAGCAGAACATCAAAGACCGGCGGGACTTCTTCAACCTTTGCCGATTCCTGAGTGGAAATGGGAACACATCTCCATGGATTTTGTGATTGGTTTGCCGAAGACACCGAAAGGTATGGATTCGATTTGGGTTATTGTTGATAGATTAACTAAGTCAGCACACTTTTTACCTGTTAAGATTACCTTCAATGCCGATCAACTTGCCTTGTTATATGTGAACGAGATTGTTAGACTTCATGGAGTACCGATGTCAATTGTGTCAGACCGAGATCCTAAATTTGTTTCTAGATTTTAGCAGAGTCTACAGAGGGCTTTCAGAGCCGAGCTGAGATTTAGTACAGCTTTTCATCCCCAGACGGATGGGCAGACAGAGAGGACAATTCAGACACTTGAAGATATGCTTAGACTTTGTGTATTGGACTTCCTAGGAAGTTGGGGAGCGTATTTGCCCTTAGTGGAATTCGCTTACAACAACAGTTATCAAGCTAGCATTGGCATGGCGCCGTATGAAGCTTTGTACGAGAGAAAGTGTAGGTCGCCGATATGTTGGACCGAAATTGGAGACAAAGCTCTGCTTGGTCCCGAATTGATTCAAATAACAACAGAAAAGATTAAACTTATCCAACAGAGGATTAAAACTTCCCAGAGCCGACAAAAGAGCTACGCCGACCAGAGAAGGAATGAGTTAGAATTTGAAGTTGGGGATCATGTATTCCTGAAAGTTTCACCAATGAAAGAAGTTTCCAGATTTGGGAAGAAAGGTAAGTTAGCACCTCGTTACATTGGGCCATTTGAAATTCTTGACAAGGTTAACTCCGTTGCCTACAGACTTGCTTTGCCGCCAGATTTAAGCCAAGTCCACAATGTGTTTCATGTTTCTATGTTGAGGAAGTACATCCGAGATCCACTACATATAATTGATCATTCTGGGATTACGGTTAATGAGGATTTGGGCTACGAGGAGAAACCAATGAGGATTATTGATAGGCAAGTGAGGCAGTTGAGAAACAAATCGATACCAATGGTAAAGGTCGAATGGAAGGAGCATTATGGCACAGAAGCCACGTGGGAAAAGGAAGAGGATATGAGAATCCGTTATCCGGAGTTGTTTATAGAGCAAGGTAATTTAAGTTTGGGGACCAAACTTCTTTAAGGGGGGTAGACTGTAGCAACCCTCACCTTACTCTTGCCATACTTACATACATTCATGCATGATCTTGTCTTGTTATGTTGTTTTGCAAGTTTTGTCTTGCCTTGTTTCGTTTAAGTATTGCTTGCGTGATTTTGTTCCTTGTTTGGTGTGTAGCCGAGGTCATCTTGGGCTTAGTTCACCTCTGAACCTTTGTACTTAGAACCGTTTTGGAACCACTTGGTCGACCCCCATCTTCACCCGGGCATGTTTGCCGAGATGTTTTGCACTTAGTGATCCTTGTCTTTAGGCAGGTATGGCCTAGACCGAGGTGTGGCACACCCCGGCCAAGGTGTGGCACAGCTTAGTCAAGTGTCGTCCTCCCTAGCCGATGTCTTTGTTACTCTGTTGCCGAAGCTTTAACTTTAGCCAATGTCATTACTTGCCGATGTGTTTTGCCTTAGCTTTTTGCATACGCTTTGTCATAGACTTGTCTTATCAATCAATCACCTTTTGGGTTGAACTAACCCAGTAGCGCCATGTGTCCGAGCTGATTGTTAAGACAGCCGGCAGACCTAGAGACAAATCATTTTTTTCTCAAATCTTTGCCTTTAGAGAGAGAAGCTCTAGAGAAAGGAGGAGAAGTTCTTGAGTGAGAATAGATCTTCCAAGCTTGATCTTCAAGGTTTGAACCATTGGATTCGAGTTTGAGGTTAGAATCTTAACCTACTCTTGTTGTTCTTATTGATCATCTAGCTGCATTGCATGATCGAATCTGTTTTGCATGTCATGCATCGATCTGAAGTTGGTTTCGAAAGAGAAGGATAGTAATCACATGTTCTTGAAGAAAGTCTCATTTTGATCCGAAAGTTTGGAGCAAAAACCATGTTTTTGTGTTTGTTCTTGCATGATCTTCTTGTATGGGTACCCAGGTCCATGTTTTGAACTCATGGCATGAAATCTCATATTTTTGTAACAAGTTATAATCTTTGCATTCATCTTCTTCATGATCATGCTCTTCATGCTCTTCAAAGGGAAACCCAGGTTTTCCCGATTTTGCTTTTGAATGAGGCCATCGGGACCACACCTCGGCAAGGAGGTGTAGGACCTCGGCAAAGACCTGGTCGGTACCCAGTGTGTTTTCATGACGGTAGCAGTGTTTAAACTCGCAGCATGTTTTGCTTTGTCATTGACTTGGATCTGGTGAGAATGCCGGGATCATTTGCATGCATATAAAGCTTGTTTTGAGATGTGATTGCCATGTGATTGTAGGTCCTTGATCTTTGCTTTGAGCCTACACCCGAGGAGATCTATGTGAGTGGTATTTTTAATAAAGCTATGTTATACTGTTTTGATAAATCTTGCTTTGCTTTGTTTTGACGAAAGTATTTGTTAAGCATGAATGAATAGCTCTGTTTTGATATATCAAGTATAAGCTTTGTTTTGATGTCATTCTTGAAAAGTCCCTTGTATTGGAGGACTCTAAACTTTCGCAGTACCAATTATAAAAGTCCCTTGTGCTGGAGGACTCTAAACTTTCGCAGCACTAAGTATAAAAGGATACGGTCCTTTCTTGGAAAGACTATCGTGTTAAAACGGGCTACGGGCCTAAGTAACACAAGACCATCGTGTTAAAAGGAGCCACGGGCTTAAGTAATGCAAGTCCCTTGTGCTGGAGGACTATAAACTTTCGCAGTACTTTTGACTAATCGATTACGGATCGTGCAGTCCTTGTTTTGCCACTGACGGTTTACCGCGTGGACTTGTTTGTTCGGAAAGCTTGATTCGTGTTTTGCCGATGCCAGTGAGCATCCCTTGAGACTTGTAAGACTTGATATATGAATACGGTTCATCTCTTGTTTTGATAAAGTTTTGATGTGTTTTGCTTTAAAAGGATCTCAGCTAATATTCGTATGGTCTTGGCATATTTTGTTTGGAAAAGACTTCGGCTATACTCATGCAAAACCTTTATTACTTGTACCATTCACTGAGTATCCAAGCTCACCCTCTCTATATATATGTAGGTGATGAACAGGACGTCGGCGACGCCTAGAATGTGTTTTGAAAGCTTGTTTTGGATCCATGATTTTGTCGGCTCGTTTTGTATTCACGTCGGCGATGTCATTTCTTTTATGTCGACGAATCTTGAAAATCATGCTTCTTGGCTTGTATTCACTGTACTTTGTATACGTCGGCTCAAGAAGCCTTTTGATCAAGATGTAATACGTATTTTACCTTGTTGTATCCGATTTGTAAAGTTGTAAAGATGTATGCCATTTCATTAGACTTATGCACTGCTCTTATGGACCACTTGTATTTTGATTTATTGCTTCCGCATTTGTGAGCCCCCTACATCTATACTCTGATTGTGTTAAACTTTTGAAAGTTGGCCTTCGGTAATTACAGATTACTAGCCATCACGGCACCAAACTACTAGGGGTGGTTTGGGGTCGTGACATTGTGGGTCTTGGGTCATGCCACCATGGGCGACCTAATTAGATATAGACCCAATTTCTAACATCTCCCACTCGAACATGCGTTGGCATGACACCGCGCTTTCTTTATCTCAATCTGTCCATCAAACAAGATCATACTAGCCAATGAACTGTGCTAAAAAAAAGCCAGTATAGGGATATCAACTGACAAAAAAAAAAATAGTGTCTCATATAACCCATACACATCTAATTATACTGGTTCAAAAAACATCTCTAATCCCTCAAAAGAGCATGTTTGACCATCTCAATTTTAGCAATATATTCACACTCAATCTGCCTCTCATACAAAGCGATTTGAGTTGCCGGTAGTAAATATACAATGGTGGTATAATACTAGATGATCTTCCCTTCGCCCTTATGCCATTTAGTTTAGGATTGACTACTTTCTTAGTAATGTCCCTTAAGGCCGAATCATACTATAGACACCCCATTTTTAACCGATCTTAAGACTCAGACGTCATCGATTGAGGGCTCAGTAATAGTGCATGTTTGTGGTCGTTTCAAGTTTTCGGAGTTTTCGGCTGAGTGACCTACCTTCGGGCCTCTGAACTCTTTGTGTTTTGGCCCAGTTTGTGGACCAAGCCTTGTCGACCATGCCTGGAGGGAGAGAGAGGTCTGTAGACCACTTTTTGTAGTCGTAGTACTTTTCCCTCTTGTAGACTAGTTTCCGATTTTTAGGGCCTTCGGCCGAATGCCTTGTCTCGAGACCTCTTAACGTTCTCCTCTTAGCTTGGTTTTTGAACCATGCCTTATTGCCTCTGCCTAGAGGGAAACAGAGGTTTGTAGACCACTTTTTGTGGCCGTAGACCACCTTTCCCTCGTAGACCACTTTATGTCCTCGTAGACTAGTTTTCGAGGCTTCCGGCTGCGCGCCTTGTCCCGCGGACTTTGTCTTTCATCATTTTTGGTTTGTTTTGGCACAAATCTTGTTTTCTTTGCTTGGAGGGTGGAATAAGGGGTGTAGACCAGTTTCTTTCCCTGAAGACCATTTTTCTTCCCTACCAGCCAGTTTTCTGGTCGGCCAGCTGGTCTTGGTGGTCTGTGGACCACCAAAAGTGGTCGGCAGCTATGCCACCACCTTGCTTTCCTTGTGCAGACCACTCCTCCCCCTTGCCGACCACTTTTCATTCTTGCAGACCACTTTCACTGGTCGGCCGACCAGTGCAAGTAGCTGGCAGACCACTTCAACTAGTCGGCTGTTTTTCTACTTTTTCTGCAGATATTTTGGTGCCAGCTGTGACAGCTGGTGGGCACAGAAACCATCTTCCATACACGTGTATGGAGGGATTGCATCTAGCTTCAAGCTTGTTGAACAAGCTTGAGGCTTGGTTTTCTATAAAAGAGAGGCCCTCTCTCCCTTCTCCAGGTTCAGAATTTTGCTTTGGAGCTACACATACACTTCTATCTCTATATTGCTCATTTCTCTTCATATTTGTGCTTGAAAGTGCCATTTCTTCATACTTTTGTACACAAACACATAGTGAAACACCTTTGCTTTGGAGCTGAGGCACCTTGAAGCTGGTTTTGGAGTTTTTGGATTGATTTTGGTCCAAAAAAGTTGCTGGAGTTGTAGCTTTGAAGTTGTTCTTCAAGGTGAGTTTCTAACCCCTTAAAGCCTTGTTTTGGATTAAGCCTTTGGCCCCCTTTGCATGCTGATTTAGGCCTAACTTTAAACTGTAAAAAGTTCTGATTTTAAGTGCTTAACATGTTTGTTTGAGGCCTCTTTGGTGTTGGGGGTGATCTACTCCATTTGGTGCCTTGTTTGGTTTTTTTTTTTTTTGCCATCACTTTAGGCTTTTGCTTTAGCCTTTGCATGGCCTTTCTACCACTGAATTCCAGAGGAATTTCAGTGGTGGAAAGTGTGTTTTGAGGTCTCAAATAGGAGGGGGTTGTCCCCCCCTCCTCTTCTCTTGTTTGTTTGTGTTGATGGCTCATCAAAGGAGCATGTAGCTTTATCTTCATGAAGCTTTGTTTGAGCACTTTTCAGTGACCTTTTAGACCTGCCATGACTCTGTTTTTGGTTGTCTTGGTCACCCCTTGCATGCTTCTTGTATGTGTAGTGTAATCCTACTTGAAGCTTTTCAAAGTAGCATGCCCTTCTAGCATGTTTTGGTTCTAGCTCAGCATGTTTTTGGTGTTGTTTTGACATGGTATAACTCTGTTTTGGGTTGGTTTGATAGCCTCATGCATGCTCCTTACACTTTTAGTGTAATCCTTGCAAACTAGCCATACATGCTTGTGTTGATAGCTCATCTTTCTAGCATGTTTTGGTCCTATCTCAGCAAGCTTTTGGCCATATTTTAGCATGCTTAAGGTCTGATTTAAGTGTTTTGGGTCATGCATGCCTTGCTTTGTATAGCCATAGTGCATTCTTGTTCATTAGCTTTGAGTTTCCAAGTCACTAGCATACATTGCTTGGGTTATGTGCATGATTTGGCATCACTTAACATGTTATTTCAGAGCATATAACATTGCCATATCCTCATGCGTGTCACTCTTTGATTGTGTTTGAGAGTGGACCCTTATGCCTAGTTGATGAGCCATCACATGAGCATGTGTTCTTGGCCTTTTTGTGCTTAAGTTTTGGTATTTTGGCCACTGTTATGGAGCCTCATAGGTCCGTCCATATTCGGTTTAAGTCCATTGAGCATCGTATTGCATGCCTCGTGTGTAACATGTTTTACTAGCTTTGATGCATTAGCTTTTAAACATGCCATACATGCATTGTCCATATGATAGAATCTTGTACATGCATTGCATTATGTGTGTTGCATTGTGTTTGGATAGGGTGTTAATCCAAACACGAGAAACGAGGGATGTTTCATACTTGAAGTGATGAAACGTGCCTCATTTCTAGGTTGCCAACCCTCTTGATCATGTATGATAGAGGTTAAGGCCCTTATGTGTTATTTGTGCATTTATTAACATTGAATTGTGCAAATTTGGCTTCTCGGCCATCGTGCATTGCGATGCATAGTGGGTGGCCCGAGAGTTGAGAACCACACCCCCTTGAGCTTAAGAAATGATAGGGAGGGTGGTTATGCACACATACCTTGCAAATACATTGTCGTGCCCCTTCTTGTTATCTGTTGCAGCAAAATGGAGTTGTGCAGAATTTTTTGGTCGGCAGACCAGTAAAAGTGGCTGGCTGACCACTTTTTCTGGTCTGCAGCATACTTAGGTGGTCTACAAGTGGTCTACACCACCATTAACTGGTCGGCAACCTTCCTGGAGGTCTCCATGATAGAGTAAAAGCTATCTGGAGGTTTGTGCAGTGTTCTGAAACCAAATGCAAATAGAGGCAATTTGGGGCATAGCGATGGATTTCCGAGCAAGGCGATTGAGCATGCATGCACTTCTCGCCCCAAGGCTCCTTTTAAATGCTTTGCTTAGCTAGTTAGCTATTTGGTTATGTACTTAAGTAGTTAATGCACTTAGTTATCAATTTGTGTTGTAATAACTAATTAGTTAACTAGGATTAGTTAATTAGTTGTGACTTGTAATAATTAGTTTAATTAGCTTAGATTAGCTAGTTAGCTTATTATTCGGACCCTCCGTCGAGAGGGCGAACTGTTGTAATAAGCGTGCGTGTGTGTGATGCATGTCTTTCAACCCCATTTCTTTCTCCTTTTTACTTATCAGCTTTCGATGGTTAGTTTAGGGCATATCTCAATTAGCATACTTATGCCTTGCATGTGTGCATCCATTCATCTGTCTTGCATGCACCGGGCTCGGCGCATCATACAAACTGCATTGTATTTCAATACCAATTTGAATACATGTTATCAAGTTACATTCACATGACATCTTAGAATAGCCGAGCCTATCTTAGTTGCATTTTGCATGTGTTGCATTAGGCATTACTTAACATAGCTAGGATCATGCATTGATTTCTAACTAGTTTCTTTTTTGGCTCGGAGTACACTGTGAGTGTTTATGCTTTAGCATCCTTGCATGTGTGTAAGTGACTGCCATGATAGCATGCTTGCCATGAGGCTAACTGCTTATGTGTTTAATTGCATGAATGCCTGTGGGTGAAGGCTTGATTGCCTGGATTGGAACAACTCGATGATTGTGTGTTTTAAGCCTACTTGAAGTGGCAAAATCATGTTTTTCTAAGCTCACTTGAGGGTGGCAAATCCGCGTCTTAGCCTACTTGCGAGTAGCACTTTCAAACCATTTTTAAAAACAAACATGAGTTGTTTTGGTCCAATCCACGTGATTAAGTCTATACTTGTATGTTATGCGCATCACATAGTAAGTTAGCTAATAAACCGGAATAAGAACACATGTGTTTTTAAAAACAACATATCATGTTAGTAGAGGCCGATTCTTTGATCGGGCGAGCGGGGGTGCTCATTTCAGGACCTTCCCCTCTTGTACTCAAGTTCCCGAGCCGAGGCAACTTTGGTGATGACGGACACGTGGCCTTAGGCACGAGTCAGGGTTTCCTAAATTTCCCAAAACAAAATATTTAGGTGGCGACTTTGAAATCTGGCAAAGCAGTCCATGTTTGACGCTTTTTGATTAAAATCGATTTTCCAAAACGATTTGCCAGATTTGGACTCTTTGGTGATTTATCAATCTTATGTTGCACTTTGTGAGATTAGATTCAGAACCGTGACAGGAGTCCGAACTGTAGTGGCTAGAATTACGATTCGCGCCCTCGCGCGCGGAGCGGAGTTCGGAGCGGTCTACACATACATAACCACAAACAACATATCAAAGTAGCAAAACATCAACCCCTTACCTTATGACATAGTCAAAGGTCACAAAGGTACATAAGTGAAAGTCATATCAATAATGACACATAAGACTCACACGGTGAAGAAATAAGAATCCATTCTCTCACCTGATTACTCGGTCACGAAGCACATGTAATATGAATACATGCTACGGTGGAGTAACTCTTCCAAAGAGTGACATCATACTCTATACACCGTACAAATCTTAGTCTAGTCACTTTCTAGCGCCTAACCCAAATTCTCTATTTGCTCGTCTTTTTGGCGCCAAATGAGATCTCATATTTGGCTAATCATAACAGGCACAACATGAAAAATGGGTACTAACATCCATATTTGGTCTTTAACACGACCTTATCTTGGTTGCAACCAAGGCGACATACATAGTAGATAATTTAAGCCTTTCTTGGCTCCAAATAAAATAAACCACTAGTCTCATCTTTACTTTCTCCCAAGCGTCAAGGGCGATTACCCGTATGAATGAGCCAATCTTGTCTACTGACATCATCATCTACTAATTATTATGACACAAACCATAATAGCATCAATATCCCATAATCTCACAAAAATAAGTGATCAACTAAAAAAAATACAACCACAGTTTGCACATTTCTAGATTCCAAACATAAACCCTATCAGCATCTCCTGCGATAAGCATATACAACGGAATCCACCATGTGCGCCTCACATGAAGTGGTTCAAGATCACTACCTCTTGCGCAATTACCTCTCTAAAGATATTTTGGTGGCCAATTTGTGTTCATTCAAAATGTGCCCAACAAGCACATTGAATCTTACAAGGGGCAAATTTATATACTACTACTAGAGCATCCTACCCACAGTCTAATGAGCAAGGCCAAGGTCTAAACTACTCAGTGGATCATTTACAAAGATAACACTTATCATGTCGAATATGCCCACATAGCGTACTTCAGGATCCTACAACAAAAAATCAAGGAATATAGGTCATCTGTTTCTTCTAAAGACAATATGAGGATTCACTCAATAGCTGAGGATCTAGTTTTTACTGATAGGTAAGTCAGTGGGTTTGAAATTTCGCATCTAGAATCATTCTAGGATATTCCTTATGTAAGTCATCAAAGACAAATCGAGAATTTTCCTAGAATAATTTCTAAGGATCGTACATCTGAGCATATAAATTACATCACCAATGTCCATTATGTCTAAAACAAAAAAACTGCCAACACTAGGTTGTGACAACCTCATAAGTTCCTGGCTCATAATGACTAAGTAAAGAAAAACTTCTTTTGGACCATTGATCATGCCTCAGTGGTCTTCATCGATCAACGATGGCCCAGCATGGCTCGATGAAATCTAAGAACCACTATTTGGATAACTGTTTTAGGCTGTAAAAGATTTATTGGAACTAGAAATCTTTTTGCGCTCCTAAATTTTCGCCATAAAACCAGAAGGCAAATCCCTACAGATCTACTTATCCAATTCTCCAACGAGAAGTTGGGTCACAATGTCCACAAAGTAAAGTTCCAAACTCATGCAAATCATAGCCTAAGTCTAAGCAACCTCACTCCCTAGGAGGAAGTCTTTTTATGGTCTACACATTCCTCAATGGTGCAACTTTTTGATGTCTAGTGAGCCTTATGCATCAAGAAATAATTATCCAAATCGCGCATAACTTTAGAACAATTTCACGTCATAGCGGAAAGTTAACCAAATCCTAGAAATGGTTATTCCTCAATAACTTTGTCTGAAAATGCGTAACATAGATCCACTTTCTAAAAGCAAGGGACTAGAGAGCCTTTGACATTATCTTAGGCTCTTTATCATCTTGTGGAGCAATCATGAATGTTTCCCTCTCAATCACCTAGTGTTGACGTGGAAAATTTTCACATTCGTTACCACGCAACTAAGAATGTACAGTATTCTTCTCTAATGGAGTAATCTACTAGTAGGCACGTCACTCCCACTATTCCTAGGATATTGAAAATTTCTTTTCATTCTCAACTAGGCTACATAAAGCGCCATATTTAGAATTCTCTATCTTATAGAGTTCCAAAACTTTATTCATGCCACCTTTACTAAGAAAACTTTATGTGACTTAGTTACATTCCCACAAAGTTGCTCATCTATAAGCACATGACTCGAAGGGTTTACATGACAACATACAATAATGTGCCACATGACCCTAAGTGTTTACAAGACAGCATACAATAATGCATCATAGAACTGTAGGTCTTAACTTCGTAACCTTATGAGAAGTAAAATAAAGATAAGCTGCTTGATGGTTATAGATCGCCCACAAATGGCTCTCCGCTAACTCATTACTCAAATGGAGTATAAAATCTTATATGGAGGGCACTTAGTTAGGGACATAGGCAACAAGCTAAATTGCAATTCCTAATTGGGAAACATATTGCGCTATCATCCACCTAACATAAACAATACTTAATTCCTTATCTCTACTATACCGTTGTGTTGATAAGTACTAAGAATAATTAATTTTCTAAGCATCCCTTTCTCTTCACAAAGCTTTCTAAAAAAAACAACACAAATAGATACTCACCACCTCAGTCAAAACTAAAAACACAAAAGCTCTTATCTAATTGATCTCGACTTCATATGTGCAATGTCAAAAATCATCTCAAAACTTTTGACTTATGGGAGATCAAATAATCTTGACTAAGATGCGTATCATAATATATAAATGTGTCGAGATTGGGACTAGCTATCATACCCTTACACACATCCAGTCATAAATATCATAGTGGACTAAATGCGCCAATACAAATACCTTTCTGCGGCTTTCTTACTTACTTGTGCGCAACCATTGCGAACAAAGTTATACATTCGTATGAGAGCAAGATGCCACAAGCTAGTGGGCCTACTCAAACCATTCATGTTATCCTCTCGTCAATGTGATCAAGTACAATAAATCACCTGTTCATGACCAATGTCATAAACTAATTCCAATCATTCTAATGTGTGAAGACAAGTGTAAAGATTTAGGTCCAACTAGGTAATGACTCATGACTAACTAATGTTCACTAGATCATAAAAGGATGTCATGAAGATATCAAGCGCATAAGTTGCAAATTTAACTAGTAAGTCCCCTGCACCTTCAAACTTTATTCTCCATACACTTTACTACATCTAGTTGAAACATGACAATATTCCTCTTGCCATCTCCATTTCTCGCTTCATGGTTAGTTGTAATTAATTATACTATCCATAAGAATAAGAGAATGAGCTATTAACCTATGACTGCTCCTGAAGTAGCTTAAGCGTGAATCAGGTTAAGGAGTCTAATTTAACACAATGCTCTCACGAGCAAAGCGTCAAATTCTTAAAGTCATAACAACCAACTTGGCCTTTACCTTTTTTATTACTATGTTGTAACTTTTGCACTTAGTGATAAATGTCATTCAAAGGTGTTAGCCTAGCTAAGGAATCATACAAAGAAGCACCTCCTCATGTCTCACACTCAAGTCTGGAAACAATAAGTGTCTAGACTTAGACAAATTAGCAGCGCTAATAGATTTTGTAGCCACCAGGCGCTAATCTTCTCACTTAGTGTTAATAGATTTTGTAGTTTCTAAGTGCTAATCTTTTAACTTTAAGTGATACTTCAACGCATATTGTTATAGTTCGTGAAATTTTACTCCATCCACTCCCATCAATTAGGTAGAGAGAAAAACACTACTCATACTAGCTACTCGTCTTACACTTAATGACTAACTCATTTAAGCTCACATTTCTTGGATGACGTGACTCTTGGATATTGTTTCATCCAATAGTGCAACATTATTACAAGTCAAATTTCAAGTCAATTCATGCAACTCAATAGTCAAGATCACATCTAAATCTATTGAGGGCTTACTAATTTCATAACTCCAAACTCACCAATCAAAATTGCTTAGCATGCTGCTAATCATAGCGTACACATCAGTTTTTATTGTGCCAATTAAGGCAACAAAAACACGATGACGTTATGTCATGTTTCCTTACTTTGGTTCAACTAAGATCTGATCTAAAGTCTCTAAGACTTTCTATTTATCTAAAGAAATGATTACATTGTTCATAATTGAACATCTCTACTAAGTCTAGGTCAACCAAATTAGCTTCCATAAGCTAAGTCAATTAGAGGAAAAATGTGCATTGGAATTAATTTGATTAGCATATCACAATATAATTTTACTGCAAAAATCTAAATTAAACAGTGACAATATTGCACAAGTCGCAAGATCAAAAATCTTCTATGCTCATAATCATCTATTGCACTACAAGTGAAAATTATCCAAAATTTAATTTAATTGAAGCCCAAAATATTAGTTTTCGGGAGTAAATCTACAAAGATTTCTTTCAATCGAACAACCTTCCACTAACTATGGCATGTCTAAATCATGATAAAATATTTAACTCCACATGATAATATCTCAATGTAATTCATAAAAGAAAACATGCTAGAATATTTACTCATGAAATTAAAATTCACCAATATAAGTAAATCATGCTATTTAAAATAACAAAATACTACAATTTCTAATCATTTAAAAGAACTTAACATGTTGTATACAATATTTAAATAATGCCACAACATATTTCTATAATTTCTGCATGTTTCTGGAATTTTCTAAAATTATAAGTAATTAATAATTACACAGAAAATCAGAAATAAATATTACAGAATCTGAAAAATATATAAAAACAATATACCAATAAATAAGATATATATAGTAGTAGTCTATTGTAAAAATTTCAAATCTAGAATCCAAGTCATGCTCCCCCAAGAGCAATTTAACATAAAAATATGAGTTATTCATTAATGAAAAATATTTTATTTTTTCAAAAAACTCTGAACCTTTAAAATATTATAGAAAAATGAATTACGAGTCCAACGGTACTAGTCATGTTTCAATCAGAATTATAACGAATAATCTGAAAGCAATTAACGTAATTTTTAAAATAAAACCAAACAAATAAAGCCTTAACAGTGTCTGCATCAGCGCTTATCTAAGCAGGTGATGTCAGTGCATGCATCAGCACACCCGTTAGCGTCAAGTCAAATAGCACCGATGAAGTCAGCAAATTCGTCTTCTTTTCCAATGGCTCCAACTCCTATCCAAAACAATGGTTTGAATTTAATCATCAATCGTAAGTCGGAATCAAGCCCATAATATACTGTTTTGAAGGTTTCGAAATAAGGATTTCAAATATATAATTTTCACAACAGAAAAACAAAACATATAAAACCAACATACAATCAAAGTCACAAATTTCAAATATAAATCTTAATTTTTCTCAAAATCCGACCGTTCGATTTTTTTCAAAATGTTGTAGATATGATCTGAATAATATGGACTACAACATATATGAAATTCAGGACGACCCAATCAAGTATTGATTCTAAATCTGACTCAATTTTTAACATAATATATGTCATACTATTCGAGAATTGAATCTAAATCACTTAAAAAAATTTAGACTCTAAATTTTTTGTATAGTAGCTTTTGTGGTTAATTAAGGGAAGTCAAAACTTCCCAGTTCTCCGACTGTTCGAAATTTTTCTAGACGATCTTCATTTCGCATAAATTTCATTAGTGAATGCACAATTAGTAGTGGACCACTGTTAGCTCCACCCCAATAATTGCACCTCTAAAGCTCAAACCACCCTCCATCACGTTGCCCATATGTTGTATATGTATATAAGAGAGAGTTACGTTATCTTGAGTATTTAATAATTTATTTAAGAAAATTATATTAGAGAAAAAAATTATTTGGAAGTGAAAATAATCCAAACTGTTAATAATTGGGTTAATTGTAAAAAAATTCAAGATTTCACGTCTTTTTCACTTTATAGCCTAATGTTTCAATTTCAACAAATTAAATCTTAGAATTCTATCCGTATTTTAATGTTTCTCATCCTCTATCCATCTCTGTCTGTATAAGGTAACGTAAAATCGTTTTGGAGTTTAAAGTGAAAAATAGTGGGGTTTAAAATGAAAAATGAATAAAATTTTGGTTTTATTATTATTTTTATTTTTTATATATTTTTTGTAATTAACCATTTTTTTAAAATAAAAATAAAAATTATTAAAAACAAAAAAGATTAACAAAAAAAATTATTAAAATAAAAATTATTAAATCCTCTCTCAAAACAGGACTCTGGGCCTGTGAAAATTTTTAACGTCATTTTTTGAAAACATGATTTTGAGTTTCGATTGGTGTTTTGAAATTTTTTTATTAAAAAAAAAAAAATTTAAAGTAAATCATATTTTTTTATTAAAAAAATTATTTAAAAATAATACGAATTTATTAATAACACGGGCTTTATGGATTTAAGAGCCGAGCAATGAGAGGCTTCTTCAATTGGTTCATGTATCAACCTCACTTTGTTGCTATTTTCTATTAAAAGAAAATGAATTGTTTGGTATAATTTATTATAAATTAAAAATTGATACTCCGAAAACACAAGTCAAAAGCACCAATTCCTTGCTTTCAAATGGTGTGTTTGGTGTAATTTATTGTAAATTAAAAGCCAATAATCTAAAAGTATATGGCAAAAGTACCCTTTTGCCCATATTTCAAAAATCTGTTTTTCTTCAACTTATTTAAGTGATTTCTAGCTAATAAAGTAAAAATTGTACATTCACCCAAAAAAAATTAAAATTCACCCAAAAAAAAGTAAAAATTGTACCAAACAATTTGTTACAAATTCCCAAAATAAAAAATTATAAAAAAGTCAAATAATTAAGTTGCACCAAACAACAACAACAAAACTTTTTTTTTTTTATGACTTATATAAATTATTTTAACCTCATAAGTTGTAAACAAAAATTTTATCAAACACTCTAATGCAAACTTTAAAAAAAAAAAGAAAAAAAAAAGAAAAAAAAAGTTAATTACATTTCAAGTAACATTTCTTACATAGTCATCAAAATTAGGGACGAAATCAACATTTTATTAGGGGTGAGCAGCGGATATACCGATCCGCCAAAACCGACCGAACCGAACCGATCCGCCGCATTTTGGACGGATGCGTGATGACGAGCGGACGGTTGCGGATTGATTTTCTCAAATCCGCCAATTTGGCGGACGGATGGCGGATTTGAGATTTTTTGGCCGCAACCGAACCGCCAAACCGCCAAATCGCGAGCACCCCTAGTAATTTATAAGACTTTGTATTTTTAATTTGCTTAAATATTATATTTGTGTTTTCAATTGAAAAAGAGTTTAAATATTCTGTTGAAAAAAAGTTTTCAACTTGAATATATTTTTTGAATTGAAAAAAATAAACGTATTATTCATATATATTTTTTAGTTTTTAAATGTAACTCTAAAAATAATAAATAGAAAATATGATATATGCTGGTTGGTTTTTGTTTTCAAAAACATATGTAGATGTAACAATACAGAGACATTCAATCTCTACTACTGCTCTGTTCATGGTTTTGGTGATTTGAATTGTTATTATATTTTAAGAATCACAGATTGTAATACTTTATGGGGATGAATCATACTGTGATTGTAAAATGTGGATGAGGCATGCAGTGATCATGATATTCTAAAGTTTCAAACTTTTTTTCTTTGGATAAGGCATACAGTGATTGTAATATTTTTTTAAGTCATTGACTGTAATACTTTCTTTTTCTTTTTTTTCTTTTTTCGTTTGAGGAAGTGCACAAGTTGAGTTATGTTGAAAATTTATAAAATTTTAAACCGCCAAACCGATTCGCATCCATCCGCCAAACCGCCAATCCGCTCAATCCACATCCGCCGGATTGGCGGACGGATGCGGATTGATTTTCTTCAATCCGCCAATCTGGCGGCCGGATGGCGGATTGGAGGTTCCGTGGCCGCAACCGACCCGCGGCCACCCCTACATTTTATCATCATAAGAGTCAAAATTTGAATAAAAAAATTCCATCATATATATAAGCACACATGTACATATACAATAAGATATGCAAGTTATATACACATAAAAATTAAATATTAGGATTAATTACAAAAAAAAATCCCAAAGTATCACGTCTTTTTTACGTTAAATCCCAGTATTTTTCGCTTTAAATCCCAAAATGATTTTCCGTTACCTTACACAGACAAAGATGGACGAAGGAGGCACATTCAAACACGAATGGAACTCCAGAATTTAATTTGTTGAAATTGAAACACCGGAGTTTAAAGTGAAAAACGCGTGAAACATTGGATTTATTTTATTTTTTTTGTAATTAACCCATAATTATTTATTTGAGATTAGATCTTTCAAGTTGGTAATCTAACTTGAGAGATCGATTGAGCTTAATAGGTTCATTTTAGAACTAGTTTTAATGGTTTGAACTGTTTACTTTTTAGAACTCGTTGAGTAAAATATTAATATAAAAATTAAGATGATCACATATTAGTAGTTATTTGTTTTAATCACATTTATTTTGAAAGTAATAGACGACAATTATAATTTTAACAGTAGCCATCCATTAATTTTTTGTAATACAAATGTGATTCAAACATACAGTTACCGATATTCGATCATCTTAAATTTGTATATAAATATTATACTCAATGAGTATTAAAAAGTAAACGACTTAGATTACTGAGATTGGCCACAAAGTCAATCTATCAAATCCAAAGGCTCTACCAAAGGCTCTATCAAATTGAAATGTCTAATAAAGAATTACTTAAAATATCCATTTAAATAAAAAAATGTTCATGCACATGCACATTTTTTTAGGTGAATAGCACGTGCATCATAAGTTGCACATGCATCCTTGGGTTGTGTGGGAAACAAATTGTGGTGTCGGATAATTGCGTAATCAAATGATTAGGATAGATGCGATCTTGGGCATCACATCACTACAGGTAGACCGATCAGTCTACGGAGCCTTAGTAGAGAGGTGGTGGGACACCACCAACTCTTTCCACTTCTCGTCCACCGGGGAGATGACAATGACCCTCTATGACTTTTCCATGATCACCGATCTTTTGGTAGGGAGTGATCCAATCCCTCTCGACATCGACCTGAGCCAATGATCCGTTGCTCAAATGTTCTTTCTCGGGGCTATCCCATCCCCCACTCGCCATGGGATGATTTGTTACAATTGGCTTTTGCAGCATTTTCATAGGATAGAGCCAGTGACTCCGAAGGCGATAGCCTAGTATGCCCGCTGATTCCTTCTCTATGTCCTCAATACTACCATGTTTGCGAACATGGAGAATACTATAGGAATCTATCTTTTGAGGGGTTTGGTGGAGCTCCCACGAGTGAGGAAGTATGACTAGAGTGGAGCTAGCCTCGCTACCCTCTACGGGTACATAAGCTCCGTGTCCAACTGAAAGGCGAAGCTGATTGGAGGCTACTGGAGGACATGTGAGGTACATCCTACACTTTCTTTCAATTCAGTTATATTTTAATGCCTGTTTCATTTCCATTTTTGCCTTTTGATTTTCTAACATGTTTTATTCCATGTAGTTATGGCTTTATACTTACTTTCCCTACATCGCCCCAATCTTGAGGTTTGAGATAGCCATAGTGGTGCCTTGCTCCTTATACTACAACGGGAGGCTCTGCCCTCACGGCCAACATGTCCTCAGCTTCACTGCTTGGCATCGATTCTTCCACATCGTGACTGTCGTCATGGTAAGCATTCACAAACTCTCTATTTCCCCTTCACTATCTTTTGCATCAGGAAACTAAGCTGTAAATTTTTTATTTGCAGATCGAGTGGCACCCTTGGTGTCATGAACCAAACCGCCCTTATGGATTAGAGTCACAACTGCCCAGTAATCAAAAGATTGCCTACGACTTCAGTCAAAATCAATTCAAAGTTTATAATAAGGGGCCAATTAATGAAAGTAAAATGGGAGAAAGTAAAAAAAAATAATAAAAAAAACGAGTGAAGAAGGTGGGATAATGGGATCATAGAAGGATGGGTGAGAAAAGGAAAAAGTAAGAGAGAGAAGCGGGAAAATAGAAAATATACATGTAGGATATTTTTTGGAAAATATATCTCAGCCGTTGTTTTATAATTTGAATAGATCTAAGCCGTCCAAATGCCCTAGTAGGACAAATGTATGTAGGACAAATTCAAAAATCATCCTGCTTTATTATATAGATCTTGAAGATTCATATGCGGTCTAAATTTATGAAGTCTATCAAGTATTCGATAGATTTAAAAATAATAATTCATTGTTCAAATTCATTTAATTTATGGACTAAAAAATTCATTAATATAAACTCCACCACACACAGTAAAATCTGACTCGTAATTCTGGAATCGCAAACTTTCCCATATAATATAAATAAAAATATGTGAACAAAAAGGAGAAAATAAAAAAAATAAACAAATAGAGAGAAAAATAAAAATGGGAGAAAATAAAAAAAATAAAAAGAAAAGAGAGAGGAAGGTGGGATCATGGGATCATAGAATGATGGGTGAGAAAAAGAAAAAGTAAGAGAGAGAAGAGGGAAAATAGAAAATGTACATGTATGATATTTTTTGAAAAATTTATCTCAGCCGTTGTTTTATAATTTGAATAGATCTGAACCGTTCAAATATCTTAGTAGGACAAATGTATATAGTATAAATTCAAAAACCATCCTACTTTATTATATAGATGTTGAAGATTCATATGAGGTCTAATTTTATGAAGCCTATCAGGTGTTCAATATATTTAAAAATAATAATTAATTGTTCAAATATATTTAATTTGTGGACTATAAAATTCATTAATTTAATCTCCATTACACACAGTAAAATCTGACTCGTAATTCTGGGATCGCAGACTTTTCCATATAACATGAATAAAAATAAGTGAACAAAAAGGAGAAAATAAAACAAAATAAACAAATAGAGAGAAAAATAAACATGGGAGAAAATAAAAAAAATAAAAAAAAAGAAAGAAAGAAAGAGGAAGGTGGGATCATGGGATCATAAAAGGATAGGTGAGAAAAGAAAAAAAAGTAAGAGAGAGAAGAGGGAAAATAGAAAATGTATATGTAGGATATTTTTTGAAAAATATATCTCAGCCGTTGTTTTATAATTTGAATAGATCTGAGCCATCTAAATGTCCAATGTGTGTAAGACAAATTCAAAAATCATCCTACTTTATTATATAGATATTACATATTGATATTAATGTATTCTTACACTAATAGTATGCAAATAATATCCAATAGTGGGTTCAATGAATGCTATTATGAGATGAGTTGTTACACAAAATTATGTAATTGTGGAATTAATTTCATACCTTCAATTATATCACAGGTACGGATCATGGAAAATTGAAGTGAAAAGTTAATAGAAAAATATTTATGTAACATTATATATTTAAAAGACTTACTTATTATTTATTGTTTAAGAGAAGATCTAGTTATAAATTAGTATTTATATTATAAAATTTCTCATTTATCATTTAAATTCTTCAGTAGAATATGTATTCACTTCTTAATTAGTTATATTTTGGATACAGATCAATTTACACATACCAATTTAAGATACACATAATTACAGTATTAACAGTTGATGAAAAGTCACGTGTCACGTGCAACGCACATGCCCAACCACTAATATATGTAAAAGTTACTAGAGTGTTAGTTATATTTGCATGTGGAGTTCACCATTCATATGTTGTTTTACTATTGGCTAGTGATATCATATGTTAATGATGACGTAATATCACTATTATATGAAATTTTTACTCAAATTTTGTAAAAATTTAATTTATCTTTCCATTATATAATTTATATTAAGACTTAAATATATGAGTTTTTTATATTGTCCATGATATACTAGTTATATACAATACTTTCTTTTCGATTTTACTCGAAATTAATTGTAAAATTTTATGTGAAATACTTTTGTAATAATTTATTTAACTTTTTGTATTTAATATTAATTCAAAAATTATTATTATTGGTTATGGAAAAAAAATTAAAAATATAATTAATAAGTGCTCCTGCTAATTAATAAGTACCCTTCTAATTTAATTTTTTGGTTCCACCACTGTTAACCACCATCTGAATTTGAATTTAATGAATTGGGGGAACATTTGCTTGTTGAATAGATGGCTCCACCGGTTGATTTTTGGATACAGCTTTGAACATGTAAGAATTGAGAGCAGCTACTGAATTGTGAGCATATAGTTAAATAATAAAAATTGACTGATTGCCGAATTTGGATTTAATGGATTGGGGGCATGTGGCTAGCTTTAATTTAAAAAGTCAAAGTCCAACTAAAATGACATAATCCTTTCATCCTAAAATAATAGTTTCTTTTAGAGAATTTAAGGCTCTATTTAGAAGAGTTTTTGAAAAGTATTTCTGCTACTTGATTTTCACGTGGTGTTTAGTAATAATTTTCAAAAATTAATTTCACATTTATTTTTAAAAACTCTTTTTAAGGTAAGAAAATTTGGATTAATTGGTTGTCCTTCTGGATGTTCGGCGAGTTGACCGGAACACTGCAAATTTTTTTTTTTAACAATTGGCATCTGTAATATTTTAAATTAAAAAATTCAGAATTTTAAAAAAAAAAATTATGAGTTTTGAATAGAATTTTGAGTTGTGTGTTTGGTTATGAGTTGCAAGTTTTTGTATCAAATATCATATGTCACATCAAAAATTCCCACTCAATCAAAACTCTTTTTAAAACTCATTCAGCAAACAAATTTTTCACACTCAAATCATATTTAGAAAACTCTACCAAACGCTACGGGTGTGTTTGGTAACGTTTACGTTTTCAGTTTATATTTACAAAAATTTTACAAACTGGTTTTTGTTTATTTTTTGTTTATTTTTAGAAAAACATAAACTATAAACGCGTTTGGTAATTGACAAATGTTTACAAAATTTAAAAAATATAAAAAAGAGTGAAAAATGACAAGTAGTGGCAAGTGGCGGTGAAAGACGGTGATGGCAAGTGACGGCGAAAGACGGTAGGTGGTGGGTAGCTGGTGGTGGTGGTGGGTGGTGGCGGGTGGGTGGGTGACGGTGGCGGGTGGTAGCGAATGGGTGGTGGTGGTGGTGGTGGCAGTGGCGGGTGGCGGGTGGTGGAAAGTGGTGACGGTGGGTGGTGGGTACCTGGTGGTGGGTGGTGGCGGGTGGGTGGGTGACGGTGGCGGGTGGTGGGTGGTAGCGAGTGGGTGGTGGTGGTGGTGGCGGCGGTGGCGGTGGCGGGTAGGTAGCGGGTGCTGGTAGTGGGTGGGTAGATGACAGTGGTGGGTGGTGGTGGTGGCGGTGGCGATGGCGGGTGGTAGGTGGTGGTAGCAGGTGGATGGCGGATGGCGGGTGATGGTGGGTGGTGGCGGGTGGGTGGTGGGTGGTGATGGTGGTTGAGTGGGTGACAATAGCGGGTGGTGGGTGGTAGCGATTGGGTAGTGGTGGTAGTGGCGGTGGTGGTAGTGGTGGCGGCGGGTGGTTGGTGGTGGTGGCAAATGGGTGGCGGATGGCGGGTGGTGGCGAGTGGTGGTGGTGGTGGGTGGGTGAGTGAGTGACGGTGGCGGGTGGTAGCGAGTGGGTGGTGGTGGTGGTGGGTGGTGGTGGCGGGTGGGTGGTGGGTGATGGTGGTGGTGGTGGTGGTGGGGGCGGGTGGGTAGGTGGCAGGAGGCTGGTGGTGGTTGGTGGCTGGTGGCGGTAGGTGGTGGATGGTGGTGGCAGGTGGGTAGTGAGTGGTGATGGCAAGTAGGTGGCGGGTGGTGGATGGTAGTGGCGGGTGGTGGGTGGTGGGTGGTGGATGGCAGGTGGGTGGCGGGTGGTGGGTGGTAGTGGTAGGTGGGTGGTGAGTGGTGGTGGCAGGTGGTGGTAGGGGGTGGGGGGTGGGTGGTAGTGGCGGAAGACGGTGGTGGAAAATGATGGTGGGCGGTGGCTAGTGTTGGGTGGTTAAAAAAAAAAAACTGAAAACTCAAAATGGAAACACATTTTTTGTGTTTTCATTTTTTGGCCAAATTTATAAACTGAGACCACTGATTTATAAATCAAAAATTTTACCAAACAAGTTTTTATTTGAGTTTTTTAAATTTTTGTAAATATAAACAGAAAACTGAAAACGTAAGTGTTACCAAACGGCACCGTAACTTTTTTTGATAGTACAATTATTGTACTTTCAAATATTAATTTTTCAAAATTACCCTTTGATAGTATATTTTTTGGGGAATATCAATTATCATAATTGTATTTTTTGTGTTGTTAATGAATTTAAAAAAATGGCAAAATAGGAAATTCTTATTATTTTAGTCCTTGATTTTTGAAAAGTGACTAATATTTTGGGATAATGAAAAATAAAATAAGGAACTAATATTTTGGGACGGAGGGAGTATGCAACAAGCCAAGATACTATTTTCAATCAAAGTTTAATGGGTGATTTTTTAAGTAATTGTCTCATTAACTCTTTAATGATTTTTATGCTAGCTGTTTGTAATGGAAAGGGGACAACAAATATAGTATTGTATAAATATGATGTGTGTATGTATAACTTCGGTAATTTTCGTAATTGGTAGGTTTATAATTTCCGAAAGGGCATTGCTAAAGGTGAATCGGTAATTAGTTACCAACTGTATATTTGCAAGCGCACAGTGGGCTAGAAATCCTTTTAATTAATGTTTAATTGCCACAATTTTTTTATTTTTTATTTTTCACAAACTATGTTTGTTGTTCCTATTAATTTTTATTAGGACAAATTTTTACTTTATCCCCCGTGGTTTAGGACGGGTGCAGATTACCCCATAACATTAAGAAATCACCACATAATTCTTATGTGATTTATAGACTAAAATGCATAGTTAACATTTCAGTCCAAGCTAATAGACTATGAGAGCCACACGCCTCTGTGGACAGTAAGTCAATTTTTAAGACAAAAATACCCTTCTTATATTTTTAAATTTGCCAAAAATACCATTATTTTCCCTCTCCCCTTATTTCTATTGTTTCTCTTTCTACTCTTGCAGTTAATCATTGAACTATATATATATGACTGTTATCATTTTCAGAGTAAAGGTTAGTATCAATTACTTGAGAACAAAACCCACAATCATAATGCTTGTTGATTCACTAAACCCTTAGTGTAAGGTTCGCATGGTCTCACTTTCTACTTCAAAATGCCTATTGTTCAGAAATGGTGGTGTTCAATGATTAGCAATCTATATATATATATATATACATACAGCAGATGCAAAAATAAAATCAATTTTTTTTTTAAACATAACACAAATACATTTATATATGGATAAAACATGAGCATATAATTTTTTTTTAAGCTTCACTGTGCATCTATATATATGTGTGTTTGTGTGAGTGTGTGTGGAGGTAAAATATAATTTTGGAGATGTTAATAAACCAGATGATTTGATGAATTGAAAATTTAAAATCGTGTTATTTGATTTTAGATTCTTCACTTTGTATATATATATATATATATCTTTGATTGGGAAATATTATAAAAAAGAGAGAGACAGAGAGAGATAGAGAGAGAGGAGAAGAAGAAGAAGATGAAGATAAGCACACAGTATTTTTTTCCAATCTCCCCTATATATATATATATATATGTATGTATGTATGTATATAGTGAAGAAACTGAAATCAAATAACACAATTTTTTTTTTCTTTTTAAAAATGGTTCCTAATCAAAGATATGTATATATGTGTGTGTGTGTGTGTGTGTATACATGTATATTACACAGATATATATGGGGAACTTTATATGCTCATCTTCATTAAATCTCCAAAATTATATACAGGGAAGATTGGAAAAAAACTTTGTATGCTCATCTTCATCTTCTTCTTTTTCTTCTCTCTCTCTCTCTCTCTCTCTCTCTCTCTCTCTCTCTTAATGTTTCCCAATCAAAGATATATATACATATATGTAGGGAACTTTATGCTCATCTTCATCTTCTTCTACTCTCTCTCTATCTATCTATCTTTTTTTTTTTTTTTTTTTTAATAATGTTTCCCAATCAAAGATATATATACGTATATATATCTATATAACACAGATATATATATATATATATATATAGGGAACTTTGTATGCTTATCTTCATTAACATCCCCAAAATTATATATAAGGAAGATTGAAAAAAGAAAAAAAAAGAAAAAAACTTTGCATGCTCATCTTCTTCTTCTTCTTCTTCTTCTTCTTCTTCTTCTTCTTCTTCTTCGTCTTCTTTTCTCTCAACATGAACATGAACATACAAAGTGTAGACATCCCAATTTTGACCGCTTTTAAGACTTAGGCGCTTGATTCCAAGCACTCGATGATGACGATTACATTAAGTTAGTGGTTTAAATTCTCAATAAAAGAATCTGCGTTCGAGCTCTAAACAATTCCAACTTGTCATACCCACTGTATTTCTACCCAGGAACTTCAGTATTGCACCTGGTATCAACTTCTATTGAACCTAAAAGTAAGAGATAGTGGAAATACATTGAAGTCCGGCCGGACCTAAGTGATATCCAGTCGGAGACACCAACATCCGGCCGGACATCTTGACTTTTTAGACAGATTCAGCAGTGTTCTGTCAACTGCCCAATTCTGCAGATATTTTGATCAAACCTGCTCGGGGCCTATAAATAGTAGGGTTCAGACTGCTGTATAGAGGTTGAAAAACATATATAGAATTTGGTTAGAGAGATCAAATCAATATCAAGTGAGTTAGAAATATCAAGAGGTAGAAAAGATCAAAGCTATCATCCTTCTTGTTCTTCCACAAGCCTTGAAGCTCTCATATCATCCATACATACCATACATACCATACAAGAGCTTGAACTTGAACTTCATTTGAGAATTGAAAATCATACTCAAACTTGAGGGTGCTTTGGAATCAAGTTTGATTTACAACAAGAACACCTTCTCTACAAGAGGTAAAGCTTTCTTGCTCTTATTTCAATCTTTGTTCATCTTTTTCTCATGCTCTCATATTATTTTTGAATTGTTTTAAGGGCTGAAACTTGTGATTTAAAGCTACCCAAAGGTGGAAGGGTCATTCCCCCTTGCTTGAACCTCACTCCTAGCTTAAATCCTTGTGTTTCCCATTTGTTTTCGTCAACTTTTGCCACTGTTTTGGGGCTAATTTGAGACTGTTTTTCAACATCTAAACTATGTGATTTGAAGTTGTAAACGTGGGGACACTACTACAAAATTAGTTAAAGATCACACTTTGACAAAAAAAAATATCTCACTTTTATTGAAAGTGTGATAAAAAAAATTAGATTGATATTTTAATCACACTTAATTTGATTGAGTGTGATAATATTTATTTTTTATGTCACTTTTCAATTAAGTGTGATTATCTATATATATTTTTAATCACATATTCTAATTAAAGTGTGATTATATATATACTACTACTTTTTAATCACACTTTTTAAATAAGTGTGATTATATATATATTAATCACAAATTCTAAATTTATATATTTTTTAATCACACCTTCTAATTAAAGTGTGTTTATATATACACTATTACTTTTTAATCACACTTTTTAAATGAGTGTGATTATATATATATATATATATTTTTTAATCACACATTTTAATTAAAGTGTGATTATCTATATATTTTTTAATCACACCTTCTAATTAAAGTGTAATTATATATACATTACTACTTTTGAATAACACTTTTTAAATAAATGTGATTATATATATATATATATATATTTAATCACACTCCCTTGTATAAAATATTCCAAATTGATTTTTATATAAAATATACAATTCCTTTTTTTTTTTTTAAAAAAAAAAAAGCCCCAACATCGAAACACAAATTTTTTTAAAAAAAAAAAATTCAAAATACATTTAACTCTTTTGGCTACTTCTAATCAAAAGGAAATTAGAAGGTTAGGGTTCATCACAAACGCACATAAGAGAGATGGAGATGGAGATGGAGATGGAGTGCGTTCAATACTGTTGGCGCCATTACTGCCGCCGCCACCGCCTCCTCCCTCGCCGCCCTCTCTTTCTTCTCCTATTCTCTTCACTGGTCGTCTACTTCGTATTCTCCACTCTCGTCATCAGTTCCAAGGTCCTAACCTTACCTTCGATCTTCTCCAATCCCTCCACAAGCCATATTTTTGAATCCAGACCCTACACTCCCCTTAACTGTTTCAGAACCTTTGTCTACAAAGGACCACCGTCGGACTCGTCGGAGCAGCAATCTCGAACGGGCTGATTGCGATGAGAAATATTAGGTGGTGATGCACATTAATGCGTCAAAAACGAAATCGAAAGATTGACAGTTCATCTTTGCCCTAATTTTTCTCTCCATTTCTGTTCAATCAACCCCTTAATCTTCTCTGAACAGAAGTCTGCACCAGATTTGTTGGTTCAGTCCAGCTCCAGGTTCAGCCTTGAGGTACACCTAACTCTCCTCTCATATTATTACCTGTGTTAGATGGACCCATATTTGTTGGTCTAAGTTGGTTTAGATTAGCCTAAGCAATTGAATTTGAGGTTCTTAGATTTGAAATGTGGTGTTAGTAGAATTAGATGACAATTAACAAGCTGTATATATTTATGTACTATTTCTCAGTTGTTTTTTCAGTTAACTTCGATGAGATTCGTGGTAAAGTGAAGTAGAATTGATTGTTCTTACTGTATTGCTCTCTTGAGATATAGAATCAATAGCTTCGAAGGATGACTGTGTATTTACTTTTCTTGTGGGTCTGTGTAGGGATGAAGATGAATTGTTGAATACTCAGTGTCCTCAACATCTGGAGCTGAGATGACAGATAAAAGTTAGTTCTAGTGTATATGCTACCCCCTTGATTGCTGATATAAACAAGTATTGCCGGATGTTGGTACTGTAAAAGATCCGGTTTGTATTTTAAAATCAACCGCCTAAATTGGCCTAGATCTCTGAGATCCATTTGAAAATTAAATAATTCCCCCAATAATTTTCATCTCGAGCCCGCTTTTTATGCTGCGCAATCCATGTTCAATCATTTAATCATGGCCGCAGATCTCGCGTGCTGTTTGGCGCTGTAGCCGACAACACGACACCAAATGCAGAGGAAAGGACCAATCCGGGGACGACACTTGGCGCGGAGGGGGGGGGGAGTGTCCCAGTAATATTATGGGGACGCTCCTGGGATCATATATAAGTCACTCCCTCACTCTCTTATACCAGTAAAGGTTTTAGAGAGTGACTTACGTCATCCGAGAGAGTTAGTGACGTCATTGAGAGTGAGTTATGGCCTCAATGCGACGTCATTTTAGATTACCAAACAAGAACATCTTCCTCACATATCCCAGATGTTCTTTACATAAATAGAGGTTGTTAGAGAAGATCAAGGACCTGTTCACAACCAGGCCACCAAATTATGTGAGGGTTGCACATGAATTACACCAGAATGGTGAATCGCATCTACATGCCCTTGTCCAATTTCCATACTGCTTTCAGATACAGGATGAACGGTTCTTTGACGTTACTCATAATCACACTAATCGCCATTTCCATCCAAATATACAAGGAGCCAACAATCATCAGGCTGTGCTGGAATACATCTCCAAATACGGGGACTACACGGAATGGGGTGAATTCCGTGAGAGGGGTCGCTGCGCTAACCAAAACAACAAAGAAAATATATATCGCGACGCACTTGCTGCCGGCAGTAAGGACGAAGCATTGGCAATGGTAAGAAATGGCAATCCAAAATGTTATTGGCTAAATTACGACAGGTTGTCATCTAATTACGACAGAATATTGTTTAAACTCCCATTGCCGTACATTCATCATTTTACAGAGACAGTATGGATCGTTCCAATATGTATACAGCAATGGGTTGCAGAAAATATCCGAGATGAACCCCAAAGGCCACACAAACCTAAGAGCATTATAATTGAAGGCCCATATAGGATTAGGAAAACATGTTGGGCCCGGTCTCTGGGGCCACATAATTATTATTCCGGACACATCGATATGTGGGACCATAACAATGACGTGTTATATAATATAATTGATGATGTGGCCCCACAATTTTTGAAACACTGGCGGAAATTTATTAGAGCGCAACGGGATCGGATTTCAATTGTAAATATGCCCGCCCATGGAAAATAAAGGGCAGAATTCCAACTGTTATATTATGCAATCCCGGATCCGATTCTAGTTACAGAGATTTTTTAGATAAACATGAACACGCCGGCCTCCAAGTGTGGACGATCCGAAACACAGAGTTCTACATAATTGATCAGCCTCTCTTCGCTAGAGCCAATCAAGAAGAGGCATCACAATGAGAAGAAGAAGGCCCAACGTAGGAAAATATTCCACTTCCAATGCGAGTGTTTGTTATTCCACATCAACGGATGTATCGAACCACATCCACTAGAGAGAGAGGACGCTGTCAGGGGTCTTCTACGACACTTTGAAGAACCTGATGTGGTTCAAAGCGGTAAACATGTCCCGACTTGGGAATCAAGGAGTATACAAGATCGAATGCCAGTTCAACTACAACCTCCCGCGAGCGTTGGGAGTCCGAACGTTCACCCGACAATGTATACATGGCTGACATCCAATCACTACAACAAAAAAGGTCTATGGTGACGAAAACGCGTGACGAAAAAATATTTAGTCTCCAAATATGCATGTTTTAGTGATGAAAATAAGATTTCGCCTCCAATTATATTATTTTCAGAGACGAAAACCAAATTTCGTCACCAAATGCTTAAAGTCAAATAAAACAATAGGTGACAAAAATTTTATTCGTCTCTAAATTTTATTTTTCGTCACAAAACAATTTCCCGCCCTTGGAAAATTTGGTGGAAGATTTGGCGCCATTTTAGAGACGAAATTTGTCGTCACCATTGTAAAAAATTTTAGAGAGGAAATAATTTCGTCTCCAAATGTATTATTTTTAGAGAGGAAAACCAAATTTCGTCACCAAATGCTTAAAATCAATAAAAAATACAATAAATCTGGGCTATTGTGACAAAATTTGGTGACGAAATTTTTTTTGTCTTAAAATTTAACCCAAAGATGACGAAATATTAATTTTGTCGTTTGTTTTAATTTTTCTCAAAAGTATAGGAGACGAAAACAAAATTTCGTGTGCAAAAATGAGGCGCCAATTTCATTTGCATTGGCGCGAATTATTTTAGCTCATTGGAGACAAACATTTTTGTCACAAAATATATTTTTTTTTTTGTGACGAACGTAATTCGTCGCCAATAAATTCCATACCTATTAAACGATGTTGTTGCATATTTCCATTTATTAGGCGACAAATATATTTTTGTCTGCGAAGGATAAGTTATGGAAGACAAAAATATTTCGTCACCAATAAGCACTCCATCATGCAGACAATGTCATTTCATCTTTCTATTAAATAGGCGACAAATATATTTTTGTTTCAGAAGAATAAGTTGTGGGAGATGAAAATATTTCATCACTAATAAATTCTAATTGATTGCGTGACGAATATATTTTTCGTCTCATAAGGTTAAGTTGTGGAAGACAAAAATATTTCATCACCAATAAGAAATTCTTTGTTCTGGTATTGAAGGATACAAAAATATTTTATCACTAATCATTTCTCTTTATTAAAATGTCGTGGTTTTGTGTTTCAAAGCATTGGAACTGTGACCCCAAGAGATACACTCTGATGCTTATCACTCATTTTCATGTACACGGACCTTGAAGTCGTGACCCAAGAAAACACTTTCTACAAACCCTCATTTCCCTCTCGCACTTGAGTCTACTCCTCTCTCACAAGTATTGAAGTCGTGACTCAAGAAGACACTCTGTAAACCATTTCTTCTATTTCGCGCTAAAGCCTATCTCTTCTGTCTCACACTTAAGCCCTTTGTGCATGCCAACATTGAAGCTATTATCCAAGAAGGCACCCTATGCAAACTCACTATTCTTTCTCACAGTGAAGGCCCCTCTTGCACGCAAGCACTTTTTCTCATTGTCTGAACCAACTCTACCCTTTCCGTCTAGAACACCCATTTCAGAAAAATCGAAGGTCAAAACCTCTCACCAACAAAAAAAAAAAAAAAAAAAAAAGAAGGTAATTAATGTAGCTTTTTTTTTTTTGTGAGAAAAAATACAGAGAAACAAATAATAAAAAAATTGTAATTTTCAAAATTAATAGAAAACATTACCTTGTTTAGTATAGAGTTTTCAATAATTAATTTTTAAAATTTGGTGATAAAATTTATTTTCGTTTTAGAATGTAACCCAAACATGACCAAATATTACTTTTGTTGTTTCTTTTAATTGTTTTCAAAACTATAGGAGACGAAAAAATAAATTTGTCAGAAAAAAAAAGAGACACCAATTTTTTTTCTTGTTGGTGCCAATTATTTTAGCTCATTGGAGACGAACATTTTTGTCACAAAATTTAAAATTTTTTGCGACAAAAGGAATTCGTCACCAATAAATTCCAAACTTATTAGACGATGTCGTTTCATTTTTTTTATTTATTTGGTGACAAATATATTTTTTGTCTGGGAAGGATAAGTTATGGAAGACGAAAATATTTCATCACCAATAAACCCTTCATGCTCGTTTTATCTTTCTGTTAATTACGCGACAAATATATTTTTGTCTCGGAAGGATATGTTTTGGGAGACGAAAATATTTCATTACTAATAAATTCTCCATGTGTCGTGTTGCATTTTGATTGATTGTGCGACGAATATATTTTCGTCTCATAAGGTTAAGTTGAAGGAGACGAAAATATTTCATCACCAATAAATTCTCCATCCCCACACAACATTGTTTTTGTATTTTTGTTGATTAGGCAACGAACATAGGAGTTTGAGACGAAAATATTTTCTCACTAATTATTTCTCTTTATTAAAATGTCGTCAGAAACTAAGAGACGCTCTTACCTTAATCACTTACTTTCACACACACACAAATACTAAAGTCGTGACCCGAAAAGACACCCTCTACAAATCCTCATTTCTCTCTCGCACTTGAGTCTCCTCTCTCACAAGTATTGAAGCTGTGACTCGAGAAAACAATCTCTATAAACCATCTCTTCTATTTCGCACTGAAGTTTCTCTATTCTCTTTCACATTTAAGCCGTTTGTGCATGCAAACATTGTTATCCAAGAAGAAATTTTGTGCAAAGCTACTATTCTTTTTCACAGTAAATCCCTCTCCACAAAAAGAAAAAATAATAATAATAATTAAACAAGGAAACAAAATATAAGAAATCTAGGCTATTGTGACAAAATTTGGTGACTTAAAATTTAACCCAAAGATGACAAAATATTAATTTTGTCGTTTGTTTTAATTTTTCTCGAACGTATAGGAGACGGAAAAAAATTTCGTCTGCAAAATTCAGGCGCCAATTTCATTTGTATTGGCGCGAATTATTTTAGCTCATTGGAGACGAACATTTTTGTCACAAAATATATATATTTTTTGCGACGAACGTAATTCATCACCAATAAATTCCCTACCTATTAAACAATGTCGTTGCATATTTCCATTTATTAGGCGACAAATATATTTTTGTCTAGGAATGATAAGTTATGGAAGACGAAAATATTTCATCATCAATAAACACTTCATCATGCAAACGATGCCGTTTCATCTTTCTATTAAATGGGCGACAAATATATTTTTGTCTTGGAAGAATAAGTTGTGGGAGATGAAAATATTTCATCACTAATAAATTCTGATTGATTGCGCGATGAATATATTTTTCGTCTCATAAGGTTATGTTGTGGAAGACAAAAATATTTCGTCACCAATAATAAATTCTCTGTTCTTGTATTTAAGGAGACAAAAATATTTTATCACTAATTATTTCTCTTTATTAAAATGCTATGGTTTTGTGTTTCAGAGCACTGAAACCGTCACCCCAAGAGACACACTCCGACCCTTATCACTCATTTTCACTCAAGTCGTGACCCAAGAAGACACTTCCTAGAAACCCTCATTTCTCTCTCACACTTGAGCCTACTCCTCTCTCACAAGTATTGAAGTTGTGAAGCAAGAAGACACTCTACAAACCATTTCTTTTATTTTCGCACTAAAGCCCCTCTCATATGTCTCACACTTAAGCCCTTCATGCATGCCAGTATTGAAGCTATTATCCAAGAAGGCACCCTATGCAAAACCGACTATTCTTTCTCATAGTGAAGGCGCCCCTTGCATAAGCACTTTTTCTCATTGTCTGAACCAATTCTACCCTTTCTGTCTAGAACACTCATTTTAGAAAAATCGCGGGTCAAAACCCCTCTCCACAAAAAAAAAAAAAAAAAAAAAAAAAAAAAAAAAAAAAAACTTTTTTTTTTGTGAGAAAAAAACAGAGGAAAAATTAATAATAATTTTTTAATTTTCAAAATTAATAGAAAACATTACCTTGTTTAGTATGGAGTTTTCAATAATTAATTTTTAATTTTTAATCTATATTTTTTTAGTGAACATTTTTTAATATTATAATTTTTATTTATTTTTTACTTTTTAAATCCCTTTAATTTAGATGAGGGAAAATTGCAGCAATTGTCCCGGTACTTTGGTCCTTGTGTCATATAAATGGTATGTGCCATATCTATATCAATCTATCTATCTATCGATATGTCTATATCTATCTATCTATCTATCTATCTATCTATCTATCTATTAAGCAAAATGAGGTTTTTAACCCCAAGCCATGTGTGTAACGCCCTCAAAATAACAACATTAAACCCAACAATAAAGATATGCATTGATATGTAAAAGTTCCACATTCTTCCATTTATCAGAGTTTCATTACAAAAGTATTACATGTTAACAACAAAAGCAAATGTCCTATGGGCTTACAGCTTTCCAAGTTAACACTTGGTTACAACAAAAGAGTACTAACTCATTTACACATTAAGCCCTTGGCTTGAATTTACATGTAATACATCAAAAAGTAAAACGACAAAAGTATGTCCGCCTCTAGCCTCCCAAGCTATGTCCTTGGAGGTGGCATGTTACCTGTACCTGAAAATGATATTCCCATATAGGGTGAGCCACAGCCCAGTAGAAATACACTAAACCAACCATGAACAATGACTAAAAGATTAGCAATTGATAGATGGCCAACACTGATACATCCACATAAATCACATTTTATGTCATACGACTTATGAGT
The DNA here is from genome assembly GCF_055761805.1 of Camellia sinensis. Lineage (NCBI taxonomy): Eukaryota > Viridiplantae > Streptophyta > Magnoliopsida > Ericales > Theaceae > Camellia > Camellia sinensis. The sequence goes on along the minus strand of NC_138966.1, from coordinate 73,298,311 downwards.
CCAAGTTACTTTTCTTTTTCCCTTTTTCAACAGATAAGCATATTAGCTCTATCATCCTCTCAACAGATATGTATAAAAACAATATCCCACATTCACAGATAAGCATATAAGCTATATCCACACTCTCAACAGATATGTATAACAACAATATCCACATTCACAGATAAGCATATAAGCTATATCCACACTTCACAAAGATAAGCATATGAGCTCTATCTTCACTTCTCTAGACAAGCATATGAGCTGTATCTACGGAGTTCATCCCCTATCTTCTCCCAATACTATCCGGTTTAGAGGTACATCCCCCATCTTCCCCTAAACCGCGGAGTACATCCCCCATCTCCTCCTCTACACATAACGTATACAAACACATTGGTTCTATATACCATCACTCAATACATACAATTAATGTATTCTATCAACCGTCAAATTCCATGACACATTCCATTGATTAGTTTCCGTTTGCCTAATCATCATGCATTGTCTACAACAATCACGACTATCCTCCACCGATAGCCCAAAGCAGTTATCTCTAAACAGAAAATAGAAAATAAATGCACAATGGATATTCAATCAACATTTCATTTCCTCATTTCTCACAATTAATTATCCCAATTAATCAACAATGTAATTAGGTCATTATCCATAATTGACATTTCAACCCTTAGGTCCCATTTTCACCAATGATTCAACATTTATTCCATTTCTCTATGCCAAACATGCATCTAGGTTTATTATAAATAAAACCCCAACTTTTGTAAAATAACACAAAAGCCCCAAACTTTCACCAAATTACCAAACCAACCCCAACATCTCAAAATACCAAAATTTAAAGACAAAATCCATAGAGAGGAGTAGGATATCCCTACCTCAAATTCGGAGCCCCAAAGGAGAAGATGACAAAACCCAACGTGCTCCAAATCCCGAAATTTTCAGATTAAAATGTAGCCCTCGACGATCAACAACGTTTTTGTAAAGGCCAAAGATGAGCAAATCACTCCTACTAGATCAAAACCTAGAGAGAAGGTAGAGTTCTAGAGTGAGAGGCTCAACAATGGTGTTTTTGGAAAAGTAGGAGAGAGAAGAGAAAGTGAAAAAGTGATCTGAAAAGTCAAAACACGGAACTTAAACCCAGTCGCCCCGCTCGAGCGTCAAACACCCCGCTCGAGCGTCACTCACAGACTCCCGCTCGAGCATCAACAATCCCGCTCGAGCGGCGGATACACACTCCCAGAACTTTTACAGAACCAGGTCTTCGCTCGAGCTTCCAACTCCCCGCTCGAGCGGCACTCACACAACCTCGCTCGAGCGGCCAACCCCACGCTCGAGCGTCCAACACTGCACAGGAAATACTGGATGGGTGCAATTTCCGCTCGAGCGCCAAAACCCCCGCTCGAGCGGACAGGCCAAAATCTGGGCAACTAGTTTTGGTTTCTAAACTCAACCAACCTGTAACAAACCTGCCCAACACATCCTATAACTCAAATACGAAGTAAAAAGGATGTAAACAAGATAATAATCAACTACCAACTTCCATGGACACATGTCCGGATCACTGTACCACAAGGGTAAACCCGGGATCGCTATAACCTCCCCCCCTTAAAGAATTTCGTCCCCGAAATTAAGCACAAGTTTTCAAAAACAAGTTTTTCTCCATTTTAAACAATGTTACATTTTAACATTCAACAATTCGACCCATTACCGGTCATCCCATCCCTTTAACAAGAGGCATTTCACAATATGTAAACAACATATGTATTTTCAACATGCATCAACATTACGCATTTCCTTTCCAATTTCAACGATATATTCAACATATATAATGTTACATTCAACTTCCATATGAGGCAAGTTCCAAAACATACTTCCAATAAACCAAAACATTTTCCATGTTTCACAACTTAAGACATATATAAAAGCTCTTAAGTTCAACAATAGTTCAAACTGTAAATACAAGATTACATATCAACAAACAAGTCCGGATATTTCTCACGGACTTCCAACTCACGTTCCCAAGTGGCTTCCTCCACTCCGTGATGTTTCCACAAGACTTTCACCAAAGGAATGGTCTTGCCACGCAGGACCTGATCCCGCCTATCCAAGACCCGAACCGGTCTCTCCTCATACGAGGCATCCTCATCTACCTCTAAATCGGTCCAATCCAACACATGTGATGGATCTGGCTCATACTTCCGAAGCATACTCACATGAAACACGTCATGCACTCCGGACAACTGCGGCGGTAAGGCTAACCGATAAGCAACCTCGCCAATCCTCTCAAGGATCTCAAAAGGACCAATAAACCGAGGGGATAACTTCCCACTCTTCCCAAACCTCATCAAGCCTCGCCTAGGTGATATCTTCAGAAAGACATGATCACCTACCTCAAACGCCAAAGGCCTCCTCCTACGATCAGCATACGATTTCTAACGACTCTGGGCTGTAACAAGCCTCCTAAGGATAAGCTCAATTTTCTCCGTCGTCTCCCTAACCAACTCCGGACCCAACAAAGGTGCATCACCCACCTCGGCCCAACAAACTGGAGACCTACACGGTCGGCCATACAAGGCCTCAAACGGTGCCATACCGATGCTAGACTGAAAACTGTTGTTGTAGGCAAACTCTACCAAGGGTAAGTGCCTCTCCCACGTCCCACTGAAGTCCAAGACACAACCCCGAAGCATATCCTCGAGGATCTGGATAGTACGCTCGGACTGCCCGTCAGTCTGAGGATGATAGGCCGTACTGAAGGTCAACTTAGTGCCCAAGGCACTCTGCAAGCTCTGCCACAACCTAGCAGTAAAACGAGGATCTCTATCTGAGACGATCGTCACTGGGACCCCGTGCAATCTCACTATGTCCCGAATATACAAGTTAGCAAGATGATCTACCGAATCTCTCACGCGCATAGGAATAAAGTGCGCCGACTTAGTCAACCGGTCTACAACCACCCAAATAGCATCACTACCCCGCTGAGTCCTCGGAAGACCTACAACGAAGTCCATAGTGACATGCTCCCACTTCCACTCGGCAATAGGCAAGGGTTGCAACAAACCCGCTGGCCTCTGATGCTCGGCCTTCATTTGCTGGCAAGTAAGGCACTTCGATACGAAAACAGCCACATCTCTCTTCATACCCCGCCACCAAAACTGGCGACCTAAATCCTGATACATCTTAGTACCTCCCGGATGCACCGCAAGGCGCGAATGATGGAACTCTCGGAGTACTTCCTCACGGCAAGACTCCGGTACAAACAAACGGTCTCGGTATCTCACACTCAGGTCGGGATACACCGTCAAACCCTTCTCAACCTTCCCACTGGAGATCTTCTCTCGGAGGGATTCTACCTCAAGGTCACCTCTCTGTGCCTCTAACACTCGTGTCACAAGTGTAGGCTGCGCAACAACAGAAAACAAGGCCGCAGCCTCAACGGATTCACTCAGAAGTAAATCAAACTCCCCAAGTGCTCCCAACATCTCCCATTCTCGGATGGCTATACTAGCTACATCACTAATGGATTTCCTACTAAGGGCATCGGCCACAACATTGGCCTTTCCCGGATGATAGTGCAACTCAAAATCATAATCCTCGATGAACTCCATCCATCTCCTCTACCTCAGATTCAAGTCTCTCTGGGTAAACAGATACTTCAAACTCTTGTGGTCCGAGAATACCTCGAACTTCTCACCATAAAGGTAGTGCCTCCAAATTTTCAAGGCAAAGATCACCGCTGCCAACTCTAGGTCATGTGTGGGGTAATTCTTCTCGTGTATTTTCAACTGACGTGAGCCATAAGCTACCACTTTCCCCTCTTGCATCAACACACAACCCAAACCCTCTCGTGAGGCATCACAATAAACCGCATAACCCAACCCTCTCTCCGGAATAATCAACACCGGAGCGGTGGTCAATCTAACTTTCAGCTCTTGGAACGACTTTTCACAAGTCTCACTCCACAGAAACTTGACTCCCTTCCGAGTCAGCCTAGTCAACGGTGACGCTAACCTGGAGAAATCTTTCATAAACCGATGGTAATACCCAGCTAATCCCAGAAAACTGCGGATCTCAAATACACTCTTAGGCTGTGCCCAATCCTGCACTGCCTCTACCTTGGATGTATCAACAGACACTCCTTCCCCGGATACCATGTGGCCTAAGAATTTGACTTCCCTCAGCCAGAACTCACACTTTCCAAACTTGGCATACAGCCTATGGGCTCTAAGTAACTCAAGCACCATTCTCAAGTGTGCCCCGTGCTCCTCCTCAGTAGGCGAATAGATAAGGATGTCGTCCACAAAAACGACTACAAACCGATCCAAGAATTCCTGGAAGATCCGGTTCATCAAGTCCATAAAGACTGCCGGTGCATTGGTAAGCCCGAATGGCATCACCAGAAACTCGTAATGGCCATACCGCGTACGGAATGCCGTCTTAGGAACATCCTCCTCCCTGACCCTCAACTGGTGGTAACCCGATCTCAAGTCTATCTTAGAGAAACAACGGGAACCCTTCAACTGGTCAAACAAATCATCTATACGGGGCATAGGATACTTATTCTTAACCGTAGCCCGATTCAACTTCCGGTAGTCAATACACAATCTCAAGGCACCATCTTTCTTTTTAACAAAGAGGGCCGGTGCTCCCCACGGCGAAACACTAGGGCGAACAAAGCCCTTATCTAGCAATTCCTGGAGCTGAACTTTCAACTCAACCAACTCTGCTGGAGCAAAACGGTAAGGTGCCATAGAAATCAGCGCCGTGCCGGGCACTAAATCAATAGAGAACTCTATCTCTCGGTGAGGTGGCAAATTAACAAGGTCTTCGGGAAAGACATCCGAATACTCACAAACCACCCTCGGCAACACAAGCTGGGTCTCACCACTTTCACCACTCTCAAAGCTGGCAAGTAGACTACTAAGCTCACTTTGCCCTCACGAATCGTACCCCGGTGGCAACACACAACCAACCCGGTCTCCCAAGAAATGGAACCACTCCCCGCTCAAGGTATATAACGTGACCCTCTGGCGGTAGCAATCGATAACAGCCCGGTATGACGATAGCCAGTCCATACCCAAAATAACATCAAAACTCTTCATGGGCATGACAACAAACGGAAAAGGAAGCCTATAGTCAGCGACCTCTATATCACATCCTCTAACACCTTGTTTCAGGATCAACTCACCACCCAAAAGCGATACCACACAAATAGGAGATGCTAACTGTGCTAACTCCAATTCCAAAACAGATGCAAATGCAGCAGATACAAAAGAATGAGATGCACCCGTGTCTATTAACACATTAGCAACTGAGTTACAAAACAGAAAAGTACCTCTCACTACTGATGGAGCTGGTACTAAATCCTGCGCGGTAACAGCATACACGCGCCCCGTAGGCCCCTGGTCTACCTGCTCACCCCTCGGAGCAAAAGACTGCTGCACAGACTGGGATGACGAAGCTCCCGGATTGGCCCTCAAGGCCTGCACAGACTGAGCTGGCTGAAAACCCTGCGTCTGCCTAGAACCAGACGCTCCCGAAGTGGCACTCAATTGTGGGCAAAACCTCTTCAGGTGCCCAGGCTGTCCACACTGATAACAAGACAAGGGCTGCCCCCTGCCCAAACTCTGACTCTGCGGTCTAGCTGAAGAAGAAGCAGCTCTCTGACCCTCACCCTTCTGCGGGCAAACAGAAACCTTGTGACCCAACTGGCCACACTTGTAACAAGCAAACTCCCCCTGATTGCCTCTCCCCGAGCCTGCACTCGGCACTGGAAAGGTCGATCTAGAAACTGCTCCCTGAGATTGCTGAGGGTTATAACCCCTCTGCCTCCTGCCATCACCCTGACCATCCTAGCTCCTCTTGGAGCCCCTCTGTTCTTTCTCCTCTTCCTGCATCATAATTTCCATATGAGCAGCAGCATCTACCAGGTGTCTATACTCTCGGATGTAAGACCCACCAACTCTCAACTTGAGGCCCCGCCTTAACTTCCGCTCAAACTCATAGCAACAGCGTTCCTCAGACGCCACCAGTTCAGGTGCAAACCTGGACAGACTGGTAAAAGTAGCCTCAAACTCGGCCACTGACAAGCCCTGCTGTTTAAGCCGGCTAAACTGGTCCCTCAATTTCTCCCTAGCTGCTGCAGACAAAATCCTCTCCTGAAAAGCATTCACAAACGCCTCCCAAGTACCACCAACACGAGCCTTCTCGTACTTCCACCATTGACCCGCATCTCCCTTCAGTTGGAAGGATGCCAAGGTCACTTTCAGTGCTCCGTCCTCGATGCCAAGCATCTCGAACGTCTTACTTATTTGCTCTAGCCACTTATCAGCCTTCAGTGGCTCCTTCGGATCCCCGATAAACTCATCCGGATTTGACCGGAAAAACTCCCTTTTCAAGAAAGAAGGCCCTGCCTCAGCTGCCTGATTCCCAGCTCTAAAAATACCCAAAGCTCCTGCTATCTCTCTGGCCAAGGCACCCATGGCCTGCTGGCTCGGCCACATTGGCCTGGCCAACTCCCTCCTGCACTGCCGGAATCTCACCCGGTAACGGTACTTCCTGCCTCGTAGGTCTACCACGTCTAGCACCTCTTCCTCGCCCTGACATCCTAATAAAGGTAACACAGAACATTAGCACATTCACAAATGTGCCGAAACTAAACACCCACGTCCTAGTGCATGGACAACTGTAATTCACTCCACGTAAGCACATAAACACATAAGCACTTATGAATTTCATTTCCGGATAATGATAGTCCCGAGGCGTTACTAGAGTTCCGGTTAGAAACAGCATTGATCAAGTGCTTTTCTAACAAGACTCCCAGAAACCCAAGGATCCAATCAACATCCTAGAAACTAAATCCCATACCCACATAGTCACATAAGCATGTTATCAATTAAGCACAAAGCATATGACTCTACTTCTAAGTCTCTATCAAGCGAGACAAACCCGTTGTGATACTAATCACTTCCCACGTACCCAAAGTATTTGAACCCGGTACGCTCTGATACCAAGTTGTAACGCCCTCAAAATAACAACATTAAACCCAACAATAAAGATATGCATTGATATGTAAAAGTTCCACATTCTTCCATTTATCAGAGTTTCATTACAAAAGTATTACATGTTAACAACAAAAGCAAATGCCCTATGGGCTTACAGCTTTCCAAGTTAACACTTGGTTACAACAAAAGAGTACTAACTCATTTACACATTAAGCCCTTGGCTTGAATTTACATGTAATACATCAAAAAGTAAAACGACAAAAGTATGTCCGCCTCTAGCCTCCCAAGCTATGTCCTTGGAGGTGGCATGTTACCTGTACCTGAAAATGATATTCCCATATAGGGTGAGCCACAGCCCAGTAGAAATATACTAAACCAACCATGAACAATGACTAAAAGATTAGCAATTGATAGATGGCCAACACTGAGACATCCACATAAATCACATTTTATGTCATACGACTTATGAGTCCAAGTTACTTTTCATTTTCCCTTTTTCAACAGATAAGCATATTAGCTCTATCATCCTCTCAACAAATATGTATAAAAACAATATCCCACATTCACAGATAAGCATATAAGCTATATCCACACTCTCAACAGATATGTATAACAACAATATCCACATTCACAGATAAGCATATAAGCTATATCCACACTTCACAAAGATAAGCATATGAGCTCTATCTTCACTTCTCTAGACAAGCATATGAGCTGTATCTACGGAGTTCATCCCCTATCTTCTCCCAATACTATCCGGTTTAGAGGTACATCTCCCATCTTCCCCTAAACCGCGGAGTACATCCCCCATCTCCTCCTCTACACATAACGTATACAAACACATTGGTTCTATATACCATCACTCAATACATACAATTAATGTATTCTATCAACCGTCAAATTCCATGACACATTCCATTGATTAGTTTCCGTTTGCCTAATCATCATGCATTGTCTACAACAATCACGACTATCCTCCACCGATAGCCCAAAGCAGTTATCTCTAAACAGAAAATAGAAAATAAATGCACAATGGATATTCAATCAACATTTCATTTCCTCATTTCTCACAATTAATTATCCCAATTAATCAACAATGTAATTAGGTCATTATCCATAATTGACATTTCAACCCTTAGGTCCCATTTTCACCAATGATTCAACATTTATTCCATTTCTCTATGCCAAACATGCATCTAGGTTTATTATAAATAAAACCCCAACTTTTGTAAAATAACACAAAAGCCCCAAACTTTCACCAAATTACCAAACCAACCCCAACATCTCAAAATACCAAAATTTAAAGACAAAATCCATAGAGAGGAGTAGGATATCCCTACCTCAAATTCGGAGCCCCAAATGAGAAGATGACAAAACCCAACGTGCTCCAAATCCCGAAATTTTCAGATTAAAATGTAGCCCTCGACGATCAACAACGTTTTTGTAAAGGCCAAAGATGAGCAAATCACTCCTACTAGATCAAAACCTAGAGAGAAGGTAGAGTTCTAGAGTGAGAGGCTCAACAATGGTGTTTTTGGAAAAGTAGGAGAGAGAAGAGAAAGTGAAAAAGTGATCTGAAAAGTCAAAACACGAACTTAAACCCAGTCGCCCCGCTCGAGCGTCAAACACCCCGCTCGAGCGTCACTCACAGACTCCCGCTCGAGCGTCAACAATCCCGCTCGAGCGGCGGATACACACTCCCAGAACTTTTACAGAACCAGGTCTTCGCTCGAGCTTCCAACTCCCCGCTCGAGCGGCACTCACACAACCTCGCTCGAGCGGCCAACCCCACGCTCGAGCGTCCAACACTGCACAGGAAATACTGGATGGGTGCAATTTTCGCTCGAGCGCCAAAACCCCCGCTCGAGCGGACAGGCCAAAATCTGGGCAACTAGTTTTGGTTTCTAAACTCAACCAACCTGTAACAAACTTGCCCAACACATCCTATAACTCAAATACAAAGTAAAAAGGATGTAAACAAGATAATAATCAACTACCAACATCCACGGACACATGTCCGGATCACTGTACCACAAGGGTAAACCCGGGATCGCTATAATGTGGGAGCTCCAATCTCCCAATCTAAATTTCTTGATTTTTTTTATTTAAAAAAAAAAAAAACCTTAGCATTTATTAACTTCTCTCAACCCTCAAGTCTTACCCTCATAATAACTTTTTAATGCATTAAGAACAAACATAAAAAATTCTTTGAAATCCAACACATGAATTCCTTGAAAAGTCTCAACACATATGATTATTATCCCTCATAATAGCACTTTAATGCATTAAGAACAAGCATAAAAAAAATTTCTTGAAAAGTTCAACACATGATTATTATCAAAATATTAAACTTTAATATAATATAATAATAAAAAAAAGACATTTAATTCCTTGAAAAGTCTAACACATATGATTATTATCAAAATATTAAACTTTAATATAATATAAAAAAGGAAAAAAAGAAGACATTTAGAAAAAAAATGAAAACATTTAAAAATCATAATAAACATATATAGATAATTGTAAACACAATCCGTGCATAGTACGGGTGATATGTTAGTCTATACTATATATTAAGTAAAAGGGGGTTTTAACCCCCAAGGCTTGTGGGAGCTCCAATATCCCAATCCTAATTTTCTAATTTTTTGATTTAAAAAAAAAAAAAACTCAGCATTTATTAATTTATCCCAATCCCCATGCCTTTTGGGAGATTTGGTCAAAACCCCCTCATAATTAAACTTTAATGCATTAAAAACTAACATAAACAAAATTCCTTGAAAATTTCAACACATCTATCTATCTATATTATATTATCTATCTCTATATCTATCTATCTATCTATATCTATATTATATATTAAGCAAAAAGGGGTTTTTAACCCCCAAGGCCCGTGGGAGTTTCAATATCCGAATCTGAATTTTTTATATTTTTTATTAAAAAAAGAAAAACTCAACATTTATTGATTTAGTCAAAATCTCCTGATCAACATTTATTAACTTTTTTCAATTCACATGTTTTTTCACATGCCTGCATTTATTAATACAATCCCCTGATCAGCATTTGAAATCCCCTCATACAAATAATTATAGATACAATCCGTATATAGTTACTGCAATACCCTTTTTAACTTCTCTCATACACTATGCTTAGTGATAAGATTGTTAAATTATTTTTATAAAAAATCTTAAAAAACATAATTTATATATTAAAAAAATATAATACAAATATAAATATTTATAATTATTCCGTGTTAAGCAAAAGGGGGTTTTTAACCACCAAGGCCTGTGGGAGCTTCAATATTCCAATCTGAATTTTCTAAATTTTTTATTTTTTTATTTAAAAAAAATCAGCATTTATTGATTTGGTCAAAATCCCCTGATCAGCATTTATTAACTTTTTTCAATCCACATGTCTTTTCACATGCCTGCATTTATTGATTTGGTCAAAATCTCCTGATCAGCATTTAAAATCCCCTCATACAAATAATTATAGATACAATTCGTGTATAGTTACTGTAGTACCATTTTCAACTTCTCACGTATATTATGGTTAGTGATCAAATTGTTAAATTATTTTTATAAAAAATATTAAAAAAACATTATTTATATATTAAAAAAAATCTAAAACAAATATAAATATCTATAATTATCCCGTGCATAACACGGGTGATGGGCTAGTCTATACTATATATTAAGCAAAAGGGGGTTTTTAATTCCCAAGGCCCGTGGGAGCTTCAATATGTCAATCCTAATTTTCTAATTTTTTTTTTTAAAAAAAAAATTAACCTCAACATTTATTAACTTCTCTTAACCCATAAGACTTTTTGACTTCTCTCATAATTATTGCAATACTTTTTCCAAAACAAATAATTTGCATATTAAAAAAAAATTAAAACAAATATAAATATCTATATCTATATCCATCTATTTAGACTTTTTGACTTCTCTCATAATTATTGCAGTACATTTTCTAAAACAAATAATTTGTATATTAAAAAAATTTAAAACAAATATAAATATCTATATCTATATCTATATCTATATCTATATCAATCTATTTATTTATATCTATCTCTAACCTACAAATTTTGTGGGAGTTCCAATATCTGAACCTTAATTTCTTAATTTCTTTGATTTTTTTGAAAAAAAAAACTTAGTACTTATTAAATTCTTCCAAATCTTTTTAACTTCTCCAATACACACTTTTTTTAACTTTTTACATACCTATTGCAAACAGTAAGTCTCATTTTTGTTTTCTCAATCTTGACTTCTCACTTCTACACTTTCAACTTCAGTGACCACGTATGCAAACAGTAAGTCTTTTTTTTGTTTTCTCCTTTTTGACTTTTCCTTTTGTTTACTGCTTTAATATTGTAGTTAGATAGCGCATAAAAATATTTGTGATTTGTCTAGCGAATAAAAAATTATAATATGATTTTTTAATATGATTGAAATTAGATAAATATAAACCCTCACAAACAGAAAAATGTGATTATAATTAGTTGAATGATTTTTTTTTTAATGTGATTGTAGTTAGTTTAATAGTTCTTTTTTTTCATTTATTTATTTTATTATGTGAAAAATGTGATGTGATTGTAGTTTGTTCAATAGCTCTTTTTTTAAATATGATTGTTGTAGTTAGTTTAATGGTTTTTTTTTTAATATTATTTAATCTTTTTATTTACTATTTTAATTTTATTTTTGATTTTTTTAATATGATTGAAGTTAGATAAATATAAACCCTCACAAAAAAAATGTGAATATAATTAGTTGAATGATTCTTTTTTTTTAATGTGATTGTAGTTAGTTTAATAGTTCTTTTTTTTTTTCATTTATTTATTTTATTATGAGAAAAATGTGATGTGATTGTAGTTTGTTCAATGGCTCTTTTTTTTAATATGATTGTTGTAGTTAGTTCAATGATTTTTTTTAATGTTATTTAATATTTTTATTTATTATTTTAATTTTATTTTTAATATGATTGAAGTTAGATAAATATAAACATTCACAAAGAAAAAAAATGTGATTATAGTTAGTTCAATGGTTCTGTTTTTCATTTATTTATTTATTTTTTATTATGGGAAAAATGTGATGTGATTGTAGTTTGTTCCATGGTTCTTTTTTTTTAATGTGACTTAATCTTTTATATACTATTTTAATTGTTTTTCTTTACAATTATTTATGAAAAAAATATGATTGTAGTTAGATAGCATAAAAATATTTGTGATTTGATTGATTTTTTTGTGATTTGATTTTTAAAGTACCAATTATTGATAATGATTAGATTGTATTTTGAAAAAAAAATTGTAATTGATTTTTTTAACTCACTGTGTTTTTTGAAAAAAAATTATTGTGTTTTTTTAACTATCAATTCACTTAATTTGTGATTTGATTTTTAACTCACTGTGTTTTTTGAAAAACAAAATGGATTGTACTCATTAGGGTCACATAATGTACCAATTATTGATGATGATTATCTTCTTCTTGACTTCTCACTTCTGCACTTTCAACTTCAGTGACCACGTATGCAAACAATAAGTCTTCTTTTTGTTTTCTACTTTTTAACTTTTGATTTTGTTTACTGTTTTAATATTGTAGTTAGATAGGGCATAAAAATATTTGTGATTTGTTTAGCGAATAAAAAATTATAATTTGATTTTTTAATATGATTGAAGTTAGATAAATATAAACAGAAAAATGTGATTATAATTAGTTAAATGATTCTTTTTTTTAATGTGATTGTAGTTAGTTTAATAGTTCTTTTTTTTCATTTATTTATTTTATTATGTGAAAAATGTGATGTGATTGTAGTTTGTTCAATGACTCTTTTTTTTAATATGATTGTTGTAGTTAGTTCAATATTTTTTTTAATGTTATTTAATCTTTTTATTTAATCTTTTTATTTAATATTTTAATTTTGTTTTTGATTTTTTAATATGATTGAAGTTAGATAAATATAAACACTCACAAAGAGAAAAATGTGATTATAATTAGTTGAATATATATATTTTTTTTAATGTGATTGTAGTTAGTTTAATAATTCTTTTTTTTCATTTATTTATTTTATTATGGGAAAAATGTGATGTGATTGTAATTTGTTCAATGGCTCTTTTTTTAATATGATTGTTGTAGTTAGTTCAATGGTTTTTTTTTAATGTTATTTAATTTTTTTATTTACTATTTTAATTTTATTTTTAATATGATTGAAATTAGATAAACATAAGCACTCACAAAGAAAAAAATGTGATTGTAGTTAGTTCAATGGTTCTTTTTTTTAAATATGATTGTTGTTAGTTAATGGTTCTTTTTTTCATTTATTTATTTTTTTTATTATGAGAAAAATGTGATGTGATTGTAGTTTGTTCAATGGCTCTTTTTTTTAATGTGATTTAATCTTTTATTTACTGTTTTAATGGTTTTTCTTCACAATTATTCATGAAAAAAATATGATTGCAGTTAGATAGCATAAAAATATTTGTGATTTGATTTGAATTGATTTTTTTTGTGATTTGATTTTTAAAGTACCAATTATTGATAATGATTAGATTGTATTTTGAAAAAAAAAATTGTAATTGATTTTTTTAACTCACTGTGTTTTTTGAAAAAAAAATTATTGTATTTTTTTAACTATCAATTCACTTAATTTGTGATTTGATTTTTAACTCACTGTATTTTTTGAAAAACAAAATGGATTGTACTCATTAGGGTCACATAATGTACCAATTATTGATGACAATTAGATTGTATTTTGACCCAAAAAAAATTGTAATTGATCTTTTTAACTCACTATGTTTCTTGAAAATTAAATTATTGTGTTTTTTAATTATCAATTGACTTAATTTGTGATTGATTTTTTTAATTATTGATGATGATTAAATAGCATCAAAAAAAATTGTGATTTGTATGATTAGAGTTATCTCCTTTTGTTTATAATTTTATTTTTTAATATGATTGAAGTTAGATAAACATAAACACTCACAAAAACAAAAATGTAATTGTAGTTTGTTCAATGGTTCTAAATAATCATTTTTATTTACTATTTTAATGGTTATTTTTTTATTGTGAGAAAAATGTCATTGTACTTAGATAGCATTAAAAAAAGATTAATGAATAAAAAAAATTTCTTGAAAAGTTCAACACATATGAATGTCACGACCCCATTCCGCCCCTAGTAGAATGGTGCCATGATGGCCAGTAATCCGAAATTACCGAAGGCCAACTTTCAAGATTCACACACAAACAGAGTATACATATGGGGCTTACAAAAGCGGAAGCAATAAATACAAATTTAATTAGTCCATAAGAGCTGTGCATAAGTTAAATGGAATGGCATACATTCGTACATAGCTTTAATACAACAAAATGAAGTACAAAAATATATTTTGACCAAAAGGCTTCTCAGCTATCAAATACAAAATACAATAAAATACAACTAAGAAGCATAATCTTCAAGATGCGGCAAAAGTGCATAATCCAAAACAAGTAGCAAGTACATCTAGGCGTCACCGCCGTCCTACTCGTCACCTACATATATATAGAGAGGGGTGAGCTTAGATACTCAGTGAATGGTATAAATAATAAAGGGGTTTGCATGAATGGTATCGAAAATCTAAATCAAATCAAGGCACATCACATCTTGTACAAAATCCAAGGGCAATCAAGTTTATCTAACAATCTTTCAAGTCTCAATAATTTAGGTCTTTCAAGTTCCAAGAGGTGACATTAACAAAGGTTGTGCTATAGCTTATAGTCCCCTAGCACGTACGGACTTTTCAAGATTGTCATTCAAAACAAGGCTAATACTTGATATACAAAATAGGGATCATTATTCATGCTTCACAAAATACTTTTCCAAAACAAGCAAGGCGAAACTTTATCAAAACTTAATAAACATAACTTTATTAAAAATACCACTCACATAGCTCTTCAGACGTCGGGGTCAAGGCAAGTCCAAGTCCTACAAACACATGGCAAAGTTTGTTGAATGCACTTTCAAACAAGTTCACATGCATACAGATGATCTTGGCATCCTTCAAAACCAAGCTAAGTCGAAACAAAACACTGTTTTCTCATCTCGGGAAAACATGCTGGGCGACTACCAGGTCTAGGCCGAGGTCCCACACCTCCTTGCAGAGGTGTTGCCTCGATGGCCACATTCAAGGAAATGAGGTTGGGAAAATCTGGGTTTCCCTCTCTTGAAGAACATGTCGAACATGAAGAGCATGAACATGAGGAAAATGAATGCTAAAATCATAATTTGCTATTATAAAACCTGAGATTTCATGCTATGCATTCAAAAACATGGACCTGGGTACCCATATTCAAGGATCTTGCGAGAACAAACACAAAACATGAATCTTAAGGCAAACTTTTGGATCAAACAAGACTTTTTCTTCAAGAACACATGAACACTATCTTTTCTTTCTAAAACCAACTTTAAACCAATGCAAAACATGCAAAACAGGTTCGATCGTGCAATGCAGCTAGATAGACATAAGGAACAACAAAAGTAAATCAAGAATCGAACCTCAATATGCGAATCTAACGGTTTGATCTCTAGGAATCAAGCTCAAAAGCCCACTCTCTCACTCTAAAACTTCTTCTTCTTCTTCTAGAGCTTCTCTCTCCTCACAACAAAGACATATAGCAAATGATACATTTCTAGGTCTGCTGGCTGACTTAACACTCAGTTGGGACACGTGGCACTACCGGGTTGGTTCTCCTCAAAAAGGTAGCTGAGTGAAAAGACAAGACTATGACAAAGTGTGTTCAACAAGCAAGATGGCATGGGCACTCTGGCGGGTAATGATCTCGGCTAATAACAAGACATCGGCAAGTAGGGGAACAATGATCTCGGCTAGGAAGGACAACACTTGACTAAGCTGTGCCACACCTTGGCCTAGATGTGCCACACCTCGGTCTAGGTCATATCACTCCAGGACAAGATCACTTAGGCGCAAAGGTGACATCTCGGCCTTGGTGATAAACACCTCGGCCTAGATAATGACATCTCGGCCAATATGTCAGGGCAAAGTGGAGGTCAAACAAAGTGGTTCCACAGAAGTTCTAGACTAAAGATGACCTCGGCAAATCTCACACCAAGCAGGGTACAAAACATGCAAGAAACTCTTAAGCAAACATATCAAGACAAGATTGTGTAATATATGCAAGCATGACTAGAGTAGAGTGAGGGTCGTTACAATGAATTCCTTGAAAAGTCCCAACACATATGATTATTATCTCTCATAATAACACTTTAATGCATTAAGGACAAACATAAAAAAAATTTCCTTGAAAAGTCCAACACATATGATTATTATCAAAATATTAAATTTTAAATATAATAAAAAAAGAAGACATTTAATTCCTTGAAAAGTCCAACATATATGATTATTATCAAATTATTAAACTTTAATATAATATAAAAAAGAAAAAAAAAGAAGACATTTAGAAAAAAAAAAAAAGACATTTAAAAATCACAATTCACATATACAGATAATTGTAAATACAACCTGTGCATAGCACGGGTGATCTGCTCTATAGTATATATTAAGCAAAAGGGGATTTTTAACCCCAAACCTTGTAGGAGCTCCAATCTCCCAATCTAAATTTCTTAATTTTTTGATTTAAAAAAAAAAAACCTTAGTATTTATTAACTTCTCCCAACCCCCAAGTCTTACCCTCATAATAACACTTTAATACATTAAGAACAAGTATAAAAAAAATTCTTTGAAATCCAACACATGAATTTCTTGAAAAGTCCCAACAGATATGATTATTATCTCTCATAATAACACTTTAATGCATTAAGAACAAACATAAAAAAAAATTCTTGAAAAGTCCAACACATATGATTATTATCAAAATATTAAATTTTAATGTAATATAATAAAAAAAAGAAGACATTTAATCTCTTGAAAAGTCCAACACATATGATTATTATCAAAATATTAAACTTTAATATAATATAAAAAAGGAAAAAAATGAGACATTTAAAAAAAAAAGACATTTAAAAATCATAATTCACATATATAGATAATTGTAAATATATTAAAAAAAAAGGGAGTTTCTAAACCCCAAGCCTTGTGAAAGCTCCAATTTTTCAATCTTAATTTTTCTAAATTTTTGATTTAAAAAAAAAAAAAATTCAGCATTTATTGATTTAGTCAAAATTTCCTGATAAGCATTTATTAACTTTTTCCAATCCACATGCCTGCATTTATTGATTTGGTCAAAATCTCTAATTAGCATTTAAATCCCCTTATACAAATAATTATAGATACAGTCCGTGTATAGTTACTGCAATAACCTTTTTAATTTCTTCTGTACACTATGGCTAGTGATAAGATTGTTAAATTATTTTTATAAAAAATTTAAAAAAACATAATTTATATATTAAAAAAAATTAAAACAAATATAAATATTTATAATTATCTCGTGCATAGCACGAGTGATAGGCTAATATTATGTAAGGAAAATGGAGTTTTTAACTTACAAGCCTTGTGGGAGCTCCAATATCCCAATCTTGATTTTTTTAAATTTTGATTTAAAAAAAAAGAACTCAGCATTTATTGACTTCTCCCAAGCCACTTTTTGACTTCTCTCATACCTACTCCTACACCCTTTTCAACTTCTCCTATACACTATGGCTAGTGATGGGATTGTTAAATTATTTTTATAAAAAAAATTAAAAAGTAATTTGTATATTAAAAAAAATATCTAAAACAAATATAAATTCTTATTAAATCTCTATATATATCTATACTATATATTAAGCAAAAGGGGGTTTCTAACCCCCAAGGCATGTGGGAGCTCTAATATGTCAATCCTAATTTTCTAATTTTTTGTTTTTTTTTAAAAAAAATATTAACCTCGGCATTTATTAACTTTTCTCAACCCATAAGACTTTTTAACTTCTCTCATAATTATTATAGTACCTTTTTTAAAACAAATAATTTGTATATTAAAAAAAATTTAAAACAAATATAAATATCTATATCTATATCTATCTATTTATTTATATCTATCTCTAACCCACAAGTTTTGTGGGAGTTCCAATATCTGAACCTGAATTTCTTAATTTTTTTGATTTTTTTTGAAAAAAAAAAACTTAGCACTTATTAAATTCTTCTAAGTCTTTTTAACTTCTCCAATACACACACTCTATTTAACTTTTTACATACCTATTGCAAACAGTGAGTCTCCTTTTTGTTTTCTCCTTCTTGACTTCTCACTTCTACACTTTCAACTTCAGTGACCACGTATACAAACAGTAAGTCTTCTTTTTGTTTTCTCCTTCTTGACTTTTCCTTTTGTTTACTGTTTTAATATTATAGTTAGATAGCGCAAAAAAATATTTGTGATTTGTCTAGCAAATAAAAAATTATAATTTGATTTTTTAATATGATTGAAGTTAAATAAATATAAACCCTCACAAAGAGAAAAATGTGATTATAATTTGTTGAATGATTCTTTTTTTTTAATGTGATTGTAGTTAGTTTAATAGTTCTTTTTTTTTCATTTATTTATTTTATTATGGGAAAAATGTGATGTGATTGTAGTTTGTTCACTAACTCTTTTTTTAATATGATTGTTGTATTTAGTTCAATGTTTTTTTTTAATGTTATTTAATCTTTTTATTTACTATTTTAATTTTATTTTTAATATGATTGAAGTTAGATAAACATAAACACTCACAAAGAAAAAAATGTGATTGTAGTTAGTTCAATGGCTTTTTTTTTTTAATGTGATTGTTGTTAGTAAATGGTTCTTTTTTTCATTTATTTACTTTTTTGATTATGAGAAAAATGTGATGTGCTTGTAGTTTGTACAATGGTTTTTTTTTTTAATGTGATTTAATCTTTTATTTACTGTTTTAATGGTTTTTCTTTACAATTATTTATGAAAAAAATATGATTGTAGTTAGATAGCATAAAAATATTTGTGATTTGATTTGATCTTTTTCTGATTTGATTTTTAAAGTACCAATTATTGATAATGATTAGATTGTATTTTGAAAAAAAATTGTAATGGATTTTTTTAACTCACTGTGTTTTTTGAAAAAAAAAATTATTGTGTTTTTTTAACTATCAATTCACTTAATTTGTGATTTGATTTTTAGCTCACTGTGTTTTTTGAAAAACAAAATGGATTGTACTCATTAGGGTCACATAATGTACCAATTATTGATGATGATTAGATTGTATTTTGACCCGAAAAAAATTGTAATTGGTCTTTTTAACTCATTATGTTTTTTGAAAAATAAATTATTGTGTTTTTTAATTATCAATTGACTTAATTTGTGATTGATTTTTTTAATTATTGATGATGATTAGATAACATTAAAAAAGTTGTGATTTGTATGATTGAAGTTATCTCCTTTTGTTTATAATTTTATTTTTTAATATGATTGATGTTAGATAAACATAAACACTTACAAAAAGAAAAATGTGATTGTAGTTTGTTCAATGGTTCTAAATAATCTTTTTTATTTACTATTTTAATGGTTATTTTTTTCAATTATTTTTTTTATTATGAGAAAAATGTCATTGTAGTTTGATAACAATAAAAAAATCATGATTTGTATGATTGAAGTTTTCTCCTTTTGTTTATAATTTGATTTTTTAATATGATTGAAGTTAAATCACAAAAAGAAAAATGTGATTGTAGTTTGTTCAATGGCTCTAAATAATATTTTTATTTACTATTTTAATGGTTCTTTTTTTCAATTATTATTTTTTATTATGAGAAAAATATGATTGTAATTAGATAGCATTAAAAAAATTGTAATTTGTATGATTGAAATTATCTCCTTTTGTTTATAATTTGATTTTTTTAATATGATTGAAGTTAGATAAACATAAACACTTACAAAAAGAAAAATGTGATTGTAGTTTGTTCAATACTTCTAAATAATCTTTTTATTTGCTATATTTTAATGGTTCTTTTTTTCAATAATTTTTTTTATTATGATAAAAATGTTATTGTAGTTAGATAGTATTAAAAAAAATGTGATTTGTATGATTGAAGTTATGTCCTTTTGTTTATAATTTGATTTTTTAATATAATTGAAGTTAGATAAATATAAACACTCAAAGGGGTTTTTAAGCAAAATGGGGTTTTTAACCCCAAGGCCTGTGGGAGTTTCAATATCTCACTCTGAATTTTCTAAATTTTTTATTTTAAAAAAAACTCAGCATTTATTGATTTGGTCAAAATTCCCTGATCAACATTTATTAACTTATTGATTTGGTCAAAATCTCCTGATCAGCATTTAAAATTCCCTCATACAAATAACTATAGATACAATCTGTGTATAGTTACTGCAGTACCCTTTTTAACTTCTCTCATACACTATGGTTAGTGATAAGATTGATAAATTATTTTTATAAAAAATCTTTAAAAACTTAATTTATATATTAAAAAAATCTAAAAAAAATATAAATATTTATAATTATCCCATGCATAGCACGGGTGATAAGGTAGTCTATACTATATATTAAGCAAAAGCGGATTTTTAACCCCCAAAGCCTGTGGGAGCTTCAATATCTCAATCTAAGTTTTCTAAATTTTTTATTTTGAAAAAAAAAAAACTCAGTATTTATTGATTTGGTCAAAATCCCCTGATCAACATTTATTAACTTTTTTCAATCCACATGTCTTTCTACATGCCTGCATTTATTGATTTGGTCAAAATTCCCTGATCAGCATTTAAAATCCCCTCATACTTATAGATACAATCCGTGTATAGTTACTGCAGTACCCTTTTCAGCTTCTCCCATACACTATGGTTAGTGATAAGATTGTTAAATTATTTTTATAAAAAATCTTAAAAAACATAATTTATATATAAAAAAAAATCTAAAACAAATATAAATATCTATAATTATCCCGTGCATAGCACGAGTGATAGGCTAGTGGAAAGGTATAGGGAACCACTAATCTATACTATATATTAAGCAAAAGGGGGTTTTTAACCCCAAGCCTTGTGGAAGCTCCAATCTCCCAATCTAAATTTCCTGATTTTTTGATTTTAAAAAAAAAATCTTAACATTTATTAACTTCTGCATTTATTAACTTCTCTCAACTCTAAAGTCTTACCCTCGTAATGACACTAAAAAAAATTCTTTGAAATCCAACACATGAATTCTTTGAAAAGTCCCAACACATATGATTATTATCTTTCATAATAACACTTTAATGTATTAAGAACAAGTATAAAAAAAAATTATTGAAAAGCCCAACACATATGATTATTATCAAAATATTAAACTTTAATATAATATAATAAAAAAAAGATATTTAATTCCTTGAAAAGTCTAACACATATGATTATTATCAAAATATTAAACTTTAATATAATATAAAAAAGGAAAAAAAGAAGACATTTTAAAAAAAACATTTAAAAATCACAATTCACATATATAGATAATTGTAAACACAATCCGTACATAGCACGGGTGATATGCTAGTATATATATAAGTAAAATGAGGTTTATAACCACAAGTCTTGTGATAGCTTCAATATCTCAAACTAAAATTTCTAATTTTTTGATTTTAAATAATTAAAAAAATCCTCTATAGCTTTCATTCAAGCAAAATTACACCCTTTTCAACTTCTCCTATACACTATGATTATTAATGGGATTGTTAAATTATTTTTATAAACCAATCTTAATTTTTAAAATTTTTGATTTTTAAAAAAAAAAAACTGAGCATTTGTTGATTTCTCCCAACCCACAAGCCTTTTTGACTTCTCTCATACCTACGCCTACACCCTTTTCAATTTCTCCCATACGCTATGGTTATTGATGGGATTGTTAGATTATTTTTATAAAAAAAATTTAAAAAATAATTTGTATATTAAAAAAATATCTAAAACAAATATAAATTCTTATTAAATCTATCTATCTATCTATCTATCTATCTATATATATATATATATTACACTAGCCTATCACCCGTGCTATGCACGGGATAATTATAGATATTTATATTTATTTTAAAATTTTTTTAATATATAAATTATGTTTTTTAAGATTTTTTATAAAAATAATTTAACAATCTTATCACTAACCATAGTGTATGGGAGAAGTTGAAAAGGGTACTGCAGTAACTATACACGGATTGTATCTATAATTATTTGTATGAGGGGATTTTAAATGCTGATCAGGAGATTTTGACCAAATCAATAAATGCAGGCATGTAGAAAGACATGTGGATTGAAAAAAGTTAATAAATGTTGATCAGGAGATTTTGACCAAATCAATAAATGTTGAGTTTTTTTTTTTAATAAGAAATTTAGAAAATTCAGATTGGACTATTAAAGCTCTCACAGGCCTTGGGATTAAAAACTCCATTTTACTTAATATATAGTATAGATAGATATAGATAAATAGATGTATGTATACATACAAAGCACAATACACGAGTATTCAATAAATGTATTCATGCACTCATCCTTATTTTGATTATGAAAAGATTTAAATAAATATAGAAAATAACAACACTTTTAAATAAATATAGAAAATAACAACACAAAAGATTTACTTAAACTAATGTTATCACATTATCATTTCCAGAATCATCACTCTATCTCCTCACTGCCACACCTCCACCTCTAGCTCCTCTACTACCCCCACCACTACTACCATCACTATCGCCTGCTTTTCCTTTTCTCGACCTCATCACTATCGCTACCACCCCACCAGCACCCAACCACCACTTTTATTTATTTATTTATTATTTTTTATTATCACCCGTGCTATGCACGGATTGTATTTACAATTATCTATATATGTAAATTACGATTTTTAAATGTATTTTTTTTTTCTTTTTTTTAAATGTCTTTTTTTTCCCCTTTTTATATTATATTAAAGTTTAATATTTTGATAATAATCATATGTGTTAGATTTTTCAAGGAATTAAATGTCTTTTTTTTTTTATTATATTATATTAAAGTTTAATATTTTGATAATAATCATATGTGTTGGACTTTTCAGGAATTTTTTTTGATGTTTGTTCTTAATGCATTAAAGTGTTATTATGAGGGATAATAATCATATGTGTTGAAACTTTTCAAGGAATTCATATGTGTTGGATTTCAAAGTTTTTTTTTTTTTTATATTTGTTCTTAATGCATTAAAGTGTTATTATGAGGGTAAGACTTGGGGGTTGGGAGAAGTTAATAAATGTTAAGTTTTTTTTTTTAAAAATAAAAAAATCAGGAAATTTATATTGGGAGATTGGAGCTCCCACAAGGCTTGGGGTTAAAAACCCCATTTTGCTTAATATATAGTATAGAAGTATACACAAGTAAAATGGGGTTTGTCACCACAAGTCTTGTGGGAGTTTCAATATTTCAAACTAAAATTTCTAATTTTTTAATTTTAAATAATTAAAAAAATCATCTATAGCTTTCATTCAAGAAAAATAAATAAATAATAATATTAATTAATATCTCTTAATTTATGACTTTCAAATGGAAAGTATATCAAATATATAAAATAAAAAATAGAAAGTACACCAATCCATTTCAAAATTCAAATTTGAGGGGCACTAAATATGGAAAGTATTTTATTAATTTAAATTTAAATTTATAATAATTTATCCCACAATACATAAGTTTTAAATAATGATACATTGCATGATTTATCTATATACGATTATAATTTCAAAATATTGTCATTTCATTAAGGTTGAAAGTTGTAATTCTTTTTTTTCATTTTTTTTTTCATTTTGTTTAATTTTTTGTTAATACATGTTACAATATGATTTGTTTATAAATTAATTTTATATTCTGAAAATAAAATTTCAAATTTGGATTTTTACTTAAATTATGTTACTATAATTGGAATGAGATCAATATTCATTCCTTAAATTTTGAATCCTTTATTAAATTATAAAATAAAATTTCAAATGTGAATTCTTCTTCAAATTATATTACTACGATTAGAATGAGTTCAATATTTACATGTGTCATAATATTATTGGTCTAAATATAATTTGTGTTAAATGCATGTGTTCAAATTATTAAATTTCCTCCTTACCTTTTTTTTATTCAAATACTTTTATTTTGTAAGAAATTTGTTTTTATTCTATTTAATATTTTGTTGTAATTTTAAATTAAAAAGAATTTCTAAAAAATCATATTTAAATTATGTATGCCATTATAAAAAGTAATTTTTTTAACATCAACTTAGTGGTAGTTTGGGAAGTGTCAAATAAGCATACTTTTTTACTTTTTATGAAAATATGTATAGAAAAGTAGAGATATAATGTGACCCAAAAAGATAATTAAGTATATTTTTTTTTACTTTTTACGAAATGCTGCGTAGAAAAGTAGAGATGTGATGTGACCAAAAAAAGATAAAAAGATTATAAAAAAAAAAGTGAGCTAATATGACACTTCCCAAACAACCGTTTATTCGATGATCCCTTTCTAAAAGGTATATTTTCAATAAAAATTCTATTGGAAATCTCAAGTATATCGCTTTTTCTTTTATTCGTTAATATTAAATTTTTAATTAATCTAATTTATTATTTTAAAAAATAAATTAGCAAATAATTCATATATTTATATATATAATTTCGTTTTGGTTGCTCAAGTTATTTGGTGGTTCTGCCCAAATCCACTCAAATTTAACTTGAATTTTTGAATTTCTGCATAGGTTCTCACTTAATTAAAAACTATGTTATTCAATCTTTAAAAAATTTTAAGCTCGACTCAAGTTGCTTGGGTTGAGCTCACCTAAGTTTTCAATTCTAGCAAGGGGGTTTAAAGTTACATGAATAAATTTGTGATAAATTAAAAAATAATAAATAAATTGTGATAAAATTGTGAGACTTAAATTTTAAATTTCAATCTTTTTTGTTTTCATAATTTGCATAAAAAATTTAACTGTGATAAAATTTTGCATCCTTTATTAAATTATAAAATAAAATTTTAAATTTAAATTCTTCTTCAAAATATATTACTACAATTAGAATGAGATCAATATTCACATGTGTCATAATAATGTATCATAATATTATTGGTCTAAATATAAGTTGTTTTAAATACACGTGTTCAAATTATTAATCGCTATTAAATTTTTTTCTTTTTTTGGTTTTAAATTTTATAAAAAAAAATTATGTCCTTCTAAACTATAAGGACTTGAACAATAATATTTTTTAATATAATTTTTTTTTTCACAAAAGAACAAAACATAACTTTTTTAGTACTTACCAAACATGGTGGATTTTGTTTTTTTTTTATTTTTAATTTCAATTGTCAATTAAAGAAATTAAAATAAAGAATAAGAATATCTTTGGCTCAAATTGTTAAAAAGTTAGTTTTGCTAAAATAAATTAGAAAGAAACGTTGATTTTTTTAGTTTGTTAAACTTTTTTATTTAAAAAAAAAGGGTTATAGGTGATAATTTATTGTTCATCTAGAATTATTTTCAGATTAAATGAAAATACCATATTTAAATTTTAAATTTCTTACCTTTTTTTATTCAAATACTTTTATTTTGTAAGAAATTTGTTTTTATTCTATTTAATATTTTATTAAATTAAAAATAATTTCAAAAAAATCATATATAAATTATTTATGCCATTATAAAAAGTAAATTTGTTTAATATCAACTTACTGGTAGTTTCGGAAGTGCTAAAAAACTATACTTTTTTACTTTTTAGAAAAATATGTATAGAAAAATAGATATCTGATGTGACTCAAAAAAAGATAATTAAGTATATTTAAATTAAGTGTATCTAAAAAAAAAAGAAATAACTCCAAATCATTTTCAAAAAATGAAACCAAATAAAATTGAAAGCTGAGAAGTTGAAAGGCTGAGAAGTTGGGCCCATTGTAGACCAAAAAAAACTTCCTCAAAAAATGATTGTGAGGGATCGGCTGAGAAGTTGAAAGGCTGTGTCAAGATCATCAAGTTGAAAGGCTGTGATCTTCAAGACCATCAAACTTCCTCTGCTCTTCCTCTGGTGTGCTTACTGTTGCAACCCACGGCTGAGGGATTAGCTCTTTGCTGAAGCATTCTTCCACAATCTGACTGGAAGAGGCTCTCACGATACCCTTTCATTCTGCTTGTTCATTGTTCATTGTTCATTGTAGAGTTTTTTGGTTTATCAACATGTACAATGAATCTGCAATTTTGTTTTTTCATTCTGCTTGATATCTATTTCATTCTGCTTGTAGAGTTTGTATATTCATTGTTCACCATTCTGCTTGTTCACCACCTGAAGTCACACCTTTGATCATTGATGATATGTGTGGTGTTAGTGTAGTGAGGGATGAACCCTCTGCTTGTTGTTTTGCTTCTGTGAACTCCTGTTTATTACTTTCCTTTGAATCAAAATAAATAAATAAATAAATAAACTTCACAATTTGTCTCTGTCATCAACATATAGGATTTGTCTCTGTCATCAACATATAGGAAAACCATGAATAAACACCAAAAACTATATATATTTGTGAATTTTATAAAATTATTTTCATCCCCCAAATATATATATATATATATATATATGTATAAATAATGAGTTTTAATGAAATGTTATCAAAGCATTACAGACATATTGGAGAAATGTTATCAATGTAAGAAGAATGGAAATGATAATTTATATAATTATAGAAACACATTGAAGATGTTTAATGAAAATTTCAAGATATTAATATAAGTCTGATGCTCTGTTTTTCTTTTTTGGCTGAAGAAGTCATAGTTTTGTTTGATGCTTTGTTTTTCTTTTTCTTTTGGCTAGAGAAGCCAGCGGTTTGTTTATAATTTGTTTTAAGTCATGATTTTTGTTTTGTTTTTATATATATATATATATATATATCCTCTGTTTTGTTTTAAGTCAGCGATTTGGTTTGTTTTGTTTATAATATGTGATGCTCTGTTTTGTTTTAAGTTATTCTCTCATAATTATATATATATATATATATATTATATATATGATCGGCATAGAATATATAATTTTTTATAAAAATATTTTTTTTATATATATTTTAAATGCACATATGCTCAATATATATATATATTTTTATATATATTATTTAAAGAGATTTAATCTATCAGATTTTTTATTTCAGATTTTTTTTATTATTTTAAATTTTTTAATCTGTCAAATCTTTTTATTTCAAATTATTTTTATATCAGATTTTTTTTTATAGAGGTTTAATCTGTCAGATTTTTTTAAAGAGGTTAAATTGTTAAGTAAAGATGTTTAATATTTTAGATTTTTTATTTTTATTTTAAATGCATTATTATTACTAACTAAATTAGAATTACAATATTTATTAATTGAAAACTGTTATTACTAACTAAATTAGAGTCTACATATCAAAATTTTGATTAAAATGTGATAAATTAAGGCTAAAAGAGGCAAAAAATGCATAAAATTGAGTTTTAGATGGATTGCTAATGATTTTTGAAATTTCACAGCCGCGACGCCCGATACCCGATGCGTACCGGTCGATACTACCGATACCAATACTTCGCGATCGATACCGTTACGTTACCCAATACCGCGATTTAGAACTATGGTTCTAGGATGAGATCACCCACTATCATAATCAAGAACAATTTAGATTGCATAATTCAAACTGACCTGAAAAAGAAAAAGACTACATAATTCAATGGCCTGTATATACACACTTCTTGAAAAAAGAAACAGGTGTTATTTATTTAAAGTTTAATAGAGGAAATTCATAGAAAGCACATTATGGGTGTGACTTTTTTTCTTTAAAGAATGACAAAAATAACAAAAATCACTAACTTAAGGAAGACAAAATTTGAGAACAACCAACCAACCTTAAACACACAACATTACCAAACAGGTCATGAATTAAGTAGTGACTTGAAAGCAATTTCCGTGTTCGTATTAATGCTAATAGTCCTAAAAATTTAAGCTTTTAGCACAGTAAATAAGGGTATAGAAAATTTCATAAAGCCACAATCCAAAACAACCAAACTGTTACATTCCACAAACCAACTTGGTAAAAGCACTTAAACATCAAACAGTAAATTAATTGAACCAAATTGAGCATAGTGAGAGCAGAGCACTAACAAAGGACAAAGTAGCTAGCTAATGACTACATAATAAAAAATGATGAAAAAATATAGAGAAAAATTAGAAAATTACCATGGAAGACGACAAAAGGTAGAGAACATGTGGTTGTTAGTGTACAAGTCAAAGTGAAGATAAATAATTCCATGGCTTGGTTTGAACTTAGAGTTACTAAAGAACATATCAAGTGTGATGCTGTTACATGATAAGTTAAGTAGTGTGTACAAAGATCTCTCCTAAAAACTTAATGGATGGATAGAGGAAAGAATTAGTAACTCTAAGTTCACCTTCTCTTTAAAACGAAGGCAATAAAAATAAGAAAATAGGAGTAATGAAAGGAAGAACAAATAATATTGTGCCTGATTATCTTCTTTTCCAATTATATCGTTATTAGAGAAATCTGAAGCCACAGTTACACACCATAATCAATATTGCCTCTACAAACAGTCCAATCAACTAAGATTCTTTTATTTCTTCAAAAATAACTGGTTTCCTAAATGGGCAAATTTTCTTTTATTCCTTTTAATGTACTAATGTTGTAAACTTGTCAGGAACCATTTTTTTTCTACTCTATCCTTTCCCATAATACTCTCATCTACTTATACTGATTAAAATCACATGCTGCTCAAGAATCCCTGTATCTACTCCAAATTTGAAGGTTGTTTCATTCTTGACTAACCATGCAATTATGTGAAGGTTATTGTAGTTTAGAAGCCTATAGAAATTATGGCTCGGTTTGATAAAGAAGAAAAATAATTTGGGTACTTACTTAAAAGAAGCCATTGATTTTGGTAAAACTAACAACAAAACCAAAGAAAAACCCAAAATTTAGCATTAAAGCATTGGAAAAATGTAGGGGTTTGATTCATGGAAGTTTGAGAGGTGTAGGAATTCTGGGTTGGGATTGTTTTGAAAGATTTTCACAGGAAACAAGCAGAGATCTAATGTAAATTTCGAAGTCCTCTGTTTATGGTATAAAATGAGAAGATACATGTGCCCCTTTTATTAGCACACACAGGACAAATATTTAGCACATAAATCATACAACCTAGATTGATCTTATAAGAGCATGATGTCATACTGGTTTAGGAATTTTTTCAAACATTTGGTACCTATATATATATATTGCCAAAGCAGAAAGCTAAAAATAATTTTATAGCACAAATCCAATTAAACAAATAAATAGAACAAATCCAAGTTCAAACCAACAGAAGAATTCCATCATTGCTAAACCCAAGAAAAATTATTCATTGAAATCCATCATCAATTTACAGCAACGAACCCTATACATAAATAGTAGAAAAAGCCTAACATAAATATCCTAAACTTCACCCACTTATCATTTCAAATAAAAAATGAAAACAAATCCAAAATTTATGATAGCTATTTCACCACCCAAAAAAATTAAATAAATAAATAATAACAGAAACATATTTCCAAAAATATTCAAGATAAGACATTGATCTTGTTAACATAATCTGTGCATAGCACGGGTTACTACTAGTTCACATATATAGATAATTGTAAACATAATCCGTGCATAGCACGGGTGATATGCTAGTTGATCAGTAATGGGAAATGAAACTCTCTGAATTTGTGGCAAATTTTTATCAGGGTATTTTGTAGATTTAGAGAGAACTAGTCATGAGTCAAGTGAAAGCTAATTTGATATACTTTGATCAAGGTATTTGGACAGCAGTAGCTGCTCTCAGTGGTCTGGTACATAATCTGTTAGGATGTCTGGTTCATAATCTGTTCTATTTTGGCCAAATTCAAACAATTTGAAAATACATTAGTCTACATTGTACTTTGCAACTTTACTACTTAAATATGTTCCATCTCAATCTATGTTATATACTTGGAGAACTAACGAAAGATTAGAGATAGACAACGTCATATGATTTTCTTTGTATGATACACATTGTGCATTCCTAAATGGAATAGGTTAATAGTACACATGATGCGTTTTATGACATAAACAAATTAAAAAAAACTTGATCTTTCATTTGTGATCAGACATGGACAAGAGTTGGATTGCATTGGGTAAGACACCTGATGAAAGGATGAGTCAGCCATTTATTGATGGGGTGACATCATTTATCAAATTTTCAATGGCAGTTGTTGACCAGGAAGGTAAAATTCCGTGCCCATGTTTGAACTGTGTGAACTATTATTCCCAAAATCTTCGAAATATGCAAATTCATTTGCTTCAATATGGGATTATGCAAACGTACACTATTTGGCATGAGCACGGGGAACCACGTGTATCAAATGAGGCTCATCATGAAATAGCAATTGATGAAGATGAGGTTTTAGGTGGTATTGATGCCTTAGTGGAAGATCGAATAAGAGGAGAACCCAACGATGCACCCCAGAATGAGGAAGTACAAACGTTTGATAAACTATTGAATGATGCCAAACGTGAGGTGTACTTAGGTTGCACAAACTACACTCTGTTGAAGTTTGTCATCGAGCTGCTTAATATGAAGGTAACAAACCACTAGAGCAATAAGTCGGTTAACACACTATTGGAGTCTTTAACAAAACTTTTACCAAAAGATAATTTGGTTCCAAAGTCATTTTATGAAGCTAAGAAAATACTTCGTGATTTGAGCTTGTCATATGAGTTAATTGATGCTTGTATAAATGATTGTGTACTCTTTTGGAAGGAAAATGCAAGGTTAGATAAATGTCCAAAATGTAAGATATCCAGATACAAGATCAATCGTGGCAGGGGTAAGAAGATTCCCCATAAGGTGTTGCGGTACTTCCCATTAACACCAAGGTTGAAAAGATTGTACATGTCAAGAAAGACTGCTGAGGACATGAGATGGCACAAGGAGAAACGTATAGATGACGGAGTATTGAGACATCCCGCCGATAGTGATGAATGGAAGGAATTTGATGTGCAACATCCTCAGTTTGCCCTGGAGCCTCGAAATGTGAGGCTAGGGTTGGCTGTTGACAAGTTCAATCCTTTTGGGAACATGAGCAACTCGTATAGTTTATGACCTGTAGTACTTATTCCTTATAACTTGCCACCTTGGTTGGCTATGAAAGATCCCTTTCTTATGATGTCACTACTTATTCCTGGAGAATCACAACCATGGATCGATATTGATGTCTAGATGAGACCTTTGGTGGATGAGTTGAATGAGTTGTGAGAAAATGGTGCATTATCTTACGATGCCGTAACTGGTGAGTCTTTCCAGATGTGTGCAGCTTTGATGTGGACTATACACGATTGGCCTGCATTTGGTGACATATCTGGGTGGAGAACAAAAGGTCATTATTCTTGCTACACTTGCAATGATGAACCATATTTTCAATCCTTGAAAGGTAAGACTGCATACACTAACCATCGATGCTACTTGCCTCAAAACCACCCCGAAAGGCGAAAGAGTAAGGCTTACAATGGTAAGCATGAGAAGTGAAAGAGATCTTTAAAGTTACTAGTGGAAAAGATATTAGAGCAATTGGACAGAGTGACAGGTGTCACATATGGGAAACATCCAAGAAATAAGAAAAGACTCCGTCAGGCACCAAATTGGACAAAGGTAAGCATCTTGTATGAGTTACCATACTGGAAGAAATGGAAGCTTCGACACAACATTGATGTTATGCACGTCGAGAAGAATTTTAGTGAAAATACCTTTGGAACTATGTTAGGCATTGATGGAAAGAACAAAGACACTGACAAAGCACAGATGGACTTGGAAGATATGGGTATAAGGAAAGAGTTGTGGTTAACACGTCGTCCTGATGGAACTTATGTCAAACCTAGGGCAATCTTTTTATTGACCCCTGAAGAGAGGGAGGGTTTCTTTGAATTCTTGAAATCAGTGAAGTATCCGGATGGCTATGCTGCAAACATATCAAGATCAGTGAATGCGAGAAATGGTAAATTAACAGGCTTGAAAAGTCATGACTGCCATGTACTCATACAATGGATTCTTCCAATTGGGATGCGTGGTTACATAAACAAAGAGATTAGTAAAACACTATTTGAGTTAGGTAGCTTTTTCTAGGATTTGTGCTCAAGGACACTGTGCCGTAATGAACTTGAGAAATTAGAGGAACGTATAGTACACATATTATGCAAGCTTGAAAAGATCTTTCCTCCAGCCTTCTTTGATGTGATGGTTCACTTGGCCGTTCACTTGCCGCGTGAGGCTATTCTTGGAGGACCGGTGCAATATCGATGGATGTACCGGATTGAAAGGTAATTGTTAAATTGAAAGGTTCATAATTATATGTTGCATGTGTAACCTTGCTCTTAACTAATTCTCTTTTCAAGGTTTCTCGGAGCTTTAAAAAATTTGTTACAAACCGAGCTCGACCAGAAGGTTCAATCGCAGAGGCTTACATTGTCAAAGAGTGCATTACTTTTTGTTCAATGTATGTTGATGGGATCGAAACAATGCATAATCGACCCGAACGAAATCAAGATCGTGGCGAACGTCGCAAAGGGTTAACTGTATTCACAGAAATTGCCCGTCCTATTGGCCTAATCACAAGGGATGCTGATATGTCACAAGAATATCGTGATATGGCTCATTGGTTCTTGTTGAACAATAGCCCCAAGATAGAGAAGTATCTAGAGTATGATTTTCATTTAAATATGTGTATTCTTAGCTTTGTTAATGTAGTTAGCAGTGCATAATAATCACATTCTTTTTATAGCGATCCCGGCTTTCCCTTTCGTGTTTGACTATAATCCGGATTCGATTTCGTAAGGGTGCCGTTGTCTTATCCTCTTTCCATCCCTTCCTCTTTGTGTTCGAGCTTTGGGTCGTGTTGGGCAAGTTGGGAATAAGTTGGTTGTGTTTTAAAACGTAAAATCTTCGCCCAGTTTTTTGGTCTCTCCGCTTGAGCTGCGCTTTTGACGCCCGAGCGGGACTCTATTGTTGCTTGTCCGCTCGAGCGGGGTTGTTGGCGCTCGAGCGGGGAAATCACCCATCCAGTATTTCGTCTACAGTGGTAGACGCTCGAGCGGAGGATTGGCCGCTCGAGCGGGAGTTTGTGTCTGACGCTCGAGCGGGGAGTTTGACGCTCGAGCGGGAACCATGTCTGTAAAAGTTCTGGAAGCGTGCATCTGCCGCTCGAGCGGGTAATTGGACGCTCGAGCGGGGATCTGTGAGTGACGCTAGAGCGAGGAGTTTGGCGCTCGAGTGGGGCGACTTTTATATAAAGCCGAGATCTGACTTTTTTGTTCACTTTTCAACATCCTTTCTCTCTCTTACTTTTCCAAAAAGCTATTTTGAGAGTTCCTCTCACTAAAACCCTAACTTCTCTCTTAGGATTGATCTAGTAGGAGTTGTTTTCTCACCTTGGGCATTTACAAAAGTTGTGTTAATCGTCGAGGGCTATCTTTTAATCTGAAAATTTCAGAATTTGGAGCATTTCCGTTTCTTCACCTCCTTCGTTGGGTCCCATTATTTGAGGTAGGGATAACCTACTCCATCTTATGAGCTTTGTCTTTGAATATTAGCATTTTGATATGTTGGGGGTTGTTGGGTAATTTTGAGAAAGTTTGGGCCTTTGTGTAATTTTACAAAAGTTGGGGTTTTAGATATATAAACCTATTTGTATGTTAGGCATAGAGAAATGAGATTAATGTTGGGACATTGATGGAAATAGAACCTTAGGGTTGTTTTGTGAATCATGGTAATTTGCCCTTATTGGTTTAATTAATTAATGCATATAATTAATTGAAGAAAACGAGGAGTTGAATTGAGAATGTTGATATATTATCCATTTGTGCATTTATTTCCTGCTTAGAAATAATTCCTTTGGGCTACCGATGGAGGGTAGTGTTGATTGTTGTAGACAATGCATGATGATTAGGCAAACTAAAACTAATCAATTGGATGTGTCATAGAGTATGACGGTTGATAGAATACATTAACTTTATGTATCTGTGGATTGTGCATGTGACCAATGTGTTTATATGCATTATGTGTAGACGGTTGATAGAATACATTAATTTTATGTATTGATTGATTGCGTATGTGATTCTGTGTTTATATGCATTACTTGTGTATGGGAGGAGATGGGGGATGTACTCCACGGTTTAGGGGAAGATGGGGGATGTACCTCTAAACCGGTTAATGGTTAAGGGAAGATGGGGGATGAACCCGGGGATGCAGCTCATATGCTCTCCCATCGTAGTGATGATACAGCTCATATGCTTATCTATTGAAGTGTTGATACAGCTCATACGCTTATCTATTGGAATGTTGATACAGCTCATATGCTTATCTATTGAAGTGTTGATACAGCTCATATGCTTATCTATTGAAGTGTTGATACAGCTCATATGCTTATCTATTGAAGTGTTGATACAGCTCATATGCTTATCTATTGGAATGTTGATACAGCTCATATGCTTATCTGTTGTAGTATTGAATATAGCTCATATGCTTATTTGTTGAAGTATTGATATAGCTCATATGCTTATCTGTTGTAGTATTGAATATAGCTCATATGCTTATTTGTTGAAGTATTGATATAGCTCATATGTTGTGGTAGTGATATAGCTCATATGCTTATCTATTGAAAAGTTTGTTTGATTTGATATAGCACTAAAATGTATGTCATCATCGTTTGTGAAGTATGGAAGTAGTTTATGTGTTATTGGTACAACACCAAAATGTGTATCCACCTCAAATTTCGAAAATATTCTAGTGATGAACTATAATCCCATTAAATGTTTTGGCCAGAGTATTGAGCCTTGTTTCTAAACTCAAAGTTGAATAAGAAATGGAAGGTGAATTGTAACCTAGACTTAACCGTCATGGAAACGTAATAAGATGTAAATGGAAGTGTCAGTGTTGACCATCTATCAATTGCTAATTTCTTAGTCATTGTTCATAGTTGGTTTAGTATATTTCTACTGGGCTGTGGCTCACCCTATATGGGAACATCATTTTCAGGTACAGGTAGCATGCCACCTCCAAGGACATAGCTTGGGAGGCTAGAGACGGACAGACTTTTGTTGTCTTATTTCTTTTTGGATGTATTACGTGTAAATTCAAGCCAAGGGCTTAATGTGTAATTGAGTTAGAACTCTCTTTTGTAACCAAGTGTTAACTTGGAAAGCTGTAAGCCCGTAGGGCATTTGCTTTTGTTGTTAAAATGTAATACTTTTATAATGAAATACTTTGCTGAATTGAAGAATGTAGATCTTTTATATATAAATGTAGGTTTATATCGTTGGGTTCAATGTCATTATTTTGAGGGCGTTACACTTTTGAGTAGGATACACAAAAATCTATTACGGACTCCATCTGACCAAGGCATAACCCATATACAACAACAAGAGTTTCCAAAGTGGTTCAAAGAGCGGGTAAGGCATTTTCAATTTTAAGACATGATTAAAAATTTGTATAAGATTTGATCATTTATTAATTTATTTTTACTATCTTAATGTACGTTATATGTGAATGTAGATAAATATATTGAGAGAAGAAAAGTCACCAGAAGCAACCAATGATTTATGGTCGTTAGCAAATGGCCCAAACTTGCTAGTAAAAGAGTACTCAGGTTGCATAATCAATGGCGTACGGTTTCGTACAAGAGAAGTAGACAATTGCCGTAAGAGTCTGAATAATGGTGTGCTTACGGAAGGGGATCATGAGGGAGTGACGCATGAATTTTATGGTCACTTGTGCAATGTTTGGGAATTGGAGTACATGTGTCATAACAAAGTTGTATTGTTCCAGTGTGAATGGTACGACACAGGAAACACAGGTCGAAGTAGAACATTGCGAACTGATGATTATTGCACAAGTATTGATGTCACAAGTCGGTGGTATCAACACGACCCTTTCATCTTGCCTAGCCACGCTAAGCAAGTCTTTTACCTAAATGATACCAAATGGGGACAACCTTGGCAAGTCATTCAACGAGTGCAACATAAGGGTGTCTTTGATGTACCAGAGGTAGGTGATGGAGAATCATTACATGAACCAGAAGAAAACGATGTGTTCCAACAAGAAAATATTACTGATGTTGTTCCAATTGACATCGGCCCTAATGTTCAATGTTATAGAGATGGTGTTCAAGTAGAAGTTGTTACAAGGGTTAGGTCATCTGATGAAACAATGATAGAGAATAGAGCTGACAAACAAAATGAAGAGTGTGACGAACCTGATGTGGATTACGATATGGATCTTGATGTAGACTAGGATTTGTAGTTATTGTGCACTTTCTATATGAACATTGTTCTTAATTAATGTAGTTGAATTTCAGTTGTGGGGTTCATCCATTGTTATGTAGGTTTATCAGTGATTGGTCATATTGTGTGTCTGATGGCTTTGTAATTAATTTGTTCTATGATAAGTAAATGGTAAAAACAAAAATCATCCATATCACTCTAGCCATATTTCAATGATTTAGAGCCTATATGACATATCCACTTGTTGAGATTGTTGTTGCTTTATGGTTTATGTATAGAAATATATAATTATCTTTTCTTTACATCTAATGTTCAATTATGCGTATCCACCAAAAAAATGTTCAATTATGCTTTATAGTTGGGAAAAATGGACACTACAAAAAAGCAATTGACCAAACCAAGTACCGCAACTAAGAAGGTAACGAACTACGAGAAACAAAGAATGAAGAATATTAATAAAAACCGTGAGAGAATGAATGCTCTAAGAGTGAAGAATATAACAACTTGTTTGAAGGCTACGGTTCAACATAAGAAATTGAGGAAGGAAAAATAAATACCAATTGAGGAAAATGACGATGATTATCGACCGTCAGAGGCTGAAGATGGCAGTGACACTGAATCCTATGATTCGTTTGAGCATGAGGTACTATACATTTATGCATTGTGAAATATATTCTTTCTTGTTACTTTCAATTCATACACACATAGACATGTATATCTTTGTACATATATTCATATTTTATTATGTTATTCAGCTGTTACAGATACCATCGAGAGCCCATTCACAATCTCATTATGAGGCATTAACCCACGCATTAGAAGAGGGGGATACCTCTTCATGTCCTGAGGTGACTAACAATCCGCCACCACCTCTCAATGTGGAGCCTCAACTTGAGGTGACTGCTGGTAATACTATTGGTAAGACACACTCTTTATTTACATTGATTTGAGATCTTAATTAAATTTGTTCACATACTATTTTAATATTATGGCTTCACAATATCAGCTGCTAAGCGTGCTCGTGGCCCGACTCGAGGCAAAGAGGTTCAAGGCCTTGTTGATAGAGATGGAAAGCTTAGGGTGCCTATCCCTCCAGAATTTCGTGCACCGGTAGGGGACTATGCCTCAAAACTAGCCTCAAAGATTGGTGTAGAAGTGCGAACTCGTTTACCAGATCCAAGTGTTCGTAGGTGGAAGTATGTTGATGCCTTTGTTAAGGAGGCGATGTTTCAACGCTTGAATGTAAGTTCGTTGTCTACTTATAGGAGATTTTATTCATTTTTATAATAGGTTAGAAATCTTAATTATTTATTGCAATTATTTTATTTTTTATAAGAATTATCTATGACTTATCTATTTTTTGCAGGATCAATTTGATTTACAAGGAGACCTTGTTGATATAGAGAAGGCAATGAACACAAAATTTGGTCGGAGATTGAGTAACCATACCTATAGGCTGTACAAACAATTCATGGAGCTGAAGGAGGCTAAAGGGGAGGAGTATGCAAGAAACCACCCACCGAAGAATGTCAATCCTACCAAGTGGATAGATCTTATTGATAAAAAGTGGAACACTAAAGAATTTCTGGTAACATTTTCATCTTTTTTATTATATTAGCGAAGAAAGAATTTGATTAGAATAGGGAGAGATTCTAAAACAACTAGAAAGAACGCAATCAATTTGCTGTGAAATTCCATATGTATTCTTTTCCCTTTATCTTCTAGGCATGTAAGTGGAACATAATAAAAACCAAATAAGTGGAAAAATGAGAAAGGGAAACTATTAAACATGGATTGGAAGGCTCGCATAATAGGAGATTAATTTATGGTTCCTTAAAGTGCATCTTTCACATCATAGAATAAAGAACTAAGATTTCAGTTTTTATGATTGTATTAATTTTCTGTTTGTTCTTGGGTTTGGTCTGAAGTTTCATGATAATGGTAAGCAACTAGCTAAGTAACTAATATAGGGTATTGAGACAGAACTTTAGATTTGATAGAGTTGCGGAAGAAAGAAAGGGTTATGAGTTTGGTATCAGTAATTGTTCCATATCTTGTGAAATGTAAATGGATTTTTTCACAATCTATCTTGCCCATGCTTATATGCCCCCTATTTGTGAACGGTGTAAATTACTCGTTTTTCTTTTTTTCACCCAGAAAAACCATCTTATGATGAAATCTCAACAACTCCTCTAATCTATTTTTCACAGAATTGAATGAAACTAGTGAATAATTTGAAATATCTTTTAAGTTGAAATGATATATAGGAAAATGATAGAGAGGAACAATGCAATTTCTTTATTATCAACCATTAAATTTGTTTTACTAGTGATACATTTCATTGTTATATTGGTTCATTATTCCTTACAGGAACAATCAAAAGCCAACATATTTGTCTTACTAATGATGCATTTCATTGTTATATTGGTCATTCTTCCTTATAGGAACAATCAAAGGCCAACATCGCGAACAGAGAAAGGATGTATACAAAACATAGGTGTGGTTCTAGGTCAATCCCTGTTAGAGTAGAAAAACTGGTACGTATCCTTGCACTTTCAGAATTATATTAGATTCTTAGCTTTATTTATTGAATATTTGGTCTATCGAATTAGGCACGAGAAAAGAAGATGCTACCTAATCTAACAGAGTTGTACAAGGAAACTCACTATAATGAGAAAACACTTGAGTGGATCTTATCTCAAGCTCAGTGTAATTATGTGAGTATATATTGCAATTTTTATTAACAAAATTTTAGAATACTATTTGTTATAATCTTATTTAATTTTCTAATAATTATTTAATTTTTTTTATATTTGATAAGGAAAACATGATACAGACACAGGCTGATCACCTCTCACAGCCGGGATCAACCCCTTTGACTGCAGAAGAGCTATCAATCAAAGTCCTAAAGCCAAGGTCTGGCTATGTGAAGGGACTTGGCATGAGACCTTCATCCTCTATTAGGAGAGCCACTACCATATATGCTGAAACAAATGATTATGTGAAGCGCCTTGAGATGCAAATAGAGACACAAAAGGAACAAATACAAATGCAGAACAATAAAATAGAAGATCTTGAAGAGGGTAAAAAGAAGCAAGGGGAGATAATGGCTGATGTTGCCAACTTTTTGAGGACCAAAGGATTCATTGGACACTTTGGAAGTGGAGGGGACTCATCCACAAGTGGACATATGTAGTGACCCACATTTCATGTTCTCATCGTGTTCATGAGCATCTGTATGATTATGACTTGTTTAGCTTGCATGTGTGTGTTGTGATTTGTTTCGTTTGAGTTAATGTGATCCATGCCTTGTTTTGAAGCCTTGTGATTTGTCTAAGTGTAGTATGCTTGTCTTATTCCTTCCTTGATGTGAAACTTAGGTTACGCCTTGCCCGAGTTATACTAGCCGATGTTATTCCAATGCCGAGGTCATCCTTAGTCTAGTAATAGTATCTTGGAACCCTTGTCGACCTCAGTCCTTGCCTTGACCACATTAGCCGAGATGTTACCTTGCACCCAAGTGATCTCGTCCTGGAAGTGGTATGACCTAGGCCGAGGTGTGGCGCATCTAGGCCAAGATGTGGCACAGCTTAGTCAAGTGTTGTCCTTCCTAGCCGAGGTCATTGTCACCTTAGTCGCCGAAGTCTTTGTTAGCCGATGTCACCCCTTGCCGGAGTGCCACTCCGTGTAGCTTGTTAGATATGCCTTGTTGTTAGCCGATGTCATAGTCTGTCAGAAAGCCCATACCGCTTTGCTTGTTGAACACCCTCCCACCATGCTTTGTCTGGCCTGTCAGCCACCTTTTCAGGATGAACCCAACCAGTTGCCGCCACGTGTCTCAGCAGAGGGTTAACCCCAGAACCGGGTATAGAAAACTATCATTTGGTATCATAAACTTGCCTTGTAGAGAGAGAGAAGCTCTAGAAGAGGGAGAAGAGTTCTTGAGAGAGAAGTAGATCTTCAAGCTTGATTCCTAGAGATCGAACCGTTAGATCCGTGTTCTAAGGTTAGATTCTTGATTCGCTCATGATGTTCTTTATGTTTATGTTATTGCATTGCATGATTGAAAATGATTTGTAAGCCATGCATCGTTTTGAAGCTCGATTCTAGAAAGAGAAAATGACATTCATGTGTTCTTCAAGAAAGTCTTGTTTTGATCCGAAAGCTTTTCGCCTAGACTCAAGTTTTGTGTTTGTTCTTGCATGATTTTTCAACTACGGGTACCCAGGTCCATGTCTTCAAACTCATAGCACGAAAACCCCAGATTTGTGATGGCAGATTATGATCAAACATTCGTATTTTTCATGTTTTCACACTCATGTTCTTCATGTTCATCAACAGAGGGAAACCCAGAGTTTCCCGACCTCTTTACCTTGCATGTGGCCCTCGGGAACACACCTCGGCAAGGAGGTGTGGAACCTCGGCCTAGACCTGGTTGGTGCCCAGCATGTTTTCCGAAAACATTTGTGTGCATGAGAGACTTGTTTGAAAGCGCATTCAATAGGCTTTGCCATGTGTTGTAGGACTTGGGCTTGTCTCGACCCCGACGTGTGAAGAAACGATGTGAGTGGTATTTTTAATAAAGCTATGTTACACTTGCTTTCATAAATCTCGTCTTGCCTTGTTTTGAAAAGTACTTGATCTAGCATGAATGACTATCCCTATTTTGTATATCAAATGCTATCTTGTTTTGATGACTCGTCTTGACAGTCCTTAGTGCTAGAGGACTATAAACTTTCGCAGTACAGCTTGTCTTGACAGTCCTTAGTGCTAGAGGACTATAAACTTTCGCAGCACAGCTTGTCTTGACAGTCCTTAGTGCTAGAGGACTCTAAACTTTCGCAGCACAGCTTGTCTTGAAAGTCCTTAGTTGCAGGGGACTATAATGCAACTGCACTCTTGTCTTGGGAATGTCATCACCCTCTTGTATTAAGTAGATGTAATAACATCCAAAGAACTTGAAAGGCCGGCAATGAACTTGATTTCCCTCTTGATTGTAAAGTATGCTACGTATTGTTTTGAAAGAAATCTTGGATATCAATCATGCAAACCTTTATTTCTAATATCATTCACTGAGTATCCAAGCTCACCCTCTCTATATATATGTAGGTGATGAACAAGAAGGCATTGAGGCCTAGACGTGAATGCCGATGTGTTTTGGGCGCATAGCCGACATGTTTTGGATTTGTGTTTTGCATCGTCTTGAAGATCATGCTTCTCGGCTTATTTTTCATTTGCACTTGTATATGTCGGCTTGAGAAGCCTTTTGGTCAAGATATGTTTTGTATTTCATTTCATCCTTGTATTTAAGTTGTAAGACTTGTAAAGATGTTTGATGTATGCCATTCTACTGGACTTATGCACAGCTCTCATGAACTATTCAGATTTTGTATATGTATATATATTGCTTCCGCACTTGTAAGCCCCATATTTTATACTCGGATTGTGTGTGATTTTTGTAAGACGGCCTTCGGTAACCTCGGGTTACTGGCCATCACGGCACCAAACTACTAGGGGCGGTTTGGGGGCGTGACAGATTGGTATCAGAGCACAAGATCCTTGTAGTACGTTAATCACACACCTTGAGTTCTAGAGAGCCTAGGATTTCCCTTAGAAGAAAGTTAAGATTTGCATCATATTGCTTGCTGCTTGACTATGTGTGCATCGTTTTGGCCTAGACGCTCGTTACTTGCATATGTGTTATCTGTTTAGTTGTTTTAAAGTCTCATCTTGCATCCCCCCCCTAGCATCATGAGGAGAGGTAGACCCCCGGTTGGCCGAGATCGATCGGAAGACAGGTTGGAGAGATTGGAAAGGTTAGTCGAAGGCTTGGTTCGTGAGCAGAGGCAACCTAGGCCGCAGGATACTGGTGCCACTTCTATGCATGCCGAACAGACGAATGGCCGATATGCAGCTCCACCCCCTCCGGTGCCACAAGTGCCTCCGCAGCAAGCTTTGTATGGGAACGACACGATAACTCTAATCAGAGAGTTCAAGAAGATGAAACCGCCGAGATTTCAGGGAGGCATAGAACCAATGAAAGCCGAGGCATGGGTTTTAGAGATGGAGAAGTTGTTTGAAGTTTTCCCCAGTACAGACGCCCAGAAGGTATCTCTGGCAGCATTCACATTAGACGACGATGCTCGTAGGTGGTGGATGATGGCCCGAGAAAGCAATCCGGGTTTGACTTGGGCAAAATTTTTGGAGTTGTTCTACAACAAGCATTTCCCCCTCAGTGTCCGAGACCGAAAGACCACGGAGTTTCAGAATCTGGTCCAAGGGAACAAGACGGTCGCAGAATACGATCGTGCCTTTACTGAACTAGCGAGATATGCGCCTCATATGGTTGACGACGAGTACCGAAAGGCGAGGAAGTTCGAAAGTGGGTTGCGTGGACCGATACAAGATCGGGTCAATATGCTCAATATGCCGACGTACGCCGGAGTACTGGACAAGGCCATCCTGGCTGAAGCTAACTTGAACCGATACCAGAGTTCAGGTGAGGGTCAGAGGAAGAGACAGAGTTATGATAATCGCCGAGTTCCGTTCAATGCCAAGAAGAAGATAAGTACGGACAATTCCAGCAACTCCAATCAAGAGGGTAACGTTAAGCCGATGTGCGCGAGTTGTGGAAAGCTACATTTCGGGGTTTGTCGTTGGGCAACAGGAGCTTGTTATGAGTGTGGCGAGATAGGCCATCGCGTGAAGGACTGCCCGAAAACAAGGACCGATGATGGGAGGAGGAATGGAAGCGCCTCAGGCTCTGCACAGAAGAATAACGTCGGGGGAATACAGGCGAGGCAAGGCAGAGTTTTTGCATTAGTACCAGGAGACGCCCAGAATGCCGAGGCGGTAGTGTCAGGTACCCTCTCAATTTGTTCTCAAGATGCATACGTACTGATTGATTCGGGTTCTACGCATTCATTTGTGTCCACTATATTCGCCGAGAAGTTGGATAGAGAATTAGAACCCCTTGATTATGTATTATCTGTGTCTACCCCATCTGGGAGAAATATGATTGTTACATCCATTTATAGGGCGTGTATTGCTATGATTGAGAGTATAGAATTGTTAGTTGATTTGATGCCATTAAACATGACTCACTTCGATGTTATATTGGGAATGGATTGGTTAGTGGCGAATCATGCATCCATTAATTGTGTTACTAAGAACGTCACATTGAAGACCCCAAGTCAAGCCGAGGTCATTTTCCAGGGTAAAGGAGTAGTACCCCCACCTTACTTAATCTCATCCATGAAGGCCTACAAGTTGATCCAAAAAGGATGTAAGGGTTATTTATGCAGTATACTAAGTGATCTGAATGGAAATGTTGAGTTAGCCGACATACCCGTTGTTGAGGAATTCCCCGACGTCTTTCCAAATGAGTTGCCTGGCCACCTTATCGATAGAGAAATAGAGTTTACTGTAGACGTCTTGCCAGGAACACAACCTATCTCCAAAACACCCTACAGAATGGCTCCAGCTGAACTTAGAGTACTGAAATCGCAACTACAGGAATTGTTGGATAAGGGATTCGTCAGGCCGAGCACTTCACCGTGGGGAGCAC
Organism: Camellia sinensis; assembly: GCF_055761805.1. NCBI lineage: Eukaryota > Viridiplantae > Streptophyta > Magnoliopsida > Ericales > Theaceae > Camellia > Camellia sinensis. The sequence goes on along the minus strand of NC_138966.1, from coordinate 73,254,502 downwards.
CCGTTCTATTTGTTAGGAAAAAGGACGGCACCCTTCGTCTTTGCATTGACTACAGAGAACTTAATAAGGTGACCATTAAGAACAAATACCCATTGCCAAGAATCGATGATTTGCTTGATCAACTACGAGGAGCACGAGTCTTTTCCAAGATTGACCTTAGGTCAGGCTACCACCAGTTGAAGGTTAAAGCCGAGGACATTGAGAAAACCGCTTTTCGGACAAGATATGGCCACTACGAATTTTTGGTAATGCCCTTCGGAGTAACCAATGCCCCAGCAGCATTCATGGACTTGATGAACAGAGTCTTTAAGCCGTACCTGGATGAGTTTGTCATTATTTTCATCGACGACATATTGATCTATTCCGGGAGTGCGAGTGAGCACGAGAATCATCTGAGACTTGCCCTGCAAACCTTGAGAAATGAGGAGTTGTACGCCAAGTTAAGTAAATGCGAGTTTTGGCTTTCCAGCATTTCGTTTCTAGGACATGTGATTAATGAAGACGGTATATCAGTTGACCCCAGTAAGATTGAAGCCGTTGTGAATTGGCCGACGCCGACCAACGTGTCCGAGGTTCGTAGTTTCCTGGGTTTGGCAGGTTATTACAGAAAGTTTGTGAAGGATTTCTCGAGGATTGCAGTGCCATTGACACAACTAACGAAGAAAGGAGCAGCTTATGAATGGACCGACGAAAGAGAATCAGCTTTCCAGGAGCTGAAGACGAGGTTAGTTACAGCACCAGTTCTGGTACTACCATCAGCTAATGAAGAATTTCAGATTTACAGCGATGCTTCACACAAAGGTTTGGGTTGCGTTTTAATGCAAAAAGGTAAAGTCATAGCGTACGCGTCTCGTCAGTTGAAGCCCAATGAAAAGAATTATCCTACCCATGACCTGGAGTTAGCTGCCGTGGTTTTTGCTCTGAAGATCTGGCGTCATTACCTGTACGGAACATCTTGCCAAGTTTTCACCGACCACAAGAGTCTGAAATACTTGTTCACCCAGAAAGAGTTAAATATGAGGCAGAGAAGATGGCTCGAGCTGTTGAAGGACTACGACATGCAGATTCAGTATCACCCAGGTAAGGCAAACTCCGTAGCCGACGCATTAAGCAGAAAACTAGTCGGAAGTTTGGCGTGTCTGGCAACGGTCTCAGCGGAACCGACCATCGTTGAGGAAGTGAAGAACAGGCAGATGGAAGATAAGTCCCTGAGAAGGGTAATTGATGAATTCGTCTCCAAGCCGAGGCCAGGTTACACAGTGGAAAATCAGGTGCTTAGGTTCGAAGGAAGATTGTGTGTAGCCGACGTACCAGAGTTAAAAAGGAAGATTTTGCAAGAGGCCCATAGTTCCAAATTTGCCATTCATCCAGGGAGCACCAAGATGTATCGGGACGTAAAGCGGACCTTTTGGTGGCCAAACATGAAAAGAGAGATAGCCGAGTTTGTATCTCAGTGTCTGTGTTGTCAGCAAGTGAAGGCAGAACACCAGAGGCCAGCAGGACTTCTTCAACCCTTGTCAATTCCTGAGTGGAAATGGGAGCACATCTCCATGGATTTCGTAGTGGGTTTGCCGAGGACGCAAAGAGGTATGGATTCCATTTGGGTTATAGTTGACAGGTTTACTAAGTCAGCTCACTTTTTGCCGGTCAAGACTACATTCAATGCCAACCGACTTGCCGAATTGTACATGAATGAGATCGTTAGGCTTCATGGGGTGCCGATGTCCATTGTGTCAGACCGAGACCCGAAGTTCGTTTCTAGATTTTGGCAGAGTCTACAAGGAGCCTTGGGAACAGAGTTGAGATTTAGCACAGCCTTTCACCCCCAGACCGACGGACAGACAGAAAGAACGATTCAGACACTCGAAGACATGCTCAGACTGTGCGTGTTGGACTTCCAGGGAAGTTGGGAATCGCATTTGCCACTAGTAGAGTTCGCGTACAACAACAGTTATCAAGCCAGCATAGGCATGGCGCCGTATGAAGCTTTGTATGGAAGGGAGTGTAAATCGCCGATATGTTGGACTGAAGTAGGAGACAAAGCTCTAATTGGCCCCGAGTTGGTTCATATGACAACTGAAAAGATCAAACTCATTCAGCAGAGGATTAAAACTGCACAGAGTCGACAGAAGTGTTATGCCGACCAAAGAAGGAGGGAGTTAGAATTTGAAATTGGGGATCATGTATTTTTGAAGGTCTCGCCGATGACAGGAGTTTCGAGATTTGGGAAGAAGGGTAAACTTGCACCCCGATATATTGGGCCGTTTGAAATTCTTGAGAAAGTTAACACCGTTGCTTACAGACTCGCTTTGCCGCCAGATTTGAGCCAAGTCCACAGCGTGTTCCATGTTTCGATGCTGAGAAAATATATCCGAGACCCACTGCATGTAATAGATTACTTCGGGGTTGTAGTTAATGAAGACTTGGGCTACGAAGAGAAGCCGATGAGAATTATCGACAGACAAGTGAGGCAGTTGAGAAACAAGTCGATATCAATGGTGAAAATCGAATGGGAGAAACATAATGGCGCGGAGGCCACATGGGAAAAGGAAGAAGAGATGAAAATCCGTTACCCGGAGTTATTCGTAGGACAAGGTAACTTAAGTTTGGGGACCAAACTTCCTTAAGGAGGGTAGACTGTAGTGACCCACATTTCATGTTCTCATCATGTTCATGAGCATCTGTATGATTATGACTTGTTTAGCTTGCATGTGTGTGTTGTGATTTGTTTCGTTTGAGTTAATGTGATCCATGCCTTGTTTTGAAGCCTTGTGATTTGTCTAAGTGTAGTATGCTTGTCTTATTCCTTCCTTGATGTGAAACTTAGGTTACGCCTTGCCCGAGTTATACTAGCCGATGTTATTCCAATGCCGAGGTCATCCTTAGTCTAGTAATAGTATCTTGGAACCCTTGTCGACCTCAGTCCTTGCCTTGACCACATTAGCCGAGATGTTACCTTGCACCCAAGTGATCTCGTCCTGGAAGTGGTATGACCTAGGCCGAGGTGTGGCGCATCTAGGCCAAGATGTGGCACAGCTTAGTCAAGTGTTGTCCTTCCTAGCCGAGGTCATTGTCACCTTAGTCACCGAAGTCTTTGTTAGCCGATGTCACCCCTTGCCGGAGTGCCACTCCGTGTAGCTTGTTAGATATGCCTTGTTGTTAGCCGATGTCATAGTCTGTCAGAAAGCCCATACCGCTTTGCTTGTTGAACACCCTCCCACCATGCTTTGTCTGGCCTGTCAGCCACCTTTTCAGGATGAACCCAACCAGTCGCCGCCACGTGTCTCAGCAGAGGGTTAACCCCAGAACCGGGTATAGAAAACTATCATTTGGTATCATAAACTTGCCTTGTAGAGAGAGAGAAGCTCTAGAAGAGGGAGAAGAGTTCTTGAGAGAGAAGTAGATCTTCAAGCTTGATTCCTAGAGATCGAACCGTTAGATCCGTGTTCTAAGGTTAGATTCTTGATTCGCTCATGATGTTCTTTATGTTTATGTTATTGCATTGCATGATTGAAAATGATTTGTAAGCCATGCATCGTTTTGAAGCTCGATTCTAGAAAGAGAAAATGACATTCATGTGTTCTTCAAGAAAGTCTTGTTTTGATCCGAAAGCTTTTCGCCTAGACTCAAGTTTTGTGTTTGTTCTTGCATGATTTTTCAACTACGGGTACCCAGGTCCATGTCTTCAAACTCATAGCACGAAAACCCCAGATTTGTGATGGCAGATTATGATCAAACATTCGTATTTTTCATGTTTTCACACTCATGTTCTTCATGTTCATCAACAGAGGGAAACCCAGAGTTTCCCGACCTCTTTACCTTGCATGTGGCCCTCGGGAACACACCTCGGCAAGGAGGTGTGGAACCTCGGCCTAGACCTGGTTGGTGCCCAGCATGTTTTCCGAAAACATTTGTGTGCATGAGAGACTTGTTTGAAAGCGCATTCAATAGGCTTTGCCATGTGTTGTAGGACTTGGGCTTGTCTCGACCCCGACGTGTGAAGAAACGATGTGAGTGGTATTTTTAATAAAGCTATGTTACACTTGCTTTCATAAATCTCGTCTTGCCTTGTTTTGAAAAGTACTTGATCTAGCATGAATGACTATCCCTATTTTGTATATCAAATGCTATCTTGTTTTGATGACTCGTCTTGACAGTCCTTAGTGCTAGAGGACTATAAACTTTCGCAGCACAACTTGTCTTGACAGTCCTTAGTGCTAGAGGACTATAAACTTTCGCAGCACAGCTTGTCTTGACAGTCCTTAGTGCTAGAGGACTCTAAACTTTCGCAGCACAACTTGTCTTGAAAGTCCTTAGTTGCAGGGGACTATAATGCAACTGCACTCTTGTCTTGGGAATGTCATCACCCTCTTGTATTAAGTAGATGTAATAACATCCAAAGAACTTGAAAGGCCGGCAATGAACTTGATTTCCCTCTTGATTGTAAAGTATGCTACGTATTGTTTTGAAAGAAATCTTGGATATCAATCATGCAAACCTTTATTTCTAATATCATTCACTGAGTATCCAAGCTCACCCTCTCTATATATATGTAGGTGATGAACAAGAAGGCATTGAGGCCTAGACGTGAATGCCGATGTGTTTTGGGCGCATAGCCGACATGTTTTGGATTTGTGTTTTGCATCGTCTTGAAGATCATGCTTCTCGGCTTATTTTTCATTTGCACTTGTATATGTCGGCTTGAGAAGCCTTTTGGTCAAGATATGTTTTGTATTTCATTTCATCCTTGTATTTAAGTTGTAAGACTTGTAAAGATGTTTGATGTATGCCATTCTACTGGACTTATGCACAGCTCTCATGAACTATTCAGATTTTGTATATGTATATATATTGCTTCCGCACTTGTAAGCCCCATATTTTATACTCAGATTGTGTGTGATTTTTGTAAGACGGCCTTCGGTAACCTCGGGTTACTGGCCATCACGGCACCAAACTACTAGGGGCGGTTTGGGGGCGTGACAACATACTTCTTGGTAAAGTATATTAACTTTAATATAACAAATTTTATAAAAGAATACATGTTTGAAGAATTAGGAAGTAATAGAAACATGCATATGACATCCAATTTGTGCAGGTGCACATGATGTATAAATTGTGAATTAGTCTAAAAAATATATTTTTTTCTCTATACTTAAAGCTTGAAAAAAGGCTGTTGAAATGCTAAATTATCACACAATTACAGATTTGTACAAAAATCAATAGAAACACCTTAGGAGGGACCAATATAAGTTGTATGAACTTACGGCACATTAATGGGATGCACCATTTGTGAATTAGCCTTAAAATTAATTTTTTGTTCTCATAATCTAAAAAAAAAGTCTGTTACAGGGATAAATTGTATAATTGATCTAATTGTAAATTGATGAGTTACTAATGTTTTTAATCTTTTGTATAATTGATTAATTACTAAAACTTTTAATTTATTTTTTTGCAGATTGGATTGGGGTGGCATTTTTGACGTGCAACAATGATGTAATTTATTTGAATGTTCATTTTTGTTTGATAAGGACACACATACTTTTTGGAGTTACACTAGTTATTGTTGGATTTTTGGTGGAATTGAACAAGTTATAACTTTTGGATATTTTGTGGATATTTCACTATTTTATTATATCAGGATGAAATTATTTGTAATGATGAATAGATATTTTTATTTTGTTAATTCGTAAATGTGTTGATAACAGGTTAGGTTAAGTTGTGATGGAATTGTTATATTCAACCGGTTTCAACATGAACAGGGTCATATTTGTTGAACTAAAATTTAGATTTTGATAAAATAGGTATATAATGTGGAAAAAAATATTATGAAATTATTGACAAAATTTTTCATCCCTAAAGAAGGTTTTTTTGTCTCTTATTTGGCTTAGGTGGATGATTAATTTTGTCATAAATTCTTTATTTCGTCGCTAAATGAATTTGTCATGACAAAAAATATTGTCACATTTTGTCACTATTACCCTCAATGTGCGACGAATTTTTTTTGACATTATTCCATCATTTTTAATGATGAATTTGTTTTTATCTCTATTGGTAGCTTCTTTGACAAAAAATTTTCGTCTTCGTTTATATTAAACGTGACAAAATTATTTTGTCTCTATTTCTTATATTTATGACAAAATACTTTTGTCTCTAATTTCTCCTTTAATGACAAAATATTTTGTCGCTAATTACTTATAAGTATGTTCCCAACAAAGTGTATTGGAGACAAAAAAAATTCGTCACAAATTTATCATTTTTAATGATGAATTTGTTTTTGTCTCTATTGGCAGCTTCTTTGACAATTTTTTTTTTGTCTTCGTTTATATTAAACGTGACAAAATTATTTCGTCTCTATTTCTTGTATTTATGACAAAATACTTTTGTCTCTAATTTCTTCTTCAATGACAAAATATTTTGTCGCTAATTACTTGCAAGTATATTCCCAACAGAGTGTATTGGAGACAAAAAAATTCGTCACAAATTTATCATGTTTAATGATGAATTTGTTTTTGTCTCTATTGGTAGCTTCTTTGACAAAAAAATTTCGTCTTCGTTTATATTAAACGTGACAAAATTATTTCATCTCTATTTCTTATATTTATGACGAAATACTTTTGTTTCTAATTTCTTCTTTAATGACAAAATATTTTGTCGCTAATTACTTACAAGTATGTTCCCAACAAAGTGTATTGGAGACAAAAAAATTCGTCACAAATTTATCATTTTCAATGACGAATTTTTTTTTCCGTCTCTATGATCCTTTAGCGATGACCCTTTGAAGACAAAACGGGTGACGAAAAATGTTCGTCGTAAGTAGTTTGGGTGACGAAATATATACATTTTGGGACAAATTTGTTTCGTCTTTAAATCCCAAATTTGTTGTAGTGTACCCACAACAAGTTGCTTCATGGATGTTAAGGATTGCTCAAGCATTTGGTTCTTGACTTTTAGTCCTACAGTCTCGATGTTTTGATTTTGATAAATATTTGTCTCGTTCCTTTGCCTCTACCATATAATCCAACATTTTACTTAAGAAAAGAAACAAAATCTTAAAATGGCTAATATAGGTGTATTTCCCAAAGTGGAAATGTTTACTGACTACTGTCCTGAAGCTGCTATGGCCTTTTTCTTGTAACTACTTTTAACAAAGATGAAGACCATCCATACGACTAATAATAATCCAACATGTAAAAATAAGGTGAGGACAATACAATATATGTAAATATAAATTTCAAGCATAGAAACATTCTCATGCAAGCTTCAAGAGTATTTTGCTCTCGAAATTCAAGCATACAAACATGTGTATGCACACATATGAACCTATAATTAATTGTGATAATATAGATCCATAAAATGTTAAAAAATCACTCATTTTTATTTTTATTTTTTATATTATAAATCTTATTACAAATCTAGTTTTCTAATTTACAAATTTACAAGGAAAACTGATGGTTTTATTGCACATACATGGATTTGGGACCAAATGCATCACAGTAGTTTACTCTGGATATATATATTGTTATCTTCTTTTAAGCAATAGTCCAAATAATTGGAACACTACTTATGAATTTCCAAACCATTTCACTCTATAAATAACAATCCTTGATAAGCTGCATCTAATTGATTAAGACATGTTAAAGACTAGCTCAGAGGATGGATACCTAATTCCCAGATCCAAACACTGTATATACATACATACACAAACACACATTTATGGAATATAGGTTATGAAGATAGATCTATGGCAGAGTAAGCAAATAAAAATATTAAAACTCTGGAAACAGAAATGTTATATCTCAATTTAGGATTTTCATGATTAGGAAGAACAAGAAATAGAGAACTCATACCTATGCTTCTGATCAAATACCAATCTTCAGTGAACAATTATTGGATTTAGCTAATCTTCTTTACCCCAAATGCCAAAACCTAATAACAAATTGGTTATATATATATATATATATATATATTGAGATTATAAAATTAAACTTTGACTACAGAGGATTGATTTCTGACATAACATAATTAACAGGAAAAAATAAATAAAGTAGAGAGAGAGAGAGAGAGAGAGAGAGAGAGAGAGAGAGAGAGGTGATGAATCTGTCTGTATACAAAAACATATAAAATATACATATACAAATTTTCCCCCCCTCATTTTTCTTTCTTGTATAATGCCTTATATTTTCATTTTGGATTTCATGGTTTGATTGAATTTCATGTTCTTATCACATCTTTTATCTTCAATTTTGGATTTTTTTTTGTTGTGGCTTTCTGATTTAGATGGACTTGTTATCAAAGGGGTTCTGATATAGGAAATGCATTTTTCTACTTAAAATCAGCATCCCCTATTGCTTTTCTGTGGCTATTTTCTGTTTCTAGCATTACTTTTCATGTTCAATCAGCTTCTAGAAAATCTTCTTCAATTCAATAGGCATCTTATCCTAATACTCTAGAAATTGAACTGCATTTTCCACACATCCTCCAAATCAGCATCTCCTTATGTTTTTTTCTGAATGTTTTTATGTCAACCAAGCACATAAACCAGAGAAAGCATTATACCAGAGAAAGTTTTTGTCAAGGAAATATTTTCGCCATGGATGTGAGGTCGGCATTACAACAGATCAGTCAAATACCTATTATGAATTTCCATTTTCTCCAAAAACCAAATCTCCAAAAACCTAAAGTTTTTGTCAACATTTATACTGCTTGGGCCAATCTTTAAATATATATATATATATATATATATAATTAAATAAAAAAAACAAAAAACTGAACCAAAAGTGATTTTGATTTTAACACTACAGCAAACAAGTGAACAAGAATTGAGCAGAAATTGAGCAAAAATTTAACAAGAACAAGGACGGAAGGAACCCTAACTCAACGGAAACAGGAACGGAAGGAGTTCAATCGGTTAATGTTGGAGATGTGGAGGAGTTTGATCAAATGCCCTAATTTAAGAAGGGAAGGGTTTTAGAAAAGAAAAGAAACAAACTCTAGGTTTAGAACCTTACCAAAATTGCAGGTCTTTTCCAAGCCAATGAGTTTCGAAAGGTTGTAAGGGAAATGAAGAGCACCGTCTATAGTGAAGAGGGTGGGTGTCTATTGGGGAAGAAGATCCGAATTCAGGGAAGTGAAGGAGACACAAAGGTTGTGCCGATGAGGTGTTTATCGTTCTAAGAGAGAGAGAGAGAGAGAGAGAGAGAGACAGAGACAGAGCGTGAATCACAAAAGAGAGAAGAAGAAAAGAAGATGTTGCGCATGTGTGATGGGTGGGAACTTTCTAATGTGTAAAATGATCTCAGCCATTTATTTGTTGTTTGGAAAGATCTGTGGACCATTCTAATCAATTATAAAGGATATATATTTTCATATAATGGATCAATTATAAAGGATATATATTTTCAAAAAATGTTTGGTTTTAATTTGTTAAATTTAATTTTTTAGAAATTGAATTTTTTATTTTTCGTATTTGTTTTGAATCAATTAAGTTTTTGTGACGAGTGTAAGGACCGTCATGAATGAGCAAAAATAAAATCTTTTGCGACAGACTAACAAAGGGTGTCACAAAAAAAAAAAAAAAAAAGAAGAAGAAGAAGAAGAAGAAGAGGAAACTAGATAGATAAAAGGTGGGAAAAAATTAGTAGTCTATTTTGTTTTTCATTGCCGCTTAATTTTCCTTCCGAAATTGGTGACAAAATTATTTCCTCACCAAAAGACAAAATTATTGACCACGAAAATAGTTTTCTCACCAAATGATATCAAAATATTAAAAATTATTGGTGACGAAAATATATTCGTCACTAATAATTTTATAATTGGTGACCAATTTTTTCCTTAACAAAATTCTCAAAATTTTGGCGACATCCAAAAAAATTAGCAGGAAAATCTTCGGTGACAAAAAAATAAAAATAATGATGAAAAATAATTTCGTCACCTAATTTTTTTATTATGTATGTAGATTGGTGACGAAATTTTATTTTTCTCTCTAAAAATATTATATTTGGAGACGAAATATTATTGTCTTCATTAAAAGGTACGTCATTGTCACGACCCAAACCCGGCCCTATGGGTTTAGCACCGTAACCGGCCAGTAATCCGAGATTACCGAAGGCCTGCTTAACAGTAACACAGTAAAACAGAGTACAGGGCCTGGCGGAAGCCAATACAGTAATTAAACAATGTCCAATGAACTGTGACAGTCTGTATGCCAAAAAGATTTTTCATGCATTCATACATACACAAACAGTACAGTCTATACAGAATTTACAATCACACAGTACAGGGACCTAATCCCCTGATAACAGTACGGTAAACATTCAGTCTATACAGAACAGTTAGACAGTATGAAGACAGGCGGGGGAAAACAAACAAAACACCCCCAAGCCATAGCATGGCAACTCGGAACCTCGCAGTGAGGCACAAAGGCTGGCTTGACAAAACTGGAGTTACCCTGACGCTCCTAGCTCCGATCTGGTGCCTGAACACCTACATATATATATGGGCAGTGAGCTAAAGCCCAGTGAATAACATAAAGCGTAAAGGGGTTTAGAATGAATGTCCTTACAGTAATGAAAACAGTTCATTTCAATCAGTATTTCAGTTGCTCAATACAGTAAACAGTCATATGTGGTACATCCATTAGCATATCAGTAACAGTAGGTCTTAAAAGACCGAACAGTAATGATGGCCATCAGTTAGTAAACAGTAGTGGCTCCACGAGGGAACCGACAGAGATCTCTGTAACAGTAACAGTAAACAGTAGGTGCTAAGGATGCCACAGTACAGTTCAGAAATAAAGGACATACATTCATTCAGTAATACTAGTTCAGTAAACAGTTCAGTTCAGTATTCAAAGATAATCAGTTGAACATATCTTTACACAATTGTTACTCACAGAGTTCTGGGCTACAGTAGGCTAGAGCGTCTCCTCGAAATGCCAACCCTAAACAGTTAACAGATTGAACACACTCTAAGTTTCACAGATGGGAAAGGTAATAATTAAATCCCTAAATTTGCCTCGGTGTGTTCTACATCTATATCCTCATTAAGATGTCTTAAACTAGGCCTAAGAATGCCTAGAATGGGATGAGGATGCAAAGATTGCTGATTTTGTATCCAAATGTCTTCATTGCCAACAGGTCAAAGCTGAACATCAACGACCCGCAGGCTTATTGCAGCCTTTATCCATACCAGAGTGGAAATGGGAGCATATCACCATGGATTTTATTGTGGGATTACCTCGCCCCAGAAAAGGTATGGATTCAATTTGGGTTATTGTTGATAGACTGACCAAATCTGCTCACTTCTTACCTGTCAAGACGATTTATAATGCGGACAAATTGGCTGTCATCTATATTGATGAAATTGTTAGACTGCATGGAGTGCCTGTGTCTATTGTTTCTGACATGGATTCGAAGTTTACATCGAGGTTTTGGCAAAGCCTACAGACGGCACTGGGTACTGAACTGAGACTGAGTAGTGCCTACCATCCTCAGACAGATGGCCAATCAGAAAGGACCATCCAAACTCTGGAGGATTTACTGAGAATGTGTGTCCTTGATTTTCAGGGAGACTGGGAAAGTCATCTGCCATTAGTTGAATTCGCCTACAACAATAGCTACCATTCGAGTATTGGTATGGCGCCTTTCGAGGCATTGTATGGCAGAAAATGTAGATCTCCGATTTGCTGGGCAGAAGTTGGAGATGGGCCTTTGCTTGGGCCTGAGATTGTTTATGAAACAACTGAGAAAGTGAAACTAATACAACAGAGACTGAAAACTGCACAGAGTAGACAGAAAAACTATGCAGATGTTAGAAGACGAGACAGAGAGTATGAAGTGGGTGATCACGTGTTTGTGAAAGTGACACCAATGAAAGGCCAGACTCGTTTTGGAGTCAAAGGCAAGTTAGCACCAAGATACGTCGGACCGTATGAGATTATTGAGAAAATTAATCCGGTGGCGTATCAAGTTGCGCTCCCTCCTGAAATGGAGCATATGCATAACGTCTTCCACATTTCCATGTTGAGAGACTACCTCCGGGATCCCCTCCATGTGATTGAGCCTACTCGGATAGTGTTGAGTGATGACTACACTTACGAGGAACGGCCTATACAGATTGTAAACCGACGGATCAAGAAACTGAGGAACAAAGAGATCCCGCTAGTAAAAGTTGACTGGCAGAACCACGGTGGCGTGTATGCCACTTGGGAAAGGGAAGATGACATGGCCAAACGATATCCTGAACTGTTTCCACTGAATCCTGTTTTCTTCCAAAATGAAGGTAACTCGAGTTTACAGGACTAAACTCTTTATAAGAAGGGGAGACTGTAACAACCCTCATACTGTTTACCGACTGATGACTGATTGATTACCGTTAATCGTCGATTACTGCTAAATGGAACTGATTATGACTGATAATTGAACTGATCAAAGTACTGAACTGACTGACTGAAATTGGAAACCGAATTGATTGAGTATATGTTAGTTAAATTGCATTCTATCTGTTTGACTATATGATTATCTGTTCATGCTTATATGTTTAAACTGCTAATTGAAGGCCATATCGGCGGCCGAATTAGAAACCGATTGATGTTCCATGATCCTCAGAATTAATGTGATTTTATGGTATATTTATCCGAAAATTGATTGGGTACGATTAAATTAGAATAAATTAAGCTAATTAAAGAGTTGGACTTAATTACCGTTTTGCCCTTGAGTGGGCCACTATCTCACACATCTTTAAGCCTTGTATACACTCATACACTTGAGCCAAAGACAACATTTCCTCAGCCATTTCCCCTCTCATTGCCGACCATAGAGAGAGAAAAACTAGAGGAGTGGAGTTCATCTCAATTTTGCTTGTAAATTGCTTGGTAATTGAAGAAATTGTTGAAGTGATTGCATATTTGAGCTCCCTTCTTGAACTACAAGACTAAAGGTAGCTCCATTGTCTTCTTGTTCATGTTTTGAGTTGATTCTTGCATGGTTCATGTCATATTGATGGAGTGTAGAGCCAAAACATGGTTTAGATATTGAATCGTGGCTTAATTGTTGCATGCATGTACATATATTGAAGTTTAGAGGTTGTAGTCCATGTTTCCTCACATGCATGTCCATGTTTTGAGAGTAGTTCATGAAGTCATCTTGTTATAAAAAGAATTGGCTCATTAGAGCAACAAATTGGAGCTTCAAAGTGTTTCAAATTTATGTATGTTTGCATGTTCATATTGTTCTTGGAAAATGGCTTGAAATTGGGTTTGAATTAAACACCCTTGGGCTTTGATTTCTCAAATTGAGTTTTGAATCGTGTTATTCCATGTGTTTATAAGAGTTTTCCAGAAAATGAGCCCAAGAGGATCGGTTTTGAGTTGTTAACAACTTGGTTTTGAGCTCGGAGGTGCAATCTGGAATTTCCAGATTTCGCACTTCCGCTCGAGCGGGGAACGTGCCGCTCGAGCGTGGAATTCGAGCATCCAGCATCTCTGCACTGTTTTGCAGTCCGCTCGAGCGGAGGATTGGGCGCTCGAGCGGAGTCATGTCTCACGCTCGAGCGGGCGTCGAGCGGAGATTTCACCCATCCAGTACTTTTACAGTACGCTCGAGCGGAAAATTTGACGCTCGAGCGTGTACCTTTGTTGCATGTACGCTCGAGCGGGTAAACCTGAGCTCGAGCGGAACTCTGTTTTTCTGAATCCCACAATAAAATCCATGGTGATATGCTCCCATTTCCACTCTGGTATGGATAAAGGCTGCAATAAGCCTGCGGGTCGTTGATGTTCAGCTTTGACCTGTTGGCAATGAAGACATTTGGATACAAAATCAGCAATTTCTTTCTTCATTCCCGGCCACCAGAAATTCTGTTTCAGATCTTGGTACATTTTCGTATTCCCCGGATGGATAGACAATTTCGAATTGTGGCCTTCTTGCAGAACTCTTCTTTTCAGTTCAGTATCATTTGGTACACACAGTCTTTCTTGAAATTTCAGTACATTATTCTCAAATTTGAATCCCGGTCTCGGTTTAGATTCTCTTTCTTCGATGATCTTTTTCAAGAAGTCATCCAGTTGCTGTTTCTCTTTAATCTCCTCAATCAGCACCGGTTGAGCAGAAATAGCAGTTAAGATTCCACCTTGTTCTCGTAAAACAATTTCGATTTCAGATTTTTCAAGGTCACAAAGCAACTCTTTCTGTCCTGTAAGCAAACAGGCTAAATTTCCAATCGATTTCCGGCTCAATGCATCGGCAATGGTATTGGCTTTTCCCGGATGGTACAATATCTGTAGGTCATAGTCTTTAATCAGTTCCAGCCATCTCCGCTGTCTCATGTTCAGTTCTTTCTGTGTGAAGAAATACTTTAAACTCTTGTGGTCGGTGTATACTTCACATGTCACCCCGTACAGATAGTGACGCCAGATTTTCAGTGCAAATACTACTGCAGCAAGTTCCAGATCATGGGTCGGGTAGTTCTTTTCGTGCGGTCTCAGTTGTCGGGAAGCATAAGCAATAACCTTCCCATTCTGCATTAAAACACATCCCAAACCCTTATGAGAAGCATCACTAAATACAGTATAACCATCCGTACCTGATGGTAAGGTCAAAACCGGTGCAGTCACAAGTCGAGTTTTCAACTCTTGGAATGCTGATTCCCTTTGGTCAGTCCAGTCAAATGATGTCCCCTTCTGAGTTAACTGAGTCAATGGTAGGGCAATCTTGGAGAAATCTTTGACAAATCTTCTGTAATATCCAGCCAATCCCAAAAAGCTTCGGACTTCAGTCACATTCGTTGGTCTAGGCCAGTTCACTACAGCTTCAATTTTCTGCGGATCAACGGAGATTCCATCTTTGCTAACAACATGCCCCAAAAACATAACATGGTCAAGCCAGAATTCACATTTAGACAGTTTAGCATACAGTTTCTGTTCTCTTAAGGTTTGTAGGGCAAGTCTCAGATGATGTTCATGCTGTTCTATACTTTGGAGTAAATCAATATGTCATCGATAAATACTACAATGAAGTCATCAAGGTGTGGTTTAAAAATTCTGTTCATGAGGTCCATAAAAGCAGCAGGGGCATTCGTGACTCCAAAAGGCATAACTAAAAATTCATAATGGCCATACCTCGTTCTAAAAGCAGTTTTATCAATGTCTTCTGGTTTAACCTTCAGCTGATGATACCCCGATCTGAGATCGATTTTGGAAAACACTTGTGCACCCTGTAACTGATCAAATAAATCATCAATACGCGGTAATGGGTATTTATTCTTTACAGTTACCTTATTCAGTTCACGGTAATCAATGCACAGTCTCAGCGAGCCATCTTTCTTCTTGACAAACAAAATAGGAGCACCCCATGGTGAGGTACTGGGTCTGATGAACTTTTTGTCTAACAGTTCTTGCAATTGTACTTTCAGTTCTTTCAGTTCAGTTGGAGCCATTCGGTAAGGAGCTTTAGACACTGGTTGTGTTCCGGGAATCACATCAACGGTAAATTCAATCTCCCGGTCAGTCAAATCTCCTGGAAGATTATCTGGAAAAACATCTGGAAATTCTCTGACTATAGGAATACAATTCACATCAGTTTTAATACTATCATCAGTGGACACAGTCAGTACAGAACATAGATATCCTTTACACCCCTTCCTAATTAATTTAACAGCTTTCACTGACGAAATCAAATACGGAGGAGGTACTACTCCACTCCCATTAAACACAAATTCAGGCAAACCAGGTGGACGGAAAACAACTTGCTTGGTCACACAGTCAATAGTGGCATGATATTTTTGTAACCAATCCATCCCCAATATTACGTCAAAATGATCAATGTTCAATGGCAGTAAATCAATAAACAGATGCATATCCCCAACAATAATTTCACATGCGGGGTACATATAAGCACATGTCATGGATCCCCCTACGGGTGATGATACGGCTAGCAGATTGTTCATGGGTTCTAAGGGTCTATTCAATTTCCGTGAGAAAGCATGCGATACATAAGAATGTGTAGACCCCGAATCAATCAATACATATGCATTTTGCGTACAGATAGAGAGGATACCTGACACAACGGTCTCAGTATTTTGCACGTCTCCCGGTACTAGGGCGAACACTCGGCCCTGCCTCATGGGCTCTTTCCTGGTAGCTCTGGGGTTAGGCTTTGGTGGAGCATTTGATGCTGCTGCGCTTGGTGCAGCTTTACTACTGACTTGTAGAGCAGAGGGGCAGTCTTTAACCATGTGGCCCACCTTGCCACATCGGTAACAGGCTCCAGATATTCTGTAGCAGACCCCCTTGTGCTTCTTGCCACACTCAGGACAGGGTGGTATGAACCCACTTCCTTGGCTAGGGCTAGTTGTCGACCCCGTATTCTGTTTCTTGTTGGCTGGGTTGTGCTTGCCTTTCTTGAATTTGAAACCCTGCCTTTTACCATGCCATTCAGCTGTTGGCGTTTCAGATTGTTTCACTGCTGCAATGTTCGACTCGGCCATCAATGCCCGGTCGAGAACACCCACAAAAGTCGGTAGTTTCAAGACATTTATTCGGTCAAGAATTGCAACATTAAGGCCACCTTCAAATTTCCTGGCCTTCTTATACTCAGTATCAACCATATGCGGTGCATAACGGGCAAGTTCAGTAAATTTTGTTTCGTACTCTGCAACGGACATTGTGCCCTGTTTCAGCTGTTCAAATTCAGTCACTTTTCTATCCCTGACACACTGAGGGAAGTACTTTTCAAAGAAGGACTCCTTGAACTGAGCCCAAGTCATAACAGTGCTTGTATCGCGGATCAACATCCACCACCTTCTAGCTTCTTCTTGTAGGGTGAAGGTAGCTAGCAATACCTTATTCGCTTCCGAGCACGGAAACACTTCAAATAATTTTTCTGTTTCAAGCACCCAAGCTTCAGCCTTTAACGGTTCGAGGCCTCCCTGAAAGGATGGCGGTTTCATTTTGCTGAACTTCTGGGTCAGAGCAATTATATCCCCATCATTCACATTCACATTAGGTTCTGGCTGAGCCGGAGGAGGAGGGGGCTGTTGGGTCTGTTGTTCAAGTCTAGCAGTTATCAGTTCCATCATTCTTTCCATTCTTTCCATTCTTGCCTCAGTAGATGAGGACTCAGGTTCATTTGCATTGTCCATTTCACTATAAGCAGTTATAACAGTTTTAAACATAAGCAGTCATTTGTTTAACAGTTTACCACATTAGTATGTATTCAGTCATAACATAACCACACACTTATCATGCTCATGAGATGCCCTAATCACTTTTCTAGGACGCCCTATAGCTCATTTGGACACGTGTGTGCGGTATAACTCGTGGTAAGTATCGCTCTGATACCACTCTGTCACGACCCAAACCCGGCCCTATGGGTTTAGCACCGTAACCGGCCAGTAATCCGAGATTACCGAAGGCCTGCTTAACAGTAATACAGTAAAATAGAGTACAGGGCCTGGCGGAAGCCAATACAGTAATTAAACAATGTCCAATGAGCTGTGACAGTCTGTATGCCAAAAAGATTTTTCATGCATTCATACATACACAAACAGTACAGTCTATACAGAATTTACAATCACACAGTACAGGGACCTAATCCCCTGATAACAGTACGGTAAACATTCAGTCTATACAGAACAGTTAGACAGTATGAAGACAGGCGGGGGAAAACAAACAAAACACCCCCAAGCCATAGCATGGCAACTCGGAACCTCGCAGTGAGGCACAAAGGCTGGCTTGACAAAACTGGAGTTACCCTGACGCTCCTAGCTCCGATCTGGTGCCTGAACACCTACATATATATATGAGCAGTGAGCTAAAGCCCAGTGAATAACATAAAGCGTAAAGGGGTTTAGAATGAATGTCCTTACAGTAATGAAAACAGTTCATTTCAATCAGTATTTCAGTTGCTCAGTACAGTAAACAGTCATATGTGGTAAATCCATTAGCATATCAGTAACAGTAGGTCTTAAAAGACCGAACAGTAATGATGACCATAAGTCAGTAAACAGTAGTGGCTCCACGAGGGAACCGACAGAGATCTCTGTAACAGTAACAGTAAACAGTAGGTGCTAAGGATGCCACAGTACAGTTCAGAAATAAAGGACATACATTCATTCAGTAATACTAGTTCAGTAAACAGTTCAGTTCAGTATTCAAAGATAATCAGTTGAACATATCATTACACAATTGTTACTCACAGAGTTCTGGGCTACAGTAGGCTAGAGCGTCTCCTCGAAATGCCAACCCTAAACAGTTAACAGATTGAACACACTCTAAGTTTCACAGATGGGAAAGGTAATAATTAAATCCCTAAATTTGCCTCGGTGTGTTCTACATCTATATCCTCATTAAGATGTCTTAAACTAGGCCTAAGAATGCCTAGAATGGGATGAGGATGCAAAGATGTACATTTAAAAGCATTTTCAGAAAAACAGAGTTCCGCTCGAGCTCAGGTTTACCCGCTCGAGCGTACATGCAACAAAGGTACACGCTCGAGCGTCAAATTTCCCGCTCGAGCGTACTGTAAAAGTACTGGATGGGTGAAATCTCCGCTCGACGCCCGCTCGAGCGTGAGACATGACTCCGCTCGAGCGCCCAATCCTCCGCTCGAGCGGACTGCAAAACAGTGCAGAGATGCTGGATGCTCGAATTCCACGCTCGAGCGGCACGTTCCCCGCTCGAGCGGAAGTGCGAAATCTGGAAATTCCAGATTGCACCTCCGAGCTCAAAACCAAGTTGTTAACAACTCAAAACCGATCCTCTTGGGCTCATTTTCTGGAAAACTCTTATAAACACATGGAATAACACGATTCAAAACTCAATTTGAGAAATCAAAGCCCAAGGGTGTTTAATTCAAACCCAATTTCAAGCCATTTTCCAAGAACAATATGAACATGCAAACATGCATGAATTTGAAACACTTTGAAGCTCCAATTTGTTGCTCTAATGAGCCAATTCTTTTTATAACAAGATGACTTCATGAACTACTCTCAAAACATGGACATGCATGTGAGGAAACATGGACTACAACCTCTAAACTTCAATATATGTACATGCATGCAACAATTAAGCCACGATTCAATATCTAAACCATGTTTTGGCTCTACACTCCATCAATATGACATGAACCATGCAAGAATCAACTCAAAACATGAACAAGAAGACAATGGAGCTACCTTTAGTCTTGTAGTTCAAGAAGGGAGCTCAAATATGCAATCACTTCAACAATTTCTTCAATTACCAAGCAATTTACTAGCAAAATTGAGATGAACTCCACTCCTCTAGTTTTTCTCTCTCTATGGTCGGCAATGAGAGGGGAAATGGCTGAGGAAATGTTGTCTTTGGCTCAAGTGTATGAGTGTATACAAGGCTTAAAGATGTGTGAGATAGTGGCCCACTCAAGGGCAAAACGGTAATTAAGTCCAACTCTTTAATTAGCTTAATTTATTCTAATTTAATCGTACCCAATCAATTTTCGGATAAATATACCATAAAATCACATTAATTCTGAGGATCATGGAACATCAATCGGTTTCTAATTCGGCCGCCGATATGGCCTTCAATTAGCAGTTTAAACATATAAGCATGAACAGATAATCATACAGTCAAACAGATAGAATGCAATTTAACTAACATATACTCAATCAATTCGGTTTCCAATTTCAGTCAGTCAGTTCAGTACTTTGATCAGTTCAATTATCAGTCATAATCAGTTCCATTTAGCAGTAATCGACGATTAACGGTAATCAATCAGTCATCAGTCGGTAAACAGTATGAGGGTTGTTACAGTCATTCATGACAAAATTTATTTTCATCATTAGTTTTTGTCTCTAAAGACTCTTTTTGTTGTAGTGGTAGGGGCAGTTGCTGTCAAATTGGCATGATGTATCAATCTATCACGATTTTATGACTCCTACAGTCATGACCTTACAGATTATGATCATTCTGTCTACTGGGTTAATCTTCAATGACGAGTCATCAATATTATCATTCCCCTTGAGACCCGTGGTGGTTCATTTGGGGCATTGCCTTGTAGTCTTTGAGTTATTATTATATATCCTTTTCTTCTTTTGGAGTTAAATGCTTTATGGTGAGTATTTTTTCAAGTTTTGGAGATTTGGAGAGGGGGTTTAGTAAGAGTTAGGTTGGTTTCAGGAGCAGTGGCCCTTCATTCTTTTAGTCCGTTTGGGATAAGGGACTTAGTGAACTTTTGAGGAGATGGCTATCAATAGTGACAGCATGTCATGCTCAGTCCTTTCTCTTTATGGTTTTCAAAAAATGTTTCTTTTGCTTCATAGTCTTTTGAGATTTTTGGGAAGAATGTTAAAACATTTTCAGAGAATGTAACAAACTCTTCCCTTATTATTTGATATTTTTTTTTATCTATTATCATTATATGACCTTTGTCTGTGGTTAAGTGACTATCACTATATGATTTCAATGTAACGAACTCATCTCTTGTTGCAGGGACATTGTTTTATGTGGTTTAAGAAATGAAGCAACTTGTTTTCTGCATGTTCATGTCATGGAATAATTATCAATTTTTAAATGGAGATGACAACTCTCTTCTGGCTATTAATTTGTTTTCTGCCTGTTCTTGTCTAATGATGAGTTAACTGCTGAAATCTTTTAACACATGAGTTTTCCTATATTTAGGGGCACGTATAAAATGTTTGCATAACCCTGTTCCTTCTCCTGAGCATTGTTGCCCTGTAGTCATAGTTCATATTTAGCTATCTTAAGATATTTGGTCCATTTTTTCCATAAGAATTGATTATTCAATTAAAGTGATTATTCTTTTACTATTGAAGTAGGAGATGGAGAGTCAGTATGATGAGAAAAGGTCTGACTGTATCTTTTGTAAGACTAGAATAGTCTCTCTAAATAGTTAGTTTATTTATATGCGTCTGTAGTTTCTGAATTAATTTGTGTTTTCATTTTTCAGGTCAGAAATTTCTTGGAGAGATACAAAATATGGTCTAAGAATTAAAGAACTTAGTTTTTTAAGTTTTTTCATTTTTTAATATATGTAAGCACAGTAAAATATTTTCCATTTTTTAATATATGTAAGCACAATTAAATATATGTAAGCATAGTTTTTTAAGTTTTTCATTTTAATATTTTCCATTTTTTAATATATGCAAAACATATGTAAGCACAGTTAAAATTTTTTTATTTAATTCCTTTGTATATACTTTTGAATATTTAATTTTCATTTATGAAATATATGATGTTATTCCATTCAATATGTGGTTATGATTCAAAGTTTAGTATATACTGTGTATTACATTCTTCAAATGTGCATACAAAAATAATATTGATTGTTTTTCAAATATGTCGAACCCTTTTTTTATCACAGATTTTATTAGTTATTAATCACACTTAAAAGATGTGATCTAAATATTTTTAATCACACTTAAAAGGTGTGATCTAAATGTTATTAATCACACTTAAAAGATGTGATCTAAATGTTATTAATCACAGTTAAAAAGATGTGATCTAAATATTTTTAATCACACTTAAAAGGTGTGATCTAAATGTTATTAATCACACTTAAAAGATGTGATCTAAGTAATTTTAATCACACTTAAAAGGTGTGATCTAAATGTTATTAATTACGCTTAAAAAGTTTGATTAAAAATGATCCCTTTTAATCGCACTCCCAAAGATCACACTTTAATAATACTTAAAAGGTGTGATAAATAACATACTTCACACAAAAAAAGTGTGATCTTTATCTATTTTTGTAATAGTGGAAGGAGTTAGTCACCCTTCCTCATACTTGTACTAGCTTTAATCTCTCTATGATTGTACACCTTCTATAGTTTAAATTTCAGCACCGTTGTATGTTATTTGGGGGCTATTTAATTTATTTCAATAAGTTTGTTTTACATATTATGTTTGTGTTATATTAACCAATTAATCAACTTTTCATAATCACCTCTTCAACCTCTCTCCATTCTTCGATTATTTTGATTAAAAAGTTGTGAAAAATTAAGATTGTGGTTCGAGCATAAGAAATAAACTTTTCCCATGCTTAATGGTTTAATCTCTTAAGAGGTTCACTACCAAAGACATAAAACTTCCTTATGCTTAATGGTTTAATCTCTCCGGACGTTCACTACTAAAGGCATAAAAACTTTCTTATACTAAAGTACAATCATTTATTTTTCAGTTCTTTTTATCACCAATGTGTCTACTTTTAAGGGATTAATTGCCCCTTGGAAATCACCAAGGAAAGTGTCATTATCACTTATTATCAAGTTTGGATTTCAAGTCATTATTGCTCACTGTGGGTTTATCTAAGTCATTATCACTCTTTGGAGTTTGACTAGTTCTTATTGCGCATCTTGAGTTTGACTTGAAATCCCTTGTAAATGAGTTTGACTTGAAATCCCTTGTAAATGAGTTTGACTCTTCCTTTGTAATTTCCCTCGAAAAATTTATCATCAATGTATTTGCTGTTAAGGGATTAATTGATCCTTGGAAATCACCAAGGAAAGTGTCATTATCACTTATTATCAAGTTTGGATTTCAAGTCATTATCGCTCACTTTGGGTTTTTCTAAGTCATTAGCACTCTTCTGAGTTTGACTAGTTCTTGTTGCGCATCTTGAGTTTGACTTGAAATCCCTAACTTGTAAATAAGTTTGAATCTTCCTTTGTAATTTCCTCCGAAGAAAATAAGGTTTATTTACTCGGGTTAAGTCAACACTTATTTTCCTTTATTGCATTTCGGACTTAGTGGATGTAAATATCACCGTGGACTTAATGGATTAAAGAAAAGTAATATAAAAGAGGCTAATAAAATTGAGCTTAAAATGAATCAACCAACATAAAGAACCAATATGATTGATTGAATTCGGTCAGACGTTATACCGAGTTTATTGTGTCAAGGCTTTTCTTATATCAATTGATAATGTGATGAACCTTGAAGCGTCTCTACTTTCCTTCTTGAATTTGCTTCATGATAGGAGGGAGGGCTGGTTGTTATGCATTGCATTTATTGATTTTTGTCCTATCATGTCCAAAATCATCTTGCAAATCAACTTGCAACCATAGATGGTTTGGGAACTGAGTTTGCTCCTCTCTTTGAGTATTTTCCATGATAGAGAAGAGTAGAAGAGACAAACATGGCTAGGAATACCCTGTCTGCATGTTTACACTGTTTCACCTCAGGCACAAAAAACAAATTTCCGCAAAGAAAACAAGGTATGCTTGGATTTATTTAGGGCTTGACTAAGTCTTGTTTTGGGTCGGCAAGGCTCCAACAAATTGCAAACAATACACTTTTGGTCGAAAGCAATGATAAGGTGGAACAGAACAAGTCTCAACAAGGTAGACAGAGTAATTCCTGAGGAGTATCGCGCAATCATTACATATTATTTGTTGTAATAAATTAGACGGCCCCTTTCCATTATTATTCATTCGGATTTGTAATAATTAATTATTTAGACACTTGGACATTCGGACCCTCATTCGCAAGGACAAATATGTAATAAGTTGTATGTCTTCCAACCCCCATTCTTTCTCCCTTTTATTTATCTGCTTATGATGGTTAGTTTAAGGACATCATGTCTAATTTAGCATACTCATGTTTGCATTCACTCGTATTGCATGCATAAAAGTGCGGCTCATCATATTATTCAAATTCAAACTCTTTACTTGAATACGTGGGCTATCACATGCCTTGAATTTACTCGCATGCCATGCTAGTAGCTGAGCTTATTAAATTGCATATTGTATGTGTTGCATTAGCCATAATACATAGTTAGGAGCTTGCATTTCTTTTCTAACTAGTTCTTTTTCTTGGCTTAGAGTACGAGGTAAGTTTTTATGCTTTAGCATATTGTATAAGTGTTATTGTTGTTGTATCAAACATACTACCATGAGGCTAATTGCTTAAATGATAAACTGTTTGAATGCTTGTGGATGAGGGCTATTCACTAACATTGGGATACTTTGATTAATGTATATATATGAGATCACTTTTTCAAGTGATACATATGCAAAACACTTGTTTTCTAAAACAAACATGAAATTAGTCTATCCTTGTATGTTAAAGATAAAATAAGAACATATACTGTACATAAGAATCATATCATGATTAGTAGAGGCCGATTTTTGATCGGGTGAGTGGGGTGCTCATTATTAACCTTCCCCTCTCATACCTAAATTCCCGAACCAAGACACTTTGGTAATGACGAACTAATGGCCTTTGGCACGAGTCACGGGTTTCCTAAATTTTCAAAAATAAATATTTAGGTGGCGACTCTGAAATCTGGCAAAGTAGTCCATTTTTGGCATTTGATTCAAACATCAATTTTCCAAAAAATAATTGCCAGATTTGGACTTTTTTATGTTTCCACTATTTCACATTGCACTTGTGAAATCAGATTTAGAACTAACACAAGTGGGAGTCCAAAATGTACGGGCTATTCATTCTTCCGAAAGGGGGCGCGAAAAGCCGAGCTACAGTTTCTGGCAACTCTGCTGGGGAATTAGAGAACTTGACTTGAAAATTATGATGTGTATTTTTATCTACATTTATATGTTATTTGCATTGCATTTGCATCGGTGCGCTTAAGTCCTTGTGTTTGCCATCTGCTATTCCTAGACGGTTTTCTAGAGGCTTGCCTACAAAGCTTGCCAAAAGGCTGACCGGTCATGGGCTCTGCCATGTTGGGAACACAACCCTTGGATCTGAATTACCACCGTACCATTTGATCCTCCTTTCACTTCTCAGTGTTAGGTGTGAGAGGTGTATTAGGTAGTCTTGCTGAGATACCCTCTATGACTATTTGACCTAATGTATATAGTACGCTCTAGTGACTATTCCAAATTAGGACAGGATGGCACCCCCTACAGGATGTTATGAAGCCATTTGCTTGAAAAAGTGCAACCTAAATCATGTCAAAATCTAGGACAGGATAACCCTACCCCCCCTTATAGGGGTGTTTCGGTTCTTTTACATGGTATGTGCTTTTACAGTGAAACTGTACAGGGTGGTTCATATCAGTGTTACAAATGAGCAGTCAGTTTGAGAACAAAGTTCAATAGGGCTCACAGTTCAGCTGCCTATTGGGTTGAAAATTGGGGCCGAAGTGCTGTCCGATTTTTGATTTGTTTTTTGCTTCTTGCTTTTGCTAGGTAGTTTTTCATCATAGCTTCAGAAAGACCCAATATCCCTCAAGTTGTATGGACTCGTTCTTGCAGACTGTGTAAAACTCAAGATCTTGTTAACAGTTAGCCAGTGTTAGTTTCTCTCCTACCAGTTACTTGACGAAGAAGGAACAAACAAGCACCAACATCGATATAGAGCGCTCCGCCGACACCTATTCGTGCACATAATTCACCACCATCTCACCCACCTAGAACAAGGATGGCACAGAATATAGAAGAACTTGTTGCCCTGATGGCAGCTGTTTAGAGAACCATGGATATCGTAAATCAATGGATGGCCGCAAAGGATAAGGTCATCGCCGATCTGCGCCGCCTATCTGGGGCATCTGCATCTACAGTACATCCAATCCCTACTGCTCAGTCAAATCTCGATCTTCATCCACCAGTGGAAAATCCTTAGATCCTAGATCCCGAAGAGGTGTTTCCACAGGCTCCAGCTTATAGGCCCTTGGCACAACCACAGGGGGAACTCCTTTCCTTTGACATCAACAAAGATCTAGCTATGGTAAAAATTGCCAGGCTAGAGAAAGCGCTAAAAAAAATCCCAAGGCTTCAATTCCATTCCAGACATTGAAGATGGGTACACTGAGGCTTCAGTCAAACTACCAGAGAAGTTTAAAATGCCCCACATCGACAAATTCGATGGAAGTGGGGATCCAATTATACATGTCCGCCTGTTTTTAGATGTTCTGAAGCCAATGGGTCTTTCTCGTGCTCAGAAACTATCTTTGTTTGGGAGAACTCTATCTGATGTGGCGACCATCTTGTATGCAAAATTGGAGGATTCTATGAAGCAGAACTGGGAAGAACTGTCTGATGGGTTTGTTAACCAGTACTCATATAACACTCAGATCGAGGTAACCATCAGTGAGTTGGAGGTAACTACCTAGAACCCCAAAGAAACTTTTATTGACTTTGTCGCCAGATGGAGAGCAAAGGCAGCCCGAATGACAAGTAGACCCTCTGAAAGGGAGCAAGTCATGCTAGTGGTCCACAATCTCGAGCCTAATATGCTACAAAGGATGATAGTGATTCCGTTATCTACATTTGCTTCACTACACGAGTTGGAGGTCCAAATTGAAAGTGCATTCAAGAAGGGGATTAGTCATAGAACTAGTGAAACCGCAAAAAGGCCATTCACTCAGAGTGCAAATGTTGGTACCAACACTATTCCACGGTCTGCAGATCTTTGTACCTTGGCTACATCGTCGGCCAAGATGGCCGATCCCTTTGCTGCTGCTACAAACTCAGAAACCGCACAAAATGGTCAACCTTGGTTCCAAAGAACTTTTACCCCTCTCCATATGAATCTAACCTGCGCCCTCAAGTTGTTGCTGGAAAGGGGACATCTCAAGCCTCTCGATCCACGACCTCTCCTAAACCCATAGCCCGTTAGACACAGCCCAACTCAATATTGTTCCTTCCACCAACAACATGGCCATCCTACAGACTCATGCATTCGTCTACGTCATGAGATCCAGAATCTCATTGACAACAAAGTCATCGCCCCTCCTAAACCAAATCTGACAACCAACCCACTTCTCTCACATAACCAAGTTCCTTCCCCCAAAAACATTAACCATATCCAAACACTACCACCTACCTTCAACCCTAGCACATATATTACCTCGTCCCACCTACCAAAATCGGAGGTGGTTATTCCGGAAGACACGGACATGTGCATGATAGAATTAACCCCACAAATCTAACCCAAGCATGTGGTAGCAGGAACAGAGAAATGGGAGAATACACCAAAGACCGGGCTGTCTGATACCTATGTCATAGAAAATGAGGCCTCATTTGAAGAGGAGTATGATCCCAGCTTTTACATTGTGGCCATTGATTAGCCAAAACCAGTGGTCATATTGCCAGATGTTCTCAGTGTCAATACTATCGGGAAAGGCCAATTAGGGCAACACCAGGACGATTGGCTCGAACAAAGCCTAAATGACTTGGCCAAGCGGGAGGAAGACCTAGCCCAGATAGAAGAAGACCTAGCCAATCTCTACTTCTTTGACGAAGAGGATACAAGTAGTGTCCAGATAGGCCGGTGGGATTCAAGTTAGCCAGAAACAAACAACGGTTGGCTCAGTAACGAAGAGCTGGATGAGGCAGAATAGACAAGAGGAGTCAAGAAGGAAAAGGCTGAGGCTATATCCTTGATTAGCATAGAACAAGTGGTGGAACAATTCCAGCAGGAAAGAATGGAAGCAATCCAAAGGAAGATGGCCTTAGAGCGAGGAAATGACAACAAAACAATGCCATTCTGGAACACAAAAACCAAAATCATAGTGAAAAAGGAATGGCATGCTGTTGATGAGAGGCATAATGTGAACATGCTCCAGGTAAAGCCTGATAAACACCTGACCATGACTGCAGGAGAGTGGTGGCAAGATAATGATTTGAGTTACGTATACACGGACAAAGGGTGGAAATCTGATACCCCCGATGATACGTGGTATACGAACGAGATCAATCACATGACCCGGAGTGGTCGGCACTTCAAACCAGAATCCTCCAACAAAGAAGTTGTGAACACAAAAGAGAAGGATTGTGAAGAGAACCTGGTCTTGAAGCAACTCCAGAAGATTCAGGCAGATGTATCAATCTGGGGACTGATAATGGCTTCCTGGGAGCATCAGCAAGCACTGCTAGAGGCAATGAATCGGATCAAACTACCTATTGACACTACCACTGATCAACTAGTGTCGTTAGTCACATCTGGAGATGTTTCTCTAGTGATATCTATCACGGATAAAGAGCTGCCACCTGAGGGTGCCAACCACAATCGACCCTTGTACGTGACTCTGGAGAGCCAAAAAAAGTGGATTCTGGTGGTGTTAGTAGATACTAGATCAGCAATTAATGTAAGCCCAGTACGGATTACTTATGCCATAGGTTTGAGGCCTGTTGACTTCACGCCCACAACCCAATCCATTCGAGCTCATGAAAACACGAGCCGGGATGTTATGGGAACGTTCAAAAGCCATATCCTGATCGGTCCCTCCGAACATGAGGTCGAATTCCATGTAATGGACGTACCGGCAACTTTTAATCTACTGCTGGGAGGGCCTTGGTTACATCAGATAAAGGCTGTGTCATCAACAGTTCATCAGTTGGTGAAATACCCCTTTAAAGGTGGAATTGCTATTGTGTATGGTAATTCTGCAATCCATCCTCCCCAATGTACTACCACACCAGTGTTAGGAATCATGCATGGAGAAGAGGATGTATTCCTTTCTGGTTTCTCACTGACAGAGGCCCAGGTGGTTCAAACCATCATGGCAAAAGGTGACGGAACTTATGTAAGTGTTCAGTCCATCTATATGATGAACAAGCAGGGACACATGCCTAGATCAGGACTGGGTAGGAGTGGCAGGCAAGGAGGTCCTGCTACCAAGGAGATGATTCACAATCCCCATGCTTTTAGGTTGGGATACAAACCTACTGCAGAAGATTGGCAAAGGAAGGGAGCTGAGTTGAGAGGAAGAATTAAAGCAAAAAAGTCTAGGAAACAGTACGAGTTAGTCCACAAGCCAATACGGGGAACCTTGAATGAACGCTTTGTCTGCCAAGGGGAAGATTTCCCTTTTTGTGGATTTCCAGAGCCTTGGTTTGACCAGGAGACAAAGACAATGTGTCTCGAGTTCGAGATCTTCTTTGGGCACCAGTTACCAGAAGAGGAAGATGAGTAGATGCACCTGAACATTAATACAGATCAAGGCATCGCTCCAAATATGGATGTTGAAGAAGAAGAACTGTTGGGAAAAACACTGACTGACCTACTAACGAGTTCTACTGTAGGAACTAAGTCTGACAACTTGGGGGATAGTTTTACTTTCTCAATGATCGGGGATAAACCAACTGCGAATTTCTCTAATCTTATTGTGGATGCATCTGAGGCTCCGCACCTAGTCTGGAAATTTGAAAAGGGGATCATCATCAGCAGTTCTAAATCAGATGACGAGCCCGAATCTAATTCCACTGAGTCTAAGTCAGATTCGAGTTCTTCTAAGTTTGGTACTTTCGGGGGTGGTAACTCAGGTACCAAAGTCTTGTCAAAGTCATCTTTTAGTTTTTCTTTTGAGTCAACTATAATCGAGGACCTAGACTATACTAATGGGAATGTCGTAGACTTTGCTTACTTCTCTGTGCCTTTAGTTTATTGTACTAATCTTGATTTTCAAAATTTTGACTTAAACGAAGAGGAAGAAATTCCTCAGGCTTTGAAAAATTTGGTTGACCAAGAGGAGGAAAGGCGTGTTAAACCCTACACAGATGAAATCATTGCAATTAACGTGGGTACTGAGGAGGATCCTCGTTTGGTCTAGATCGGATCCACGCTGTCTTTAGAGGAACGTGAGTGTTTAATCACTTTATTAAAAAAATTCAAAGATGTTTTTGCGTGGTCCTACGAAGACATGCCTGGAATCGATCCTGAGATTGTAAAACACTGGATCCCTTTTAACCCTGAAGCCTGACCCGTAAAACAGAAATTGCGTAGAGTTCGCCCAGATTGGGCATTGAAGATTAAAGAGGAGGTCCCCAAACAGATTGATGCGGGTTTCTTAATGGTATTTGAGTACCTGACTTGGTTGGCTAATATCGTTCCGGTTCCAAAGAAGGACGACAGAATCAGAGTCTGCGTCAACTTCCGAGATCTAAATAGAGCTAGCCTGAAAGTTAACTTTCCATTACCCCATATCGATAAACTAGTAGACCTTACAGTTGGCCATGCTTTGCTTTTATTCATGGATGGGTTTTCTGGGTACAATCAGATTTTGATGGCACCAGAGGATAGAGAGAAAACTACTTTCACCACGCCGTGGGGTACCTACTACTATAGAGTTATGCCTTTTGGATTGAAAAATGCTAGGGCTACATATTAGAGAGCTGCGACCACCATCTTGCACGACATGATCCACAAGAAGGTTGAGGTGTATGTTGACGATATGATTGTCAAGTCTATAGAGCGACGAGGCTACTACACTGCATTAGAAAAATTCTTTGAGCGGATCAGGGAGTACAGATTGAGGTTGAACCCACAGAAATGCACCTTCAGCGTGACTACAGGAAAATTATTGGGATTTCTGATTACACAAAAGGGAATTGAAGTAGATCCCTCCAAAATCAAGGCCATCGTAGAAATGCCACCACCGAGGACTGAAAAGGAGGTACGCAACTTTCGAGGCAAGGTGCAATTCATAAGACGGTTCATCTCAAAATTAACCTTGATTTGTGAACTACTATTTGGTCTGTTGAAGAAAGGAAAGAAGTTCCAATGGGATGATCGATGCTAGTTCGCCTTTGAACAGGTGAAGCAATACCTTCAGAATCCACTTGTATTGTCGCCACCAGAACCAAGGAAACCACTGATCTTGTATTTGTTAGTGACAGATTCGACCATAGGGTGCATGCTAGCGCAAGAATCATAAGCTAAGGTGGAGAAGGCCATCTACTATCTAAGCAAAAAGATGTTGGAGTATGAAACTCGCTACACTCCCTTTGAGAAAACTTCCTTAGCTTTAGTTTAGGCAACAAGGAAGTTAAGACACTACCTGTTAGCGTATTCTGTAATTTTGGTTTCAAGATTAGATCCCATCAAATATCTCTTTGAGAAACCAGCACTTACGAGTAAGCTAGCTCGTTGGTTGCTTCTTCTCTCCGAATTTGACCTCAAGTATGTCACGCGTACATCAGTCAAAAGAAGGGCCGTAGCGGAATTCCTGGCAGAACACCCGATAGAAGGAGATGATGACGCAGTGGAGAATTTATTCCCAAATGAAAATGTCCTATAGATAGAAGAGGAAACATGGATGATGTACTTTGACGGAGCATCAAATCAATATGGTTATGGGATAGGTGTATTGCTCATAGCACCTAATGATTCACATATACCTCTAGCTTTCAAACTCCGGTTTAAAGTATCTAACAATGAAGCAGAATACAAGGCGTGTATTGCTGGCTTGGAAGCTGCCCTAGAACTAGGGGCAATAAGGTTGGACATCATTGGAGATTCGAATTTGGTTGTCTCTCAGGCCAACAGAGATTGGCAGGTTAAAGAAGAGAAAATGAAGGTTTATCATTAGGCCCTGGATGTGCTAATTCTGAGGTTTGAAAAATTAATGTTCACCCATCTGCTAAGAGAGAACAATTGATTTGTTGGTGCTTTAGCAACTCTGTTTTCCATGGTAGACATCCCGATTGGAGTAAAGATGCGTCCGATTATTATTGAATAGAAGTATATGCCGGCTTATGAGACCATCGCCGCAATAAGTGAGGTTCAAGATACGGACCCCTAGTATTACGACATTTGGAATTTCCTAGAAAAAGAGGTGTATCCACCAGGGGCAAATGCCAAGAACAAAAGGGGAATATGGCGACTAGCCATCCAATTTATCATCTACGGAAACAAGTTGTACAAAAGAGGCCATCTGGGAATACATTTGTTGTGTGTTAAGGAAGAAGAATCAAGGCGCCTTATGGAAGCTATTCATGGGAGAGAGTGCGAAACTCACATGAACGGTGTAATGCTAGCGCGAAAAATCCTTAGACAAGGCTACTACTGGTCAACCATGGAAGAGGACTGTATTGCCTTTGTACAATGATGCCACAAATGTCAGATACATGCCAATTTCATGAACATTCCGCCATCAAAGCTCTACAATATGACTTCGCCATGGCCTTTCTTAGTTTGGGGAATCGATGTTATCGGCTCAGTCACACCAAAGGGGTCAAACAGGCACGAGTTCATTTTACTAGCAATCGATTACTTCACAAAGTGGGTGGAGGCCCAGTCCTATTCCGTGCTAAAAACATCGCATGTAGCCAAGTTCATCAAAAACGACATCATCTGTAGGTATGGGGTGCCCAACGAGATCATCTCAAATAACGGCTCGCACTTCAAGAAAGAGGTGATAGACTTGCTTGAGAAATATAATGTGGCTTTTCGTAAGTCATCAATATATAGACCGCAGACCAATGGAGCCGTTGAAGCTGCAAACAAAAATATCAAGAGAATCCTACAGAAGATAGTGGAAACCTACAGAGACTGGTCGGAGAAATTGTCATTTGCACTTTGGGACTACAGGATGTCAATCCGAACATCTACATGGGAAACCCCCTATTCTCTAGTTTATGGGATAGAAGCTGTTCTGCCAATCGAGATTGAAGTACCGTCATTGAGAATTATGGCCGAATATCAGATAGCAGAGGCGGATTGGCAATAGAGCAAATTTGAAGAATTGATGTTGTTCGACAAAAGGAGGTTGAAGGCATTGTATCACATCTAAGGCTACCAGTGTAGAATTGCTAAGGCTTTTAATAAGAAAGTCAAGTCCAGAAATCTCAAGGAAGGAGACATGGTGCTTAAAGATAACCGAGCCCCCATCCATGACCCCAAGGGCAAGTTCAAACCTAATTGGACTGGCCCTTATATCATCAAGTCAATCTGGTTTGGAGGAGCAATTATTCTTATGGATTTGGATGGCCTGGAGTTTTCACAACCGATCAACATGGACAAGTTGAAGAAATATTATCCTTGAGAGGCTCACTAGGCCGAAAACCCGAAAGGGCGACCTAGGCAAAAGTTAGAGCATGAAAAATTAGAGATAAAGAAAAATTGAGCTCGCAAGGCTGAAAACTCGAAAGGGCAACCTTGGCAAAAATTAGAGCGCAAAATGAGAGAATAAATACTCGAGTGAACCCTCACCAAACTACGTAAGGCCTGATTCTCATCTTTGGGATACGTAGGCAACTTCCTCCCGAAGTTCGACCATAACCATTTTCAACTCAACTGTCCTGTTCATTTGGTTTAATCAATCCATCATTCTTTATCGTTTGTCGGCTTGGTTGTGTTACTTCCATTCGAGCAGAAAGGTCAGTCACATGATGAAACAGTAATGATCAATGCAATTTGAGGGGCAGTTATGATTTTCCGATTTGGGTTATACAATTTAGGATTGATTCCGTGTGTATCCGGTGGTGACCATTTCCAAACAAGGAAAATTTTCAATACTCACTTTAATTTTATTGGTTTTAACACTGGTACATTCTCTAAAACAAAGTTGTTTTTTTTTTTTTTTTTGAAAAAAAAAAACTTGAAAAGAAAAGACAAAGCAATAAACTAGGGGCATAGATAAGTCAAGTGTTAATTCTCTGTCTCTTTTTTGTACCCGTGGAAGTCTCTATAACCGAAGTTGGCCTAACTTGTTCCTCGTCCTCGAGCCAAATCAAGTACTCGCTAGGAAGGATGCAACTGAAATTCAAGACCGGAGTCAAAAATTCTCTTGTGCACCAAGCAATGAGGTATCGAGGCAAGTATGAACTACGAATATGAAATGAAGTTGGGTACTTTGTCCCTTTATCTGGACAAGTCTGATCATGCCCAAACTGGCGTCTGAACTTGAGTGGAAAATAGAACACACAGTGTGTAAGGCCAATCAACTGTATACTTGGTCGCCGAAACATGCTGTAACTCATCTTAGCCAAGTTAAGCCAGGGGCCACGCCAAGCAATGTCAGCCGCAGACCTGTTGCGCATCCAGTCACACCACATTCCCTTTGAGGAGAACTCCACTAGCTGTGAGCGAAGAGAATAAGCTCTGGCCGAGTACTCAGGGTAGGGGTCTATTACTTTCAGCTTATCCATTAGCCATGCCTGGGGAGAGAAGGAAAATAAGAGAGAACAAAAGAATAGAGAAATGTACTTTCAGTGAAAAGTAAAAAAGGATTTCGAGAGAAAAACAGAGATCATGTGCCAAGTGATGTGAGGAACATAAATAAGAAGGGTAGGAAATAATACCTGGAGAAGTAATGGACTCCCCGTAAAATGAGTAGTCTCTTGTTGATGAAAAACATCTAAACTTGTCAAAGTCTCCGCCAATACTAAGCCCATACAACTCTTACCCTCCTTAAGGCATTGGGCTACTTCAATCAGTTTAATACTAGCTCCACCGTGACTAGGGACAAGAAAGAAGTGTGCAAGTAAGCATAAGCAGAGGGCATACTGACGATAACTCCGCCAAAGGAGGTTTTCTTTATCACCGGTAGGGGAAAATCGACTAATCAAATCCGGAATGCCTAATTCCCCATTGTGAGCCAAGGATCGAGCCTCGTGCAAAGTAAGCCCACACATCCATCCTAAGCTTGAGCCTGGCCAAAACGGGGTTGAAGCATGATTTTCTTATCACGTTGAGATTCCATCAATGCTTGAAATTCTTCAAGTGTCGGACACATCTCTTGTGAACCAAAGCGGAATACATACGTGATTGGATTCTAGCACTGAGCATGGAGAAATGGAAAACAAAGTGAAGTGCGGCTCAATGGAAAAAGAGCATTTAGGCCGAAACAGCAAAAGTTCACCTTTTTCGAGCCATCCAAAGTGATTATCTAGTCTTGGCCCCTATGGATGGGCAACATCTCCATTTTGAGGGAAAAATGAAAAAAACTTGCTCTTTTGACCAGAAACGACAATATGGGAACACCATTTATAGAATTTCGAATGGAGTAGTGGGTGATAGCTGAGCACCTACCAAACCTCTCATTATGGTCCGGCCGTGCCCACTGAGGTTTGGACGTACCTCAGTGGTGGGCTAGACAGTACACTAGCAGAAAAGGCTGCTCTTTGTCCTCTTGTGTTGTGGATGTATTTTGAGTCTTGTTTTGCTTATACCAAGTCTGTTGTAATGGTTTTGAGTTGTTTCCATTATGTTTTCTTATTATTGAGTTGTA
Source organism: Camellia sinensis (assembly GCF_055761805.1). Taxonomy (NCBI): domain Eukaryota; kingdom Viridiplantae; phylum Streptophyta; class Magnoliopsida; order Ericales; family Theaceae; genus Camellia; species Camellia sinensis. The sequence goes on along the minus strand of NC_138966.1, from coordinate 73,219,595 downwards.
TTGTACATTTTTTCTAGTTGAAAGTTGTTATCTGATTCATGAATCAAGCACAAGTATCGAGAAGATTATCATGCAAATTGCTAGCCATTCGTCATATGCAAACACAATACAAGAAATTTGCAAGAAGAGATCATCCACAAAAAGCCTGTTTTTATAAACTAGCAGGTCCAACACTTATCATTATTTTACAAAATAAAACATAACATAAAAGAAAGGTTTTTCCAAAATAAAGAGTTTATCTGAAACTAGTGCTTAAAACTACAAAGCAAAGAAATAAAAAAAAAATTAACAAAAACAAAAACAAAAAAAAACAAAAAAAAGTCATCATTGTCATCAATAGTCTGTCCTAGCTCTTATCCTCCTCGGCTACGCAGGAGGCGCATCGCTGTCATCGCTGGCACTCCCAAACTGTATGTCAAACTCCTATCCCTTCTCCTCAAGGGTCGGAGAGCCCTCAAAGGACTCCTCAGAAGGTGAGCGCTGCCTCACTCAGCCTCTCCCTCAATCAGCTCCTCCTTTGCCCCTCACTGGGCCCCGCCTCTATCTCCTAGCTGGAAGAGGTCCTGCAGGTGCCACTGGTGCTGGTCCAAGCTGAAAAAAAGAAAAGAAAGGAGAGTGTAGATAGTTATAAAATGACAAACATAATCGGAATGAAATGACTGTAAACTAGGGGCAAAGCTTACCTTAAGCCCATGAGCAGCTAGAGTGGTCTGACTCCGTCGCACCATGAGGAGTAGCTGGTCGACTGTTCGAGCAAGGTCATTTGCAAATGCCCAGGGTACCTTCAAAAGAAAGAGCAGAGTTTGAGAAATATAGCCGTAAACTGAAGCAATAAAACAAGATAGCGTTCAATGAGTGGAAACAATAAGGAAATGTGTACCTGCTCGATGCCTGGAGCAAAAACTATCCGGCGGTCCCTCTCCTTGATCTCATCGATCGGAATCTGCTCGAGCACCCCATTTGGGCGCATATATGTGATCTCCGTAGGAATCACAGGAAACCCAGGAATAGGAGCAACAGCAGGGGCACCTCTAGTAAGGGCATCACCAGCACTAGCTGCAGCAGCCGCGACCTCTGGAACAACACGGGCCATGCCCGGGGTGAGGGGCGCCATCACCCGAGTGTGCAAGAAGGTAGTGAAGTCTCCGGCCATATGATATCTATCACCGTCCTCTCCCTCCATCAAGAGGTCGATCGTAGATCCATCCTGTATCTTATCAATTGACCTCATGCTTGGAAGAGGAGGATGCAAAACGTCTGGATGGGCAACGCCTCGGGTCTGGCGGATGAACCTCTTCCCCAGATAATAGGCCTGACCAAAAGGACCCTCGAACAGAATTCGCATGGCAGAGGCATACCAGGCAGCACCATAAGTCGCTCTGGACGCTGCGAAGATACCCGCCCAGGGATGCTAATCAACCTGTGAATCCATACAGTGTCAGATGTTAGTGCAGTTTTAGTTATCAGTGCAGCGACAGTGCAGTGTCAGATATCACTCAGTGTCAGAAACTAGTGCAGTGTCAGAAAATCAGTGTGTAATGAGCAAAACAATGTAGTGGCTGATGTCAACAGTATAAGGATGCTAGTACAATATGGGAACAATGATATGTAATGCAAATAATGATATTGTGTTACCTGGTCCGCAGTGATCGTATCAAAGAAGCGGCGGAAGTATAGGAAGGTCCGGTCTACTAGGCGACGGCGTCTGAACCATGAGTTGTAGTATCGAGAGCGAGGTACTGACAACTCAATCGGCTTCACTGGGACTGGAGCTAGAGTGGTGAAATACGGGTAAACCCAGAGCTATAAATAGATGAGCATGAATTAAGCAGATGAGCAGATATGAAAATGCAGAGTAAAGATGAACAGGAAATGCAAAGCACAGAATGCAAAGTTGAATAGAAAAGTAAAGGGGTGAGACGCGTACCTCCCAAACTCTCCAGTAGCCACCGAGTAAAACTGCCTTGTGGTGGGACACGGAGCTCATGTAACAGTATAAGGTGGCCAAGCTGGTGCCACTCTAGTCATACTTTGCCACCCACGGTAGACTCAACAATGCTCCAAGAAGATATATCCCCACGGTATTCTCCCTGTTCGCAAATAGGGTAGTACCGAGAAGATATATAAGGAAGCCGTGAGCGTACTGGTCAATCTCATCTGTAGTAACTGGCTGACTGTCGATGAAGTGATCCTAGAACCAACTATAGCGCACCATCCCCTAACTGCTGATGTCTGGGACCGCTCCAAGAAGCTGGAGCTGTGCAGCTCTCCACTGTGCCATATCTGGGTCAAATGGGATAGGGCCACCAACTCCGACTCGCAGGCCGGTCAGCATGAAAAGTCATACGGCGTCAACGTCATCTCCATAGTCGAAGAGAAGTGGAACGAGTCTGTGGTGTCCTATCACCTCTCTGCTAAAGCTCCATATAACACTTACTCATCCCGTATCTGGATGATCCCGGAGCAGAAGAACCCAAAATCGGCAACATCTACTACAATGCAAACCTCCGTGGGAAGTCGTTCATACCAGTGTCGAGGGCCCAATATGGTCCCATAACCGATAATCCTCCTGGCTACAACCTGTAAATAGGGACTGCATCAATATATGTACAACAGAGACGAATGCTTTGTTCATAAGTTTCAACATATGTACAAAACAAAGGAAGGTTGCTTACCGTAGAGGCCTTGGTGGATGAGTGCTCCGTGGGCTCGCACAGAAGTGTGTCCTCCTCCAGCCCAGGGATAAAGCCCATAAATCGTAAAACCCCGCTTGGTGGGAGAATGTGAGTGCGTCGCTTGTAAGTGGCTATATCAAATGGCCTATCCGCGAGGGAAAGCAAAGTAGGAGCATCCTCAGCCTCCATATTTGCACCAAGGGCGGCACCAATATCAATGGCCGAGTCTGGAAGGAGAACCTTGTCACTAGCCATGAGGGAAAGTAGAGAAGAGTGAAGAAAAAGGTGGAAAACTAAGTGAAAATGGGTAAAAATCCCAAAATCTCAAACCCTAGGAGAGAGAAACTGAAAAGAGGATAAAAAATCAAAGGGAGAAAGAGGAAAAATGTGGGTAAAGTGAGAAAAACAAAGACAAAACCCAAACTTGCGCTAAACCAATTTTTGTTCAGTTCAACATGTAGAGAAAAACAAAGGTTCCAAAGAAAAAATGGCATGGATCGTTGGATAAAAGCAAGGGAAGAGAAATCTAGGGAGAGAGGGATGCTAGAGAGAGAGAGAGGTGACTTTCGGATATGGAGGTGTGAGGAAATGAGGGCTTTGTTTTGTTTTAAAACAAGAAAAGCTGAGGGCTTCCTGAAATCTGCCCCTACCGCCGTCGAAGTCCGGCCGGATGTCCGTATGTCCGGCCGTACCTCATAGAAATCCGGCCGGACTTTGATGAAAATAAAAAATAAAAAATAAAATAATAATAATATTATGTTTATACTTTATATCTTTGCCTATAAAAAAAAAATCACCAAGTCAACTCATTTTATTTGTGTTGTTATTTTACAAAAAAAAAAAAATCATCATCATCGAATCATTTTGTTTGTGTCGTTTTAGTAATTGTTGTTTTACAAAAATAAAAAAAGCGAGAATGGGGTTTGTTTTCTTTTGTTCATATAAAATGTGTATTTTTTTTTTTGAGTATATATATATATATATAAGAGAAAAAAAAGAGAAAAAAAAAATCAATTTGCTTTATTTTGAGTTGAATAATAATAGTAATAAATAATAATAATAGTCCTAAATAAATAAGTAAATAAATAAAAGAAAGAATTTTGTTTATTTTATTTTGTTCCAATAATCCGTGAAGTTGGTATTCTGTCCCGTACATATTGCTCTGTTTGGGTCCATTTTGTGTCTAGTTTGTCTATTTTGTGTCCATTTTATGTTCATTATTCGGATTTCGGAGTATTTCTTATTCGAAATTTAGAGTTGCATAAAAAATGTCTATTTTGTGTCCATTATTCGAATTTGTTATTCGAAGTTGCATGAAACATATTTAAAAAAAAAAAAACTTGTTTTATTAATCACATTTGTACAAAATATATACAAAAAAATAAAAATAAAAAAAGAAAGAGAAAAGAAAAAAAAAAGAAAGAAAGAAAAAAAAAGAAGAAAGATAGGGATCTTGTTCTTCTTTCTTCTTCGGCAATGGCCACACGCCGACCTCCGGCAAATGGCCATACACCGACCTCATTTGCTTGACTTTCCTGCCGATTTCTTCATCTCAGTTTTGTTCTGGGAGACCTTCGAAGGACATGCCTCAGTGTTTTCACCAAGAGAAGGCCCTGCTTCAGTGTTTTCACCAAGAGAGTTAACTCTTTGCCGACCATCAAAGGCAAAATATGATGGTGCACCGAGCCGGGCCATAGAAGTGGCCTGTCGTTTTACTTCTTTATTCTCCATGGAGGTAGCCTTTCATTTTAGTTCTTTGTTCTCTGCCTTCAGCGCGCAAATCTCTGCTCACGCATCCTTGCACATATGCTGAAGCAGAGTGAGTTGGGCGTTAACCCGATGTACCTCACACGTCCTGTTTTGCAGACGGTGAGACAAGTTAGTGACCACGGCCACTGTCTCCATACACGACTTCAACGTGTAGTGGTTGGCCTCAATGTCAGTTTGAGCAGCCATCACTTGCTCAACTGTTAGTGCAGGAAGACTAGGATGAGTAAGAGCAGTGGCACTTGGCCCAGAGAAGCTCGATGGATCATTAAGATCCGGAAAGTGAGAGAGGGGGCGAGATGAAGCCATGTGTAGGAAGAGAGAGGAAAGAAGGGAGTCGTAGAGAAGTGGTAGAGAGCAGAAGACGAAGGAGAGATGAAGAAAATAGAAGAGGAAGAGAAAAAGGAGGAGGAAGAAGAAGAAAGAGAAGAATGAGATGTGAGAAAGAAGAGAAGAAGAAGAAGACGAAAGAGAAAGGCAAAGAGGGAGAAAGGGCTGAGGCATTTGTCGGCTAACTGACACCAGCTGACGCAAAAAGCGAGGCCGTATGTCAGACGTGGTTTTCCAGAAAGAGAGAGAGACGGGAGAATTGTATACATATATGTATATGTATTGTATATTTATGTATTATATACATATTTGTTTAAATTTTTGATACAAGAGTGGCTTTGGCTCAGTGGTTAAAGGCTGAGCCTGAGGTCGGGGGTTTGAACCCCATAACAATTGTTTCTTTTTGTTTTGTTTGGTTTTGTGAATATATGTCTTGTATAAGTGTATATATATATATATATATTGGTTTGGATACTTTGTCACAAGAGTGGCGTGGCTCAATGGTTGAGGGAGCAAGAGACTAAGCCTGAGGTCAGGGGTTCGAAACCCCATATCCCCACATCCATACATTTTGTTTCTTTCTTTTTGCGTGTTTTGCGTACGTATATATCTCCCGTATATATCTGTGTATATACCCGTATATGTATGGGTAAAAAAAAAAATAGCAGGTGCGCCTGTCTGTTCACACTGCCCCTTTTGCTCTTGCGTGCGACGCGTTAGGATTACAAATCGGTTAAAAACAGCAGGTGTGCCTGGTGTTCACACCATCTTTCCTCCTTTCATTTTGTGCATCTATCGCACACTGATTTCACTTCAAGCGTCTACTGCACAATCTCAATCTATCGCGCTATTTTGCGCGTTGCACTATACTGCACATCGCACTATCTTATGCACTTCACTGGTCTAGAAGACCTTAAATCCTCTGAAGGTGCAATTCCTTTGGTGTTTTTTGTGCCCGAACAACTTCACTGGTCTAGGAGACCTTAAATCCTCTAAAGGTGCAATTCCTTTGGTGTTTGTCGTGCTCGAACGACTTCAGGCGGTCTGGTATAACCACCTAACTGTGTTTGTAATGAGTTCCTAGGAGACCAATTGAGACGGTGGAAACTAGAGTTCGAATAGCGATGCCTAGAACGCAAAGGTTTGGAATTTCAGAGACTAAAGTCTGGTTTAAATACCCAGGGGTGTATCCTCGGCTTGAAATCTGTATGGCAGCCCCATAGGTTGAGGTAGCTTGCATGCGCCTCAATTCTGGATACTGAGCCAACCTAGTCTGCCACCCTGTTGGAAAATAGGAAAAATGGCAAACATATATACTAAAAAAAAAAATGCAAATAAATATATGTTTAAATGTTTAGTGCATATAAAAAAAATCAAATCAAAAATCAATCAAATCAAAAACAAAAACAAAGAAATCATTCTACCATACCTTCTTCCATTCGCGTCAGACGCGTTTGGACTTCATTATTCCCCCTCTCGCAAAAACACGGGTTTGGACATCACCTCACTCCTCTCGCAAAAAGACGCGTTTGGACTTCACCTTACTCCTCTCGCGAAAAGAGGTGTTTGGACTTCACTATTCCTTCTCTCGCGAACAGAGCGATTAGATTTCACTATTCCTCATGTGAAACACGGTTGGATTTGTTTTGCTCTGATTTATGCTTTTGTTCAGTGTCACATCATTGTCTTCATTGCATGGTCATAAGTTATGTTTTACATATCATTTTGCATCTTGCCCCTGAACTACGCAGGTTTGATTCCTTGCAACGGGATACGTAGGCAACCCTCGGGTTCAACCAATTGTGTGTGCTTTTGTTTGTTTTTGAAAAAGTCTTATCATCTTGTCAAATGGGTCATCTTCGGGCTTTGACATTCACTCACATCATAAAATGACTTCGAGCTCTATCAAAGAGGGGCAACTGTAGACACCCCAATTTTGACCTCTCGTAAGACTTAGGCGTTTGATTCCGAGCACTCGATGATGACGATTACATTGAGTCAGTGGTTTAGATTAGGGATGGCAATGGATAACCTACCCTGTGGGTATCCATGGAGACCCAACCCAAATACATGGGTTTTCCCCTTTTTTCTTATCCATTGGGTAGGGTAGGTGATATTCTTTAAATATCCACAGGGGATGGGTTGGGGATGGATACCCACAAATTTCCCCATATGCTTTTTTTTTTTTTTTTTTTTTTTTTTTTTTTTTTTTTTTTTAAGATTCACAACCAAAACTAAATATACATTCAATCTTTTTTCTTTTATTTATTTATTTATTTATTTCAGATTCACAACCAACTTCTTCTTCTTTTTTTTTTTTTTTAAAAAAAAATCCACAACCAAAGCTAAATATACCTCTAATCTTTTTTTTTATTATTATTTTTTATTTTTAAGGTTCACAACCATTTTTTTTTAATTTTTAAGATTCACAACCAAAGCTAAATATACATTCAATCTTTTTTATTTTATTTTTTTATTGTTATTTTTTATTTTTTAAGGTTTACAATCATTTTTTTTTTTTAAGATTCACAACCAAAGCTAATTATACATTCAATCTTATTTTATTTTATTTGGCTCAACAATAAAATCAAATACACTTTAATTAATATTGTCACATTATTCTTGTCAAATTTTATGCATATCTAGAATTTTTTTAATTTATTTAAAAAAATTAAGGATATTGTCTAGTGCATGTTTCGGTTTGCTTTTCTATATTATTTTATTTTGTTATGTATTGTAATTTTTAGAATGGTTTGCTTGTTCTAAAATTTCAATTAACGAGTATGAATCTATTTGTTTTATGTTATCACACAATTTATACAACATATATATATATATATATATATATGAATGTATTTGAAAATAGGAAAATTGTAGAGAATCGAAACAAGCATGAGTCGTGATTGGTTAGAAAGGATGGGTACAAAGATTTATGTGCTGGAAAAACAAAAAGGGGATACAAAGTCTTACTAAATAATTTTTTTTTAAATAAAAGATTTTTTCTTAGTTATGAACAGATTTAACTGAAATCAGCTTGTTTCCCAATGTTATGCTTCTTTTATTTAAATAGAAAATATTTTTTAATGAAAAATATTTTTATAAAAAAAATTAAAAATACATTTTTTTATATTTGGTGGTGGTGGTGATGAAACGAAGGTGAAAGTAGAGATTGTGGCATAGTGGCAGGGTGATGGCGGTAGTGATGGTAGTGGCTATGGTGATGGTAGTGGCTGTGGTGAAGGTGAGAATAGTGGTGATGGTTGTCACAACCCGAACCCGCCCCCGTGGGTTAAGGACGTAACCGGCCAGTAATCATGAGATTACCTACGGCCTCAAACTGTTGTAAACGTATTTTAGCAGAGTTAATGGGGGCCAAACAGAAGCAAAATTAAAAACTTTGTCCATAGAGCCGTGCTTATATGCACATCAAACAAACCATACTCAGATACGTTAATAACTCACATCAAAAGTACGGTGTCACAAAATTCATTACAGACAGGATCGTCCAAAACGAGTCAACCTATAACAGACTATGTACAGACATGCACTAGGTCCTTGCCAACAAGACAAAACATAGGTACATAGTGAAAGGGCAAGGATGGTCTCATGCGCGAGGCACAAGGCTGACTCTCCCAAAACTCCTGTTGTTTCTAGCAGACTTCACTGGGGCTGGGTTTGGACTTCCCTTGGCTCACCTACAAGTACATGAATGAGCGTGAGCGATAGCCCAGTGAATAATATCAAATATAACAGTTACATAACAATATGTAGAACAACATGCTCCAAACGGCCTTGGGCCCAATTCATACTTCTGTTTAACAACAAAATATATATATAACTATACGAAATGCAAGTCAAGTAACTGTAGTTCCAAACATTCTGGCCTTTGGCCCATCCGGGTTTCCATTCATGGCAAAACGGCCTTCGGCCCATTCATTCATGTCAAAACGGCCTTTGGCCCATTCATTCATGTCAAACGGCCTTTGGCCCACTCTTTCATGTCAAAACGGCCTTCGGGCCACTCATTCATGTCAAAACGGCCTTCGGCCCATTCATTCATGTCAAAACGGCCTTTGGCCCACTCATTCGTGTCAAAACGGCCTTTGGCCCACTCATTCGTGTCAAAACGGCCTTTGGCCCACTTATTCGTGTCAAAACGGCCTTTGGCCTACTCATTCATGTCAAAACGGCCTTCGGCCCATTCATTCATGTCAAAACGGCCTTTGGCCCACTCATTCGTGTCAAAACGGCCTTTGGCCCACTCATTCATGTCAGAACGGCCTTTGGCCCACTCATTCATGTCAGAACGGCCTTTGGCCCACTCATTCATGTCAAAACGGCCTTTGGCCCACTCATTCATTTATTCTTGTCAGACTTTTGTCCACAATCCCAATTAACAACTCATAATATTTATAGGGGAATAACAATTGGACATTGACAAGTTTTCAAATATTGATATTACTCACAGTGATCGGCTTGTGGATGCGCCCTGGAGCTTGACCCTACACATTTCATGAATACAAAAGGGTCACTAACAGTTCAATCCGTTCTTTAATTCACATATTCCTCTTTAGGCTTTGTTCTTATCTCATTAACTCATTTACAATGCTTAACATATGCCTAAGAGTGCTTACAAGTGAAAGAGAACGGAAAACGAATCACAGAATGCATGAACAAAATTCCAGGAAACAGGGTCCCCGCTCGAGCGTAAACTTCTCCGCTCGAGCGGACCCTTAAGGCCTGCAGAAGTACTGGTTGCACGAAAGATGCGCTCGAGCGTGGAATAGAGCGCTCGAGCTGAAGGCATGTCTACAAAAATCCACGCTCGAGCGTGGAGTGTCCCGCTCGAGCGGACATCCAACTCTGCAAAAATGCTGGGAGCACGATTTTCCCGCTCGAGCGGCCATTACCCCGCTCGAGCGGACCTCAAAAATCTGGGTTTCCCAGATCGTGTTCTTGAGCTCCAAATCGGTTTTCCATCTACATTTCTTGCATGCAATGGTTCAAATTACACATTTACACATGCTAACATGCTACTAATGCAAGATTACAACATTAGGAAAGCTCAATTACATGAATTATCTACATGCATGTCCCAAAATATCTCAAACCCATCATCAACATGCTCAAATTCAAACATTCAAGACTTATACTCCCATGATTTGTACATGCATGTGATGAATCAGCCACATTCTCAACTTAGATGACACAAATGGTGATCAAAACATGAGTTTCAACTAAAACTCTACATGAATCATGTGTTTCTAGCTCAAACATGCAAATTCAAAGTAATTTCTTACATGCATGAGTTCTAAGACTTCAAACTCAACAAAAATCAACTTATTACAAGCTCTTGATCACAAACAACTCTTGAACTCACCAGATTACAAGTTTAATTCATAATTTCAAGAGTCAATGGCTTACCTAGAAGTCCAATTCTTCAATCCATGGTCCAATTTGAGTTGGACTTCAAGATTCCAAGCCCTCAAGATCAAACACAGATTTCTCTCTCTTCTCTCTCTCTAATGGCCGGCCCTCTCCTCTCCTTAGAGTGTATATCAGCCAAGTGAGAATTAGAGAGGGAGTTTAATTGAGTAGTGCTTGTATACAACAAGCCCCACTAAGTCAATATAATAATATAATATAATGGGGTACTTAATTTATTATTTTAATCAGTTTAAATTGACCAAAATCAATTTTCAATTAAATTTCACCGTAGGCTCCAAAAATTATGCCAATCACAATGGCGAAATCAATTTCGGGTTCTGTGGCCGATAAGGCCTCCAATTTAATTTCCAAAGCTGATTATTCACACAGATATTCCTACGGTGAACAGATAAAACTTTCAAAATCACCTATATTCACATAATGGCACATAAAATCATGGTAAACACATAATCACACTCAATTTAAGGACCAATTAGCATATTACGGAACAGGGGTATTACAGTCTTCCCCCCTTTAGGAAGTTTGGTCCTCCAAACTTAATTTACCTTCGTCGGGAAACAAATGTGGATAGCGTAGACGCATTTCCTCCTATTTTTCCCATGTAGCATTTGTCCCATAGTGTTCCAACCAATCCACTTTCACCATTGGAATGGATCTGTTTCTCAATTCTTTCACTTGTCGGTCAACAATTCTTTCCGGCCATTCAGCATATTCCATATTTTCATCAATAGCAACCCGGTGATAATCAATCACATGCAACGGGTCCCGGAGGTAACCCCTCAACATCGACACATGAAATACGTTATGGATTTGCTCGAATCCCGGTGGCAAAGCAACTCTATAAGCAACTGGGCCAAGCCTCTCCAAAATCTGAAACGGCCCAATGTAACGGGGCGACAACTTGCCCTTTTTCCCAAACCTGACTTGGCCTTTCATCGGAGAAACTCGGATGAACACATGGTCGCCGACCTCATACTCAAGAGGTCTTCTCCGAACGTCTGCATAATTCTTCTGTCGGTCTTGAGCTGTTTTGAGCCTTTGCCGAATAGTTTTGATCTTTTCAGAGGTGTCTTGTACAATTTCAGGCCCAAGCAAAGCTCTGTCTCCGACCTCTGTCCAACAAATAGGTGATCTACACCTCCTACCATACAAAGCCTCGTATGGTGCCATACCGATGCTGGAGTGGAAGCTATTATTATAGGCAAATTCTGCAAGTGGCAAGTAATCTTCCCAACTCCCCTGAAAATCCAAAGCACACATGCGAAGCATATCTTCCAAAGTCTGTATTGTTCGTTCTGACTGCCCATCTGTTTGTGGGTGGAATGCAGTGCTGAACCTTAGTTATGTTCCCATAGCTTCCTGCAAACTCTTCCACAATCTAGATACAAACTTCGGATCTCTATCCGACACAATGGATATTGGAACTCCGTGTAAGCGGACAATTTCATCAACATAAATAGTAGCCAACCTGTAAGCAGTAAATGTAGTTTTGACAGGCAGAAAATGTGCAGATTTAGTCAGTCTATCAACCACAACCCAAACAGAATCCATACCTCGGGAAGTCCGAGGTAGGCCAACAACGAAATCCATAGTCACATGTTCCCACTTCCACTCAGGAATGGGGAGAGGTTGAAGTAGACCGCCTGGTTTCTGATGTTCAGCCTTAACTTGCTGACACTGAAGGCACTTGGACACATATTCTGCAATCTCTTTCTTCATTTTAGGCCACCAATAGGTTTGTTTCAAATCCCGATACATTTTATTGTTACCCGGATGCATAGCAAATACGGATCTGTGGGCTTCATCTAAGACCCTCTTCTTTAGCTCCGGAATAACTGGAACACATATTCGGTTTCGAAATTTCAACATTCCATTCTCGACACTGAACTCTGCTTTTGGGCTGACTTCAAATTCATCAATTACCTTTCGGAGGAACTCGTCTTCTTTCTGTTTCTGCTTGATTTCATCAACAATTGCCGGTTCGGCTGTAATGGCGGCTATCAATCCGCCCGGTTCACATACCACCACTTCAATTTCAGACTTTTCAAAGTCTCGCAAAATCTCCCTTTGTTCAGTAAGCAAACAAGCCATACTCCCTGTTGATTTTCTGCTCAAGGCATCAGCCACTGTATTAGCTTTCCCAGGATGGTACTGAATTTCTAGGTCATAGTCTTTTATCAGCTCTAGCCATCTTCTCTGACGCATATTCAACTCTTTCTGCGTAAAGAAGTATTTCAGGCTCTTATGATCCGTGTAAACTTCACACTTTGCCCCATATAAGTAATGCCGCCAGATTTTCAAAGCAAAGACAACTGCAGCCAATTCTAGGTCAAGTGTTGGATAATTCTTCTCATGTGGCCTCAACTGTCGGGAGGCGTAAGCAATAACCTTTCCGTTCTGCATTAACACACAACCCAAACCCTTATTAGATGCGTCACTGAAAATCACAAAGTTTTCCGTACCTGAAGGTAGTGTTAAAATTGGTGCGGTGGTCAATCTTGTCTTCAATTCATGAAAGGCTGATTCTCTTTCACTATTTCACTCAAATGGTTGTCCCTTACGCGTCAATTGGGTAAGAGGCACAGCTAATTTCGAAAAGTCTTTTACAAATCTCCTGTAGTACCCAGCCAAGCCCATGAAACTGCGAACTTCTGTCACGTTAGTTGGTGTAGGCCAATTCACAATTGCTTCTATTTTCTGCAGGTCCACTGAAATTCCTTCCTTGTTGATTACATGCCCTAAGAAAACGACCTCGTCCAACCAAAACTCACATTTCTTTAGTTTAGCAAATAATTTCCTTTCCCGAAGTATTTGTAAAACGGTCCTCAAATGATGTTCATGTTCAAGTCTATCTTTAGAGTATATCAAAATATCATCGATGAAGACTACAACAAACTCATCAAGGTAGGTTTTAAAAATTCTATTCATTAGGTCCATAAATGCTGCCGGAGCATTAGTCACTCCAAATGGCATAACAAGAAATTCAAAATGACCATACCTCGTTCTGAATGCGGTTTTCTCAACATCCTCTGCTTTAACCTTCAGCTGATGATACCCAGATCTCAAATCAATCTTAGAAAACACCGGTGATCCCTGCAACTGATCAAATAAGTCATCAATACGGGGTAAGGGATATTTGTTCTTTATCGTTACCTTGTTCAATTCCCGGTAATCAATGCACAGGCGTAAGGTACCATCCTTTTTCTTTACAAATAACACTGGTGCGCCCCAAGGCGAAGTGCTAGGCCGGATAAACCCTTTATCAAGAAGGTCTTGCAACTGTTCTTTTAATTCTTTCATTTCGGCGGTAGCCATCCTGTAGGGAGTTTTAGAAATAGGCTGGGTGCCTGGCACAGTTTCAATAGTAAACTCTATCTCCCTGTCTACCAATTCCCCTGGTAATTCATTTGGAAACACATCTGGGAATTCTCTAACAATGGGAATATCATTCAATTCAACATTCACGGATTGTTCAGTCAATACATAACACAAATAACCTTGGCATCCCTTCCTGATCAGTTTACATGCTTTCATTGCAGATATCAAATATGGTGGAGGCACTACCCCATTTCCCACAAACACAATTTCCTTCTGTTCTGGTGGTTTAAACACAACCCTCTTTGTCACACAATCTATAGTGGCACAATATTTGGTCAACCAATCCATGCCCAAAATTACATCGAAGTGTCTAAAGTTTAAGGGTAACAAATCTACATATAGGGTAGCATCCTCAATATGCATGTCACAAAACCGATATATATAGTCACATAACACAGATTCCCCCGATGGAGCAGACACACATAACAAATATGGCAACAATTCTAGGGGTCTTTTCAATCTAGATGCAAATGCATATGTCACAAATGAGTGCGTCGATCCAGAATTAATTAATACAAAGGCATCCTGATTACATATTGAAATAGTACCTGAGACAACGGCATTGGCATTCCGTGTATCACCCGGAACGAGAGCAAAGACTCTCCCTTGTCTCACTGTATCCCCAGTAGTAGCAGATCTCAAGGTGTTTCCCGGCTTCGGGATCGATGCAGTGGAGCTAGCAGCTATCTTCCCACTATTCTGATTACAATCTCGGGCTATATGCCCTTGTTTCCCACACTTAAAACAGGCTCCTGATGTACGGTAACAGACTCCACGGTGCTTTTTGCCACAAGTGTTGCACATGGGAGCTGGGTCTCGGGAAGAACTGGAAGTAGTTGAGGAGCCCGTGTTTTGCTTTTTCAAAAATTTCTTCTTCGAAAAGAAGCCTTGTCTTTTGTTGCTTTTCCATTCGATTGTTGGCTTAGCTTGTCTAGCTATGTTAGCCTCTGATATGATGGCCCGGTCAAGCACCCCGATGTAGGTCTCCAACTTCAGGACATTCACTCGCTCTAGGATGTCACTTCGGAGCCCACCTTCAAAATGCCTTGCCTTCTTATAATCAGTGTCAATTACGTGTGGTGCAAACCTGGCCAATTCAGTAAATTTGGCCTCATACTCAGCTACAGTCATGCTGTCTTGCTTGAGTTCCATGAACTCTGCCACTTTCCTGTCCCGGACACACTGCGGGAAGTACTTGTCATAGAAGATTTCCAAAAATTTCACCCAGTCAACATCCCTGTGGTTTTCTCGCATCAACATCCACCATCTTCTCGCTTCGTCTTCTAGCATAAAAGTGGCTAGAAGTACTTTCTGTGTATCCGAGCATGGAAATACTTCAAACAGTTTTTCGATCCCAAGAACCCAAGCTTCCGCTTTCAAAGGATCCAGTCCACCATGAAACTGTGGTGGTTTCATTTTCTTGAACTCCTTGGTGAGAGCGATTACCCGATCATCATTTTGATTATCTGGCACGGGTGGTGCCGGAGGTGGAGGTGGCGGGTGTGGTTGCTGCCACTGTTGTTGCCACTCCTGTTGCTGTCTCAAAGCTTCTGCCATTTCCTGAATCAGTCTTTCCATTCTGTCCAGTCTGGCAGTAGAGGATTCCTCTAACTCATCACCTCTGGTTCTCACCATCTGATTAAACTTGCATTATGTTCCATACCAAAGGTACACAAGTACACATACACTAAGGAGCCCATATTTCCAGATAATTCGTAATGCAAGTAGTTCACAACTTACACATATAATTATTCATAACAAAACATTTAAGCATATAATCAATGCTTCCAAACTCGTATTTATCACATGAGTGCATCCTAGATCTTATCTAGACGCTTATTGCTCTTTTTGGACAAGTGTGTGAGTTATTAACTCGTGCTCTGATACCACTCTGTCACAACCCGAACTCGCCCCCGTGGGTTAAGGACGTAACCGGCCAGTAATCATGAGATTACCTACGGCCTCAAACTGTTGTAAACGTATTTTAGCAGAGTTAATGGGGGCCAAACAGAAGCAAAATTAAAAACTTTGTCCATAGAGCCGTGCTTATATGCACATCAAACAAACCATACTCAGATACGTTAATAACTCACATCAAAAGTACGGTGTCACAAAATTCATTACAGACAGGATCGTCCAAAACGAGTCAACCTATAACAGACTATGTACAGACATGCACTAGGTCCTTGCCAACAAGACAAAACATAGGTACATAGTGAAAGGGCAAGGATGGTCTCATGCGCGAGGCACAAGGCTGACTCTCCCAAAACTCCTGTTGTTTCTAGCAGACTTCACTGGGGCTGGGTTTGGACTTCCCTTGGCTCACCTACAAGTACATGAATGAGCGTGAGCGATAGCCCAGTGAATAATATCAAATATAACAGTTACATAACAATATGTAGAACAACATGCTCCAAACGGCCTTGGGCCCAATTCATACTTCTGTTTAACAACAAAATATATATATAACTATACGAAATGCAAGTCAAGTAACTGTAGTTCCAAACATTCTGGCCTTTGGCCCATCCGGGTTTCCATTCATGGCAAAACGGCCTTCGGCCCATTCATTCATGTCAAAACGGCCTTTGGCCCATTCATTCATGTCAAACGGCCTTTGGCCCACTCTTTCATGTCAAAACGGCCTTCGGGCCACTCATTCATGTCAAAACGGCCTTCGGCCCATTCATTCATGTCAAAACGGCCTTTGGCCCACTCATTCGTGTCAAAACGGCCTTTGGCCCACTCATTCGTGTCAAAACGGCCTTTGGCCCACTTATTCGTGTCAAAACGGCCTTTGGCCTACTCATTCATGTCAAAACGGCCTTCGGCCCATTCATTCATGTCAAAACGGCCTTTGGCCCACTCATTCGTGTCAAAACGGCCTTTGGCCCACTCATTCATGTCAGAACGGCCTTTGGCCCACTCATTCATGTCAGAACGGCCTTTGGCCCACTCATTCATGTCAAAACGGCCTTTGGCCCACTCATTCATTTATTCTTGTCAGACTTTTGTCCACAATCCCAATTAACAACTCATAATATTTATAGGGGAATAACAATTGGACATTGACAAGTTTTCAAATATTGATATTACTCACAGTGATCGGCTTGTGGATGCGCCCTGGAGCTTGACCCTACACATTTCATGAATACAAAAGGGTCACTAACAGTTCAATCCGTTCTTTAATTCACATATTCCTCTTTAGGCTTTGTTCTTATCTCATTAACTCATTTACAATGCTTAACATATGCCTAAGAGTGCTTACAAGTGAAAGAGAACGGAAAACGAATCACAGAATGCATGAACAAAATTCCAGGAAACAGGGTCCCCGCTCGAGCGTAAACTTCTCCGCTCGAGCGGACCCTTAAGGCCTGCAGAAGTACTGGTTGCACGAAAGATGCGCTCGAGCGTGGAATAGAGCGCTCGAGCTGAAGGCATGTCTACAAAAATCCACGCTCGAGCGTGGAGTGTCCCGCTCGAGCGGACATCCAACTCTGCAAAAATGCTGGGAGCACGATTTTCCCGCTCGAGCGGCCATTACCCCGCTCGAGCGGACCTCAAAAATCTGGGTTTCCCAGATCGTGTTCTTGAGCTCCAAATCGGTTTTCCATCTACATTTCTTGCATGCAATGGTTCAAATTACACATTTACACATGCTAACATGCTACTAATGCAAGATTACAACATTAGGAAAGCTCAATTACATGAATTATCTACATGCATGTCCCAAAATATCTCAAACCCATCATCAACATGCTCAAATTCAAACATTCAAGACTTATACTCCCATGATTTGTACATGCATGTGATGAATTAGCCACATTCTCAACTTAGATGACACAAATGGTGATCAAAACATGAGTTTCAACTAAAACTCTACATGAATCATGTGTTTCTAGCTCAAACATGCAAATTCAAAGTAATTTCTTACATGCATGAGTTCTAAGACTTCAAACTCAACAAAAATCAACTTATTACAAGCTCTTGATCACAAACAACTCTTGAACTCACCAGATTATAAGTTCAATTCATAATTTCAAGAGTCAATGGCTTACCTAGAAGTCCAATTCTTCAATCCATGGTCCAATTTGAGTTGGACTTCAAGATTCCAAGCCCTCAAGATCAAACACAGATTTCTCTCTCTTCTCTCTCTCTAATGGCCGGCCCTCTCCTCTCCTTAGAGTGTATATCAGCCAAGTGAGAATTAGAGAGGGAGTTTAATTGAGTAGTGCTTGTATACAACAAGCCCCACTAAGTCAATATAATAATATAATATAATGGGGTACTTAATTTATTATTTTAATCAGTTTAAATTGACCAGAATCAATTTTCAATTAAATTTCACCGTAGGCTCCAAAAATTATGCCAATCACAATGGCGAAATCAATTTCGGGTTCTGTGGCCGATAAAGCCTCCAATTTAATTTCCAAAGCTGATTATTCACACAGATATTCCTACGGTGAACAGATAAAACTTTCAAAATCACCTATATTCACATAATGGCACATAAAATCATGGTAAACACATAATCACACTCAATTTAAGGACCAATTAGCATATTACGGAACAGGGGTATTACAATGGTGTTGCGAAATTAGTAAAAATTTAATTGAAAAAATATTTTTTGTTTTTTAAAAGTAACAAACAACAAAATTCGTGGGGACTAAAGGAAGAAGATGGAGGATGGATTGGGTGTGGTAAGGCATAGATATCTTAAAATGAGTGGTTCAGATTTGTTAAAAGGTATAATTAGATTTTTGATAAATTAAAATGAATGGTTCAAATTTGCTAAGAGAAAGATGGTTTAATATCTAACAGGTTCTTTCACATTTTATTTCTTCAAACAGGCTCTTATAACATTGTAAACAGGTTCTTATAACATGTAGGGGAAAAGAGTGAGAGAGAGAGAGAGAGAGATGGTTGTAATTTTTTTTTTAATCTTCCACGTTCTTCCACATTTTTTTTAATTACTAAAACTTATTTGATTGTCTCAAAATTATATATTTGATTATTATAAAACAAACTTTTTAATTAATCAATTAATGTGTATTTGATTTTGTTGTTGAACCAAATAAAATAAATAAGATTGAATGTATATTTAGCTTTTGTTGTGAACCTAAAAAAAATAAAAAAATAAGTTGTTAACATTAAATATATTAAAAAAGAAATAAAAAAGATTGAAGGTATATTTAGCTAAAACCTTAAAAAAAAAGAAAAAGAAAAAGAAAAAAGAAGTTGTTAACATTAAATATATTAAAAAAGAAAGAAAAAAGATTGAAGGTATATTTAGCTTTTGTTGTGAATCTTACAAAAAAAAAAATTTGTTAACATTAAATATATTTAAAAAGAAAGAAAAAAGATTGAAGGTACATTTAACTTTTGTTGTGAACCTTAAAAAAAAAAAAAATAAAGAAAAAGGGTTGTTAACATTAAATATATTTAAAAAGAAAGAAAAAAGATTGAAGGTATATTTAGTTTTTGTTGTGAACCTTAAAATAAAAAAATAAAAAAAAAATTTGTTGTTAACATTAAATATATTAAAAAAGAAAGAAAAAAAATTGAAGGTATATTTAGCTTTTGTTGTGAACCTTAAAAAAAAAAATTGTTAACATTAAATATAAAAAATAAAAATAAAATAAAAATAGGGATTAAAGTGGGTTGGGAAAAATCCAAACCCATTAGGAAATGGGGAGGGTGGTACCCATGGGGAATGGGGAATGGAGAATGGGGAAAATTTATTATAGGGGAATGGGGATGAGGAATTAATATCCACCCCATTAATCCCCATTGCCATCCCTAGTTTAGATTCTCAATAAAAGAATCTGAGTTCGAGCTCTAAACAATTCCAACTTGTTATACCCACTATATTTCTATCCCGAAACTTTAGTATTGCACCTGGTATCAACTTGTATTGAACCTGAAAGTAAGAGATAGTGGAAATACATTGAAGTCCGGCCGGACCTAAGTGATATTCGTCCGAAGATACCAACATTCGCCGGACATCTGGACTTTTCAGACAGATTCAGTAGTATTCTGCCAGCTGCCCAATTCTGCAGATATTTTGATCAAACTTGCTCGGGGCTTATAAATAGCAGGGTTTAGATTGCTATATAGAGGTTGAAAAACATATATAGAATTTGGTAAGAGAGATCAAATCAATATCAAATGAGTTAGAAATATCAAGAGGTAGAAAAGATCAAAGCTATCATTCTTCTTGTTCTTCCACAAGCCTTGAAGCTCTCATATCATCCATACATACCATACAAGAGCTTGAACTTGAACTTGATTTGAGAATTGAAAATCATACTCAATCTTGAGGGTGCTTTGGAATCAAGTTTGATTTACAACAAGAACACCTTCTCTACAAGAGGTAAAGCTTTCTTGCTCTTATTTCAATCTTTGTTCATCTTTTTCTTGTGTTTTCATATTATTTTTGGACTGTTTTAAGGGCTGAAACTTGTGATTTAAAGCTACCCAAAGGTGGAAAGGTCAATCTCCCTTGCTTGAACCTTACTCCTAGCTTAAATCCTTGTGTTTCCCATTTGTTTTCGTCAACTTTTGCCACTGTTTTGGGGCTGATTTGGGACTGTTTTGGGGCTGTTTTTTAACATCTAAACTACGTGATTTCAAGTTGTGAAAGCGGAGAGGGGTTAGCCACCCTTCCTCATACTTGTACTAGCTTTAATCTCTCTATGATTGCGCACCTTCTATAGTTTAAATTTCAGCACTGTTGTATGTTATTTGGGGGCTGTTTAATTTATTTCAACAAGTTTGTTTTACATATTATGTTTGTATTATATTAGCCAATTAATCAACTTTGCATAATCACCTCCGCAACTTCCCTCCATTCTTCTATTATTTTCATTAAAGGTGAATAATTAAGATTGTGGTTCAAGCATATGAAAGAAACTCTTCTCATGCTTAATGGTTTAATCTCTTAAGAGGTTCACTACCAAAGGCATAAAACTTCCTCATGCTTAATGGTTTAATCTCTCCGGAGGTTCACTACCAAAGGCATAAAAACTTTCTTATACTAAAGTACAATCATTTATTTTTCAGTTCCTTTTATCACCAGTGTGTCTACTTTTAAGGGATTAATTGACCCTTGGAAATCACCAAGGAAAGTGTCATTATCACTTATTATCAAGTTTGGATTTCAAGTCATTATCGCTCACTGTAGGTTTATCTAAGTCATTATCACTCTTTGGAGTTTGACTAGTCCTTGTTGCTCATCTTGAGTTTGACTTGAAATCCCTTATTGCGTGTAAATGAGTTTGACTCTTCCTTTGTAATTTCCCTTGAAGAATTTATCATCAATGTGTTTACTGTTAAGGGATTAATTGACCCTTGAAAATCACCAAGGAAAGTGTCATTATCACTTATTATCAAGTTTGCATTTCAAGTCATTATCGCTCACTTTGGGTTTTTCTAAGTCATTATCACTCTTCTGAGTTTGACTAGTTCTTGTTGTGCATCTTGAGTTTGACTTGAAATCCCTAACTTGTAAATAAGTTTGAATCTTCCTTTGTAATTTCCTCCGAAGAAAATAAGGTTTATTTACTCGGGTTAAGTCAACACTTATTTTCCTTTATTGCATTTCAGACTTAGTGGATGTAAATATCACCGTGGACTTAATGGATTAAAGAAAAGGGAAGGTAATATAAAAGAGGCTAATAAAATTGAGCTTAAAATGAATCAACCAACATAAAGAACCAATATGATAGATTGAATTCGGTCGGACGTTATACCGAGTGTATTGTGTCAAGGCTTGTCTTACATCAATTCATGATAATGTCATGAACCTTGAAGCGTCTCTACTTTCCTTCTTGAATTTGCTTCATCATAAGAGGGAGGGGTGGTTGTTATGCATTGCATTTATTGATCTTTCTCCTATCATGTCCAAAATCATCTTGCGAATCAACTTGCGACCATAGATGGTTTGGGAACCGAGTTCGCTCCTTTCTTGAGTATTTTCCATGATAGAGAAGAGTAGAAGAAACAAACATGGCTAGGAATACCCTGTCTGCATGTTTGCACTGTTTCACCTCAACCACAAAAAATAGATTTCCGTAAAGAAAACAAGGTATGCTTGGATTTATTTGGAGCTCAACTAAGTCTTTTTTTTGGGTCAGCAAGGCTCCAATAAATTGCAAACAATACACTTTTGGTCGAAAGCAATGATAAGGTGAAACAGAACAAGTCTCAACAAGGCAGACAGACTAATTCTTGAGGAGCATCACGCAATCATTGCATATTATTTGTTGTAATAAATTAGACAGCCCCTTTTCATTATTATTCATTCGGATTTGTAATAATTAATTATTCGGACACTTGGACATTCGAACCCTCCTTCGCGAGGACAAATACGTAATAAGTTGTATGTCTTCCAAACTCCATTCTTTCTCCCTTTTATTTATCTACTTATGATGGTTAGTTTAAGGACATCATGTATAATTTAGCATACTCATGTTTGCATTCACTTGTATTGCATGCATAAAAGTGCGGCTCATCATATTATTCAAATTCAAACTCTTTACTTGAATACGTGCGCTATCACATGCCTTGAATTGACTCACATGCCATGCTAGTAGCCAAGGTTATTAAATTACATATTGTATGTGTTGCATTAGCCATAATACATAGTTAGGATCATGCATTTCTTTTCTAACAGTTCTTTTTTTTTGGCTTGGAGTACGAGGTAAGTTTTTATGCTTTAGAATATTGCATAAGTGTGATTGTTGTCGTATCAAACATACTAGCATGAGGCTAATTGCTTAAATGATAAACTGTTTGAATGCCTGTGGATGAAGGCTATTCACTGGCATTGGGATACTTTGATTAATGTATATATATGAGATCACTTTTTCAAGTGATACATATGTAAAACACTTGTTTTCTAAAACAAACATGAAATCAAATGTTCCAACTGTTCATGAAATTAGTCTATACTTGTATGTTAAAGAAAAAATAAGAACATATACTGTACATAAGAATCACATTATGATTAGTAGAGGCCGATCTTTGATCGGGTGAGTGGGGTGCTCATTATTGACCTTCCCCTCTCATACCCAAGTTCCCGAACCAAGACACTTTGGTAACAACGGACTAATGGCCTTTGGCACGATTCACGAGTTTCCTAAATTTTCCAAAATAAATATTTAGGTGGCGACTCTGAAATCTGGCAAAGCAGTCCATTGTTGGCATTTGATTCAAACCTCGATTTTCCAAAAACTAATTTCCGGATTTGGACTCTTTTTGTGTTTCCACTATTTTACATTGCAATTGTGAAATTAGATTCAGAACTAACACAAGTGGGAGTCCGAACTATACGGGTTATTCATTCTTTCGAAAGGGGGCGCGAAAAGCCGAGCTACACAATGTTTTTTTTTTCAATCTTGCCTACATATAATTTTGGGGTTGTTAATGAAAATGAGCATATAAAGTTCCCTATATATATATATATATCTTTGATTGAGAAATATTATATATATATATATATATATAGAGAGAGAGAGAGAGAGAGAAGAAGAAGAAGAAGAAAGAGAAGAATAAGAAGAAAAAGATGAAGACGAGCATACATAGTTTTTTTTTTTTTTTCAATTCTCCCTATATATAATTTTGGGGATGTTAATGAAGATGAGCACACAAAGTTCGCTATATATAATAAATATATCTTTGATTGGGAAACATTATATAAAAAAAATCGTGTTATTTAATTTCAATTTCATCACTATGTATACACACACACACATACACACATATATATATATAGGGAAAATTAATCTAAGGTCCCTCTCCCATTTTTAGTAATGGAAGAGATCCACAATATTATTTTATGATGTCTAAGGTCCCTCAACTCCACACTCATATATCACAAAGAAAAAACCACAAACACGTGAGAGAGAGACAGAGAGATTAGAAACTAATGCACATAGCTAGAACTAATAATCGAAAAATCAAAACACATTGATCAAATCCACAATCATTCATCGAAAAAAAATCTAATTAAAAAAAAACTATAAAATCAAAATCATTTAATAACCCACAAACAATCACAAGCAATTCCAACAGATTAATTGATTTGTCAAATCAAATCAAATCAAAACAAAATACCCAAATACATTTTGTATCAATGAATCAAGAGAGAGAAGATCATATCATACCACTAGGTTTTCACGAAAGATGATTAAGACTCGCAATGAGCGAATATATGTATAAAGTGAGAAAACAAAAAGAGATTACTTACTGATAAGTAGAAGAAGAAAGAAGCACACTTTTCTACGAAAATAAAACAAAAGGAAATGAAAGAGAAAGAGAGTGAAAACATTAAAAACATTAGAGAGAGAGAGAGAGAGAGTTTGGAGATGATGAGAGTAGTGATTGTTCACTCAAAGACTCTGGGGTTTATGAAGATTATATGTGAATTTTTTCTTGATTTTAGTTACTGTGTGAATTTTCTTTGGATTTGGCTATTGTGTGAATTTTCTGGATTTTGGCCACTGTGTGAATTTTTTCTGGATTTAGCCACTATATGAATTTTCTTTGAATTTTGGCCACTGTGTGAATTTTCTCTAGTGGTTTATTGTGAATTTTTTTTGGAAAAGGGAAAGAGTTTGGATATGATGATAGTGGTGATTGTTCACTTAAAGACTCTGGGGTTTATGCAGATTATATGTAAATTTTCTCTGGATTTAGTTACTATGTGAATTTTCTCTGGATTTTGGCCACTGTGTGTATTTTCTCTGGTTGTTCACTGTGAATTTTTTCTGCAAAACTCAGGGATGTGTTGGTTCCTTTTTGATATTTGGTTGCTTCAGTTTCTCTATTAATTTGATTACTTGCTCAGATATTGGAAGGAAAACAAAAATTAAAAATGTGATTTTGAATGGATTTTCTTTGGTTTGATAATGATTTGGTATATATTGATCTTAAGGTTCCTTTTTGATCAATTTTCTCTCGTTGAGTCAAAATACAATTTTCTTTGATTTGATCAAAACATAGAGAAAATTATAAGCAAACTAGAGAATTTGGGAAGATGAGGAATGAAGTTGGACGACAAGAGAGAACTGCCGCTTAACACTCTCGTGTGTGTTATTTTCTCTGACATGCTTAATTTTCTTTGCCAAGTGTAATTTCTCTAGCATGTTTAATTTTCTCTGCCTTGTTTTATTTTCTCTATGATGTTTAATTTTCTCTGTATTTCTCTTATTTGATGAGGTAACTCTCACTTGCTCTATTTGTATATGCAAAATTTGATGCGTACACTAGAAGCAAGATCGCTTCAATCGACATTAGTGCACCTGTTACAATCCAAAAAAAAATTGGTCAAAATGATGGTTGTTCAATTTTCTCTGGTTTGTTGTTGTCTAAATGGCTTACAGTCTGGTTTGATAAAAAAACACAGAGAAAATTGGTCAAAAATATAGAGAAATTCTTTGGGAAGTCCAGAGAAATTCTCTGGGAGTGCAGAGGCTGGAAAGTCCAGAGAAGTTAATTTCTCTGAAGAGAAAATCTCTGGAAAGAATTTCTCTGGACAGAAAATCTCTAGGAAGTCCAGAGAAATTCTTTGGGTCAAATTTTCTCTAGATCAATGTTGAGGAGCCTTAGACATTATGAAAATATTAGGTATCATTTATGCTATAAAATCTTAGTACCAGGGACCTCAAAAAAAATTCCCATATATATCTTTGCTTGGGAAACATTATATATAGAGAGAGAGAGAGAGAGAGAGAGAGATGAAGATGAGCATTCCAAGTTTTTTCTTTTTTTTTCCAGTTTTCCCTATATATATTTTTGGGGATGTTAATGGCGATGAACATACAAAGTTCCCTATATATATATATATATATCTTTGATTGGGAAACAATACAAAGAGAGAGAGAGAGAGAGATGTAGATGAGCATACAAAGTTTTTTTTTTTCAATCTTTCCTATATATAATTTTGGGGATGTTAATGAAAATGAGGATACAATGTTCCATATATATATATATATATATATATTTGATTGGGAAACATTATAAAAAAATTTGAAAAAAAAAATCTTGTTATAAAAAATATAAAAAAAAAATCATTGTTAAGTGTAGCAATGAAGATGCCACTGGATTTGAGTAGCAAAATGTACGGAGGAAGCGATCAACTTGCAAAACTTAGCAGCACGGTCATGGTGTATATTGTAATAGGCAATTTTATGTCATCTTTACGCCCCATGAATGACAAAGATATCTTGACCAACATAACAGCCTTGGGTATTCTTATAATCACCGTGATTGTGAATATCTGCGTCTAATTAGACACTTCTATAATTTCCAAGGAAATAATAGTACAACATGTTCTTGTTAATTTTTTCATGTTTCTGTTGTTTGTACTATCAACTTTCTTGGCGGTTATTGTTGCTACCACTAAAAAATATCTAGAATTGGAGTATAGTGAAATACAAAAAAAAAAAAAAAATTAAGAGAACGCATTGGAGAGAAAATTGCAATTGAAAAACTAAACAAAAATGTCAACAAGTATTGGACGATGGCAGAAACTGGGAGCCCCGAGTTTGTGATGGCACATTCTGTGACCTGATGTGCTTCAGAGGTGATCTATCTTATGACTGCTCTAATTTTAGCACAAGTGGAGTTCTGAGTGCAGGATATTGTTACAATCTGGAAATCAGATTATGGGGTCAATAACTTTAATTTTTGTAATTCAGACTGCTACAGTGGGCCTGGGGATTATTGGTCCGGTATGTAGATGGTTCATTGCCATAAAATTCAAATGCTCCAAGGAAAGTACCAAAGGCTTCAAAACTGATCTTAAACTAGAGAGTTCTTGGATTAAGAGGTTGGAAGAATGGAGGAAGAGCTAAATAGTTCTTCAAATCCATGGTCCAAAATTGAGAAAACTTGTCGAGCGCACCAAAAATCAAGCTTTGAACTTCTGTATAATGGTTCAGGTTATATGATTGTGGTAACAAGCAAATTAACTTTTCTCATTCCCGTTTTTTTCATTTGCCTGCTCATGTCATGTTACCGTTGTTGCTATAAGTAGTTTAAGGAGCTTGTACATAACTCAACATCCCCTATGAAGTCGGATATTGGCAATTATAATGTTTTGCTTCTTAAAGGTGAAGAGGAAATTACTCAAAGTACCTTGAAGAACATTGGTAAAGCAACGAATCATTTCATCGTCAAGGGCAACAAACAGCAGCCCAGAAATTTAATCAAGCTTCTTCAACAAAAATCTACAGGAGGCTTCAAATGCATATTAGACTTTCACAGTGACAAAGTTCCATCATTAGATTCTCAAGAACCTCCTAATTGCTAGGCTCTGCCATTGGCGACTCTAACTTGCATCGCCATTGCAATTTCCAAAATCAATAAGAACATGGCTGACAAGCTTGTGTATAGAGTAAGCGAAGGCCTGTCGTACGTCAGACATGTAGACGAAACCATGGATACCAAAGGGAATCTCACAAACAGTATAGATGCAGCTGATGAAGAGTGGTTAGGAGTCGAATTTGATGGCAAGTGGCTTGGTGAAGATCTCACCAAAATAGCTTCCAAAGAAACATCTTGCAGAGAGACTTTTCAAAAACTTGCTGATTGTGCTCAGAAAATTGTTATAAAGTGCAAGGCAAATATCAATGGAAGCCTCGATAGGAACCTTACTGTAGCTTGCTTTTCGTGCTCCTTTCAAATACGACTAGCCCTACAGTTCGGACTCCTGTGGTTCTAAATCTGATTTCACAAGTGCAATGTGAAATAGAAAAAAACACAAAATAGTCCAAATCCAGCAATTGTCTTTGGAAAATCGATTTTGAATCAAATGCTAAAAATGGACTGCTTTGCCAGATTACAAAGTCGCCACCTAAATATTTTTTTTGGGAAATTTAGGAAACCCGAGACTCGTGCCAAGTGCCACTTATCCGTCATCACCAAAGTGTCTCGGCTCAGGAACTTAGGTACGAGAGGGGAAGGTCATGAATTGAGCACCCCACTCACCCGATCAAAGATCGGCCTCCACTAATCATGATGTAATTTTTATTTACATTATATGCTCTTGTTCCAGTTTATTAGTTATTTTTACTATGTGATGCACACAAGTACAGAATAATTTGCGAAGATTGGAACACTTTGATTTCATGACCTTCCCCTCTCGTACCTAAAACTATTTTCAAGTGATTTTTTATGAAGATATTCAAAGCATACACTATTTAAATCAATTAGGACAGCCCTAAAATAGCCCCTAATATGCTGAAAACAGTGACTAAAAATTATGTTAAAGAGCATAAAAAAGTAGGAAAGAACAAGTCAATGCAAGGCTAGTGAACAAAAGCAAGGAGAGGTGGCTAACCTCTCCATTTTTGAGACCTTAAACCATGTTTTTTAGCCTTTCTTAAACTCTGAAAATTAGTTTGTAACCCAAGAAAATAGTGGTAAAAGCACGAGAAAGTAAGTAAAAAGAATAGAGAAAAAGCTATGGAACAAAGCCTAAGGAGGGGTGGCTAACCCCTCCACTTTTTGCAAGTTTTAATCACATATTTCAGCCCCAAAACAGTCCCAAAATAGCCCAAAAATAGTGGCTAAAAGTGTATTTAAAGAGCACAAAAAGATAGACAAAAGCAAGAGATATAAAGCTAGTTGTAGCTCGACTTTTTCGCACCCCCTTTCGGAAGACGAAGAAGCCCTATAGTATTGGACTCCCGTGGTTCTGAATCTGATCTCACAAGTGCAATGTGAAATAGAAAACACCAAAGAGTTCCAATCCGGCAAATCTGTTGGAAAATCGATTTTGAATCAAATTGCCAAAAATGGACTGCTTTGCCAGATACAGATTCGCTACCTAAATATTTTTGGAAAATTTAGGAAATCCATGACTCGTGCCAAAGGCCACGTGTTCGTCATCACCAAGATTGTCTCGACTCGGGAACTTAGGTATGAAAGGAAAAGGTCATGAATTGAGCACCCCTACTCGCCCGATCAAAGATCAGCCTCTACTAGTCATGATATGAATCTTATTTACATCATATGCTCTTGTTCCGGTTATTATACTAACATTACTATGTGACGCACACACAAGTATAGACTAATTTGCAAAAATTGGAATATTTGATTTCATGTTTGTTTTGAAAATTGTTTCGCATATGTACCACTTGAAAAAGTGATCGCATATGAACATTTACTCAAATTATTTCAACTCAAGCAAATAGCTTTCATCCACAGGCATTCAAGCAATTTATCATTTACGCATTTAGCCTCATGGCAAGCATGCTAGACATGGCAACATCGACACTCATGCAATTATGCTAAAGCGAGTAAAGGTTCACCTAGTACTCCAAGCCAAAACATAACAAAGTTAGAACAATGCATGATCCTAACTATGCAATATGACTAATGCAACACATGCGAGATGCAATTAATAGGCTCAGCTACTAATATGGCATATGAAGCAATTTGATTGCATGTGGTCTAAACATGTATTCAAATAATGTTTTTTCAATTAATAATGCGAGTTTGAATGATGAACCGAGCCTCAGTGCATGCAATACAAGTGGATCCAAACATGAAGAATGCTAAACAAAACATGATGCTTTAATCTAACCGTCATAAGCTAGTAAATAAAAGGGAGAAAGACGTAGGGTTGGAAGACATACACATTATTACAACATTGCGCTTTCACGAAAGAGAGTCTGAATGAATTAACTAGCTAACTAATTAAAGCTAAGCTAATTAATTAACTATTACAAACCGAAATAGATAAATAGCTAAACTACTTAACTAATTATTACAAACCGAATTAATTAACTAAGCTAGCTAATTAAAAGAATTACAACACGTAACTAATTAGCTATTCTAACTAATTAATTTACAAAGCCACTACTTCAAGCACAACGCTAATATTATTACAACAGGGATCCCGAGGATCAATGGAGGGCTCATACATGAATGTGGTTTTCTACCGAAAAGTCAATGTTTCTATTGCTGAATGCCTCTGTTGCACAGTAGATCACTTGAATTGATTTCCAACTCTAGACCAACTCTATTCCGCTTCAAAAGAACACTGCTGAATTTTGCACTGGTGGCTGGCATAGGGCCTGCCGTCCACTGAAGGTGGCCTGCTGGCCACCAAAGATGGCCTGCTAGCCACTGATGACAGAACTTCCCTACTGCAACAGAGAGCAAATAGAGCAGAGACAGTGTATTCTCAAAGGCTTGTTTGCACAATTTACCCATCCTTATCATGAACAGATCAAATGAATAGTAAGCTTGGTTCACAAACCATCAATAGAAGCAATTTCATTGCATGATGGCCTATGAACCAAAGTGTGCAAGCTCAATAAATGCAACAAAATAAGACTCTCAAAACCACCTCCATATCATGAAAGATTGAGGGAAGTAGTTGACAATGAATCTTGAACCGTTTTCATCACTAATGAGTATGAAACAACTCAAGACTCAAGGGTTCAATTAACGTCCGATTGAACCCAAACAAGTTATTATCTTACACCGTTTTTTAGCCTCAGTTTTATTACTTTCATTTTAGATTATCATCCATTCTTTAGTCAATTGAGTCCAAAAGGTGAATTTAAGTCCTCTAAAGGAAAGAGGGCTCAAACCAAAAGTTACTTTGTGTATGAAAAAGACATCATACCATTGGTAATGAACCCCCGAAGGGATTAAACCATTAAGCATGACACCTCAATCTCATGCTTAAACAAACAAGTAGTTCGAAACCACTTTCAAAGAAAAACAAAAGCCAAGAAATGAGGAAGATTGCAGAAGTGATTAAGAGTGATCACAAGTATGGAAAGCCATAAATAAATCCAATCAACTCCAATAAGATGGTGTCTAAAGCCTAAAACACCAAACTCATGAAGACAATTACACTACAAGCATGCAAAACAAAGCTCAAATGCAACAAACACTTACAAATAGTCCTAAAACAATCTAAAAACAACCCTAAAACATGCTGGAATTAAGACAAAAAGAGCTAGATTAATAAGCTAAAACATGAAGCCTGCTAGGCTAATAAGCAAAACAAAAGGAGGGGAGGCTATCCCCCCCCCCCCCCCCAAAAAAAAATTTTGGACTTCAAAACATAATTCTAGCCACTGAAATAACTCTGAAAATCAATGTTTGAAAGCTCAAAAAAAGATAGCGCAAAGGTGGGAAACACAAGGGTAAAGGCCTTGAGAGCAAGGTGTAAAGAAAGGTGAACCACCCCTTAACCTTTATTGGCCTTAAAACCCAAGTTTCAGCCCAAAAATATAGAGTTTTTACAGCCCAAAAACAGTTGAAAAATAACAAGAAAAAGAGTGAATAAAGCAAGTAAAGAGGCAAAGCTCTATACCTCTTGAAGAGGAGAACCAATTTCAAGCGATAAACCAAGGCAAACACATCCTCAAGAGCTCAAACAAGACTCAAAGATACCTCAGCTCAAAGATGGAGATGTTTGGTTAAGAGTGTATAGGCAAAGGTGAAGGATATGTAAGCAAGGGTTAAGAAATTTTAAAGAGAGAGAGAGAATTATAGAGAGAGAGAAAGGAAAAATTTTGCTCCAAAATTTTTCTAACCCCAAAGCAAGAGGGGAGGCTCTCTATATATAGAAACATGAATTTCCCTCACAAACATCCAGCCATACACGTGGGAGCAGATGCAAATATCTGTGCAAACAGTTGTCACAACTGTCACAAAATATCTGCAAAACACATTGGTGGCCGACCAGCCATCACTAGTGGCTGGCAAGCCACATCAATGGCCGGCAACTAAGAGAAATGGCTGACAGACCATACCAGAGGCCGCAGGCTTGAAGATCACAGGTTTTGGTCCGAAAACAAGGTAACAAGGATACAAGGTTTGAAAGGCTCAAAGCTGTGCCATTCCACTGAGGACTTCGGGCACTTGACAAGCATATGCACTCATCATTGGGTGTGCAAGCGACGACGTCCAAGTCGTAAGGGCCATCAAAAATGGGGTGTCTACACTAGTAAGCAACATCAAGGAGAGGTGGCTAACCCGTCTACTTTTGGGACATCTACACCATGCTTTCCAGCCTTTTTAAGCTCTGAAAATCAATATGAAAACCAAAGAAAAAAGTGGGAAAACAAAGGGTATGTGCTATGGGATAAGGTACAAGAAAGGGTGTTAAGCCTCTCTACCTTTGGTAGCTCTTTAACCCCAAGTTCCAACACTTGAAATAGGTCCAAAATAGTAGGAAAACACAAGAAAATATAGAAAAAGATTGAAATAAAAGCAAGAAAAAAGGTGAAAAGCTTATACCTCTTGAAGAGAGTAAGCTTTGGTTGTTGATCAAACTTGATTCCAAACACCCTCAAGTTTGTAAAATATGGTTTGAAACTCTAGCAAAAAGATTCAAGAACAAGCTCTAATGGTGTATGTATTATGTATGTATAGCTAAAGAGGTTTGAGAGTCAAAG
Source organism: Camellia sinensis (assembly GCF_055761805.1). Lineage (NCBI taxonomy): Eukaryota > Viridiplantae > Streptophyta > Magnoliopsida > Ericales > Theaceae > Camellia > Camellia sinensis. The sequence continues at coordinate 73,187,572 of NC_138966.1, read as the reverse complement.
GTGGAAGGAAGATGGAAGGAAATCTTTTTAGCTCTTCAAAGCTTTTGGAAAATTTGATAATCTTGAATTCTAAAGGAAGAGGCTCTATTTGTAGAATTTGAGCCAAACTGGTTGAAAATATCTTCAAACAAAGATATTTGTTCAATTCCCGCCAGCTGTCTGTCTGGCGCCATTGAGACCTAGCCCGGCCCCAAAACCCACGGCCAGGCCTAAAAAGTAACCTAGGAAAAGTTTTCACTGAGTCTCGGCCAGGTGTCAATGAGGCACAGCCAATTCTAAATGGACCTGGCCGGGTTTAAAAATCTGCATTCTGGCTCGACTTCAAACAGGCATATCTCATTCATCCGAACTCAGCTTTAGGAGATTCTTGAGTCGAAATTAAAATCCCAAAAGTCTACTTTCGAATGGAGGTGGTCTCATATCTAAATTTAAGTGTGCAAAGAGATATGATTATTTTAGTGAAGACTGCTCATTTCTATCCTAACGGATTGATGCCCAACTAGTTTTTCTTCCGTCCTCTCCTATTTTCTTCAACTCCAAACCTATAAATAAGATGTTTTCAAAGAGTTCACCTCCATTTCATTTATTTCCACTTTGTCCTTGCTCGGTTTATCGAAAAGTACAATATTTTGAATGAAATACGAGCCTCAGAACATCGTAGGAACATTTAAAAATATATATTTTAAAAATGAGGGTTTTAAGGTCTAAAATAATTTGGCCAAAATGGGGTGTAAGGTTTGGGATTAGAGCTTGAATCCAATTTCTTCGCTGAGAATTCAAAAGATTGCACAGTGTAACTTTCATCATCGGGTGTTCGAAATAAAGCGCCCAAGTCTTAAGGGCAGCCAAAAATAGGGTGTCTACACCTACCAATTGGCCAATTAATGTTATAGTAACTAATTCCATGTACAGAATTTGCAAATCTTTATTGCTGGATGATGAAGGTAATAATCACTGAATAAATCATGACAAACTGTTTGTGAAATTATTTGACATGATTGCAGGTATGCTTCTGCTCTTTCTTCTCTTTTTTCTAACAAGGGTATTTGAGGCTTTTCCTTGTACTTTTGTAGTCACCCAACCCATGCATACTTGGCAATTACTGGGCACAAACTCTGACGGTGGCCTCAATAGAATCAAGTAGTTTATTTGTGATTTCAACTCGTGACCTATGCTTCGTCAGACACTTATCACGTCTTAACTTGGTACTTGTGTTATCAACATACCTACCTGGTGTTATGTAATTATAGGTATACTGGGCACTTGCCTTACCAACTAACCTAGTGTTATAACCAAGAAGTGCTTTTCCAGTGCCATTGAAAAGAAAGAGAAGAGTGTCTGACTCGTAGCACAACTTCTCAACGAAACTGTAGAGATTTTGAAAACTTTTGAACAACATGAACTACTCAGTGTAACACCCCCAAAAAATATTTAATTTTATAATGGTGGGAAATAAAATGTACTTTAAATTAAGAATTATTATATTTTACAAAATAATAATATAATGTTATTTGATCACTTTGAATCAAGCAAACAATATATATATATATATATCTATATTATAATAATAATAATAATAATAATAATAATAATAATAATAATAATAATAATAATAATAATAATAATAATAATAATAAGAAGAAGAAGAAGAAGAAGAAGAAAGAGAAAAGAAATGAGTTGCAATTCATGGAAAGGAAATACGTGATCTACCACATGTAAGCATGGTAAGGCACGTGTTTGAGCATGGGCACCCAAATCACCTATAAATAGGTGAGGTTAGAGGAAGGAAAGGAGAACATGGAAAGGCATAGAAAATATAACAGCTGAGGGCCTTGGAAGAGGGTGAGTCGGGAGTAAAACTAGGGATCAAATTTAAGGTGAGTTTTATTATATTTTGAGTTATCCTCACTTGTTTTATATAAATTATGTTTTGTAAATTATATTAGTTTTTAAAGTATATTATTTGTTGAATGAACCCTATTTGCTTAAAAAAGAAACTCATACATAGAACTGTTTATTAAAATGTGTTTTGAGTAATTATGTTATAAATAGAGGTCCCATGCCTTGGGGACTTAAATAATCATTGGCCCTCTGCTGAGTCACTTTGTGACCCTCTGTTCGTCATGGATCCACTAACATTCTGATTTCTGGTGTGGAGCAAAGTGTTGTGCAAAGCTAAGTGCTACACTATTGTGGGAGCCACCTCTAGAGTTTGTACGAGCCACCTCTTGAGTCCATACATCTATTCTGTTTTATTCTGTACTGTGGTTATGATTATTTTGGTTATATGATTTCTGTATTATATGTCTGTTATTCAAAATGATTTCCATATTATATACTCTGTATTTTAATATCAAGCTCTATTTAGCTTAATAATTATCTATGGTAACTTTTATGCCCTTATGTTCTTACTATAATATCTCTCACTCTGCCATGCGCTTATAGCTGTTAACCACTTTCAGGTGGCGTGTTAGGATCATCGCGTGGGGTAGGCACAAGGCACTTTATAGTCATAGTCTAAGCTCAAGCAATGTAATTAAATAGAAGCTCCAATGTATATGTTTTGGTATTATTAAATAAAGTTTTGGCTACCCTTTTATCTTACTCCACTGCTCTATTAATTTGTTAATACTTCAGTAATTATCTTGTTGCGACGCCGAACCTCCAAGTAATGGGTTTGGGTCGTGACACTCTGTCTGCATAATACTTATTAATTTGTAAGTATTGATGAGTGGCGTGTGAAAATGGGGCAAGCAAATCCCTCTACTTCCCTCTATTCATCTCGTAATGACTCCACTCCTTCTGGCTCAAGTGAGTTGGCTGTACACGTTGAGTCTAAGGCCTAATTAAGACAACATTCCCTAGTTTTACTAAAGCTTTGCAGTATTGAATTCTATGTTCTATTTGTTTTTTCATTATTTCACTACTACAAAATGCTTAAAAATCTTCCCTATATATAATTTTGGGGATGTCAATGAAAATGAGCATACAAAGTTCCCTATATATATATATATATATATATATCTTTGATTGGGAAACATTAGAGAGAGAGAGAGAGACAGAGAGAGACAACAAAAGAAGAAGATGAGCATACAAAGTTCCCTATATATACATGTGTGTGTGTGTGTGTGTAGAGAGAGAGAAGAAGAAGAAGAAGAAGAAGAAGGTGAGCATACAAAGTTTTTTTTTTTTTTTTTCAATCTTCCCTATATATAATTTTGGGAATGTTAATGAAGATGAGCATACAAAGTTCCCTATATATATATATATATATCTTTGATTGGGAAACATCATAGAGAGAGAGAGAGAAGAAGAAGAAGAAGAAGAAGAAGAAGAAGAAGTAGATGTAGATGAGCATACAAAGTTTTTTTTTTCAATCCTTCCTATATATAATTTTGGGGATGTTAATGAAGATAAGCATACAAAGTTCCCTATGTATATATATACAAAGTTGGGCCATTCACTCTATATTCACACCTTTAATACACCTTTATTCAGGAAAAATAGTCAAATTCATCTAGGTCAACCTTCCCATAGTAAAATGAAAGGAATTGATAATTCCACAGCTTGCCAAATTAGTAAACCTGTTTATTCCACTCACACACATCTACATGAAGAAGATACTGAGTCTCAAGACTCTCCAACTCAAACTGATTTCGAAGTTTTACCTCCAATAAATCCTCAGTTAATGACTATTAGTAAACTCTTTACTCCTGATCTTGATAAATTACATATTGAATTTAAATCTAAAAATAATAAGACTAAACGTTATGCATATCGTACCAAATATGATTTGCTTCAACAATCTAAAATAACTCGTCAATGGTACAAATTTATGATTGAACATAAAATTGAAATTCCTTTCTTTGAATATTTAGAAGACCATTATAAAGAAGTTCAAGCAATTACCAACATAAATGGAAAACTTCTCCTACTACTACTATTAGTTCTAGCCATCCTCCTTTATCTACCATAATTATTGATCATCACGGCTCCGAAGTCCCAGCCTCTCCTTTTAAGTTACCTAGCACTGACCCGGAAATCAAAAAAGTTATTGAACAAAATAATTATACTAATCAATGTCTAAAAACAATTGGTAAACAATTAGATAAAATAGAAACTAATTTCGATGATTATTCGGCTAACAATACATCTACTAAACAATCTTTAGACCAACCATTGCTTAATTTACCTAGTAACTGTTCTAAACGTCATAGTTTACTCACCCATGATAATTCTACTGTCAAAGCTATTGAACAATTATTTACTAAATTAACTACCTCTGAACAAGCTTCTTCATCTATTGAGAAAGGTCTTACTGTGTTAAACCAACATCCTACTTTTGAATCTATTTTTACTCAATCAGACCCTGACACAACTGATAATGAAATTCATCATTTAGCTCAACAATTTCAATCACCTACTCTGAATAAACTTCATTATCCTAAACCTAATCCTACAACGCTCACAAAAAATTGGTATTCACGACCTACTCCCCCTGATCTCCAATATGAAGAAAATAATCTTAGTAATCAATTTTCTGTATCTGCTAAAAAATTATACGAATGGAATATTGATGGTCTCAGTGAAGATCAAATACTTCAAAAATTAAATCATTTATCTATGGTTGCAAATAGTTATCTTAGTAACTACCCTGATTATACTTAACCTAAAATTGTTTCCTTAATTACTTCTGACTTTACTGGAATGCTCAAATCTTGGTGGGAAAAATATCTTAATGAAGATCAACGCGAATCAATTTTACATGCTAGTCAAAAAGATGAAAATGATTTACCTATATTTGATGAAACTATTGGCTATTATAAACCCAATGGCATTAATACATTAATCTATACCATAGTCAGACATTTCATAGGTACCCCTACTAATATATATTCTCGCATACATGATCAATTTAGTAACCTTACTTGTCCAACATTAAGCAATTTTAGATGGTATAAAGATGTATTTACCTCTAGAGTTATGTTAAGAGAAGATTGTACTAAATCCTTTTGGAAAGAAAAATTTATTAATGGTTTACCTAGTCTGTTTGCTCACAAAATTCGAGATATCCTTAGTCAACCTACTGGTGTTATTGAATATGATAATTTAACTTATGGTGATATCATTAGTACTATTCAAAAAGAAGGATTAAGAATGTGTATTGATCTTAAACTTAGTCAAAAAGCTGCTAAAGATAAACATAAGGCTAAATATGAATTAGGTAATTTTTGTGAACAATACGATTTACCTCCTGTAGCACCTTCTCACTGTAAAAAAACATAAGTACCATAAGCATAAATCATCTTACAAATATTCTCGTAAGTATAAAAGGAATTATTCACCTTCAAAATCAAATGATAAATTCTATACTAAACCCAAAAAGAAATATTATAAAAAAATCTCATCCAAAATCTAAATCTAATAAAGATATTACTTGTTATAACTGTGGTAAAAAAGGTCATTATTCTAACAAATGTAAAGAAAAACAAAAATTAAAAGATAAAGTTAATCAACTTCAAATTAATGATGAATCCAAACACCAATTATTTGAAATCTTCCAAATAAACCAATCTGATAATAATTCTTCTTCTGATAATTCTAATACCTCATCTGACTACCATTCACCGAGTGAATCAATCCTAATACCTCATCTGACTACCATTCACCGAGTGATGATTCAGCTCATAACATTGAATTAGGATGTAATGATATTTGTTGCAAAACCCATTAAACAAATCACTGTTCTTACTAAACAAAACCAAGAAGAAACAGCCCTTATTGAATTAATTGGTCGATTAGATGATCCCCAGTTAAAAAAAAAAGTATACTGACAAATTAAAATCTTTACTTACTAACAGTGATCGTAAACCAAAGCATGATAAACCCATTATTAGCTTATCTAAAACTTTAGAAAGATTTAAAAATAAACAAAAAGAAATTACTCTTCAAGATTTACAACATGAAATCAATCAAATTAAACAAACTATTAAAGATTTACAAAATAAAGATACAATTTTAGAAGATGAAATTCTTACATTAAAACTTAATAGAAGTCTAGAGAATTTCCAAGAAAACAATGCTGAATCACCTAATGAATCTGAACATACTAATCCTGATAATATTTTATTTGATAATCGATCACATCAATCTCATAATCATGAAGATAAAAGATTATATTTGATTAATAAAATTCATATTGAAGAATGGTATTCCAAAGTTAAACTCGTTATTGATGATTTTGAATTAAATATTATTGCTCTCATTGATACTGGTGCTGATCTTAATTGTATTCAAGAAGGTTTACTTCCTACAAAATATTATGAAAAAACAAGTGAAAAATTAACTTCTGCCAATGGTAATAAAATGGGTATTAAATATAAATTACCTAAAGTCCATATATGTCAACATAATGTTTGTTTCAAAACCTTATTTGTTTTAGTAAGAAATGTGACTGATAAAGTTATTTTAGGCACGCCATTTATATTCTTATTATATCCATTTACTGCTTCTAGTGAAAGAATAACGACTCAAGCTTTTGGTCAAACAGTTACTTTTAAATTCTTATCACTACCTGAAGTATTAGAATTAAATCAATTAAAAGACTGTTCTATTTCTCAATCGATTAACTCGTCAGTTACGTTTTCTCAAAGAAGAAGTTAATTATAAACGCATTGAACAACAATTAACTGATCCTGTTGTTCTATCTCAAATTGAAGAATTTAAATTAAAATTAAAAACAACGATTTGTTCTACTTTACCAACTGCCTTTTGGCATAGGAAAAAACATGTAGTCACTTTACCATACATTAAGAATTTTAATGAAAGACAAATTCCTATTAAATCTCGACCTATTCAAATGAATCATGATTTAGTTGAAATATGTAAAAAATAAATCAATGAACTATTAAAAAATCGAATTATTAGTCCTAGTAAATCACCATAGTCTTGTCCTGCTTTTTATGTTAATAAAAATGCTGAATTAGAACGAGGTGTCCCTCGCCTAGTCATCAATTATAAACCATTAAATAAAGTTTTAGAATGGATTCGCTATCCTATTCCTAATAAAAAAAGACTTAATCAAGCTGTTATTTTTAGTAAATTTGATTTAAAAAGTGGTTTTTGGCAAATACAAATTCATCCTAAATATAGATATAAAACTGCATTCACTACACCTTTTGGTCATTATGAATGGAATGTTATGCCTTTTGGACTAAAAAATGTACCTAGTGAATTTCAAAATATAATGAATGATATTTCAATCCATTTAGTCATTTTTCCATAGTTTATATAGATGATATTCTAATTTTTTCAAAATCAATTAGTGAACACTGGAAACATCTTGCTGCATCTTTTTATACCATTAAGAGTCATGGTCTCGTCATTTCTGCTCCTAAGATTGAATTGTTTCAAACCAAAGTCAGATTTTTAGGTTATGATATTTACCAGAACACTATTTTACCTATTAGTCGTTCCATTGAATTTACTTCTAAATTTCCTGATGAAATCATCGATAAAACCCAGTTACAACGTTTTTTAGGATCACTGAATTATATTGCTGAATTTTACAAAGACCTTAAGAAAACTTGTCAACCTCTGTTTGATCGGTTAAAAGACAATCCTCCTCCTTGGTCTTCTACTCATACTGCTATTGTTAAATAAGTCAAACAATATGTCAAGTCTCTTCCTTGTCTTGGTATTCCTACTGAAAATTCATTCAAAATTATTCAAACTGATGCCTCTGATATTGGTTATGGTGGCATCCTTCTCCAGAAAATTACTCCTTAGTCACCTGAACAAATTGTTCATTATCATTCTGGTGTCTGGAATAAAGCACAAAAGAATTAGAGTACTATTAAATAAGAAATTGTATCTACTATTTTATATATTAGTAAATTTCAAGATGATATTTTAAATCAAAATTTTTTACATTGTGTTGATTGCAAATCTGTTAAATATGTTTTAGAAAAAGATATTCAAAATCTTGCTAGTAACAAATTTTTGCTCGTTGGCAATCTATTTTAAGTATTTTTGATTTTGATATTGAATATATATCTGGTTGTCAAAATTCTTTTCCTGATTTTCTTACCCAAGAATTTTTACAGGGTGGATAGTAAGTTACATCATGGAAATTCCCTCTATTCCTTACCATAAACACCAAATTAAACACTATAAAATCTTAGTCACACATACTGCTTGTCGCCTTGCCTTTCTCATATCAACCCATTTACCTACTAAAAGAGCCCAGTACATACAATTTCATCGAATTAAAGCTCAGAAACAACAAGTTGCTCATTATATTAACTGTTTACATGAACATACTGATCAATTAGATATCCTCAGTGGTCGCTAATTTATCTCCTATATTTCACAGATGTCTCGTCTACGGCCTCCTTCCAAAGCCTTGGTCCTATCTAGTCAACCTTTTGTTCCGCCTCCATTGGAGTTAGTCACCAAATACCATCCTGCTGAATTGGTTAACCGTTACCAAATTCTTGGTAACATTCCTAAACCTAGTAATACATCTTCTTTGGCTACTGATCCTTTTGTTTCATCTAGTCAAGCAGTTACTCCATACCCTCCTAATCCTATTAAATCAGCCCGTTCTGATTATGTTCAATCCACCACTACTAATCTCTTTTTCAAAGAACCTAGTCACCCAAAGAGTCATACTGTTTATGATCTGGTTAAATCTTATTTCCCTCCTAGATGGCATTTTATTGCTCTCCATCCAGAAAAAACAATTACTTTCTATAAAGACATCCTGTTCAATCATCAATCAATTGTGATTAAACTCATTTATGATCGCACTTACACAAGTAAAATTGTGTACCATTCACTCTATATTCGCAACTTTGTTTCTCTGGTTGATTGGGGTTTTCCTTATCAACTACGAGATCTGCCTGGTCATTCAATTCAATATAGTTACTATGATTACATTGATGCTTGGTTCAAAGTCTTCTTGTATCAAAATGAGTCAAACAGACACTCTTGGTTTCTTCAATTTGATCAAAAGTTCAAATCCGAATTACCTACCTGGTTTCTGCGATGGTGGGCTCAGTATGGCGCCATTTCAGAAATTTTCCCATCTATAATTATGGAACAAGTCAATTACTTCTCCAATGTTTTCTTATTCACTCCTCAGCAAAGGAAATTCCCTCCATTAGTTATTTTTATATCCAAATACAAAATCCTTTGGATATTCAAATGGCAATATGGTATTTCTGATGATGTTATTTACTGGTAACACATGATTAAATGGTGGGATAATTTTAAAATTCCACGCATCATTGATATTGTCCAAACTGAATTCCCAATCAACATACATGCTCCAACTCCTGCTATGGTTAAAGCTCAGCAGATCCCAGTTGCTCCATTAACACAAGGAAGTCAACTTCCTCCAGTCAATCTTGGAAGCCCAACATCCAGTTCTTCCAAGCCCAAGTCATCCAAGTCAAAGGTTAAGTCCATGTCAGCAAAGCCCATCACTGATCAACCCAAATCAAAGGAAAAATCTAAGTCCAAGGTTAAGCCTAAATCCAAGTCATCCAAGGATGAGCTTCTCCAAATGGCTCGTCTCCTTATGGCCCAAGCCAAGTCAGATTTAGATAATAATGATTCAGAAGAAAGTTCAGACAGTTCAAACTCTTCTGAAGGTTCAACTACTCAAAATCCATATGGACCTGAATTTCAAGATGCTCAGGATCCATATGCTTAGTTAGGGATGGCAATTTGAAACCGGCCCAACGGTGACCCGACCCCCCGACCCCGAATTCAGTGGTTATTCACCGAAAAATATCCCTTACGGGCCGGGGACGGTTTTAAAAATTCATCCCCGATGACATCCGGGCCGGGGATGGGGATATGTGTTTCAGAACCGGCCCCGGCCCCGCCCCCCGGCCCCGCCCCGCATGGTCCCAGAGCTGAAATGACCCTTTTGTCCCTGGATATATATATATATATATATGCATATGCTTGTCTTGGTTAGGGTTTCATCACAGAGACACACTCAAAGCCTCTCACACAGTACTCACTCACGCCACTCCTCTCTCTCTCTCTCTCTCTCTCTCTCTCTCGCCACTACTGGTCTGTCCCTCTCTCTTCCCTCCGTCACCGCCGCGCCTCCCTCCGTCACCGGCGATCCTCCCTCCGTCACTCAAAGCCTCTCACACTCACTCACGCCGCTCCTCTCTCGCCACTGGTCTGTCCCTCTCTCTTCCCTCCGTCACCGCCGCGTCTCCCTCTGTCACCGGCGATCACCGGCGATCCTCCTTCTGTCACCACCGCGCCTCCCATCTCTGTTTAGGTCTCTCTCTCTCTCTCTCCCTCTCAGCTGGATTTGTGTTTTTTATAGATCTGTCCCTAGATATATATATAGATCTGTTTTTTTTTTTTGAATCTATTTTATAGATCTGTTTTATAGATCTGTTTTTTTTTAATCTATTTTATAGATCTGTCCCTTGATTGCACGATTATGTTTTCTTACACAATTATATGTTATCTATGTCAACTTTGTAGAATAAATTAGAAAACAAATCCCTCCTCAACTTCTCCAAATTCTGATCATGCTGTCAAGTATTTGAAACCAAAAAGACCAACAAATCTTGAATAGCTCTTGCATGTCAGTGGTTGTAAAAAAATAAAAATGATTTTGTATTGTTTTATACCACGATAAAAAATACAAATCTTGAATAGTCTCATTACAACAAGATAAAATTATGTATTGTTTCAACACTATATTGTCTGGCTTTAGTTGAATTCATGAAAATGATTTTCTAGTGTTTTATACCACGTAGAGGCAGTGAAGTATGTTATTTTACATGCAAAATTTGGGATTCTAATTATTCAGGAAACTAAAAAAAAAAAATATTCTGCCCATGGAATCTGAAAAGGAAAAAAGAAACAAAAAAGTTTGATTTTTTTTTTTTTTTTTTGTGTAATCTAGTCAAATTATGGCATCAAAAGGGATTTTTTTGGTTTTAGAGACTACACTTTGCTGCTTACACTTAAAATTATAGCTTTAAAAGTGGTATCTTGAATTGGCAGGAGGCATTGAATTTCTCTATGACTTGAGTTCAGTAGAATTACAATCCCTGTATCTATGTCACTATGTGAACTACTGAATATAATTGTATAATTTAATGCCCGCATTAACTATAACTTAAAGGCTTCATGTTTCTTTGCTTTCTAATTTGAAATTTGTTTTTTAACATTGTCAGGTATAAGATATCTCTTTGTTGATATCAGTAAATTTTATTGCTTTGTGCCATGAGCCTATCATTTCAATTAAATGCTCTTTTGACATTTTTGAATTTTTTGTCTTGTGCTGATTTCTGCACTTTGAAAGCAATATCTATCTAATATTATTTTCTATGTTTAATCTGTAAATCATTGATATTTGGCTCACTACTGTTTCTCGAGGTGAAATTTCTACCTGACTTGTAACAATTGAAGAGCAAAACATAATCCAAAGAGAAATTTGTTTAATCATGTCATAATTTGTTTAAAAGATGATGAGTACTTAATTTATTTATATTAATTCAATCCATATTATTTTTATAAAGGTTAAAAATGTCAGATGTTAACTCTGAAGCACCAGTTAACTCTGAAGCACCCGTTAACTCTCAAGTACCATTTGAGAGTGATGCGTCACAACATTCATCGCCAGCTACGAATACACCTACGAACTCACCGTCTCCCCTCTCTAATCAACACGTTATTGATTTAGAAGAGTCTAATACTACTTGTGGAGGAACTAAAAGAAAACCAAGTATTGTGTGGGAACATTTTAAAAAACAACAAGTCAATGGGGTGTGGAAGGCAATATGTAATTATTGTAATAAGCATCTTGGAGGTGATTCAAAAAATGGAACTAGGCATTTGCATGATCACCATAAGAGTTGTACTAGGAAAAAAGTGATGGACATGAGGCAAAAAGTGTTAACTAACAACTTTAGTAGAGAGATTCCAAAAATGAATTCTTATATCTTTGATCAAGATTTTGCTAGGAAAGAGTTGTCACATGCCATAATCTTGCATGAATATCCCCTCTCTATCGTAGACCATGTTGGTTTTAAACGATATTCAGCAGCACTTCAACCATTGTTTAAAGTGCCTTCCCGAAATACGATAAAGAGTGATATTTTAAAGATTTATGATTATGAGAGGGTGAAGACATTGAGTTTGGTGGAGCATAATAAAAGCAGGGTGGCAATCACAACTGATATGTGGACTGCTAGCAATTAAAAGAAAGGATTCATGGCTATCACCGCACACTTTATTGATGATTCATGGACATTGCAAAGTCGCATTTTGAGGTATATTTTTGTAAATTTGCAAATCATTTAAAAATTCTATCTTATTCAGTTCAATTTGCATATTAATACTTGTTTATGAACATCATATTTTAGGTTTATTTATGTTCCATGTCCACACACAAAAGAAGTTCTTTGTGATACTTTGCTTGAGTGTATGATGGATTGGAATATTGATAGAAAAATCTCGACTGTTACTGTTGATAATTACTCCACAAATGATGCCATGATTACTATGTTGATGGATAAGTTAAGTAATTCATCGCTTTTGTTGGGTGGTACTTTATTTCATATGCGTTGTTGTGCGCATATTTTAAATTTGATAGTGAAAGATGGATTAGATGTCATACGAGTTGGTGTGGAGAAAATTCGAGAGAGTGTAGCTTATTGGACAGCAACACCAAAAAGAGTAGAAAAATTTGAAGAAACAGTCAACCAATTGCGTATTCCACATACTAAGAAATTAGGACTTGATCGTGCAACTAGGTGGAATTCGACCTACTTGATGCTTCAGACAACCTTATTGTATAAGGATGTCTTTTCTAGGTTGAAAATTAGAGAGCCCCAATATAAGACTGTGCCAACTGAGCAAGAATGGGAGTTTGCTAGAGAGATTAGTGGGAGATTTAAGATTTTTTTTTCTATCACTGGGTTGTTTTCTGGTACAAAGTATCCCACAGCCAATGTTTGTTTCCCAGCTTTATGTGAGATTAGAATGACACTGTCTCAATGGCTCTCTTGTGAAATTGAAGTGATCAGAACAATGGCATCAAAAATGGTGGAAAAATTTGATAAATATTGGTTAGTGATACATGGTGTTATTGGGGTTGCAGTTGTACTTGATCCTAGGTATAAGATGAGTGTATTGGAGTTTTATTTTGAAAAACTTTATGGAGACAAAGCTGAAGATGAAGTTGATAGGGTTCGTCATATTTGTTATGATTTGTTGCAAGAGTATCAGCACCGAGTTAGTATGGAGACTGATGTTGTTGTTGGTGACTCTTCTGCTCATCCAGAAATTGTTACAGAGACCCTTTCAGAATTTGATTTGTTTATTAGTAGAAAGAGAAGTAAAAAAATGAAGAATGTAAGATCAGAGTTGGACCATTATTTAGAAGATGATGTTTTGCCGAGAACTTCAGGTTTTGATGTTTTGAATTGGTGGAAAGCTAGTGGACCGAAGTATCCGACTTTACAGGCAATAGCTAGGGACATTTTAGCTATTCCTGTATCCACTGTTGCTTCGGAGTCAGCATTTAGTACTAGTGGAAGGTTGGTGAGTCCACATCGTAGTAGACTTCATTCAAACACATTAGAAACATTAATGTGTGCACAAAGTTGGTTGTGGGGTGAAGAGATGAAAGGTATTATTCCATCCAATTTACATATTATTATTTCACTTTTTATTATTTATATTACCATGGAATAATTTCACTATTGAATTTATATTCTTTACTTTTTAGGAAATTCAACATTGGAATCGGTGGGCTATGCAACTATATATGATGATGATGAGATCGAGTCGGATCAGTCATGTGCCACTTTTGTGTTAGTTGTCATCTTTTTTGTTGTAATTAACATTTTTTACATTTTATTATTAGTGTTAATTATTTATTTTTTTTCCTTTTGTTATTTACCAGGAGTTCAAGTTGAAGGAGATTATGGAAGTTGTGTGGTTTGTATGGGTTTGAAGAAACAATGGATTTGCTTTTTTTTGTTGTAATGGATATTTTTATTTTTATTTTGAATTTCAATTTTTGGGTAACCTATCCCTTGCGGGTTGTGCTTGGGATTAATTATTTTCTTTGCTACTTGTTGAATTTTCTTGTGTGCTGCTGGACACATGTTTTGGTTGTGTTATTCATGTTTTGGTTGTGTTATTTTGTTGCTACAGGATGCTTTGTGTGTGGGTTGTGTATGTATGGGCTGCTGAATTAATGTTTATTAATGTTTTGCTACAAGATGTTTATTGATATTTATTGATTTAAATGGATGTTGTTACAGATTTATTGATGTTGCTACAGATTTATGGATGTTGCTACAGATTTATTGATGATAGCTTTATTTATGGATGTTGCTACAGATGAGGTTTTTTAAATGGATGTTTATTGATATTTATTGATCTAATTAATTAAAAAAATGATATTCCAACTGATGGATGTTTATTGATATTTATTGATCTAATTAATTAAAAAAATGATATTCCAACTGATGGATGTTGCTACAGATTTATGGATGTTGCTACAGTTTTAATTAATTAAAAAAATGAAGCTATTAGGGTTGATATTGATAAATTTCAAAATTTATACATCCAGTATTGAAGGGTGATTGAGAATGTTTATTAATGTTTATAGAGTTTTACATAAAAAAAAAAAAATCGGGGATTTTCCGGGGTCGGGGATCCCCGATCCCCGATCGGGGGCGGGGATAGGGTCGGGATAGGGGTCCCCGTCGGGGATCGGGGACGGGGACGGGGGGGAGTATTACTTTCGGGGACCGGGGGGGTAGTCCCCGGCCCCGCCCCGCCCCGCCCCGCCCCGTTGCCATTCCTATGCCTAGTCACTTGTTCAACTTATCAACATTGGATTCTATATAGCTATAATTATCAGCTTCAATCAATACTCGTTTTTTGAGAAAAGCTGCTGATATAGATATCTATATTGATTCCCTCAGTCACATGCCTCCAAGAAATGAATAGTGAAAAAAGTCAACTTTACTATTCACTATTCATCAAAAAGTCAACATTACTATTCATCATTCATCATGATTCAATCCAACCGACAAATTCAGCACAGTAAAAAGCAGCCATCAACTTTAGTCAATCATCGAAAGCAGACAGCTCCCATGTGCTCCTGATGCTCCTTTCAAGTCAGATTATTCACTCACAAGGCTAACAGTAGTCTCTTTTGATTATGAAAGGGTCTATTCTATCAAGAATAAGGCAGAGTTAGAAAATTAAGAGTATTCCTTCCTCAAAAATAGCTATCTCTGTAATTTTCTTTTTCAAGTCCGTTTTCAAGTTATGTATTTTGAAGAGTTGTGTATTTCACTCCATTAAACAATTGTAAGTTTTATTATTTATGTTTATTTAAATTATGTTGACTTAAACTATATTTTGGTGCTATTTCCTCCTTTCCTTCCTGCTTCCTGCTTCAATGTCTTTTGGTATACAAATATATATATATATATATATATATATATGTGTGTGTGTGCGTGTGTTTGTGTGTGTGTGTGTGTGATTGGGAAACATTATAAAAAAAATCATGTTATAAAAAAAATATATTGTTAAGTGTAGCAATGAAGATGCCATTGGATTTGAGTAGCAAAATGTACGGAGGAAGCGATCAACTTGAAAAACTTAGCAACACGATCATGATGTGTATTGTAATAGGTAATTTTATGCCATCTTTACGCCCTATGATTGACAAAGATATCTTGACCAACAAAATAGCCTTGGGTATTCTTGTAATCACCGTGATTGTGAATGTCTGCATCCAATTAGGCACTTTTATAATTTCCAAAGAAATACTAGTACAACATGTTTTTGTTAATTTTTTCATGTTTAATATCAACTTTCTCGGCAGTTACTGTTGCTACCACTAAAAAAATATCTAGAATTGAAGTATAGTGAAATACAAAAAAAAAAAAAAAAAAAAAGCATTAAGAGAACACATTGGAGAGAAAATTGCAGTTGAAAAAACTAAAAGAAAATGTCAACAAGTATTGGATGATGGCAGAAACTGGGAGCCCCAAGTTTGTGATGGCACGTTCTGTGACTTGCTCTACTTCAGGGGTGATTTGTCTCATAACTGCTCTACTTTTAGCACAAATGGAGTTTCGAGTACAGGATATTGTTACAATCTGGGATTAGATTATACGGGGTCAACAACTTTAATTTTTGTAATTCAGACTGCTACAGTGGGCGTGGGGATTATTGGTCCGGTATGTAGATGGCTCACTGCCATAAAATTCAAATTTTCCAAGGAAAGGACCAAAGGCTTCAAAACTGAGCTCAAACCAGAGAGTTCTTGGATTAAGGCGTTGGAAGAAGAGCTCCATAGTTCTTCAAATCCGTGGTCTGAAATTGAGAAAACTTGTGTAGCGCACCAAAAATCTAGTTTTGAACTTATGTATAATTGTTTAGGTTATGATTGTGGTAGCAAGAAAATTATTTGAATGGATCCGTCATTTTTAGTAAATTTGATCTAAAAAGTGGATTTTGGCAAATACAAATTCATCCTGATGACCATTATAAAACTGCCTTTACTACTCCTTTTGGTCATTACGAAAGGAATGTTATGCCCTTTGGATTAAAAAATGCTCCTAGTGAATTTCAAAACATTATGAATGAAATTTTTAATCCCTTTAGTCGTTTTTCCTTAGTCTACATCGATGATATCCTCATTTTCTCTAAGTCACTAGATGATCATTGAAAACATCTTAATTCCTTTTTTCATATTATCAAATATAATGGTTTAGTCATCTCAGCTCCTAAAATTAAACTTTTCCAAACTAAAGTTCGATTCTTAGGTTATGATATTCACCAAAGTACTATTCTTCCTATCAGTAGATCTATTGAATTTGCTTCCAAGTTTCCTGACGAAATCTTGGACAAAACCCAATTACAACGATTCTTAGGTTCCTTAAATTACATTGCTGAATTTTATAAGGACCTTAGGAAAACTTGTCAACCCCTATTTGATCGATTAAAAGATAATCCTCCACCTTTGTCTTCTACACATACTGCTATTGTTCAATAAGTCAAAAAATATGTCAAGACTTTACCTTGTCTTGGTATTCCTACTGAAAATTCTTTCAAAATTATTCAAACTGACGCTTCTGATGTTGGTTATGGAGGTGTCCTTCTTCAGAAAATCACTCCTCAATCATCTGAACAAATTGTTCGTTTTCATTCTGGTGTCTGGAATAAAGCACAAAAGAATTATAGTATTAAACAAGAAATTTTATCTATTGTTTTATGTATTAGTAAATTTCAAGAAGATATTTTAATCCAAAATTTTTTATTACGTGTTGATTGTAAAAGTGCTAAATATGTTTTAGAAAAAGATGTTCAAAACATTGCTAGTAAACATATTTTCGCACGGTGCTAATCTATTTTAAGTATTTTTTATTTTGATATTGAATATATATCTGGTAGTCAAAATTCTATTCCGGATTTCCTTAACCACAAATTTTTACAGGGTGGATAAAGGATGGCCACTCCTTTTATTTCTTACCATAAATTAAAAGTCACCTATTATAGAAAACTTGTTTACCAAACTGCTTACCGTATTGCTTGCCTTAAGACAGCTCGCAAAGCTACTCGCTGTGCACAATTCATACAATTTCATCAAATTACCAGTCGTCACAATTTACTTGCCCATTATACTAATTGTCTTCCTTTCCATATGAACAAATTAGATATCCTCAGTGGATACTAATCTTGTTCACCTTCTTTGCTTACAGATGATAAGACCTTCTAGTAAAGCCATTGTTCTAACTAGTAAACCCATTGTTGTTCCTCCTATTGACCTAGTCACCAGATATCATCTTATTGACACTATCAACCGTTACCAAGTTCTTGGTAATATCCCTAAACCTAGTTATACATCCGCTCTTGCTTCAGATCCATTCGCTTCTTCTTCTCAGTCACTCACTCCTTACCCTCCTAACCCAGTAAAATCAATCCGATCTAATTATGTCAAATTTCAATCAACTAATCTCTTTTTCAAAGAACCCATTCACAAGAATACCCATAATGTTCTTGATCTAGTTAAATCCTATTTCCCTCCTGGTTGGCATTTTGTTCCACTCCATCCAGAAAAGTCAATTACATACTACAAAGATATTCTCTTTTATCATCAGTCAACAGTCATTAAACTCATCTGTGATCATACATACACTAGTAAAATTGTTTACCATTCTCTTTACATCCACAATATAGTTTCTCTTGATGAATGGGGTTCTCCTTTTCAACTCAGAGATTTACCTGGTCATACAATCCAATATAGTCATTATGACTATATAGATTCTTGGTTTAAAGTTCTCCTGTACCAAAATAAGTCATACAGTCACTCTTGGTTCCTCCAATTTGACCATAAATTCAAGTCAGAATTTCCCACTTGGTTTCTTATATGGTGGACTCAGCATGGTGCTATTCCTGAGATCTTCCCCTCTATTTTAATTGAACAATTAAATTATTTCTCTTCTGTTTTTAAACTCAGTCAACAACAAAAACAATTTCCTTGGTTACTCATTTTTATATCCAAATACAAAGTCCCCTGGATATTTAAATGGCAATGTGCTATTTCTGATAACTTGGTTATTCGCCAACACTTTGTTAAATGGTGGGATAATTTTAAACCCCAACGCATAATTGATCAAGTTCAAGAGGAATTCCTAGTCAATCTCCATGCACCAACACCTGCAATGGTCAAAGCTCAGCAGAACCCAACTGCTTCAGTCACCCAAGGAACTCAAGGAAGCCCAACAATTAGCTCTTCGAAGCCCAAATCATCCAAATCCAAGTCAGCTCAGTCAAAGCCCAAAGCTAAGACCAAGTCATCTAGTGATGAATTGATCCGGATGGCCAAGCTATTTATGGCCCAAGCCAAGTCACAAATTGGAGATGAAACCTCTGAAGAATCTAGTTCCTTTGAAGCTTCAGCCAACAATGATCCTTATGGGCCCCAGTTTCAAGATGCTCAGGACACATATGCTTAAACAGTCAGCCATTAGATTCTATATTTGTATATATTAGCTTCAATCACTACTTTTACTTTGAGAAAAGCTGCTGATATATATATTGATTCCCCATCAGTCAACTGTGCAGTCACGTTCCCTCACTACAAGTAAAAAAAAAAAAAGTAACAAAGTTCTCGGTCACAGAAAGATGCTCTCTGCACCTATGTACCTCTTATTTTCAAGCTTTTCAGAAGTCACAAGTTTCATCGTATTTTTCAACTTTTGAAGTCACAAGCCTCACAGCTCCAATCACGGGTCTCACAGTTCCAAGTTTCACAAGCTCAACAGTTATCCACTTTGCCTATAAAAGAGGCTTCTCAGCCAAAGACCATGGCAGAAGGCAAAAAGAGAGTTCACAATTTTCTTTCGCAATTTCTCTCAATCTTTGTAAAATTTTAAGTTTGTTTTAAAATTCAGTTTCTAAGGATGCAAGTAGAAGCTGTATTCTCCAGTTACTTCCAGTAAACAATTTTGTATTTTCCGATTACTTCCAGTAACCAATTGTAAGTTAATATTATTAGTTTAATTTACTTATCTATTCTTATTTAAAAATATTTTGTTTAGTTTATATGACTTTTTTGTTACTACAAAGATATTCTCTTTCATCATCAGTCAATAGTCATTAAACCCATCTATGATCGTACATTCAGTAGTAAAATTGTTTACAATTCTCTTTACATCCACAATATAGTTTCTCTTGATGAATGGGGTTCTCCTTTTCAACTCAGAGATTTACCTGGTCATACAATCCAATATAGTTATTATGACTCTATGGATGCTTGGTTTAAAGTTCTCTTGTACCAAAATGAGTCATACAGTCACTCTTGGTTCCTCCAATTTGACCATAAATTCAAGTCAGAATTTCCCACTTGGCTTCTTCGATGGTGGACTCAGCATGGTGTTATTCTTGAGATCTTCCCCTCTGTTTTAATTGAACAAGTAAATTATTTCTCTTCTGTTTTTAAACTCAGTCAACAACAAAAACAATTTCCTTGGTTACTCATTTTTATATCCAAATACAAAGTCCCCTGGATATTTAAATGGCAATATGCTATTTTTGATAACCTAGTTATTCGCCAACACTTTGTTAAATGGTGGGATAATTTTAAACCCCAACGCATAATTGATCAAGTTCAAGAAGAATTCCTAGTCAATCTCCATGCACCAACACCTGCAATGGTCAAAGCTCAGCAGAACCCAACTGCTTCAGTCACCCAAGGAACTCAAGGAAGCCCAATTCCACCAGTCAGACTTCGAAGCCCAACAACCAGCTCTTCGAAGCCCAAATCATCCAAATCCAAGTCAGCTCAGTCAAAGCCCAAAGCTAAGACCAAGTCATCCAGTGATGATTTGATCTGGATGGCCCAAGCCAAGTCACAGACTGGAGATGAAACCTCTGAAGAATCTAGTTCCTCTAAAGCTTCAACCAACAATGATCCTTATGGGCCCCAGTTTTAAGATGCTCAGGACCCATATGCTTAAACAGTCAGTCATTGGATTTCATATATGTATATATTATCTTCAGTCACTACTCTTACTCTGAGAAAAGCTGCTGATATATATATTGATTCCCCATCAGTCAACTGTGCAGTCACGTTCCCTCACTGCAAGTAAAAAAAAAAAGTAACAAAGTTCTTGGTCACAAAAAGATGCTCTCTGCACCCATGTACCTCTTATTTTCAATCTTTTCAGAAGTCACAAGTTTCATAGTATTTTCCAACTTTTGAAGTCACAAGCCTCACAGCTTCAATCACGGGTCTCATAGTTCCAAGTTTCACAAGCTCAACAGTTATCCACTTTGCCTATAAAAGAGGCTTCTCAGCCAAAGACCAAGGCAAAAGGAAGAAAGAGAGTTCACAATTTTATTTCGCAATTTCTCTTAGTCTCTGTAAAATTTGAAGTTTGTTTTAAAATTCAGTTTCTAAGGATGCAAGTAGAAGCTGTATTCTCCAGTTACTTCCAGTAAACAATTCTGTATTTTCCGATTACTTCCAGTAACCAATTGTAAGTTAATACTATTAGTTTAATTTACTTATATGTCCTTATTTAAAAATATTTTGTTTAGTTTATTTGACTTTTTTGTTATTGGGAAACATTATAAAAAAAATCATGTTATAAAAAAAAATCTTTGTTAAGTGTAGCAATAAAGGTGCCACTAGATTTTAGTAGCAAAATGTACGGAGGAAGCGATCAACTTGCAAAACTTAGTAGCACGGACATGATGTGTATTGTAATAGGTAATTTTATTTCTTCTTTGCGCCCTATTAATGACAAAGTTATGTTGACCAACATCACAACCTTGGGTATTCTTATAATCACTGTGATTGTGTATGTCTACGTCCAATTAGGCACTTTTATAATTTCCAAAGAAATACTAGTACAACATGTTCTTGTTAATTTTTCCATGCTTATGTTGTTTGTAATATCAACTTTCTCGGCGGTTAATGTTGCTACCACTAAAAAATATCTAGAATTGGAATATAGTGAAATACACAAAAAAAAAAAGCATTAAGAGAACGCATTGGAGAGAAAATTGCAGTTGAAAAACTAAAAGAAAATTGTCAACAAGTATTGGATGATGATAGAAACTGTGAGCCCAGAGTTTGTGATGGCACATTCTATGACTTGCTCTGCTTCAGGGGCGATCTATCTTATGACTGCTCTAATTTTATCAAAAGTGGAGTTCTGAGTGCGGGATATTGTTATAATCTGGGAATCAGATTATGGGGGTTAACAACTTTAATTTTTGTAATTCAAACTGCTACAGTGGATGTGGGGATTATTGGTCCAGTATGTAGATGGTTCACTGCCATAAAATTCAAATGCTCCGAGAAAAGTACCAAAGGCTTCAAAACTGAGCTCAAACCAGAGAGTTCTTGGATTCAGAGGTTGGAAGAATGGAAGAAGAGCTCCATAGTTCTTCAAATACGTGGTCCGAAATTTAGAAAACTTGTCCAGCGCACCAAAAATCTAGTTTTGAACTTCTATATAATGGTTCAAGTTATGATTGTGGTAACAAGCAAATTAACTCTTCTCATTCCCCTTTTTTTCGTTTGCCTGCTCATGTCATGTTACTAATGTTACTATAAGTTGTTTAAGGAGCTTGTACATAACTCAACATCCCTTATGAAGTTGGATATTGGCAATTATAATGTTTTGATTCTTGAAGGTTAAGAGGAACTTACTCAAAGTACCTTGAAGAACATTAATAAAGCAGCGGATCATTTCATCGTCAAGGCCAACAAATAGCAGCCCAGAAATTTAATCGAGCTTCTTTAACAGAAATCTACAAGTGGCTTCAAATGCATATTAGACTTTCACAGTGACACTGTTCCATAATTAGATTCTCAAGAACCTCCTAATTGCTAGGCTCTGCCAGTGGTGACTCTAACTTGCATCGCCATTGCAGTTTCCAAAATCAATAAGAACATGGCTGACAGGCTTGTGCGCACATGAGCAAAGGCCTCTCGTACGTCAGACATGTAGACGAAACCATGGATACTAAAAGGAATCTCATAAATAGTAGAGATGCTGCTGATGAAGTGCGGTTAGAAGTCAAATTTGATGGCAAGTGGATTGGTGAGGAACTCACCAAAATAGCTTCCAAAGAAACATCTTGTAGAGAGACTTTTCAAAAACTCACTGGTTGTGCTCAGAAAATTGTTATAAAATGAAATGCAGATATCAATGGAAGCCCTGATAGGAACCCTACCAATTGGCCCATTAATGTTATAGCAGCTAATTCCATGTACAGAATTTGCAAATCTCTATTGTTGGATGATGAAGGTAACAATCACCAGATAAGTCATGGCAAACTGTTCGTGAAATTATTTGATGTGATCACAGGCATGTTTCTTCTTTTTCTTCTCTTTTTTTTAACAAGGGTGTCTGAGGCTTTTCCTTGTACTTTTTATAGTCACCCGACCCATGCATACTTGGCAATTACCGGGGCCCAAACTCTGAGGGTGGCCTAAATAGAATCAAGCAGTTTATATGAGATTTCAACTCGTGACCTACGCTTCATCAGACGCTTATCATGACTTAACTTGGTACTTGTGTTATCAACTTACCTACCTGGTGTTATGTAATTGCAAGTATATTGGGCGCTTGTTGTGACATCCTGAATGTTTAATTAAATACCACATAATATTTATAGCTATATATAATTATAGTTGTGTGTGATAATATATTATTAAAAAAATTAAATAACTAAATAAATAAATAAGTAAATAAATAAATAGTTTATAATTATATGAATTATTGGACCAAATAAAATGACACAAAAGTTAAGTAAATAAATATAAAAGTAATAATAATAATAATAATAATAATAATAATAATAATAATAATAATAATAATAAGATAGTTATCCAATCAAGATAGCAAATCTGTGAGTTAATTAGGATGGAAGGTGGCATTTGTGGGTTAAGTCACTTGTACAGAATATATAAATTTGGATCTGTTGGATCTATTCATCATTATGAAGATACTCACCAGATGGTGAGTCATCACGGGGCCTTGTGTATATAAGGCAAGCCGAGGCAGGAAAATTGATGGTACCAAAAAAAGGAAAATCAGAGAAGGTACTGCAAAGAGAGGAGTCTCGAAAAGATAGGGAAAATAGGAAGAAAACAGGAGGAAATAATCTTGAGGTGAGTTATGTTATACCTTGAGTCACTATAAAATATTTTACGTATGTTTAGAGTTAGCATAATTTATTTTACGTAATTTGTGTTTTATAAATTATATTAATATTTCGATTACGTTAATTATTTTTTGAACTCTATTTGCTTAAATTGAAACCCATGAATATGTTTGTTTAAATTTTAAAAATTATTTGATAATGATTTTATAAACAATTATGTTTTGAAAGTACTACCATAGGAGTCTCATGCCTTGGGGAACTTAAATAACCATTGGCCTCTGTTTGGTCACTTTGTGACCCTCTGTTTGTCATGGATCCATTGACCCCTGTTCTGACTGTCACTCCAGTGACCTCTGTTCTGTTTCGTTCTATACCGTGGTTATGATTATTTATTTACATAATTTCTGTATTTCAGTTTATGCAACTTTAAATAATTTGCTTATTCAAATTAAATTATTCTAGCTACCTATCCATTGTTATTTTGTTTTCCATATACTCTTGGCATAATATTTCTCACTCTGCTGTATGTTTATAGTTGTTACTCTTTCAGGTGATGAGATGTAAGGAAGACCCGTAACTTCATGTAGTGGAACCCGTATAAGAATTTGATATTGATCCGTTATTTTTTTTCTTTCCTTTTCTTCCTTTTTTTTTTTTTAAGGGCTGGTTACTAAATGGAAAAAAAAAAAAAAAGAGAGCCCTATAGATGTACTTTCTTTTATCAAAATAGTTGAATGAAGTTTATTTTCTATTTAATTATTTTCTTACTTCCATTTTGCCTCCACCTGCGCCATTTAATTTGTTACGATTAGAAATTATTTAGTAAGTTGCGATTCCAGCCCTAAGCCCCTAGGGTTAGGTCGTGACACTTACCTTACCAACTTACCTGGTGTTATAACCATGAAGTGCTTTTCTAGAACCATTGAACGGAGGGAGAAGAGTGTCCGGCTCGCAGCTCAACTTCTCGGCAAAACTGACGAGATTCTGAAAATTTTTGAACAACATGAACTACTCTATGTAACACCCCAAAAAAATATTTAATTTTATAATTGTGAGATATAAAATGTACTTTAAATTAAAACTTATTGTATTTTACAAAATAATAATATAATGTTATTTGATCACTTTGAATCAAGCAAACAATATATATCTATATCTATATCTATATCTATATTATATTTTATTATATTATAATAAGAAGAAGAAGAAGAAAATAAAGAGAACATAAAGAGAGAAAAAAGAAATGAGTTGTAATTCATGAAAAGGAAACACGTGGTCTACCACGTGTAAGCATGGTAAGCCACATGTTTGAGCTTGGCCACCCAAATCACTTATAAATAGGTGGCGCAGTTAAAGGAAGGAAAGGAGAACAAGGAAAGACGGAAAATATAACGAGCGAGGGCCATAGAAGAGGGTGAGTCGGGAATAAAATTAGGGATCAAATTTAAGGTGAGTTTTATTATATTTTTGAGTTATCTTAACTTGTTTTATATAAATTATGTTTTGTAAATTATATTAGTTTTTAAAGTATATTATTGGTTGAATGAACCATATTTGCTTAAAAATGAAACTCATGGATATAATTGTTTATTAAAATGTGTTTTAAGTAATTATGTTATAAATAGAGGTCCCATGCCTTCAGGGACTTAAATAATCAGTGGCCCTCTGATTAGTCACTCTGTGATCCTCTGTTTGTCATGAATTCACTGACACTCTGATTTCTGGTGTGGAGCAAAGTGTTGTGCAAAGCAAAGTATTTGCACGAGCCACCTCTTGAGTCCATACATCTATTCTGTCATGTTTTGTATTGTGGTTATGATTATTTTGGTTATATGATTTCTGTATTATATGTCTGTTATCTAAAATGATTTCCATATTATATACTCTGTATTTTAATATCAAGCTCTGTTTAGCTCAATAATTATCCATGGTGACTTTTATGCCCTTATGCTCTTAGTATAATATTTCTCACTCTACCATACGCTTATAGTTGTTAACCACTTTCAGGTGACGTGTTAGGATCATCACATGGGGTAGGCACAAGACACTTTATAGTCACAGTCTAAGTTTGGGCAATGTAATTAAATAGAAGCTTCAATGTATATGTTTTGTTATTATTAAATAAAGTTTTGGCTACCCTTTTATTTTACTCTGTTACTTTATTAATTTGTTAGGACTTCAGTTATTATCTTGTCGTGACATCAAACCTCTGGGTACCATGTTTGGGTCGTGACACTTTGTCTGCATAATGCTGATCAATTTGCAAGTATTGATGAGTGGCGTGCGAAAATGGAGCAAGCAAATCCACCTGCTTTCCTCTCTTCACCTCGTAATGACTCCATTCCTTCTAGCTCAAGAGTTGGCTATAGACGTTGAGTCCAAGGCCTAATCAAGACATCATTGGTAGTTTTATTAAGAGTAAATTACAAATACACCCCCTGAGATTTGCTTAAAATAAGAATTGGCTCATGTGGTTTGAAAAATTACCAATACCTTCTTGTCATAATTTTTTATTTAACAAAATTAATCGAAAAAGTGAAATTTCTAACTGTTCATCTATACAATAATAAAATTATCTGAATTATTAATTGAAATAAAATTTTAACATTATTAAAAACTGTTAATTAACTTGATAATTTATTAATAAAATGACCTATTTATTATGAAATTATAAACCTTAGGGAGTATAATGTAATTTCTAAAACTATATGGGATAATTTGTAATTTAATTAAACCTCAGTAGGTATGTTTGTAATTTACCCTTTTACTAAAGCTTTGCAGTATTGAAGTTTGTGTTCTATGTATTTTTAAAGTAAATTATAAATAGACCTCCTAAAATTTACTAAAAATACAGATTGCTCTTTTGGTTCAAAAAATTATAAATATCCCATTATTAAAAAATTTTATTTAACAAAATTAACTAAAAAAATTAGTTCATAATTGTTATTCTATACCATAATAAAATTACCTAAATTATTAATTGAAACATATTTTTAAAATCATTAAAAAATGTTAATTGACTTTATGATTTATTAATAAAATGAGCGATTTATTATGAAATTAGAAACCTCGGGAAGTGAAACGTAATTTTAAAAATAACAAGAACAATTCATATTTTAATCAAAACACAATAATATATTTATAATTTATCTTTATTTTTATATTATTTAACACTACCACAAAAATACTTAAAGATCACCTTGAAGAATATCAAAACATGACGCTTTTAATGAAACGACAATTACAAAAATCAAATCAATATTTCAATCCCAGCTAATTAAAAAAAAATTATGTCACTCCCCGATTAAATGTGATTATATATTTTTTCAGTAGTGATTGGGGGCCCGAAAACGGGACCCCCGAATGGCCCTAATTTTTTTTTTTTTTTTTTTTTGTTTCAGCAGACGAAGAAGAGGAGGGGAGGGGGAGGGGGAGGGGGAGGGGGATGGGGACGACGGGGAGGGGGAGGGGGACGACGGGGGAGGGGGACGACGGAGGAGGGGGAGGAAGGAATGGAGGGGGCCTAAAAAATGGAGGAGGAGGCGGCGGAGGCGACACGATCGGCGAGGCGACGAGCGGGGCAGAGCCGACGAGGGGCGGAGGCGACGAAGGCGGAGGCGCGGCGACCGGCGATCGGCGACGACGACGGCGACGGCCTCTCCCTCTCCCTCTCCCTCTCTTTCTCTCCCTCTCCCTCTCTTTCTCTTTCTCTTTCTCTCTTCCCTCACTGCGTATCAGACGGAGGAAGAAGAAGAGAAAAAAAAAAAAAAAAAAAAAATCAAAACCCAAAACGACGTCGTTTTGGGTTTTGAGCCAAATTCGAGCCACTAATTTCGGGCCCTCAAGCATTATTCATATTTTTTATGTCACTGTCTCCATTCTTCGACCGGCGGAGAGTGACGAGCGGTGACGATGGAGGCGATCAGCTAGCGGCGGCAGTGGCAGCGATCGGCGAGCGGTGGCGACAACTATTTTTCTCTTCTCTTTTCTTCTTCTCTTCTCTTCTTCTCTTCTTGTTCTTCATAGAAACACTGCTGTGCTTTTGATTATTGGACTGAGTTGCTTATGGTCATTGAGATTTTCCGAGTCAAAGTTGCCACAAAATGAAGGTAAGAAGATTTACTCATTTTGTATTGATAGTTATTTCTGTTTGGGTGCCAAGAAAATGCAGGAAAAATCAATCAGACTATAGAAATTTTGAGTATTGGTGTTTCATTATATGGGTTCAGTTAAAATGAGCATGCCTTTGGTTTTTTGGGTTAGTTTAGTTTGATTTTGGAGCAAAATCAAAGACATAGCAAACAAAAGATTTAGAAATTTTATATTCTTGTGTCTGTCTGATTTTCTTGAATCAAATAGAGGACCTCTAGGTTGAGTTAATTTGTTTTTTGTTTTTTTTAACCAGTTACAGAGATAGTGGGTAATGTGCTACTTGTGGTTAATGAGCTAACAATCAATAGTTCCAGATACAGCTGCCTTTTTGGCAATCATGAACATGAGCGAAGGCCTACCTAAGGACCTAGACTTGTTGCCTCTGCATCACGAATTCGACTGGGACGACCAAAGAGCAGAAGTTGACAGCGATTCAGTGAATCTAATAAAATACTTCTGTATAAGCCACTGATCTTATAAATCATCTTGCACTTGTGCTTTGATCATTCGGCAAGTAGTGGGCAGAGCTTGGTTTGATGTTTCAACTTTGTTCATGGGACTGAATGATCCTATCTTAAGACCAACTAACACTTTGACCTGACACTTTTTTACTTAGTTGGAAGGATTGTTCAAATTCCTGAAGACTTCAGGTAGAAATGGAAGCGCAAGAGGAGATATACCCAGCTGGATGGGCAACAGCAGCAAAACCCCTGGAAACTCCTGCTTCGATAAGAAGATTATCCAAGATTTCAAAGGCACACCCCTACAACATATCCAGACACCAATCAAATTTTCCTTATCTTTGGAACTGATTGCATAGTGAAGTTCACAACAGTAACCAATGTTTCATCCAACAATAAGATAATCAAATTGTGACCAGGACAAAAATAAGACAATCAAACTGTGAAGATCCAAGTTCTAAATCCCAGCAGACTTATCCTGAATGAAAGGAACTCAAATGTTTACCAGCAGTTCCACTTATAGTTACTTTGCCAAAATTGGCCTCCTACAAATTTTTTATTGCTATATCCAACAATCATCAGTTTGTACCTTCGATATTAGAAGGTTTTTAAAACTAAAGTCTCAGGTTGATCTTCACATATAAGGGATGAAGAGAGTATCGATGACCTATTTTTGCATTGTCATGTGACTTTGGTCTTATGGTGGAGATTATTTCATTTGGTGGAGGTTGATTGGGTCATCCCCCCTTGTGCTTACATGCTTATCATTGACTTTTGGGGATTTGGTTGTAATAGGAAGGCCTCTTGCTTTTTAAAGATGTGTAGTTTTTGTGGTTTTGTGTTCTATGGTTAGAAAGAAACGGAAGAATTGAGGATAAATTAGAAGATATGGAGGGTTAGTGGGATAAAAAAATTTATTTGACATTTGTGTTGGTTTTGGTGTCTCCTTTATGGTGATTCCATTGTTTTGAGTAGTAGAGATTGGAGTGCGGTGTGTGACATGTAATTTTCTTTTCATGTTTGATGGACTTCTTGTCCACCATTGAACTCTTTGTACCTTTCATTGTTCTTTTTTTTTCTTTTTTAATAATATTTTTGTTGCTTATAAGAAAGAAGTGGGTGAAGTAGAAGAAATGTTGTTCTTATTTAGCTAAAATCAATATGATTTAAAAAATTGTTATGTGAAGTAAACTTTATTCTTTTGATTTGTTTCTTAGTGTCATATTGATGTTTCCTTTGCATTGCTGTCACTTACACAGTGGAACATGAGAGATTGGTTGAAGCATACTCTGTTTTAAACCAAAAACTGAAGCATTCTCTTTCTGAACAGACTAATTTGGATAGGACCATCCAGAAATTGAAGGTTTGTGATGTTATCATGGTCAAGGGTTTTGTTCTTTCATTTTTGCATTGATGCTTATATATTTGCTTCGTAGGCTGATTCGAGAAGGTGTGAAGGAGACTACTCTATAACACAGAAGGAGATTGTTGATCTCCAGAAACAGGTAATGGGGAGAGCATCACAAACCTATTTAGTTTTGAACCACATCGGATTGTAACTCATTATTTTTTCATATTAATACCTGTCTACACTTCTCTTACTAATAAGTTAATATCGTAGGTAACGATCATTATAATGGAATGAAGAGATGTACAACTTCATTGTGGATCTGTGGGTAATGATTATGCTGATTACAATACCACTTTTCCTGTTGTTGAATTAAATGCTGACTCTGATGTTGAAAACGTTATTTCTGGAAGGCTGGTAAATTGTGATTTTTTGTTCCTCAGTTTAATGTTTTTTAGGATCTATTTTCTTGAATCTATGTCTGAATTTTATACAAATAACCAGTGCATGCAAGGATGCTAAACAATTATGACAAATATGGATATTAATGTAGTCATAAATTGTTTCATGACTATAATAACAACATCCCTAGGTGGCAATGCCGATATTAGTATTTATATCTTATGCTGATTTTAGTCCTTTTTCAGAATGGTACTGAATAGTTGTATTAGTTCATTTATTTTGCTGTTTTCAAGAGCTGGCTCTGAGAATCTGTTTGTTTGCTGATGTCTGGCAGCATGACATCTGTTACAGGTCTGAACAACAATGAATATCAGATAGCAAGAGGACAGGTACATTTTTTTTGTCTTACCATGTGATGATAATTACATATAGTAGCACGGTTTTTCAATAAGAACCACTATTTAAGAATTTTTTTAATTGATTTCATCTAACCTAACGCAATTAGTTGATGCTTTTCTGTTGTTGATCCTTTTATTGAATATGTTGAAATCATATTCTTATTTGAACTTGACTTCATAATCAAAGACAGTGATAGCATTCCATTTATGTTTGTTAAATTATTTCATGTAATCAAACCAAACCAAACCAAGCCTTTAAGTCCCATCAAATGGGGTCGGCTACATGAATCCTTCTTTTCCACGCAACCTTCTCCAAGGCTATTTTGTTAGTCAAATTTAGTAGATTCATATCTCTATTTACAACGCTAGTCAACGTTAATCTAAGCCTACCCCGTCTCCTAACACTCTCATCTACCGTTACAGCATCGCATCTCTTCACTACTGCCTCTGTTGGTCTCTGTTGAATGTGACCAAACTATCTCAATCGATTCTCTCTCAATTTATCTTCTATTGATACCACTCCTACCCATTCCCGAATACACTCATTCCTAATTCTGTCTTGTCTAGTCTTGCCACACATCCACCTTAGTATCATTATCTTAGCCACACCCATCTTATCTGTATGTTATTTCTTGGTTGCCCAACACTCCGTCTCATACAACATCGCTGGTCTAATAGCCGTTCTATAGAACTTACCTTTTAGTCTAGTGGGTATTCGTTTATTGCACAGTATCCCAGACGCACTTCTCCACTTACACCATTCCGCCTTAATCCTATGGGCCACATCCGCATCAATCTCTCCCGCTATTGTGATAACCACTGGAATTCTGAGCATGACACTTAAGTGCTACTGATGTTCTACAGGTACTGAACCGCAATACAAGATTGGACAAGACTTGCAATTTTGTGAAGGTAAGCAGTTTAATTTTAAATACAAAGTTCATGGTTTTGTGAGACTGATTGGAGGTCTGAAGGTATATATCGGAAATTCTTTGATGTTTTTATTAAGAAGGTATATAATTTTGTTTTTAATCTGACGTAGTAATTCATTTTTTTCCTTGATCTGAATTATTTAGCTAGCTTCAATTAACCACTTGATATGGCTACTGGTTTTCATTGTTGTCATGGAAAATGTATTATAGTTGGATCTATACATACATAGGTGCTATGATCTCAGAGGTTCATCACAAAGCAGAGCAGAAGACCATGAGAGTGCCACATTTAAGGATCTGGATTCTGGATTCTGGATCTTGATTTTATGTTTTACCTTGACCCCTTGACCCGTCATCGACTTTTAGTGTAAGTTTATCACTCTGTTGGTCTCACTAATCATTACCCTCATTGCAAAGTAAATACTTTGTCAGTTTGGTCAGGGAGGAAATTATTTGGAAAGTGAGATTGATATGGAGAATAAGGAGAGATTCTTGGCTAAATTTTTGGAGTTCTAATGTTTTAGATTGGAAAAAATATTCTATTTATCTCCAAAACCCCCTTCGCTCTGGCAATGGAAGTGTTTGCTATACCATGTGACATGTGTAGGCTTCTGCTGCTATTTTTTCTGAAGCACACTTTTTTTTTTTTTTAATAATTTTTTTTGAACTGGCTATGCTACTGATAATATCATAAAAGTACTTCAACAAGAGCGTATTGGTATTCTCTTTCATCAGGATGCGCACCAGTGGGTCCCACTTGGAGAAGTTGGTGCACGTGAGATGACAGTTGCAGCAAGGGAGGGTTGCAGACAACTACAGGTAAAAAATCATGAAGATTTGATATCCTTGTATATATGAGTTGAAGCTCTCTTTGCCAGAAAAACTTATGTGCATGGATTTATATTCTTGTTTGGAAGCATGACTTTTGTGAGTATTGTGATATGCTTTGCCCTGCAGGCCATGTCTCCACAAGACAGGAGTAAAATTTTGCTGAGCATAGCTGATGCCCTGGAAGAAAATGAAAGACTGATCGCCATAGAAAATGAAGCTGATGTTGCTGGCTATGAACAATCATTGATTGCTTGGCTGACTCTAAAGCCTGGAAAGGCAAAACTTTGGTCGATTTGTGTTTAGTTTTTCTTTCTTTCTTTTAATTTTGATATAGATAGCAGGGCATATTATTGAGCTAGGCAAGACTGTTGATTTATGGAAGTTTGGTTAGATTGGATTCCGATTTTTGTTTTACTTCATGATTATTTCCCAGATATATTTACTTACAGAAGTGGCATTCCTTCTGTAAAATGTTCTCATTGGGAAACCCCTCTCTTTCTTTCTCCGGGCATTCATGTATTATTGTTTCTAAATTCGATCTTATGATATGTGAATTTCAAGTCTTGCAAACTCAATTCGTGTGCTTGCAAACATGGAAGAGCCAATTGGTCGTGTTTTGAAGAAACCTAAGGTACTGAAATGGAATTTTGAGGATTTAATTTATTCAGACTTTGGGTATTTTGATAAGGGAAAGGTACAGAAAGAACATTAATATGTTTAAAAGGATTTAACTAGTAATATTTCCCTTTATCTACTCAAGCTATCTTTTGTTGCACAATCAAATTCTGACTTTTGCACCTTGTGTTAGAAATGAAGAAACTAGGTTAGCTTCTTTGAAAATTATGTGAATGCACGTCTACAATTTTTATCAACACAACTGGCCATATTCTTTTTTTCCATTTTTTTTTTTTTGTTTCTCATTTCTGGAAGAGGTTATTACTTTTTGATTTTCTATTCGTGGCCTTTGATCATCATCATCATTGATCTCATGAACTGATATTTTTGGACTACTTTCTTATCCAGATTGCAGACAGATTCATCTTAGAGAAGACATCATCTCCCTTGGGTGTTCTCCTGATTATTTTTTAGTCTTGTCCCGAGGCACTAGTTCAGGTAAACCAGGCTTGCAAGTTTTTGGACGAGGTTGAAGTTGAGCTGATAATAAATACATAACTAAAGATTGAAAATTGAGAATTTGCATGTGTCTCCACATATGAATGCTAGTCTGTCTATGAAGTCATGGAGGTGATATACTTGTTTTTAATTCAATTATCCTAGCTTACTTCTTTATTTTGTTTGTTTTGGTGGTGGTGAAGTGGCTAGTTTTTTTGTGTCAGCAAGAACAATGTATTGGGTATGATAAATGAGATACTTGATACATGCAATGTGTTAGATATGAATTTTTACTTAATTGTCTTACAAATAGTAAGTTTATTAATATGCTTCTAGCGGCCTTTGAATTAATTTATATTTTTATTTTTCGAGCCAGAAATTGCTTGGAGAGATGCAAAATATGGACAAAGAATTCAAGAACTTTGTGGTTGAAGTTTTTTCATTTTTTAATATATGTAATCATAGTTAAAAACTTTTTATTAATTCCTTTGTATATACTTTTGAACATTCAACTTTCATTTATAAAATATTTCATTCAATATGTGGTTGTAATTCAAACGATAGTATATAGTATGTATTGCATTCTTCAAATGCGCGTACAAAAACAATGTTGATTATTCTTTAAATATGTCGAACCCTTTTTTTATCACATGTATTGACTGTGATGAGAAATGCATATAACACGTGATTTTATCTCATTATTAATCACAGGTTTTATTAGATATTAATTACACTTAAAATCTGTAATCTAAATGTTTATTATCACAAATTTTATTAGTTATTAATCACACTTAAAAGATGTGATCTAAATGTTATTAATCACACATAAAAGATGTGATCTAAATAATTATTGCACATGCAAAATGTGTGATGGAATCATCTTTTAATGATTAATGACACTCAAAACGTGTAATTAAAAATGATCCTTTTTAATCACACTTTCAAATATTACACTTTGACAAAATTTAAAACGTGTGATTAAATAATATACATCACACATAAAAAGTGTGATCTGTTTATGATTTTGTAGTAGTTTGAATTTCAATTGCATAAGACATTCTGATATCATTTGGATTTCAAGTGTGTAATAAGAACTAGATTTGAATATTTATCAGGATTTCAAGTGTGTAATAAGAACTAGATTTGGATATTACTCAAATTTCTGATTATATTGCATGTGCAAAATTTTAATGTGCACTTCTAGTTATGTCATTTTCTTTTTTAGTTATGACATTATTTTAGTTATAACTCACGAGTTTTTTAATTATTCTTCATGTTATGTTTACTTATGACATTTTTTTTTTTTTTTTAGTTATGCCTCAAAAAATTAAAATATGTCCCATAGTGTTCCCCATTGTCATAAGTCGTAACGAAGCCATCTAGCATTTTACACGTACAAGTGTTTTTTTCATTTCCATAGATGAAAGGAACTCTAAGGCTGAAAGCTCTGCTCTTCATAATAATTTGTTGAAATACTAGCTTTGGGAATACATAAACTTATAGCCCAAATTTTATTTATTTTTATTATTTTTTCCATAAATAATCTGAAACCTGATTACAGGCAAAAAGAATACTGTGAAAATTTATTGAAATTAATCAATTGGCATGTGGCATAGCAGTATCTCTATTAAGAATATCATTGAGCAAACCCAGAGAAATTCTCCCAAATCCAGAGAAATTCTTTCAAAACTAGAGAAATTCCTGGAGAAATTCTCTCCAATTTAGAGAAATTTTCTCCAAAATCAGAGAAATTCCATTTTCTATGATTTTCAATGGCAACTCTCTACTTATCTCTCAGACCCACTTCATCTTCTTCACCATCTTCATCACAGACCTTTTCTCCAAAATCAGAGAAATTCCATTTTCTATGATTTTCAATGGCAGCTCTCTATTCATCTCTCAGACCCACTTCATCTTCTTCACCATCTTCATCACAGACCTTAAACCTAATAATATTCAAATTTTAAGTTTTTTCCCAGTTCGCACATTTTCTCAGCAACCAAACATGCAACCACTGATACAAAGTCTAGAGAAATTCTTTCCAAAATTTCTTTGGACTCCCCAACCTAGAGAAATTCTCTCAAAACCAGAGAAATTCCCAAACAAACCTTTCCAGAGAAATTCTCTCCAAAATCAGATAAATTCCATTTTCTATGATTTCCAACATCTCTCATACCCACTTCATCTTCTTCATCATCTTCATCATAGACCTTCAACCTAATAATATTCAAATTTTAAGTTTCTTTCTATTTCACACATTTTCTCAGCAACCAAACACGCAACCTTTAATACAACAATCAACTAATCAATAAAGCATAAAGTGAAGCTCTGTGATCTCTGCTCTTCTCAGCAACCAAACACACCTAGATTAGTGACGAGCAGAGATCGGTGACGAGCATGGGCATAGTGGTGGGAATGGGGACAATCTAGAAGATCAAGACTGTTGCTTTAGAGATAGAACATTTTAGAGAGAGAAAGAGACATAGAGATGAGAGAGAGAGAGAGAGAGAGAGAAAGGAGAAGAGATGAATTAAGCAGAAGAGTTTAGAGTGAGAGAGAGAGAGAGAGAGAGACAAAAAAAATGAGGTTTGATTTGAGAAATTTCTCTGTGATATATGAGTATGAGGGTTGAGGGACTTTAGACATCATAAAATAATATTGTGGATCTCTTTTATTATTAAATATGGGAAAGGGACCTTAGACTAATTTTTCCTTTAAAAAACGTCACTTTCACATTATTTAGATTATATTTTTCTATAGAAAAAAATTATTTGTATATTATTTTTTAATTAAAAAAATGGATGAAAGAAGAATAAAACATCCCAAGTACAGACATGCATTAATTTGCTATTAAAATCGAAATACTGTGAGAATGGCATAGAATTGACAAATCCACACCATAGTGTGATGGAGTCGAAACCCCTTTCTCACATACTATCAATAAAATTTGGTGAACTACTTGGCAACTTATAAGGTGAATTTGGGCATCTCTTCGAATTCAAATATGACATTGATTGTGTTGTCTAAACTCATGAGATCTATTACATATATATTATCAGTAATTTGAACTGTTTATTTTATAAAATTCTCAATTTATATCATTCATTAAAAAAATTATATTGATTTAATAATCATAACTTTTTTTAATTTTATGTAGAAAGTTTTTTCTTTAACCTCTTTATCCCGAGGTGCTCTTATTTAATAAAATTTTCATTTTACTAATCTAAAAAAACAAGTATTGTGTTTTGTATGTAACTTTGGCAACTCAACATGAACAGCCACCAGCATTTCCACGAGCTTGGATTGTAAATTGGTTTGATGAGCACATTGCCAAGATCTCATACTAATTATCGATATCATTACAACTTGTTTGAATTTTTGACCTGAAAATAATAAAAAATAAAACTGAAGAAGAAAATAAAACAAAAAAGATAAGAAACCCAAACAAACTTGGAAATTAATTAATTATTTTTTTTACATTGATAACGAGAGATATATTGCACGGGGGAGGGTTCGCAACAATTAAAGCTAACCATGCAAAGAAAAATGAAAAATCTAAGTAGCACAAATCTTGTTAATTATGTATATATTAATAATAGCTACCACTCTCACTTACGTAACGTAACAAATTTAATAGCAAGCAACATGTGACATGACACCTTAATTGTGATGTCCCAGGTATTGGACTTAAATAGTATTGTGTAGTAAAGCAGTGTGCATTGCTTTCGGGATTTTGTTTATCGTATTGAGTCGTGTAATTTCCTTTCCTACTCTTATTTAACCTATCGTAATGTTTCCGGGTTGAAAACTTTGAGCTTTGAGCATTGAAGCTTGTTTTGGATTGAAAAATCAAACTCTGGGTTCAGGGCAAAAACCACTCGTGTGGAATTGGCAACCACCCGAGCGGATCAACACAGGGTTTTCTAGGTTTCTGGGTAGGAAACTGCTCGAGCGGATTTTGGGTCCTTCTTAAGCGGATTTTGGTGAATTTTCTAGACAGCTTTTTGGAGCAAACCACCCGTGAAGGCAAAATTTTTGTTCGTGCGGAATTGAAACCGCTCATACGGATTTCAAGCAAATTGACCACGAGGAAAATAGCCAAGCAGACAAGTTGGCTGGCCTAGCATCTATGCAGACAACTTTTCCCAATCCATTGATGATAGAATTCTTGCCCCGACCAAGCATTAAGGAACAAGAGGCGCCCGAAGTACTCTGTGCCGACTTGGGACTGTCCTGGATGAATCCAATCATCACCTTTCTGAAGGATCGAATTCTGCCCATTGAAAAGAAAGAGGCCAACAAGATCAGAACCAAGTCAGAGCGGTTTTGGCTCTCTCCATCTAGCGACTTGTACAAGAAATCCTTTACTGGGCCATCCCTGAAGTGTGTCCACCCTAGTAAGGTTGAAGCTTTCCTCTTCGAGATCTATGAAGGCATCTGTGGAAGCCACATTGGGGGCAGATCTTTGGCATACTGTGCAATTTCTCAGGGTTATTGGTGGCCGTGCATGCAGGCCGACGCGTAGAAGTATGTTCACAAATGAAAAAAATGCCAAAAATTCGCTCACCAAATCCACCAGCCGGCCAGAGAGTTGCTCCCCCTTACAAGTCCTTGGCCATTTGCGCTTTGTGGGCTAGACATTGTAGGACCGCTTCCAACCGCTCCGGGCAACCGCAAATTTTTCATCGCAGCGACGGACTATTTCACTAAGTGGGTGGAGGCAGAGCCATTTTCCACCATCAAGGAAAAAAAAGTAAAGAGGTTTGTCTGGCAGAATGTCATCACTCGCTTCGGCATCCCAAAAGCCCTCATTTCAGATAATGGCACTCAGTTCGACAAAAAACTCTTTCGCGGGTTTTGTGAGGAGTTAAAGATTGAATTTTACAACTCTACACCGGCCTACCCTCAATCAAATGGTCAAGTTGAATCCTCGAACAAAACCATTTTGGATGGGCTAAAGAAGCGATTGGAGAAGGCCAAAGGGAGGTGGACTGAAGAACTCCCCAATATGCTCTGGGCATACCGCATTACACCAAGACACTCAACCGGGGAAACTCCGTTCACCTTGGCTTACGGCATGAAGGCAGTCATACCATTGGAAATCGGCATGCCAACCATCCGATCCAAAAGTTTTGAACCAAACTTAAACAATGAAGCTGTAGACCTGGAACTTGACCTAGCTAAAGAGAGAAGAGAACAGGGCACTAATCCACATAGCCGCTTACCAACAAGAGCTCTCCAAGAAATACAACAAGACCGTGCATCCTAGGCTATTCAAGGTCAGAGACTGGGTCTTGAGGAAAGTAATGGGCAACACGGTGATTCTTGGGGAGGGCAAATTAGGATCAAATTGGGAGGGGCCATACAAGATAACTAGCCTTGCAGGCAAAAGGGCATACCACCTGGAAGACTTAGATGGCAAAGCTATCCCCAGGCCATGGAATTAGGCCAACCTCAAGATATTTGACTTTTGAAATATGATTTTTTCTACTTCTTTGCTTTTTGTACCTTGGCCTTTTGGCATTGGGTGTAATCTGTGACGTGTAATAGAAGATAGCCCCTTCTTTCTTGTATACTATACGTTTGTGTACAAAAATATTACAACGATATTAAGCTACTATGAGTGCCAGGGGCAAGTATTCAAAACCGGCCTGACTTTTGCGGTACGAGCGGTTTACGGGCTGATTTTGCTCGATAAACCAAGTTGACCTTGCTCGTTCGTACAAACAGTTGGTGTTTCGCCCAACTTGTGTTAAGGCCGAGCTGGTCTTGCTCGCCCGTACAAGCAGTTGGTGTTTTGCTCAACTTGTATTAAAGCTGAGCTGACATTGCTCGTCCGTACAAACAGTAGTGTTTTGCCCAAATTGTACTCGAGTCGAGTTAATTTTTGCTCGCTGATGTAGAGCTGATTTTGCTCGCTACATCGAGCTGATTTTGCTCGCGATTGACCGAGCTGATTTCTGCTCGCCGTTGTAGAGCTGGTTTTGCTCATTACATCAAGCCGATTTGGCTCGTAATTGACCGAGCTGACCTTGCTTGCCCCATCAAACAGTGGTATTGGCTCGTTAAAGTGTTTTCATCCCCAAGCTGATTTTGCTACACTTCCCTAATTTCGAAAAGGAATTTTGCATTTGTGCGCGTTTAAAAAGAAATCAGCTCGGCTTAACAGAGATCATTACGCTTAGAATGCAACGAAAAGATTTTATCTCGGCCAAATTGAAGAAAACGACCACAAGGCATAGAAAAATTCGAATACATGGTGAGCAAAAAGTTCTTCACTTTTCATTCACAATAAAGTCTGATTACAAAAGTGGGGCTCATAGCCCGGCTACATCAAAAACAAAAATGACAAACATAAGCGTAGTTGTGCCCTAATCAATATCTACGGTGTCTTCCAGATTGCCCACCACCTCT
Source organism: Camellia sinensis (assembly GCF_055761805.1). Taxonomy (NCBI): domain Eukaryota; kingdom Viridiplantae; phylum Streptophyta; class Magnoliopsida; order Ericales; family Theaceae; genus Camellia; species Camellia sinensis. Next base: position 73,147,818 of record NC_138966.1, on the reverse strand, counting down.
TCCGCCACTTTCTGTGCGGTTTCAGCACCAGAGTTCGTTTCTCGTTCGGCAGTTGATGGCTCCTGCTCGCTGCTCAGCGTCGCCTCTTCTGATATGGCCGGCAGTGGAGTTTTGTCAGTTGGCTGTGGAGTTGGATCATTTACCGCGCTAGCCCCTTGAGCGTCCTCTATCAACTTCTGCTGCACGGCGGCAGCATATGCATGCATATAGGAATGAATGAAGGTAGGTGGGGGGTTATTGAACACCTCGGACTCCGGCGTCTGACCGAGTTTTTTTCGCAACTGCTTTCCAGCCGCACTGAAAAAATATGTCTTTGGTGCTCGTCACCTGCCGCCCGTACATCCTTTCCCCCTTGGCGTCTCCCCGATCTTCAGCGTCGTTCACTTCTTTTTTCAGCTCAACCCTGTGGACGGCATAGAGCTTGCATAGCTCGGCCAAATATCTCTCATTTTTTGCCTGCACGACCTTATCCTTCTCTTCCTCGACCTTTGCCAACTTCTCAGCTAGGAGATCCCACTCGTTCAATATTGCCTCATGTGCAGTTTTCAACTTCTCCAGCTCGGTCGTTTTGGCCTCCTTGTCAGTAATAGCCTCCCTCAAATTCTACCGCACTGAAATCATACACTCGTGCGCCAAGTAGTTTTTCTGCGTAGCCTGCAGTAGGGCAGAAGTTAGTATGAGAAACCGATAAATAACTTGAAGTACAATAACGTAATCACTTACTAGAACGATTGATTTTGCCATCGCCCGAAAGCCTTTCAGATCGGACAGTTCCTTATGCTTCTTCCTGTCAAAAGGGAGAAATAAACCCTTGGTCATGTTGAAGCTGAGCGAATGGCCCTTATCCCCGTAAACGGAGTCCTCCACCGTCATTGCTCGGCCCTTGTATTTTAGCTCAGGTGACCAGACTGGAGGGGCAGTGGAATAGGTGGATCGCCCGAAAAGTTGTTGTTTAGTCTGCTCTCCCTGTTCAGCTAATGGCAGCCTGCTGAATCTTTGTCGACAAGGCGCTACTCGGTCTGCTCCCGCCTCGGCCTTTTTTTCGACCAACCAGCAACTTGCTCACTGGCAAGAGCTAGCACGGGCCCTTCTTGCATGGCAGGCCTAGAAGTTTAGCCTCATGTTGTCTTAGCCGGTTGTGAGTCACTCGGCTCCCCCATGATCATAGACTTTATGGCTCGGATTTTGGCCATTTCTTGTTCTTCTGTCAGTGGTACAAGTTTGATTGGCGGAAGGTTTGATCTAGCTCTGGAAAAGGGGCACGAAGGAAGTTGGTCACCCTGCTCCTGTATGGTGCCATGTAACGGTAACTTGGTTCCTAACCGACCAACTTTTAAGGCTTTCGCTCCTCAGCCGGGTGCCGCAAAGCAACCCTTGTAGCTTCTTGGTTGGCGCGAGAGTAGTCGTCCGCCAAGAGTTTATAGTCTGCAAAAGGAAAGCAAGGGTTAGATCGGCAAAAACAAGAACAGTTACAAAATTAAAAGCATACTGAGGTGCTCACCAATGCTCCTATAGTCTTTTCTTATGTACCAGCCCAGTATGGGCGCTTCAGTGTCCTCGTAATTACCAGACACCCATAGGAAATCGTCGTCGCTTGTCTCTTTATCCGGGTTACCCTCAATAAGTTTTGCTCAGCCTTTCCTAACTTTGAGATACCAGCAAAATCCTCCTTTATTTTTGCTAAGTGTATACTGGTGGAATATCTCAGCGAGGCCGAGATTCAGACCGAGTATCCTATTCAGCGCGGCCACGCCGTTTATTATTTTGTATGTGTTGTTGGAGACTTGGGTAGGGCACAGCCCAGTCTGCCTAAAAAATTCGCAGACTAGGGGTTGGACAAGGAAGCGTAAGCCGCCTTCCACAATAAACATGACCGTGAAAGGGCATTTGTCCAGTTCACCCCAGGAAGTGTCTCCTTTCTTGGCCAGCTCCAAGTGGACATCGTCTGGAATATTGTATTCTCTATGGAACTCGGCCATTGCCCCAGGCAAACAAACAATAAATCGGTACTTTCCCATCTATCCCGGTTTTATTTAGTTGGGTAATTTTGATTGTAGCTCAGTCAAAATTGGGTGATTGTTTGCTCGGTCTTTGAGCCTCACCGACAGTAATGCTGAATGAGCCTGGTTGGTCCTAGTTTGTTCTGCATTATTAAAAAATAAGTCCAAGTATTAGCGCGGAATAACTTGCACAACTCTTACGAGGAAGTGTTTTAGCTCAATATGAGATATTGGGGCGTTTGACCAGTTGTGGTGCTCATTCTAATATTTCAGTTCCTATCTTAGTTCGATCTTCCTACAACTCACAGCTTGGTCTCAGTCTCAAGGGAGGACCTCGAACCAATTTTGGCTCCGCTAAATCCTATTTTTAGATCTAAAAGTGGGTTTTTGATCGGTTTTACCCAGAATTTTCAGTGTTCATCCTAAATCCAGAATCACCTACAGTAATCAAGGAAAATGAAGGGCAAAGAAGCCCCGTTAATACTTTGGGTTTTGATTTAGCCTAATTTCCACTGGTGTTAATCCCACAAAAGGGGCATCGACAATATTTCAACAGTCACAAAACAAATAGGAATTAAGAACACGAAGAACAAAAATGGAGAATAGAAAGGAAAGTGGGAAAAACTTATGAGTGTGGATGCCAAGTCAAGACCCAGTCGACCACGACCCTAACTGTGGCCTTCATGAGGACAGAAAAAGCTGAAAACAGCTAGAAAATGAGTGACGACGGCGACAACAACAGCGATAGCGACAGCAACGACGGCGGTGGCAGAAGCTTAAAGGTCTAAGGCTTAGGGTTTTTGCAAAGGGGAGATGAACAGTGATGAGGGTCTTTGGGCTTTTTGTGTGTACATATGAGGGGAAACTGAATAGGCTGCAATTTTTCAAATCTTTGGTATAATGTAAACAGTTGTGGGATTGCACGAAACCAATGACGGAAAGCCACATGGCGTTAAAAAGATGGTTTGTCAATACGGCTGATTGATCGATGACAAGACTACTGGCGCAATCCTCAATGACTGACCAGATCGGATAGCTCGGTCAGAGTAGTAATCCTAATCACACTCAGCTCGGATGGGATTAAGGGGCAATTAAGAGGGAGATTTGCACCGAACAAGTGGGCCGAGTTACGGCAGCACGGGATATGGTGTTAGGCCTTGCGAGGGCCAAAGACCCCTATGCCTGACCAAACGACAGCAATACGGCTCCCTGGTCCATTACGTTGGGCTGGGCAGACCACCGACTAGAATGTGGAAGCGTGCAGGTGCTCAACCGAGCTATGATGGCAAAACCCGATATTCGGTTAGATCCGCACTAATGCGTTGGGCCGAGCTACGGACAGTCCGGACTAACGTAGGACTGAGGCGTCCTACGAGATAGCAGGGCAAGGCCGAGATGCCGAACCGCGCACCCTACGACCAGTCAATTCAGATGGACCGGTTTACTATAGCTCGGTCATTCCAGTCCGTTGTGATGTCTGTTTATTCCAAGTGATAGCCCGGTTGTGTAGGCCACCTGGACCAATGGTAAATAAGGGAAAATCCACTCCTGGTATACATCAATACCATTTGGCAGTTCGACAAATACTGTTTGGAGGTATTGGTCTCTACACGTGTAAGGAAGGTAGATGGGAGCATAGCCACCTGGCCAGAGAAGAACAACAGAAGTAGTGCGTCCACAATCTCTGAAACTACATGGCTAGCCTAGAAAATGAGAAAGATTGAGAGGATAATGGTAAGCAATCCGAAGGAATTCCCAACTCTCTCTCTCTCTCTAAAGGGCTCTCTCCATTCTTCTTCTAATTCTTCTCCAAGTGTGTTGGCTTGATCGTCGAAGGGTTTATCCGGCAGCACACCGTCGGACAGCTCACCATCTTTCTATTTTCAAGTTAAGCGACATTACGTGAAGCTTGGGTTCAAGAAGTACGGAGAATTGAGAATATTTCACCGCCGTACATATCAAATGAGGGAATTTCATGAAGGAAATGAGAATAGTTAATTTTAAAAACTTATCAGTGGTTTGTCTTGGAAAATCGAGTTTAGAAAATAACGTTTGACATGCGGAGAATACATGAATGTTGATATTGTTACATTATCTCTTGGGAATATATATTATGTTGTTATATTGATAAGAGATGTGGAATTTGATCACAATGGAAGATTGTGTGAATGAATTAAGAAATTGAGAAATTTCAAGGCATTGATATAGAAATACTTTGAATTGGCACTGTTGAGATTATTAAATGGAACTTTAGTATTTTAATGGACATTTGCATTGTCATCCCATTTTATCATTGATGCAATTGATTTTGAATATTGCATTAGAAAAGTATTGTTTTGAGAAAGGAAATTAATCCGTAAAACAAGATCATATGGATTTGTTTTGGGGGTAAATACATTGGTAAGTTCAGATAGAGGGTGCAGTTGGTATTGGTTAAGTTAGCCTGAGTGTCTATGGTGAAAGATCGAAAACACGCGCGGAGGAGGTACCACGTGCCATCTGGTTAGCTACCGGTAAAGTGGGGATTTAGTAGTGCTAGTTATGCCTACTTGCAGACACCAACCTAGAGATTACCTGAGTCGTATTTACCGCCCCTTTGAAGTACATTGAAATCATTGAATTGTTAAATTCTCAAATTTGCATTGTGAACAAAAGTTTCAAAGATAGAGATGTATGTTTTGAACATGGCATAGCATTTGCATTCATCTTAGGAGATCGTATAAAATGCATATACTTTATTAAGATTTTTCTACTGGGCTTTATGATCACCCTATGAGATTTTGTGCAGGAAAGGATGTGGTGATCCCGCCGAGTTAAAGGCATGGAGTATATTTTGAGAGCACAAGGCTTTTCTCTTTTGTTGTAATTATGATAAGCCAAGGGCTTTATATATATGGGTTTGAGAAATCACTTTTGTGTAACCGGGCATAAGTCTTGGAATTTGTGGCCCTTAAGGGCGTTTGATTATGCTTGACTTATTGTGTTACATGCTATAGATTCATGTTCTAGAAATGTTGAATATATACTCGCATGTGGAATATGTTTTTGTAAATCTCTGGAGTTAAATGAATACACAAGATAGAGATTGATGATGATGTCTACGTTGAGACTTTATTTTTTTCCTTATACATGTTAAGCATTGAAAGGATTGATTTGAAAACAAGATAATGTAATTAAAAATTGAGGGATTTATATTGTGTATATTATTCGGGGCGTGACATTAATGGCTACCACGGGCACCAAATCTAGCTCCTCCACCAAAACCAGTACTGTTGCTTACTCCACCACCTCCACCAAAGCCACCACCTCCCCCATCTCCAACTCCTCCCTCTACTCCGAAACTTGCACCGACTCCAAACCCTACTCCTGCACCGCCACCTAAACCACCTCCGCCTCCACCACCACCAGGACCTCCACCAGCACCTGCACTTACACCCCCGCCAACACCACCACCTAAGCCTTCATCACCTCCGCCACCAAGGCTACTACCAAGTCCACCTCCACCACCAGCTCCTCCACTTGCACCACCACTCAACCCACTATCGACATCTCCTTCGAGTCCTCCATGATGACCTGCACCACCTCCTAGACTCCCACCACCACCTGCACTACCTCCTATTCCTTCACCATGACCTAAACCACCACTTGCGTCACCTTCAAGTCCACCTCCACCTCCAACGCCACCACCAACACCACTTGCACCACCTCCAAGTCCACGTCCACCTCCTATGCCACCACCAGCACCACCTCCACCTCTACCTCCTAAGCCACCACCACCTACACCAACGTTTATGCCCCTTCCACCTCCTAAACCACCACTTGCACCACCTCCACCTCCCAAACCACCCTCTACACCACCTCCACCTCCTAAGCCTCCATCAGAACCGCCTTCTAAACCACCGCCAGCACCACATTCACCTCCTACGCCACCACCAACACCACATCCTAGACCACCCCCACCTCCTACACCACCACCAACACCACCTCCTAGACCTCCCCTACCTCCTAAACCACCCCCAGCACCAGCCCCTAGACCCCCTCCACCTCCTAAACCACTACTAGCACCATCCCCTAGACAACCTCTGCCACCTAAACCACCACCTCCTATACCTCCACCAAACCTACCACCTTTACCAAACCCATTTCGAAACCCCTTCTTGTATATCCCATGCCCTAAACCTCCTTCATGATGGCCAAGTAAGTGTTTATCATCTTTAACTCCATTAACATCTGTAACAACAACTCCACCACATATGACTAATACAAGAAACAAACCAACCACAACACTCATTGTAGGTTAAACAAAAGAAAACCTACAAAGCAAGAGGAGCTCTCTAACAAAGAAAACCCTAGCTAGCAATACTGAGTGCAGTGCAGTGCCATGAAGCTGTGAAGTATATCTATAACCTATATAAAAAGCATGTAACAGTGGTATAACGCTGCTGTTTGCAGTGGTGTAACATTGTTGCTTGCTTCATTTCTAATGCTTTGCAACAGACAAATTGAACCGCTTAACCTCTGTTTGCTGGCTCAATGGTTTCTCTAAGAATTCTGAATGTGCTACAAACGAAAGTAGTGAAGACTTTAGCTTTAACATGTGGTTATTGCCTCTTCTATGCCTTCTACCTTGTTTGAAAGAAATTGCATAGATATGTGTATGTATTCCACATGATTGTAAGAGAAGAGGTAAAATTGATCTCTAAGATGTGGCTATGGTTTTGCCCCAAAATCTGTAGATATAATACATATTCCAGATTGTGGGAATTGGTTAGACCTCCAGATTGGACAAGCGGTGTGTCCATGTGATTTATGTGCTTTGCATCAGATGCTTAAATGCAAAAAATTTTATATATACAACTCTTCATTCTATAGTTAGGTGTTATCTGCAACAAACCAAAAAATCTGGTATATTCTCCTCTGTCTCATCCTATCTTCAATGATGTATTTGATTATGTTTCTTGCCCTACATTCATGCTCTTGTTTATTCATATTTGGTTCCCTTTAAAATTTGCCTACCATGTGTTTGCCAATATGTCTAAACCACAAAAAAAAATTCATAATAGGGCAAAATGTAATAAATTAGCATTAACCATAACTGGTAATTGCCATAAGAAAATTTCATTGGTTAGTGTAGACGTCCCCCGAACGCCCCGGGAGGGTGAGCTCCCGTTCCGTTCATTTGGGGTCACTACAGCTCAGGACTCTTAAATTGTTACGGTTCTAAGTCTGAACCAAAGAGTCCAAATCCGGCAAATCGTTTTGAGAAAAACAGATTTTTAGAAAAGAAGTGCCAAACATGGACTGCTTTGCCAGATACAGAGTCGCCACCTAAATATTTTATTTTGGGAAAATTTAGGAAATCCTGACTCGTTGCCTAAGGCCACGTGTCCGTCATCACCAAAGTTGCCTCGGCTCGGGAACTTGGGTACGATTGGGGAAGGTCACTTCGTGAGCACCCCCGCTCGCCCGATCAAAGATCGGCCTCTACTAACCATGATATCAAGTTTTGAAAACATTATGTGTTCTTATTCCGGTTATTAGCCTAGATTTACTATGTGATGCGCACAGCATACAAGTATAGACTGGATCGCCTGAATTGGAACAAAACATTTCATGTTTGTTTGTTTGAAAATGGTTTGATGGTGCTACTCGCAAGTAGGCTAAGACGTGGATTTGCCACCCTCGGGTGGGCTTAGAAAACATGATTTTGCCACTATCTAGTGGGCTTAAAACATACATTTGATGAATTGTTCCAATCCAAATAACCCAACCTTCACCCACAGGCATTCAGGCAGTTTATATCACATAAGCACATAGCCTCATGGTAAGCATACTATTCATGGCAGTCACTCACACGCATGCAAGGATGCTAAAGCATAAAACTCACCGAGTACTCCAAGCCAAAACAGAAGCTAGGTTAGAAATCATGCATGATCCTAAATATACAGAAATGCCTAATGCAACACATGCAAAATGCAACTATAGCAGGCTCGGCTATTCTAAACATGGCATATGAGATGCAACAGCTAACAAGTATTCAACTTGGAATTGAAATACAAATGCAGTTAGTATGATGCGCCGAGCCCGGTGCATGCAAAACATATGAATGAATGCAAACATGCTATCATACTGTATGCTAATTGAAACATGCCCTAATCTAACCATCATAAGCAGGTAAATAAAAGGGAAGAAAGATGTGGGGTTGGAAGACATACATCAAAACTCACCTACACTAATTATAATTATGCCCTCGCACAGAGGGTCCGAATGAATAAGTACAGTCCCAAATAATTACAGTCCAAATAATACAGTCCAAATATATACAAATTCCTAATTAATTTACAATTAACTAAGAAAAATAATAAACTGGCATGCAAGCTAGGGACTGCCTTGACTCTTCTTCAGATGATGGATGATGCATGTCTGGGCTGCCTTGCGCGGAAATCCACTGGGATGCCCCGATTAGCCTCTGTTTTATAATTATTCTTGGAAAGCGCGCCAAGCTTCGGAAGGTTGCTAGTTTTTGATTTGCTGCAATAGAGAGCAGGAAAGGGGCATAGTAATGTATTTTCACAAATATATGCATGTCTCGATCCTCGTGCCACCAATCACGCATATCGATGCATGATGGCCGAGGAGTCGAATTGTGCAACTCAATATAGAATGAATGCATATATAAACACAACAAGACCTAACTCCATCATGGAGAATCCGGAGTGTCGGTGACTGGGGAATTGAGACACGTTCCGTCACTCGGAGTACGAAACGTACCTCGTTTCCCGTGCTCGGGCTAACTCCTATCCCAAGCATAATGCAGTATGCATGACATGCATGAATGCAACTAATATACAACCTAGCATGCTCGATGCTATGAAATGGCATACACGATGCACGAGGTAACATGGCATACACAATGCGCTAACATACGGCCTAGCATACACAATGCTATGAAATGAAATGGCATACACAATGCACTCGGACTTACACTAACATGAGTGGACCTCAGCCACACTCACATAAGAGGCCATCAGATGAAAAAGAGATAACTCGAGATACGCGCACGCATGCACGCAAACCGAGGACCGAACCTAAGGCACCAAATACCACTCTAACAAGACATGGCAAGGCATGAAATATGATATGCTAGCATGCAAATTTCAGAACTGAAATGCGACACAAAACAGCCCCGAACCATGACAATATAGCACCCGATGCATGAAATGGTCCCGAAATGCAAGATTAAGCGCATGAAATGACTTGTAGCTGCATCAAGCATGCATTATTTGATCATGACATGTGAAGAAAGATTTGAGGCAGCCCCAAAAAAAGAATTTTTACGGTTTTAAAGAAGGCCAAAAAATAAACACAAATAGGGCAAAACTAGCATGCAAAAATGGCCCTAAATGTGAGATAAAGAAGCAAGTCACAGCTGCTGACTCCAAAAAAGAGAGGGCCCTTCAACAAAGTTGAAGAGCGTCCCAAAACATGATATTTTCCAGTTGGTTGCCGGACCCAAAACAGTGTACAAGAATGCTCAAAATGCTATGCAAAATAAAGCCAAAAAGAGAGATATAACACAAAGTATATAAAGGATGCCTCAAACAGTGAAAGACCCTTAATGAAATATGAAGAGGGGGTCAAAATAAGGTCATTTTTAGTTCATACCTCAGCCAAAAAACAGAAGCACAATAGGCTAACAAATCATGCAAAAATGAGGCCAAAAGAGAGATATAAAGGCAAGTGGTAAATGGAAGCCTCAAACAGTAATGAGCCCTTCAACAATATTGAATAAAGGCTCAAAATAAGCTACTTTTCAGTTCATGACAAAGCTCAAAACAGTTTATACATAGGCCAAAAATACTACACAAGACAATGGCATACAAGAGGGATAATGAAGCAAGTGCAACAAGGAGACCTCAAACAGATAAATACCCTTAAACAAACATGAAAAATTGCTCAAAATAAGCCTAGTTCCAGTTGGGGTCGGAGCTCAAAACAGCAAGAAAATAAGGCTTAGAAAGGATGCAAAATATGGACCAAAAAGAGGGAAATAGAGCTTACCCTTGTAGACTAAACTTTGGCACCCTCTTGGCTTGAGATGCAGCACTCCTAGGCCTTGAAGGACAACCTCCAGCTGCTGGAATGAAGGATGGAAGGGTGGGGCTATGGGTTGGTGAAGAAATGGTGTAGGGTTTGAGAGGTTTGAAGCTTGGAAGAGAGGGAGATGGAGGTGTATGTATGCAAAGCTCTTAGGGCAATTTTGTAACCCTCAAACCAGCAGCTGGAGCTGCTGATATATAGGCAAGAGAGGGGGACAAAAGGGGGGGGGGAAATGGAGGGAAATGAATCAAGTTTCCCCCCAAAAGGGCCAAACCCTCGGACATGGGCGAAGTGTAAAACAAAATACATGGCTAGAACACACTTGGGGCAAGGATTATGGCCGGCCAGCTCAAAAAGGGCAAAAAGTTCATTTCACCAGCTATGTGACCGGCCTGCTAGGTTTTCTGGCCGGCCAGCTACTTTCAGGACAAAAAAATAGACTGCCGGAAAGAAAAGTGGCCTGTGGGTGGTAGGAAGGTCCAATGGTGGCCGTTCAAGTGTCCAAATTGAATCCCCGGAAGTTATCTTTCCAATGGAACAAACCTTGCATTACAATTCCTCCTGTGGAAAAAGTTATGCCCGTTTTGGTGAAGTCGCGTAGATTTCGGTCCAACCGGAGTGATGCCCTACTTCAATCAACTATATCTTCCCCGTCCGGAATTGGATTTTGGAGATTCTTGAGTGCACAATGAAGCCCCGGAAGTATTATTTCCAACGGTGGTGGCCTCATAGCTTGATTCCAAGTATGCCAATAAATAGGCCCGATTCGGCGAGGGCTGTTCGACTCTTTCTTAACGGTTCATGCCCATTTTCTCCCCCAACTGGATTTCTTCCCTCTTCTCCTCTTTTCTTCAACTTCAAACCCCTAAGTAAGGTATTTTGAAAGATTTTTTCAAAGATTTCATCTCTCCTTCATTTATTTCCACTTTGTCCTTGCTCGGTTTATCGAAAAGCGCAACATTTGACAAAATGCGAGCCTCGGAATATCGTAAAAACTTTATTTCAAAAATGTTTTGAAAGAGAGGGTTTTAAGGTCTAAAATCTTTTAATCAAGATTGTTTTGGTCCAAAAAGGGGTATGAAGTTGAGCTTTGACTCTCTTCTTGCCGAAGAAACTGAACCTTTCCCCTGCACTCCTTTCTCCATCATGTAAACCATCAGTTGCGTCCAAGTCTTAAAGGCAGTCAAAAATGGGGTGTCTACAGTTAGTAATCTAGGTATCCGCATTGATCCTCACTACTCATCATTTATCATTGGAATTTTTTTTTTTTGTTGGGAGATATTCATATATTTGTTGTTGGGATGTCTATTGTGTTTCTTTAAGGTTGAGATGTTTTCATGCCTACACTCAGATTGATTGGAAATGGGCATAACCATGATTTATTGAAATCAATTATATACCCTACTAGTTGATTCCCAAGCAAATAGCAATGATACAGGTGGCCATATGTTATCTTTGTCAAATTGTATAATAGAATTTGGAAGATTATTTTTTGGGATAAGTGCGTAGGGATTTATTTGATGAAAACAAGGGCAAATTGAAGTTTTAAGTAGCTGAATTGTAGGAATGGAGACTAAGAACAACAGGTGCATGTTATTTTCTCATTCTCTGATGAATGGGTTTCTTACATCTGAATTTTTTTTTGTTTTGTTTGTGTAACTCGAAAAACGACAAGCGATGAAATTGTTGTCTTTTATTGCCTGGCTTGACTATTATTGCATTAGAATTGAAAGCTAATGTGATTCAAGATTTAGTGATTCTTGGTAATCAACAAACACTATGGCATAGTTCTGAGTGATTCTGCTGGAGTGCCACTATGAACTATATACAGTTTTTATTGACATTGTGAGCAGATAATTTCTTAAACCACTTCACTAACCGTTATTCTTCAAACATCCAAGGTGTAGGAGGGCTCACCACATGGGTTCTAATTCTAAATTAGTTGTTGATTTCATAGAAGGTTCATCAGGGGTTCATTTTTCCTGAATTTCACTTGGATGGATTGGAGCTAAGAAATTCAGAGGTGGAGCAATCAGCACCTAAACATGCTCATAAGCAACCTTTTGTCATTGGTGAGTTTAGGCACATCATAGAAGATCTTCTTTTTTTTTTTAATTTATAAATATCATAGGAGATCATTTTAATCATTCCCTCATATTGTCTTGTTCATTGCACTACATAATGAATTTTTTTATTTGAATTTTGAAAATTGAGATGTTAGTCTATTCTCTTATACGATTTCCACCCCCTTGGTGCCTCTTTTAGCATAATCTATTATGTTGATTTTGGAGATCTCTCTTCTACCATTGGTATACCTCTTTCCCACTCTTTCTCTCTCCATACACATATATACAAACAAACACATGGGTGTGCGTGCGCGACTTGATTCTTCTTGGTTTATGAATATTTGTAGTTGGTTCTTCAATAAACATGGCTTAAATTATGGGTTTATAACAATTTTGAGTAGAACATTTGGAAGATTTGATTGAAGGTTTGTGGGTTTAGTTGCAAATTTCTATGTTGGTAGTTTCAAGGTGAATTTAACGACATAAACAGGGGTCAAATTTGATTGCTCTGTTTTTGGGTTGGCTAATAAGGGAAGTACACCTTATGCTTGTGTAATGGTTCTTGGGCATTTTTTCATGATGATGCTGAGGATCATCGCTAGTTTCTTTATGATTTCAAACTTGTGCTCTTTGAATTGTCCATTTGGGAATCATAAGTTTCTGTAAGGGTTTTCTCATACTGGGATAATTCATACTTTCTTGATTTTGTTTGTTTGTTGATTTATTTCAATTAAAATACCATAAGGAAAACTCTTTCAGAGAATAGGTTTTTTTTTTTTTTTTTTGGACTGAAAATGATACATATTCACTTAACTCAACCTTTCAAAATATTTGAATGGGTGATTAGGGGGATAGATGGAATTAATATTGTTGTTAATAGCAACCCCTAAAAAGAAAAGAAAAGAGCCAAAAAGAATGGCAAGGAAATAATAATGTATGTCATATTTCTATCGCTTGACATAATTGTTGGGGCATATATTATGCAGAGACTTCATACGACTTAGTATGTTATTACAATTTGTAAATTCCATTTTGGTGATTTGATTTGGATGATCTAGATGTTTAGCATCAGCAATGCAAAGCTCATGTACACTCAGACTTACATTTTGCTAATTTGCAAAATTAAGCAGGACAATAGATTTCAGGGGGCTTTAGCATTGGTATCAGTAGCAATATGCTTTCTAATTGTGTAGGAAGGCTTTGCTATCTTAATGGCACTTTACTAATATGGAATATGCAATACATCCTTGCTATACTTGGCATTCTCTAGATGTTACCTTTTATTGGATCAGTAGTCTCAGCAGTGAACATCCTCTATGCCTCACAATTTTTTATCCACTTGTGTTTTTTGAACTTCCATGCAACAATTTGGCTTAGAAATGCAGTTTCTTTTTGCTTGTTTAGCTAATATAGTTTTCATGTGAAGAATGGAAATGATATAAACTAAAAAATCAATGTGCACTTTATTTTTCTTTTGATGGGCTTTACTCATTTTTCATTTGAATTCATTAAATATTGAGCTTAAAGTCCTCAAGCTGCTAACAGTTGGTGGAAAAAGACTGAAACCTATGATTTCGGACACAGGTAATTAACATAGATGACTTGTTATTTGGAACTATTTTGTTTATTTAATGTGGAAAATTTCTTGGATCCCAATGGTATTTCCCCCTCATATATGTAACAGATTTTTTAGTTTTTTCTTGGATGTTTTTGTTATAAATCTCCGACTGAAGGCAGGAATGTTTCATTTTTTTTTATACTGGTTTTCATTTTCACAGTAACCTGGCTTGTTAAGCCTTTTTAAGCCTATAAATGGTGGTTTTTCAACTTTCTTACACAATACTTCAATGAATTTTGAATTATCCTTGAGAAATATAATAAAAAATGTGGTTAGGTAATATAATGTTCCATAAACGATTTTTTGTGCAGTTTTTTACACCTCGTGAAATGGCTAAAACAGTTGCTAAAATAGCTACTTTTCAATACCAAAACCCTACGGATGCCTTTATGAAAAATTGAGATAAAAAATAACTGCTAAAGTGTTTGTGCAAGTTCGAGTGGTTTTGGAGTTGTGGAAGGAGAGCCCTTAAATTAGATGTTGACATGTATCTATCCTACAAAATAGAAACACAAACAAAAACAACAATTTAGAAAAGCTTTTTTCTGGACAAGCTTTACTGAACTTATTTTATTCAAACATATATTATTCAATATTCAGATATGAGGCTATTAAGTTTTTTGGTTTGCAGCTGGACAGGAGAGGTTTGGAACATCGATAAGCTCTTAGTATAGAGGTGCACCTGGAATTATTCTCGGTAAGCTATTTACAAATGCAAAAAATTTGCATTCCAGTGTCATTTTTGTGGTAGTTATACTTTTGATGGTATATTATTGACAATATTTCACATGAAATAGTTCTCTGATTTTTTTTTTTTTTTTTTTTTTGGGTAACACATGAATTCTTTTGAAAATTTCTGCTCGGTCACATGCTTCTTCTTACCATTTCAATCAATTTAAATAGTTTTAATTATTGATGCTTTGTTGTCATCTTTACTCTACCTAATGTTTAAGCAACCACTTTTATATTTACTTTTTGTTTAGTTTATGATGTAACAGTGATGCCACCTTCTCATCAGTAAATGAGTTCTACTCTGTGATTGGCCAAGTAATTTAATTTTCCAACTGTCCCTCCAACATACTCACAAATGAAAGCACTGTTTTTGCATGATACTTTTCTCTGGATTTGACTCCGAGCAGGGGTACTTGAGGAAATTATGAATTTTTATACAAAATGAAAGATATAATGGTGATATGTTTATAATTTTGAACAATATTGCTAGGTGTTTTGCCTTGAAATAAGACTATCACATGAGAATTTTGATCATCTCCAATATTTTCACTATATTTAGGTTTAGCTTGGAAACTTTGCTTTTAATCTATTTTGAGTCATATTATCTCTCTATTTTTTTTTTACATATTTTTTATAAAAAAAAATCAAAAAGTCAATTTTTAACCAACTTCCCAAAACAACCTTTAATGGCTAAAAATATAAAATTATAATTATTTTAAATTAAAAGAGTTAATTTCACTCATCCTTGGATGATATAATCAAATTTCTCTATTAGAAATATGCAATAGAAAGGATCACAATCCATCACGTGATGCCCATATTAATCTCTGTAAATTTATTTATACAACTTTTATAATTGTTTACGAAAGAAAAGAAGACAAGTCTTCCATTTGAGAATTGTTTTTTTTTAGTAATTTTTTTATTTTTAAATTTTTATGAGGTAAAAAAAAAAGTAATGTGTTTATAAATATATTTTTTTTGTTTCATTAAAAGCTATAAATTATTGAGATATTTGGCTTTTTATAAATTTTTTTTAACTTTTTAACTTTCCAAACAAACTAATGTGAAACATTCAAAATCAGCCAATAAGTTTTCACTTCAATTCAATTTCCCAAACAAGAAAAGGGTCAACTTGATCATCTGTCTGAACTTGGTTGGCCTACTAGCCAAAGACAGGTCGAAAGCTCCGATCAATCTCTATATATATGTGATCATACTTTAAATGAATCATTAATTACTTAGTCTTATGTTATTCTTCCATTCCCGACATAAATTGTGAGACCTTAAGACTCTCCGCTAATCAAAACCTTATGAAGCACCATATATTTATATTCCGAGAGTATTAAATAATCACCCACCATAGCTTCTGATCCATCTTTAATGTGATCACTTATTGTCCGTCTTGATTTTGATCAATGGAGCAACCAAACCCTGTCCTCGCAACAGTAACATCAATAATTTTATCTAATTATATTAAGAATTCTTTTAAGACTTTTTACTTAAAATTCTATTTATAATTATTATAATAACTCAAGTTCTATTCAAGATTTTTTAAATTAATAAGTCCTATTTAATAAAACTGAAAATATTTTCATTTTTTTTAAAATTTTTAAAATTAAGAACATTATCAATTTTGCATAATAATATTCCAAATAATTATTTCACTAATTGATAAAAAAACAGAGTATGATATTAAACGTTTTTTCCCTTCTACTTATTAGTTTGATTCAACTATCCAATAAAATCGAGAACGTTATCAATTTTTTTTTTAATTTTAAAATTGAGAATAGTATTAGTTTTTTCATTTGTAATTTTTTTTCCAGTTTTGCACATCAATGTTCTATCATCATGCTCCTTTATAGATAAGTTTTTTTTTTAATTTTGCACAAATAAAATTCAATTTTTTCAAAAAAAAAAACATTCAGTTTGTTTGGTTCTAGTTTTCAAAAAAATTTATTTTTTTATTTTCCGTATTTTAATGTTTTCAATGATTTTTTAAAATATTTTTAGTAATTTTTTTTTTAATTTTTAGACACGCCAAACATAAATACACGTAAAAAGTATAACATATGTGAAAAAATATTTAAAAAATAGACTAATAACCAAAAAATATAAATAAATAAATAAAATGAAAATTCAGCACATTTTTCGTTATTTTGTGTATTTATTAATTTTTAAAAATATTTTTCATAAATATTTTACTATTTAGATATATCTAAGTATGGTACATCTAAAAACGTAAAAAAAAAATTAGTTAAAATTTAAAAAATATTAACTAAAAACACAAAAAATAAAAAAAATACAATTTTCAGAAAACTGAAACGAAACACACTATTTAGTTTTTTTTTTTTTTTTTTTTGCACGTAATTTTTTTTTTCAATTTGAAAGTTGATATTTTAAAGTTTTGAAAATCAAAATAAATGTCAAATCATCATATTTCTTTATAGATAATCATAAATAATGAACAATTATTGTTTGAAGGGCAATTCTAACTATTAAAAATTTAATGGAATTTGAAAATTTATAAAATGTTAATTAAGACTTAATGGAGTATAAGTTTATAAATTAGAAATTGAGTGTAAATATTTTTTTTTTAAATAGAGAAAACAATGTGATAATTTGTAGTAATTTTTTTGGATTATTTTAATCTATTAACAAGCTCCATCTAAAACAAAAATCTTTTGGCACACTAGGCCTATGTATCAACAACTCAGAAACATTAAAAAAATAATAATAATAAAATAAAAAATTTCTAAAAATTATTATGTAATTCAAATTTTTTCATTTGAATCTCACATCATGCAAAAAAAATATTAAGTTTAAACCACACGTTAATCAAACACATATATTAAGTCTAAATGCACAGAAAATCAAATACAAAATAGGACACAGATGTCTCTCACTATATATTTAATTTCTGTGTTCTTGACATTGTTGTCAATAAATAAATAAATAAATTGAGACACCATATAAATTTGCTCCAAAATCAACTCATAATTTTTTCTATAATTCTCTATCCTCCCTGCAGACAGCTGTAAGACACATGACTCAGGCACCGAGCAAGAAAAGAAGCCAGATCTACGAGGGGATTATGCTGATGCAAATGGTGAAAGTGAACTGTATATCTTATTGTTTCATGCTCTACTATTTGATATAAATGACAACATACCAAATTAGGCCAAACAATGAGAGAGGGGCCAATCCCACTAAAGTATAGCTTTTGCTCTACGTTTCTCTCCAATGATGTATTTGATATATTTGATTGATTGAAGCATCACAATAGGCCAAAGAATGAATGCATATCCCACATTATAAAAAGGGTTAATTATTTGAGGTTAGACATTCTATTCTTTACAATTCAAAAATAGTTAATAGTCTTCAAATGATGTTAGGTTAAAGTGTAACCAATATTTTTTTCATTTAAATTAACAGAATGTGTAATACACACGCAACTTTCCACCAAATTACAGAGAAATTGGTGGAAAGTGAGAATAGTGTTAATCAAGTGGGTAAATTAAGTGGGAAAGTGAGAATAGTGTTAATCAAGTGGGTAAATCACTAATACTTCTTTTTTAAAACCTTCTAAAAATATTCAAAACAACATAATGATTGGATTCTAGTAAAAAATTGATTTAACACAAGACAAATTCCATTTGATGAAGTTCATGACAGAAACAGCTGGTGTGGTTTTAGAAACTCACACACTTTTTTAAGAAGGTGACAAGTCTGTGTCGAACATGCATCCAACCAGTCTTTATTAATTAAATTTTTTTTTTTTTTAATGTTGTCAGAAATCTAACATACTTACTTAGACAAACACAAAACATGTAACTTGTAAGTTTGAAGAAAATAACTTTGGAATCTAACAATAAAACAAAAATTAATGTAGATTTATATCTATTAACATTATCTCATCCATTAGATCTTTTAATTTTAAGAGCCCTAAAGCCCAAGTCTTACGATTTGTTTATAAATGCAGCTTTTAAAATAGATATTATGATTTTAGTTCACACTTCTTTTCTAAAACGTAGGGTGTGGTAAATGAATTCTTAGTATTGTCATATAATAATATATAAATCTATTAGCAATGCAGAAAATGAGAAATAGATAATATTTTATTGTATAAATATAAAAATATATACATATTTGTTTTTGTATCCTTTCTATATATGTCATGTCAATATAAAAAATATAAAAACATATTGCTGTGTCGACATGTCCGTATCGTGCCATATTTGTTTCTTGTGTTCAGTGCTTCTTAGGGTGTAGTGGCACATGAGGATTGTGCAATATGAAGGCAGTAGTGGTACTCTTTAGTGGCAAAATGAACATGGGGATGTCGTAATTTGTTTTTTGTTGTACGGTTCTTCATTTTTCTGCTTTGTGATCTATGTTTTCTTCTAATTTGATATTTCTAAAATTAGCTCAAGATTTTTTATTTTTTATTTTGGTGAAACATGTTTGTTTTGTAATGAAAACCTGGAAAATTGTTTTTAAAATTCTAACATAATTTTTTCTTCAATTACATAAATGTAGATTGTTTGCTAATTAATATATATATATATATATATATATTTTCTTTTCATCATAGCAGTGAGATGGGCATTTGAGAAAAAAAATTGAAAAAATAGGATGGCATACTTTTTTAAACCAATTTCCATCCTTATTATGAAACTGTTCCAACTGATTGCAATAAACAGCTAAAGTTATTTTATAAATATGTAGGGACTAAGGTAACATCTGAAGGGTGAATTGAGACATGGAGGAAAAAATGGTGCTTGATTTAGATCTCAATAATCTACCTTCACCTGTTGACAATGTGTGACCTAATGATCTCAGTCTTATCTTAGCGCTACTTAGGACACTGGACTGTCACAAATACAAATGACAACCGAGCTTGAGTCTGTTGTTGATAAAGTTGTCATATGCTCCCCAAGAAGCTTTGCTGAGGTATGGAATCTTAAGTATTATCCTAAATAACAATGTTCTTTATAATTTTAAGCTTCAAAATTCCATAACCATAAAAAGAGAGGGAAACATAATTGCCAAGAACCTGAACAGCCTCTTTGAAAACCACTTTCAGCATCAATCACCTCTATCACCCCACGTTTCCTTCTAGCCTTAGCCTAAGATGAGGTGAAAAAGGCAAACCAATAAACTTAAAAACCAGGTAAACTGATAAGAAAAGCAACTAGCATAATAATAAGAGTCACAGAGATTGTACATTCTTCATTACACTCACTTTCATGCAGAATGTACAATCTTTTTAAGACTCTTAACATGTACCCTAACGGCACACATTAACAAAATCTTAATAATAATGTAAGATTCCATACCTCAGCAAAGCTTCTTGGGGAGCATATGACAACTTTATCATCAACAGACTCAAGCTCGGTTGTCATTTGTATTTGTGACAATCCAGTGTCCCAAGGTAGCGCTAAGATAAGACTGAGATCAATAGGTCACACATTGTCAACAGGTGAAGGAAGATTATTCAGATCTAAATCAAGCACCATTTTTTCCTTCATGTCTCAATTCACCCTTCAGATGTTACCTCAGTCCCTGCATGTTTATAAAATAACTTTAGCTGCTTATTGCAGTCAGTTGAAACAGTTTCATAATAAGGATGGAAATTGGTTTTAAAAAAGTATGCCATCTTATTTTTTCAATTTTTTTTCTCAAATGCCCATCTCACTGCTGTGATGAAAAGAAAAAAAATAAATATATTATTTAGCAAACAATCTACATATTTAAAAATGCATTTATGTAATTGAAGAAAAAATTATGTTAGAATTTTAAAAACAATTTTCCAGGTTTTCATTACAAAACAAACATGTTTCACCAAAAAAAAAAAAAATAAATAAATAAATAATCTTGAGCGAATTTTAGAAATATCAAATTAGAAGAAAACATAGATCACAAAGCAGAAAAATGAAGAACCATACAACAAAAAACAAATTTCGACATCCCCATGTTTATTTTGCCACTAAAGAGTATCACTACTACCTTCATGTTGCACAATTCTCATGTGCCACTACACCCTAAGAAGCACTGAACACAAGACACAAATATGGCACGATACGGACATGTCGATACAATAATATTTTTTTTTTTTTTTTTATATTGACATGACATAGAAAGGACACAAAAACAAATATGTATATATTTTTATATTTATACAATAAAATATTACCTATTTCTTATTTTCTGCATTGCCAATAGATTTATATATTATTTTATGACAAGACTAAGAAATCATTTACCACACCCTACGTTTTAGAAAAGAAGTGTGAGCTAAAATCATAATATCTATTTTAAAAACTGCATTTATAAACAAATAGTAAGACTTGGGCTTTAGGGCTCCTAAAATTAAAAGATCTAATCAAAAAGATAATGTTAATAGATATAAATCTACATTAATTTTATTTTATTGTTAGATTTCAAAGTTATTTTCTTCAAACTTACAAGTTACACGTTTTGTGTTTGTCTTAGTGAGTATGTTAGGTTTCTGAAAACATTAAAAATAAATAAATAAATAATGATAATAATAATAAAAACTTGTTGGATGCATGTTCGATACAGACTTATCACCTTCTTGAAAAAGTGTCCGAGTTTTTAAGACCACACCAGTTGTTTCTATCATGAACTTCATCAAATGAGATTTGTCTTGTGTTAAATCAATTTCTTACTAGAATCCAATCATTATGTTGTTTTGAATATTTTTAGAAGGTTTTAAAAGAGAAGTATTAGTGAAAGCAAAGAACTCAAATGCATCCAACTAAGCCCTGATTGGGTTTGCATTATCCTACGCCTGAGCTAAATAAAATTCATAAGATCCTACAACTCTTCAGCTCAAGGAGTTGAGTTCTCAAATTTTGTAAACCAAAAGAGAGAAAGAGAGAATAGAACAAAAAAAAAATTGGTTCTAGGTTTAAAGAAAATTTCAAATTAAATTCCAAAATAAATAAATAAATAAATAAAAGTAATCTCGAAGTTTTGCAGAAAAATTTATGGAAGCACTGTTTAAAATAAAAACAAAAACAAAAATAAAAATAAAAATTTGTGATGTATGTAGAATCATTATTTCATTTTCATTTTCGTCTTCTCTACAGAGTGAAAAAGAGTTTTAAAAAATAAAGATTCAATTACACACTTGATTAATGGTGTTTGGGAAGTGAGTTTTTATGTAGATTTTAGTAGATGTAGGTTTTTATGAGATAAAAAATTTTTAGTGTTTGGGAAGATAGTTGGGTTTTTATGTGGTTGGATGTGATGTTTGTGAGAGAAAAAGTGAAACGATTATGGGGTTGGATGTGATATTTTGTTTGTATGTGTTTTTTTTGGTTTTGCAAAACTTTTGTCTTTTAGTGGAAAAAATGAGAAAAAAATTTGGGAAGTTGCTTCCCAAACACCACCATATCACAAAATTTACCCACTTGATTAACACTATTCTCACTTTCCCACTTAATTTACCCACTTGATTAACACTATCCTCACTATCCATCAATTTCTCTGTAATTTACCCACCTGATTACCAACTAACGCACATAACTAGAATTAAACATCAAACGATCAAAACACATTGATCAAACCCACAATCAATCATCGAAATTTTTTTTAATAATAAAAAAAAAAAAAAATCAAATCACTCAACAACCCACAAACAATCGCAAGCAATTCCAAAAGATTAATTGATTTGTCAAATCAAAACAAAACAAAAAAAAAAAAAAAATGAGAAGATCATATCATGCCTCTAAGTTTTCACGATCACTGATGGCTGCTCCAAAGGAGATCCTGGACAGGCAGGCTATGGAGGGCTCTTGAGGGATGCAGCAGGCACATGGATATGGGGATACTATGGAAAGCTGGGCCACTGCTCCAGTGTAGAAGCAGAGTTATGGGCCATTTACAGGGGTCTCACAATTCTCTTTCAGAACGGCACAATGGATGTAGAGATTGAAACTGATGCCATTCAAGCCATCAAGCTAATCCAAGATGGACCAAGCCATAACTCTCCTTACAAAGCCCTCTCATAGAAGATACCAAGTTCTTAATGAGAAGATGTAATTGTACACTGAGTCACACACTGAGGGAAGGAAACAGAGTTGCTAATCGTTTGGCAAATATAGGAGTGGCACAAGATGAACATGTGGTGATTCTGGAGGATCCCCCAGAAACTCTAACAGCTTTGGTCATAGAAGATATGACTGGAGCTCATTTTGAGAGGGACTAGCCCTCCTATCTGTTTGGTTTTTGTATTGAGACCTTTCTTGTTTTCTATGTTTTCATCTGAATCAAAAAAAAAAAGAAAGATGATTACAACTCGCAATGATCGAATATATGCACTATGACTTACTTATAAGTAGAAGAAGAAATTTCCTAGGAAAATGTTTGTTTGGAAGGGAAATGCACGCCTGGACTTCCTTCCCCAATTTGATATAAGTTCTGTAACCACTTTCAATCAATTGCTGCCTTTCGATTATTCTTTTTTCGGGAAAGGAAAATAATATCTGGATTTGAAAATTTTCATTAAAATCATTCCACGATGGCTCCTATGTTTTTCTGTATTTTTCTTTTTTATATCAATGATGATGCATCCATTCGTTTCTGTTTTTGGTATTTCCAGGTGGGAAAGGATATGCTTTTTTCCTGGGAAAGAAAATAGTGGGAAACTTCACCAAGTTTCTAAGAAGTGGAGAGTAATAAAACACACTTGGCACATTGAAAATAGAGGGAAACTGTTGAATTCACCCCATGTGAAGGGGAAATTGTCTTGTGAACACACCTTGGTTGGTCAACAAGGAAGTAGGCTACCAACCATGTCAAAGAAGGAGGCTGCCGAAGTCAAGCATGGAGGCTACCCAATGGCACTCCCACCTACTCCAAGGTGTATAAAATGGAATGGTGATGGTGAGTTGTAGACAGGGCAAATGGCAAAACACATTGCTGAGAGGAAGGCACAAAACAGAGAGAGCTAGTGAGAGCTATTTTCTGTTTGTCAGAGAGTGTGAGTGAGTGTGTTATATAGAGAGACAGTGAGTTGAGAGTGTGTAATCTCCTCCATTTGTTGATATATAACAACATCGCTCCCGTGGACGTAGGCCGGTTTGCCGAACCACGTTAAAACTCTTGTGTTTTTGCTTGTGAGTGTCCCCTGGTGTGCCCACGATCCGCAACAATTGGTATCAGAGCCCGGGTGGAGAAAAATCGAGTTTTTTCCGAAAGTGTCCAGATTTCGAAGTGGTCGAAATCCACTTTTGAGCATACCAGGAGGAAGGTCAGGAGGAGAGGAGTCCAGAACAGCAAAAACAGAGCCCAGAAGCCTCTCCACGCGCCCTCACGCGCTCCTAGAAGTTGGCGCGTGAGTCACAGTCTCGACACGCGCCCACACGCGCCGTTCAGGCACCCGGCGCGTGGTCACACTCTCATCCACGCGCCACACGCGCTGACGGAGGAAGAAGACGAGTGGGGGAAGGCGCGTGTAATACACGCGCGTACCACGTCAGCCGACACGTCAGACACGTGTCAGACACGTGTCAGCCCAGTCAGCCTGAGCCGCTGACCAAGCCGGGTTGACCAGCCGTCAAGCCGCCGTTGACCGCGCCGCCTGCGCCGTTGACCGAGCCGTTGACCCGCCAATCCGGAGGAATTATCTGGTGCTTCTCAGGCGCACCAGATTCAGCAAATCTGAACCGTTGAAACTGTTCTGGCTAGATCTAGGCCATTCGGAGTCCGTTTTTGGCGATCCAATAGTGAGTTCCAACTATTTGGAGTATTCCGGACACATCCGTACGGTTAGTTTTTGAATCGGAGGCATTCAAACTCTTTTGGCTAGATCTAGGCCATTCGGAGTCCGTTTTTGGCGACCCAATAGTGCGTTCCAACTATTTGAAATATTCCGGACCCATCCGTACGGTCAGATTCTTACATCGAAATTTCTTTAAAAAGGGAAGAAATTTACAATGGCAGGAAAAGGCGCAAGTTTCATGATTGAGCCTTTTAATGGTAGTAATGACTTTACCCTGTGGCAGCAAAGGGTGAAAAACATTTTAACACGAGAAGGTCTGGTGAAAGCTCTTCTCAAAAAGTCCAACAAACCGGAAGACATAAAGGATGACAAGTGGGAGGAGTTGAGGGAATTGGCAAACAGTACAATTCAGTTGTATCTCGGGAACAACACACTCCGGGAAGTCATCAGTGAAGTAGATCCGGCGGAGCTATGGGCAAAGTTAGAGATGAGGTACAAGTCAAAATCTTTGACAAACCGGTTATCTCTAAAGAGGCAGCTATATACACTTAGAATGCCAGAAGGTGCGAACCTCACAGAACATCTGGACGAGTTCAATAGGATCACAATGGAATTGGACACCATTGGAGACAAGACCCAGGAGGAAGATAGGGCTATGATCTTGCTGGTCTCTCTACCTGCATCATATGAGCATCTCAGGACAACTCTATTGTACGGGAAGGATGCTCTTGGACTGGATGAGGTGATTGCTACGCTCATTTCTCATGAGTCGATGAAGAAACAGGAAGGTAGCAGTAGCAAACACCCAGAAGGAAATGCCATGGTTGCCTCAGAAAATGAGCAAGGCAGAGGTAGGTCCAATGATAGACGGGGTAGATCCAAATCAAGAGGACGTTCGCAATCAAGGTCAGGCTTCAGGAGAAAGTGTTATTACTGTGATCAGGAGGATCACCTCATAAAAGACTGTGCAAAGCTCAAGGAGGACAAAGCACAAAAGGAACAGGCGAGCTCATCAAATGTCGCTGCTGCAGTAAATGCTAAGGATGAGTATGCATTTACAGTTTCGTCGAGTATGACGAAACCTGACTGGATCTTAGATTCCGGAAGCACATATCATATATGCATGGATAAGAAACTTTTTTCTACCTACCAAGCCAATGATGGAGGTATTGTTCGAGTGGCTAACAACACTGTGAGTAAGATTGTTGGCATGGGAACAGTACGGCTGAGAATGGAAGATGGAAAAATTTTCACGTTGGATGGAGTCCGACACGTGCCAAGACTGAAGAAGAATCTAATTTCCTTAAGTATGCTAGACATGAAAGGTTATAGCTTCACATCTAGCAAAGGAAATCTCAAAGTCATCCATGGAGATACGGTGATGCTACATGGACGACTGGAGGGGAATCTGTACAGGCTTGTGGAGAAGGTTGTGACAGACGGAGCTACTGTCACTTACCGGGCAAGACGTACAAGACATGCACAGAAGAGACATAGGGCCCAGCAGACATGGCAACCAAAGTGTACAAGAACGCATGGAGGCAGTTCGGAGGTGCACAAGACGGAGCCATTGCGGCCAATTCTAAAGACAGCTCAGAGCAAAGAGACCAAGACAGCAAAGCATGTCCCAGGAAAGAAAGTTTCTTTTGCTCCTGAATTAGAGACATATTGGGATCTCTCCAAGACTGGATGGAAGGGAGAGATGCCATGTCAAAGAGTTGCAAAGTAAAGCTTTGCATGGCACCCCAGTGAGGGGGTGCCGGGCACTCCAGGCAAGGGGGTGCAAGCATCTCAGTGAAGAGATGCAGACTTTGTTGAATTTGGGCGTGACAAGATTAGCAGCAGTGTGTGCAGTGGATCACCTCACATGGGTTGAGGGGGTGATTTGTTGAATTCACCCCATGTGAAGGGGAAATTGTCTTGTGAACACACCTTGGTTGGTCAACAAGGAAGTAGGCTACCAACCATGTCAAAGAAGGAGGCTGCCGAAGTCAAGCATGGAGGCTACCCAATGGCACTCCCACCTACTCCAAGGTGTATAAAATGGAATGGTGATGGTGAGTTGTAGACAGGGCAAATGGCAAAACACATTGCTGAGAGGAAGGCACAAAACAGAGAGAGCTAGTGAGAGCTATTTTCTGTTTGTCAGAGAGTGTGAGTGAGTGTGTTATATAGAGAGACAGTGAGTTGAGAGTGTGTAATCTCCTCCATTTGTTGATATATAACAACATCGCTCCCGTGGACGTAGGCCGGTTTGCCGAACCACGTTAAAACTCTTGTGTTTTTGCTTGTGAGTGTCCCCTGGTGTGCCCACGATCCGCAACAGAAACTTCATCGAAGTTTTTAAGAATTAGTATAAAACAACACTTGGCTCATTAAAAAAATAAATGTGGGTGAAAAGAGTGCTTTTCCATTGGTGTTAACAACACAGTTGCATTCCAATTTATGAATTTGAAATGAAAGAATTTCAACATTAATCATTTTTGGAGAATAATTCAAATTTAAATATAATAATGGATGATTATGATGGATTTAATAACAATACAAAAATAATTATTTGAAACAATTCGTACTATGAATATTATGATGAATATTTACTCGGTTTGCCAACTATATGTCTATATACTTCTAGCTAGAAGGTTAGGAGCTAATCTTTGCTAAATCCAAAAATTGATGATTTCTTTTCTATTATGGGAATTTGTTACCCTAGTGGTTTCTTATTCATTATAGAGATCTTTTGTTGAACTTATGTATTATTGTCTAATTGTAACTTTATATATTATAAATACTTTAATGGGAAAAAAATAAATTATAAAAAATAATTATTTTCTTACTCTACTTTTAACTTTTCCTCCAATTTCGTAATTATCAATAATAATCAATTCTCTTAAATTTTTATAAAATTTAACTTCAAATAATTTCATTTGGAATATCTATTCAAACATAACCTAAATTGACCTGAAAAAGAATAAGGGGTGGGAATTTCGAATTTGTAGATGGATCGACATAGTGAATTTGATAATATAAAGAAGGATTTAATTTGTCTCCCGGTAAAAATTGAATTGAGTCAGGCAGTTGAGATCTTTGATTAGTAGAAACAAGTCATTCTCTATTAAAAACAACATTCTCCGTTAGAAGGAAAATATAGGAAGCCAACCAAAGATCATGATATTTGGATGATAACAACACTGGGACCACTGAGGAAATTTTTTTGATTGAGATTGTGGTATTATTTTTTTTAGGGACAATTATGGTACAGTGGTGTCAAAGAAAAAATTTATACATTAATAATAATAATTTTAATTTTAATTATTAGTGTTTACAATATTTATCACATTTTAGTAATTTTTTTTCCCTGTAACAATCACTCATAAGTTATTTCTCCCCTTTCTTTGGTAAATTATAAATACATCTCCTGAGATTTGATTAAAATACAAATCGCCCTTTGTAGTTCTAGAAATTACATTTCACCCCTTGAGATTTCTAATTTCATAACAAATCACACATTTTATTAATAAATCAACAAGTCAATTAACAGTTTTTAATGATATTTGAAACATGTTTTAATTAATAATTTAAGTAATTTTATTATTGTATACGAGAGTAATTATGAATTTTATTATTTTTTTAGTTAATTCTGTTAAATAAAATTTTTTGACAATGAAGTATTTGTAATTTTCCAAATTACAATAAACAATTTATACTTTAAACATATCTTAGAAGATGTTTTTTTAACTGTGTACCTTGTAACATTTTTCCATAAGTGTAAGACTCGTTCAATCCATTAAAATGATCAGACTATTAGTTTGGATTTGTGAATTCATCACGCATTTATTTTGGTATTTCAATTAATTTATTATGTAACTATTTGTGTATAAATTATTTATTAGAAAAATATATTTATTTGTGTATAAATTATTTATTAGAAAAATATATTTATTTGATAATTGTAGTTACGTGGTTTTATAAACTTGTTTTCAAATAATAGATAAACATAATTTTAAAATTAATTAATTATTTCTTTAAGGATAAATATAATAAAATTATGTAATTATAATTATTGAATTAATATAATATTTTTTATAAATAATTTTAAAATGATTAGAATCTAACAAAATTAAATTCACGCATCGGGGCCATATCCGACAACTGTCTCCAATTAATAATTGCGGAAATTGAAAATACATGCACTAGTGGGAAAAAAATTACATTACAAATGGATTTTTTTTTTTTTTTTGGGTGTAATTATGACGCACAAGAAAAGTTGTAAATATATGAATGTATTTGTATTATGCACATAGTAAAATTACACCATATGAAAATATAATTTTTGTTTCCCACTACACAGAAATACAATTTTTTCTTAATAATTCGGTCTCTTCAATTATGATGTGGTCGCCCTAAATAGAATTTAACAAAACAACTCAAGATTTGAATCTTGTTACAAGTTGAATCTTTAATTTTTATTTTTGTCAATTTAAAATCTAATATTTTGATCTGTATTTAATTTAAACTATTTATTTATTTTTGTTAAGTATCATTATTAAAAATATATATTTTAATCACTAAACTAATCGAAAACGGATATTTTAGACATTTTTCCTATACCTATAATGTGTTTAATGACTAAAACACTCTTTGGTTTTTTTGTCAATTTTACTTAAAGCAAATAAGAATAGTTTAAATTAAAAATAAATCAAAATATTAAAGTTTAAATTGATAAAATTAAAAATTAAGGATTTATTTTATTACAAGACTCCCCTAACCACTCTAACATATCTTATCATTTTAAGTGTAATTATTGGGGACTTATGTGTAGGTTATATATAATAAGTGGATTTATTATTCAATAAGTCATATCCTAATTAATGACATTTTTTTATCAAACACTTTTAAAAAAGCGTCACTAATTGTTCATTTTCAATGACCATTTAAAAATTGTCACAAAAAATGTCAATTATAAATTTTAGCCACAGTTTAAAAAAAAGTGTCACTAATTTTCAACTTTCAGCGACAGATTGAAAAATTTGTCCTAGAAAAACGTTACTAATTGTAAGTTTTTAGTAACAATTTATAAAAATTGAGACAAAAAAAGTTACTAATTGTCAATTTTTAGAGACATGTACAAAAAATTGTCACAAAAAAATTATTTTAGCAACAATTTTACTAGTACTTATTTTTTATAAGATTTGATGGAAATTCAATTCAACTATTAGGATGTATTAGTAGTTTATCCTAACACATTTTTTTGTTTATTGCAGTTAGTTGAAACAGTTTCATAATAAGGATGGAAATTGGTTTTAAAAAAGTATGCCATCTTATTTTTTCAATTTTTTTCTCAAATGCCCATCTCACTGCTGTGATGAAAAGAAAAAAAAAATATATATTATTTAGCAAACAATCTACATATTTAAAAATGCATTTATGTAATTGAAGAAAAAATTATGTTAGAATTTTAAAAACAATTTTCCAGGTTTTCATTACAAAACAAATATGGTTCACCCAAAAAAAATAAATAAAAATAAAAAATCTTGACCGAATTTTAGAAATATCAAATTAGAAGAAAACGAAGATCACAAAGCAAAAAAATGAAGAACTATACAACAAAAAACAAATTACGACATCCCCATGTTTATTTTGCCACTAAAGAGTACCATTACTGCCTTCATGTTGCACAATTCTCATGTGCCATTACACTCTAAGAAACACTGAACACAAGACACAAATATGGCACGATACGGACATGTCGATACAATAATATATATATTTTTTTTACATTGACATGACATAGAAAGGACACAAAAACAAATATGTATATATTTTTATATTTATACAATAAAATATTACCTATTTCTTATTTTCTTCATTGCCAATAGATTTATATATTATTTTATGACAATACTAAGAAATCATTTACCACACCCTACGTTTTGGAAAAGAAGTGTGAACTAAAATCATATCTATTTTAAAAACTGCACTTATAAACAAAAAGACTTGGGCTTTAGGTCTCTTAAAATTAAAAGATCTAATGGATGAGATAATGTTAATAGATACAAATCTACATTAATTTTATTTTATTGTTAGATTCCAAAGTTATTTTCTTCAAACTTACAAGTTACATGTTTTGTGTTTGTCTAAGTGAGTATGTTAGGCTTTTGAAAACATTAAAAAAAAATAAATAAATAAATAATGATAATAATAATAAAGACTTGTTGGATGCATGTTCGACACAAACTTGTCACCTTCTTGAAAAAATGTCCGAGTTTTTATGACCACACCAATTGTTTCTATCATGAACTTCATCAAATAGGATTTGTCATGTGTTAAATCAATTTCTTACTAGAATCCAATCATTATGTTGTTTTGAATATATTTAGAAGGTTTTAAAAGAGAAGTATTAGTGAAAGCAAAGAACTCAAATGCATCCAACTAAGCGCTGATTGGGTTAGCATTACCTACACCTGAGCTAAATAAAATTCATAAGATCCTACAACTCTTCAGCTCAAGGAGTTGAGTTCTCAAATTTTGTGAACCAAAAGAGAGAAAGAGAGAATATAACAAAAAAAAAAATTAGGTTCTGGGTTTAAAGAAAATAGTGAACATTATTCATTTTTAAAATTTCAAATTAAATTCCAAAATTAATAAATAAATAAATAAAAGTAATCTCAAAGTTTTGCAGAAAAATTTATGGAAGCACTGTTTAAAATAAAAACAAAAACAAAAATTTGTGATGTATGTAGAATCATTATTTCATTTTCATTTTCGTCTTCTCTACAGAGTGAAAAAGAGTTTCAAAAAATAAATATTCAATTACACACTTGATTAACACTATATCACTATATCACAAAATTTCTCTATAATTTACCCACTTGATTAACACTATATCACAAAATTTACCCACTTGATTAACACTATTCTCACTTTCCCACTTAATTTACCCACTTGATTAACACTATTCTCACTTTCCACCAATTTCTCTGTAATTTACCCACCTGATTAACACTATATGAGTGAATTTCTGATCACACTGCCAACTTAGTATTCAGCTGGAGAGTACTGGCAGAATAGATGACACCTGGCTGACCTGCAACAGAAAAAGAAGATTCTGGCGGTGGTTTGTCCACCCGGGGCCACTCCGACGATCAAGTCAGTATATATTTCAAAGATAATTAATTGCTAAACTCACTGTTCTGAATATAAATTGCGTACCTTAGACCCATCGGGGGTGCCTCTCTTTTATAGCTAACATAGACTCAGTCCCAAAAGAAGCCTAGCTTCAATGGACTCTAGCTTAGTGCTTATCCTAGACTCTTCAATAGATAGAGATAAACTCCCTAAGAGTGTTACCCTTATCCATGCTGAAGTCCTTCCTCATTCTAGGACTCTTTGTACTTTATCCGCTTGTCTCGGATTCCAATATCTTCAGAGATAACCTCGGCCTACCCGAGATCACCTCATCATTATAACCTGGACACGTGGCACCTCGGCTGACACGTCGGCGTCACCTTGGCCACGTGTTGGAACTCAGAAAATATATCCCCACAACTGCCCCCTAGGTTCTATTACCTCGGCATTCTGAGGTGATGGAACCTATATCAGTACTTCCTTCCAGTATGTCAACTCAAAATTTCTCAGCTGAGATCGTCATTCAGGCCGACATGCCTTTTACAGAACAAGAATTTCCAAGTGCTCTTTCATGCGTATGAGCTGTCGTGCATAACAACTCAACCGTTGCAGCCACGCGTCTTTCTCTTATTAAATCGTACCTGATACGCGCCTGAAAATTGAATCATTCTCGCGTGCGCCGTCTAATGCATACGTTCTTCTAGGCACATTAATGACCTTTTCGCCGCCGTTTCTGTGTTTTAACAAAAATCAATTCCTCTCTCTCCGTCTTCTCATTTTTGTATCCCCAGGCTCTCAACTCTTTCTAGCTTCTGAATACGCCATTGTTCCAGACTTACAAGCTCTGTAACTGTTTTCATTCCTCTCCTCCGGTGAAGTTTTCGCTGTTCTGCCACTTTTGCAACCGCCGTCTGACTTCGGCGATCCCCATACCGGCCTAACATTTTCTGGTAAGCCACTGTTCCTTTTGTTTTCAGTTTCTTGTTGCTTTTCAAGAAGTTTTGCTTCATTTATCTGTTGCTCTTGCTGTTCTTGCTCATGTATTTGATTTACGAATCATGTATTCGAGCATGTTTATCATATGCTTTTGTTTCTGCCCAATTTATGTCTCGAATTCACATCGTTCACACATTTGTTGATTGCTGCCACTGTTCTTGGCCTGTTACACCTGTCTTGTGTTTCTTGATGATCCTTCACTGTTCTTGACTCTGAATCGCATTACATGTTTCTGTTTTCTGTGTTTTTGCCAGATTCTTGCCTCCAATCCTTGTTTCCATAGATCTAGATTTGGGATTTGTTTGTAGAACCCATAGATTCTAAAAAGAACTAAAACGGCTCCCACAAATTCGTATCCTAACTAACCCTTAGGCTTTTGCCGAGGTCCTTAAAACCCTCCAAAAACTCCTTCCTTCTGAAATCCAACTCCTCTAAGTGAAGCCGACGTTATGGGCATGTGGAAGTATAGGGTAGACACCCCGACCAAGTTAGATCACTTTAGGTGTGAGTTTGACATCTGGCCGACGTCCATCTGAGGTTGGCTGGGGAGGATGACTCCATCATGCCTACAACTGATTCTATGCCCTTCCCTGTGGTAGCTTTTATCGAGTGCGGACTTCGGCTCCCATTAAATACCCTTTTCCGTGAGATATTTCATTATTATAAGCTGAACCCGATGCAGCTTGCCATCAACTCCTACTGAGTCATCAATGGCATAATAGCCTTAGCCAAGCAAGAAAACGCTAGGGTTACCTTATCCGATATCCAATGCTGCTACACCATGTGTGGCCTCAAAAATGATACGGGCTATGTTTACTACCTCAAGCCGAGGTCTACAGAGTACAAAATTGTCGCTGACCTCCCTGACTCCAACAAGGGAGCTGGGGATGACTATTTCATTACCTTAGGGAACTGGGAGTTCGCTCCAGACGAGGACCTCCATCTCTACCCTCTTCTTTGATCAGTTTTTGTAGAGGGCAATGGTAAGAGCCCTGTGTTCATACTAACTTGTTTTTATAGTCTTCAATACTTTGTTTGTTTCTAATGTTTGCTTTTCTTGCAGCTCTTCCTCAGCCACCAAAGGGTTTCCGTCAGTCCTTCTTTCCTAGCAAAGACTTGAGGAAACTTTTGGATCTGCCAGTCCACAAATGAAGAGCCCCTCTGGTATGCAACTTCATCCCAACCTACAAATCGGCACTGCCCGACGTCCCAAAGAAGAAAAAGAAAAGCCAGTCACCTTCTTCTGCCACAACTCCTCAAGCTGCCTCCTCATCTCGGCCAGATCAAGGATCGACCTCTGATCCAGTTAAGCAACCGTCTACCTCAGCTCCATATCTGATCCCAATATCCCAATGCCGTCGACAACGCCGAACAGTTTTTGCTGCTGAAATGGGCCGCCAAAAAGCAGTCGCCAAGGATCTTTTGGCCAATATTCCTGATTCAGTTGATGCTCAACCAGCTCTAACCAAGCCTCCAAAGCCAAAGCAAAAAAGGATAAAGAAGGCTCAGCCAAAGGCAACGGTGACTCAGATTAATTTTGAGGACACCTTGCCAATTTCCAAATTGGCTGAGAGTGAGAAGACCACCTCTGTCCCTGAGAAGAGGTCTGCTGAAACACAACTATCCGAATCCACCAGATCAAAAAGGCCGAGGTCATCCTCTGCAACCACCTCGGGGTCCCTAAAATATGATGCCCCCTGGGCCCCCAAAATCGTACAGGAGAACAAGCTAGTTAGGGCTGGCGACAGCACTGATGACATTAATGTTGGTGTTGCCCTTAGTACCGCTCTGCTTCTTCCCGGCGATCTCAACCGAGACGTCGAGTTAAGCGAATATGAAAACTATTCTCTGATGCTCCAGTGCTCTGTTCAAGTAAGTGTCTTTATTTGGTAATTTTTCTTTCTTTCTCTTTTTTCTACTTTAGAAAATTTTGTAATAACTTCTGCTCTGTATTATTTTTTCTCAGGCAATCCAGTACGCCCATTCCTTCTCGCTACAATCTTTTGAGAACCGGAAGGAGCTAGCCGACAAGAAGAGGGAGGCCTCCAGTCTTCAGAAGACCAATAAAAGCTTGCAATCTAAGATGAAGACCTTGGAGCATCAAGCCGAGGCTGCCATCAAAACTCAAAATGATGCCGAAGAAAAGGTGGAATTCGCTGAGGCCATTAGGAAGGTTCTCGAGGCCCAAAAAAGAGAGGCCGAGGTGAAGATGTCCCAGGCCCAGAAAGAACTTCAGGATGCTCTGGCAACAAAAGAGGTCGAAGTCAAGGCCGCCGACGAGAAGGGATATAATGAGGGGGTGGCCGATGTCACGGCGGATTACGAAAAACAAGTAAAGCAGGCATGCAACAAGGGTTTTACCCTTGGTTGGATGACTTTACTTAAAAAGCTCGAAATCCCCGATGACTCCCTCCTCAGGAACTCCGACGTCCTTCCTCTGTCATTCCCCCCAACTCGAAGCCAATCCGACGACAATTCTGAGTCTGAGGAGGAGGTTCTGGTGAGGAAGTCAAAGAAAGCTGCTGGGGCCAAGTCCCCTACTCCAAATGAGCAAGTCCTGGACTTGACTCAAGACGAGGAGGGTGAAGAGGTTCCTAAAGATGCTACTCTTGAGAAAGCATCATCCGAAGTGCCTCTCGCCAACAAGAGCCTCGATGTAACCCTTCAAGAAATCGATGCCAAGCTTGCGGCCGAGAAGGCTGCCGAGATGTCTTCCCAGCAGTCGTCTGAACTTCAAACCCCACCATCTACTGTTGTTGAGGAGTCTTAATTTTTATGTCTTTTTTCTTCGTTTTGTGCCTTGCACTTTGTTTTTCTTCTTTTTGAAACAATTTGTAAGCTTTGGCTGACATGCCTTCTTTTGAACGTTAATACAACTTTCCTGCTTGTATCTTTGTCTTCCCTTTACTGCTCTTGTTTGATTTCACACTTAGAATATTTTGCATATCTTTAATATATACTTCAGTCTTGTGTAACCTTCTCGAGGTGACACGCCTCAGTTATATAAACTGATAATTTACCTCGGCAAATACCCAAGTACCTCTCTTGGCACACCCTTGGTTTCAACTTGTAAATTTCTTCATAAAATTTCAACAAGTGTTTTACCTTGGTTTAACTTTAACTTGTAAACTTTTCTCAAGTTTCAACAAGTGTTAAACATGGTCTCGGTTTAACTTCAACTTGTAAACTTTTCTCAAGATTCAACAAGTGTTAAATATGGTCTCGGTTTAACTTCAACTTGTAAACTTTTCTCAAGTTTCAACAAGTATTAAACATGGTCTCGGTTTAACTTCAACTTGTAAACTTTTCTTAAGTTTCAACAAGTGTTAAACATAATCTCGGTTTAACTTCAACTTGTAAACATTTCTCAAGTTTTAACAAGTGTTAAACATGATCTCGGTTTAACTTCAACTTGTAAACATTTCTCAAGTTTTAACAAGTGTTAAACATGATCTCGGTTTAACTTCAACTTGTAAACTTTTCTCAAGTTTCAACAAGTGTTAAATATGATCTCGGTTTAACTTCAACTTGTAAACTTTTCTCAAATTTCAACAACTGTTTAAACATGATCTCGCCTCCTAATGTGTACCTAAGTTCCACGTGGGTTCTCATTATATATGTATTCCAGAAATAACGTTATGTATTTTTATCAGTCACAAGTGTATAAACAAATAAACAAGCTAAAACTTTATTTATTTACTTCGGCAAATAACAAAAGAAAAAAAATTCTAATGATAGAAAAATTTCAAATTGCAAGTGTTCCAAGGTCTTGGCAACTCTTTGCCCTCATTATCTTCAAGTCGATATGCCCCATTGCCCAGTACCGAGATGATTCTGTAAGGTCCTTCCCAATTTGGGCCAAGCTTCCCCTCTCTGGGATCTTTTTTGTTGCCGACGACTTTTCTCAAGACGAGGTCACCGATTTGAAACTCCCTTGGGTTGACCTTCTTATTATAAGCTCTGGCAAGCTGTTACTGGTATGCTGCGAGCTGTATTGCAGCTCTCTCCCTTTTTTCTTCTAGTAGATCCAGATCTCGGGTTAATAATACATCATTGGTCCCATTCTCCACTCCTTGGGTTCTGATCCCTGGGATGCCGATTTCCAGAGGAATGACTGCTTCTGTGCCATAAGCCATAGCAAATGGGGATTCCCCCGTTGATCTTCTCGGCATAGTTCGATATGCCCAGAGTACGCTTGGCAGTTCATCCACCCACTTTCCCTTTGCTGCTTGCAGCCTCTTCTTAATCCCATCCAAGATGACTTTGTTGGATGCTTCTACTTGTCTATTGCTCTGAGGAAAACTTAGGGTGGAAAAGTAATTCTTGATTTTGAACTTTGCACAGAAGCTCTTGATTAGCTTACTGTCAAATTGTGTTCTATTGTCTGCAACTATTTCTCTTGGAATCCCAAACCAGGTGATGATGTTCTTCCATATGAAGCTCTTTACATCAACATCTCGGATTTTGGCAAGGGGTTCAGCTTCTATCCACTTGGTGAAGTAGTCTGTTGCCACCAGCAGGTATTTTCTTTGTCCAGTTGCTCGGGGCAGTTTCCCAACGAGATCCATGTCCCATTGGGCAAACGGCCAAGGACTGGATACTGGGTTTAGGTTTGTTGCTAGTTGGTGTATCAGAGGTGCAAACCTTTGATATTTTTCACACTTCTTGACGTAGGCCTCTGCATCTTTCTGCATGTAGGGCCACCAATACCCCTGGGTAATGGCCCTGTGAGCTAGTGATCTGCCCCCAGCATGGCTTTCACAAATTCCTTCATGAATTTCATATAAAAAATCTTCAACTTGTAAAGGATGTACACACCTCAAAAGGGGTCTAGTGAAGGATCTTCTGTAGATATGTCCCTTTGCTGTCAGACTGAATCTTACCGACTTCAATCTGATCTTGTGTGCCTCTTTGTGATCATCTGGCAATTTTTCTTCTTTTAGGAATACTGCTATTGCATCCATCCAGCTTGGTCCCATCTCCACACACATTGTTTCATGCTCTATGGTCAGTGGTTCGATGCTCGGGCCCGACAAATAGTCAACCATTATTGTCCTTGCTTTTCCAGGTTGTACTGCACTAGCTAGGTTGGCCAATGCATCAGCGTGACTGTTATCATCTCGGCCAACCTGAAGTAGTCAGCAGTTCTGAAACAAGGTCGCCAACCTGATGACCTCCTTTGCGTAGGCCGACATTCTTTCATCTCGGGCTGCAAACTCGCCCGTTGTCTAGTTGACTATAAGTTGTGAGTCACAAAAGACTATTACCTCATCTGGTTGTTCTACTGTTGCCAGTTTCAATCCTGCAATGAGTGCTTCATACTCTGCTTCATTGTTTGAGGCCTTAAACCCCAAACGAATCGATTGTGCAGGTATCTGCCCATCTGGAGATATCAATACTACTCCTGCCCCCGCTTCTTGTCGGTTTGAACTCCCATCGACAAACAGTCGGAAGGAATCGCCAATGTAAATGCTGCAGGGCCTGAGTTTCTCTTCCTTCCTTTGTTCCATTCCCTTCGGTTGGGCTCCTCCTTGCTTGCTGGGACATCGTTCTCCCCGGCTCAACGGAGCCTGATGTACGATGGATTCTGGCGTGAACTCGGCCACGAAGTCGGCCAAAACTTGGCCTTTGATTGCTGTTCTGGGTCTAAACTCTAGGTCATACTGTCCCAAGGCCACTGCCCACTTGGCTATTCTGCCTGTCAGATCTCCTTGCTGCAACAAGGACTTCAAGGGGTGTTCAGTTAGCACCACAATTTTATGGGCTTGGAAGTAATGGTTCAGCTTTTTTGAAGCCATTACTAAAGCCAGTGCCAATTTCTCTAAGGGTAGATACCTAGTTTCTGCATCAGCTAGGGTTTTGCTTACATAATAAACAACCATTTGTTCCCTTTTTTCCTTTCGGATTACCACTGCGCTTACCGCGTGTTCTGAAACTGCTATGTATAAAAACAGCTCCTCTCTAGGTTCTGGATTTGAAAGAACTGGAGCCGTGGTCAGATACTTCTTCAGGTTGGCCAAGGCGACTTCACACTCCTCAGTCCATAGGAAGTCTGTGGCTTTCTTCATTAAGGTGAAGAAAGATTTGCACTTGTCTACGCTTCTGCTGATGAACCTATTCAGGGCTGCGGCCCTTCTAGTTAGCATTTGCACGTGTTTTGCCGACGCTAGGCTCTTCAACTCCAAGAGGGCCTTAATCTGATCTGGGCTGGCCTCAATGCCCCTTCTGATCACTAGGTATCCCAAGAACTTACCAGATCCAACTCTAAATGCACATTTCGATGCATTGAGTCGGAGCCGATATGTTTTAAGGATTTCAAAGACTGCTTTGAGGTCGGCCAGATGTCCTTCAGGTTCCTTGGTCTTCACGACCATGTCGTCGATGTAAACTTCCACCGTTCGGCCAATCAGGTGTCTGAACATCTTGGTTACCAACCTTTGGTAAGTTGCGCCTGCATTTTTCAACCCAAAAGGCATCACTCTATAGCAATACAACCCTTTTGGGGTGATAAACGCAATCTTCTCCTCATATGGGGGATGCATGGCTATCTAATGGTATCCCCTGTAGGCATCCAGGAAGCTCATCCTTCCATGCCCCGAAGTGGCGTCTACCAGTTGGTCAATCTTGAGTAGAGGAAAACTGTCTTTGGGACAGGCCTTGTTCAGGCTGGTAAAGTCCACGCAGACCCTTCATTTACCATTCTTTTTCTTCACCACCACTGTATTTGATAGCCATGTCGGGTAATTTACCTCTCGAATGGCCCTGGCCTCTAGAAGTCTGTCTACTTCCTCTTCCACTACTTCGACGTGCATCAACATCGGTCTTCTTGCTCGTTGGATTACAGGTTTGGCCGACCTGTCAACATTCAGTTTATGGCAAGTAATCTCGGGGTCAATGCCAGGCATTTCGTAAGGCGTCCAAGCAAACACCTCAATATTTGCTCTCAAGAAAGCTTCCAGCTCTTTTTTCTCTTCTTCGGCTAAGCCCGTGCCGAGAAGAAAGAAGTGTTCTTCATCCCCTTCCTGGACGAGGATTTTCTTCAGTGCTTCTTCACTCTTCTCGACTGGCTTCTTGTCGATGTCCTCTAGGACCTCCACGTCCTCGTCTTCGATCTCTGCCTTTTCTGGTTCTCGTATGCTGCAGGTGGATTTCATTGCTGCCGTCGAGCAATTTTTTGCCTGCAGTTGATCTCCTCTAACCTCCTCAATCCCATGTTCTGTTGGGAACCGCAATAGTTGATGCAATGTTAAGGGAACAGCCCCCATTGTATGCAACCATGGCATTCCCAAGATGATATTGTAAGGGGAGAGTGTGTCAATTACGGTGAACTCTGTTGTTATCTTCTTCATGCTAGCCTGCACATCTAAGCTTACTGCTCCCAATGGCCATGTCAGCGTTCCATTGAACCCGACCATTAGGCCATTAGACTGTTCCATATCGTCTGGGTGAAGGCCAAGCTCCTTGTAACATTTGACATACATGATGTCACGGGAGCTGCCTTGGTCAATGAGGATGCGCTTCACTTGGCACTCCTCAACCTGGAGGGATACTGCCAAGGCATCGTTGTGCGGATGATGCACCATCTCAAGGTCGGATTTGGTAAAGGACACTACTGGTCCCTGGGACTCCTCTGCCCAATGTCTCTTCTCCCCGACTTGGTAGACATGCTGCAAGTGTTTTACCTTCTGAGTCTCCCCCTTAATTTCATTCTCGTTGACCTTCGAATGAATTACATTGATTACCCAAGGTCCTCCTGCCTGAGGTTGCTGTGCTGGGGGAGGCGGAGCTGCTGGTGCCTGAGGCAATTTTGCTTGTTCTTCCCTTGTCCTGGCCTCATCAACAAGGTCTCTCAGATGGCCTTGCCTCACCAGGTCTTCTAAGTGTGTTTTCAAGGCTCTACAAACCTGAGCCATGTGCACATCTTCATTGTTATAAGCACAATGCTTGCCAAGGTTTCTTTCCATAAACTCTCCTGGTGCCCTCGCTGGTGCTCTGAAATAGGGTTGGCTCTGAATTTTATCCAGGACTTTGTGAATCGGGATTCGGAACACAGTTGTAACTGTCTGTGTGGCCCTCAGTCCTATCTCTTGCTTGCTGGATCCATTGTTACCTCGGCCTCGCTTCGTCGAGCCGTTTCCTTTTTCTTGCTTTGTTTACTTCGTCCCCGACGTATCTTCCTCAACTCTGGCATACTTCTCAATTCTTTGCCAAAGACTTTCATAGTGGACAGTCACCTTTTAGGCCATTCTTGAAAGATACGACTGCCACCTCTTGATTACACTTGGGTATTCAGTTGAACACCTCATAGTACCTTTTTGCATAGGTCCTAAGGCCGTCATCCATACTGATTCTCAGAGTCATCAATGCGTCCACCTTTAATGGCTGTAGTTTATTTGTCACGAACCTAGCCACAAACATCTCGGCCAGGCCTTCCCAGGTTTTCACACTTCCTTTTGGTAGTTTGTGAAACCAATCTGATGCAATCTCCCCGAAGGACGAGGGGAATACTTTGCAGAGCAACGGCTCGTTCCCACTATACAATGCCATTGAGTTTCAGTATAATCCAACGTGGAAGTTGGGGTCTGACTTACCATCGTATATTTGGAACCTCGGCATACTGAATCTCTTCGGTGCCTCAAATTTGTCCAACTCCATTGAGAATGGTGTTCTCGACTTATCTGGGGAGGTTACCTCGGCATCGGCATTTTATTGCTTCCTCTTGAGGTAATCCCTTAAGTCCTCCTTTGTTTGCCCGGGAGCTCGGCTATCTCCTGACTTTAGTCTTTTCGGCGCACTACTCTCTGCTTCGTTGTGGGCCTTTTTTGACCTTTCTCCATGAGTTATGTCGAAGCACAGCTTTTGTCTTTGAACATGCCGATGTTCTCTGAGGTCTGCTTCTTTAGTGCGATGTGTCATTCGTGACTTTTCCCTTCTCGACTCCCCTCGTCCGACCTCCCTTGAAGGCCGATGAGGGTGTTTTTCACTCCTGGTGTGCTGGGGGGCTATTGGGATTGGTTTCTGCCCCCCCTTCTGGGCATTGGCCGCTGGAATCAGCGTGTCCTGCAGCGGGATTGGTGGCTGCATGACATTATTTTGCATCATGAAATTGACAACCGATTGCAGGTCCGCCAATTTGTTCGCCATCTCTTTTACTTCTCCGTCCCTCCGCAGGTATCTATCCTTCTATACCTGGAGGTCGTCCTCGTTGTAGTACCCACTTTGATCTGGTTTCTTCGGTACGTCACCATCCTGGCCGACGTCTTTTCTACTGTGATTCTGGTTCTGGGTTTCCTCGTTGCAACCGTCTTCTTCCATGTTAGGGTCAACGTGTTTACCGTTCCCAGCAGGGGTTTCGTCCCCAACCTTATCCTTATGTCTGTCACTGGCCATCTATTCTCCTTTCTTTTCCACAGATGGCACCAAATTGTGTGAGTGAATTTCTGATCACACTGCCAACTTAGTATTCAGCTGGAGCGTACTGGCAGAATAGATGACACATGGCTGACTTGCAACAGAAAGAGAAGATTCCGACGGTGGTTCGTCCACCCGGGGGCACTCCGACGATCAAGTCAGTATATCTCTCAAAGATAATCAATTGCTAAACTCACTATTCTGAATATAAATTGTGTACCTTAGACCTATCGAGGGTGCCTCTCTTTTATAGCTAACATAAACTCAGTCCCAATAGAAGCCTAGCTTCAATGGACTCTAGCTTAGTGCTTATCCTGGACTCTTCAATAGATAGAGATAAACTCCCTAAGAGTGTTATCCTTATCCATGCTGAAGTCCTTCCTCATTCTAGGACTCTTTGTGCCTTATCCGCTTATCTCGGATTCCGATATCTTCAGAGATAACCTCGGCCTACCCGAGATCACCTCGGCGTTATAACCTGGACACGTG
Source organism: Camellia sinensis (assembly GCF_055761805.1). Lineage (NCBI taxonomy): Eukaryota > Viridiplantae > Streptophyta > Magnoliopsida > Ericales > Theaceae > Camellia > Camellia sinensis. Next base: position 73,105,533 of record NC_138966.1, on the reverse strand, counting down.
ACACCTCGGCTGACACGTCGGCATCACCTTGGCCACGTGTTAAAACTCAAAAAATATATCCTCACAAACACTATATCACAAAATTAAATTAAATCTCTCTCAGACACAAAGACACAAACAGAGTTGAAAAACCACAAACACATGAGAGAGAGAGAGAGAGAAAGAGAGAGAGAGAGAGAGAGAGAGAGAGATTACAAACTAACGCACATAACTAGAATTAAATATCGAACGATCAAAACACACTGATCAAACCCACAATCAATCATCGAAATTTTTTTTAATAATAAAAAAAACTATAAAATCAAATCACTCAACAACCCACAAATAATCGCAAGCAATTCCAAAAGATTAATTGATTTGTCAAATCAAATCAAATCAAATCAAATCAAAAAAATGAGAAGATCATAACATACCTCTAGGTGTTCACGAAAGATGACTCACAATGATCGATTATATGCACTATGACTTACTTATAAGTACAAGAAGAAATTTCCTACAAAAATGTTTGTTTGGAAGGGAAATGCACGCCTATGCATTATGAGTCACTTAAAAGTAGAAGAAGAAATTTCCTACGAAAATGTTTGTTTGGAAGGGAAATGCACGCCTGGACTTCCTTCCCAATTTGATATAAGTTTTGTAACCACTTTCAATCAATTGCTGCCTTTCGATAATTCTTTTTTCAAGAAAGGAAAATAATATCTGGATTTGAAAATTTTCATTAAAATCATTCCACGATGGCTCTTATGTTTTTCTATATTTTTCTTTTTTTTATCAATGATGATGCATCCATTCGTTTCTGTTTTTGGTATTTGTAGATGGGAACGGATATGTTTTTTTCCTGGGAAAGAAAATAGTGGGAAACTTCACCAAGTCTCTAAGAAGTGGAGAGTAAAAACACTTGGCCCATTGAAAATAGAAGGAAACTTCACCGAAGTTTTTAAGAATTAGTATAAAACAACACTTGGCCCATTAAAAAACTAAATGTGGGTGAAAAGAGTTGTTGTCGCCCCTTTCCCTTCCAAGACCACCTTCGTCGCTTTCTCTCCCCTCCAAGCATCTCTACTGGCCCTAAGGCACGTGTATATATATTTATTTGTGGGATTGATTTAAAATATAATAAATTAAAATTAGGTTAAAAGTTCAGAATTAAAATAAATAATTAAAAATTTATGATTAATTTATGATTTAGTTAAATTAATGTTGGTTAAATTAAAATTATGCATATAATAGAGAGAGAAGAAGAAGAAGAAAAAAAGGCAATTGGCTTTAGAGGTATTAAAATCATAACGTCTAGTTACACTAATCCAAAATCACTTAGGGACTATCTAACTGAATTTAGATCATATGAGGAAAAGTATTTTGGCCTTAAACCAAGAGGGTAAATTTTCTAATTGTGACACGAATAACATTATTGTAATAATATAATATGTATAATTTTTTTGTAAGAAATTTTTAAATAAATTATGACAAGAAAGATCAAATATAGATTAAAAAATATATTGACAAAATAAAATTTAGTTTAAAAATAGATCCCACCATAACTGAGTCTATTAGTAGATTGTATGTGGAATATTATAGCTTTTGGCTAAAGAAAGAAAATATTAATGTGCAGATCTATAGAGCTATGTAAGCATTGGATCCTAATTTACAACTTTCCGCGTAAATATAAAACTCATCTGTAGCTGGCCTCGTTAAAGTTGAACTTGCCAATTGTCAAATGTCATTATCATATTGCAAAACTCATCAACGACCATCTAAAAATGATACTGTAGGTGTTGATTTCTAACCACACAATTAAATGGGGAACTCAATTGGGGAGTGCCAGCAGAATAGATTAAACCCGAACAACCTGTCATAGAAAGATAAGAATCCGGCGATGATTCGTCCACCCAGGGACACTCCGACAATCAAGTCAGTAAATATCTCCCAAAGATAGTAAATTGTGCTTAACTCATAAGAAATAACTATATATCACACATAAAAATAGCCTCCCTCAGACCCATGAGGGTGCCCTGCTTTTATAACCAGCACTAACCTGATCCCTGTAGAAGCTTAACTTCAATGGACTTTGGCTCAATGCTCATCTTGGACTCCCCGCTAGATAGAGATAAACTCCCTAAGAGTTTTATCTTTATCCAGACTGAGGTCCTCCCCTATGCTAGGACTCTTGTCCCTTATCTGCTTATCCCAAATTCTGGTATCTCCGCAGATAACCTCGACCTAGCCGAGATTATCTCGGCACACGATCAAGCCATGTGGCACTCTGGCTAACACGTCGGCGTGACCTCGGCCACATGTTGTCATTCACAAAATATGCTCTCATAACTGCCCCCTAGGTTCTATTACCTCGGCAATCAAAGGTGATAGAACCTACATTGTCTCGTCGGCCAAAATTCATTCTTTCCTTCTACGGCCGAGATCATTACTCGTCGGCTTCGCGTACCCAGGATTCTACTGTCCAACTTTGCCACTGACCAAGAACTAAGAACCAAGCTCCTTAACTGAGATCGTTTCTCTAGTCGAGGTTGTTGCCTCATTAAATCTAAAACTCCAATAGTATTATCTGTGCATGAGCTGTTACGCACGGTTTTCTCAACCGTTTTTGCCATGCGTCCTTCTTTCATTGATTTGTACCTGACACATGCCATCAGGTCGCGTGGCTTCTGCGCACGCCACCTGACAGACACGTCGTCCAAGGCATATCATTATGGTTTGCCGCATTTTCACAATTTTGACAAAACTTCTCCCTCTCTCTCCATCTCTTCACTTTTGAGTATTCATTTCGCCTTGAAACTTTCTCTCTCTAACGCTTCTCTCCTAAACTGCCATGGTTCTAACTTTCAAGCTCTGCAACTGTTTCAATTACCTTCTTCGGTAACCTTTTCATCATCTATTTACGACTATTTACGTTGTCTGACTCCGACGATACTCATCCCGGCGTTTGTTTCCTCGGTAAGCCACTGATTTCCTCCCTTTTCAGTCTTTCATTATTCCTTTGATTTGTTTCAAATTTGTTACATGTTTACATGCTATTTGTCGCCATTGCAAATTAGTTTTTGTTCTTGAATCCTTCCTATATTTTGAATCTCGTATTTGTCTGTGATTCGTGCTGTTCAATATTTCCTTGTGTCTATTCACACGGTTCGTGATTCTCGCACACACGTACATAGTGTTCATAGGTTTGAAGCTTTAATAATCTTTGCCACTGTTCTTGGCCTTTGCACATCCGCACATTTCTACTCAGTGTTTCTTGAAAAAATGTTGCTTTCTTGACTCTGAATCATGTTCTTTTTTGTTTTTCTTTGACTTGTTTCCAGATTCTTGCCCTTGATTCTTGTTTCCGTATAGACTTAGGTTTGAGATTTGATAGAAATCACATTTTTTAGGAAAATTGAAACGAATTCCCCCCAGATCTTCAAAAACCTTTGCCCTAGTTCAAGTTTTGGTTTTAGCCGACGTTATCAATCCCTACCATTTCCTTCTCTCTGACATTTATCCCAAAACACTCTAAGTCGAGATAATGGGTATGTTTAGGTGGAGGGTAGATATCCTAGAAAAACTTGAACACTATAGGAGAGAGTTTTCCATCCCAGCCGACATCCAACTTAGGCTAGCTGGAGAGGAGGACTCCATTATGCTAGATGGGGACTTCATGCCCTTTCTAATGGTTGCCTTTCATCGAATGTGGACTTCAGTTTCCCTTTGATACTCTCTTTCATGAAATCCTCCATTATTACAAACTTAACCCTATGCAACTTGTCATAAACTCATATAGGGTCATAAATGGCATAATTGAACTGGCACTCTGAGAAAAAGCTAGGATCACTCTAGCCCACATCCAATTCTGCTATACCATGTGTAGCCTTATGTCTGAAAAAGGCTACATCTACTACCTTAAGCCCAGATCCACCGCGTTCAAACTAATAGCAGACCTCCCAGACTCCAACAAGGGTACTGAAGATGATTACTTCACCTTCTTAGGCAACTGGGAGTTTACACCTAATAACGACCTCCATCTCTATCCTCTGAGCCAAACAGTTTTTAAAGAGGGTGATGGTAAGACTTAGTTATTATACTGAAATTCCATTTTGGTTAAGGCTTGCCAATTTATTCATCTCTACTAATGTTTTACTCTTGGTTTTTTGCAGTTCTTCCTCAGCCAATGAAAGGATTTTGGCAACCATACGTCCCCAGCCGAGATCTAAAGAATCTCTTGGATCTCCTTGTGCAAAGGCGCAAGGCCCTTCTTCTACTAAATTACATACCAACATACAAGTCGGCCCTGCCCGATGTTCCACGTCGAAGTAAGACCCCTCCTTCTGCCACAACTCCACCAACAACTTCATCTCCAAGGCCAGATCAGGCCTCCACCTCTGACCCAGTTGATCAACCATCTACTTCTGCCCCTCAACTAATTCCTTCATCCTAGCGCCAACACCGACGCCGAGCTCCAATTTTCGCTCTTGTCGGCAGAACTCGCAGCCACAAAGGTCGAGACTCTAAGACATCGGCTTACGATCCAGCCAATCCCCCAATTGCCCTTCTAGCAATACAGTCCGGCACTAGAGTAACAGTTGCTTCCACCGCCGACGAAATAGGCCGTAAACCAGCCATTGTTGAGGATCTCCTTGCCAACATCCCCGGGGTTGTGACGGTGCAATCCTCATCTTCTTCATCCCAATTGGAGCCAAAGCCGAAAAGAGTGAAGAAGGCCAAGGCTAAGGCCACAGTGACTCAGATTGACTTTGAGGACACTGTGCCAATCTCAAAACTAGCTGAGGCCGAGAAGAACCACTACCACTACCAAAAAGAGGCCATTAGAGGATGCAACACCCGATGTTCCACCATCAAAAAAACTGAGGTCAGATTGCCCAGAGGGTAGCAGTAGTTTCCCTCGCAATATGACCTAGGTGCCCAAAGTCATGGTAGGGGACAGACTTTTGACAGCCGGCAATAGCGTGATTAATGATGTCGAGGTCGGTGCCGCCCTGTCAACGGCCGTGCTCCTACCCGAGGATATGAATCACATGGCTGACCTCCATGTGTATGAAAACTTCAGCCTGATGATGCAACACTCAGTTTTGGTAAGCCTTTTTATTCATTCTTTTCCAGTCTTTCAACACTGAGTCAAATTTCACTAATGTGTTTTACTTTTTCCAGGCTATCCAGTATGCGCATTCGTACGCAGTTAAGATCGAGATGACAAGGAATGAGTTGGCAAGAAAGACTAAGGAAACTACCAAACTCCTCTCCTCACTTAATCATGCCGAAGCCAACAATCGAGCTCTCCTGGATCAAGCCAAGGCTTCCAAAGACGCTTAGGATTTAGCCGAGGAAAAAGCTAAAATGGCCGATGCTGAAGTCGCAGCCTTTAAAGCCGATCTTGAGGCTGCCAAAGCCAGAGCAACTGAGCTAGAGGCCATACTCCAAGAGGCCCTTGACACAAAAGATGCCGAGGTTAAGGCGGCCGATGAGAAGGCTTTTGAGGAAGGCTAAGCCACTGTCCGAGATCAATACAAAGAGCAAGTCAACCTGGCTTGCAACCGAGGCTATTACCTTGGCTGGATGGCGGTGCTCAATAAGATGTCCGTCCCAATGGACTCCCCACTCCATAATATTGACTAGCTCTAAGTGCCTTTCCCTCAAGCTCCACAAGATTCCGATGACGATACCGAGGAGGATGACGCCGCGGAAGAGGCTGCAAATGATGACGAGGCTGCTGTTGGGGCCAAGTCCCCTACTCTGAATGAACAAGTACTTAACTTGACTCAAGATGAGGAGGACGAGGTCTCCAAGAGTGCCTCTCCCTAAAGAGCCATGTCAAAAGCCAAGGTACAGACAGCCGAGAAGAGCCTCGACCAAAATCTCCTCGAGATCGAGGTGGAGTTGTCTGCTGAGGTCGATACACCGCTAATCGCTGAAGCAGAGCGATCCACTTAGAATCTCTTCCATTTTTGTGCTTTAAATTTCTTCTTTTGTAGTTGTTGCAACCTTTCTGTTTGAACAATGTTAAGTTTCAATCTGGCCGATGTGCCTTCTTTTTGTATCAGAACAAGTTCCATCCTTTGAATACAAGTCTTATATTTTCTTCCAAGTGTTGAATGTATTCTTCTATGCATGTTTTTACTGCTTTCATACTTAGAATATTTTTGCATTTCTTCAAAGTATACCTTAACTATATAATAACTCCGGGATATAATACCTCGGATATATACCTTGACTATTTTCCTCGGTCAACCATTGGCATACCTCGGCTAACACTTTAAAAATATCAAAATATTTTTACAAGTGTTATTCAGTATGGCTCTTATCATCTCCATATGCTATCTTCTGTTAAGACTTCACCCTTTCCAAGTTTTGACAATCTGGTTTGGTCACCTCGGGTAATATGTATCTCGGATACTTCATTCATAATTACCTCGGCCAATTCCAACTTGTAAATTTCTCTGAAATTTCAACAAGTGTTAAACCCATTCCTGCCGAATTTCAACAAGTCCCCAACTCTTAAGTTTATTTACCATTCCTACTCCCTGCCCCCTAATGTGAACGTAAGTTTCACTTAAGTTCACATTAAGCATTTTTCTACGGTCTTTCTCCGAAGTTAGGTTCAAACAAAGACTAGCCGAGGTTCTCAACCTTGGTTTCTCTATTAATCTAACTGAAATGCACTTAGTTCCATTTTGAGTTTAACTCTGCCGACATGGCAAGTCCAGGTTAATTCAACTTAGTTCAACTCGATATGCAAGTATAATTCAACTCTGCCATATAATGAGTAAGTTATTCATCATGTTTCATTCAGAAACAACGCTAACTTAGTTCAACTCTATTATATGCAAGTATAATTCAACTCTGCAATATAATAAGTCTAAGTTATTCGTCATGTTTCATTCAGAAACATCACCAACTTAGTTCAACTCCATTATATGCAAGTATAATTCAATTTTGTCATACAATAAGTCTAAGTTATTCGTCATGTTTCATTCAGAAACATCGCCAACCTAGTTCAACTCTATTATATGCACGTACAATTTTAACTCTGCCATATAATAAGTCTAAGTTATTCGTCATGTTTCATTCAGAAACATCGCCACAGGACTAGTCAGTCCTATCACACAAATTTCAAATTCATGAAAATCAAACTAAAATTTTATTATTACTTCGGCTAATGACATAAACTTCGAAAAATAAAAATTTAATGATAGAAAAACTTCAAGTTGCAAGTGTTCCAAGGTCTTAGCAACTCTTTGCCATCACTATCCTCAAGCCGATATGCCCCATTGCTGGCGACCGAGATGATTCTATAAGGCCCTTCCCAATTTGGGCCTAGCTTGCCCTTCCTAAGATCCTTCTTGTTGCCAACCACTTTCCTCGGCACAAGGTCCCCTACTTTGAACGCTCTTGGGTTGACCTTCTTATTGTAAGCCCTAGAAAGTTGTTACTGGTATGCCCCTAGTTGAATTGCTACTCTCTCTCTTGTCTCCTCTAGTACGTCTAGATCTCGGGCTAGAAATGCTTCATTAGTACCATTTTCCACTCCTTGGGTTCTGATCCCTGGAATGCTAACTTCTAGTGGGATAACTGCTTCAGTGCCATAAGCCATGGCAAATGGAGACTCCCCAGTTGATCTTCTCGGCGTAGTCCTATATGCCCAGAGTATATTGGGCAACTCATCCACCCACTTCCTTTTTGCTGCTTCCAGCCTTTTCTTGATCCCATCCAAGATAGTTTTATTGGATGCCTCTGTCTGTCCATTGCTTTGAGGGAAACTTGGAGTAGAGTGGTAGTTCTTAATTTTTTACTTTGCACAGAAGTTTTTGATTAGCTTACTGTCAAACTATGTACCATTGCCTGCTATTATTGCCCTTGGGATCCCAAACCTGGTGATGATGTTCTTCCATATGAAGTTCTTCACATCAATATCTCGAATTTTCGCAAGAGGTTCAGCTTCTACCCATTTTGTGAAGTAATCAGCTGCTACCAACAGAAACTTTCTTTGCCCAGTTGCTTGGGGCAATTGTCCAACAAGATCTATGCCCCACTGGGCAAATGGCCATGGGCTGGATACTAGGTTCAAATCTACTACTGGTTGATGTATCAAAGGTACAAACCTTTGACGCTTCTTTCACTTTCTGATGTAGGCTTCGACATTCTTCTACATGTAGGGCCACTAGTACCCCTAAGTAATAGCCCTATGAGCAAGTGATCTGCCCCCAACATAGCTTCCATATACTCCTTCATGCATTTCATACAAGAAGTCTTCAACTTGGGAGGGATGTACACATCTCAAAAGGGGACCAGTAAAGGACCTTCTGTAGAGATGGCCTTCTGATGTTAGGCTAAACTTGGCCGACTTCAGTCTGTTCTTGTGTACCTCTTTTCGGTCATCTAGTAGATTGCCATCCCTGAGGAACATTACTATTTCATCCATCCAACTTGGACCCATCTCCACACACATTGCTTCATACTCTGTGATTAGTGGTTCCACACTTGGGCCTGATAAATAATCAACCATTATTGTCCTTGCCTTCCCGGATTTCATTGCACTAGCCAGGTTAGCCAAGGCATCGGCATGGCTGTTATCATCTCGGCTAACCAGCTGTAGCCAGCAATCCTGGAGCAAGGCTAGCAACCTAACAACTTCTTTGACGTAAGCGATCATTCTTTCATCTCGGGCTGCATACTCGCCTGTTGCCTGGTTCACAATAAGTTGGGAGTCACAGAAGACTACCACCTCGTCGACTTCCATTGCTATTGCTAACTTTAGCCCTACAATTAGTGCCTCATATAACACCTTTTGGCATAAGCCCGAGGTTCTCACCTTCGCCAATTTTCAGAGCCATCAGGGAGTCTACCCCAATGGCTGTAATTTGTTTGTAACAAACCTGGCCACGAACATCTTGGCTAGGCCTTCCCAACTCTTCACAGTTCATTTCGACAACTTGTGAAACAATCTGATGCAATTTCCCCAAAGGATGAGGGGAACACCTTGTAGAGCAACGGTTCGTTCCCGGTATACAATGCCATTGAATTCAAATATAAGCCGACATGAAAGTTTGGATCGGACTTACCGTCATACATCTGGAACCTCGGCATATGGAACCTTTTTGGGGCCTTAAACCTATCTAGTTCTACTAAAAACGGCATTCTCGGCTTGACAGGGGATATGACCTCAGCATTCTGCCGCTTCCTCTGGAGGTAGTCCCTCGAATCCTCCTTAGTCTGACCAGGAGCTCGGCTCTCAACAAACTTCAGCCTTTTGGTGCGCTGCTCCCGGTGTCATAATGAGTCCTTTTGGACTTCTCTTCATTTACCGTGTCAAAACAAAGTTCCTTCCCTTGAACGTGTCGATGTTCTTTGACATAAGTCCACTTGGTATGAGGCATCCTCTGAGACTCTCCTCTTATTGACTCCATTCGCCCAACATCCCGTGAAGGCCGATGTGAGCGTTCCTTTACCTTATCATGCTGAGGGACCACTGGGATTGCTTTCTGCCTCCCTTTCTGGGCGTCATTTTTGGCCGCTAGAATCGGCGTATCCTTCAATAGAAATGGTGGCTGCATGATGTTGTTTTGCATCATGAAGTTGACAACCGATTACAAGTCTGCCAACTTGTTCGCCATTCCCTTCATCTCGCCGTCCCTGTTTAGGTATCTGTCTTTCCATACCTGGAGGTCGCTTTCATTGTAATACTCGTCTCGGCCCGATTTCTTCGGTGCGTCACCCTCATGGCCGACGTCCTTATCTCCGGGATTCTGATCCCGTACTCCTTCATTATGGTTTTCCTCTTCTATGTTAGGATCGGCCTGTTTACCACTCCCACTAGGGATGTCGTCTCCAACCAAAAGGGGAATTCAGCTAGGGAGCACCTGAATAATAGATTAAACCCAAATAACTTGTCACAGAAAGATAAGAATCCGGCGGTGGTTTGTCCACCTAGGGGCACTCCGACGATCAAGTCAATAAATATCTCCCAAAGATAATAAATTGTGCTTAACTCATAAGAAATAACTGTATATCACACATAAAAATAGCCTCCCTTAGACCCACGAGGGTGCCCTGCTTTTATATAGCCAGCACTAACTTGATTCATGTAGAAGCCTAGCTTCAATGGACTTTGGCTTAATGCTCATCTTGGACTCCTCGCTAGATAGAGATAAACTCCCTAAGAGCTTTATCTTTATCCAGACTAAGGTCTTCCCCTATGCTAGGACTCTTATCCCTTATCTGCTTATCCCGGATTCCGGTATCTCCGCAGATAACCTCGGCCTAGCCGAGATCATCTTGGCACACGATCAAGCCACATGGCACTCTGTCTAACACGTTGGCGTAACCTTGGTCACGTACTGTCATTCATAAAATATGCCCCCACAAATACTGTGCAAATGAAAAATTCTATTCACACATCAAATTTATATAAAAAATTAAAGAAATTCTTATTTAGGAGGTAATTTTAAAAATTATTATACAATAGTGAAATAATTTATGATTTTAATAATTAATATTTTTTAAATTTATTATTATTTTTTGTAATATTTTGTTTGACACACTAGTTTGTGTAATTCTCCCTAAAAAATTTCACAAGAATAATGTGAAAATATATTATTCTAGATAAATTCATCTTCAATGGTATGTTATTTTGAAGTGAAAAGTTCATAATGAGCCACATCATTATGTATGAAAATTATGTATGATTTTTTTGTTTGTATAACATTACTTCTTACAAATATACTTGTTGGCTTCTTTGACTTTCAAAGATTAAGAATGTAATTAGAGCGTGCCAGTAAAGATCAATAAATCTTTACAGAAATGATAAAGGCCAACTAATGAATTAGACAATTACTTTGAGGTTCTTTTAGCCTCTATGAAGAGGGCTTTTGCTAGTGGCTTGTTTTAGGAAAAATTCAGAAGAACTAATCACAAAAGTTATAGCGATCCTGGTTTTGACCTCGACTCTTGTGGTATCCCGGACACGGGTTTGATGCTTTCATATTGTTGTTTACCTCTTGTTCCCCTTGTATCTCTTTAGAATTGGCTTTTGGGTTGTCGTGATTGCGTTTGGGCAGGTTGGTCGCTTGTTTTTCAAACCTTGTGTTGCCTAGAATTTTAGTCCTTCGCTCGAGGGGCCATTCTTGAGCTCAAGCGGGCTTTGTTAATTTTGCTCCTCCGCTCGAGTGGCACTTATCGCGCTCGAGCAGGCTTTGCGAACTCTCAGTACAGTATTTTGCAGGTCTACAAAACAACTATCAAAGTGTTTTCTACGCTCGAGCAGCGTTTCCTACGCTCGAGCGACCCTTTTCTACGCTCGAGCGTTGGTTTGTGATCTGCAAAACTTCTGGATGTGTGTATTCTGCACTCGAGCGGGTCTCTTCTTGCGCACGAGTGGAACAACTTATTGTGTCTGACGCTCGAGCATCAACTCTTCCGCTCTAGTGGACTATGTGTATATGAGATCACGAAAATGACATTTTACATCACTTTTTGATATCTTTTCACTCACAAACCCTAGACCAACTCCCTCTCTCTCTCTAAAATCTAACTTCTCTCTACAAATACACCTAGATCTAGGGATCTCTCTACTCTACTCCCTTTGATAAAAAGGTAGAGCATTCAATAGGCTCCCATTTGGTCGTAATAAAGTCAAGTTTGGACATATTTGCAATTTCTCCACTTCTCCTTTGGGCTTTTACACTTGAGGTAGGGACTTTCTACACTTTGTTATGGCTTTTAACTTAGTTATTTGTGGTTGTGTAACAATGATGGGTTTTGGGAGTATTATGGACAAACCTAGGGTTTGGAATATAAAATCAAAAGAGGGGTTTTGAGAAATGTGAAATAGATAGTCACAGGGGATTAAATGTAATGTTGTTTTCTGGCAAATGCTTGATTTGGGCTATTTGGGTTGCTATCTAAAAAGGAGGAAGTTTTTTCCTAAATGGTTCGAATATTTATTTTGCGTAAATATAAAGAAATTGGTGTTGCAAACATGAAATTGGGTGGACATTAGTAGAAATGGTGGAATTAGATATGTATTATATCATACCTATGGCAATTTGAATAAGTTATATGTTTTGAGATTGAATATTTGTTTAGAAATAACTATATTGGACTATCGGTGGAGGATAGTTATGATTGTTGTACAAATTGCATGGGGATTAGGTAAATTGAAACTTATCTATTGTTGGATGTCATTGAATATGACTATGGTTTATTTACATTGTATATGTATGATAGTTTGGGAGGAGAAAGGAGATGTACTCCATTGTGTGGGAGGAGATAGATGATGGACTCCATTGAATTAAGTTTGCCAGAGTGTCCAGGGTGAAAGTCCCAAAATCTTGTGTATACATGGGTGCCGATCCTGCAGACGAAATTTTCGTAAAATAGCAGATTTGAAGTGTTTGTGTAGTAGTGTATAAAGTTGGAAAACCACTGAGTTGTGGTCTTAGTTGGGTTATCAAAAAATGATGAAACTGACTCATAAATTGACTTCGTTGTGGGTCTTCCTAGAACTCAATGGGCAATGATGCCTTTTGGGTGGTAGTTGACCTGTTGACCAAGTCGGTGCACTTTATACCTATGTGTGTGAGTGACTCAGTAGACTTCCTTGCCGACTTGTACATTCGGGACATAATGAGGTTGCACGGGGTCCCTGTGACGATCATTTCGGATAGAGATCCGCGTTTCACAGCTCGACTGTAGCAGAGCTTGTAGAGTGCATTGGGCACTAGATTGACCTTTAGCACTGCGTATCATCCTCAGACTGACGGACAGTCCAAGCATACTATTCAGATTCTTGAGGACATGCTTCGAGGTTGTGTCCTTGACTTCAAGGTTTGTGGGAGAGGCACTTGCCCTTAGTGGAGTTTGCCTATAATAACAGCTTCCAATCGAGTATTGGTATGGTACTGTTTGAGGCCTTGTATGGTCAACCGTGTAGATCTCCAATGTGTTGGGCCAAGGTGGGCAATGCACCTTTGTTGGGTCCGGAGTTGGTTCGGGAAATGACGGAGAAGGTGGCACTTATCCGTAAGAGGTTGGTTACGGCGCAGAGTCATCAGGAAAGTTATGCCAACCGGAGAGTGGGTCATGGTGTTGAACTTGTTAGAATAATGTTGCTATGAATGGTTTAATAATGTTTTTGAAATGAGATTTGTAATTTCAAGGACAAAATTCTTTAAGAGGGGAGGTTATAGCGATCTCGGTTTTGACCTAACTCTTGTGGTATCCCAGACTCGGGTTTAATGCTTTCATATTGTTGTTTATCTCTTGTTCCCCTTGTATCTCTTTAGAATTGGCTTTTGGGTTGTCATGATTGTGTTTGGGCAGGTTGGTCGCTTGTTTTTCAAACCTTGTGTTGCCCAGAATTTTGGTCCTCCGCTCGAGCGGTTATTCTTGTGCTCGAGCGGGCTTTGTAAATTTTGTTCCTCCGCTTGAACGGCACTTATTACGCTCGAGCGGGCTTTGTAAACTCTTAGTACTTTGTAGGTCTGCAAAACAACTGGGAGTGTTTTCTACGCTCGAGCGATAAGGTGCTCGAGCGGCCCTTTTATGCGCTCGAGCATTGGTTTGTGGTCTGCAAAACTTCTGGATGTGTGTATTCTGCGCTTAAGCGGGTCTCTTTTTGCGCTCGAGCGGAACAACTTACTGTGTCTAACGCTCGAGCGTCAACTCTTCCGCTCGAGCGGACTGTGCGTATATTAGATTGTGAAAATGACTTTTTACATCACTTTTTGATATCTTTTCACTCACAAACCCTAGACCAGCTCCCTCTCTCTCTAAAATCTGACTTCTCTCTACAAATACACCTAGATCTAGGAATCTCTCTACCTTACTCTCTTTGATAAAGAGGTAGAGCATTCTGCGGGCTTCCATTTGGTTCGAATAAAGTCGAGTTTGAGCATATTTGAGGTTTCTCCACTTCTCCTTTGGGCTTCTACACTTGAGGTAGGGACTTTCTACACTTTGTTATAGTTTTTAACTTAGTTATTTGTGGTTGTGTAACAATAATGGGTTTTGGGAGTATTATGGACAAACCTAGTGTTTGGAATATAAAATCAAAAGAGGGGTTTTGAGAAATGTGAAATAGATAGTCATGGGGGATTAAATGTAAGGTTGTATTGTGGCAAATGCTTAATTTGGGCTATTTGGGTTGCTATCTAAAAAAAGGGATGTTTTGCCCTTAATGGTTCGAATATTTATTTTGCGTAAATATAAAGAAATTGGTGTTGCAAACATGAAATTGGATGGACATTGGTAGAAATGAAGGAATTAGATATGTATTATCTCATACGTATGGAAATTTGAATATGTTATCTGTTTTGAGATTGAATATCTGTTTAGAAATAACTGTATTGGACAATCAGTGGAGGATAGTCATAATTGTTGTAGAAATTGCATGAGGATTAGGTAAATTGAAACTAATCTATTGTTGGATGTCATTGAATATGACTGTGGTTTATTTACATTGTATATGTATGATAGTTTGGGAGGAGAAATGGGATGTACTACATTGTGTGGGAGAAGATAGGAGATGGACTCCATTGAAATTAAGTTGGCCGGAGTGTCCAGGGTGAAAGTCCCAAAATCTTGTGTATACACAGGTACCGATCCCGCAGACGAAATTTTCGTAAAATGGCAGATTTGAAGTGTTTGTGTAGTAGTGTATCAAGTTGGAAAACCACTGAGTTGTGGTCCCAGTTGGGTTATCAAAAAATGATGAAACTGACACATAAATTGAGAATATTGAGCGAGCTTCAATTGAATTGAAATGAAATGAATTAAGATATGACCCTTGGCACTTTTCGATTATATAAAATGTGAAAATTTTGTCACCAGCATGGTATAGTCACATTGCACTTATATTTTTGTTAAATTTCATATATTGTGTAACAACTCGAAAATTTAAGTTGTCCCTTAAATTTTATATTAATATTATGGTTGTATGTAATAATATATTATTAAAAATAAATAAATATAATAATAATAATAATAATAATAATAATAATAATAATAATAATAATAATAAAATACAGAATCTAATTTGGCATTGGATTTTCAAATTAGGGATTATTATTTGGGGCTAAATTAATAGAAATATGGAATTATAATACTAGTTGGGCCAAATTAAAGTTAAAGATATTAAATAAATAAATATAAAAGTCAGAGTAAATAAATAAATAAATAAATAAATAATAATAATAATAATAATAATAATAATAATAATAATAATAATAATAATAATAATAATAATAATAATAATGGGTGTGGTAGTAAAATAAATAATTAATTTTCGGTTGGTATACGATAGAGTGTAATTTAATTAGGAATTAATTTATTTATATAATTATATTAGAAAACTGTGCCAAAGTATAATTATTTTAAATATTTATTAAAGATAAGTATCAATTCATATAATTTATGGTCAAATATGTGGGAGGATACGCACGGGCCACGTGTTGGCCAGCTAATGCTCTTACCGCCTTATAAATAGGGAGGAGGTGATCTGTGGAAAGAGAGGGAAAAAAAGAGAGAAAGGAAGGAAAAAGAAATAAGAAAGGAGAATGAAATACTAGAAGTTAAGGAGATCTTTGATAGTGAAAAGGAAGATTGAGGTATTAATTTTAAGGTGAGTTATATTATACCTTGAGTTACCATAATATATTTTACGTATGTTTGGACTTACCATATTTATTTTATACAAGTTATGTTTTATAAATTTTTATAAATTATATTAATATTTCAATTACGTGGATTAATTTCTGAACTCTATTTGTTAAAATGAAACCCATGGATATGTTTGTTTATATTTTAAAGAATATTTAACAATAACCTTATAAACAATTATGTTTTGTAAGTACCACCACGGGAGTCTCACGTTTTGGAAGATTTAAATAACCATTGACCTTTGTTTGGTCAACTTTGTGGTCCTTTATTGTCATGGATCCATTGACCGCTGTTCTGTGCGGAGCAAAGTGCTATGCGGAGATAAGTGCTACACTATTGTGGGAACCACCTCTATAATCCGTATGAGTCACCTCTTGAATCCGTATTTCTGTTCTGACTATCATTTCTGTGACCTCTGTTCTGTTCTGTTTTGTTCGATACCATGGTTATGGTTAATTATTTTCATAATCTCAATTTGGCTACTTAAATGATTATTTGTTCAGACTAAGTTATTTTAAATATTTTAGTTACATAACCATCCATGGTTATTTTGTGTCCCTTATACTCTTGGCATAATATTTCTCACTCTGCCATGTGCTTATAGTTGTTTACCAATTTTTAGAAAACAATGCAATTCAGAAATAGATTTTGGGAAGTCTTAGATGCAGGGCTAGGGAATAGACACACGCAGTACTTTTATGGATATGTTTATATGTAAATATCGGCATTTTTTATCAATAAATTTTGTAATAAAAATAGAAGCTCCGATGATTATTTTGATACCCTCACTTAAATATAACTTCCGCTCACGTTTATTAATTTGTTCAAAAATTGGCCGGAGGTAATTTCAGTTACTGGCCATCACGATACTTAACTTTGGGTACGGGGAGCGGGTCATGACATATTGTGATGGATTGTTTCTTCTGGGCTTTGGCTCAGCTTACTTGGGAAACCATTTTCAGGTGCTGGTGACATGCCTCCGCTAAGGTAGTCACTTGGAGGAAGTTCAGAGCAAGAGCTTCATTTTTGTAGTGTTTACTTTGTAATAGCCAAGGGTTTAAGTTGTATTGAGTTAGACTCTTTTTTTTGTTGTAACCAAGTAATGCCTTGGAAAGATGTAAGCCCGTAAGGCATTTATTTTCTTGATCATTAACTGGTGGTACATGCTATAGATTCAGGATGTATATTTATGAATGTATATCGCATGTGTTATCTTTTGCAATATGAACTCTGGTGAATGAAAGTATTTTATTTCTGTTATTCTCTTATTTATTTGTTGGATTTATTATATTATTTTGGGGTGTTACAAAAGTAAAAGGAGGAAGAGAACAGTGTCAGAAAATAAATTTCAATAAACAAACCAATGTTTACAAATGTTCCTTCGCACTTCCACAGCCTCGAAGGGGATTACAGCATGGACAAACTAGCTTAGAACTACTCCTAAGATATTGAAGTGGAGTGCGGGAAAGTAAAGAATTGGAAAATAAAGAACTAGAAAGTAAATAACTGGAAAAATATAAAGTAAAATAAACTACTCCTTATTTCTATTATGCATCTAACAATTATGTTAATTTCTAAAAATTTATTGCACACTTATTTAATCTAAGTTTGTTTTTATAAAATAAATCTCCAATCTCTTTGGTCGCAGTTCAATAGTTTAAAATCTATATTTATCAAGTGCATAAATATGGATGGCAGAGGCTATTGAGAAAATGTGCATATTTATTCACAATATAGCCAGTAACAAATTTTCATTGTAAGTTTCTTCTTCTTCTAGAGAATGCATATGGTTATAATATTATTTATGCATTTATATTTTGTAATTTCCATGATTTCATATTTCAAAAATTTTATAAGGTTTGCTTTTAATTTTCAGATTTTATAGTTGGTGCATTTTTTCTTGAATAATATTATACTTATTTTTTTTTATATTATATTTTATTATGTGACTAAGTTTATTTGGTTGTAATTTTAAATTATAATTTATTTGATATTTTTATTGCTTATTTGGCTAAAAAATAAAGGTTTTTTAAATTACAATTTGTAACTTTTTTAAAAATAAAAATAAAAATAAAAACTTATTTAAAACTCTTAAATACATATGAATATAAGAGTCTCATATTTTTCATCATAGTAATAACTTTTGAGGCATTATGTATGTTTACACAATAAAAATGATATATAGATTATCAAAAGCTATACTGCACCAAATAAATTTAAAACTTATTTTAAGTTAATAATTTAAAAATTTTACTTACAATTTATAACCATTTTATGGGTCATGCCAAATATTAAACAAAATTTAAGAAATACAAGGTACATTTAGATTAGAGCCTAAGTTATATAAGTTTAATAATAACCGTGAACATGTTGCACTAGCATGTGGATAGTTTTTCTAAATAAATATTTGTCAAAATTTTGAATGAGAAAATTTTGTTTAAAAAATAGGTTGATGATTAAATTTAGAGCATATTTTGATAAAACTTAATTATTGAATTTGTAATGCTAAAAGTTTTAATGAAGTATAAGTTTTTTGATTACATAAATTTATTCATAAATTTTAAATGTGAAAAATGCTTGGAGTATTTGAAAATATTTAATTTTCAAATGCTAAAAGAACTATTTGATTAAGTATAGAATTTTTTAATAAAAATAATTTATTAATAAAGTTATTTCATACATATTTATAATGTATCATGTCCATTTTTTTTTTTAAGTTGGTGATTAACTCTTAAAAATTTATAAAATTCTTATTTGAAATGTGGATTATGCATAAATCTATTAACAAATGAGAAAAAAAATAAAAATTCACATATAGTACATTTATTACCTTTTATTTGACCAATGCTAACTACAAGTCAAGTAGTCATTCTGGCTCAAGTTACCAACCGAATAAATATCGAGGTTTAGGTACTAGCCATTAAAATAGTCTAACACATTTTCAATCAAATACACAATAAAAAACATAGGCCTATGGGCTAGAGTTAAGTTGTTTTATATACATATTCAGTGTTTAGTATATTAGTTCTAATTTTTTTTTAAATAAAACAATTTAAAAAAATAAAAAATGATATATAGGGGTGATCAAACTAAGAAAATGGTTTCACGATTTGTAAAATGTTCAATTGGTCTATCATCTAAAAAATTAGTAAATATAATTAACTAATATTCAATGAGATTATTTTAGAGGTTATACCTAGCAGTCTAACAGGATCGACATCATTGAAATCTCGACATCATTGAAATCTTATTTGAGGAGTGGGTTGAAGATTGGAGTTACTGATATTCTATTTTTTTTATTATTATTTATTCTTCAATTTTGATTGATTAAATTTTACAAAATCGATAAGGTAATTGATTTTACATAATATATATGAGATAATCAGTAAATAAAAAAACTAAAATTTTTAAATTCATCAAGATGAAATATATTTGTATTTTATCGTAAATATAATTATTGTATGAGAATTAACTAATGTTAAATAAATTTTCTTTTATATTATAAATAAAGTTTTCGTTATAATTTAATTTTAAAAATAATTTTTAATTATTTATTTTAACCCATGCACAGCACAGGTATTATACTAGTATAATATTATTTAATAAGTTACAATCATAATATTAAAGACCAAAAACATGACATAATTTATACTAGCCTCCTAATGATGTGTTGGTTTCTTTGTTGAGTTGGGTGGTTGGGTTTATCAGGGCTTTTTATTAAGTTAGTTGTTAGATTATAATTATTCAAATATAATTCTTTTTATATTTTAAAATATTCTCTTTTAATAATTGACCAAATAAAAAATATAAAAAAGACTCATTAACAACTTGTAAACCAAACAACTTGACGATTCTTCCCCTCACCTTCATAACCTTTGCCTCACAATTTCAACTTACCCTTTTGTCACACACCTCCTCTCATCTCACTATCACAATAATGTTTAGAAATCACACATGAGAAATTAAAAAATCCCACTTTTATTAAAAGTGGGATTAAAAAAATTAAAATAATATTTTAATCACAATTAATCTAATTGAATGAGATCATATTTATTTTTAATCTCACCTTCCAAATAAGTGTGATTATATATCTTTTTCTAATCACAATTTTTATATAAGTATGATTGTATATATTTTTTTAATTTTACTTTTATGTCTCTATAATAAAACAACACTGTTTTTAGAAGTGTTTGTCTTTATAATTGGTTACAACGTCAAGATCAATCCATCATAGATTAATGGGTGAATTAACTTGACCTATGTTTACCACCCAGGAAACTTCCTACTATTTCCTCCCAGCACAATCTCTCTCTCTCACTTCTCCACCATGACCACAGCAGCAACGTTGCCTTTTCCTTTTCGTCGACACCCACACTCCTCACCACCGTCGCTCCTCCTCCCTCCTTAGCAACCCTTCGTCTACATCTCGATCGCAACAACTGTGTAACCCTACACCCAATCTCGACCATCACAACAACTGTTGAAGCCACCATCTTAGCCACCAGTACCTAAACCTCGATATTTATACAACATTACTAGAAAAGATCACAATCCATCACGTGATGCCCACAAAAAATTGTTGTTCCTTTATATATCATTAATTATAGTATTGAAAGGCCACCAAACTGAGCATATGATGTCTGTATTTTTGAAAAAGAAAACTGAGCAAAATTGCGGATCTAATACCCATGTGAGATATTTGGTCATTTGTTGGGTAGAAAATTTGGTATCCCTAATATTGCCCTTTTCTAAACTCATTTTTAGACTTAATGATGTATAAGTGATATATGATTGGTTGATAATTAGAGAAGCTATGATTGATTGTCATATCATTAAGTTTGAAAAATAAATCTAATTTTTTATCTTGAATAGTAATGTTCAAACCGAAATAGGTGAACAAGAGTAAAATTGCTTGTTGTAATTCCGAAAACTGAGCATCTGGTGGTCTTTGTATAATTCATAAAAGACATATACATGGGAGCCCCACCATTAACGGGCACTTGAGGTTTTATAATTATATATGGTGATCATTTGTAGAATCAATGAGGACATAAATGTGTTTATGTGTATATATATCATAAATATAGTGTTAATAGCGGGAACCAGTCTTTGCCAACTCTGAAGAAGAAATTCCAGATTCGATAAATTGAAAGGAATGGATAACAAATGCACTTGTTTACTAGACTAGTACTATCTACTACCATATTTTCCAGCTGTGGTGATAAATATATGTTCTTTTAACAACACCAAAAGCTTAATTTGTATCCTTTGGGTTACACTACGAAATTAGCTTGGCCTGAAATAGTGAAAATGTCTACATAATTGTATTTAAAATATATATATATATATATATTCAATATCAACATTCATTGCATTATTAGCTGTTGTGCATAATCAAAGACTAACCACCCACCCACCATAAAGAGTTCATAATGTGATATTTGTTAGATGTATCTGTTGTTATAAGTTTCTACTTTGAGTTAAACTTCAGCAATTAGGCTATATTTGAGCTAAACTTGCCACTGTATTTCATTCATTGATTTCAAAACTTCAACGAATCTTTGATATGTGTAGGGATGGCAATGGGGGCAATGGGGTGGATATTAATTTCCCATCCCCATTCTCCTATAATAAATTTTTCCCATTCCTCATTCCCCATTCCCCATGGGTACCACCCTCCCTATTTCTTAATGGGTATGGATTTTCCCCAACCCACTTTAATCTCCATTTTTATTTTTTATATTTAATGTTAACAACCACTTTTTTTTTTTTTTTTTTTTTTTTTTTTTTTTTTTTTTTTTTTTTTTTTAAGGTTCACAACAAAAACTAAATATACCTTCAATCTTTTTCCTTTCTTTTTTAATATATTTAATGTTAACAAATTTTTTTTTTTAAGGTTCACAACAAAAGTTAAATATACCTTCAATCTTTTTTTTTTTTTAATATATTTAATGTTAACAACCTTCTTCTTTTTTTTTTGATAAAGGTTTTAGCTAAATATACCTTCAATCTTTTTACTTTCTTTTTTAATATATTTAATGTTAACAACTTATTTATTTATTTATTTTTTATTTTTTTAAGGTTCACAACAAAAACTAAATATACATTTAATCTTATTTTATTTTATTTGGTTCAACAACAAAATCAAATACACATTAATTAATTAATTAAAAAGTTTGTTTTATAATAATCAAATATATAATTTTGAGACAATCAAATAAGTTTTAGTAATTGAAAAAAAAATGTGGAAGAACGTGGAAGATTAAAAAAAAATTACAACCATCTCTCTCTCTCTCACTCTCACTCTCTCTCCTACATGTTATAAGAACCTGATTACAATGTTATAAGAGCCTGTTTGAAGAAATAAAATATGAAAGAACCTGTTTGAAGAAAATGTTATAAGACCCATATTAAATTGCATCAGGGCATAAACAATGAATTGTTTGTTGATCTCTTAGCCACAGACATTTTAGACATTAAACCATCTTTCTCTTAGCAAATTTGAACTATTCATTTTAATTTATCCAAAATCTAATTATACCTTTAACAAATCTGAACCACTCATTTTAAGATATCTATGCATTACCACACCCAATCCATCCTCCATCTTCTTCCTTTAGTCCCCCACGAATTTTGTTATTTGTTACTTTTAAAAAACAAAAAATAATTTTTCAATTAAATTTTTACTAATTTCACAACACCATCACCACTATTCTCACTTTCACTGTCACACTACCATCACCATAGCCACTACTATCATCACTGCCGCTATCACCCTACCACTATGTAACAATCTCTACTTTCACCTTCGTTCCATCACCACCACCACCAAATATAAAAAAATATATTTTTAATTTTTTTTATAAAAAATATTTTTCATTAAAAAATATTTTCTATCTAAATAAATGAAGCATAACATTGGGAAACAAGCTGATTTCAGTTAAATCTGTTCATAACTAAGAAAAATTCTATTAGTTTTAAAAAAATTATTTAGTAAGACTTTGTATCCCCTTTTTGTTTTTCCAGCAAATAAATCTTTGTACCCATCATTTCTAACCAATCACGACTCATGCTTGCTTTGATTCTCTACAATTTCCTTATTTTCAAATACATTCATATATATATATATATATATATATATATATGTTGTATAAATTGTGTGATAACATAAAACAAATAGATTCATACTCGTTAATTGAAATTTCAGAACAAGCAAACTATTCTGAAAATTACAATACATAACAAAATAAAATAACATAGAAAAGCAAACCGAAACCTACACTAGACAGTGTCCTTAATTTTTTTAAATAAATTTAAAAAATTCTAGATATGCATAAAATTTGACAAGAATAATGTGACAATGTTAATTAATGTGTATTTGATTTTATTGTTGAACCAAATAAAATAAAATAAGATTGAATGTATATTTAGATTTGGTTGTGAATCTTAAAAAAAAAAAAACAAAAACAAAAACAAAAGAAAAAAGATTGAATGTGTATTTAGTTTTGGTTGTGAATCTTAAAAATTAAAAAAAAAAAATGGTTGTGAACCTTAAAAAAAATAATAATAATAAAAAAAGATTGGATGTATATTTAGCTTTGGTTGTGGATATTAAAAAAAAAAAACAAAAAAAACAAAAAAAAAATGGTTGTGAACATGAAAAAATAATTTTTAAAAAAAAAGATTGAATGTATATTTAGTTTTGGTTGTGAATCTTAAAAAAAAAAAAAAAAAAAAAAAAAAAAAAAAAAAAAAAAAAAAGGGAAATTAGTGGGTACCCATCCCCAACCCATCCCCTGTGGATATTTAAAGAATATCACTTACCCTACCCAATGGATAAGAAAAAGAGGGGAAAACCCATGTATTTGGGTTGGGTCTCCATAGATACCCATAGGGTAAGTTATCCATTGCCATCCCTAGATATGTGGGCACATGTAATTGATATTAGGAATCTTGATAGATGAGTTAACTCAATTACTTACAAAAATTAAAAGTTTCCCTGAAAATTGCCACTGTATTGCATTCATTGATTTCAAAACTTCAATGAATCTTTGATATGCTATAGTAATTGTAGTGTATTAGCAGTCATGGGCGCATACAATTCATATTGGGAATATTGACAGATGAGTTAATGCTAGTACTTAACAAAATTAAAAGTTTTCCTGACAATTAATTGACACAGATTTTTCACTCGATAAAAAACATTTTTTTAATGGCCAATGCTATGGTATAGTCCTTTGATTATTACATATGTCATAATTAAATTTAAAAAGAAAATTATAACCAACTACCAGAGAAGATATGACCAAAATAATGTCATAATCGATATCACAATGAGTCATAACTAGCAGTGTGATGTTTATAATCAAATTGTAATCAAGTCATAATTAATACTCCAATATGTTATAACTAAAAACTACGAAGGTCATAATAGGGGTGTATAATACACATCCCCAAAAAAATTCTCCTATTTAATATAATTATAGAATTAAAAAACTGTTACACACCTTCATTGCGTGTAAACTATTTGGATGCAATAACTAAAAATACCCGGGTTTATTTTGTTTATTTTTTGAAATTTGTTTTGATTATTAAATTGAGAATTTTGTTAACAAGTGTGAAAAACCTAGAAATTTCCTAGATATTGATTTGTGATTATGTATCAATTTTAAGCAGTAAATAACAATCACAATCAAACAATTAAGACAAATTGACACAAAGATTTTAACGTGAAAAAATCACAATTGGAACGCCTCCAATTGTGAGAAAAAATCACGGGTCAAAGCCACAAAATAATCCACTAAGAAAACAAAAAGAATTACACAAATGCACTCTCAATTACCTAGCGAATCCACACTAACGTTGAATCCACAACGCTGATGTCGAATCACGATGATGAGCCACTCCAGAATCCATCAAAGCTTCAGGCTCGAATTCCTTAGAATCCACTGAAAAATAACTCTCTCTTTTGTATAAAATAAACAAACAATCCTTTGATGTATGCTTCTTAAACCATGAGTTGAATACTCAATCAAACATCAAAGAAAACTACCAAAATAGCCCAGATATAAACTCTAATATCCAAAAAGAAGATCTGGAAGCGTAACTCTAAAATCTGACTGAAACACATATTTATAGCAATCTGTTCCGCGATCTCCGCTCGAGCGCAGGAATGCCCGCTTGAGCGGACCGACGCTCGAGTGCAGGAAATTCCGCTCAAGCCGGAAAAAACGACTCCCTGTATTTTTGCAAGCTATCAAACTTCTGGAACCAAAGATTCTCCACTCGAGCGTACAAACGGCCGCTCAAGCGGACAAGCAACTTCGAATGCATTTTTACATTTTGCTTCGGGGGCGTTGCCCTTCAACCCCACAGTGGTGTTGCCTCGGACCCGCCAAGGGGCGTTGCCCCCTGAACCCCCGTGAGCTAACCGGGCAGCTTGATCCCCGTCATAGTCAACGGAGTGGCAAACATGAAAGAATTATCTTCTGAAACTTCTCAGCAAGGCGCAATTCGGGTTGGATTCGCATCTAAATACTCATAGCCTTACTGAAATAAAAGAGCGAATAAAAGTACAACTGAAAGGAATTTTATCAAACGAGATTGCCAATAATAAAAACCTAACAAAATGTTTTAATGGTATTAATAAATAAATCTTAAAATAATTATACATTGTTTATGGCATTCAGTTTTATATAAAAATAAAAATAAAAATGTACAACTGTTATTATAGGGCTCTAATTTAAGTTTTAAAAATGTCAATTTATTACATTAGCGATTAGAGTCTATTTGAATTAGAGTTACGAATGTATATCACTGATTGGTAACAAAACTTTATGTGAATCACAATCCCGCTCAACAAATTATAGTATTGAAAAGTCACGAAAGTTGAGTTCCTTGTTCCACTTAATTTGGTTATGAAGCTATTTTTTTATGAATACAATGACTCTAGGATGTTTATGACCAATATATTTATCTGTTGTCATGATTCATCATTTGAATCTAAGCTAAATATGAGTACAATGATAACTTGAGGATTTTGTATTTTATACCACTTTTATTATTTTAAATCATGCAATTTATGGGACAGGTGAGTGTGGATGCATGAAATAGAGAAACAAGGCTAATTATTGAAGCAAACAATGTTCCTATATTTTGAAAAAGAAAATTGACCATTCATACCGTAATAAATGGAAAGGAAAAGAAACCTAATTCAAATAGACTCTAATCGCTAATGTAATAAATTGACATTTTTAAAACTTAAATTAGAGCCCTATAATAACAGTTGTACATTTTGATTTTTATGTTTATATAAAAGTGAATGCCATAAACAATGTATTATTATTTTAAGATTTATTTATTAATACCATTAAAACATTTTGTTAGGTTTTTATTATTGGCAATCCCGTTTAACAAAATTCTTTTCAGTTGTACTTTTATTTATAAAAAATCTCGAGGGGTGGAATGTAATTTCTAAAGGGGTGGAATGTAATTTCTATAGACTCTAAATAGATTTATTTATTAAAAACCTCAAGGGGTGGAATGTAATTTCTAAAACTATAGGGAGTGATTCGTATTTTAATCAAATTTTAAAAAGTGTATTTGTAATTTACTCAAAAAGAAACTTCAAGGGGTAGAATGTAATTTTTAAAATTATAAGAATGTTTTATATTTTAATCAAATTTCAAGAAATTTATATATAATTTACCCGAAAAAAGAATGTTTCCTGTCAATGTCATCATCTGGTGGCCTTTGTTTGATATACAAAAGAAATATACATGGGGAGCCCACCCCATTGATGGTTAATCGAAGTTTCATTATCATCGGGTGTCTTTTAGTATAGAATTTGAAAAAATGCCCCATTCTTTCAATTTTCACCCCTAAACTCCACTCAATAATGTGACAAATAATTTGAAAATCAACTCTCCTTAAATTATTTATTACATTATTAGAGGGAGTTTAGAGAGAAAAAAAAAATAGAAAATGTAATATTGCTGATGAAATTAATGGGTACATAAATATAGTAATGTGTATATGTAGCTATGTGTATATAAATATAATAAGCATATTACTCATGTTATGCACGGTTTAAATAAATAATTGAAATTTAATTTTAAAATTAAATAATAACATAAAATTTGTTTGACATATATAGGAAAAATAATTTAAAATCAATTAAATTTTAACTATTTTTGTTGGAGATATTTTTATTTATTTATGGCATTAATTGTATGTTCTAGGTTTTTAATAAGAAATAAATGTCATAGTTTAATTGATACAAATGAAATAATAAAAAAAGAGAGTAAATTACAAAAATTACATTTATGATAAAATAAAAATACATTATTTTTATAAACTTTTCAATTGTAGTTTATCCTATGTCAAAGTTTGTCCAATTATATATTAAATCATATTGCATAAAAATATAGTTTTCCTTATAACTTTCACATAAGAAAGGACAATAATTGGATTGAGTAATTAGAGTTGACCTAGACATGGCATAGAATATAGTCAAATTGACTTTTATACTAATTTCGCTCCGACTTAATCATTAAAACATTATCTTATGAGATGTTTAATTACCTAATTTAGTATTTAGAACTAAATTTATTAAAAGATAATCAATTAAGCTTATTTGATAATCATAATTGAAATCGCTTAAAAATATAAGTTCCTCTTAAATGTACACTAAAACTTAAAAAAAAAAATTAAATCATGTGAAACTTATTTAATTTTGATTAAATTTATAAATACTAAATATAAGTATCGATATATACTATTATAAACTTACTACCACTATCATGCCACCGCCACCACTTCTACCACCACCATCACTACCACCATGTCATTGTCACTGTCACCACTATAACCACCATCACCATTGTTGTTACCACTATCACCACCACTATTAACATCAATTTCATTACCATTATCATTATTGTCATATGACCCTTATCATTTTGCTACTATTACTATCGTTATGGCCATGACGACCAGCATCACCATCAACGTTACCACTATCATCACCACTACCATTATGCCACTACCATCACCACCACCACCACCACCACCATACCATCACCACTACTACAACAATATAAAAATTGAAATATATAATTTTAAAAGAATAAATTTTAAATTTAATTTTATACATATCAAACAACTTGTGTGGGTGATTTTCTGACCACACTGCCAAACAGTACCCAACTGGAGAGCACCAGCAGAATAAATTAAGCTCGAACGACCTGCAACAGAAATAAGAGTTTCCGGCGGTGGCTCGTCCACCCGGGGGCACTCCGACGATCAAGTCAGTGCTCAATATCTCTCAAAGATAACCAATAGTGCTTAACTCACTAGACAGAATATCAAAAGCATACCTTAGACCCATGGGGGTGCCTCCCTTTTATAGCCAACACAATCCTAGTCCCAATAGAAACCTAGCTCTAATGGACTTAGGATTACTGCTAATCTTGGACTCCCAGTTGAATTAGGATAAACTTTCTAAGAGTCTTATCTTTACCCAAACTGAAGTCTTCTCTCACTCTAGGACTCTTGTCCCTTATCCGCTTATCTCGGATTCCGGGATCTTTGCAGATAACCTCGGCCTAGCCGAGATGATCTCGGCGTCATGACCAGGGCACGTGACACCTCGACTGATACTTCGGTGTCACCTCGGCCACGTGTTGTCATTCAAAAATTATGTCCCCACAACTACCCCCTAGGTTCTATTACCTCGGCATCCTGAGGTGATGGAACCTATATCATTCCTTCTTTTTAGCATGTCGGCTAAGCTCATTTCATCATCTATTGCCGAAGTCAGAACTTGTCAGCTCAATATGACCAAGACCTATACTCTGCTTTCATCAATGCCTTTAGAACCAACGACCAAGATCGTTCAAGTTTCTCAGCCAAAACCATCCTCCTAGCTGAGGTATTTGCTTCATTGAATCAAGAACTCCAAGAGTTCCAGCATTGGCACGCACAGTATTTCAACCGTTTCTGCTATGCATCTTTCTTCGTGTCTGATATGCGTCATAAAGTTGCCTTGTATCTGTGTACTTGATCAAAAATCTCTTCACTCTCTCCATCTTTTCACTTCTGCATCTTCGTTTTTGTTTAAACTTTCTCTTTCAAATCCTCTTTTGCTGTTTTTGCGAAGCTTTCTGTAACCAATTTCACTCTCCTCTCTGGCGAGGCTTCTGCTGCACTTCCTTGCTTACGGCCACCATCTGATCCCGACGAACTTTACTTCGGCTTCATTGCTTTACTCGTTCATGTCTTTTGATCATTTAACCTGTATCTTGAATTTCACCATGTACTGTCTTCGTACCTTGTACTTTTTTGTTACTCAAACAATTTATTCTTCAATGTCAGCCGAAGTGCCTTCTTTCCTTTTCTAAATGCATCTTTTAACTTCTTCTTTCAAGTGTTTTGAATGTTTACCTTCTTCTAAATGCCTTGTATGATTTCATACTTAGAATACAATTTGTATGTCTTCAACATACACCTTAACTGTGCAATCTCCCTAGGTTAACATACCTCGAACAAAACTTCCAACCTTGCTTATCTCGGTCTCGGTTTAACACTCGAAAATATTATAACAAATATTTTCACAAGTGTTACTTTTACTTCTTAAGACTTTTGTCTTCCATTATCTTCCAAGTCTTTGTAACATAGTCACCTCAGCACATGTATAGATACTTCTATAACCTTGGATTTAACTTCAACTTGTAAATTTTCTCAAAATTTCAACAAGTGTTAAATCCTTCTTCTTTCTTGGTTTAACTTCAACTTGTAAACTTTTCTCAAGTTTCAACAAGTGTTAAACATCATATCGGTTTAACTTCAACTTACAAACTTTTCTCAAATTTCAACAAGTGTTGTCTTCCTTTATCTTCCAAGTCTTTGTAACATAGTGTCCTCGGCACGTGTATAGATACTTCTATAACTTTGGATTTAACTTCAACTTGTAAATTTTCTCAAAATTTCAACAAGTGTTAAATCAATCTTCTTTCTCTGTTTAATTTCAACTTATAAACTTTTCTCAAGTTTCAACAAGTGTTAAACATCATATCGGTTTAACTTCAACTTTTAAACTTTTCTCAAGTTTCAACAAGTGTTAAACATCATCTCGGTTTAACTTCAACTTGTAAACTTTTCTCAAGTTTCAACAAGTGTTAAACATCATATCAGTTTAACTTCAACTTGTAAACTTTTCTCAAGTTTCAACAAGCGTTAAACATCATCTCTCTTCTCTCTGCCCCCTAATGTGAACCTAAGTTCCACTTGGGTTCTCATTAGGCACGTGGCTTTGACCTTGATATTACTCTATGAGTAGGGGATCTGCCCCCTGCATGGCTTCTATATACTCCTTTGTGGAAAAAAATTCTTTAACTTAGGCCAAGCTCTTCTCTTCTCGAACTTAATCATATAAGCCGAGATCTTGTCTTCTGGGATCTGGGATCTGGAATTCCAGATCTGGAATCTGGGATCTGCTCACTTGGGTTAAGCTCTTGTCTCTTCGTGTTCAGTATTATCTCGGCTTTGCTTCGGCGAACCATTTCTCTTCTCTTGTTTGGATGTCATTGTCCCCGGCGTGTCTTCCTCGGCTCTGGCATACTTTTCTATTCTGGCCATCAACTCCTCCATGCTTTTCGACAATGTCTTTGCCAGTGATTTTCGAAGTAGGCAGTCATCCTTCAAGCCGTTTTTAAACGACATGACCGCCACCTCTTGGTTGCATCCTGGTATTCGGTTGAATACTTCATAATACCTTTTGGCATAGGCCCTACGGCTTTCATCCTCACCAATCTTCAGGGCCATTAGGGCGTCTACCCTCAATGGCTGTAGTTTGTTTGTCACGAACCTGGCCATAAACATCTTAGCTAGGCCTTCCCAGGTTTTCACAATTTCTTTCGGCAATTTGTGAAACCAGTCCGACGCAATTTCTCTAAAGGATGAGGGGAACACCTTGCAGAGCAACGGCTCGTTCCCGGTGTACAACGCTATCGAGTTCATGTACAAGCCGACGTGAAAGTTGGGGTCCTACTTACCGTCGTAGATCTGGAATCTTGGCATGCTAAACCTTTTCGGGGCTTCGAATTTGTCCAATTCTACCGAGAACTGCGTTCTCGGCTTGACCAGGGAGATTGCCTCGGCATCTTGTTGCTTCTTCTGTAGGTGATCTCTCAAGTCCTCCTTGGTCCGCCCAGGAGCTCGGCTATCTCCTGACTTTAATCTTTTCGGTGCACTGTTCTTAGCTTCGTTGTGAGCCCTTTTTGACTTTTCTTCATTAGTTGTGTTGAAGCACAACTCCTGCCCTTGAATATGCTGATGTTCTTTGGGGTCTTCTTCCTTGGTGCGGTGTATCCTTCGAGATTCTTCCCTTCTCGACCCTCCTCGCCCGACCTCCCTTGAAGGCCGGTGATAGTGTTCTTCGCTCCTGGTGTGTTGGAGAACTGCAGGGACTGTTTTCTGCCCTCCCTTCTGGGCATTGGCCGCTGGAATCGGCGTGTCCTGCAGCGGGAACGATGGCTGCATGATGTTGTTTTGCATCATGAAATTGATGACTGATTGCAGGTCTACCAATTTATTTGCTATTTCTTTCACCTCTTTGTCCCTCCGCAGGCATCTATCTTTCTATACCTGGAGGTCGTCCTCATTGTAATACCCGCTTCGATCCGGTTTCTTTGGTATGTCGTCCTTCTGGCCGACGTCTTTCTTGCCGTGATACTGGTTCTAAGTCTCCTTATTGCGACCATCTTCCTCCACATTTGGGTCAACGTGTTTTCCATTCCTAGTAGGGATTTCGTCTCCAACCTTATCCTTATGTCCGTCATTGGCCATCTATTCTTCTTTCTTTCCCACAGACGGCGCCAAATTGTGTGGGT
The DNA here is from genome assembly GCF_055761805.1 of Camellia sinensis. Lineage (NCBI taxonomy): Eukaryota > Viridiplantae > Streptophyta > Magnoliopsida > Ericales > Theaceae > Camellia > Camellia sinensis. The sequence continues at coordinate 73,073,980 of NC_138966.1, read as the reverse complement.
GATTTTCTGACCACACTGCCAAACAAGTACCCAGTTGGAGAGCACTGGCAGAATAGATTAAGCCCGAATGACCTGCAACAGAAATAAGAGTTTCCGACGGTGGCTCGTCCACCCGGGGCACTCCGACGATCAATTCAGTACTCAATATCTCTCAAAGATAACCAATAGTGTTTAACTCACTAGATAGAGCATAAAAGACATACCTTAGACCCATGGAGGTACCTTTCTTTTATAGCCAACACAATCCTAGTCTCAATAGAAGCTTAGCTCTAATAGACTTAGGATTACTACTAATCTTGGACTCCCAGTTGAATTAGGATAAACTTTCTAAGAGTTTTATCTTTACCCAAACTGAAATCTTCTCTCACTCTAGGACTCTTGTCCCTTATCCGCTTATCTCGGATTCCAGTATCTTTGCAGATAACCTCGGCCTAACCGAGATGATCTCAGCGTCATGATCAGGACACGTGACACCTCGGCTGACACTTCGGTGTCACCTCGGCCACGTGTTGTCATTCAAAAATTATATCCCCACACAACTTATTTTTAAATTAGCATTTAAAATTTTATCAAACAGTTTTTCAATTTAAAAAATCAGCATTTAGTTTTCAATACTTAACTTTTAGTTTTCAACTTTATCAACTTATTTTTAAATTAGCATTTAAAATTTTATCAAACAGTTTTTCAATTTAAAAAATCAGCATTTAGTTTTCAATACTTAACTTTTAGTTTTCAACTTTATCAAACACCACCTTAGTGTATGCCTAACTCATGAACCATTTAATCCATCGATTTATTTGGTTATTAAATTGGCGAATACACATCTGTTGGTATTTGGTTTTTATAATAAAATGGGTTAATTACACCAAAACCCCATCAACTATTAACAATATTACTTTGTCTTCTCTCATCAATGAATTTCGTACATATTGCTGTCATTAACTATAAAATGTAACACTTTCACCCCCTCTAGACCACTTCCAAAAGAAGTGTATTTGTATAATTTTCATAGTTGAGGGAGTCAATATGTACAAGTTCATAGATGACGGAGAGAAAACGATATTCATTAATAGTTGATCGGGTCTTGATGTGATTAACCCTAGCAAAAATAAAAAAATATATATACATGTATATGCATATTTATTTTAAAAAAAATTAAACTTGGGTAAAAAATTATATATTTATATTTAAAATTATTGTCAATTAAAGCTATCTAATATTGGGTTGCCTATAGGGCTTATTCTAGCCCTACTTTTCACTTGATCTAAAAATTTGATTGGTTAATTAGTAAAAACAATTGATAATAATCAATTTAAATTTTATGTTTTAACTTACATCCTAATTTTTTAGGTTGTGACAGTATGAGTTAATTTGAGAGTGTTAGTATTGGATTAAACACAAAAGTAATTTAGAAGTCGAATGGATAAATTTTTATGCCAATAATCTAAATTTTAGAAAATTGTTTTACATGGGTATGGGATCCGCAATTTTGTAGACCCCACACCCATGTGAGACATTTGGTCATTTGTTTGGTAGAAAATTTGGGACATATAGCATTTTCCTTTAAAAAAATAGATGTGTATATCATTTCTCTTCTGATTTTAATACGCAGTTTTCTTTTTCAAAAATACGGACATCGTTTGCTAAGTTTGGTGGCATTTCAATACTATAATTAAAAAGGAACATCAATTTTGGAGTCCTGAAGCTATTGTCTTAGAAAAGTTTTTCAATTTTTCCTAAAATGACCTTAACTTCGTAAATAATTATATTATTTTTCTACTTATCAGTTTGTAATTAAGGGTAAAATAATAAATTACAACCAATCCCACTTCTCATGATTCCAACCAATCTCACCTCCCACCTTTTCAAACTGCTATGCAGTTCTAAACAGTTTCAACATCTTCACCCCTCTCTCTAGTTATTGTAAAATCTTCCCTTTTATTTGTTCAATGATTTTTTATTTTTATTTTTTGTTGGGAAAAATACTATTCAAGAACATTGCAATCTTATGGTTCTCTTCCAACTTTGTTGAGTGGTTATCCGAAGTACATATCTACTGCTATTGTTAATTATATTTTTATTTTCTTCAATAAAAAGTTTCATTATGTAATTAGGTTCTTTGGAGAAAAAAAAAACACTGATTGAGAACAATATTATGTATTTTTTTTCTTCATTAAAAAGTTTCATTCTATGTGTTTTTGAAAGAAAAAAAAAATCAGTGTTCATAGTTTTGTGTGTATGTGTGTGTTTTTGAAAAAAAAAAAATCAGTATTTAATTAAATTAATTTTTAGATTCTTAATATTTATAAGTGTTTTTAATTGAACACTTGACACCATCACATGCGTGTGCAATTTTTTACGGACTTAAATAGTTTTGGATTTTTTCTTATTTCACTTTTTAAGCTATTGTTTCTATTTGTGTATAAATTCAGTTTTTTTTTTTTTTTTTTAAATTCGATTTGTTTGTTTGTTTACTTTTGTGAGAACACTATTTTGTATTTTTTTTTCTTCATTAAAAAGTTTCATTGTTTGTGTGTTTTTCAAAAAAATAAAATAAAAATTAGTGTTCTTAATTTTGTGTGTTTGTTTTTGAAAAAAATCACTATTTTATGTATTTTCATTAATTAATTTTTAGGTTCTTAATTTTTATAAGTGTTTTTAATTGAACACTATGACACCATCACATCTGTGCAATTTTTTAGAGACTTAAATAGTTTTGGAATTTTTCCTATTTCACTTTTTAAGCTATTGTTTCTTTTTGTGCATAAATTCAGTTTTTTTTTTTAATTGGATTTGTTTGTTTGTTTATTTACTTTTGCGAGAACATTATTATGTATTTTTTTCTTCACTAAAAAGTTTTATTTTGTGTGTGTTTTTGCCAAAAAAAAAAAAATGATCTTACAGTAAATAGAGAGAGGGGTGAAGATGTTGAAACTGTTACAAACTGCATAGCAGTTTGAAAACGCGGGAGGTGAGATTGGTTGGAATCATGAGAAGCGGGATTGGTTGTAATTTATTGTTTTACCCTTAATTACTAACTGATAGGTATACAAATAATATTATTTATTGTTTTACCCTTAATTACAAACTGATAGGTATACAAATAATATTATTTAAAAAGTTAAGGTCATTTTAGGAGAAATTGAAATTTTTTTCTAAGATAATGGCTTTAGGATTCCAAAACTCCTATTCCTTTTTAATAATAAATATCGAGATTTAGGTACTGGCCATTAAAATAGTCTAACACATTTTTAATCAAATACACAATAAAAAATATAGGCCTATATGTTAGAGTTAAGTTGTTTTATATACATATTCAGTGTTTAGTATATTAGTTCTATTTTTTAAAAAATAAAATAATTAAAAAAATATAAATAATCAAAAATTAAAAATGATGTATGGTGATCAAATTAAGAAAATGGCTTCAGGATTTGCTAAATGTTCAATTGGTCTAACATCTAAAAAATTAGTAAATATAATTAACTAATATTCAATGAGATTGTTTTAGAGGTTATACCTAGTAGCCTAGCAGGATCAAAATCATCAAAATCTTATTTGAGGAGTGGGTTGAAGATTGAGATTACTGATACTCTATTTTTTTTCTATTTTTTTAATATTTATTCTTCAATTTTGATTAATTAAATTTTAGAAAATAGATAAGGTAATTAATTTTACATAATAGATATGAAATAATTGGTAAATTGAAAAACTAAAATTACGAAATTCATCAAGACGAAATATATTTATATTTTATCGTAAATATAATTATTGTATGAGAATTAATTAATGTAAATAAATTTTCTTTTATATTATAAATAAAGTTTTTGTTATAATTTAATTTTAAAAATAATTTTTAATTATTTATTTGAAACCATGCATAGCACAGGTATTATGCTAGTATAATATTATAATAATATAATAAAACTTAATAAGTTCCGATCATTATATTGAAGATCAAATACATGACATAATTTATACTAGCCTCCTAATGATGTGTTGGTTTCTTTGTTGAGTTGGTTGTTGGGTTTGTTGTTAGATTATAATTGTTCAAAGAAAAAAAAAAAAAAAAAACACCCAAATCCAACTTCCCAACGGAGCTTATGTTCACGAGGCTTTTCCCAATATAAGCCATTTTTGTATTGTATTTCCAAAACTAGGCCAACTTCTGACGGTATTCCAAAACTAAGTTAAAGCGCCATTACTATTCGCGCTTTTACTGTTAGGAGCGCAAAAGTAGATGAACAGGAAAATCGCTATTACAAATAGCGACTTTGATTAAGAAGTCGCTATTACAAATAGCGCTTCTAGTGTTTGTTTTTCTGCGGATAAAAACGCTTTTTCTAACAGCGCTTTTTGCAAAATTGCCCAAAAATGCTATTTCTAATAGCGATTTTAACAAAAAAATTTCCCCAGAAAAAACGCTATCTCTAATAGCGATTTCAGTTCAAATTTTGTTGCCAAAAAAACGCTATTTCTAATAGCGATTTCATTTAAATGAAATCGCTTTTTAGATCAGCGTTTTCAAAGTCCTCATATATATGAATGAACCCCCCCTCATTTGCATACGTTTTTCAGATTTTCAGACTTAGGTTTTTGGCTCTCTGCTCTCTGCTCTCGCTCGCTCTCTTTCTCTCTGCTCTCGCTCCTCCATCTCAGCTCGCTCTCGCTCTCTGTCTCTGCTCTCTCTCTCTCCGTGGTATGACATTAACCCTAATTTTATGTATTTAGTTTTTGTGTTTGTAAATGTGTTGTATTTTTCTGTCAATGTTAGGGTTTTACTTGTGAATTATTAAATGTGTTAGGGTTTTTATCATTGTGGTTATGAAATTAGGGTTTGGAATTTTTTGGCATACGGGTTAGGGTTTTTCTGTCAATGTTAGGGTTTTTAAATGTATTTGAATTTTTTGGAATCAGGGTTAGTTTTTGAATTTTTTGGAATTATTAAATGTATTTTTCTGTCAATGTTAGGGTTTTTATCATTGTGGTTATGAAATTGAATATGGTTATGAATGTTTATGCTTTGTCCGTGTGGTTGTGGTGATGAAATTAGGGTTCGATATTAGATTGTTCACATTATTAGGAATGTTCAAATTAGGATGTCATTTTAGGGTTCACATTATTAAGTGTTGTAATGCATTTGAATTTTTATGCTTTTGAATCATAAATCGGGTTTGGAATTTTTTTAATTTTTTGAATTTGTTAAATAAATCATAAATATGAGAAATGAGAATTGAGAATTGAGAATTGAAATTTGGAATGATGAAATTCGTAAATCATCAATTCATATAATTGATAATTGTTAATGTGATATTATGAAATTCATATAATTGAGAATTGAGAATTGAGAATTGAGAATTGAAATGACGAAATGTTTATATTTTTAAATTTGAAATCAGGAATTAGAATTTTGAAATTATGCTTGTGAATGAAAATGTCTATATTTTGAATATTGAATAAACCAACGTACATTTGTTGAATTGGAAATTGTTTTTTTTTGCTTGTGAAGAGGAATTAAAAGGAAATTAGGGTTTTAAAAGTAATTTTTTTTAATTAAGAATTGCGATTAAAAAATCCGAAATTCATATATTTAATTTTGACTCTATTTTATTAAAAAAAAATATTTTTATTGGTTTATCAAAATAAAGTATTTTTAATTTGAAACATATACTGTCATTATATAATTTTAAATAAAGTATTTTTATTTATTTGGTTTTTTATTTTTTGGAATAAATTGAAATGCTTTTTTTTTTTTTTGTAATATTATAGCATCAATGGATTTTTGGTTCTAATATTATAAAATTAATAGATTAAAATCTAATTGTAAGTGAAATTCAACAATCTATTTCAAAGAATTGTTTCAAGTTAAATGAGCTTCCAAATAAAGAAAGTAATATTATTTATATGATTTATAAATTTATATTTTATTTATAATGAAATATTAATGTTTTTTGTTTTTTTATTCAAGAGGGTACTATCATTTTATTTTGTTATATTTTTTTTTATAAATTAGTTAATTTCATTATTTCAGATGTGAGAACATTTTTGTCTATGTACAAAAATATCTAAGTTTCATCATATTTATTTCTATTTATGTTTTACATTCTCCTATACAAATGAAGATAGTTAAAATAATTAAATACATTGGACACATGTTAAAAAGACGCTTGTCATAATGTGCTTAAGCCTTCAAGTCCCATGGGATTTGCTAATTAAGGTCCGTTTGACCAGAGGTAAATTGGCTAAAATATTTGGCTGAAAAGACTACTAAAAAAAAAAAAAATCAAAAATCAAAAAGTTAACAAATTCCACCCTATTAGCCTCTATTTGGGAAGAGACTTTTTGGGCTTTTTTTTTGGCTAAAATAGCCACAAAAGATAAAATAAGCTATTTTAGTCACAATAAACAAAATATCACATTCAACCCATAATCCTTACACTCTTCTCTCACAAAAAAAGTCAAAAAAGTCAAAAAGTCAAAAAGTCCTTCCCAAACCAAACTTTTTAGCCCAGGCTAAAATAGTTAAAAAAGCCAAAAAAACCAACCCACTTCCCAAACAAAGTCTAAGTAAAAGATCACATCATATATATCAATCATTTTTTTCCTCACAACTATTTATTCAATTAAAAAAAAACTCCAAACACATTAATTTTTTTCACCTCATAAAAAGACCAAAACATTAAAAAGCTACTAAAAAAATAAAGTTCCCAAAAGGGTACTAAAATGTGATAATGTAGGATTTTACAAAATAAACGGTTCGAATCATCGAAATGGAACTTGTGATGGGCTCTATAGGCTCCTCAAGTTCTCTCTTATTGAGATCTCAATATGAGAAAAATCCAAAGTAATTATATGTTGGATCTGATTAACGAATGTTTCAAGGCACAGGGACTATAAGAACAACAACAACGTAAAAGATCATGTTATCTCTATTTATCTAATTGTCATTTATCTGTTCACGTGTCACTCATTTGTCCAAATTATCACCACAACTGTCGATGACTTTTCCGATGATGGTCCTGTGACTATCTAGCGACAGTCGAGTGATTGTGGTGTGTAAGGGTATAACTACACAAGAGTGAAAATAAAAATAAATAAATAAATCTTCAAAACAATAATTTGTTTTTTTTTTCCACCAAAACCTTTTATTATTATGTCCTTATCAATAAAATAAATTAATCAGTGAAAATGTCTATATTTTGAATATTGAATAAACCAACGTACATTTGTTGAATTGGAAATTGTTTTTTTTTGCTTGTGAAGAGGAATTAAAAGGAAATTAGGGTTTTAAAAGTAATTTTTTTTAATTAAGAATTGCGATTAAAAAATCCAAAATTCATATATTAATTTTGACTTTATTTTATTAAAAAGAAATATTTTTATTGGTTTCTCAAAATATTTAATTTTGACTCTATTTTATTAAAAAGAAATATTTTTATTGGTTTATCAAAATATTTAATTTTGACTCTATTTTATTGAAAAGAAATATTGTTATTGGTTTCTGAAAATATTTAAATTTGACTGTATTTGATTTAAAAAAAAAAAAATTGGTTTAATTTCGTTTGGTTTATTTCACTATATTTGGGGTCAAGCAGCCAAAATATGATTAAAACATTTAATGAGCTGAATTTGTAATACATATAATAGTATTCTAGTACAAATTAAAATTTTATGAGAAAACTGAAGAAAATTTGAGAAAGTTTTTGAAATGGGTATTGAACGAACTGACTTATCGTCTTTTTCACTTTGTGATTGTCCACTACCATTGAAAAGGAAAATCTACTTTGTAATAAATTTAGAGTAGTTACAATATATGCATGAAAAGAGTAATAAATTATTTTAATTAATAGTCCATAGCAATTTCGTACGTAAGAAGGGGAGAAAAAAAATTGGCACTTTGATGGGTAAGCATGTGTTTTGTAATACAAAATAATTGGTACGGATGGCCCGATAGATTCACATGGATAACTATCCAAAATGTAGTCCATACATTTAACCACCAACTTCAATTTAATTATCTGTAATTTTTTGCCATTATAAATTATTTCTGTAATTATTTTTTTGTTTTTGTATGTGTAAGAAAAAAAAGGAGTAAATAAATTTAATTTTTTTCTTACTTTTCAGAACGATCCAAAATGATCCAAAATCAAGTTTTCTTACTTTTCAGAACGATCCAAAATGATCCAACATGGAAACACTTCAAATAATTTTTCAGTTTCTAGTATCCAGGTTTCAACTTTCAGTGGCTCAATAACACCTAGAAAAGTCAGAGGTTTCATCTTGTTAAATTTCTGAGTCAACCCGATAATGTCATTAATTATCAGTTCCACTTGCACTGAAGAAGGCGAAAGAGGTAGTTGTTGTCTCTGTTGTTATCTCATGGACTCGGTTAAAGCTTCTAACATTCTTTCCATTCTGCCATCAAAGGATTCAATCACATCATCACTTCTTGTTCTCTCCATTTGCTATAGGTAAATAGAGCACTAATAAACATAGGCAAATAGCTCGTTTATAGTTTTGACAATGCTCAATTTCATTTCATGTCTAATTGTTTCAGACATGTCGTATAATTTCACATACACTAACACATGCTGATGTAATGCCCCTAATTCTGTCTAGGACATCTAGTAGCTTATATGGACTCATGTGTACGGTATAACTCGTGCTCTGATACCACTCTATCACGACCCAAACCCGCTACTATAGGTATGACCGGCCAGTAATCCTAAGATTACCGAAGGCCACTTAAATAGATTTACAAAATTAGGGGTTGGCGGAAGCAAATATCATAATTATTCTGTCCATAGAGGTGTGCAGACATATATGCATGAAAAGAGTAATAAATTATTTTAATTAATAGTCCATAGCAATTTCGTACGTAAGAAGGGAAAAAAAAAATTGGCACGTTGATGGGTAAGCATGTATTTTGTAATACCAAATAATTGGTACGGATGGCCCGATAGATTCACATGGATAACTATCCAAAATGTAGTCCATACATTTAACCACCAACTTCAATTTAATTATCTCTAATTTTTTGCCATTATAAATTATCTCTGTAATTATTTTTTTTGTTTTTGTATGTGTAAGAAAAAAAAGGAGTAAATAAATTTAATTTTTTTCTTACTTTTCAGAACAATCCAAAATGATACAAAATCAGTTTGTTGTTTTAATTTTATAAGAAAGCCTCTATGCCCTCTACAAAATGGACGAGGGTTACTAGTTCACATAGGAAATAACTTTGTCATTAAGGTCCGTAATGGTACAAGTTGGAGCAAATCAAATTAACTTATATTTTCCATAAATCTGAACAATTACATCACCAGGTTAAAAAAATCTCTCTCAATGTTTGCATCCTGTATTTTATATTGTCCAAATCAATCGCGTCACCCTCTACTAAATATCTCTCAACCTATTTTATTTTTCGCCACTAATTCGAAAGAATTAAGACAACAAGTATGCTTCTTGTTATGTGTTTTTTAGATGAAGACAATAGAGCAATGACAACAAAGAACATTCACGTTGAAAAGATAAGAGTCTTCACATACGAAGTAAATGAGACACAATATATAACTCCACGTATAGATGAAATCTCAGCTGTTCTGTTATACGAATAAAAATAAGTGAACAAAATGAGAAAATAAACAGTAATAATCAAGTTGAGACACAAATATATAGTTGACAAAATACAAATTGAATTAATGTTTCACCTCTACAGTTCCTTCAACCTTGGAAAATATAAATTGATAAAAAATTAGAGGGTTGCTTTTATTTGTGGCTTCTGCAAATTTTAATGTTTATTTTACAAGTACAATTCGATATATGTATATTGTTGATATTTTAATATTTATTGTTTCATTGAAGCAAGTATATGGCAACTGTTCCAATTATCTTTTACTGGGGGGGAAACATAATTCGGGATCCCGATGAAGGTGTGTCATATGATGCTGAGCCGAAAGGGATATATATGGTGCAACTTGGCACCACACTTGGCAATTTGGAGGAGATGTTTATGTCCAAGGTCGCAAGTTACGGGGAAACAGTCCGATTGATCTTCAAATGTAGATATCCTTATCGCCAGTGGCAAGCAACCAGCAAATACAAAATATTACCGATAAATGACGATGAGGCGTTGAACACCGTTTTAAGTATCGGTGGAAATTTCGAACCACCAAATTGTTTGGAAGTGTACATTCAGAAAGAGGTTGTACAGAATCTTCCGAATGTAACACAGATGGAATCGCATCCGTTCACTACATTGCTGACACATGGGGTTGACACGACAGCATTTCAGTCTCCTATGTATGAATCAAATGAATGTTATGCAGCTGGCTACACACAACAGACATTTCATGGCCATGGTGGAGAATCAAGTTCACATGGTGGATACGAGACTGAATTTCACAATAACACCCAAGATGTGCCCACCTATAGCCATCATACGACTCCAGTTGAAGTTGCTGGTAATATGGCTGAAACGGTTAATTTTGTGCAGTTTGCTGACAGTGACATGTACGGTCCTGATGTCGCCCTAGACAATGATGAGAATGAAATGTGTGATGAAGAAAATTTATTGGGCGGATCAGATGATGATGATGATGAAGAAGATGATGTCGACGCTCCCGTTGATATTCAGAATGCCCCCATTCCACCTAGACCTGAAATCTCTTTCTTTGAAAACATTCACATGGGTGGTGATTTTGACATTAGTAACCGCAATGTCGTTCCCCGTAACCGAATCTGGAATGCTGAAAATCCAGAGTTGGACAAAGGGATGGTTTTCGTTGATAGGAAGCAACTCGTACATGCTGTGAAATTGTACCATACAACAAATAATCGAGAGTACAAAGTCGTAACCTCCAAGCGAGACGTTTGGGTGTGTGCTTGCAAGCACGACTGTAGATGGTGGTTGCGTGCATCTCTTAGTAAGAGACATAGGCTTTTTGAAATAAAGCAGTATAGGGGTCCTCACCATTGTTTATACCCACGAACGAACAGGGACCACACAAATATTAGCTCCAGTTACATTGCTTCTCATCTTTTGGGACAAGTTGCGGTGAGTATACAAAATAAATGTTTACATTTATATACACATTGTTTATTTAAAGTGTTCACACCAAAATTGTGTCTTTAAAGTGTTCACACCAAAATAATCTGACTCATAGGTATTGTTGTATGCAGAACGAACCTGATATGCCCATTAAGAATGTCATCGAAGACATAAAAAAATCCATGAACTATACTATACATTACAAGAAGGCGTGGCATGCAAGGGCAAAGGCAATTCGAATGGTATTCGGAGATTGGGATGAATCATATATGATGTTGCCTAAATTCATGTATGCATTACAAACATCTAATCCTGGTACCATCGTGCAATGGAAGCATAGATATACCGGAAATACAACCATTATGCCCGTCTTCCACTTTGTTTTTTGGTCTTTCAAACCCGTCATCGATGGATTCAGACATTGTAGGCCTGTTATAACCATAGATGGTACATTCTTATACGGGAAATACACTGGTGTGTTGCTTGTAGCAACGATTGTCACCGCCAATGGCAAAGTACTACCGCTTGCATTTGCTGTTGTCGACAAGGAGAGTTTGGAGTCTTGGTCGTTCTTCATTTCAAATATCAAGGAACATATTGTCATGGACCGACAGGGAGTGACTTTGATATCCGATCGAGCTGAGAGTATTTTAGCTGCTGTGAGGCGGCATTGGTTGAATCCCTCGCTCCAATTTGTTGGATATCATCGGCACTGCCTTCGACATGTTTGTAGTAACTTTAACACTACGTTCAGAAATAAGGAGCTGAAACAACTTCTATGGAAAGAAGGAAGTGCTCATCAACGACGAAAGTGTAATGGTTACTTACAACAAATACAGGCTATTGACCAAGAAGCCATCACTTGGGTTTACAAGATGAATCCTGAGGAGTGGGCCCTTTCGTATGACGGTGGACATCGCTGGGGGGTATTGACTAGCAATGATGCAGAGTGCTTCAATAGCGTCTTGAAAGGTGCAAGGAACTTACCTATCTCAGCTATGGTAGAATTTACATTTCGGCGGCTTGTAAAATATTTTGACGAGATAGGAGCCCAAGCTGAACTAGATGTACGAAATGAGTTCCAATACCCTAGACAGATGCAAAAAACTATTGAGGATGGCATCGCAAGGGCAAATACTTTCAAGTTGATATCATATGACAGGTTAGTTTGTAATATAAATTAAATTATTGTTATTATGTTGTCAATTTAACTACACCTAAAAACATGAACTTCATTAGTTTCTATTATAATTTTTTTATAGGCCACGCCGCGTGTTTGAGGTGCAAACATCTTTTCGCCATGGACGAGGTCGCAATACACAAATTGTGCGGATGAATCAACCCACGTGCAGTTGTGGGAAATATGAGATACGACACTATCCATGTTCTCATATGCTCGCTGTAATGTCTGAATGCGGTGACAATCCATTCGAGTACGTTGATCCAGTATATAGGCTTCCTGTATACATGAGGGTTTGGGAAACTAAATTCAATCCAATACCGCATCAAGATTATTGGGCTGATCCGCAGTGGACTTTAATGCCTAATGTACTGCGTCTGCGACAAGTGAAACGAGGTCGTGCATCTATGTCTCGTATTCCGAATGAGATGGACATATCAGATAGGCGTTTGACCGCTCGTTGCAGTGAGTGCCAGCAGACAGGTCATGACAGGCGAACATGTCCGGCGCGACTTGGTCGATGAAGACTATGTAATACTTACATATTGTAATAGATCTTTTTGTAATTCTTTATTTGTAATAGATCATTTTCTTTTCTTTTGTAATTCATTATTTGTAAACGGGGTCATACATGTAATAGAACATTTTTTATTTGTAATAGATCATTTCTGTTGTTTAATTCTTTATATATTGTAATTGTTTTATTTGCTTGACGAAATTTACAACTATCATAGTGTTTATTCTCTACTTCATTCAAAATGTTTATTACAGAATTTTGTGAATTACATGTACGTAATTTACTAATTTTTTACTTTATTGCAAAACAAAAATTACAAAATCAATAATGAAGTTGTCGAATATGCCATAAATGTAACGAATTTTGTCAAATATGTCAAAATCAATAATGACGTTATGTCAAATATGCCAAAATCAATAATGAAGTTTTGAAAAAAAAAATGATCATTCCATTTTGTTTGTAAATATTAACATACAAAAACTATCCACATGTTATTGGTCATTATTAAGCTTATGTAACTGATATCGTAAAATGACTTTGTAAAAGATTTTTATATTAGTCCGAAGCATAGATAACGATAGGTTATGTTGAATTGCTTATCATATTTAATGGGCACATAATATGCAAAATTTTGATTTTAGTTAATTGCTTCCATGTTAATGGCACACAAATTTATACTTTTAAAATAATCGACCATATTTATTTTTCAAGTCGTCATGTACATAATAATTTCAGCTTAATTGATATAGTTAAATTACATGCTCACCAATACAGTTTTTCAAAATGTATTTGTTTTTCAACTGTACAGGCTTCATGGCACATCTACCTGATGAGGTCCCCCTTTTGAGTCATCCACATCGGGCTGACAGTATATGGGAGGACCCGGTATGCAATAACGTTTGTTGGACTTTACGCGTACAATGAAAATACACTGCATTTTGTTTTTCATTTCTTTGATTATGCTATAATTTAAAATACTCATTCTGTTATGCAGGACCAGTCACGCACCGTGGTGGCATGCCGACGGGGAGATTCCGGCCTGTGGGATCGTCCATTGGACCATAGAGTCTTGCAGTGTCTACTACGCGCGGGATTCTATGGTGTATATCGTATAGGCCATATCAGACTGGACCACCCACTCATTACTGCTCTCGTCGAGAGATGGCGCACAGAGACTCATACATTTCATTTCCCGACCGGTGAGGCCACCGTCACATTGCAGGACGTATCTGTCCTATACGGTCTACGGATTGATGGGCGAGCAGTTACTGGACTTGACCCATCATTGACGACGGAGCAGTGGATAGTGCTATGTGCTGAGCTATTGGGAGTAGCACCTACACCTGCAGACTTACAGGCAGGTAGAGTGAGGGTGAGGTGGCTGTCGGAGCATTTTCAGGGCGATTTTCCAGATGATGCTGCAGATGAGTTAGTACAGCAGCATGCGCGAGCATATATTCTGTGGCTTATTGGGGGGGTACTTCTCCCTGATAAGTCACAGAACCTGCTCAAGCTGATGTATTTGCCACTGTTGAGAGACATTGACGTCATCGGCCAGTACAGCTGGGGCGCCGCAGCTTTGGCATGCTTGTATAGGATGTTATGTCGAGCCACTCAGGTGGGTGTGACTCAGATCGGAGGACCCCTTGTCTTGCTACAGGTTAGTAAGAATTTTATTACATGTCAATTCATATTGTATGGCATATATCAGTATTGTAATTGCGTTCAAATTATTGCAGATTTGGGCGTGGGAGAGATTGATTCGCATTGCCCCGTCTAGGCGGCAACTAGTTGCTCCTGGTGAGGTTCCCATTGGGCAGGGAGACATGCAGATGCCGGCCGGACCTCGAGGTAGCCGATGGAGGGTTGACATGAGCCACGAGGTCGTATCGACCCACGTAGTGGTCGTGTATAGAGACCAGCTTGACCGGATGATAGACGGCGAGGTATCAAATTTAAATACCTAAATTTTAATTGTCATATGGACTGTATATGTTTATGACCGATTTTTAATAGACTTGTCGTTATTGTAGTTTATCTGGCAGCCTTATGCTGATGTCCTCCACACGCTCCCAGACTACTGCCGCCTAGGTGAGGATATATGGATGGCGAGAGTACCACTTATTTGTTATGACGTGGTTGAGTGGCATCTCCCTGATCGTGTCCTCCGACAGTTTGGTCGGGTCCAGGCCGTGCCGGATCGGTGTGACACCGAGTGGCGGTTGCATGCGACGGATAGACGTGGCCGAGCCAGCACTGACTGGAGTCAGCATCATATGCGATACATACAGTTGTGGGATGCCCGTCGCGACACTATTGTACAGGCTGACTGGAGCGATGGGGTCCTCCCCTCTCCCGACCCTTACATGTTGTGGTATCGGCGACATACACACCTACTTGTCGGTAATCCGAGCCACCTGTCCGAGGCCGGATATCAGGGAGTTGGGCCTTCTCTCGAGTCATTGGTGAGTAGCGTACTATATCTCCGATAATTGTTAATATCATAATTGATTATTTTCAGTCAACTATAGCCTAATATATCTATTTTTTTTACAGGTGGTTCGAGCTGGGAGGCCATATCACTTGGCTGAGGACGCTATTTTCAGACGTGATGGACAGCTTGGTCTGCAGGCCCTTGTAGAGATCAGAGAGTTATTGTACGAGGGGATCCAGCATGCCCATCGGGTAGATCGTCTGCATTTTGGGGACTACGGTGTACACACTGCAGCAGCTGCTCCAGACACATCAGTCCCGTCCACGTCAGTGCCTTCCAGTTCAGCGCCAGCCACAGCAGGTCCTTCGACTTCAGTCACCCCACCACATGATACCCCATACATTTCTCCATATTCCCCACATGTACATCTTACCCAGCATGCTGACCCTGACCCTGATTGGTCACCGCCCCGCTTCATACATGATGTTATTACCCCACCCACCCAGTTACATCCTACTTTTCTGGGGAGTACTTCGACCGCCCCCCGGTTCATGCATGATGTTGCTACCCCACCCACCCAGTTACCACCTGCTTTTATGGGGACTACTTCGACCGCGCCCAGGAGTACACATGATGCAGTTCTCACTGACATCTCACACATTGATGATGAGGGCCATATTGAGCCCCCCCCCAGAGCGCGAGGGAGAGGTTATGGTCGTGGGGGACATCACGGCCGAGGTCGGGGTGCGGGCAGAGGCAGAGGTCGTGGTCCAGCTGCAGATCGTGATACAGTTGCACCAGACGAGGGAGTGGGAGTTTCACAGCTCACAGCAGTATATGATCTACAGGCACAGGCAGGATCAGGGGCATCAGATGCAGGAGAGGGGGGGTCACACTCACACTCACAGGCTCCACAGGCAGTCAGTGGAGGGCAGCATGCAGGGGAGAGAGTGCCAGATATTCAGAGAGTCTACCGTAGGAGACCGAGGAGGGAGATCCACGGTCGGGGTTGTGGGACTGGGGGCAGGTTAGGGCATTAGCGGTTGCGATATGGACTATATAGGTTTTTTTTTCTTTTTTTTGTTTGTATGTGTCAAACTTGTACAGCTGATGTAAGTGTCATACTTATTTATTCGCAATTATCATTTCACAATTTTTTATTCTTATTTATATTGATGAATCACACAAATCTGTTTCACATCTCTACCCCTATCTCATTATCCGTAATTTAGGAGAACATAAATTACAAACGCGTTTGGTTTGAACAAAACGTGTAAAGAAGCTATAAAAAATATGTTTGTTCAAGGCTAAAAATAATTGAAATATCTCGCTTCATTGATAAGTCATGGATAAGCATTACAAATTGCATGCATTACAGAAATGCCCTGGGCGTTCATCCAAACAATTTCATTCATTATCATCATCATCTGACATCTCAATATCAGATTCATACATAACATCCATGCTCCAGGCGTAGTACTGGTGTGCATCATCCATTAACCCATCTTCGGCACGCTCATTTGCGGTCTTCATTAGTTCGGACCTCTGCAAACGTTGGGTCATGCGATTAACCTCGTCGCGGATACGATGCAATGCCCTTTGTAACAACTGTGGAGTGTCAGTTGGCATACGCATGGCTAACCGGCGAGGAAATTTAAGATTAACTTCACGGCATAGCTCAACGAGAACGTTTGCTCGAGTTTTGCGAAATTCCCACTCAGCTCTCATGGTATTGACGGTGGCACGTGAGTAACGCAAATTTGGATTTAATGGGTATTGAAATTCATCTCCATCTGCAACCCAATAGCGACCCATTGCTGAATATAGATCAACCACCGTATATGTCATGATCATATCGGTAGAAATAGCTGTAAAACTTTTGTTGTGGTATGCTACGATATTTATACCATATACACACATGGTAGCTGTGTGTATGCAATTTCCTGTTCGATCACATGCATGCCACTGACCTTATCCAGTGCATACGGCTGTCAGGACTCGACTTTGTGCAGTCATGAACGAATCAACGGCCTGTAGCATCGGCTATTGTGCCGCAGATGCAACGATGCCTGTGACTTTGTGCATAATTGCAATGGGCACAGTACGTAGGAGGTATGTGACTTTGTGCAGCGATGCAGGGATGCATCTGACTTTGTGCAGTGATACAGTGATGCGTGTGACTTTGTGCATCACTGCATCACTGCATGTGACTTTGTGCAGTGATGCAATGCTGCATGTCACTTTATGCAGTGATGCAGTAATGCATGTGACTTTCTTACTTTGCCATGCTTGTATACGTTGTGACTTTTTTCTTGACATTACGTGATGCATGTGACTTCTGCAGTGCAACTTACATGCTTTGTTTTTTCCGCACATTTCAGAATTCATCTAAGTCACATTATTATGACTGTGAAAAGAAGCAGAAATGCTATTATGTTGGTAAAAAAATATGATGGACGATTGTGTAATGACAATAAAAATTGGATGACTGTGAAGTTCATTAACTGAAAAAAAGATAAAATATAGGCACCAAAGTTCCAATCGTGTTTACCTAGCAGGTGACCATTTTCTTATGTTGGTGAGAAAAACAATGATAGTTTATGAACAATATTACTTTAATACAAAGAAAATTTCATTTTTCGATTTCATTTATAATTTCTCGAAAACACTTATACGTACTGAAATCGTCAATTCCAAGTGAGTACTTATTGTATTACAAAAGTAAGCATGACAAAATAGTTTCATGTGCCGATGCGACAACTCACTGCATTTTGTTTTATTTGACAACGCACTGCTCGAATATGAAGGGATAGCATTGTGATTCTATGGCCTACAATTATTATTTTATCTTACAACCACGTCCGTGACTACATCACAGGTACACAAAGTCACGGGTAATCAAAATTACATGAAATGAATAACATCAAATAATATCACGTGTATCACTTATTCCATAGTGCCCTAGCACCACTATCATGTCTATAAATACCCCAGTATGATGTTTGTTGAAGGCATAACAATAGTAATAGATATACAATTACTATTATTATTATTTTTTTTAATTTTATTAACAATGTCTTCAAGAGGTGCAGGAAGTTCACGCCGGCAAAGAAATCCGAAAGTGTGGCTGCTACCTCCATTTATGTATGACTACAAGAGCGAAAAGTACTCAAGTCCGAAGGATTATTATGCTGGTATCCGAGCAGAATGGGCGTTCAGGGTAACGGAGCAAGAAGGATTGTATAATGATCTACG
Source organism: Camellia sinensis (assembly GCF_055761805.1). NCBI lineage: Eukaryota > Viridiplantae > Streptophyta > Magnoliopsida > Ericales > Theaceae > Camellia > Camellia sinensis. The sequence goes on along the minus strand of NC_138966.1, from coordinate 73,055,547 downwards.
TAACTTTGGGGCACCGGTACCTCATCGTCGTTCATTGACCATGGCTAGACGAAATGTGAGTGACTATGAAAAAGCAGTTAGCAGAATTAAGAAGGAGAACAACAGGATGTTGATGCGGAGATGTTGACATTTCATGCTTCAGCTAGCCACTGAAATGGCAGAAGCAAGCAACAGAGATTTGACAATGGTTAAGCGAAATAATGTCTTCAACAATGAAAAATATCTCTCTGACTACTACATGTCAGATGACGAATAAGAAATCAAACACCGTTATCTTTCATATGTTCGTTCCTGGAGTGTAAGACAACGTTGTTGTTGGTGTAACGTACGGATGTATTTCAAGTATTTTTGTTATGAACCTGAAGTTTATGAAATACCTACATTTATAAGTACACATTTATGAGTTCATGACTTTCTTTATTGAATTACAATTTGTTAATGAATGTTCTGGATTAATTAATGGATTAATGTATGTTCAATTATGTGAATACTTAAAACACATAAAATAGATCAGGCAACTCGGAGAAAAGGTTCCCTTAACTGGGGCTGCTGAAATAGGGATGAAATTACAACGAATTTCAATCTCCATCAGGAAAGAAGAAAGAGTCACCTTCCAATTCTTGAAAGTCCAGTAAAAATTATGACTCCGGTAATGAATGAGGGGTTGACAAAAAACTAAACTCGGTGAATCGAACTACCGCCTTCAACAACACATAAAACATAACAGGTAGGTCGGTGAATAGCTTCCCAAATGACAAGAACAATTCAAATAGTCATACTTTTCAATGAAATACAAATAGCGGGTCGTAAGCTTCATAAGCTTCATTTTTTCACACATTGAGTAGTCAAATCATGGAGAGACTTGTCAGTATATGCAGATAGATTGTGAAGTCATGTGACCTGGTGCACAGTCTTCGGTTTTATTGATTTGTTTATTACAGTCACAACTCATCTCTTATTTACATATGTGGGATTCTCAACTCAGAAAGTCACATGGCAACAGTGAATTCATTGATTTACCTTATTGTCAGCCTGCCTTTATTTTGTCTGTATATGCAGATGGATTGTGAAGTCATGTGACTTGGTGCAGAGGCTTTGGTTTTCTCGATTTTTTGCTCGATTTTTTTTATTACAACTCATCTGTTATTGATATATGTGAGATTCTCAACTCAGAAAGTCACATGGCAACAGTGAATTCACTGATTTACCTTAACAACAGCATGCCTTTATTTTGTCCTTATATGCAGATGGATGGTCAAGTCATGTGAATTGGTGCACAGGCTTTGGTTTCCTCGATTTGTTGCTCGATTTTTTTTATTACAGTGACAACTCATCTGTTATTGATATATGTGGGATTCTCAACTTAGAAAGTCACATGGCAACAGTGAATTCACTGAATTACCTTACAGTCACCATGCCCTTATTTTGTTTGTATATGCAGATGGATTGTGAAGTGATGTGACTTGGTGCACATGCTTTGGTTTTCTCCATTTTTTGCTCGACTTTTTTGTTACAGTGACAACTCATCTCGTATTGATATATGTGGGATTCTCAATTTAGAAAGTCACATGGCAACAGTGAATCTACTGATTTACCTTACAGTCAGCATGCATTTACCTTACAGTCAGCATGCATATATGTGGGATTCTCATTTATCCGTTCATAATCAACTATATAAACGAGTAAAGGTGAAGACACAACCTTACAACTCAAGGTGAAGACACAACCTTACAACTCATTTCGCCCTACGAAATTATTATTCATTTGTTTTAAAAAATTAGCATGGCTACATGGTTCATAGGAGGGAGTGGGGGTCGCAGAGGTGGTAGGAACTTGCAAAGGGGTGAAAGTTCACGACGAGGAGGGGGAAGGGGAAGTGGCGATGCTGAAGATGAAACACCATTTCCTTTCTTGGATGCCTCTTGTGCTTATCATGATAGGTTTGGGAAGCGACATTTTGTCATGCCCAAGTACTATCGAGATCCATGTGGTTTGGTGGAGGATCCATCAGAAAATCAAACAGGATATGGTTATGCAAAGGCTAGACTTCTTAAGTGGCCCGCACTATTTATAGAGCGAGTGCAAAACGAAAGATTATGTCGGGAAAGAGGACTGAAGGTGCCAAAAGCACGTTCTGTTGAGATCCAAAAGGAAGATCCTGATAATGTTGATCGACTATGTCAAACACTAGAACGTGAGATTTCTCAAATGGGTCGTAGATTGGCCCGCGATATGCAGCTACTCATACTTAAGAAGGATGCCCAGAAGAACAAAACAGAACCAAATGTTGCGGCTATCAAGGCTATCATGGAGGATCCTGAACTTGTCTCTGACGCTGAGCTTTCGGATTGTTCAGACTCTGAGCCACCTGCCGATTTAAGCGCGAATTAGGTGTTAATGTCTACACTTCGGCAATATAACAACTTCCATTAATATGTAATGTCTGTGTTAGAGTAAGTATAACTGTTATGTTATGTTATGTTTATGTTTAAGTTTATGTTTATGTATTGTGTCTGTCAAATGTTACGGCTATTAATATGCAATATTAGGTCATGAATTAGGTGTTTCTCTATCTAACTGTTATGTTTATGTATTGTGTGTTCAGTTAAGAGTGTCCAGGATGTATGTAATGTGTGTTCAGTTCATGGTGTCCATAATGTATTTTTGTGGGAGAATTATGTCTGTACTACCTACGTAACTGAAAACTATTACATTTGCAACTTCAGTTATGTTGTTTTCATACCCGTATGAGTATTTTGTAAAGTACTGACTTCGTATATTATGTATTAAGTATTATTACAAAAATGTTGAGAAAATTTATTTTAGGAGCTCTCGCTGTGGCCTTTGTCTTCTTGGCCTACTCCGCGGTGGTCTTCGCGTCTCACCCTTCGTCGTTGCTCGTCGAGTTGCACAATGTGTGGGTGTGCTTCGAACTGTACAGCATGCATATCACATTCTAACCCATAACAAAGACGATACAAAAAAATAAATGTTATAAATGAAAACGGGTACAAAACGGTTTTACTAAACTGGTTTACTAAACTGATTTTCTGAATTACATTCTCACCTTCTAACCCAAAACAAAAGAATAAATATATATTTATGTTTAAATGAAAACGGCTTTCGTAAAGCCAAAATAATTTTCTAAATAACACCTTCCAACCCAAAACAAAGACAAAAGAAAAAAAAAATTACATGAAAACGACTTTAGTAAAGCGAAAAAAAAAATAATTAATTACACAAAACAATAAGCAAAAAATTTTTTTACATGAAAACAACTTTAGTGAAGACGAAATTTTTTTTTTAATTACATTTTCTAAAACAAAACAAAGACAAAAGAAAAAATGAAAAATGTAACATGACAACGGCATCAGTAAAGCCAAATAAATGAACATGATTGGCTTAATAATATCTACATGAATATGATTTTGAAATTATATATATGAAAAATAGTATGTAAAATTAATATATGAAAAGAGGTTTTTTTTCATATTATGTAAAATTTATGAATTACACATTCTAAACAAAAACAAAAGAAAAAAAAAACATATTTTAACATGATAATTGCTTTATGTTTTTTTCTTTTGTTTTATCTTGAAAATAGCGTTTTATTCCAACAAAGTTTATGTTAAAAACGCTGGGTGGGAAAAAAAATTCTGTTAAAATCGCTATTAGAAATAGCGTTTTTTTGGAACAAAATTTGAACTGAAATCGCTATTATGAATAGCATTTTTTCTGCCAAAAAAATTTTGTTAAAATCGCTATTATAAATAGCGTTTTTTTGGCAAATTTTTTTTTGTTAAAATCGCTATTATCAATAGCGTTTTTTTGGCAACAAAATTTTGTGTGAAAAGCGCTGTTAAGAACAGCGTTTTTTATTGGGAAAAAGAATAACACTATAAGCGCTATTCGTAACAGCGACTTATTAATCAAAGTCGCTATTTGTAATAGCGATTTTCATGTTCATCTACTTTTGCGCTCCTAACAGTAAAAGCGCGAATAGTAATGGCGCTTTAACTTAGTTTTGGAATTCCATCAGAAGTTGGCCTAGTTTTGGAAATACAATACAAAAATGGCTTATATTGGGAAAAGTCTCTATGTTCACCACCCAGGAAGCTTCCTACTAATTTCCTCCCAGCACAATATGTGCGCCACCTCATATCTCTCTCTCTCTCCACCACGACCACAGTGGCAACGTTGCCTCTTCCTTTTCGTCGACACCCACACTCCTCACCACCATCGCTGCTCTTCCCTCCGTAGCGACCCTTCGTCTACATCTCGATCGCAACAACGACGGACACAACATTGCGAACGGTGAACACACACACACACACATATATATATATATATATATATATATATATATATGCTTCAGTTTTCAAGATCGTTTAACTATTTGAAAAGCTTTGATAAAAATTTATCTTTGTATGGAATGAGAACCGCAAGATTTTACCTAATTTGTCATCTATGATTGAATCTCCAAATTCATAGAAAAACTATTGTTCTCATACAGCAAAAAGCCTTAATTTTTCACACCCCTAAAGCTTATACTTAGAGGCCATGTTTGTTTGGGTGGACATGAGTTTAGGATTGGACTAATAGTTCAATAAAATTATTAATCCGATGTTTGGTTAAACAATTGAAGTACGGATTAATTATTTTGAACTTGACTATTAGTTAAGATAAGATCCATAGTCCAACAGATTCGTTGTCCTAAGACTATTAATCATGGGAATGTTAATCCAGTCTGCCTAAACAGACATGGCCAGAGAGATTTCTTTTTCCTTCAGTTTGGGTATTGGATTACAATTTTTTTGTTATAGGTTTGTGAATAATATGGAACTCTTTTTGATCACGGAAGTTACCTGAATTTTTATAATATGGTTTCGTACCTTCTAGCCATGGTGTTTCAAGAGATTATGTTGATTAGGTTATACTACTCTTTCTTTTTTGGTCTACAAAAGATGCTGATGCTGATGCTGATGTGTTTTTATCTTTATTAATTAATCTTTTGTGATTAGATCATTATTGTTGAATAATTCTTCACATCATTATTGCAACACATTGGTTATGAGCTAAGGTCTAAACTGTTATAGTGAATACGAAAGTTATTGAAAAGTTCATTGTGATTTTCGGTTGGGAATGCACATTTTGAAACATGGTAGATTTGTATTCTAATTCCTTAAATTTCGTGAAAAAAAAAATAATAATAATAAAAATTGCCCCATTTCTTTCCTCACTCAGTTCTTTTTAAAAAGTATTTATGCAAGTAATGGATTGATAATAAAATGCAATTGACTACTCATATAAAATTCATGAGGAGCAGATTGAGGGAAGGCCTATAACATATCAAATACTAAATTTTCTCAGGGAAAAATTTGGGATTCGTCCATTAAACTTGCGCGGGAAACATGTTGGGATTCAAACACAACTTATTCAGGAAAGGCTCATATCATTTCAAAGAGTAAACTTGAATCCTAATATGTGCTCTATATTGCTGCTTGCTAGCTGTTTCTCATGTAGTGTAGCTGCAGTAATATTAAATTTTTCAGTAGTCTTTACTGAGCATATAATTCATTAACTTTTCTTCATTATTTTTAACCATTGCAGGAAGATAAGGCCAATGCTATTTCCCATATGAACACCATTGTCAATTCAACCAAAGGAGATCCAGTTTTGGTTAGTTTTCTCTTTTGCCCTGTCATGAGTGCTATCTCCTGATATTTTGCTTATAACTTAATCTATTTAACTGCCACTAATGTGAATAATGTTGATGTTCGAGCACTAACATCTTAAACTAAGTTTGGCTTAGTATTTATTTTGTAAGAGTATTGTTGATTTTGAGTTATGATAGCCTTAACACATCATTGTCGTGTTCTCCATATGGTTAAGAATTAGCAGCTATAGATTTAATTGCCATTATGCTTTCTGATTTAATTGCCATTAACACATCATTGTCGTGTTCTCCATATGGTTAAGAATTAGCCTTAATCTGATTTTTATTTATTTTTACTTCAACCTTCAACCAATTTGTTGTTTCTCCAAACTTTTAAGCAACTCTGTAGCAATTATTAATATAGAGATATGAACCACATTTAATTAAGTGATTTTAAAATAAATATTTTAAGATAAATTACACTGATCTCTTTTAAAATTTGAAGAAATACAGTAAGTTGTATAATTTTGATATAATTATATTGATATGTTTTAGTAAAATTAAATAGACCAAAACTAATACAAATGATATGAAAACACAACGATACACAATATAAAATATATATTTCAATATAAAAGCAATGACTACATTATTTTTTTTATTTATACGAGTAACAAATTTACGATAAAAAAGAAGCCAAATATTATCTGAACTAAAACCTTAAAAAAGCTCAGTATAATTATGTCAAATTTAAGAACTTATTATATATATATATATATATATTAAATCTTAAAGGAGGTGAATGTACCTAATATTTTAAATTCGAATACTATTCGATTCATTTGAAAAGTCTTGTTGGAAGACATGTTAACAATATTTAAAAATATTTGCTGAACTTATTCTTAAGAATTACGATATTATTTATGACTCATGTTAACATGTGTCTCAATTACACTAATTAGTTGTATTTTATTCTAGTGTTTTGAAATTTGTTAGATTATTATTTGGGACACTTAAAAAAAAAAAAAAAAAAACAACTAAGGTTTTAGTCATGTAACAAAAGAAATTTTGAATTTTGAATTTTGTCAATTTAAAACATAATCTTTTAATTTGTTTTCAATCTAAACCATTAGTCTATTATTGTTAAATAAAACTAATGAAAAAAAAGTATTTGAATAATTAAACTCAATGTAGGTTACATAAAATATCTAAAATATCATTTTTATTGAGTTTAATAACTAAAATATTTATTTATTTTTATTGATTTTATTTAACGAAAATAGAAACTCAGAAGAGGTTCATGGTTATTAGCTCAGAGGAGATTAGCCTTGTAAAGGTAAATTTCTTGAAAAAAAAAATGGCAAGAATAATAAAAACTGTTTGTCATTTTTTTAGGACGGAACTCTCGAACATATGACCAAAATTCGAGAATTTGTTCGGGAACAGGTTAACAAACCTCATAATGAAATAGAGAAAAAATTTCTTAATCACCATAAATTTTTTCCATTGGTTTTGGGAGGTTACACCGTTGTGGATTTTGTTAGGGTTTTGGGGATGTGAGGAATGTGAGGGTGTGCATTTGAATAAGTGAAATATTTTTACAAGAATAATTTTAGTATTATTTGTAAGGAGACATTTTTTTTAGGTATTTTAAGACTGATAAATGAGGATTCAATGAAATAGAATATTTAAAATAATTGATGAAGTGCTAATAACAACCCTTCTATTTTAATTACTACATCCTTCAATTAAGAGCAGATTTTTTTTTTCAAACTTTAGAATATGCTAATTAATTTGAAGCTCATTGTTTTTGACTATTAAGATCTGAAGAATTGATCCCCCCAATCTACCTATTTTGACCAATATTATTTTAGTTTACTTCAAGAGGACCACATGTTTATGCTTTTGTCTACCTATTTTGACCAATATTATTTTAGTTTGCTTCAAGAAGACCATACATTTATGCTTTTGTAAACATGTAGCGACCTTGGTGTTTTTTTTTTTTTTTTTTGACTTATGATTCTGAATCAAAACAACACAATTGATGAGTACAAAATTATAATATAATAATAAGTCACAAACAATAATAAAAAGAGACTAGCTTTATTTACAGATGACGGACAAGGTATTCTCAAGGGACACATCATTTAATTTAACATATCTTACAGAAGAAAATAATTGGTGCAGAAGAAGGCTTCTAAATGTTTTACAGAGCCCTTCTTGTTGTACTTGTCCTCCTGTTTTCCGCAACTTGCCGTGGCAGAAATCAAAACCAGCAGCTCATTGGCAATTCATGCGGAGACATCCATAACATCACCTTCCCCTTCCAATAGCAATCCAACACACAAATTTGCGGAGGAGGTAACAAACCAACAACAACACCAACGTTTGCTCCTCTTTCCCTCTTCATTCTTTAACCCCTTCCAACTTCACTTCCGGAGATCCTTTTTATCCGACTGTAATAACCTTTCTAGTGTTCTTGAATTGTGAAAATCCAATGAAATCTCCTTATTACATTAACACAACGTCTTATTATTGTGACAATGGATTCAATTCCTCGTCATTGAAAGGCTATTTGTATGTTGTGGCTGGACAAGTGAGGGTTTGGGATGCCGCCGACTCCTGCACTGTCCATACCATTGCTATTTCTTCGTGGCCATTGATGATTGGAACTGAAATTGCATCGAATTTTTCATTCTCGGATGTTAACAAGGCGATGGAATATGGGTTTGAGGTTTTGTAGGGGGTTCAATAACTGCAAAAGTTGCAAAAAATAGACATCTTGCTTCGGCGATGTTTTGAATGTCACTGCCGCTTGCTCCAGTGTGTGCTCTTTTCAGCCTTCCTTTCTAAGTGAGTAAAATTTTCTGGTCCCTTAGCCTCAGTTTGTTTCGACAAAAATATTTTTATTACTTTTCGACGTTTAGAATGTACAAAAAGTTAAAAAAATAATTTTACCCAGAAATAGTTTTCACCGAAGAGTGATTTACAAATAGATTGTGTACAAAAATTACATTAGAATGATGTGTTTGATGACAAATTTATAATGGCAAATCTTTTCATTTTTTATTTGAAATGAATGTGTATAAATTTGACTGTCATTTCTTTAGGAGCACACTATTGATCTGAGAATGTCCAAAAAAAGGTTTTTTTGAAATTATATACAACAAGAGTGTTTGGAATAGCTTGCTGCTTTTGTGATGTATAGTTTCTCTCATTTCAGTTCATGCGGAATGTGTGAGCGTTACTCCTATTTTCCTTGTCTGTCTATCATTCGATAAAATGCATCAATGGATGCGTACCGTTATTTTATTCATTGAGTCGTTTTTTGAAATTTTGGACCTTTGAGGATAGAATTTAAAAGAATTTTGTATTGAAAAATGTTTGGTTAAGCTTTCTAAACTCAATTCTACCCCTTGATTTGAGTCATGTGTTTGGTTACAGTTTTCAAAAATTAATTCCACACCCCTATGTGAAAACACGTCTATTCGGACGTCCGGCCAGTTGACCGAAATAGTGTTTGCGTTTTTTTTTTTTTTGGGCTTATTATTTTAATATTTTAAATTAATCAATAAAAAACCTATTATTTTTATTTATGCACTCGAGTCTCCGCAAGAGCGGATCAAATTGTTTTATAACGAATTATCGTCACGAATGACACTTCATAGTGTCACAAATAGTGCCTACCATGACATTAAAGTGTCACTGAAAGGTTTTAGTCTTGATGGTGTAATGACACTTATAAGTGTTGCTAACTCTTTTTTTAATGGCGCTTGATAGTGCCACAAATAATATCTACCATGACATCAAAATGTCATTGAAAGTTTTTAGCCATGATGGTGTAGTGGCACTTGCAAGTATCTATCTTGGCACGGATACAAATGACACTTGTTCAAAATGCCACAAGACTAAAAAATGTCATTAAACCAATAGTTTTGTGGCACTTTCAAATGTCACTAAACTAAGAAAATGTTGTAGTGTATTATAATTTTGTACTCCTCATCAATTGTGTTGTTTTGATTCAAAATCATAAGTTAAAAAAAAAAAAAAAAAAAAAAAAAAAAAAGGCGCCACTACGTGTTTACAAAAGCATAAATGTGTGGGTCCTCTTGAAGTAAAACTAAAATAATATTGGTCAAAATAGGTAGACAAAAGCATAAACGTGTGGTCCTCTTGAAGTAAACTAAAATAATATTGGTCAAAATAGGTAGATTGGGGGGATCAGTTATTCAGAGCTTAATAGTAAAAAACAATGAGCTTCAAATTAATTATCATATTCTAAAGTTTGAAAAAGAAAATCTGCTCTTAATTGAAGGATATAGTAATTAAAATAGAAGGTTGTTATTAGCACTTCATCAATTATTTTAAATATTCTATACGTCATCAATTATTTTAAATATTCTATTTCATTGAATCCTCATATATAAGTCTTAAAATACCTAAACAAAATGTCTCCTTACAAATAATATTAAAATTATTCTTGTAAAAATATTTTACTCATTCAAATGCACACCCTCACACTCCTCACATCTCAAAAACTCTCTTTTCCAAAACCCTAACAAAATCCACGACGGTGTAACTTCCCAAAACCAATGGAAAAAATTTATGGCGATTAAGAAATTTTCTCTATTTCATTATGAGGTTTGTTAACCTATTCCCGAACAAATTCTCGAATTTTGGTTATATGTTCAGGAGTTCAGCCCTAAAAAAATGACGAATAGTTTTTATTATTCTTGCCATTTTTTTTTCCAAGAAATTTATCCTTACAAAATCTCCTTTCAACTAATAACACCATCGCAAACTATGAACCTCTTCTGAGTTTCTATTTTCGTTAAATAAAATCAATAAAAATAAATAAATATTTTAGTCATTAAACTCCAGAAAATGATATTTTAGATATTTTATGTAACCTACATTGAGTTTAATTATTCAAATACTTTTTGACTAATGGTTTAGATTGAAAACAAATTAAAAGATTATGTTTTAAATTGACAAAATTCAAAATTTCTTTTGTTACATGACTAAAACCTTAGTTTTTTTTTTTATTATAAATTGTCCCAAATAATAATCTATCAAATTTCAAAACACTAGAATAAAATACAAATAATTAGTGTAATTGAGACACATGTTAACATGAGTCATAAATAATATCGTAATTCTTAAGAATAAGTTCAACAAATATTTTTAAATATTGTTAGCATGTCTTCCAACATGACTTTTAACAAATGAATCGAATAGTATTCGAATTTAAAATATTAGGTACATTCACCTCCTTTAAGATTTAATATATATATACAATAAGTTCTTAAATTTGACATAATTATATTGAGTTTTTTTAAGGTTTTAGTTCAGATAATATTTGGCTTCTTTTTTATCATAAATTTGTTACTCGTATAAATAAAAAAAATAATGTAGTCATTGCTTTCATATTGAAATATATATTTTATATTGTGTATCGTTGTGTTTTCATATCATTTGTATTAGTTTTGGTCTATTTAATTTTACTAAAAAACATATCAATATAATTATATCAAAATTATACAACTTACTGTATTTCTTCAAATTTTAAAAGAGATCAGTGTACTTTATCTTAAAATATTTATTTTAAAATCACTTAATTAAATGTGGTTCATATCTCTATATTAATAATTGCTACAGAGTTGCTTAGAAGTTTGGAAAAACAACAATTGGTTGAAGGTTGAAGTAAAAAAAAAATAAAATCAGATTAATAGTAAAATTTATGAATTTTAATTAAAAATCCATAATTTTTCATATGTAATTATGTTTAAAAATTTACCATGATTTGTAATTTTACCACTTATTAGATTTTGACTTCTTTTTCAACGGACTTTGACTTAAGAAACAACCATCCAATTAGCCCTCAACCACATTTCCACACAACTGAGCACATCTTGGTGAAATGTCTGTATTTCCTTTGAAGACTCACCCACCACTCAACTACAATCATCTAGCTATGAGAATAATCATATAACCCATGTGGACACTCCATAAGTTGTAGATCACATCTGATCCAATTTCCAGCGCCACCAAAAGCGGAAACTAAGATATTTCCGAAGAATAATCCTTGGTAGCTCGAGAAACTCGTTGCCCGAATTGGCTCGAATATCCAAAACGACATCGTTTTGGGTATTTTTTTTCCTTTCCTTATATCACTGAAAACAAAGAGAGAAAAGAGAAGAAGAGAGAAGAGGGAGGGGAATATCTCTTGTGTATGTGTGTGTTGATGATGATGGAGGGGGAAGATCCCTCTTGTATCTGTGTGTATCTCTTGGGAAGATCTCTCTCTCTCTCTCTCTCGGTGGGTGGGTTTGATTTTTGTGTTTGATTGGGCTTGATTTTTGTGTTTGATCGGTGGGTGGGTGGGTTTGATTTTGATTTCAGTTTTGTGATGGGTTTCATAGTTTTTAGAGAGAGAAAGTAGGTTTGCTTCAATTTTGTGATGGGTTTGGTAGTTTTTAGGGAAAGAAAGTAGAGGAAGAAGAAGATGAAGGAGGTTCTGTTTGTCAATGTTCACAAATGTTTGAGATAGAAAAGAGATGAAAAGGAAGATGAAGACGGAAAGAAGAAGAAGAAAAAAAAAAAAAATGCAAAACGACGTCGTTTTGCATTTTTGAGCCATTCAAACTGTGTAACTTTCGAGCTACGAATTGCTGTTGATTTCTGAAGTAGTATCACTACAGGAAATGTAGGTTTTCACGGTGTTTATTTAATGGCGTTTTTCTAAACGTCACTTTTTTATAATATTTAACGGCGTTTTGTAAACGTTGCCTTTTTTTTTAATTAAAACGACACAGCTTTGATGATAGGAGGCGTTCAAAAGCGCCTTCAAATCTCTAAACACTCTCCCTAAATGGGCCGGCTACTGACTCACTCTTCTACACCCCCTTTAAGCCCTAATCTCTCACTCACTCAACCCTCTCTTGATCTGGACGGCTCGCTCTCTCTCTTTCTCTCTCTCTCTCTCTCTCTCTCTCTCAAATACTTCCAATAGCAGTGATTCATCTCAAAATATCGATCGATCATCGATCGATATCTCAACGGATTGCTCTCTCTCAATGGATCGATCGATCGAATCATGGTGATTCATCTCAGAATGACATCTCGGCGATTTTGATTTTGATTTCAAAGCTCTCTCTCTCGATTACGAAGGTCTATCTGTTGATTTTCGTTTGTGCAGATCAAGGCATTGCATATACGGAGATCAAGGCAGGCAGAAAGGTTCGGATCTACCCCTTCTCTCTCTATATATATATATATATATGACTATCGTAAATTTGATTCAGTGATTCTGTTTTGTTTGTGTTGGTTCAGTGATTCTATATTTATATACTATAACCCTTTTCGGTTTTGTTGATTTGATTGTTACCAAATTTTGATTCTGTAATGCAATAGTATTGCTCTGTTTCAGTGATTGATGTTTTGTTTATGTGAAATGTTTTGTTTGGTTATGAATTGATGTTTTAAATTGCTGTAATGTTATGAATCTATCTCATGTTGTAGCCATGCTTTCGATGGACAACTACTTCTTGGTCCTCACTTAGAAGCGAGGTTTTGAAAATTTGATCTCTCACAGTTTTGTCACTAAAATCAGTTTGTAGATGCATAGTTGTAGACACCCTATTTTTGACCGACCTTAAGACTCAGACGTTATTGATTGAGCGCTCGGTGATCACGCATGTTTGTGTTCGTTTCGAGTTTCCAGAGTTTTCAACTGAGTGCCTTGCCTCCGGGCCTCTGAACTCTTTGTGTTTTGGCTTGGTTTGTGGACCAAGCCTTGTTGACCTTGCCTGGAGGGAGAGAGGGGTCTGTAGATCACTTTTCTCTCCTGTAGGCTAGTTTTTGATTTTCGTAGCCTTCGGTCGCGCGCCTTGTCTCGGGACCGCTTACTGTTCTCCTTTTGGCTTGGTTTTCAAACCATGTCTTGTTGCCTTGGTCTAGAGGGACACAGAGGTCTTGGAGACCACTTTTCCCTCGTAGACCACTTTTGGTGTTCGAAGACAAGTTTTCGAGGCTCTCAGCTGTGTGCCTTGTCCCGCGGACTCTTGTCTTGTATCCTTTTTGGTTTGTTTTTGGCACAAACCTTGTTTTCCTTGCTTGGAGGGTGGAATAAGGGTTGTAGACCAGTTTCTCTCCCCGTAAACCGCTTTTCTTCTCCGCCAGCCAGTTTTCTGGTCGGCCAATTGGTCTTGGTGGCTTTTGGACCACCAAAAGTGGTCGGAAGCCATGCCACCACCTAGCTTTTCCTGCTGACCATTTGGTCTCCTTGCAGACTACTTGTGGTGGTCGGCCGACCAGTGTAAGTAGCTGGCCGACCACTTCAAGTGGTCGGCAGCTTTCCTGTATATTCTACAGGTGTTGTGGATGGTAGCTGTCGGGCACAGAACTCATCCTCCATACACGTGTATGGATGGATTGATTCAAACTCTTAGCTTGTTCAAGAAGCTTGAGTTTTGATTTTCTATAAGAGGGAGTCCCCTCTCTCGTCTCAGGTTGATAAATTTGGCTGAGGGCTATACATATCATCTATATCTATACTTCTTCCTTTCCTTCTATATTTGTGCTTGAAAGTGTAATTTCTTCATACTTTTGCACACAAACACCTAGTGAAACACCATACTCTTGGAGCTGAGGCACCTAAAAGCTGGTTTTGGTGTTTTTGGATTGGTTTTAGCTTAGAAAAGCTGCTGGAGTTGCAATTTTGAAGTTGTTCAAGGGTGAGTCAACTAGCTTTTTAAAGCTTTATTTTGATTAAGCTTTTGGACCTATTTGCATGCTTATTTTGGCTGGACTTTCTACTGCAAAAAGTTCTGCTTTTTAGTACTTAACATGTTTGTTTAAGGCTTCTTTGGTTTGGGGGTGGTCTATCCCCTCTTGTGCCTTGTTTGGCTTTGTTTTGGTGCTATCCTTTTAAGCTATTGGGACCACCTCCTTTTCGCCTTCTTACCATTGAAACTCAGAGGAATTTCAGTGGTGGAAAGGGTGTTTTGAGGTCCCAAATAGGAGAGGGTATCCCCTCTCCTTGTATCTTGGTTGTTTGCCTTGTTGGCCTCATGTTTGAGCATGTTTATCTAGTATATTTTGGCCCCATCTCAGCATATTTTTGGCCTTATTTCAGTATGGCATACCTCTGTTTTGGCTTAGTTTAGGCCACCCTTGCATGCTTTATACATTTGTAGTGTAATCCTTGCAAACTAGCCTTGTATGCCTCATGTTTTAGCATGTCTTGCTAGCCCATTTTGGCTCTATCTCAGCATGTTTTTGGTGTTGTTTTAGCATGCCTTAGCTCTGTTTTAGGTTGGTTTGATAGCATCTTGCATGCTCCTTGCACTTGTAGTGCATTTCCATTCATTAGCCTAACATGCATCACGCTTTGGACCATCATTCTAGCATGCTTTTGGCTCTACTCAAAGAAGCTTTTGTTCATGTTTTACCATGCTTGAGGTCTGATTTATGTTGTTTTGGTCATGAATGCTTTGCTTTGTATAGCCATAGTGCATTCTAACTCACTAGCTTTGAGTTTCCAAGTCACTAGCATGCATTGCTTGGGCCTTTTGCATGATTTGGCATGATTTGATATGTGATTTCAGTGCATGTAGTGTGGCCATACGCTCACATCTGACACTCATTCAATGCTTTGGAAGGTTGGTCCTTTATGCTTTAAATATGAGCCATTGTGTATGCCATCTTGCTTAGGCTTTTAGGCTGCCATATCAATGTGTTTTGGGTGTTATTTTGCCGTAATACAACTCTGATTTTTGTTGGCGAAGTCACCCCATGCTTGGTTTTGATAGGGGCAGTGTAATCATGCTCATTGGCCTAGCTTACTTGATGTTTTGGCCCTTCATGCTAGCTTGTTTTGGCTTTGCTCCATGCATGTTTTAGCCTTGATTTGACATGCACTAGGACTGTTTTGGGTTGCTTTGGCCATATCGTTCATGTATTGCATAGCTGTAGTGCAATTGGCCTTGCTAGCTTTGAGTTTTGAGCACCATAGCATACTTCATTTGTGACATGTGCATGATTTGGCATCATTTAACATGTTGTTTCAGAGCATATAACATTGCCATGTTCTCATTTCTTTCACCCTAGTGCCTTTAAGGGTTGTGCATTATTGCCTTGTTTGTGGCCCAACTTGTGTGCATGCATGCCTAGAGTGCCTTTAAGGATTGTGCATTATTGCCTTGTTTGTGGCCCAACTTGTTTGCATGCATGCCTAGACCTTTGAGCTCCCATCTCAGCATGTTTTGGTCTTTGTTTTGACCTATTTAAGCTCTGTCCATGGCTGGTTCTGTCATTTGTCCCATGTGTTGCATGCCTCTTGTGTAGTCCCTCTTGGTGGCCTTGTGCCTTAGACCCTCTTGCATGCTATACTTGTGTTTTTGGAATGATTTGGCATCATTTCACATATTATTTCAGAGCATATAGTGTTGTCACACTTCCATGTTTATCACTTCTCGGTCATGTTTGAAAGTTGTGCTTGTATGCTTAGTTGATGGGCCATTGCATGTGCATGCATCATCTTGCCTTTCATACCATCTTTTCATGGCATTTTGGCCACTGTTTTGGGCATAATTAAGGTCTGTCCATATTCGGTTTAAGTTCATATAGTATGTTGTTTGCATGTTGTTGCATTGCATTGTGTTTGCATGCATTGCATTGAGTTTGCATGCCATTAGCTTTGATAAGTTGATCATGCATGCATTGTATTGTGTTTGGATAGGGTGTTAGTTCAAACACGAGAAACGAGGGACGTTTCATACTTGAAGTGATGAAACGTGCCTCATTTCTCGGTCGCCGACCCTCTTGATCATACATGATGGTTAAGGCTTTTATGTGTTATTTGTGCATCCATTGATATTGATTCGTGCAATCTTGGCTTCTCGGCCATTGTGCATTGCGATGCTCGATTGGTGGCCCGAGAGTCAAGAACCTCACTCCCTTGAGCTTAAGAAATGATAGGGAGAGTGGTTATGCACACATACCTTGCAAATACACTGCCGTGCCCCTTCTTGTTCTCTGTTGCAGTAAACTGGAAGTGTGCAGAATTTTCTGGTCGGCAGACCAGTAAAAGTGGCTGGCCGACCACTTTTTCTAGTCTGCAGCAAAGGTAAGTGGTCGGCAGGTGGTTGGCAACACCAATAAGTGGTCGGCAATGCTCTTGGAGGTTCCCATGGTGGAGTAGAAGCTATCTAGAGCTTTGTGCAATGTCCTGAGAACAATTGCAAACAGAGGCAAGTTGGGGCATCGCAATGGATTTTCGAATGAGGCGACCGAGCATGCATGAACTTCTCATCCTGAGGACATCTCTTTATTGCTTTACTTAGTCACTTTGCTTAGCTAGCTTATACCTTGGTTTTGTACTTAAGTAGTTAATGCACTTAGCTATCAATTTGTGTTGTAATAACTAGTTAACTTGTTAGTTAATTAGCTTTGTTTTGTAATAAGTAGTTTAATTAGCTTAGATTAGCTAGTTTACTTATTATTTGGACCCTCCGTCGAAAGGGCACAACTGTTGTAATAAGTGTGCGTGTGTGTGATGCATGTCTTTCAACCCCAATTTCTTTCTCCCTTTTATTTACCAGCTTTCGATGGTTAATTTTAGGGCATGTTTCAATTAGCATCCTTATGCTCGCATGTTTGCATTCATTCATCTGTCTTGCATGCACCAGGCTCGGCGCATCATTTAAACTGCATTGTATTTCAATTCCTATTTGAATACATGTATCAATTGTCGCATTCATATGCCATATTAGAATAGCTGAGCCTATCTTAATTGCATTTTTGCATGTGTTGCATTGGGCATTGTTGACATAGCTAGGATCATGCATGATTACTAACTAGCTTCTGTTTTAGCTCGGAGTACACTGTGAGTGTTTATGGTTTAGCATCCTTGCATGTATGTAAGTGACTGCCATGATAGCATGCTTGCCATGAGGCTAACTGCATAAGTGTTTAAACTGCTTGAATGCCTGTGGATGAAGGCTTGATTGCCTGAATTGGAACAACTCGATGATTGTGAGTTTTAAGCCCACTTGAAGTGGCAAAATCATGTTTTCTTAAGCCCACTTGAGGGTGGCAAATCCGCGTCTTAGTCTACTTGCGAGTAGCACCTTCAAACCACTTTAAAAAACAAACATGAGTTGTATTGTTCCAATCCACGTGATTGAGTTTATACTTGTATGCTGTGCGCATCACATAGTAAGCTAGCTAATAAACCGGAATAAGAACGCATGTGTTTTCAAAAACAACATATCTTGTTAGTAGAGGCCGATCCTTTGATCGGGCGAGCGGAGGTGCTCATTTCATGACCTTCCCCCTTCGTACCCAAGTTCTTGAGCCGATGCAACTTTGGTGATGACGGACACGTGGCTTTAGGCACGAGTCAGGATTTCCTAAATTTCCCAAAACAAAATATTTAGGTGGCGACTCTGAAATCTGGTAAAGCAGTCCATGTTTGGCACTTCTTGATAAAAATCAGTTTTCCAAAACGATTTGCCAGATTTGGACTCTTTCGTGATTTATCAGTCTCACATTGCACTTTGTGAGATTAGATTCAGAACCATGACATGAGTCCGAACTGTAGTAGCTAAGAATCATGATTCGCGCCCTTGCGCGCGGAGCTTAGTTCCGGGCGGTCTACAATAGTGAATTTGAGGTAGTTTGCTATTTCAAATAGCAAAATTATGGAACAGTTAATATTTTCATGTTCTTGATGCTGCTAATTGACTTGGTTTATCATGAATTTGCTAATGTTCAATGATCCACTAATCTAGTTATAGTTGGTAGTCAATAGTGTTGAATCAGTTTTGTAATTTGAGTTATTCAAACTTGAAATCCTGAGTTCCAGCTTAATCTCGAGTTACCTGTGAACATATTGGTGATTTTGAAATACATTTGAAATAACAGCCTATGTTCCAATCAACTAATCAGGTTGTTTGCTAAAACAGAAAGCTAAGTAAAAAAAATGTTTTAATACTGACAAGTGAACTAAAACACTAAAGTAATGGACTTCTAAAATAAAACATAAATTAAATATTTAAAGATAAATCAATTTGTCAAAACTAAAAAAACACCTTCTATAAAGTATGTTCAGCATTTATGACATGTCTTTCTATTCCCACGGCACAAAACATCTTAGCTTTGATCTGACCCCTCCTTGGAGGAAATCTAGCCTTTTTTCCCTTTCCCATTTTGATGTCTTTAGCTTTCATTGTTGTTGGTGAGTTGGACTCTTGAAGAAGCTCAGTACAAGGAAGAGAGTAAGAAAGAGAGAAGAAAATTCTTCTTTTTTTTCTTGGGAAAATAATGTGAAGGAAAACTTTTTCAAGGCTACTCTCTCCCTGTTGTTCACACACACACACACACACACACACACACACACCACACACACACATACATATTGGGGGCTTGAAGAGGAAGAATAAGATTCTGTCAAAAGGATTCACACACAGAGTGTGAACATAGCTTGGTTAGAGGAAAATGTCAATGTGAATTGGTGTGAAAGTGTTATGAACTCTTATGTATAGCTGTCTTTCATTCATTTAATTTGTTAAAAAAAAGGACTTTTATTTATGACATAATAGACACCAATATTTTAGTATCAAAAGCTAAAATTGAATTTCATAGGAGTTAGCTAAGTCATGCAGCCTCTAGTTTAGTCAAAAGCTTGATTCAGTCAAATGCTAGCTTGCAACTCACTGAATTAACTCACTTATCTATTTTGGATTGAATTAACACAAATTTTATCAATCAATGAGAAACTTATGCTTCTTTTGGCTCCTGCTTTTAATTTTTTTTTTTTTTGGACTTATTTTTGTAATAGATCCCAATATTCTATACATGTAAGAATTTTGGGCATTGTATTGGATTAATGACAAGTTATTTGGTGCTGCTAGTGATTTGGTTTTGGTTTTAGTTTGACAAAGGGTACACACAAAAGGTTTAACCAATTTTAGACTTGGAAATGGTTTCATCAAGAAATACTGCTACTACTACTAATAGTAGTCGTATTGTTTATCTATTTCTTTGCCTTTTTCTTGCTGAAGTTAGCTTCTGTTTTTCTTCTAAGGTGTGTAATTAGGTTATGCTGTGATGTTTCATGAGCTTGGTGGATACTCTAATGAAAATTTGAAGTTCTTTCCCTTATCTCTTTAAAATTATATGCAGGTGTATGTGGTCTATATGGGAAGTAGAGATGGTCATGATCTAAATGATGCTTTGGGTAATGATGTTATGTCAAACACTCAAATGAACAGACAGAAATTGGTTCACCTTTATTAATGCACTAATCACTTCTTATGTAAGGTTGTTATCACTCTGGGAAACTAATTTGATTATGCTGAGTAAATGTTTCATTAATAAAGCATGCTGTATTTTTTGTTTCTATGTTTTAATTTTATTTATTTATTTTTAAAATTTATACTAAACTTACTGTTTTATTAGTTGATTTGCATAATTGAAATTGTACACCAACTATTTTATGTCTTTGTGTGTGTGGGTTTGGTGCTATATTGGCTTGTTTCAAAATTAAGACAATGATGTTGATGTTTCCCACTCTGGTTATAGTTTGTGCAGGTTTGGTGTCAAATGCTGTTATTCTGATTCATGTTTTTGGCCGCTATTCATGTCTTAATATGAACTTTATGGTTACTTGACTAGTATATACCTTAGGCTATTGACAGACGAAGCTTTAATTTTTGTCCTCATCCACTATAAACTTCAATTAAATGTTCAGAAAAAAAGAAAGAAAGGCTTTCTTTCTTTGCAATTTGAAGTTTCTGCTGCTTTTGTCTGAAATCAAAAGGAGGTTGATCTGTTTTGGTTATAATTTGGTTTTCAAGTGCAGTGTACTTTGTTATTATACAAAAAATTTGAGACTTAATTGGTTGACTAGGAAAGTAGTTTTCACATTTCAAACCCTGTAGTCCTGTTAAGGTGTTTCATGTTTATAAAAAAAAAATTGGCCTTCACCTTGAATAGAGTGGATTCAGTAAAAATAATGTTTTACACCTAAAAATATATATAAAACAAGCTAGATTATTATTGTCTTACTCCTTTGAACTATCATTTAATATCATTTTATTTCCTCTAACTAAAATATATTACATTTTGTGACATTGCACTGTCAATTTGTATAAATTTAAAAATTACATTAATAATCCGTTACATAACTGGATCGAACATTGACATGTAACTTACACATGATATCTAAAATAATCATACATTTGTTTTAATTAAGGTATTGTGTTGGTTTGATGAAGGTTTTTGGGAAAACATATTTCGTCTTTGTTTACCCAAACACGTGTGAAGGGATTTTTTGCATTGCAAGTGTTTGATAAATGCTTCAATGATTTTTTTTTTATAAACTAATTAGATACATGTGAATTTAGGAGTATGCTATGATGAATGCTAAATAGCTCTTGTGATGGTGTATTTTGTAAACTGTAGTGACTATTTTCACCCCTAGAATAGTATTACTTAGGAAATAGATGTGTTTGGTTAATATATTTTAAATTCTGATTACATATATGCACATGTATATTTTTGTGTTCTTTAGGATTTGTGAAAAATAGTGATATGTTAAATCTGTATTATATTTGTAGTGATATACTTTGCTATGGTGTTGGTCTCCTTTTCCAAAATCAAAGTTGCAAATGTGGAAGAAAAAAACAGATATTAAGATATTGGATTCAAAAAAAAAAAAAAAAAAAAAAATCCAGGGAGGCTTTGGTGTGCAAATGACGTGTGATTAGTTTGCGTGGTGAGTGCTTGCAAACCAACATGGAGCGGCTTGAGGCAAACCAATGAGCTATGAAATTGTTTTTGATGACACGCATAGTGTGTACTGATTTTAGCATTTACTTTAATGCTTAAGTGATTGTTGTATGCTAAAGTGATTTTAGCATAGTTTTTTAAAGTATGATCTGTAAGGTTATAAGATGTTTGAACTCAATGTAATAAGATGATATCTTGTTATTAATTGAATGATGTGTCTTCAGATGCCAAGCCATCTTTCCCTTGTTATTATTTGATGTTGCATTTGGACATTGCACTAATTTGGAGGACAAAGGGTTGTTTGTTTCAGACTTGGAAGCCGTATGGGCATACAAACTTAGTGTTCTTATGTCTTTAACATGCAAATGGAGCCACAAGTCTCCTTGGGTTGTGAACCATGCCTCCATCCTGAGAAAATCCTAATTAAGGATGGTGATTGTGGTGTAACTGTATCCTTTCAAAACCAGGGAATATTTTGTGCTTGTCATTTCGAAGTTTCTAATCATTTGTCTCAATTGAGGTGCTTTGTCGTTTTTGTTATTGAATTGAGAAAATTGATTGTACCTCTGGAATGCAGTTTCCAGTGCAGAGAAAAAACAAACACTGCAATGGGCTGCTTGGACACGTCAAGAGGAGGAAAGCTTCTTCACTGCATTGCGGCAAGTTGGCAAGGCATTTTTTGCTGACATGGTTTTTGGTTTTTGGAATTATTTCTTATGATATAACATGACTATATGATGTCTTTTAAGAGAATTTCGACTTTGTCTTGATGCCAAAAATTCTAAAGATACTAATGCTACAATGCTTTGATGGTTACCAGAAACTATGCCCTCTACTTAATGTCTATTTTATATATTTTGGTAACTGTGCAAATTTCTCTTAAACTAGCAACATGTATGTGCACCTATGTTCCTTTCTGATTATATTTCTAAGGAGATCTAGTGATGTTGAACGAACTTATGTAGGGGTTATTTTGTTGAATGAAGCCCTCATCTAATTGAGTAGGTTTCATCTTCAACTGCTTAGGTGGGATGTACTTTAAGACTACCATTAAAGACTCTGAATAAGAGTTGTAGAGTGTTCCAAGTAATACTGGAAGTTATTTTTGTTATAAATAAATGTACCTTGTAAAATGTCTGGAGATTGTATTGTGTTTCTTTGGTTGTGGGCATTTCTTCTATGATTGTGGAATTTCACTTCGTTCTCGAATAATAATTTCATCTGGTAGTCATATTTTTGAACTTGCATTTTCAGGGGGGCAATGTTGGTCATCTGCATAAACTACAGGGTATAGAGTCAAGTTCACAGGTTTGTTAATATGTTGATTATAATTTTTTTCTCATCTCCTTTCCTTTTTCAAATGGTGCCTAGACATTATCAAGAAGCTATCATTTTGAGTGGGATGCTGTATATTCTTTTAATCTTTTGTATTTTTTTGCATATCTTTGTTAAGCATTTGATTTTTCTAGATCTTTACATGAGCGCGCATATGCAATCATACTATACTTCAAAGCTGTTGCTTGGATCAATTCAACCTCTTACTTTATGTTCAAAGTAATCTAAGCACAGAGCAGCAGTTAAAAGAGTTTTATGTGGTTTGATCACTTGTGGAAGATTGTGAGATTTGATTGGAGAATGGTTGGTTCCTTCATGATGACAGAGTAACTATTTTACCGATTGCTTTGTTAGTTTTCATGATATGATAATTAGAGCTTGCTATTATATTCTTAGCCTAATTACCGTTAAATGTAATGTTATATTTTCTTTTAGAATATAGTATATTGTAACATCCATCAGATTGTCATATTCTATATTTTTTTCTCAACTAGACAATGCTCCAAATATTGAGTTGTGGCCCCCTACTGGACAATGTTCCCATCCATTTTTGTTTATTATCCTTTGCTATTCTATATTTTTTTCGCTGTTATTGATTGTGTGCCTTTCTTCTCCACCCTCACCCTCACCCTCACCCTCACCCTCGGATGAGATTATTGAATATGCATATAAAAAAATGGCTGAGATGACATTATGATGACATCATAACTTTGCCTATAAAAAAATAGCTGACATATGATGAGATCATAACTTTTATGGCCTTGATAGGGAGTGCTGACAGCATTATTTGTGCAATTTGAGGAGCTGTCGGTTTTTTTTTTATATGGTGTTTGGATTACCTGGACTGAAAAGAAGGTTTTGTGTTTGACCATGTAAAATATAGTTTTTTTTTTAATATTATATATTTTATAAAATTTAAAGGCATACTCAGCCAAAGGGATTTGTTTGGGCAAAAATGAAACTGCTGCCTATAGGTAAATGCTACAGTTACTTTTCTCTGTAAACTAGGTAAAAATTGAAGAGAGCTTATTGAAGAAAGTTCAAAAGAGAAACACAAACTAGGTTCTATATTTCTTTAATTGGCCAGGTGTGCCGCTTCTGTTACGTGGGAACAATGAGAAAAATGTGAGTTCCTTGTCCAATATTTTTTATATCATGGAGATATATTGTTTTGTCAAAACTAGATACTGGACAGGAGGAAGCATGGGTTGAACTATCTAGATAAAGCTCCTCTATTGGCCTTGTATTTTGTGACAAAACAGGTAAAATTTGACTAAAAATTTGACTATTTTGATAAAGATGCTCTTACAAGAAGTTAGTAAATTTTATATATTGTTTACAATTTTTTAGAAATGAAAATAGAAAGCAAAACGAGTTTTTTTTTTGAGTTTTTAATTTTTTTTTAGACATAGGAAACTATAGACGAACATTTCCAAAGATATGGATCACCTTTAAGAATTTTCACTCCTATCCAAGCCATAGAAGAGACTACCATGCTTTGTATTTCCTCGGATTTTAGATTCCACTAATGTTTTTGATGTCTAATTTTTTTATTCACCTGGTGAATCTTTAACTTCTCTTGTAGCCCCAGTACTTGTTGCGAATGGTAATTTTTTTAAAATTGAATATTGCTTTCTCTTGGGTGCTTAATTTTTTATTCACTTGGTAAATCTGTTAAATTTGTGTTGTAGCACTAGCATTGAGGGGTAATTTTTTAAATTGAAGATTGCTTGCTCCCTTGATTTGCACACAGAATTTTGCCATTTGCTAATTGAAATTTCTGGATTAGTTTGTAAATAAACTGCGACATGCAAAAGAAGGTGCAAGGGATATAATGGACAGAACTTGTGCTGACTTACCATGTCAAAGTTTGGCTTGAAGTTGATGGGAAAGACATTCCAATCCCAAAGGTACTTCAACTCAAATAACATAAGATCTTTATTGTTATTGTTGTTTTAAATTATTATTACTATTGTTATTTCATATTTAAAATTTTTCTTCTAACTTTTCCTCTAGGATGCTGAGGGTTTAATTGTGCTCAACATAGGTAGCTATATGGGTGGAGTTGATCTTTCGCAAAATGATTATGAGCATGATGATAATTTCAGTCTTCAGTCCATGCATGACAAAACGCTTGAGGCTTTCCTTTGGATTCTTATTTCTCTTCTTTTTTCTTTTTTCCTTTTTCCTTTGATCTGACTAGGGGGTTGGGTGTTTTGATTCATTTTCTTCTTATCTTTTGGCTTTGTATACGGAGTAGTAATTTTTTTGTTGAGAATTGTGAATTCAATTTTTGGATATATTATTTTCTAGGTAATGTTGAAACATTATTTGTGGATATATCATTTTGTGGGTAATGGTGATTGGATATTAAATTGAATGGAAAAGTGAATTAATGAAGCATTTACTATTTGAATGTGAGTTATTATTTCATATAAGTGCTATTCAATTTTATTATAGGTATTGTTTTAGTTCAATCACATAAAATTAGCACAATTTAAAAAAAAAAGAAAAGGATACTTACGTGTAGGTCTTAATAAGTGGAATTATTGTCTAATAGGTTCTTTGGAAAAAAATTGTCATAAAAAAAGTCGTTAATTGTAAGTTTTAATGATAATTTATAAAAATCATAACAAAAAAAGTTACTAATTATCAATTTTTAGCGACATATAAAAAATTGTCACAAAAAAATTATTGTTGGCGATAATTTTATCGAGATTTATTTTCAATAGGATTTTATAGGAATTAAGTTCAATTATTAGGATCTATTAGTAATTTATCCAAAAAAAATAGGGGGATATCACGGCGTTTTGAGAAATGCCACCTAAACTCTAAAGCTAACGGTCAGTTTTTTTTTAAATGATATGACGGTGTTATCATTAAAATCATAATTATGTCATAGTACTGTTAGGGCGGGACATTTAGGCATATTTAAAAATGCCGCCTATACTAAATATAGCGACGCTTTTAAAGTGTCGTAGAGTTATAGCGACGATCGCATTTTTGACGTTTGGTATTAAATGTCACGAAAACAATTAGCGACGTTTTTTAAACGCCACTAAAGCCTAATTTTAAGCCGTGTATATTTCAGAAGATGATAGCATGTGTGTGAAATTTGTCATAAGTCAATCTCTAAAATGTCCATGGGAAACTTCCAAGACAACCAGCTCATTGTTCATTGGCCTCTCTATAAAAGCACACCAACTTGGATCCTTTGGGCATTTTTATACATTCGAAACCACTACCAAGAGTATCGCCCCGGAAGTGAATTGGTCACCAACCAACAATATCCAAGGATGAGATGATGCTTTTGGGTAAATGCAAAACTACTTGGGCCCTTATTGCTGACTGAGCGTATACTAGTTGTAGGTTGTTGTTCACTAAATTGAGCCTACACAGGCTTGAATAGCTTGAAAAATATTAAGTGTGCCAAGTTATTTTGGAAATTGGGCTTGTTTGGTTGGGTATGCCAAATCACTGTAAGTCACTTTGGACATTGAACTTGTCTTGTTAAGTGTGCCAAACTTTGGAGATTGAGCATACATGCTAACGATTGGTATTTTTTTTCATAATAATACTAAAAAAATATATAAAATAAAATTAAATAGAAATAAAAAAAATAATATTTGTATTAAAGGATGAAATACAGAATATTTTATAAAACTAAAAATACATGAATGATTCAAACCCGGATATTACAATTTGATGAATAGAAACATAAAACAAACACATGCTGGAATAAAATGATAAATTGAAATAAAATAAGAGATGGCCGAAACCAAGATACGAAAGTCGAAACTAACTAATGCAAAAACATCTTTTGAATAGTTTCGACGAACTTGATAATGGCAACACTCTCTCTAATAAGAACAAAAGAAGGGGCTAGCAAAGAAGATAGGAAAATTGTCCTTCGAATTTTCTTTTGACGTAAGAAACATCTCCAACTTCATTTCAAAAATCACCATTCTTCATCACAAAAGACCTCTCTAAAAAACTTACTAAGTTGAAGGGAAAATGCCTCTATTTATACTTGTAGAGGAGAGCCTTAGTCATAAAAGCTAACATCAATACACTACTAAAAATCGGAGCTTTTGCAACGGTCTTAAACGTTGCAAAAGATTCGCATGTCGTCGTAAGAGACTTTTTGCAATGGAGTAGCAATGGGAAATGGGGGGTAGCGACGGTAAATCAATAGCTTTTGCGACAGTTTAACCTTACATAAAAAAGGGTGAAAAACTTCACTTTTAGCGACGATTTGGGTTGCTATCGCCAAAAACTTTGTTAGCAATGGTATTTGACATCGTGAAAAGTATTATTAGCGACGGTCTAAAACGTCACCAAAAAATTAGAATTAAATTAATACTGGATTTGCGATAGTTTAAACTGTCAATAAAAATTTGAACAAATATGTATATGTGATAGGTTAGCCTGTCGCAAATAAAATGTAAGGAAATGATGATTACATTAGGGACGATTTATTATTGTCGTAATAAAATTATTTTCATAAAATAAATATATATTTTATTAATTCATTCCCTGTACAAAATATTAATATTTTCTAACATAAAATATATCCACATCCACATCTACATTCACATTCACAAAATCATACAAATAATAATATATGTACCCTGTAATAATTGTCAACCAAATATTCTTTACAAAAATATATATAAAACATCCTCCAACAATACTAATAATTTTTGATAATTCAAGAATTTAAATTTTTGTATATAAAACAAAACAAAAGTATCGACAATACATATACATATATATATATATATATATATATTATAACTTGTTTTAATATCAATAGTAAGCTACAATATCGATGTGTGAAAATATCATCACGTACTCAAAATGGTTGCATCTGCCAAAAAAATAAAAATTATCATTTACAATATAATTAATTTTAAACTTACAGAAAATAAATAAGATTGTAACATATACATGAATCGAGCGCCACACAATGTATCTTCCAACAGCTTCTCTAACTGTTCTTAGACCTAAAGATGTTGTTTCCAAAAGGGTGTTCGGCTTTTTGGCTTTTAAGATAGACTTTGCAATATTCAGGGTTAATTGGAACTCCATTAATTTCACACAACGGATCGTCACTAATAACAAGTCCCTCCGCCAATTGGACTATTGGTATACGTAAACTATTTAAAGAAACTTTAATTACATTCTACAATGATGATAATACTATTAAAATCAGGTAATGATTGAAGACATTGTGCTATAATCTAACAATAATCGAATAAACATAAACGATGAAAAGAGTTTCTAAAGGACTTGTTTTCACAAATGGGAATTTGGATATACATCCAAAACTAGAACCGGTTTCGACTTCCCTCTTTTCCTACAAGCCATTTGTGCCTAGTTAGTCAAGTGTGTCAAGTTTTGTTGACATCTGATGCCGTTTGAGCATTTTAGTGTGTCAACCGGTTCAAAAAAAGTTTTTAAAGGACAAGTTTTCACAAACGAAAATTTGGCTTCAGATTCAAAACCGGGAATCGGTTTTGAGTTCCGTCTTTTCTTACAAGTCATTTGTGCCTAGTTAATCGTGTGTGTCAAGTTCCGTTGACATCCGACATCGTTTGAGCATTTTAATGAGTCACACGGTGAGAAAAAGAGTTTGTAAAGAATAAGTTTTCACAAATAGAAATGAGGCTCTACATGAAATTTAGTTAGAGTTTAAATAGATTATTGAGGGGTTTGGAGTTGCTGTTGTGAGCTCAGCACAACAGCAACTACTATGCCTCACTGTTGTGCCTCATTGTTCACCAGATTCCAAGGTAATTATGACTTCAATGCTACTGTCATTACCAAAATAAGAGCATCAATCCAATAAACAATCTTGACAATTGAATTGGTTCTTAAATATTTGATTTTTTTTTATATCTTTTTTATTTTTGTTGCTTTCAAGAAACAAAGGTGTTCCTTCTCGCTCTATGATTTCGTTTTCTTGAGTATCTGTTTTAATTTTTGGGATGAGAAGACAAAACTAGACTAGAAATTTGGTACCATAACTGTTTTAGGTAAACTCTATTGTGTCTTTCATCTGTTCTATCTGATAACTAGCCACTAAAGCATGTTATGCAATCTAAGAACCAATATGTTTGTTGATGGACCTTATACTAGAGTTTTAGAGACAATGCCCTTGTATGACATATTGCACAAGTTTCAAAACGGTCTCAGCCATATGGCTGCTGTCATGAAACAGGACAATGACACAGTGGAGCAACTAGCCAGGAGACGCACAGCCAATGTGAGTACTGAGTTCTCTTGATAAAATGGCTTTTGTGTACTCTTTTTTTGGTTTATTTAATTTTGATTATTCTTTGGTACATAATTTCATCTTTTGAGCCACATATAGATTCAACGAGGGAAATGAGAGTAGATATTCACAGTGAAAGGTTTTATCACAAGAAAGTATTGAAAACCAAGAGATCGCACAAGAATTTGAAGAACCAGCCAAGAAACTCAAACAGAGTAAACTCAAGTAGTAGGAGGTGGTCAGATCATTATCACATGGAGGTCCTACTAATAAATGACAATTCACTCTCAATGCTCACTAAAGATGAGGAAGTCATTGGCATAATTAAGTACTCGAGTGTTTACGAAAAATAACAAATTATATGTATGTATATATGTATGTATGCATGTAAACGGTCTAGTCTGGTTCCAAATCAGAACTATAGTTATAAAATCACGTATTGAACTGCAAAATGATTTACCTATTTTAAGAATCAACACTAAACTGTGAATTGAAAAACCAGCATTGAGAATCCTTGTGACGACCCCACCACGTATAATAATTAGTATCTAATTAACGAAGGAGATTTCAATTTTAATTGCCCATTATTCTGATTTAATTTGGGATTATGAAAATTGTGGAGGCTAATTCATATATGATTCTATTGAGAATTTATTTTGGAATTAGAAATTAAACGCCTAAATGGCTCAAGAGAGTATAATTGGTGAATTG
This sequence comes from Camellia sinensis, assembly GCF_055761805.1. Taxonomy (NCBI): domain Eukaryota; kingdom Viridiplantae; phylum Streptophyta; class Magnoliopsida; order Ericales; family Theaceae; genus Camellia; species Camellia sinensis. The sequence continues at coordinate 73,025,773 of NC_138966.1, read as the reverse complement.
AATTATTTTAATTTCAAGTATCGGACCATATGGGAGTTTAATTAAATATTCGGTTCATATTTGTAAAATTAAGATTTGATTAATTGGGTCCGAATTGGAGTTGATTAAGTTATGAGAATTGTGAATGAAGATTATTATGAATTAAATTTATTTATGAGGTGTTCAATGGGATATGTAATTTATTGGCAGAGATTTTGAGTTTGATCTGAAATTGAAGGCCTTAATGATGTAAGAAACCAAAATTAATGAAGGTAACAAGTTTAATTTGATATTTCAAGTCTTTTGGGAGTTTGATTAAAAATCTAATTTAGATTGAAAAAAATTAAATATAATTAATTGGGCTCTAATAGAAGTCAAATTAGACAAATTAAATTTGTGGAATTTATGATTAGCTATGACTAATTTAATTATGTGTTAATCAAGATTTATTAAGACTAAGGGTTGCTCAATTAAATTAATCCTAAACATAAATTAAATTATAGAAGAGTCTAGAATTTAGAGTGTATGTGGGTGTGGGTGTAGGTGTGGGTGAGAAATCTGTGGGTGTGTGTACGCTCAATGTTATGTGCACGTGTGCTTGAGGTGTCAACAAGAGAGGATGTGAGTGTGTATCTCTTGTTCAAAAGGAGAAGGAAACTTATGGAATCAACACTTTGGCTGGAGAAACAATCTGAGGGAAAGAAAGAAAAGAAAACCCAGAGAGAGAGAGAGAGAGAGAGAGAGAGAGAGAGAGAGAGAGTCTATGCGCTGGAATGGTGAAGGAAGGCAAGGGAAAAGCTTGGAAAGTGAAGAATTAGAAGAGATATTCAACTAAATTTTTTGAAATTAAAACTTAAAGGTATGTAATTTATGTTTAATTTGTGTAGAATTTTCACATTACACTAGCAATTAAAGATGAAATTGGAATCAATAGCATGTAATTGGAAGAAATTAAGAAGATAATGAAGAAAAATGAGTTAGGTTACCTAATATGGAAATTGATCTCATAATATTATCAAATTGAGTTTGATTTTGAACACTATAAAGTATTTGAGTTTTATATTTACATGCATCATGAATTTTGAAAGAATTTAAGTCATTCAATTTTATACTAATAATAAGAGAAAGAAAAAGTTGTGAAAACATGAGTTCATGAAAATGGTTTAATGATGGAGTTAAATGAGGTTTTGATTTTTTGTTTTGGAATCTAAAAATTGGTTTGATTTTAATCTCTAATCCATGCATGTAATGTAATTTAAGAGTTTTATTTAATTTAAACAAATTTTGGAATATATTAAATTAGTTAGTTTTATCTGAATTACATATATACAATGTTTGCTAGGAAAATTGACAAGAAAATAAAGAATTGGAGCTAAGATTTTATGAAGTTAAATTAGAAATTAATTATTTTGGGTTTGATTTTCAAAGTTATGGTTAAATTAAGCTTCATAAATTACATGTAAATATTCTTATAAGAGCTTTATAGATTTAATTTCATGTTTTGAAAATCAAGAGAAGAAGAATTTAAAAGCTTTGCATGAATGAATAAATAATTCAAGTTTTGACAAAATTGTTGAGTTTTGGGGAAATTGATTTCTAAAGGGGCATGTATTGGTATTTTCCAAAGTATTTTCATGTTTTCAAGCAAGCCATGCATGACGCCAAGTCTTGGAACAAAGTTTGGAAGCTCAACTCCGGTTTTGAAGTCCAGAAAATTTATAGACCTGCTCGAGCGACCAATTGGTGGCTCTAGTGAACCCACCTTTTGTTTGTTAGTTGTTCGAGCGACTAAATGTTAGCTCGAGCGTACTTTTGACCCGTCCAACATTTTTGCAGACAACACAATATGCTCGAGCGACCAAGTGGTGGCTCGAGCAGTCAGGCTATTTTCAGCATGTTTTGAAAAATCACACTTTCTTTATATTTTCATCTCATCTTCTCCCAAAGCATTCTAAACATGATTTATGGCTCATTGAAGATTAATAAGCTAACAATCAATATAAATTAGTTGGTTAAAGAATAAGTCATTGATTTAGTAGTAATTAATTAAGAAGCCAAGTACAGAAATCGATCTACTTGAAAAAGAAGAATTTAATAATGAAAGAATATGTGAAATGAGACCCGATTCATTTGAATGAACATGGTAGAATTTCGGATTACTTAAACAAAAAAAGACAAGGAAAGTCAAGTTTGATTAAGGAAGTAATGCTGTGTTTCAATGTGGATATGTTATGTGTTTATGTAGGTCACGCGCTAACGTTTGCTTGATCTATTTGATCTGTCTAATTTGTCTGATTTGCCTCTGGAGCTATCTGTGAGTAATAACTCTGTAAAGCTATATTTGATTATAAGTAATTTCAGAATGATAAGATATGATTTGGTTTTTGAAATGCTATTTTTTGTGAATAATGAATGAATGTCTAATTTTTTGAAATGTATTTGTGGTATCCTTAGTTCACGTGGCCCTCGTCCGGGAGAAACAATACCATGGCATATGATTATATGGCCCTTGCCCGGGGAAAAAAATACCGTGGTCTATATTCACATGGCCCTTTCCTGGGGGGATATAATACCATGGTTACTTGCGCGCAAGATATGGACCTTTATGGTCGTCGGTACCGACTATGCATGTGGGTCCTAGGACCAATTTGATATGATAGCTAATAGATGTACCATATATAACTGCTTATGATTTTTGGTTAAATATGTGAATCTGAATAAGCTTTTGATATGAACTCGTATTTCTGAAACTATTTGGACATCATTCATAAACCCTTGTTGTTATTCATTGGGGTCCAGCTAACTGCTTCTACGGATTACTGGTCGATCATAATGCTAAACCTATAGAGGCTGGTTTGGGTCGTGACAATCCTCAATTTCAAATCAATGAGAAAGGTTACCTATTTTAAGAATCAAGAGTAAACTGTGAATTGAAAAACCATGCATTGAGAATCATGGTTTTCGAAAAGTTTCTAGACGAAGGAAAGAAGAATGCAACTCAGTCAGCCCGCAAAACTCAGTATGATTTGATAAACAAATAGACTATTTTAGCTTCCTATTCATAGACAACAACGACCACTAATCTAATTAAGAACAATATTTAAACTCATTTCAAATCAATAAAATTACTTCACTACAAAAACATTATGTATAAATTACATATCTATACTATCATATATGTGAACAACTCACTTTAGTGTCTTGAAGGCTACTCTTTCCTTTTGTCAAGTGGATTTTTTTATATCAAAAGCGAGAAAAATTATAAAGTGAAGTGTACAAGATTTGAACTTAAGATCTTGAGTTTGGAAAACAACACCCTTACCACTTGATCAACAAACACTACTTATATTTCTAATTCAAAATTAAAATTTATATTTTACAAATTTAATAGCATTCCCATCGGGTGGGCTTATACCCCTAGTATATATATGTGTGTGTGTATGCAAAATATATGATTTAACAGAGGAAAAAATAGTGAAATGGAAAATGAAGGAAAATTACAGGGAAAAATGATGGGAAAATTGATGGAAATGAACGAACCTTTGGTACTAGACCTTGAGTTGTAGTAATGGTGAGAGTGATTGAAGAAAATGATTGTAACAGAGTGTTTCCTCCAATCTTCAGGGCTTTATTTTATAGCTATCTTTCTCTCGCTCTCTCTCTCTCGTATTTATATATGTATTTGTTTGTATTATGTAGATTATGTACAACTAGAAGCAGATTGGGATTTGCTATTGGTTGTTTTTAAATTTCCTCAAATTCTTATGGTTGTGATATTTGCTGTTTGGGACTCAAGAAAACAGGGTTTCTTTGGAAATTTGTTCATAATTTTTAAGCTTTTATTGAATTTGGTTACTGGTACTTGAAATTTGTGGTGTTGAAGTGATTGAACTCTATTTGGTAGTTGAGAAAACAAAGGAAAAGATAAGGGATCTTATGCTTTATGCTGTCGTTGAAAAGAAAATCTGAAAAAACCCACTAACCAAATAGTTTCATTAGGCTCAGTAGAGTAGAAGCACTTTTTTGGGTTCCAAAGTAATTGGAAATTTTGTGATACAAAAATTGATTTCTGTGTTTTTTGTCAACTTTTCTCAGTAAACAAACAGGGAAGAAGTGAACAGAGGAAAATAGATTCCCTTAATAATAAACAAATGGATTTTGGTCCAAATTGAAGTTGCAAAACTCTTTTAAGCTTTCTTGCAACTCTTGAACTTGGCCTTTATATGATTTTTTTTTCTTCTTTAATTTCCTTAAATTGTGGCAAGTAAATTTAAATGCTTAGAAATGTTGGGGATTGAGGATCCCGCCCAAGACCTTGCAGAAAATATACCAAGCAGTAAAACACACCCACACCCAAGGAGACACAGTATTTAACGTGGTTTGGCCTCAATGCCTACATCCATGGGAGAGTAACCGGTTATCACTATAACAATGGAGATATTATAGAAAGATTACAATAGAGGAGGAGCTCACACTATCCGAGCTCACTCACTCACCCGTCTCCCTCTCTCATACCTCGAGAGACGGTCTCTCTGCCTTACATCTCTTCTTCTTTGGTTTGTTCTATCACAGTTTTGCTCTCTCTCTCTCTCTCTCTCTCAACCTCTCATTCTCACCTTAATTTATACATAATTGAGGGAGAGGAGTTTAATCACAATTGAAGAAGAGGAGTCAAGACTTGGTCAGTGGGGAGGTGCCACCCCCACTCTCTCTAAAGTGCTCTCCAACCACCTCACTCTCTCTAAAGTGGGTTAGCCACTCGCATGGGATGATGAATATATCTAACAAATCACCCCCTCAACCCATGTGAGGTGATCTAGTGCACACACTGCTGCTAATCTTGTCACGCCCAAATTTCAACATAGTTTGCATCTCCTCACCGAGACGTTTGCATCCCCTGAAGCTAGAGATAACACACTAGAGATACAAGAGGAGGAGGGAATCCTACATCCTCAACTCAACTCACACTACTTTCTGATTTAGAGAGAGAGCCTTTGCTCCTATCTCCCACAGATCTCTTCCACGCTTCCTGTCTTGGATGCCTTCACTTGCTATGCTTGAACTTGTGTAACCAAGATATCCAACACCCCCTGATTGGATGTCCTGCACCTCTTGCTGAGATGCCCTTGACTGTTATGCATTACCTCGCAGGACCAGTCATTGGAGCAATAGAAAACTCGTCGTTTATCCCATCAGCGTCCTCGATTTTCTTTGCTCAGAGCTCTTCCTCTGAACTATCAGCCTTTGCCCTTTGCACTTCTGAACAACCTCCTAGTGTTCCCATACGCTCGTCGTCTATGCCTTTGCAATCCCTGATTTGTTGTTCAGTAGATTGATGGTTGACAGTAGCTCTATCTGTCAAAGCATCGTCAGCTATGCAATTTTGTATAGTGCTCGCACCCATGGCTTCTGGTCTCCCTGCGTCGAGCTCGCTTGAGAGATCCGCATCAACTCTATCCTCCGCTGCCATGGAACTAAAGAAACCACCATAGAGAAAAAGACTTGCCACTCCTTGGCGCGCACTCTTGTGTTTTATTCATCTTAATTTCTCTGTCTGGCAGTTCCTGTGAACTTTTTACAACCCATTGCTACACACTCTTCTCGCGCCTCTGTATGACACTCTAGTGTACCCTTGCACTGCTACACATCTGCATTTTGCTTCTGCGCTTAGTATGCTCCTCTGCAACTATTATTCTATATGTCCACATATCAGTAGTACCTACTCGTATACAGTAGGTCCAACAGCCACAGTATTTTCTTGAGCCTGTACTTGTTGCCAAATCATCTATACATCGATGAATGGTCTTCTCTTTTGATTGAACCAGATTTTCCGATGAACTTCGGAGATAATCATTTCTGTAATCCTCTGATCGCCCTTAACCAATCCTGATCTCCCCTAACCAATCTTGATCTCCCTCGATTTGTCATTTGATCAAGCCTGATCTCCTTTGGTCTCCAATGATCTATCTCTCAATTTGTATTTGGTTGTCCAATTTGGTTAGAATCTGCATATTCTTACTTCTTCAGTGAATCCGTAGTGTTCCACAATATCCGACAACCTTCCTTCGACTATTGAAGATGACAAACTCCCATGTTTTGAAAATCTTCAAAAAATCGTCTAGAATTTCACTATTCTGACCTCGCGGTTGCTTCCGAAACGATTCCTTTAGCTAGAACCAACCTTCGCTGCACTTCTAGGGACCTTATTGAAAAATTTCCCCAAAACCTGGGCCAAAATTGCAAATTTCCCAAACACCCGGGGCTGAACTGTAATTTCACAAACTACAAGGCCAAAATAACAATTTACAAAAATTCAGGGACCAAATTGTAATTTTTGAAAACATTGAGGACCAGATTGCAATTTAACAAGCTTCCAAGGCCAGTATGAAATTTTAGAAAAATTCTGGGCCATTTTGTAATTTTCAGAATTTGTCAGAGAATATTCCGTTATTACCAGGAATATTCCATTTGCCGAAGTCAGCCTCTCGTCATGCTGATGTCATCACCTGGGCCTTTCTGCTGATGTCACTCTTGCATCAGCATTGTGTCATCCTCCACTTTTTTTTTTTTTTAAAAAAAAAAATTACCCATCTTTGGTTGCCCCAAGTTTCGAACACATGACCTTCAAGCAATATGCTTCAACCAATGTGCCATGGGAGTCCTTGTGTTAAATGGCTTCTAAAATATTTTATTTGAACCATCTTAACATCTTCTTCTTCACCACTCCTCCATCAACCGAACTGAACTTTTCGGCGAGATGTGGCAAACTCCGTCGAAACTTTAGGTCGCATGTGGTAGCGCGTGACTTCTCATTTTGGGCTGGTGTTTTTGGGTTTAGATTCCAATCGTCAAGACGCATTGCCTGGTATGCTCAAAACTCGATTTTGAGCAAGTTGATTTCTGGGCTATTTCAAAAAACACACTGTTTTTCTTCACCCGAGCTCTGATACCACTTGTTGGGGATCGGAGATCCCACCTAAGACCTTGCATAAAATATACCAAGCAGTAAAACACAGCCACACCTAGGGAGACACAATATTTAACGTGATTCGGCCTTAATGCCTACATCCACGGGAGAGTAACTAGTTATCACTATAACAATGAGAAGGAACTCACACTATCCCCACTCACCCACTCACCCGTCTCCCTCTCTCACACCGAAAGAGACAGTCTCTCTGCCTCACATCTCTTCTTCTTTGGTTTGTTCTCTTACAGTTTTGCTCTCTCTCTCTCTCTCAACCTCTCCTCCTCACCTCAATTTATACACAATTGAGGGAGAGGAATTTAATCACAATTGAAGAAGAGGAGTCAAGACTTGGTTAGTGGGGAGGTGCCACCCCCACTCTCTCTAAAGTGGGTTAGCTACTCACATGGAATGATGAATATATCCAACAGGAAGTTTGTTCACTTATCTACTTAGCTATGGCCTTTATTCAGCTTGTATACAAGAAGAGGTCAACAAGGCCTAGGAAAAAATGAAAACTACGCAAAAATTGTGGGCAAAGACCCCACTCTGGAAGCGAGCAGAGCTCCTTCACAAGGTTGTTGCTATTCTCAAATAGCACAAAGCCCCCATTGCCGAGTGTCCAGTATATATATATATATATATATATATTATTTGGAGCAAAGGGAGTTAAAAGGGCAAAGAAAAAGAAAAATGATTTTGTTCCTGTGACGAATTGTTTTATTCTTAATCAAAAAGAGTTTCAATCAACTGATGAGTAGGCATAAGACAGACAATAGAAGACCAGAGGAGAGAAGATAAAAGCTATACCTGGATGTCGGAGGGAGAACCAGTGAGGAAGTCGTCATTGCTACTGCTACAGACAGTCTGTGCGGTAATACGAGAGCGAGAGAGAGATTGTGAGGGTCTGCGCAAGTAAGAGCGAAAGGAAAGAAGTGAAGAAGAGAGGAGATGTGGGTTACCTAGACGCTGCCCAAGATGCTATTATTGCTACTGTTGTTGCTGCTGCTGCGAGAGAGAGAGCAGTGAGATTAGGATAGAATATTGAAGGTTTTTATTTATTTATTTATTTATTTATAGTTTTTATTCTAAGAGAAAATAGAGAGTTTGGGTAAAGAGGAAAAGAGGGAGGATGGGAGGAGTGGGCGCGAATTTAGGAATTACCATTTGCGACGTTTTTAAGGCCCATCGCAAATGAATAAGGAAAAAAATAAAAAAATTTGCGACAGACTGCCAAAGAGCATCACAAAAAAAAATAAAAATTTAAGGCCAGAAAAAGTTTGTGACGTTTAACGTATCATCGCATATAATCTTACTTTTTTGCCACGGGCTTAGTTTTTTCGTTGCAAAAAAAAAATAAAAAAAATAAAAATAAATTCTCGACGTCATTAATTGCCGTCGCAAAAGCTTGCTTTTTGCAACGATTTTTAAACAATCGCAAAATGTTCCATGTCCAATGCCCCTTTTTCTAGTAGTGTAGGGTCATCAAATTACCATTAACTAAGGCCATCAACTATAGCCACTAGGGCTAGAGTTTCAAAGGTTGAAAACTTCCCTTGCACTATATATAAAAATATATATATATATATATATATATATATAATATAACTATTTGAATAATCCAACTGAATGAATCACAAAATGGATAGGGGTGTTGGATCATAACACGATCCAAGCCTAATTACAAACACATGCACAAGCTAAGTCCAACACAGCCTGACCCAGCCCAAGCTCAAGACTAAGTCTAAGTCGAAGCCTAAGACTAACCCCCACACATGCACAAGTACAAGCTTAGACCATGTCCAAACCAAGATTAAGTCCGAATCTAAATTCAACTTTTATTAATGTCTACTTTATGAAACAATTATCATTCACAACTCAATGGGTTCGGTTCATTATTTTAATATCGTAATATTCTCACTTAAGTTAATACAATCCCACTTGGACCCACCTCAACTAATGATTGAGTCTCACTTTAATTTCGAATTAAAATTGTCGAAAAACTATTACTATCCAACACTAATGTCACATGAGACTTTTAGATTTGGGTGCTAAGTCATTTGGGATCTAAAGCTTAGGTCTCGTTTGGGAATAAGTTATTTTAGTAATTTTTTTATTTTTTATAAAAATATATGTAAATAAATAGATAGAATAATGTGATAACTTATAATAATTTTTTAATTAAAACATGTAATTGTCAAACGATACTTTAATGTCAACGTAATATGAGACTTATGTCTAGGAGTATCGTCGCTTTAACCGAGGATATGGTAAGACTTAAAAAACATGGTTGGATCATGGGCCGATAATTTGAATGTTGAAACAAGTTGACTGCCAAGTGGGTTGAGCATCCAGAAATTAAATTATGAATTACATATGAAATGTCGAATGCCAATGAGTCTGGTACTTTAAATAGTAAACTTAGGGTGGTTTGGGATGATCTAAATAAGTGTACTTTTTAATTTTTTATGAAATATGAGTTGGATATGGGTTAGATTTGATGTGATGTGATAAAGAGGTGATGTGACTTAAATAAGATGATGAAACTTAAATATGATAGTGACTTTTTAACTTTTAAACTTTTTTAAGTTATAACAAATAAGACCTTAATGTTGAATGCCAGTTGGACTACTTGTAGTCGAGTACTCATTTCGACCCGTAATAGTATATAATGCTCCTTGAGACCTAATTACCACATAGTTGAGTGTCAAATTATTTAAATGTCCTGTAACCTTATAATAATTACTCACATGTATTCGTTCCAGCCGATGTGTCTTCTTGTCTCAAAAGTGGCATCAATATTAAACAATCTCACTGTTAGAAATTGGGCGCCCATGTGGCATGACCCTTTGAACCTTTTGAACCGTATCCATGTAAGTTTGAATTTGAATTCAAAACTTGTTTGGATAACCATTCAGGATATCTATATCTATCATATCAATAGATATGGATAGATGGATAGATAGATAGATATTGGTTGTTATATCTGATTATATATTTTATATATATTTTATTTGGTACATCAGATACGTATATCAGATACGTGATATGGGTTTTTTCCCATAACCTTTTCTCCCAGATTCTCTCTGACTCTCTCCCATAAAAACAACGATCAAGCCTCTGCACTGTGACTTGTGTGGGTGATACTCATTTTGTAGTATCACTCCACTGCTGGGTTCGTGGTTCAGATTCTAGAAGCACATGATTTACCCACGAGGTTTTTCTCTAAAAGGTATGATTCTGATATTTTATCCGCTACGTTATTATGCTTTTTGATTTACATTGGTATCAGAGCAGAATGTGGGTATTTTCGTGCTTATTTGCATGCGATAAAATATGTGTATAATTTTATACAAATATACATACACATTATATGCATGAAAATTAGATTGAGAATGTGATACATCTCATTTTTATGTCCATTAAATGTCATTTTTGAGACTATAAATGTATTTTTTGTGAAAAATGGAGCCCGACAGTACAAAAATCGAACCAGAAAACACCGTGGAACGCGGCGCGTGTGCCTCACACGCTATATGAAGAAGCCCAGCGGTTTCACGCGCTTCGATGCACCACCACGGGCGCTCATGTGCCGCCACGCGCTTCACGCGCGCGCTGTCCGCGCCCTCCACACGTGCGCTTTAGCCGCGCCGCTTCGCTCCGCGCCATGTGCGCAGCCACGCGTGCGCCATGCGCCACGCCGCCGTTGAGCCGCCTCGTGCCGAGTTGCATTGAGTTGAGCGGCGCGAGCCGAGCCGAGCCGTTTTTCCCAGCTAGCTTGGTTCTTATGCTCTGCTTGTTCTGTTTTAAATTCTGAATCGTGTTAAATTGCCATAATTAATTCGTTATAGCTTTGTTTTAAGCATGGTTGGTACCGTTAGACTCAGAATTAAAGTTTTTATCTTCTGTAAAATTTTGAAAATTTTATGAAAATAAAAAATATTTTTCCTGAAATAATAATTCATTATTTCTGGTTTAAAATGCATCTGGTGTTGCATGATTAAGTTTCTGGGGCTGAATTTTTTTTTGTAGACTATTGTTATGGTTTACTATTTACTGGTATAGTTGTAGCATTTTACCAGATTCTGGAATATTTATTTCTAATTTTATGTGTGTTTATTAGTTATTTAAAATTCCAGAAAAATTCAGAAAAATTCTAGAAAATTTTAGGATGATGTACGTTCTGTTATGGCATAATTTGAATATTTAATACATCATATTATTTTTTTTTAGAGTTTCTAATATGTTGTAATTAGAAAAGCATGATTAGTTATTTATTTATTTATTTGAATTCCATTATTAAATGAATATAACATGAGTTATTTGTAAATTTACATTAAGATGCTATTGTATGGAATTTATCATGCTTTGACATGCCATAGTCAGTGGGAGGTTGTTCGGTTGAGAGAAATCTTTGTAGATTTACTCCCGAAAACCAATATTTTGCGCTTAAATTAAATTAAATTAAATTTTGGATAATTGTCACCTGTGGCGCAAGAGATGATTACGAGCATAGCGGATTTTCGATCTTGTGACTTGTGTAATATTGTCACTATTTAATTTAGATTTTTGCGGCAAAATTATATTATGCTAATCAAAATTAATCCCAATACGAATTTGTCTCTAAATTGACTTATCTTATGGAAGTTATTTGGTTGACCTAGACTTAGTAGAGATGTTCAAATGTGAACAATGTAATCCTATTCTTTAGATGAGCAAAAGTCTTGGAGACTTGAGGTCAGACCTTAATTGAGCCAAAGTAAGAAAACATGACTCAAAGTCGCCGTGGTTTTGTTGCCTTGTTTGGCATAATAAAAACTAATGTGTGCGCTATGGTTAGTGGCACGCTACGTAGTTTTGGTTGGCGAGTTTTGGAGTTATGAAATTAGTAAGCCCTCAATAGATCTATATACGATCTTGACTATTGAGCTGCGCGGATTGACTTTGTAATTTGACTTGTAAATAATGTTACATCATTGGATGAAGTAACATTCAAGAGTCACGTCATCCAAGAAATGCGAGTTTAAATAAATTAGTCATTAAGTGTAAGACGAGTAGCCACTATGAGCAGTGTTTTACTTTCTACCCAATAATTGGGAGTGGATGGAGCAAAAATTTCATGTACTATAATAGTGTGCATTGAAGTATCACTTGAAGTTAAAAGATTAGCGCTTTGTAGCAGCAAAATCTATTAACACTAAGTAAAAAGATTAGCGCCAAGTGACTGCAAAATCTATTAGCATTGCCAACTTGTCTAAGTCTGGACACTTACTGTTTCCACACTTGAGTGTGAGACATGATGAGGTGCTTCTTTGTGTGATTTCTTTACTAGGCTAACGTTTTGAATAACATTTACCACTAAGCGCAAACGTCGCAGCATAGTAATGAAAAGGTCAAGGACGACAAGGTTGTTATGACTCTAAGAATTTGACGCATCGTTTGTGAGAGCATTGTGTTGAATTAGACTCTTTAGCCTAATTCGCGCTTAAGTTATTTCAAGAGCTGTCATAAATTGATAGCTTATTCTCTCCTTCTTGTGGATAGTAAAATTAATTGCAAGTAACTATGAAGCGAGAAATAGATATGGCAAGAGGAGTATCGTCATCTTTCAACTAGATGCATTAAAGTGTATGGAGAATAAAATTGACTTGAAGGTGCAGGGGATTAGCACTTACTAGTTAAATTTGCGACTTAGGCGCACTTGATATCTCCGTGACATCCTTTTATGATCTAATCAATATGAATTAGTTTTGAGTCATTACCTAGTTGGGCCTAAACCTTTTAAACTTGTCTTCGAAAACTCACACATTAAGATGATTGGAATTAGTTTATGACATTGGTCATGAACCGGTGGAATATTATACTTAATCACATTAATGAGATGATGACACGATGGTTTGAGTAGTCCTTCTCGGGCCTACTCGCTTGTGACATCCTGCTCTCATGTGAATGTGTAACTTTGTTCGCAATGGGTGCGCACAAGTAAGTAGGAAAGCCGTAGAAGGTCATTTGTATTGGCGTATTTAGTCCACTATGATATTTGTGACTAGATATGTGTGAGGGTATGATAGCTAAGCCTCAATCTCGACACATTTATAGATTACGATACGCATCTGAGTCAAGACTATTTGATCTCTTATAAGTCAAAAGTTTTGAGATGATTTTTGACATTGCACATATGAGGTTGAGATCAATTAGATAACAGCTTTCGTGCTTTTTAGTTTTGACCAAGGTGGCGAGTATCTATTTGAGTTATTTTTTAGAAAAAACTCTGTGAAGAGAAATGAATGCTTAGAAAATTGATTATTCCTAATACTCAACAACACAATGGTGTAATAGAGATAAGGAATTAAGTATTGTTAATGTTAGGTGGATAATGATGCAAAATGTTTCCCAATTGGGAATTGCACTAGTTTGTTGCCTATATCCCTAACTAAGTGCCCTCCATATCAGATTTTACACTCCATTTGAGTAATGGGTTAGTAGAGAGCCATCTATGGGCGATTTGTAACTGTTAAGCAGCTTATCTTTATTTTATTTCTCATAAGGTTGCGAAGTTAAGACCTAGGGTTCTATAGCACATTATTGTATGCGGTCATGTAAATCCTCCAGGTCATGTGCATATAGGTAAGCAGCTTCGTGGTAGTGTAATTAAGTCACATAAAGTTTTCTTAGTAAAGGTGACGTGAATAGAGTTTTGGAACCCTATAAGATAGAGAATTCTAAACATAGCGCTTTATGTAGCCTAGTTGAGAATGGAAAAAAAATTTCCAATATCCTAGGGACAGTGAGAGCGATGTGCCTACTAATGGATTACTCCATTAGAGAAGAATACTCTACATTCTTAGTTGCGTGGTAGCGAATGTGAAAATTTTCCACGTCATCACTGGGTGATTGAGAGGGAAACATTCATGATTGCTCCGTAAGATGATAAAGAGCCTATTGCTCCGTAAGATGATAAAAAGCCTAGGATAATGCCAAAGGCTCTAGTCCCATGTTTTTAGAAAGTGGATTAATGTTGTGCAGTTTAAGACGAAGTCTTTGAGAATTAACCATTTCTATAATTTGGTTCACTTTCCATTATGAAGCAAAACTGTTCTAAAGTTATGCGTAATTTGGATAGTCATTGTTGAGGCATAAGGCTCGCTAGATACCAAAAAGTCGCACTATTGAGGAAAGTGTAGACCATGAGAAGACTTCCTCCTGGGGAGTGAGGTTATTTTGACTTAGGCTATGATTGACATAAGTTCGGAACATTGATTTGAAGACATTATGACCTAACTTTCTCGTTAGAGAATTGAATAAGTAGATCCGTAGGGATTTACCTTCTGCTTTTATGGTGAAAAGTTAGGAGCGCAAAAAGGTTGCTAGTTCCAATAAATCTTTTACAGCCTAAAACAGTTATCCAAATAGTAGTTCTTAGATTTCGTCAAGCCATGATAGGCCAACGATGATCGATGAAGACCATTGAGGCATGATCAATGGTCCAAAAGAAGTTTTTCCTTAGTCATTATGAGCCAGGAATTTATAGGGTTGTCGCCACCTAGGGTGGGCAGTCCTCTGTTTAAGATATGATGGACATGGGTGATGTAATTTATATGCTCGGATGTACGATCCTTAGGGATTGTTTTGGGAGAATTCCTGTTTTGTTTTCAATGACTTACATAAGGAATATCCTAGAACGATTTTAGATGCAAAATTGCAAACCCATTGACTTACCTATCGGTAAAAGCCAGAGCCTTAGCTATTGAGTGAATCCTCGGATTGTCTTTGGGAGAAACAGATGACCTATATTCCTTGATCTTTTCTTTGTTGTGGGAGCCTAAAGTACCCTATGTGGGCGTATTCGGCATGATAAGTGTTATCTTTGGTAAATGGTCAACTGAGTTGTTTAGACATTGACCTTGCTCATTAGACTGTGGATAAAATACTTTACTAGTAGTATATTAATTTGCTCCTTGTAAGATTCAATGCGCTAGTTGGGCGCATCCAGAATGAACGCAAATTGGTCACCAAAATATCTTTAGAGAGGTTATTGCGCAAGAGGTAGTGATCTTGAATCATTTCATGTGAGGCGCACATGGTGGATTCCGTTGTATATACTTATCGCAAGAGGTGCTGATAAGACTTATGTTTGGAATCTAGAATTGTGATCTTGAATCACTTCATGTGAGGCGCACATGGTGGATTCCATTGTATATACTCATCGCAAGAGGTGCTGATAAGGTTTATGTTTGGAATCTAGAATTGCGCAAGCTGTGATCATTTTTTTTAAAAAAAATTCATCACTTATTTTGAGATGATGGGATGTTGACACTATTATGGTTTGTGCCATAATGATTAACAGATAATGATGCCAGCAGGCAAGATTGACTCACTCACACGAGCAATCGCCCTTGGCGCTTGGGAGTGAGCAAGGATGGGACTAGTGGTTTATTTTTATTTGGAGCGAAGAGAGGCTTAAAATTATCCACTATGTATGTCGCCTTGGTTACAACCAAGATGAGGTCGTGTTAAGGACCAAACATGGATGTTAGTATCCACTTTCCATGTTGTGCCTGTTATGATTAGCTAGATGCGAGATCTCATTTGGCGCCTAGAAGGCGAGCAAATAGAGAATTTGAGTTAGGCGCTAGAAAGCGACTAGACTAATATCTGTACGGTGTATCGAGTATGACGTCACTCTTTTTGAAGAGTTACTCCACCGTAGCATGTATTCATACTATATGTGCTTGGCGACCGAGTAATGAGGTGAGAGAATGGATCCCTGTTTCCTCACCGTGTGAGTCTTACGTGTCATTGTTGATATGACTTTCATTTATGTACCCTTTTGTGACTTTTGACTATGTTATAAGGTAAGGGGTTGATGTTCTGCTACTTTGGTATGTTGCCTGCGGTCATGTATGATTCGACCTTAAGGGACATCACTGGAAAAACGGTCAATCCTAAACTAAATGGCATGAGGGCAAAGGGAAGATCATCTAGTATTACACCACTGTTGTATATTCACTGCCGGCAACTCACATCGCTCTGTATGAGAGGCGGATTGAGTGTGAATATATTGCAAGAATTGAGAGGGTCAAACATGCTCTTTTTGAGGGATTAGAGATGTTTTTGGGACCGATGTAATTAGATGAGTCTGGGGTATATGAGACACTATTTCTATTCTTTTTGGGTTGATGTCTCTATGCTGGCTCATTTTGAGTTTCTAGTATAGAGCTCCCACATGTAGGTGTTCTCAGCAGTCGCACGGTGTATTGGCTAGTATGAGATTGTTCATTTTTGGGGAGATTGAGATAGAGATGTAGCAGTGTCATGCCAACTCATGTGCGAGTGGGAGATGTTAGAAATTGGGCGCCCATGTGGCATGACCCTTTGAACCTTTTGAATCTGAACCTTTTGAACCTTATCCATGTAAGTTTGAATTTGAATTCAAAACTTATTTGGATAACCATTCAGGATATCTATATCTATCATATCAATAGATATGGATAGATGGATAGATAGATATTGGTTGTTATATCTGATTATATATTTTATATATATTTTATTTGGTATATCAGATACGTGATATGGGTTTTTTCCCATAACCTTTTTTCCCAGACTCTCTCTGACTCTCTCCCATAAAAACAACGATCAAGCCTCTGTACTGTGACTTGTGTGGGTGATACTCATTTTGTAGTATCACTCCACTGCTGGGTTCGTGGTTCAGATTCTAGAAGCACGTGATTTACCTACGAGGTTTTTCTCTAAAAGGTATGATTATGATATTTTATCCGCTGCGTTATTATGCCTTTTGATTTACATCTATTTTATTTTATTTTATTTTTTTCTTTAAGAAGATAACAATACTAGTTTGAAAATAGTGAAGATTGATTCTAGAGACCACAGTTTAATTAGTATGTTTTGGAAAATAATTTAGATAGAAAATGTTTATTTATACAAAATGCAGTGATATTAATAATTTTACAATTCTAAACCATAACATATAATGAATGTTGTGTTAAAAAGGACACCACAAAACGCCACATCACCCTTGATAAAAAATTTGGTACAAAAAATTATGTTATATTTTTTATATTTTGTCATGAACATAATGTTCTATATTTTGACTTAAAAGACTTATTTAATTTGTCATTCTAGGCAATCACTCCAAAGCATTCACTCCAATTGTTCAATGTCTATCAAGCATCTAATTGAAGGCAGAGCAATGGGCTTAAATCACAGATTGGTTCTCCTCTTTTTACTTGGGGCCTCAGTCTAACTCGTCACGAAGTGGGAAAATTATATGCTTCTCCCGTTTCATAATAATAATTTTTTTTAGGAAATTCAAATTTTTTGACAGTATAATTATTGTATTTTAAAAATATTAATTTTTAAAAATTATCCTTTAATAATACATTTTAAAAAAAATATCAATTATTGTAATTATATTTTTTGTATTGTTAATCAATTTAAAAGAAGGATAAAATAGAAAATTCATATTATTTTAGTCATTGATTTTTGAAAAGGGACTAATAGTTTGGGAGAATAAAAAATGAAATAAAAAACTAATATTTTGGGACCGAGAGAATAATAGTTTCAGATTATGTGGTCATACTCTTTTACCAATCATCATTTGTTATACCTTTTATATACCTCAATTACCTAACACAAATAATTAATACTTCATATTTTTTACCTATTATATTATTATAGAATACCACGTGATCGTACTTCTAAACTACCGAATAATTATCAAAAAGTCATACCTTGATCGACCGGTGCAATTTCGGAACAAATCTTGTAAAACAATTTTCATGACGCCTAAACATATTGAAGGTGAAAAAACAAAAAACAAAATATATATATATATATATATAAAATAGAGTCTTCTATCTAATAACTACAAAAGTGTAGGAAAATAACTAGGTATAGAGGCTTTTGGAGAGATAAATCAATGATTCCATGCCGAAAGAATGTTTTGTTTGATTATCGGCCTTCATTTTTTCAATGTGATTATTATTCTTCAGGCCTCATTTGGACTAACAAAGTAGAACTACTATGCTGCAGACCACATTTGGACTAATAAAGGAGAAGTACAAAACAAAAGTAATCATGTTGTGATATTGGAATAGTATTTCATCTCATTTGATGTACGACATTTATTAAAAAAAAAAATTGTCCAATAAGTAGTGACTTTTACTGTTCTCAAAAAAAAAAAAAAAGAAAAAAAAAAGTTGTGACTTTTACTATTTTAACTAATAGAAAAATAAATAAAAAATTGAAAGAAATATTACTCATAAATTTCATTTGTAGAAAAGTTATTTCATTTAGGAGTTGTTTGGGGTGTTTTAAATAATTGTACTTTTTGTCTTTTTGAATTAAAAAGTTGAGGAAAAAAATATGATTGTTTGGATTAACTTTTTGACTTTTTACAAAAAAACGTATATTAAAAAATTGTATAAATTAGTGTGTAAGAGAAGGTAGGAAGAGTCGCAGTATGGCCAATCGTCTTGGGCGGAGGCATTTCACATAAGAAATGGATGCCTCATTTGCGGGCATTGCATTGGACTGTGATGTTCGGCCCGTGGGGGCCCATCACGGGTTCCTTTTTGCTAATCGAAACCGTTCAATGTGTAGAACTTGTCAAGTATTATATATTTGTAAAAAATTACTTTGATCGGATATCGATAACTATCTGATCGGATTAATTTTTTTTCCACTGTTAACTATAACACCATCCATTTTTTTTAATACAAAACGAATTTGATCATATAGTTAGCGATATCCAATCAACGCGATTTTTTATAGGCATATAGTACTCGACAAGTTCTACACATTCAATAGTTCAAATTATCAAAACGGGACCCGCGATGGCCCTCCACTAGTCGAACAGCAGCGCGTTTTTTGTGCAATATGGCTGTAAATTTTTTTAAAGAAAATTAGCTTCACTTGTGGGACGTCAGACGAATTTTATTATATTTTGTGTAAAATTAATTTTTTTATTATTTTTTTGTTAAATAGTGATAATTTTTTAACTTTTTTGTAATTTTTTGTCTTTTTGGATTATTTTGAAGATGCCAAACCAGGCCTTAGTCCTAGAAGTTTTTTTTTTTTCAAACCAATTAGTCCTTTTTATTTTGGGTATGTTGTATTTCCTTGATTTGGGATTTGAAAGTTTACTTGTTCGCCCTTGTGTGTGATTTTGTTTGAATTTTTTTCCTAATGTTGGGTGTACGTAGGTAAAGTAGGTTTGTACATTTCTATTTTTTTTTTTTTTTTGGGTAGGGATTTAGTGGAGTGATTTGTAGGTGGATGATGTTACCCCATTTGTGGTGTTATTGGTGTGGTGTTCGTTCCTTTTTATAGTGTTTGTCCCTATTGTAACATTGACATTAATTAACATCCAAACGTAACACTAATGTAACATATAAAAAACTCCTTACTATAGTTTTTCCAAACGTAACACTCCGATATAACATTCTAAAAAAACTCTTTAGTGTAACACTCTAAAGTAACACACAAAAAAAAATCCTTAGTGTATTTTTTTCTAAACATAACACTTTAATATAACACACATCAAAACTTCTTAATGTAACACCATAATGTAACACACACAAAAACTCCTTAGTGTAACACTCTAATGTAACACACAAAAAAACTTCTTGATGTACTTTTTTCAAATATAACACTCTAATATAATACTCTAAAATAATCATTAATGTAACACTTTAATGTAACACACAAAAACTCCTTAGTGTATTTAATATAACACAAAAAAATTCTTTAGTGTACTTTTTCTAAACGTCACACTTCAATATAACATTTCAAAAAAATTCTTTAGTGTAACACTTTAATGTAACACACAAAAAAATTATTTGGTGTATTTTTTTTTCAAACGTAACACTCCAATGTAACATAAAAAAAAAAAATAAAAAAATTAGTGTACTTTTCCTAAACATAACACTCCAATGTAACACTAAAAAAGAAAAAAAGAAAAAAAAAAGCATGTGAGATTCTTCAATCCATTCCAAAACAAATATGCCTTAATAACTTTTGAACAAATTTATAATTTCAAACTGTGAGTGCTACGTTTGAAAAAAAAAAAAGAAAGTACACCAAGGGTTTTTTTTTAGTATTTTCGTGTGTTACATTGGAGTATGTTACAATAGAGTGTTACGTTTGGGATTACACTGATTGAAGTGTTACGTTTAGAAAAAGTACATTAAGAATTTTTTATGTACATATATATATATATATATATATATATATATTTATTTACATTGGAGCGTTACGTTTGGTATAAACCAAAATTTTTTTTGTGTTACGTTGTTATGTTTGGAAAAAGTACACCATTGAGTTTAGTGTATTACATGGAAGTGTTACGTTATTGGAGTGTGACGTTAGAGTGTTAGGTTTTTGTTTGTAATGTGAGATTTGTTCTAGAATGAGGAAAAATCTAAAACTCCTATAGTTCAAATTGCCCAAATGTGTAATTTTACATTAAGAGAAAATCACTTTTATCCCTAAAAAATTAAACTCAAACATGTAAGTGACTACCCTTTTTTGTAATTTCCACTTTAATGGGACCTTTGGATTTATAAGAAAAAAGGGAGGACTAAACCGTTTATAAGATCGCATTTTGAGATTTATTGGTATTTCACCCAAAATTGAAACAACACATGTTTTATAGGTTTTTTTTTTTATGGTAAATTATTAATAATTCTTAGTAGTTAGACTTAATTTTTACAAGTCCTATTGAAAATAAATCATAGTAAAATTATCGCTAAAAATATATTTTTTTATGACAATTTTTTTGTATATCGCTAAAAATTAACAATTAGTGAATTTATTTTTTTTGCCACGATTTTTATAAATTGTCGCTAAAACTTACAATTAGTGATATTTTTCTATGACGAATTTTTCAAATTATCAGTGAAAGTTGAAAGTTAACGACTTTTTTTTTTTTTGTAATGATTTTTTAAACTGTCACTAAAACTTATAATTAGTGATTTTTTTTTGGGACAAAAAATTAAACTGTCGCTGAAAATTAACAATTAGTAACTTTTTTAATAGTGTTTGATGAAAAGTGCCATTAATTCTCATAGGACCTATTGTATAATAAGTTCAGCTATTAATACTTATACGTAAGTCCCTTTTTTTCCTAACAAACAATTTTCCTCACAAACAATTTTCCTCATTACATAATTATGTAATGTATGTATTATTGAAATTACATGTCACCTACATCGCATACCATTGAAACATAAAATAAAAAAAATAAAATAAGGACAAATTATTCAGAAGTCTTGATATAAAGACTTGTATCCCTTATAGTCGCATAACTTTTTTTTTGTAGACCCAAAAATCCTAAACATCCTTTATTCTTCTCTTTGTCTTCTGATATGCATTTATTGGCGACTGGAGACCACAACATAAAGCTCCTTTCTTGTTCTCTTTCTCTTTCTGATATATGCTCATTGGCGACTGACGACCGCCATCGATTGGGGTTCACTGACAACCACTGATCATTGACTCCTTACTTCTCCCTCACCTATGGTGAAGGAAATGAGTTTCCGACGATATTTTTGTCATATATATACTCAAATCTACTCAGATCTGGCCAAGACAAGACTCACCAGAATGTTCAGATTTAGACCAGATATGAGTAGATCTACATCACATTTGACAAGATCTAAACAAAAAATAGTTGCTGGAGTACAATTATCTGTTTATGTTTGTCTCTCTCCTTCAATCTCCCAGTTTTTCTTCTTTTTCTCTACTATACACTTCTCTTTTCCTGTTTAATGGGGAAAATTTTCAAGTTCTGAACAAATGTTTTTTGAGTTTTAGTTACTGGCAGTGGAAATTGAAAATTTTTACAGTTTTGAATGTACATTTATGCTTTTATGTTCGACTCTAACCCTTTTTTTTCACTTTATTAAATTAACAAAAAAAATTAGCAAATATTGACAAACTGAAGCTACAAATCCTTTGAAACTACTAATCTGAGATCTCCACTATCACCGCAATGTGAAATTGTGTTTTCATAAATTGCAAATGAGCAAACTAATGATTTTTCTATTGTTGAAACTACAAATTGATAATTTTTGCAATTTTGAAACAGAAAATTTATGTAGTTTGATATGCAATAAATTCAAACTTCAAATTTTTATAATTTTGTAAACTGAAAATTATGTGCTCTGTATGATAAAGAGCTTTTTGTTTTTGTTTTTTGTTTTTTTGTGGTATTGGAGAGGATGTGGTTCAATTTTGCTATGTTTTCACTCTAATTTTTCCCCCCCCCCCTCTCGGTGTTGTTTTGGACATTTCGGTAAGCCTTCGGCGATATTTTGGACACCCAGCGATGTTCTGGACATTCTGAAGACTTCTAGTGACATTTGGAATTTCTAGCGATACTCTAGGGAGTCTCCCGTGATTGTCAAACGGAAGTCCGATAGAGAGTCTCCCGTCACTGTCAAACGGAAGTCCGACGGTGGTGGGATGTGGTAAAGTCTTTAAATTTGAATAAATAAATAAAAAGATTTTTTTTGGTAACAATTAAAAATGTCTAGGACTAATTGATGCAAGTGTCTTGTTTTGGGACTAGATGGGTTTTGAACTTTTTATATGAGACCTACGGATTAGTGCCCTAAAAGTAATATGTAATTAGTAATTGGGAATTTTTCGTACACCACTACCTGTAGAAATATATTGAACTTAATTAGAGCCCAATATTTGACTTGAAACTCTATTCTCATTTTGGAGTGCGTGAGCCTGAGCCTGAGCCTACCAAACAAAAATGTTGTCCCTATAACTACCACTTTTAATGCAAAGAGGTAATTTCAGAAGAAGTTTCTCACGAGTATCATAAATATTTTCAAATAACTGGGAAGCTTCTTTTGGTTCCACGTGATCTATAAAGTTGCTTTAGGGCACTCAGAGTCTGTTCATGCTATCAACTCAACCAAATGAGAAAATTAGTAGGTGTTCTATGGGTACCATACCATGTGTCCTTACCACTAATGTGCGGGGGTGATTCCACTATATAGAGAATGAGTGAGATTTGTGGTTGAACTGCTTTGCTTTAGGAGGTGAATGCCTGCACAGATAACAAACGGTGAGGCTGTCTAACCAGGGTTTGGTTAGAAACCACTCCAATGGTCAAGTCAGTCTAGACAGATGGAGAAAATCAGTGTATATAAATAGAGAGAGTAAATGAAATTCGACTCTTTTCTTAAGGGAAATAGTGCACTTTATATAGGCGATGTTGCCTTGCTCTCCATG
This sequence comes from Camellia sinensis, assembly GCF_055761805.1. Classification (NCBI taxonomy): domain Eukaryota; kingdom Viridiplantae; phylum Streptophyta; class Magnoliopsida; order Ericales; family Theaceae; genus Camellia; species Camellia sinensis. Next base: position 73,002,561 of record NC_138966.1, on the reverse strand, counting down.
TGCACGTGATCGGGCGCGCGTGCTTCCTTCCTTCAACTTTGTGTATGCGTGTGCCCATCGCCAAGCGGTTTGGATGTGCATGTTGAAGGGGTTCACCTAGCATCATCATGACGTCTCCACTCCTCTAACCACTTTCTGTTTGGCCTTGAGGCTTATCAAGTCTTTACATATACTCTTCTATGTGTGAGAGATATAAGTAGAGTTATACAACCGGGTTGCTATATGTTAGGTCGGATCATACCCAGATTCTTTATGTATAGACCATCCCATTGGTTTAAGTTGGTTAGTCCAACTTAGTTGTGCTCGGCCCAAGTTCGTAGTTCGGCTATGGTTTGGACCACTATTCTTGTTGGGCTTGAACTTTTGTATTTGAACTTGTGCTTGGTTTAAGTAAACACTTCGTTTTCATGGTTTGGACTATGGAACACCTGCTCTGTCATGACTTGAACCTGCCCAAGAGGTTTGGATCATAACTTGCCAGTAATCATGAGATTACCTACGGGCTCAAAGAAATCAAATCATAATTAATCGTATGGGGCCAGAAGCGGAATTAGAATTATAAAATTTTGTCCAATGAGTTGTGCATAAATGGCATAAACAAAAACTTCTCATATATTAATAACTCACACTCATACATACATAATCAGGTTCTATATGTCCAAGATCTTTCATACATCATTGTCATACAAAACAAGAACTTGTTTGTACATAGACAAGGCCAAACATGACCAATAAAAACAAAGCAAAAGACAAAAGGAATAAAATCCTTGCTCGTGAGGCACTCATGACAGACTTCACAAAAACTCGATATCCTTCACAAGTTCACTAAGGTTGAGGCTGGACATCCCGTTGCTTACCTACATGCAAATATATAAACGAAGTGAGCTTTAGGGGTTATGTGAATAAGGTTTAGTAAATGACATAAGCATTTCTATATCATAGGCAATTCATAATAGAATGGCCTTTTTTTAGGTGAATTAATAGAACGACTTTGGATCGAATAGATAATAGAAGGACCTTGGGTCCAATGTATGACAGATGTACCGAACAGAATTGATCATATCATAACGGAACGACCTTGGGTCTAATCATTTACAGCTATATTATGACCATTTGGTGAACTCATAACAGATAATCAAAATGACCTTGGGTCCATCTTGTCAGATATACGGAACGACCTTAGGTCCAATTCAATTATACAGAATGACATTGGGTCCATCATACACATTCATGTTATATCAATCACAATTACAAATATCATATTGATTGGACAGATAGAAACTCATTCACACTTGGAAAATCACAGTTTGGGAAAAGCTTACCATATTAAGACATTCAGAAAATAAAGTAAGTAAGAAAATATCTTTACTAAGATATTACTCATAGTGATTTGGTTGCTGACTTGTCCTTGTGGATGATCCTACACAATACATAAACGTACACACATTGAATCACATTGCTTAATTGGGTTGTTCTTTAACTTATTTAATTTTCTTAGGCTTATTTCTAACTCTTTAGTTCATTTAAGATGTTCAATTCATGCATAAGAATTATCATAAAGGAATGAGAATACACATTTGATCAGAATATGTCTTTTCAAAATATGAGCACTTTGCTTGAGTGTAATATTAGTCGCTCGAGCGAACGACTTGGTCTACAAAAGTACTGGATGGTTCGAATCTAGGTTCGATGTTCACTCAAGATAAGGTGAAAAATAAAATGCGGTTGCTCGAGTAGTGACTTGGTTGCTCGAGCCAACTGCAATTGTCTGTAAAAATACTAGATGCATGAAATGTGTGCTCGAGCGATAGATTGTTCGCTCGAGTGGTGAGACAAAATTCTAAAAATTCTAGAATATAATTGAACTTCAAAGCTTGCATTTTCAAACAAAAACTCTTGCATGGCTTGTAAACCACTTCTCAAACACTTAAAAGTTAAAACTCTTCCAAAAACATGAATACAAAGCCAATTTCCAAAATCAAAGCTCAATACTAAGAATTCTTCAAAATGAAACCCAATTCTTCATGCATGTTGATTTTAATTTCAAATTCTATCTCAAAGCTTTAGAAACATGCAATTCACTTTCAAAACTTTGTAAACCATGCATTCATGTACAATTCACCTTCCAAAATCAACATGGAAGTCAAAATCATGCCCAAAAATAATGAAATTCAATGAATTGACTTTGATTCTACCAATTCTAGCCCAATTCTTACATTTAACCAAAAAATCCTCTTGAATTCCCATCTTTGATGATTTCATTTCACAAATTAAGGTTCAAAAGCTTACCTAAAGTCTTCAAGAAAACCAATTTTAGCAAGAACTTGAGTTGTTCTACCCAATCCTCCAATCCTTAAGCAAAATTCTTCAAGTTTGGGCCTCTCTCTCTCTCTAAATGAACTCCCCCTCTCTCTCTAGACCTACAAATCTCAACTAAAATGAGATTGTTGAGCTCAACTCATAATTACAATGCATATGTATAGACTAGATTAGTGATGTCTAATTAATCAAGCTTAAGGTTAATTAATCTAGCTTAAATCTAATTAATCATACTCAATTTATTAATTGATTCTAATTAATTTAGTCAGAATCAAATTTTCTAATAGGCTCTAAAAATTATGTCAATCACAATAAACTAACCAATTTTGGTTTCTTACATCATTAAGGCCTTCAATTTTTAGATCAAAGCAGAAATCATAATAGATTTTCCTATGATCAACAGATATGTAGTCAAAACCACATTAATGGCATAATTATCATTCAAATTCACACTTAACACACAAGCGCATGCACAATTAAGGCATTAAAGCATAATATGCGATAAGGTTGTCACATGCTTGGCCTAGGCTCATGCTTGGGTTTAGTGCTTTGGTCTTCTGATGTTGTTATGCCCAAGCATCACACTTGGGCTTGAGGTTTAGATCATCACATATATCGTTTTAGTCCATGCCCATTCGTTAGGTCCTTGAACTCGATCCACGTCATGGTGCTAGACCTAAACTCAAGCTTGGGCTTAGAGTTTGGTTTACTTGTAGCTTGGTCGGCCTAAGCTGTTGTTCGGCCTAATCAGACCATGCTTGGTCCAATTGAGCCATGATTACTCCAATTAAACTGTGCTCGATCCAAGTCAAGGATGGCCCTTGTAGACACCCCATTTTTGACCGCCCTTAAGACTTGGGCACCTCAAGTTGATCACTCGATGATGAAAGTTACGCTGTACAAACGTTTGATTTCTTTAGCAAGAAGATCTTCTAAATCCCAACCTTACATCCCATTTTGGACCAAAACTATTTTAGACCTTAAAACCCTCTCTTTCAAAATATTTTTGAAAATGTTTCTACGATGTTCCGAGGCTCGTATTTCGTTAAAAATTATACTTTTCGGTAAACCAAGCAAGGATAAAGTGAAAAATAAATAGAAGAGAGGTGAACTCTTCAAAAAATATTTTAAAAAATTTTTATTTAGAGGTTTGGAGTTGAAGAAAATTGGAGGAGAGGGAAGAAAACTAGTTGGGGAAATAGTTAGGCATCAAACCGTTAAGAGAGAACTGAGCAGCCTACACTAAATTAGGCCTATCTTTTTGTACACATAGATTTTATATGTAAGGCCACCTCCATTGCAAATTTGACTTTTGGGGCTTCAACTTAGACTAAAGAATCTCCTAAAGCCGAGTCCAAATGAGGGAGATATGGCCGTTTGAAGTTAGGCATCAATCCGGTTAAGATAGAAATGAGAAACCTTCACCAAAATGGGCATATCTCTTCGTACACATATAATTTAGATGTAAGGCTGTCACCATTGGAAAGTTGACCTTCGAGACTTCAATTTAAACTCAAGAATCACCTAAAACTGAGTTCGGATGAAGGAGATATACCCGTTTGAAGTCAGGCCTGGAAGCAGATTTTTGTGGCCGTCAATTGACACTTATGGCCTGCCGGCCACTGGTGAAAAACACAGATATTATTGGTCAGCTGTCCCCCAAAAGCTCCAGCTATTCTAGGCATGATATTTCCAACCTATAAGGCAGTTTTTCTATATAAAGGGGACCTTCCTTCATGGTTTAAGGTTACAAAAAATTCCAAAACCTCAAAATTTTGAAATTCTCTCTCTATCTCTATCTTGCAATCTACACATTCTCTCTCTACATTTCCTAAACCAATATTGGAGCTCTCCTTGTTGAGATTATTGAGTCCAAATTTCAGCCCTTGAGAATGAGAACTTGTTGGTTTGTGAACAAAAGTGTTATTCCTTTTCAAGAGGTATAACTACTAGCTCCTTTGCACTACTTCTTTCCTATATTTTTCCCCTATTTTTGAACTTTTTTTATGGGCCGAAACTTGTGGTTTAAAGCTACCAAAGGCGAAGTGGTTAACCACTCTTCTTTGAACCTTGTCCTCTAAGCTGTTGCCTTTGTGTTTCCCATCTTTTCATCAAAATTTTTTGAGCTTTTTACCACTGATTTTTAGAGGTTTTCAGAGGCTAAAAATGTTGTTTTGAGGTCCAAAAAATAGAGGGGTTAGCCACCCCTCTTTATGCTTGTTTACTAGCTCAAAAGCTCCATTATTTTAGATTGCTTTTTTAATTGTTTCCATTTCAATTCCATCACTATTTTAGTCTATATTAGGACTTTTTTTATGTGTTAGTTTCATTTGAGCTTTGTATTGCATGCTTGTAGTGTAATAGTCCTCATAGGTTTGGTGGTTTAGGCCGTAGCCACCAACCTATTTGAGTTGATAGTATTTATTTTTTGTTTTCTATACTTATTTTCACCTCTAATCATCTCTGCAACCCCCTTTTCTTGACATTTATTTTCTTTGAAAGTTGTTTCGAACCAGTTGTTTGTTTAAGCTTGAGATTGAGGTTGTTGTGCTTAATGGTTTAATCCCTTTGGGGGTTCATTACCAATGACATGACATCTCTCTCATATGTAAAACAACATTTGGTTTGATGCTTCTTTCCATTAGTGGACTTAAAGCTCACCTTTGGAATTAAATTACTAAGGAATGGTTGGTAATTTAAAATGGAGTAATATAATTGGGGACTAAAATTATGCAAGATAATAACTTGGTTAGGGTTCAATCGGACGTTAATTAAACCCTTGAATCTTGAATCGTGTCATACTTGTTCGTGATGAAAACGTTTCAAGAGTCATTGTCAACCACTTCCCTTGATCAATCCATGATAGGGAAGGGGTTTGAGTGTTTTCATTTGTTGCATTTATTGAACTTGCACCCTTTGGTTCATAGGCCATCATGCAATGAAATTGCATCCATTGATGGTTTGGGAATCAAATTTTTCCACTCCTTTGAGCCGTTTGATGATAATGAGGGGTGAGTTGTGCAAACAACCCTTGAGAATACCATGTTCCTGCTCTGTTTGCTCTCTATTGCAGCAGGAAAATCCAGTCATCAGGCCATCATTAGTGGATGGCAGGCCATCACTTCTAGCCTGTTGGCCACCTGTGCAAAATCCAACAGTGTACTTTTGAAGCATAACAGAGTTGGTTTTGAGGTGGAAATCAATGCAAGTGTTCTCCTGTGCAACATAGGCATTTGGCAGTAGAAACAGTGGCTTTTTCAGGTGGAAAGTCCGTGCATGCATGAGCATTCCTCATTTCCCGAGGAGGAGTAATTAGAGTAGCTAATTTGGTTACCTCATGTTGTAATTAACTAATTAGCTAAGCTAGTTATTTAATTTTGTCTTGTAATAATTAGTTAGCTAGAATAGTGAATTAATTTGTTGTCATAATTAGTTAAGTAGTTTAGCTAAATTATTCATTTGGGTTTGTAATAGTTAATTAATTAGCTTAGCTTTAATTAGTTAGCTAGTTTATTCATTCGGACTCTCTAGTGTGAGGGGGCAAATGTTGTAATAACGTGCATGTCTTCCAACCCCAGGTCTTTTTTCATTTTATTTACTAGCTTATGATGGTTAGTTAGAACATCATGCTTTGTTTAGCATACTCTATGTTCGCATCCACTTGTATTGCATGCACTGAGGCTCGGTTCAGTATTCTAACTTGCATTGTTAGTAAATACTTCTCTAAATACCTGCTTAGACTGCATGCTATTTAATTGATTCATATGCCATATTAATAGCTGAGCCTAGCAATTGCATATTGCATGTGTTGCGTTAGTCATATCGCATAGTTAGGATCATATGTTTTTCTAACTTTTTCATGTTTTTGGCTAGGAGTACTAGGTGAGCCTTCACTCGCTTTGGCATATTGCATGAATATGTTTGTTTCCATATCAAGCATGGTTGCCATGAGGCAAAATGCTTAGCATGAGGCTAAATGCTTAGTTGATAAACTATTTGAATGCCTGTAGATGGAGGCTAGTTGCTTGAATTGGCATAATTTTAGTAATGTATATATGCGATCACTTTTTCAAATGGTACATATTCGAAACAAATTTCAAAACCAACATGAATCAAGTGTTCCAATTCTTGCAAGTTAGTCTATACCTTGTGTGCGCACCACATAGTAATGCTAGCCTAATTAATCGGAACAAGAGCATATAATGTAAATAAGATTCATATCATGATTAGTAGAGGTCGATCTTTGATCGGGCGAGTGGGGCTGCTCAATTCATGACATTCCCTTCTCGTACCTAAGTTCCCGAGCCGAGACGATCTTGGTGATGACGGACACGTGGCCTTTGGCATGAGTCATGAATTTCCTAAATTTTTCGAAAATATTTAGGTGGCGACTCTGTATTTGGCAAAGCAGTCCATTTTTTGCAATTTGATTCAAAATTGATTTTCCAAAAGATTTGTCATATTTGGACTCTTTGGTATTTATCTATTTCATATTGCACTTGTGACATTAGATTTAGAACCGCTGGAGTTAGATATTGTAGGGCTTATTCGTCTTCCGAAAGGGGGCACGAAAAGCCAAGCTATAGTTTCTGGCGACATTGCTGGGAAATTAGAGAACTTGACTCGAACTTCATGATGTGAAATTTTATCTACACTTATATGTTTATTTGCATTTGCATTTGCATTGATGTGCCTAAGTCACTGTGTTTGCCATTTGCTATTCCTAAACGGTTTGCCGGAGGCTTGCCTAAAAACTTGCCTAAAGGATTGCATGAAACTGCTTGTTTGCAATACATTACCCTAGTTCATGCCAAAACTAGGACAGGGTAACCCTACCCCATCATAGGGCTGTTTTGACCCTTTCTTAAACTGGTATGTGCTTTACAGTGAAATTGTACATGAAAGTGCATATCAGTTGCAAGGTTGGTATCTATTTTGGGGCAAAATTCAATGTGGAGTACAGTCACTCAGTTGTGATCATATCTGTTCTAGTGAAATTGGGCTGAGGTGCTGTTTGTTTTCTCTTTTGCTAGGTAGTCCTGGAACCATAGTTTCAGAAAGCTCCGATATCCCCCGAGTACTCTGGACTCATATCGATAGACTTTGTAAGGTCGGGGACCTAGTTTAGGAGCAACCAGTGTTTGCTTCACTGCCGCCGGTTACAAGGTGAAGACGGATTAGACAGAATTCACTAATCCATTTCCTACAGTAGTCACCCCTCGGCTCACCTGTGTCCAGTTAGGTTCAGTAACAGTCATCTACTACCAGTCCAACACAAGATCAGTTACCTATTCCAATTGCACAGTATCCCCCGGCCAGTATGGAGGAACTAATACATCATTTGCAACAAACAGTTGAAACACTGCAACATGATGTAGTCCGTCAAGCCGAGGTTACGGCCCGTCAGGCCGAGGTTATAGCCAGGCTACAGCAATAGCAACAGCAACCGCAGCTAACAACAGCCTCTGCATCACATGTACCCACCGTAGTTATCCTTGTGCCTGGTGCCACTGCTAATACTGCCAATGTCCAAGAAAACTAGGGCAATCCAGCAGAGCCAATCCCAACACAAACCTCTAAAGCCCCGGTTTATTAGACCGAGGCTCCGTTTGAGTTCGAGGTTGATCCAACTGCACTCAAGGTCAATAAACTGGAAAAATTATTCAAGAGAGCGCAAGGGGTCAACTCCATCCCAGACATAGAGGATGGGTACACTGATTCGACAGTTACATTACCGGATCGGTTTAAAATGCCGCACATTGATCGATTTGACGGCTCTGGGGATTCGATGGTCCACTTACGATTGTTTTCTGATATCTTGTGGCTGATGGGCTTAACTAGGCCACATAAGCTATCTCTCTTTGGTCACACCATGTCGGGTATAGTGGTCATTTGGTATGCTAAGTTGGAAGATTCTGTCAAACAGAATTGGAAAAAGATGGGCAAGGCCTTCATTGCTCAGTACTCTTACAATGCATAGATTGAGGTCACAACTAGTGATCTCGAGGCAACCCGTCAAGAGCCGAAGGAGGGTTTCTTTGAGTTTGTGACAAGATGGAGGGCCAAAGCCTTGATGATGACCACGAGACCTTCCAAGAAGGATCAGATAAGAATGATTGTTTGGAATCTGCATGTCAAGTTACTACAGAAGATGATTGTTCTACCTTTATTTACCTTTACAGAGCTTCATGAAATGGGGGTTCAAATCGAGGATGCCATCAGACAAGGGATCATTGTGGAAGATAATGAGCCTTTGAAGAAGAATGTTATTTGTAGTTCCAATGTTACTACCAGTGGTAGCACAACTATGAAATGCTCAGAAGTAAACACTGTCACCCCATCAATAGCCAAAAACCAACCACTTCAACTCGGCCCCAAGCCCCAAATTTTCATCCTCTTTACATGAGTCTCTCTCAAGCCTTGAAAATGCTGTTATAAAAAGGGTACCTAGAGCTCCTAGAACCCCGACCCCTCCCAAATCCACTTCCACCAAGATATGACCCCGCTAAATACTATGTCCATCATCAGCAGCACGGTCATGATACAAACCGTTGCATCTGCCTCCGTCATAAGATTCAAGATCTTATTGATGAAGAGATCATAGCTCCACCAAAAGGACCTTAGGCTACCACTAACTCGTTATCTTCACACCTCAACCTAATCCATACACTACCATCCACCTACAACCCCAGCATATACATCACCCCGGCCCATTTACCCAAGCCTGAGGTGTTCATTCCAGAAAGCATGGACTTATGTATAATGGATGCACTTGAACCCCAATCATCTCAAACCCATGAACCCACTACTTCTGAGCTAATGAGTATGATTGAGGATCTTTAGAGAACTGTGGTAGATTTAGCCTTTGGGATTTTGGCTCCATCATCGACCACATCACATGCTAGAAATTTCACGCCAAAAGGCTTCCCAATCTTGGGCTGAGCTGCAATTGAAAATGGCCAACCTGAAGCTATCACAAGTTTGGGTGATGACATATCAACAATAACTGGGCTCTGCTCCAATATAGCAACCCAATCCCTTGGCAAAATGGAGGCAAGGGGCAAGAACAAGGCCGGGGCAAGTATTGATCCTTAAAGTAATGCAAGTTATGGAAACTTACGGAACTAGCGCGGGACTTCCGATTTGAAAACTAGGTCGTAAAAGGTACGTTTTTCACACTTAAGCTTGACAACTGGCCTCGGCGGGCCGAAATCGTGTAACAATCATGAGAAGGGCCGGGGAACACCTTGAACATCTCAGGAGGGACCAATTTGAGTTGTGAAAGCTTAACGAATAGGCACGGGACTCCCGATTCGAAAACTAAGTCGGAAAATACACTTTAAGGTGTTCCCCACACCTACTCGAGACTGTTACACGATTTTGGCCCTCGATGGCCTATTTTCAAGCTTAAGTGTGAAAAAAATACATCTTTTGACTTAGTTTTTAAACCGGGAGTCCCGTGCTAGTTTCGTAAGTTTCCACAACTTACATTAGTCCCTTCTGAGGTGTTTGATGTGTTCCCTGTGCCTTCTCATGACTGTTACATGATTTTGGCCCCTTGATGGCCAATTTTCAAGCTTAAATGTGAGAAAAGTGGCTTTTTGGACTTAGTTTTCAAACCGAAAGTTCCGGGGTAATTCTGTAAGTTTCCAAAACTTACATTGGTCCCTCCCGAGGTGTTTGAGGTGTACCTCGAGCCTTCTCATGACTGTTAATCGATTTTGGCCATCGATGGCCTATTTTCAACCTTAAGTGTGAAAAAAGTGCGTGTTTTGGTTTAGTTTTCAAATCGGGAGTCACGTGGAAGTTTCATAAGTTTTCACAACTTACATTGGTCCCTCCCGAGGTGTTTGAGGTGTTCCCCGGGACTTCTCCTGACTGTTAATCGATATATTCCCCGATGGCCTAATTTCAAGGTTAAGTGTGAAAAAAAGTGTCTTTTTCGACTCAATTTTCAAACCGAGAGTCCTGCGCCAGTTCTGTAAGTTTGCAAAACTTACATTGGTCCCTCTCGAGGTGTCTGAGGTGTTCCCCAGGCCTTCTCGTGACTGTTACAAAAATTTGGCCCCCGATGGCCTATTTTCAAGCTTAAGTGAAAAACGTGCATTTTTTGACTTAGTTTTCAACGTGGCAGTCCCATTCTTGTTCTATAGCTTTTCACAACTTACATTGGTCCCTCTAGAGGTGTTTGAGGTGTTCCCCGGAAAGTCTCGTGCCTGTTATACGATTTTGGCCCCAATGGCCTATTTTCAAGTTTAAGTGTGAAAAAAGTGGCTTTTTCGACTTAGTTTTCCAACCGGAAGTCTCGTGCAAGTTCCGTAAGTTTCCACAACTTACATTAGTCCGTCCTAAGGTGTTCCCTGGGCCATCTCGTGACTGTTACACGATTTTGGCCCCCGATGCCTATTTTCAAGCGTAAGTGTGAAAAAAGTGCCTTTTTCGACTTAGTTTTCAAATCGGCAGTCCTGTGCTAGTTTTGTAAGTTTCCACAACTTACATTGGTCCCCCTGGAGGTGTTCGAGGTATTCTCTAGGCTTTCTCGTGGCTGTTACACAATTTTGGCGCCCAATGGCCTATTTTCATGATTAAGTGGGAAAAAGTGCATTTTTTTACTTAATTTTTAAACCAGGAGTCCCGTGCAAGTTCCGTAAGTGTTCACAACTTGCATTGGTCCCTCCCGAGGTGTTTGCGGTGTTCCTCAGGCCTTCTCGTGATAGTTACACAATTTTGGCCCCCGATGGCCTATATACAAGCTTAAATGTGAAAAAAGTGCATTTTTAGATATAGTTTTCAAATCAGGAGTCCCGCACTAGTTCCGTAAGTTTTCTCAACTTAAATTGGTCCCTCCCGAGGTGTTTGAGGTGTTTCATGGGCCTACTCGTGACTGTTACACGATTTTGGTCCCTGATGGCCTCTTTTGTAGCTAAGTGTGAGAAAAGTGCCTTTTTCGAATTAGTTTTCAAACCGGAAGTCCCGTGCTAGTTCCATAAGTTTCCACAACTTACATTGGTCCCTCCCAAGTTGTTTGATGTGTTCCATGGGCCTTCTCATGACTGTTACACAATTTTGGCCCCCGATGGCCAATTTTCAAGCTTAAGTGTGAGAAACGTGCCTTTTTCAACTTAGTTTTCAAACCGGCAATCCCGCGCTAGTTCTGTAAGTTTCAATAACATACATTGATCCCTCCCAAGGTGTTCCCCGGGTGTTCTCCTGAACGCTACACGATTTTGGCCCCCGATGGCCTATTTTTAACCTTAAGTGTGAAAAAAAGGGCATTTTTTGACTTAGTTTTCAAACCGGGAGTCCCGTGTCAATTCTGTAAGTTTGCATAACTTACATTGGTCTCTATCGAGGTGTTTGACATGTTCCTCAGGCCTTCTCGTGACTGTTATGCGATTTTGGCCCCTGATGGCCTATTTTTGAACTCAAGTTTGAAAAAAGTGTCTTTTTCCGCTTAGTTTTCAAACCGGGACTCCCGTGCTAGTTCTGTAAATTTCCACCGCTTACATTGGTCCCTTTTAAGGTATTTTAGGTGTTCCCCGTGCCTTCTCGTGACTGTTACACAATTTTGGCCCCCGATGGCCTATTTTCAAGCTTAAGTGTGAAAAAAGTGTATTTTTTTAACTTAGTTTTCCAACTGGGAGTCCCGTGCTAGTTCCGTAAGTTTCTAAAACTTACATTGGTATATCCCGAGGCATGTGAGATGTTCCTTGGGCCTTCTCGTGACTGTTACACGATTTTGGCCGCCGATGGCCTATTTTCAACCTTAAGTGTGAAAAAAAGTGCGTTTTTAGACTTAGTTTTCAAACTGGGAGTCCCGTGGCAGTTCCGTAAGTTTCCATAACTTATATTGTTTCGTCCCAAGGTGTTTGAGGTTTTTCCCAGGCTTTCTTGTGACAGTTAATCGATTTTGGCCCCCAATGGCCTATTTTCAAGCTTCAATGTGAAAAAAGTGTGTTTTTCGACTTAATTTTGAGACCGGGAGTCCGGTGCTTGTTCTGTAAGTTTTCACAACTTACATTGGTCCCTCTCGAGGTGTCTGAGGTATTGGTCCCTCCCGATCCTACTCATGACTGTTACATGATTTTGGGCTCCGATGGCCCATTTTCAAGCTTAATTGTCAAATAAGTTTATTTTTTGACATAGTTTTCAAATTGGGAGTCCAGTGCTAGTTCCGTAAGTTTCCACAACTTACATTGGTCCATCCCGAGGCCTTTGAGGTGTTCCTTTGGCCTTCTCGTGACTGTTACACGATTTTGGCCCCAGTTGGCCTATTTTCAAACTTAAGTGTGAAAAAAGTGCATTTTTCGACTTAGTTTTCAAACCGGGAATCCCGTGCTAGTTCCATAAGTTTTGAAAAGTTATGTTGGTCCCTCCTAAGGTGTTGGAGTTGTTCCTTGGGCCTTCTCATGACCGTTACACAATTTCGGCCCCCGATGGCCTATTTTCAAGCTCAAGTGTTTGAAAAGTGCATTTTTTGACTTTGTTTTCAAACCGAGAGTCCCGTGCTAGATCCGTAAGCTTCCACAACTTATATTGCTCCCTGCTGAGGTGTTTAAGGTGTTCCCTGAGCCTTCTCGTGACTATTACACTATTTTGGCCCCCGATGGCCTATTTTCAAGTTTAAGTGTAAAAAAATTAACTTTTTCGACTTAGTTTTCAAACCGAAAGTTCTATGCTAGTTCCATAAGTTTTTACAACTTACATTGGTCCCTCCCAAGATATTTGACGTGTTCCCTGGGCCTTCTCATGAATGTTAGACTATTTTGGCCCCTGAGGGCCTATTTTCAAGCTTAAGTGTGAGAAATTTGCCTTTTTGGACTTAGTTTTCAAACCGGGAGTCCCGTGCTAGTTTTGTAAGTTTCCATAACTTACACTGACCCCTCTCGAGGTGTTTGAGGTGTTCCCTGTGCCTTCTCGTGACTGTTACACGATTTTGGCCCTCGATGACCTATTTTCAACCTTAAGTGTGAAAAAAGTGCATTTTTTGACTTAGATTTCAAACCTAGAGTCCCGTGCTAATTCCATAAGTTTCCCCTACTAACAATGGTCTCTCCCGAGGAGTTTGAGGTGTTCCCTGCGACTTCTCGTGACTGTTACACAATTTTGGCCATCGATGGCCTATTTTCAAGCTTAAGTGTGAAAAAGTGAATTTTTTAACTTACTTTTAAAACCGGGAGTCCCGTTCTAGTTCTGTATTTTCAACAACTTACATTCTTCCCTCCCGAGGTGTTTAAGGTGTACCCCGGTCTTCCCATGACTGTTACACGATTTTGGCACACCGAGGCCTATTTTCAAGCTGAAGTGTGAAAAAGGTATCTTTTTCGACTTAGTTTTCAAACCAGAAGTCTCATTCTAGTTCCGTAAGTTTCACCAGCTTGCATTTGTCCCTCCCGAGGTGTTTGAGGTGCTCCCTGGGCCTTCTCGTGATTGTTACACGATTTTCGCCCCCGATGGCATTTTCAAGCTTAAGTGTGAAAAAAGTGAATTTTTTAACTTACTTTTAAAACCGGGAGTCCAGTTCTAGTTCTATATTTTCAACAACTTACATTGTTCCCTCCCAAGGTGTTTAAGGTGTACCCCGGTTTTCCCATGACTATTACACGATTTTGGCACACCGAGGCCTATTTTCAAGCTGAAGTGTGAAAAAAGTATCTTTTTTGACTTAGTTTTCAAACCAGAAGTCTCATTCTAGTTCCATAAGTTTCACCAGCTTCCATTGGTCCCTCCCGAGGTGTTTGAGGTGCTCCCTGGGCCTTCTCGTGACTATTACACGATTTTCGCCCCCGATGGCATTTTCAAGCTTAAGTGTAAAAAAATTGTCTTTTTCAACTTAGTTTTCAAATCGGTAGTCTCGTGCTAGTTTCATAAGTTTACACTACTTACATTGGTCCCTCATGAGCTGTTTGAGGTGTTCCCTGGTCCTTCTCGTCACTGTTACACAATTTTGCCTGCCGATGGCCTATTTTTAAACTTAAGTGTGAAAAAAGTGACTTTTTCGACTTAGTTTTCAAATCGGAAGTCCCGTGCTAGTTCCATAAGTTTCCACAACTTACGTTAGTCCCTCCTGAGGTGTTGGAGGTGTTCCCCGGTCCTTCTCATGACTGTTACACGATTTTGGCCTCCAATGACCTATTTTCAAGCTTAAGTGTTTGAAAAGTGCATTTTTTGACTTAGTTTTCAAACCGAGAGTCCCGAGCTAGTTCCATAAGCATCCACAACTTACATTTGTCCTTCCCGAGGGGTTTGAGATGTTCCCCGGGACTTCTCGTGACTGTTACACAATTTTGGCCCCCCCGATGGACTATTTTAAAGCTTAAGTGTGAAAAAAGTGTCTTTTTCGACTTAGCATTCAAACCGGAAGGCTTGTGCTAGTTCCGTAAGTTTCCACGACTTATATTGATCCCTCCCGAGGTGTTTGTGGTATTCCCTAGGCATTTTCATGACTGTTACACGATTATGGCCCCCGATGGCCTATTTTCAAGCTTAAGTATAAAAAAAAGTGCCTTTTTTGACTTTGTTTTCAAATCGGGAGTCCCGTGCTAGTTTCATAAGTTTCCAAAACATACATTGGTTCCTCTCGAAGTGTTTGAGGTGTTCCCCGGGCCTTCTCATGATTGTTACACTATTTTCGCCCCCGATGGCCTATTTTCAAGCTTAACTATGAAAAAAATGCCTTTTTCGACTTAATTTTCAAACTAGAAGTCCCGTGCTAGTTCTGTAAATTTTCAAAACTTACATTGGTCCCGCTCGAGGAGTTTGATGTGTTCCCGGGGCCTTCTCTTGACTGTTACACTAGTTTGGCCCCCGATGGCCTATTTTCAAGCATAAGTGTGAGAAAAGTGTCTTTTTGTACTTGGTTTTTAAATCGGGAGACCCGTGCTAATTCCGTAAGTTTTCACAACTTACATTGGTCCCCCCTGAGGTGTTTGAGGTGTTCCGCAGGACTTCTCGTGACTGTTACACAATTTTGGCACTCGATGACCTATTTTCAACATTTAGTGTGAAAAAAGTGCATTTTTTACTTAGTTTTCAAACCAGAGTGCCGTGTCACTTCCATAAGTTTCCACAACTTACATTGGTCCTTTCCATTGTGATTAAGGTGTTCCGCGGGCTTTCTCGTGACTGTTACACGATTTTGGCCCCCGATGGCCTAATTTTCAAGCTTAAGTGTGAGAAAAGAGGCTTTTTCGACTTAGTTTTCAAACCGAGAATCCTGTGCCAGTTCCGTAATGTCCACAACTTACATTGGTCCCTCCCAAGGTGTTTGAAGTGTTCCCCAGACCTTCTCATAACTGTTACACGATTTTGGCCCTCGATGGCCTATTTTCAAGCTTAAGTGAGACAAAAGTGCCTTTTTCGACTTAATTTTCACATCGAGACTCCCATGCTAGTTCTACAAGTTCCCACAATGTACATTGGTCCATCTCGAGATATTTGGGGTGTTCTACGGGGGTTCTCCTAACTGTTACACAATTTTGGTCCCCCCGATGGCCTATTTTCAACCTTAAGTGTGAATAAGGTGTATTTTTTGACTTAGTTTTCAAGCCGGGAGTCCCATGCTAGTTCCGTAAGTTTTCACAACTTACATTGGTCCCTCTCGAGGTGTTTAAGGGGTTCTGCTGGGTTCTCCTGACTGTTACACAATTTTGGCCCCATATGGCCTATTTTCAAACTTAAGTGTGAAGAAAGTACCTTTTTCGACTTAGTTTTGAAAACCGGGAGTCCCGTGCTTGTTCCGTAAGTTTTCACAAATTACGCTGGTCCCTCCCGAGGTGTTGGAGGTGTTTCCCGAGCGTTCTCGTGACTGTTACACGATTTTGGCCCCCGATGGCCTATTTTGAAGCTTAAGTGTTTGAAAAGTGCATTTCTTGACTTTGTTTTCAAACCGGGAGTCATGTGCTAGTTCCATAAGTTTCCAAAACTTTTATTGGTCCATCCTGAGGTGTTTGAGGTGTTCCCCAGGCTTTCTCATGACAATTACACGATTTTAGCCTCCGATGGCCTATTTTCAAGCTTAAGTGTGAAAAAAATGACTTTTCGACTTAGTTTTCAAACCGAAAGTCCCGTGCTAGTTCCGTAAGTTTTCACAACTTACATTGGTCCCTCCTGAGATGTATGATGTATTCCCTGGGCCTTCTCATGGCTGTTAGACTATTTTGCCCTTGATGGCCTATTTTCAAGCTTAAGTGTGAGAAATTTGCCTTTTTGGACTTAGTTTTCAAACTGGGTGTCCCGTGCTAGTTCCATAAGTTTCCACAACTTACATTGGTCCCTCTCGAGGTGTTTGAGGTGTTCCCTGTGCCTTCTCGTGACTGTTACACGATTTTGGCCCCGATGGCATATTTTTAACCTTAAGTGTAAAAAAGGGCCTTTTTCGACTTAGATTTCAAACCGGGACTCCCGTGCTAATTCCGTAAGTTTCCCCTACTGACATTGGTCCCTCCCGAGGAGTTTGAGGTGTGCCCTAGGCCTTCTCGTGACTGTTACATGATTTTGGCCATCGACGGCCTATTTTCAAGCTTAAGTGTGAAAAAAGTGGATTTTTTAACTTACTTTTAAAACCGGAAGTCCCGTGCTAGTTCTGTATTTTCAACTACATACATTGTTCCCTCCTGAGGTGTTTGAGGTGTTCGCCGGGCCTTCTCATAACTGTTACATGATTTTGGCCCTCGATAGCCTATTTTCAAGCTTAAGAGTGAGAAAAGAGCCTTTTTTTACTTAGTTTTCAAACAGGGAGTCCCATGCCAGTTCTGTAATTTTCCACAACTCCCGAGGTGTTTGAGGTGTTCCCTGGGCCTTCTCCTGACTGTTACATAATATTGGCCCCCGATAGCCTATTTTCAAGCTTAAGTGTGAAAAAAGTGCCTTTTTCGACCTAGTTTTCAAACCGAGACTCCCGTGTTAGTTCTGTAAGTTTTCAAAACTTACATTGGTCCATCTTGAGGTGTTTGGGATGTTTCGGGGGAGTTCTCGTGACTGTTACATGGTTTTGGCCCTCGATAACCTATTTTCAAGCTGAAGTGTTAGAAAAGTGCATTTTTTCACTTAGTTTTCAAAACGAGAGTCCCGTGATATTTCCTTAAGTTTCCACAACTTACATTGGTCACTCCATAGGTGTTAGAGGTGTTTGTTGGGCCTTCTCGTGACTGTTACACGAGTTTGGTCCCCGATGGCCTATTTTCATGTTTAAGTGTTAGAAATGTGCATTTCTATACATAGTTTTCAAACCGGGAGTCCCATGCTAGTTTCGTAAGTTTCCACAAACTATATTGGTCTCTCCTGAGGTGTTTGAGGTGTTCGCCGGGCCTTCTCATGACTGTTACACAATTTTGGCCACCAATGGACTATTTTTAAGCTTAAGTGCGAGAAAAGTACTTTTTTCGACTTAGTTGTCAAACCGGGAGTCCCAAGCCAGTTCTATAAGTTCCCACAACTTACATTGGTTTCTCTCGAGGTGTTTGAGGTGTTCCCCAGGCCTTCTCATGCTTGTTACACAATTTTGGCCCACGATGGCCTATTTTCCGGATTAAGTGTGAAAAAAGTTACTTTTTCGACTTAGGTTTCAAACAAGGAGTCCCGTACTAGTTCTGTAAGTTTCCACAACTTGCATTGGTCCCTCTCGTGGTGTCTGAGGTGTTTCCCGAGCCTTCTCGTGATTGTTACACAATTTTGGCCCCAGATGGCCTATTTTCTAACGTAAGTATGAAAAAAGTACATTTATTGACATAGTTTTCGAACTGGGATTCCCGTGCAAGTTTTGTAAGTTTCCACAACTTACATTGGTCCCTCCCGAGGTGTTTGAGGTGTTCTTTGGGCCTTATTGTCATTGTTACAGGATTTTGGACCTCGATGGCCTATTTTCAAGCTTAAGTGCAAAAAAAGTGTCTTTTTCGACATGGTCTTCAAACCGGAAGTCCCGTGCTAGTTCCGTAAGTTTCCACAACTTACATTGGTCCTTCCCGAGGTGTTCGAGGTGTTTAAGGTGTTCCCTGGGCCTTCTCGTGACTGTTACGTGCTTTTCGCCCCCGATGGCCTATTTTCAAGCTTAAGTGTGAAAAAATTATCTTTTTCGACTTAGTTTTCAAATCGGCAGTCCCGTGCTAGTTCCATAAGTTTCCACAACTTACATTGGTCCCTCCCGAGGTGTTGGAGGTGTTCCCCGGTCCTTCTCGTGACTGTTACACGATTTTTGCCCCCCGATGGCCTATTTTCAAACTTAAGTGTGAAAAAAGTGACCTTTTCGACTTAGTTTTCAAACCGGAAGTCCTGTGCTAATTCCGTAAGTTTTCAAAACATACGTTGGTCCCTCCTGAGTTGTTGGTGGTTTTCCCTAGGCCTTCTCATGATTATTTTACAATTTTGACCCCCAATGGTCTATTTTTAAGCATAAATGTGAAAATGTAAATTTTTTGACTTAGTTTTCAAATCAGGAGTCCCGTGCTAGTTCCGTAATTTTTCATAACTTACATTAGTCCCTCCTGAGGTGTTAGAGGTGTTCCGCGGTCATTCTCGTGACTATTACACGATTTTGGCCTCCAATTGCCTATTTTCAAGCTTAAGTGTTTGAAAAGTGTATTTTTTGACTTAGTTTTCAAACCGGGAGTGCTGAGCTAGTTCCGTAAGTTTTCACAACTTGCATTGGTCCCTTCCGAGGTATTTGAGGTGTTCTCCAGGGCTTCTTGTGACTGTTACACGATTTTGGCCCCCGATGGCCTATTTTAAAGTTTAAGTGTGAAAAAAGTTCCTTTTTCGACTTAGTATTCAAACCGAAAGTTCCGTGCTAGTTCCGTAAGTTTCCACAACTTACATTGGTCCCTCCCGATGTGTTTGAGGTATTCCTTGGGCCTTCTCGTGACTGTTACACGATTATGGCCCCCGATGGCCTATTTTCAGGCTTAAGTGTGAAAAAGAGCATTTTTCGACTTAGTTTTCAAATCGGGAATCCTGTGCTGGCTCCATAAGTTTCTAAAGCATACATTGGTCCCTTCCGAGGTGTTTGAGGTGTTTTCCAGGCCTTCTCATGATTCTTACGCAATTTTGGCCCCCAATGGCCTATTTTCAATTCAAGCTTAAGTGTGAAAAAAATACCTTTTTTGACTTAGTTTTCAAACTGGAAGTCCTATGCTAGTTTCGTAAGTTTCCACAACTTACATTGGTCCCTTCCGAGGTGTTTGATGTGTTCCCCGGGCCATCTCATGACTGTTACACAATTTTGTCCCCCGATGGCCTATTTTCAAGCTTAAGTGTGAGAAAAATGCCTTTTTGAATTTAGTTTTCAAACCGGGAGTCTCATGTTAGTTCCATATGTTTTCACAACTTGCATTAATCCCTCTCGAGGTATTTGAGGTGTTCTTCGGGCCTTCTCGTGACTGTTACATGATTTTGGCTCCTGATGTCCAATGTTAAAGCTTAACTGTTACAAACATGCTTGTTTTGACTTAGTTTTGAAACCGGGAGTCCCGTGCCAGTTCCGTAAGTTTTCACAACTTACAATGGTCCCTCCCGAGGTTTTGGAGGTGTTCTCCAGGCCTTTTCATCACTGTTACATGATTTTGGACCTCAATAGCCTATTTTCAAGCTTAAGTGTTAGTAAAGTGCCTTTTTTGACTTAGTTTTCAAATAGGGAGTCCCGTGCAAGTTCCGTAAGTTTTCACAACTTAAATTGGTCCCTCCCAAAGCATTGGAGGAGTTCCCCAGGCCTTCTCGTGACTGTTACACGAGTTTGGCCCCCGATAGCCTATTTTCAAGCTGAAGTGTTAGAAAAGTGCATTTCTTTACATAGTTTTCAAACCGAGAGTCCCATGCTAATTTTGTAAGTTTCCACAACCTACATTGGTCCCTCCCGAGGGGTTTGAGGTGTTCCCCGGGACTTCTTGTGACTGTTACACGATTTTGGCTCCCGATGGCCTATTTTGAAGATTAAGTGTTAGAAAAGTGCATTTCTTTACATAGTTTTCAAACCAGGAGTCCCTTGTTAGTTCCGTAAGTTTTAACAACATTGGTCCCTTCTTAGGTGTTTGAGGTGTTCGCCGGGCCGTCTCGTAACTGTTACACAATTTTGGCCCTCGATGGCCTATTTTCAAGCTTAAGTGTGAGAAAAGTGTCTTTTTCAACTTAGTTTTGAAATCAGGAGTCCCGTGCCAGTTCCGTAAGTTTCCACAACTTATATTGGTCCCTCTCGAGGTGTTTGAGGTGTTCCAGGCCTTCTCCTGACTGTTACAGAATATTGGCCCCCGATGGCCTATTTTCAAGCTTAAGTGTGAAAAAACTTCATTTTTCTACCTAGTTTTCAAACCAGGACTCCCGTGCTAGTTCTGTAAGTTTCCAAAACCTACATTGGCCCATCTCGAGGTGTTTGGGGTGTTCCATGGGGGTTCTTGTGACTGTTACACAGTTTTGGACCCCCGATAGCCTATTTTCAAGCTTAAGTGTTTAAACAGTGCATTTTTTTACTTAGTTTTCAAGCCGGGAGTCCCGTGCTAGTTTCGTAAGTTTCCCCAACATACATTGGTCCCTCTTGAGATGTTTGAGATGTTCCGCTGGGGTTCTTGTGACTATTACACAATTTTGGCCCCCGATGGCCTATTTTCAACCTTAAGTGTGAAAAAAAGTGCAATTTTTTACTTAGTTTTCAAGCGGGGAGTCCCATGCAAGTTCCGTAAATTTTCACAACTTGCATTGGTCCCTCCCGAGGTGTTCGAGGTGTTTCTTTGTCCTTCTCGTGACTGTTACCCGATTTTGGATCCCAATGGTATTTTTAAGCTTAAGTGTGAAAAAGTACCTTTTCGGACTTAGTTTTTAAACTGGGAGTCCCGTGCTAGTTCCGTAAGTTTCCACAGCTTACATTGGTCCCTCCCGAGGTGTTTGAGGTGTTCCCCCGGCCTTCTTGTGATTGTTACCCGATTTTGGCCCCCGATGGCATATTTTCAACCTGAAGTTTGAAAAAAGTGTATTTTTTGACTTAGTTTTCAAACTGGTAGTCCCATGCTAGTTTCGTAAGATTTCGCAGCTTACATTGGTTCCTCCCGAGGTGCTTGAGGAGTTCCCCTGGTCTTCTCGTGATTGTTATACAATTTTGGCTCCTGAAGGCCTACTTTCAAGCTTAAGTGTGAAAAAAATGCCTTTTTCAACTTGGTCTTCAAACTAGGAGTCTCGTGCTAGTTCTGTAAGTTTCCACAACTTACATTGGCCCCTTTTGAGATGTTGGATGTGTTCTGCGGGCCTTCTCGTGACTGTTACCCAATTTTGGCCTCTGATGGCCTATTTTAAAGATTAAGTGTGAAAAAAGTGTATTTTTTCACTTAGCTTTCAAACCGGGAGTCCCGTGCCAGTTCTGTAAGTTTTCACAACTTACATTGGTCCCTCCCGAGGTGTATGAGGTGTTCCCTGGGCCTTCTCATGACTATTAATCAATTTTTGCCCCCGTCGGCCTATTTTCAAGTTTAAGTGTGAAAAAAGTATCTTTTTCGACTTAGTTTTCAAACAGGGAGTCCCTTGTTAGTTCTGTAAGTTTCCACAACTTACATTGGTCCCTCCCAAGGTGTGTGAGGTGTTCCCAAGGCCTTTTCGTGACTGTTACACAATTATGGCTCTCGATGGCCTATTTTCAAGCTTCAGTATAAAAAAAGTGCATTTTTTGACTTGGTGTAAACGTGCCCGTGGGCCTCGCGACGGTTCGGACTCGATTCGTGTCACGGTTCTTAATCTGAACCAAAGAGTCCAAATCTGGAAAATCGTTTTGAGAAAACAGATTTTTTTGAAAGAACTGCCAAACATGGACTGCTTCGCCAGATACAGAGTCGCAACCTAAATATTTTTTATGGGGGAATTTAGGAAACCCTGACTCGGTGCCAAAGGCCACGTGTCCGTCATCACCAAAGTTGCCTCGGCTCGGGAGCTTGGGTACGATTGGGGAAGGTCAGCTATGAGCACCCCCTCTCGCCCGATCTGAAGATCGACCTCTACTAACCGTGATATCCGCTTTTGAAAACGTTATGTGTTCTTATCCCGATTATTAGCCTAGAATTACTATGTTATGCGCACAGCACAAAAGTATAGACTAGATTGCCTAATTTGGGAATAAGCATTGCATATCCGTTTGTTTTTAAAAAAAATGTTTTGGAATTTGCTACTCGCAAGTAGGCTAAAACACGGATTTCAATGAGCTATTCCAACTCAGACAATCCAACCTTCACCCACAGGCATTCAAGCAGTTATGTCACATAAGCAGCTAGCCTCATGGTAATCATGCTATCATGGCAACACTCACATGCATGCAAGGATGCTAAAGCATAAATACTTACATCGTACTTCGTGCCAAAACAAAGAACTCGTTAGCAATCAATGCATGATGCAAGTCCATGTTTATATGTCTAATCCAACGCATACGAAGTGTCACTAGAGTAGGCTCGGCTATTCTATGAATGACATGTGAAAATGCACAAGTAGCATATATTCAAGTTAGATTTGAAATACTAATGCAGTTAGCATGATGCGCCGAGCCCGGTGCATGCAATACTGATGAATGATGCACGCATGCATAGCATAAGGTATGCTAAATTAAACATGTCCTATTACTAACCATCAAAGCAGGTAAGTAAAAGGGAGAAAGAAGTGGGGGTCGGAAGACATGCACACACTCACCCACACTTATTACAAATTTTCCCTCGCTCGGAGGGACCAAAAGAATAATACAACTCAAATAATGAATTAACTAACCTAGCTAATTAATTATTACAGACCAAGTAAATTAATTAAACAAATTAAATAATTTAAGAAAGCAAGAAGAAGGGCCTCGAGAAGAGGGCTCAATGCACGTGTGCTCAGGTCTTGCTCGGAAGTCCACTGCCATGCGCAAGCTGCATCTGTTTTCCCTGCTCTGCTTCTCTGAAGACTGCCAAATTCTCAGAATTGCTTCCCTGGACATTGGGAGACACCACCGGCTGGAGGGAATCATCATCGGCTGTGATTTGGTGTCGATCGGCCAAAAATGAATCCATCGGCCACAGATGGATTGCCGATCGGCACTCTGTGCAGTCGATCGGCAAAAAGTTCCTGCAGAATCTGTTTGACAGCAGTAGAGGACAGAGCCTTACATGGCAATGTAATTCAAGCAATGTATGCACCAACCATATCCCTTATCATGTTTATGACTCAAAAGGACATGGTCCTTGGTTCTCGGACCAACAATCGCGCATTTCGATGCATGATGGCCTAAGAAACCAAGTGTGCACTTTTGATTTCAAATGTCATGCAATGCATATAAACAAATCAAAGGCCCAATTCCCATCACTAGGTCAAGGGACAAGGCATGCATGCTAGTGCAATGCAACCTAGACATATGGGCTAGTATGCAACATGGCATAAAAGGGAGCATACAAACATGCAATGCACATTAGGTACACAACCTAAGCAACAAGGCCAACAAGCATACCACAACTATGCGAACTACTAGAGCATGCGAGGTGTGATCTAATCATGTAAGTGTACAAGACATGCAACACACTAGCAACTCGACCAAGGGAATGTATGACTAATGCGAGTGATTCCAAGCATGCAAGGGATGGACTTAAACATGACTTAGGTAGCCCTAACTAGGCCCAAAACAGTGGCCAAAGTGCCCAAAAATGAAGGACTAATGGCATGCAAACATGCATGTATACAAGGACCAACACTTAGGCATAAAGAGACAATTCTCAAGCACACTTAGGAGGATGCAAACATTGACATATGGTATGCACACGAGCTTTGAAAATCAGGTTAATGATGGTGCTAAACCAAGCAAGCGAGACAAACAAAGCATGCAATTGGTCCAAATACTTGAGGCAAGGCAAGGAGACTTAAACCATGGCCAAGCCAACCAAGCCCCACAAGGCCAAGAAGACTTAAAGTAGGTCTAATGCAGACCTAAACAAAGCCAAGGATGTACTTAGATGGCATCTAAGTGGTCTAAAAATGCAAGCATACTCCAAGGCTTAAACAAGGGGCATAAGGCAACAACCTTTAAACGCATTGAAGGGAGATCAAATGCAAGCACATGGGCACATCATAAGGTCTGAAATAACATGTCAAGTGGTTTCAAAACACTGAAACAAAGCAAGGATGGCATGCTAGAAGGGCCAAAGCTTGAGGCATACAAGAGAGTTTGCATGGTAGCTATACAAAGCAAAGCATGGATGAATCAAATGACCAAAAATAGTCCCTTAGCATACTAAAACAAGCATAAAAGCTTCACAAAGCTAGGCCAAAACACATGAGCATGGTAGTCTAAATGCTAGGCACATGTTGAGGCAAATCATGACATTACAAGGCATGTATGCTAAGAAAGTATGGTGTACCAAAACCAACTAAAAACAGAGGCATATTATGACATAATAAGCACAAAAAATAGCTAAGGCATGGTCAACATGAACCTAAACATGGTGCTCCCTCAAGAGGCCAAAAAATGGTCCTTTTCAAGGACAACAAGGAGAGGGGGCCCTCTCCTTCCTAGGACCTCAAGGCACCATCCCCACCTCTGAAATCCCTCAAGATTTCAGTGGTGAGAAGGCCCAAACTCAATGGTCCCGGAGCTCACACAAAATGGCACAAAAAGGAGCCTTACAAGCCTCAAAAGGGGTTAAACAACCTCAAATCACAAAACACTCTAAACAAACTGTTTAGAGGGCCTAAAAACAGAACTTTTTTATGTTATATACTAAACACAAAAACAGTTGTAAGGTAGGAAAAAATACAATGCAAGAAAGGGGTAAAAAGGAGCAAGCTTCTTACCCTTGAAGACCCTCTTCAACAATGGAGCTCCGGCAGCTTCTTTAGGTTGAAACTAGCTTCAAAACCTCCAAAACAACCCTCAAGAGGCCTCAGCTCCAAGGGATGGTGTGATAGTGGGTGCTTGTGAGCAAAAGTAATACAAAACACACACACTAAGCTCAAGAGAGAGAGAGAGAGAGATATAGGATAGATATATAAATCCTAACCTAAAACCAGAGCTCTCTAACTATTTTTTCTAACCCTAAATCCAAGAGAGGAGACTCTCTCTTATAGAGCTCTCTCTTGTAAAGCTTGTCAAATAAGCTTGTTAAGAGAGAGATCCCTCCATACACGTATATGGAGGGGAGAAAAGGTGGGTGCCAGTTATCACAGCTGGCACAAAATATCTACCAAAAGTAGATGAATAGTAATCAGCCATTCAAAATTACCATTTTGGCAAAATAAATGGCCGACCGGCAACAAAGAGTGCCGACCGGCAATATACATTGCCGATGGCATAAAATCACTGGCCGGTGGCCTCAAGCCATGGCCAGTGATGTGTGGGGATGCCTCACAAGGCATTCTCTGCCCCTCCAAGGCAAAACACAAGTGTTTGGTGTAAAACTAGACACAACACGGTCGAGTCGAGAGGTCTTGAGGCAAGGCGCGCAACCGAGACCTCCGGGAACTCAAGACGAACACAAACAAGGGTAACCACCAAGTGTTCCAATGGTGACGTCCAAGTCTTGAGGACGATCAAAAATGGGGTGTCTATAGTTGCCCCTCTTTGACAGAACTCGAAAGTCATAATAATGACGGGAGTGAATGTCAAAGCCCAGAGATGACCCATTTTTGACAAGGCCGAAGACTCAGACAAACATGCAAGACAAACAAGATATGCGCCCGAAGGCAGGGGCAAAATGCAAGACAATGCACAGAGCCGGACATAACTTATGATCATGCAAAGAAAGCTGTAATGAAGCACAAATGCGACAGTTTTAAGCTGGCATACACCAATGCAACTACATTACAAATGCAGAAAGGATGTAAGAGAATTATGCAATTCTCGATACATCTCACTTGGAGGATACAATACCTGTGCGGTTCGTCTGGTTGCACCAGCCTCAAATGAACCGTACATACAATATCGCGCCTGAAAAGAAAGCAAACTTAACAGGTACAATATCGTTAGCAACATGCATGACAATGCAAAAATGAATGCAAAATGATATGCAATATATACAAAACTATGTATAAACAATGCAAATGAAAATGCAATGCAATTGAAACAATGGAAACTATATGCAAATCAATTGAATCATGATCCAATCATGAGCGGTTCAAAACCACACAAATGTCAAATAGATTGATGGAGGTAACAAGTTCGTTTACCATAGAACGATCAACTGAACTATGAGTAATGTAGACGGACATAAGAACAAGTATTGGGGGGGGATGACATAAGTGAGGAAACGACCCGCTGGGGAAAGGACAACGTTCCTAATGCTGGATGCAACAATTACACTACAATGTAATATACACAATGAAAATGCTGGGGAAAATGGCAATGGATATGGCACGCGGGCCAAACCAAATCTTGCCTAGGCAAAGCATGTACGCATACAAGCCGCATCTAACATAGAACAGTTCACTGAACTATGCTTCGACACGAGAAGTATGGGCACATACCAAACCAAGCTCAACATGGAAAGGCGCGAGCCATAAATGGAAGGTGATGTGATGAATGCATGCAAGCTACAATGCAATATACACTACATTACAATGATGCATGACAATGCAACTATTTACGATGATGCATGACAATGCAATTATATTTTTTGTTTTGTTTTTGAAATGCAAATGCATGATGATGCATGATTTTGAAGTGCGCGACAACGCGCGGCTTTTGAGATGCACGTGAACTTGAATATGCGACGATGCGAGTCGCTTGAAACACATGTATAATGCAACTCATCAAAAGTCGTTCGGGCACGACAAACACCGAAGGACTTGCACCTTCAGAGGATTTAGGGTCTCCTAGACCGTCAAAATTCTCGATATGCCTCATTCGGAGTATACCATACCTGTCCGGTTCGTCGGGTTGCACCAGCCTTAAATGAACCGTACATACAATATCGTGCCTGCAAAGAAAACAACTCAACAGGTATGATGTATTAACAACATGCATATTAATGTACTTAGAAATGTGTGACAACGCAAAACAAGTGGGAAGCATAACAATGCTGTGAAGGCACAGACATGTAAGTGGAGCACGCGGTCTACGCAGGCAACGAAATTGATCATAAGCATGCGGTCTACGCAAGCAATGAGATTGGTTTCAAATGTGCGGTCTACGCAAGTAGAACATGCGGTCTACGCAAGTAATGAATTTGAACATAAGAATGCGGTCCACGCAAGCAGAACATGCGGTCTCCGCAAGCAAAACATGCGGTCTACGCAAACAAAACATGCGGTCTACGCAAGATAATGAAATTGATTACAAACATGCGGTCTACGCAAGTAACGTAATTAATTATAAACATGCGGTCTACGCAAGCAAAACATGCGGTCTACGCAAGTAATGAAATTGATTACAATCATGCGGTCTACGCAAGCAAAACATGCGGTCTACGCAAGTAATGAAATTGATTATGAATATGTGGTCTACGCAAGCAAAACATGCAGTCTACACAAGTAATGAAATTGATTACAAACATGCGGTCTACGCAAGCAAAACATGCGGTCTATGCAAGTAATGAAATTGATTACAAACATGCGGTCTATGCAAGCAAAACATGCGGTCTACGCAAGTAATGAAATTGATTACAAACATGCGGTCTACGCAAGCAAAACATGCGGTCTACGCAAGTAGTGAAATTGATTATGAATATGCGGTCTACGCAAGCAAAACATGCGGTCTACGCAAGTAGTGAAATTGATTATGAATATGCGGTCTACGCAAGCAAAACATGCGGTCTACGCAAGTAGTGTGATTGAATGCATGCAAAATGCAATAAGATGCGCAAAATAGCGCGATGCGTTAGACAACGCGAGTGCACAAGACAGTGCAATTGACATGTGATGCACATGGGGCAACTTTTGAGTTTTGTAAAAACCAAAAGGATACGGAAAGGATACACCTTGCATGAATTCGAGTGCCACGCACAGAAGACCCGATCTGAGGTCAAAACGGAGGCCGGTTGAGCGTCGGAAATGCACTGTTTTGCACTGTTTTGAACACTAAAGGCCCTGGACCCCATACATAACTCAAACAAAGGTGTAGGAGGCTCCAAAACTACTGTAGGAGATCACCGGATGTCCACCGGCCATCAAAATGCATCACCGGCCATCCATCGGCCATCATACAATTTCCATCGGCACAATATTTTGCCGACCGGCAAAAAGTCCCTGTATCGGGGCAGTTCAGTCATTTCACTACGGGTCTTTTAAAATAGGGCTTCTAGCCCTATTTTCTTCACTTCCCCTTGCTCGAAATCTCCTCCTCTCTCTCTCTAAGATATTTTCTGAGCCTTATTCCCTCGTTTTCCTTGGTTTTTGGCTCCGTTTCGTCGTTCGATTCGCATTCACCCTTGCGTTTCGAACATTTTGAACCGATTGAAATTTCATTTCGGTGTTGTTTTTTCGATTTTCGCCACTCGGGGCTTGTTTCCCTCAAGTTTTTCTTGATATCCGTGCCTTTTCCGCACCTCGGCTTTTCCGGCCTTTTCCGTTCCTCCTCGGGGTTGACTTTTTGTTGACTCTTCACATTCTCGCTCGATTTTTTCGTCTTCCGGTCATTTTCACACTCTCTTCGAGATGGCGGACGATCTTCCACAGGGCGGGACCCCTCCAGAGCTCGAGATGGACCCCGAGGCCGAGCCCTTGCCACTTCACATCCGGCCGTCCGATCCGGAGACCTACAGGCCTGCGGTTCATGTGATGCTCCCCAATGGACTACGCCAGTTCCGGAGCTTCGAGAGGGGCATGGCACCCGAGCTTCTCCTGCGTGAGCCCACCTCCCATCTGTCCTTCGGCGCTTCCGAGGTAACATTCTTTCTTCTGTTTTATTATTTTCCGCAATGTAAAACATAACTGCCATTAGTTGATTCTGTTCTTTAACTGCTTAGCCCGGATGCACTGATACACTGTACACTGTAGTTGATTGCAAACAAACTTACAACCGATATCTGTTTGAAACTTACACGTGCACACACACTGCACTGACCCTGAATCACCCAAACACACGGCGCACACTGTATTTCACTGCATACACACTGGTACCCGGTATCTGCTTGAGTCTGAAAACATGCACATATGCTATATTTGCCCTAAACCACTCAAACACGCTGACACATCACACGTCGTAGTTTAATGTAAGTACACCGGCAATCGATGTCTGTTCGAATTTGAAAACGTGCACACATACTGTATACCTGTATGCTTCTTAAAACTGCGTTTTGAATATTGCCTCGCAATTGTTGTTTTTTATTACAGGGGGATTCCCATACCATCCGCGGGTATGGGAACGTCGTTGCTCGGGACTGGTATATAGAGCTGCCAGACGTGCTTCGTCATATCGTCGACGAGGCTGGTTTCGGCATCTTCTGCAGGGGG
Source organism: Camellia sinensis (assembly GCF_055761805.1). NCBI lineage: Eukaryota > Viridiplantae > Streptophyta > Magnoliopsida > Ericales > Theaceae > Camellia > Camellia sinensis. Next base: position 72,972,876 of record NC_138966.1, on the reverse strand, counting down.
CTCTCCCGGCTTACGACCTGTAGGCCCTTGCTTGCCGCTTTAGTGGAGAGGTAGTGGGATACCACCAACTCCTTCCACTTCTCCGCTGCGGGGGACATGACGATGACCCCTTACGATTTCTCGATGCTCACCGGCATCGGGGTAGGAGGTGATCCGATCCCCTTCGACACTGATATGGGTAAGTGGGACGCCGCCCAACTGTACCTGCTCGGCACTCTGCCTCCCCTCACTCGAGCAAGGTTTGTCAGGTACTCTTGGTTCGAGAGCCATTTTCGGATTCAGCCAGCCTTGGAGGAGGAGGCGTAGATGACCCCAGAGGAGGTGGATCAGTATGCGCGGGGCTTCATCATGTTCCTCTTTGGGACGACTCTTTTCGCCGACCGGGCGAACACCGTGCCTCTATGTCTGTTGAGCGCACTGGTGGATGTCAGGCGGATCCGTCGCTATGACTGGGGTGGCGCAGGCTTGGCCACATTGTATGGTTATATGAGCTCTTCTTCCCGCCTCAGCGGACAGCTTCTCGGCGGCTACTGGCGAGCTTGGGAGGTACATCTTTTTCCCCTTTTACATTTCTGCTTCACGTTTTCTGTATTCTGTACACTGCACACACCGCGGTCTGCCTCTCACTGACTATATACTGCACACGCGGCACACATATACTCTGCTTTACTTTGACTGTATACTGCACACACTGTATACTCTGTACAATACACTGCACAACACACAGCTCTGCCATTTCTGCTTTATTCTGTATTTTGCTTTATCTGATAGTCATACTTATATCTGTTCTGCAATTGTTGGTGTATGCCTACTTCCCCAGGCTTGCCCCAGTACCTGATGTGGAGACCCCACTCGGCGTCCCCTTTTCTCATCGCTTTGATGTGCGATGCATGCGGAGACCACGGGAGTCTTTTATTTTCTTCCGCCGCTACTTCGACACCATCACCGTCGCGGAGGTATGTTCAACTCTAGAATTTGCTTAGGCTTCGCTTAGCACTGTATGTTTGATAACAGTAGATAACAAACTGTATTTCATTTTCAGATCACCTGATGGCCTTGGGCTCCGTTGCCAGCCGTGGTGAGGGATCACTACGAGGGCGCAGAGGAGACTGCCCGTTGTCGGATTCTGTAGGAGGGCCTGGTCTGTCGGGCTTGGTACCTGGGCGAGCATTTCTTACGTCAGACCCTGGGTTTACCGGAGCAGATAGTCCCGGGTCCACCTCCTATACATATGAGAGATACAGAGGGGTTCTCTCTTGAGCAGATGAGGGACTACACCGTCGGTTGGGGTGCAGAGCATCATAGAGGCGAGGGCGACTACACAGAGTACGTCCGGACCTACATTATGTGACCCTTGAGCAGTGGTCGCCGAGCTGAGAGGGAGAGGCCAGCGGTGCTGGCAGCTGGAGCAGGAGCTGGGGCAGGGACGTCGAGGATGGCTCGTGTCCGTGGCAGGAGCGAACCTCGGAGAGGTCAGGGGGTTAGCTGGCCAGCGCTACCCACGGTACTAACATGCCGAGGGCAGGGTGGGGGGACGTACCAGATTCCCTTTGCTCCTCCTCCGGCTGACCATGAGTTGGTCGAGTTCTATGATTTACCACCCCCGGTATGTACTACTTCCTCTTGTGTCTTGCATTGTCATTTTATTTCAGTTTATTTTGATATTCCGCAGAATACTGATGCCTTTGATACTTTTACAGGCGTCCTCTGAGTACACCCGGCAGTCCCTGGAGTTGAATGCCTCCATGATGGGGATGCTACAGGGGACCTTCGACCTCCTGGCCCTCTATAGTATTCCGGTATATTCTTCTGATCACGGCCTCAAACCATACTCATAAGCTGCTTCACATAATCTGGTGCACAACACAACACTCGATAAGCTGCTCACGTCATCTGATACACTGTACTCATATACTGCATTCTGCACTGATAAACTGCTCACGGCATTTGCACACTGTACTCATACACTGTATTCTACACTGATAAACTGCTCACGGCATTCACACACTGTACTCATACACTGCTTTCTGCACTGATAAATTGCTCATGGCATTCACACACTGTACTCATACACTGTTTTCTACACTGATAAACTACTCACGGTATTCGCACACTGTACTCATACACTGCTTTCTACACTGATAAACTGCTTACGGCATTTTGATGTATTTGCCTTTTGTGCTTTTCAGCCCCCCTTCCAGATTCCTCCGGTGGGTGGCACTCCGGCTAGGCCCTCTATTCCTGCTCGAGGAGGGCGTGGAGATGCTGTACGTCCCCATACCAAGGCGGGGCGTGTTGATGCTAGGATTAGCTCTCAGGCGCCGACCCCTGATGATGACGATGATGATGATGATGAGTCCGAGGTAGAGGCAGAGGCCGAGTCATCTGAGGAGGCTGGAGACGACTCAGACTCAAGCTCGGATGGCGATGCTGATGATGATGCTCCTGGACCTTCGTCCAGGAAGAGGGTGAGGATAGATCCCCGGGCCCGAGACTACTGATGATGATCCAAATTGCTGCTTTTCTTCTGTTTTGCACTTCTTTTTTCTTCTCTTTTTTTCTTTCTTCTCTTTGCTGGTAGTTAGATTACCTTGTACTGCCGCAGGCAGATTTTTGTTTTCAAAGTTATGTATTTGAAAAAGATAATGAAATGAACAAACTTTTTGTTTAAAAAGTGTTACATTTACATAGCTCATGTATTGCATCGCATCATGTTACACCTCAATGTGAATGGAATTGACCTGTTGTTTGAAAAATCGAGCATTTGTACTGTAATGATCAGATAACCAAACGGCCTCATAGCAAAACAGCCCAAGCAACACACTGCTCAAACTAAACACACAACCCATACTCTGTTGGGGATTAGTCTGCATACAGCCCTTAACACCACACTCGGTTCATTCTACACACAGCAAATCCTGAACAAACGGCCCAATCTGACAAGACGGAACACAAAGATGGAACCAGTTGAAGTTGAAGCACGCTCAGATGCCCCGAATTTTTTTCTTTCTTTTGCTTCGCACAGATGTAGAGAATGGCACAGCACTCTGAGCATAAACGATTTTCGAAATAAAAAAGGATTTTCAACCAGGGTATCGAGCCTACAACTGAACACAGCGGGAAGGACTCAAACAAAAGGGTACACGACCTAAACACAACGAGACACGCTTGGAAAAGACCCAAAACAAAAGTTGAGGTGAACAAAACGAAAGACACGACGCGCAGACATGTTCAACGAATGACCTCAAATCTCGAGGAGCCAGTTCCTCCGGGTATATTTCCCACCCTTTCTGATTTGTGATTCTCACATCACTCGGCCCTCAGGCTCGGTTCTCAGGCTCGGTTTTTTTTTTTAAAAACTCTTTTTCTTACTTTTCTCTCAACTTACACCTCTCTATTCTTTATTCTCTCATTTTTTGTCCCTCTCCAAGGTGATTGACGAATGAATAGGAAGTTGCGGGTTCATGCCCAACGCCATTAGCTCACAGCTATTTTTTCTGGTGGGTAGAGTGCCCTCCTGGCAAGTATGTTGACGACGGGGGAAAGACAGCACGCCTAACTCAACTATGCCCCTAGTTCATCATTTTGACCATTTTTGTTTTGGTTTTCTACTAAAATAGTTTTGATCAAGATGAGAGTCAGATTAACGTACTTGTTCGATTTTTGATTTGAAAACCATGCAAGTCAGACTATAAGCACTGAAAATTTTCCTTTTTGGGTCCAAGAAAATGGTCCAGTTTTGAAAAATGAAATAATTTTCGAGAAAATGGTCAACCTTAGTAAAAATTCTCAAAAACTATTTTTGCAAACGGCCACTGCCCAACGAGCGCGGAACTCATTCTCGAGATGCACAACCTCAGATCGGAGGCAATGGAAAATTGCCCCTTGTTTGAAGGACGCTGCACGGCAACGGAAAGTTGCCCCTGGTTTGAACGGCGACTCATGGCAACGGAAAGTTGCCCCTTGTCTGGATGATGCCGCAGCATATTGTAAACAGTCCTTACCAGTGATGATCACGACTGAACTTTCTCGGATACGGAGAAGACGAAGATGATCAAAACCAATATATGGACACAGTCACTTTGAAGGTGTTGAGGGCTGGACTTCAGGGCGAAGTTGCCTATGTATCCGGTTGTCACAACCGAACTATCGGATTCAGAGAAGGCAAAGATGATCAAAACCATTACATGGACTGAGGCGCTATGAAAGCGTTGGGGGCTGGACTTCAGGATGAAGTTGCCTACGTATCCCAAACATGGGAATCAAGCCTTATGTAGTTCCGGTTAAGGTACACTCGAGTATTTTAACCTTCACTTTTTTAGGCTCTAACTTTTGCCAAGGTGCCCGATGCGGGTTTTCGACCTTGCGAGCTTCTTTTCATTTTCTTTTTTTGATTTTTTGTATCTTTTCATTCTCTTTTTTTTTTTTTTTGATTTTTTTGATTTTATTTCTTCTCTTTTTCTTTTGCATTTTTTGTATTTTTCTCTTGCTCTAACTTTTGCCTGGGTCGCCCTTCCGGGTTTTCTGCCCAGCGAGCCTCTCGAAAGGGTAAAAGTGTAACAAGTCCATGCCAAATGGTTTTTGAAGTTGAAGCCTCTCTGTATCTAGGAGAACGGCTGTTGCAATGATTTGCAGAAGGATCCAGCTTCAGCTCTTCGAGCATATCTGACATTTTTGCCCCTAGTTTGAGGGGGGCTTCTGATCTAGCTTTACAAGCTTCCTTTGATCTGATCTTCTTGATCTGACTTTGGTGCCTCTTGTTCGAGGGCTGCTTCAAAACTGGCCACACGGGCCTCATATGGCGGTTGACCGTTGAACTTTCTGAACGGGTTCAAGGTTTGAAAACGAACAGGTCGAATCTTGAGGCTGAGAGCGATCCTAGGCTGCACAATCTCAAGAGCGATTCCACACAGGTCTTCACAGGGCCGCGCAAATCATTTGTTTTTGAAAGTTTTTAAGAAAGTGACAAATCGCTCGCGCCGAAGATAGTGTGGAACCAATCTGGATCAAGCCAGGGTCCTTCTCAGTACTCACGCTAACAAGCATGGTTTCATTCATTAAAGGCTTAGCATGCGTCTCCTTTTCTCAAATTGATCAAAGTTTTGCAAAATTTGAGGAATTCCTTCTTCTTTGTTTTCACCGCGGTGTTAAAGAGGTTTTGAAAAACATAGGTCAATGCAATGATTCTCAAGACACAGAAGAGCAGGTAGAATGCAGGGCCGTTCCATTCAAAACCTCTGGCACAACTAGCCCAAAACAAACAATAAGCACGGAAACAAGATAGCCACAGCTGTTTCATTCAGGTTTCTCAGATGCAACTGGCTCCACAGCAGAGACAGACTCAAAAGAAAGGTTAAATACAAAAACGGTGTTCGAGGAAACAACCCCGGAATCACTCGACATCCTATACGACGGGACTGACTCGGTACCACAAGACAGACCCAAAAACAAAAAGACTGACTCAAAGCAAAGAGACAGACTCAAAAAATAAAACAGAGAACTGACTCAAAACCCAAGCCAGAAGCTACAAAACTGCATTTACAAATGCTCAAAAAAGTGCGTGCCAGATGCCACATCTGAAATACACTGAGCGCTCCCCACAGGTGGTCCAACCCCTGATCACATACTCGCAATATCCTCAAAGTCCAACAGCTCGGTGGTAACAGACTTCGCTAAGGTAGGTGGAAGAATAACCTCATTATCGATTAGATCCTGCACTTCATGGCGAATGCGAAAACAGTTATCGGTGGCGTGACCGGTCTGTTGGTGGTACGTGCAGTACAAAGCAGCATCATGTGTGAGAGGGAGATTCATCGGGAGAGGGCGAGGTTCAAGGGGTTTGAGGTGCCTCCTTTCGGCAAGAATCTGAAGTGCCTTAGACAGAGGCATGTAGAGAGCATGAAAGATCCTGCGCCCTCGGGGCAGGTATTTTGAAGTCTGAGCATTCTTACTAGACGCACTAGCAAAAGGGTCGGCTGGCACTGCCTTGGTTTTCTGATCTTTCCCGGGTGCAGGGTTGGGAATAGGAGGAACTGTTCTGGCATGACGGGGCCCATCCCGATTTTCTGACTGACTTGAACTACCCTCAGGTGAAGTAGGGAAAGCATCCTCCACAGTTTTTGCCACAACTGCGAATATATGTTGCTTGTTCATCCCCCCAGCTTTCAAAGCCTCGACTGCCCACAGCAGTTGTTCAATGGGATCGGCATCTGCCTTCATTTTGTTCTTGCCTCTGGCCTCAGCCTGATCGGGGGTTTGGGTTACTACATCAGAGCGAAGCCCGGTTGTTGCTGACACGTCGTTGCTGTAGCTGGAGACAACCTCTGGTTGGCTGAGCTCTATCACAATCCGCCCCAGTAGCGGGGGCTCCTGTGGTATGAAATTCTCGGCATATGGTACCGCTGGTGGCGAAACCGACATTCCATAGGCCAGATCGGCCACGGATCTCTGGAGGTCGCCTATCAATCCCATCAATTCAAATGTGGTGGGCTCACAAGCCTGATACAACTGGGGGGTCCAGACTGGGTGCGCGGCAGGCGACCTAGGCGGGTGCGATACATCAACATTAGTCTCATCCCGCAGGGTGATCCCTTGATCTAGCGTAGCTGTCATAACCATAATCTCTTCTGAATTCTGCGTCATCATAAGTCCTGCCTCAGCAAGGGGGAACACTAGCTATTCTGTATCAATTCTCTGAACACTCGAAACTGAAAGGAAAAACAAACAACACTTCAGTCCAAACAGATCAAACGCAGGTGTAGCCAAACAACTGCACTCTACTACTGATCACTGTTCCCCAGAATCACTGTCCCCAAAACTGAACTTGATACCCACAAATAACTGATTCTCAACAACACTGATACTGGTGCCCTCGGGCCTGATACTCAAACTTGTAAACTGATATGTACGTTCCTGTAAAGATACACTCTAAAGCACATAGCAGATAAGTGAGAGTCAAAACACCCCTATGTTGGGGTAGGGTTTCCCTGTCCTATTTTGTCAGGAGCTAGGGTTTCACTATGCACGCAGCGGTTTCAAACAACCTATAATCGGGTAGGCAACCTGTCCTAGCTTGGAATGGTCACTATGGATCCGAATATGCACTAGGTCGAATGGTCGAAAAGGGTGCCCTGGTAAAACCGGGGTTTGTGTTCCCATACTGTCAGAGCCCACAACCGGTCAGCCTTATGGTCATGCCTTGACAAGACAAGCCTCCGGCAAACCGTTCAGGAATGACAGATGGCAAACACGATATCCTAGGTGCATCAAATGCAAATGCAATGCAAAGAGACACATAAGTGAAATCAAAACAGGATATCACGAGTTCGAGTCAAGCTCTCTAAACTCCCCAGCAGAGTCGCCAGAAACTGTAGACGCGCCCGTGCGCCTCGCTACGGTTCGGACTCGATTCGTGTCACAATTCTTAATCTAAACCAAAGAGTCCAAATCTGGCAAATCGTTTTGAGAAAACATATTTTTTTAAAAGAAGTGCCAAACATGGACTGCTTCGCAAGATACAGAGTCGCCACCTAAATATTTTTTATGGGAGAATTTAGGAAACCCTGACTCGGTGCCAAAGGCCACGTGTCCGTCATCACCAAAGTTGCCTCGACTCAGGAGCTTGGGTACGATTGGGGAAGGTCAGCTATGAGCACCCCCTCTCGCCCGATCTGAAGATCGGACTCTACTAACCGTGATATCCGCTTTTGAAAACGTTATGTGTTTTTATCCTGATTATTAGCCTAGAATTACAATGTTACGCGCACAGCACAAAAGTATAGACTAGATTGCCTAATTTGGGAATAAGCATTGCATATCCGTTTGTTTTTTAAAAAAATGTTTTGGAATTTGCTACTTGCAAGTAGGCTAAAACACGAATTTCAATGAGCTATTCCAACTCAGACAATCCAACTTTCACCCACAGGCATTCAAGCAGTTATGTCACATAAGCAGTTATGTCACATAAGCAGCTAGCCTCATGGTAATCATGCTATCATGGCAACACTCACACGCATGCAAGGATGCTAAAGCATAAATATTTACATCGTACTCCGTGCCAAAACAAAGAACTCGTTAGCAATCAATGCATGATCCAAGTCCATGTTTAAATGTCTAATGCAACGCATACGAAGTGTCACTAGAGTAGGCTCGGCTATTCTATGAATGACATGTGAAAATGCACAAGTAGCATGTATAAAAGTTAGATTTGAAATACTAATGCAGTTAGCATGATGCGCCGAGCCCGGTGCATGCAATACTGATGAATGATGCACGCATGCATAGCATAAGGTATGCTAAATTAAACATGTCCTATTACTAACCATCAAAGCAGGTAAGTAAAAGGGAGAAAGAAGTGGGGGTCGGAAGACATACACACACTCACCCACACTTATTACAAATTTGCCCTCGCTCGGAGGGACCAAAAGAATAATACAACTCAAATAATGAATTAACTAACCTAGCTAATTAATTATTACAGACCAAGTAAATTAATTAAACAAATTAATTAATTTAAGAAAGCAAGAAGAAGGGCCTCGGGAACAGGGCTCAATGCACGCGTGCTCGGGTCTTGCTCGGAGGTCCACTGCCATGCGCAAGCTGCCTCTATTTTCCCTGCTCTGCTTCTCTGAAGACTGCCAAATTCTCAGAATTGCTTCCCTAGACATTGGGAGACACCACCAGCTGGAGGGAATCATCATCGGCTGTGATTTGGTGTCGATTGGCCAAAAATGAATCCATCGGCCACAGATGGATTGCGGTCGGCACTCTGTGCAGTCGATCGGCAAAAAGTTCCTGCAGAATCTGTTTGATAGCAGCAGAGGACAGAGCCGTGCATGGCAATGTAATTCAAGCAATGTATGCACCAACCATATCCCTTATCATGTTTATGACTCAAAGGGACATGGTCATTGGTTCTCGGACCACCAATCGCGCATTTCGATGCATGATGGCCTAAGAAACCAAGTGTACACTTTTGATTTCAAATGTCATGCAATGCATATAAACAAATCAAAGGCCCAATTCCCATCACTAGGTCAAGGGACAAGGCATGCATGCTAGTGCAATGCAACCTAGACATATGGGCTAGTATGCAACATGGCATAAAAGGAAGCGTACAAACATGCAATGCACATTAGGTACACAACCTAAGCAACAAGGCCAACAAGCATACCACAACTATGCGAACTACTAGAGCATGCGAGGTGTGATCTAATCATGTAAGTGTACAAGACATGCAACACACTAGCAACTCGACCAAGGGAATGTATGACTAATGCGAGTGATTCCAAGCATGCAGCACATGCAACCAAAGCATGCAAACATGGGGAGAATGTAACAACATTTGAATGGCATGCAAGGGATGGACTTAAACATGACTTAGGCAGCCCTAACTAGGCCCAAAACAGTGGCCAAAGTGTCCAAAAATGAAGGACTAATGGCATGCAAACATGCATGTATATAAGGACCAACACTTAGGCATAAAGAGACAATTCTCAAGCACACTTAGGAGGATGCAAACATGGACATATGGCATGCACACGAGCTTTGAAAATCAGGTTAATGATGGTGCTAAACCAAGCAAGTGAGACAAACAAAGCATGCAATTGGTCCAAATACTTAAGGCAAGGCAAGGAGACTTAAACCATAGCCAAGCCAACCAAGCCCCACAAGGCCAAGAAGACTTAAAGTAGGTCTAATGCAGACCTAAACAAAGCCAAGGATGTACTTAGATGGCATCTAAGTGGTCTAAAAATGCAAGCATACTCCAAGGCTTAAACAAGTGGCATAAGGCAACAACCTTTAAACGTATTGAAGGGGGATCAAATGCAAGCACATGGGCACATCATGAGGTCTGAAATAACATGTCAAGTGGTTTCAAAACACTAAAACAAAGCAAGGATGGCATGCTAGAAGGGCCAAAGCTTGAGGCATACAAGAGAGTTTGCATGGTAGCTATACAAAGCAAAGCATGGATGACTCAAATGACCAAAAACAGTCCCTTAGCATACTAAAACAAGCATAAAAGCTTCACAAATCTAGGCCAAAACACATGAGCATGGTAGTCTAAATGCTAGGCACATGTTGAGGCAAATCATGGCATTACAAGGCATGTATGCTAAGCAAGCATGGTGTACCAAAACCAACTAAAAACAGAGGCATATTATGACATAATAAGCACAAAAAACAGCTATGGCATGGTCAACATGAACCTAAACATGGTGCTCTCTCAAGAGGCCAAAAAATGGTCCTTTTCAAGGACAACAAGGAGAGGGGGTGGCCCTCTCCTTCCTAGGACCTCAAGGCACCATCCCCACCTCTGAAATCCCTCAAGATTTCAGTGGTGAGGAGGCCCAAACTCAATGGTCCCGGTGCTCACACAAAATGGCACAAAAAGGAGCCTTACAAGCCTCAAAAGGGGTTAAACAACCTCAAATCACAAAACACTCTAAACAAACTGTTTAGAGGGCCTAAAAACAGAACTTTTTTATGTTATATACTAAACACAAAAACAGTTGTAAGGTAGGCAAAAATACAATGCAAGAAAGGGGTAAAAAGGAGCAAGCTTCTTACCCTTGAAGACCCTCTTCAACAATGGAGCTCCGGCAGCTTCTTTAGGTTGAAACCAGCTTCAAAACCTCCAAAACAACCCTCAAGAGGCCTCAGCTCCAAGGGATGGTGTGACAGTGGGTGCTTGTGAGCAAAAGTAAGACAAAACACACACACTAAGCTCAAGAGAGAGAGAGAGAGAGAGAGAGAGAGAGAGACATAGGATAGATATATAAATCCTAACCTAAAACCAGAGCTCTCTAACTATTTTTTCTAACCCTAAATCCAAGAGAGGAGACTCTTTCTTATAGAGCTCTCTCTTGTAAAGCTTGTCAAATAAGCTTGTCAAGAGAGAGATCCCTCCATACACGTTTATGGAGGGGAGAAAAGTGGGTGCCAGCTATCACAGCTGGCACAAAATATCTACCAAAAGTAGATGAACAGTAATCGGCCATTCAAAATTGCCATTTTGGCAAAATAAATGGCCGACCAGCAACAAAGAGTGCCGACCGGCAATATACATTGCCGATGGCATAAAATCACTGGCCGGTGGCCTCAAGCCATAGCCGATGATGTGTGGGGATGCCTCACAAGGCATTCCGCGCCCCTCCAAGGCAAAACACAAGTGTTTGGTGCAAAACCAGACACAACACGGTCAAGTCGAGAGGTCCTGAGGCAAAGCGCGCAACCGAGACCTCCGGGAACTCAAGACGAACACAAACAAGGGTAATCACCAAGTGTTCCAATGGTGACGTCCAAGTCTTGAGGACGGTCAAAAATGGGGTGTCTACACTTGGATTTCAAATCGGGAGGCCCGTGCTAGTTCCGTAAGTTTTCCCAACATACATTGGTCCCTCCCGAGGTGTTTGAGGTGGTCTCTGGGCCTTCTTATGACTGTTACACGATTTTAGCCCCTGATAGCCTATTTGCAAGCTTAAGTGTGAAAAAATGACCTATTTTCAAACTAGAAGTCCCGTGCTAGTTCTGTAAATTTCCACAACTTACATTGGTCTCTCCCGAGGTTGTTGATGTGTTTCCGGGGTCCTGCTCATGTCTATTACACGATTTTCGCCTCCGATGGCCTAATTTCAATCTTAAATGTGAGAAAAGTGCCTTTTTGGACTTAGTTTTCAAATCGGGAGTCCTGTGCTAGTTCCGTAAGTCTCCACAACTTACATTGGTCCCTCCCGAGGTGTTTGAGGTTTTCTCCAGGCCTTCTCATTATTGTTACACAATTTTGGCCCCGATGGCCCATTTTCAACCTTAAGTGTGAAAAAAATGCATTTTTTGACTTAGTTTTCAAACCGAGAGTCCCGTGCTAGTTCCATAATTTTTCACAACTTACATTGGTCCCTACCGAGGGGTTTGTGGTTTTGCCAAGGCCTTCTCATGACTGTTACACGATTTTTGCCCCCCGATGGTTATTTTCAACTATAAGTGTGAAAAAAGTGCATTTTTTTACTTAGTTTTCAAATCGGGAGTCCTGTGCCAGTTCCGTAAGTTTTCACAACATACATTGCTCCCTCCCGAGAGGTTTGAGGTGTTCCACGGCCCTTCTTGTGACTGTTACCCGATTTCGGCCCCCAATGACCTATTTTCAAGCTTAAGTGTGAAAAAAGTACCTTTTTCGACTTAGTTTTCAAACCGGGAGTCCCGTGCTAGTTCTGTAAGTTTCTACAACTTACATTGGACCCTCTCGAGGTGTTTGAGTTGTTCCCCAGGCCTTCTCATGACTGTTACACAATTTTGGCCCCCGATGGCCTATTTTAAGGCTTACGTGTGAAAAAAGTGCCTTTTTCGACTTAGTTTTCACATTGGGAATCCCGTGCTACTTCTGTAAGCTTTCGCAACTCACATTGTTCCCTCTCAAGGTGTCTGAGTTTTTCCCCAAGCTTCTCGTGACTGCTACACAATTTTGGCCCCCGATGGCCTATTTTCAACCTTAAGTGTAAAAAAAATACATTTTTTGACTTAGTTTTCAAACCTAGAATCCCGTGCCAGTTTCGTACATTCCACAACTTACGTTGGTCCTTGCTGATGTGTTTGACGTGTTCCCTGGGCCTTCTCATGATAGTTACACAATTTTGGCCCCAAATGGCCTATTTTCAAGCTTAAGTATGAAAAAGTGCCTTTTTCAACTTAGTTTTCAAACGCGGAGTTCCGTGCTAGTTCTATAAGTTTCCAAAACTTAAATTGGTCCCTCTCGAGGTATTTGAGATTTTTCCTGGGCCTTCTCGTGACTGTTGCATAATTTTGGTCCCTAATGGTAAGCTTATGTGTGAAAAAAGTGTGTTTTTTGACTTAGTTTTCAAATTTCGAGTCCCGTGCCAGTTCCATAAGTTTTCACAACTTACATTGGTCACTCATGAGGTGTTTGATGTGTACCCTGGGCCTTCTCGTGGCTGTTATACGATTTTGGCACCTGATGGCCTATTTTCAAGCTTAAATGTGAAAAAAGTACCTTTTTCAACTTAGTTTTCAAACCGGGAGTCCCGTGCTAGTTCCGTAAGTTTCCACAACTTACATTGGTCCCTCGCGAGGTGTTTGAGGTGTTCCCCGGCACTTCTCATCATTGTTGCACGATTTTGGCTCCCGATGGCCTATTTTCAACCTTAAGTGTGAACAAAGTACATTTTTTGACTTAGTTTTAAAACCGGGAGTCCCGTGCCAGTTCCATAAGTTTCCACAACTTACATTGGTCCCTCCCGAGGTGTTTGAGGTTTTCCCTAGGCCTTCTCGTGACTGTTACACGATTTTGGCTCCCGATGGTCTATTTTCAACCTTAAGTGTGAAAAAGTACATTTTTTGACTTAGTTTTTAAACCGGGAGTCCCGTGTCAGTTCTGTAAGTTTTCAAAACTTAGATTGCTCCCTCCAGAGGTGTTTGAGGTGTTCTCCCGGCCTTCTCGTGACTGTTACATGATTTTGGCCCCTGATGGCCTATTTTCAAGCTTAAGTGTGAAAAAAGTACATTTTTTGACTTAGTTTTCAAACTGGGAGTCCCATGCTAGTACTGTAAGTTCCCGCAACATACATTGGTCCCTCTCGAGGTGTTTGAGGTGTTCATCGGGACTTCTCGTGACAGTTACACGATTTTGATCCCCGATGGCCTATTTTCAACCTTAAGTATGAAAAAAGTGCATTTTTTGACTTTGTTTTCAAACCGGGAGTCCCATGCCAGTTCCGTCAGTTTCCACAACTTACATTGGTCCCTCCCGAGCTATTTGGGGGTTCCCCAAGAAGTCTCGTTATTGTTACCTTATTTTCGCCCCCGATGGCCAAATTTCAAGCTTAAGTGTGAAAAAAATGCATTTTCTTACTTAGTTTTCAATCCGGGAGTCCCGTGCTGGTTCCATAAGTTTTCACAGCTTACATTGGTCCCTGTCGAGGTGTTTGAGGTGTTCTCCAGGCCTTCTCGTGACTGTTACACAATTTTGGCCACCGATGGCCAATTTTCAAGCTTAAATGTGAAAAAAATATATTTTTTGACTTAGTTTTCAAACCGGGAGTCCCGTGCTAGTTCCGTAAGTCTTCACAACTTACATTGGTCCCTCCCGAAGTGTTTGATGTGTTCTCGGGGCCTTCTCATGACTGTAACACGATTTTGTTCCCCGATGGCCTATTCTTAAGCTTAAGTGTGAGAAAAGTGCCTTTTTGGACTTAGTTTCAAACCGAGAGCCCCGTGCTAGTTCTGTAAGTTTTCAAAACTTACATTGGTCCCTCTCGAGGTGTTGGACGTGTTCCCCGGGCCTTCTCGTGACTGTTACACGATTTTGGCCCCCCGATGGCCTATTTTCAAGCTGAAGTGTGAAAAAAAAAATGGCTTTTTTGACTTAGTTTTCAAACCGAAAGTCCTGTGCTAGGTCCGTAAGTTTTCTAAACTTACGTTGTCCCTCCCGAGGTGTTGGTGGTGTTCCCTAGGCCTTCTCATGATTGTTACACAATTTTGGCCACCGATGGCCTATTTTCAAGCATAAACATGAAAAAACTGAATTTTTTGACTTAGTTTTCAAACCAGGAGTCCCATGCTAGTTCTGCAAGCTTTCATAACTTACATTGGTCTCTCCCGAGATGTTCCCTGAGCCTTCTCATGACTGTTACACGATTTTGTTCCCCAAATGCCTATTTTCTAGCTTAAGTGTGAGAAAAGTGACTTTTTCGACTTAGTTTTGAAATCGGAAGTCCTATACTAATTCTGTAAGTTTCCACAACTTACGTTAGTCCCTCCTGAGGTGTTGGAGGTGTTTCCCGATCCTTCTTGTGAGTATTACATGATTTTTGCCTTCAATTGCCTATTTCAAGCTTATGTGTTTGAAAAGTGCATTTTTTGACTAAGTTTTCAAACCGGGAGTCCCAAGCTAGTTCCGTAAGTTTCCACAACTTACATCGGTCCCTCTCGAGGTGTTCGAGGTGTTCCCTGAGACTTCTCGTAACTGTTACACGATTTTGGCCCCCGATGGCCTATTTTAAAGCTTAAGTGTGAAAAAAGTGCCTTTTTCATCTCAATATTCAAACCAAAATTCCCGTGCTAGTTCTGTAAGTTTTCACAACTTACATTGGTCCCTCCCGAGGTTTTTGAGATAATCCTTGGGCATTCTCGTGACTGTTAAACGATTATGGACCCCGATGGCCTGTTTTCAAGCTTAAGTGTAAAAAAAGTGCCTTTTTCGACTCAGTATTCAAATCGGAAGTCCCGTGCTAGTTCTGTAAGTTTCCACAACTTACATTGGTCTCTGTCGAGGTGTTTGAGGTTTTTCCCGGGTATTCTTGTGAATTTTACACAATTTTGGCCCCCGATGGCCTATTTTCAAGCTTTACTGTGAAAGAAGTGCCTTTGTCGACTTAGTTTTTAAGTCGGGAGTCCCGTGTGAGTTTTTTAAGTTTCCAAAACTTACATTGGTCCATCTCGAGGTGTTTGAGATGTTCCCTGGACCTTCTCGTGACTATTACACGATTTTGGCCCTCGATGGCCGATTTTCAAGCTTAAGTGTGAAAAAAGTACATTTTTTGTCATAGTTTTCAAACCGGGAGTTCCGTGCTAATTCCATAAGTTTTCACAACTTACATTGGCCCCTCCCGAGGTGTTCGATGTGTTCCCTAGTCCTTCTCGAGACTGTTACATGATTTTGGTCGCCGATGGCCTTTTTTAAACCTTAAGTGTAAGAAAAGTTTCTTTTTGTACTTAGTTTCCAAACCGAGAGTCTCATGCCATTTCTGCAAGTTTCAATAACTTACATTGGTGCCTCCCGAGTTATTTGATGTGTTCACTGGGCCTTGTCGTGACTGTTATACGATTTTAGCCCCCGATAGCTTATTTTCAAACTTAAGTGTGAAAAAAGTGGCTTTTTCGACTTAGTTTTCAAACCGGAAGTCCCGTGCTAGTTCCTTAAATTTTCACAACTTACATTGGTTTCTCTCGAGGTGTTAGACGTGTACCATGGGCCTTCTCATCACGATTTTGGCCCTCGATGGACTATTTTCAAGTTTAAGTGTGAGAAAGTGTCTTTTTGGACTTAGTTTTCAAACTTGGAGTCCCGTGCTAGTTCTATAAGTTCTCATAACTTACATTGGTCTCTGTCAAGGTGTTCGAGGTGTTCGCCAGGCTTTCTCATGACTGTTACACAATTTTGGCCCCCGATGACCTATTTTTAGGATTAAGTGTGAAAAAATTGAATTATTTGACTTAGTTTTCAAACCGGGAGTCCCGTTGAAGTTCTATAAGTTTCCACAACTTACATTAGTCCCTCCTGAGGTGTTTCAGGTGTTCCCCGGGCATTCTCGTGACTGTTACACGATTTTGTCCCCCGATGACCTATTTACAAGCTTAAGTGTGCAAAAAGTACATTTTTTGACATAGTTATCAAACCGGGAGTCCTGTACTAGTTCCGTAAATTTTCATAGCTTACAATGGTCCCTCCCGAGGTGTTTGAGGTGTTCCTTGGGCCTTCTCGTCACTGTTACACGATTTTTGTCCCCGATGGCCTATTTTCAAGCTTAAGTGTGAAAAAAGTGTCTTTCCCGACTTAGTTTTCAAAACAGAAGTCCCGTGCTAGCTCCGTAAGTTTCCACAACTTACATTGGTACCTCCCAAGTTGTTTGATGTGTTCATTGGGCCTCGTCGTGACTGTTAGACGATTTTGGCCCCTGATGGCCTATTTTCAAGCTTGAGTGTTAGAAAAGTGCCTTTTCGTATATAGTTTTCAAACCGGGAGTCCCGTGCTAGTTCCGTAAGTTTCCAAAACTTAAATTGGTCAATCCCAATGTGTTTGAGGTGTTCCCTAGGCCTTCTCTTGACAGTTACACGATTTTGGCCCCCTGATGATCTATTTTCAAGCTTAAAGTGTGAAAAAGGTGCATTTTTTGACTTAGTTTTCAAACCAGGAGTCCCGTGCTAGTTTTGTAAGATTCCACAACTTACATTGGTTCCACCTAAGGTGTTTGAGGTGTTTCCTAGGCCATCTCAGGACTGTTACATGATTTTGGCCACTGATGGTGTATTTTCAAGCTTAAGTGTGAGAAAAATACCTTTTTCGATTTAATTTTCAAACCGGGAGTCCCGTGCTAGTTCTTTAAGTTTTGACAACTTACATTGGTCCCTCTTGAGGTGTTTGAGGTGTTCCCTGGGCCTTCTCATGATTATTACATGATTTTGGTGCCCGATGGCCTATTTTCAAGCTTAAGGGTGAAAAAAATACATTTTTTGACTTAGTTTTGAAGTCGGGAGTCCCGCGCCAGTTCCATAAGTTTCCATAACTTACATTGGTCCCTCCCCAAGTGTTTGATGTGTTCCCTGGGCCTTCTCATGACTGTTACCAGAATTTGGCCCCCGATGGCTTATTTTTCAAACCGGGAGTTCCAGGCTAGTTCCATAACTTTCTACCACTTACATTGGTCCCTCCCGAGGTGTTTGAGGTGTTCCCCGAACCTTCTCGTGACTGTTACTCGATTTTGGCCACCGATGGCCTATTTTCAAGCTTAAGTGTGAAAAAAGTGTGTTTTGGCTTAGTTTTCAAATGGGGTGTCCCGTAGCAGTTTCGTAAGTTTTCACAACTTACATTGGTCCCTCCCAACATGTTTGAGGTATTCCACGGGACTTCTCGTGACTGTTAATCGATTTCGTCCCCTGATGGCCTATTTTCTAGGTAAAATGTTAAAAAAAGTGCCTTTTCAACTTAGTTTTCAATTCGAGAGTCCCGTACTTGTTCTGTAAGTTTCCAAAACTTACATTAGTCCCTCTCGAGGTGTCTGAGGTGTTCCCCAGGCCATCTCGTGACTGTTACACAATTTTGGCTCCCGATGGCCTATTTTCAAGCTTAAGTGTGAAAAAAAGTGCATTTTTTAACATAGTTTTCAAACCGGGAGTCTCGTTCTAGTTCTGTAAGTTTCCACAACTTACATTAGTCCCTTCCGAGGTGTTTGTGGTGTTCCCCAGGTCTTCTTATGATTGTTACATGATTTTGGCCCCGATGGCCTATTTTCAAGCTTAAGTGTCAAAAAAGTGTATTTTTTGACATAGATTTCAAACCGAGTGTCACGTGCTAGTTCTGTAAGTTTGCACAACTTATATTGATCCCTCCCGAGGTGTTTGAGGTGTTCTCTGGGCCTTCTCGTGATTGTTACTTGATTTTGGCCTCTGATGGCCTATTTTCAAGCTTAAGTGTGAAAAAAATGGCCTTTTTCGACTTAATTTTCAAACCAAAAGTCCCGTGCTAGCTCTATAAATTTTCAAAACATACATTGGTCCTGCCCGAGGTGTTTGATGTGCTCATGGGGCCTTCTCGTGACTGTTACACTATTTTGGCCCCCAATGGCCTATTTTTAAGCTTAAGTATGAGAAAAGTGCCTTTTTGTACTTAGTTTTCAAATCGGGAGACCCGTGCTAGTTTCATAATTTTCCACAACTTACATTGGTTCCTCCTGAGGTGTTTGAGGTGTTCCCCGGGCCTTCTTGTGACTGTTACACAATTTTGGCACCCTGATGGCGTATTTTCAACCTTTAGTATGAAAAAAGTGTATTTTTTGACTTAGTTTTCAAACCGGGAGTGCCGTGCTAGTTTCATAAGTTTCCACAACTTACATTGATCCCTCCCGAGGTGTTTGAGTTGTTCCCCAGGCCTACTCATGATTGTTACACGATTTTGGCCCCCAGTGGCCTATTTTTAAGTTTAAGTGTTAGAAAAGTGCCTTTTTGGACATAGTTTTCAAAACAAGAGTCCCGTGCTAGTTCTGTAATTTCCACAACTTATATTGGTCTCTCTCGAGGTGTTTGAAGTATTTCCCCAAGCCTTCTCATGACTGTTACACGATTTTGGCCCCCGATGGCCTATTTTCAAGCTTAAATGTGAGAAAAGTGTCTTTTTTTACTTAGTTTTCAAACCAGGTGTCCCCTGCTAGTTCTATAAGTTCTCACAACGTATATTGGTCTCTGTTGAGGTGTTTGAGGTGTTCCCCGGGCCTTCTCGTGATTGTTACATAATTTTGGCCCACCATGACCTATTTTCAGGATTAAGTGTGAAAAAAATTCCCTTTTCGACTTATTTTTCAAACCGGGAGTCCCGTACTAGTTCTGCAAGTTTCCACAACTTGCATTCCCTCTTGAGGTGTCTGAGGTGTTCCCTAGGCCTTCTCGTGACTGTTACATGATTTTGGCCCTGATGGCCTATTTTCAAGCTTAAATGTGCAAAAAGTGCCTTTTTCGACATAGTCTTCAAACCGAAAGTCCCGTGCTAGTTCCGTAAGTTTTCAAAACTTACATTGGTCCCTCCTGAGGTGTTTGACGTGTTTCCTGGGCCTTTTCGTGACTTTAACACTATTTTGGCCCCGATGGCCTATTTTCAAGCTTAAGTAAAGAGATGTGCCTTTTTGGATTTAGTTTTCAAACCGGGAGTCCCGTGCTACTTCCGTAAGTTTTCACAACTTACATTGGTCTCTCCCGAGCTGTTTGAGGTCTTCCTAGGGCCTTCTTGTGACTCTTACATGATTTTGGGCCTCGATAGCCTATTTTCAACCATAAGTGTGAGAAAAGTGCATTTTTTGACTTAGTTTTTAAACCGGGAGTCTCGTGCCTGTTCCGTACATTTCCACAACTTAAATTGGTCCCTCCCGAGGTGTTTGAGGTGTTTCCCAGGCCTTCTCCTAACTGTTACACGATATTGGCCCCCGATGGTCTTTTTTCAAGCTCAAGTGTGAGAAAAGTGCCTTTTTCGACCTAGTTTTCAAACTGGGACTCCCATGCTAGTTCTGTAAGTTTCTACAACTTACATTGGTCTATCTCAAGGTGTTTGGGGTGTTTCGCGGGGGTTCTAGTGACAGTTACACAATTTTGGCTCCCGATGGCCTATTTTCAACCTTAATTGTGAAAAAAGTGCATTTTTTTATTTAGTTTACAAGCCGGAAGTCCCGTGTCAGTTCTGTAAGTTTTCACAACTTACATTGGTTCTTCTTGAGGTGTTTGAGGTGTTCCATTGGGGTTCTCGTGACTGTTACACAATTTTGGGCCACTGATGGCCTATTTTCAACCTTTAGTGTGAAAAAAGTGCATTTTTTGACTTAGTTTTCAAGCGGGGAGTCCCGTGCTAATTTTGTAAATTTTCACTACTTGTATTGATCCCTCCCGAGGTGTTTGATGTATCCCATGGGCCTTCTCGTGACTGTTGCCCGATTTTGGCCCTCGATGGTCTATTGTCAAGCTTAAGTGTGAATAAAGTGTCTTTTTAGACTTTGTTTTCAAACTGAGAGTCCCGTGCTAGTTTCGTAGGTTTCCAAAGCTTACATTGCTCCCTCTCAAGGTCCGGGCCTTCTCGTGACTTTTACCCGATTTTGGCCCCCGATGGCATACTTTCAACCTTAAATGTGAAAAAGGGCATTTTTTGACTATAGTTTTCAAACCGGTAGTCCCGTGTCAGTTCCGTAAGTTTCCACAACTTACATTGGTCCATCCTGAGGTGTTTGAGGTGTTCCCCAGGCCTTTTCGTGACTGTTACATGATTTTGGCGCACGAAGGCCTATTTTCAAGCTTAAGTGTGAAAAAATTGCATTTTTCGACTTAGTCTTCAAATCGGGAGTCTCATGCTAGTTCTGTAAGTTTCCACAACTAACATTGGTCCCTCTTAAGGTGTTTGAGGTGTTCCGCAGGCCTTCTCATGACTATTACACCCATTTTGGCCGCCGATGGCCTATTTTAAAGATTAAGTGTGAAAAAAGTGTATTTTTTCACTTATATTTCAAACCGGGAATCCCATGCCTATTCTATAAGTTTCTACAACTTACATTGGTCTCTCCCAAGGTGTTCGAGGTGTTCGAGGGCCTTCTCGTGACTATTAATCGATTTTCGCCCGCTGACGACCTATTTTCAAGTTTAGGTGTGAAAAAAATGCCTTTTTCGACTTAGTTTTCAAACAGGGAGTCCCGTGTTAGTTCTGTAAGTTTCCACAACTTACATTGGTTCGTCTCAAGGTGTTCGAGATGTTCCCTGAACCTTCTCGTGACTGTTACACAATTTTGGCCCCGACGGCCTATTTTCAACTTTAAGTGTGAAAAAAGTGCATTTTTTGACCTAGTTTTCAAACCGGGAGTCCCGTGCTAGTTCCGTAAATTTTCACAACTTACATTGGTCCCTCCTGAGGTGTTTGAGGTGCTCCCCGAGCCTTCCCGTAACTGTTACTCAATTTTGGCCACCGATGGCCTATTTTCAAGCTTAAGTGTGAAAAAAGTGCATTTTTTGACATAGATTTCAAACCTGGAGTCCCGTGCTAGTTCCGTAAGTTTCCACAACTTACATTGGTCCCTCCCGACGTGTTTGAAGTTCCCCGGGCCTTCTCATGACAGTTACACGATTTTGGCCCCTAATGGCCTATTTTCAAGCTTAAGTGTGAAAAGGGGGCTTTTTCGACTTGGTTTTCAATCCGGAAGTCCCATGCTAATTCCGTAAATTTCCCAAACTTACATTGGTCCCTCCTGAGGTGTTTGATGTGTTTCTGAGGCCTTCAAATTTTCCATGATTTTGGCCCCTGATGGCCTATTTTCAAGCTTAAGTGTGAAAAAGTGTATTTTTTTACTTAGTTTTCAAACCGAGAGTCTCGCACCAATTCCATTAGTTTCTACAACTTACATTGGTCCCTACCGAGGTGTTTGAGGTTTTGCATGGGCCTTCTCGTGACAGTTACATGATTTTTTTCCCCGATGGCCTATTTTCAACCTTAAGTGTTTGAAAATTGCATTTTTTGACTTTGTTTTCAAATCGGGAGTCCTGTGCTAATTCCGTAAGTTTCCATAACTTATGCACAATGACCTATTTTCAAGCTTAAGTGTGAAAAAAGTGACTTTTTTGACTTAGTTTTCAAACCGAAAGTCTCGTGCTAGTTCCGTAAGTTTTCACAACTTACATTGGTCCCTCTCGAGATGTTTGATGTGTTCCCTAGGCCTTCTCATGACTGTTAAACTATTTTGGCCCCTGATGGCCTATTTTCAAGCTTAAGTGTGAGAAATTTGCTTTTTTGGACTTAGTTTTCAAACTAGGAGTCCCGTACTAGTTTTGTAAGTTTCCACAGGTTACATTGGTCCTTCTGGAGGTGTTTGAGGTGTTCCCCGTGCCTTCTCGTGACTGTTACACGATTTTGGCCCCCGATGGCCTATTTTCAACCGTAAGTGTGAAAAAAGTATCTTTTTCGACTTAGATTTCGAACCGAGAATCTCGTGCTAATTCCGTAAGTTTCCCCTACTAACATTGGTCCCTCCCGAGGAGTTTGAGGTGTTCCCTGGATCTTCTTATGACTGTCATCGACGGCCTATTTTCAAGCTTAAATGGGAAAAAAAGTGAATTTCTTGACTTACTTTTAAAACCGGGAGTCCCGTGCTAGTTTCGTATTTTCAATAACTTACATTGTTCCCTCCCAAGGTGTTTGAGTTGTAGCCCGACGTTCCCATGACTGTTACACGATTTTGGCACATTGAGGCCTATTTTCATGCTAACGCGTGAAAAAAGTGTCGTTTTCAACTTAGTTTTCAAACCAGAAGTCCCGTGCCAGTTCCGTAAGTTTCCACAACTCACATTGGTCCCTCCCGAGGTGTTTGAGGTGTTCCCTGGGCCTTCTCATGACTGTTACACGTTGTTTGCCCCCGATGGCCTATTTTCAAACTTAATGTGAAAAAAGTGACTTTTTCGACTTAGTTTTCAAACCGGAAGTCTCGTGCTAGTTCCGTAAGTTTTCAAAACTTATGTTGGTCCCTCTCGAGGTGTTGGTGGTGTTCCCCAAGCCTTCTCATGATTGTTACACAATTTTGGCCCCCGATGGCCTATTCTTAAGCATAAATGTGAAAAAAGTGAATTTTTTTACTTAGTTTTCAAATCAGGAGTCATGTACTAGTTCCATAAGTTTTCACAGCTTTCGTTAGTCCCTCCTAAGGTATTGGAGGTGTTCCCCGGTCCTTCTCATGACTGTTACACGATTTTGGTCTCCAATGGCCTATTTTCAAGCTTAAGTGATTGAAAAGTACATTTTTTGACATAGTTTTCGAACCGGGAGTCCCGAGCTAGTTCCGTAAGTTTCCACAACTTACATTGGTCCCTCCCGAGGTGTTTGAGGTGTTCCCCAGAACTTCTTGTGACTGTTACACGATTTTAGCCCCCGATGGACTATTTTAAAGCTTAAGTGTGAAAAAAGTGCCTTTTTCGACTTCAGTTCATGAATTTGGAATTAAACACATACCTAAAGTCTTCAAGAACACTAATTCTAGCAATTTCTTAAGTTGTCTTCCTCAATTCTTCAATTCTCAAGCAAAATTCCAAGCTTCCAAGCTCTTCTCTCTAAAATTGAGTTTCCTCTCTCTCTAAACTTAATTGTCGACAGATTTTTGTGTCTAAATGAGATTAATTAACATTTCTCATAGATTAGCTTAGGGCCTTAATTAGGGATCAAGTTAGTTAAATAGAGCTTAAGACTAATTAACCAAGGCTTAATCTAATTGATTTAATCTGAATCAAATTTTAATCAAACTTCTGACGTCATTAAGGCCTTTAATTTCAGATTATAACCGAAATCACAATAGATATTCCTACGGTTAACAGATATGAACCTAAAAATCATATTAAACACATAATAAGCATTCAAATTCACATAAAGCACTTAAATAACATTCAAAACCAATGATTAACAGGGTTGTCACAAGATCAATATTGCTTACCAACAACAAAATGTTTACTGGATTTTATAAATTAGAATGGGAAAAATGGATAATCAAATTAAGTCACACATCGCTCCATAAAAGACAACTTTGAGGGCAAAACTTAATTTATATGACACAAAATACAACAATTATTTCGTTGTGGTGACAAAAATACATACACAAGAATAGTAAATATTAGTTAGATTCTAGAAGCGCACAAGGACTAAGCTTTACTTCTACCACACCCTAGGTTAGATAAAAATTTCCACAACAAAATGTTTACTGGATTTTATAAATCATAATGGGAAAATTGGATGACCAATTTAAATCACACAGCTCCATAAAAGACAACTTTGAGGGCAAAACTTAATTTGTATGACACAAAATACAACAATTATTTTGCTGTGGTGATAAAATACATATACAAGAATAAGTAAATATAAGTTAGACGCTAGTAGTGCACAAGGGCCAAACTTTCCTTCCCAACACCCCAGGTCAGATAAAAATTTCTAGTGTGAAATAGCTTGGTCTAAGCAATATCATTTATCAAGCGTTTGTGTCGGTTGTGATGCATCTCCAGGAAGACCTTTGAAGCCCTATCAAAGTGAACCAATTTTTCTCGTGTTTGGACCTCCAGCTCAACAAAGTGAACCAATTTTACCAGACAAAAGAGAGAGAGTTCCTCGAGAGAGGAGAGTCATTGAAAAAACAAATGGAGATTAAAAGTGCGCTGAAGAAACAGAATGGGAAAGTCTCTTCCTCCTTGGACGCAAAGGAGGATGACTCCACTTCAGGCACCATTTCCTGTAGTATCGCCCATTTCCCGCATTTCAAATATTAAAATAAAATGAACTTCAAATTAATTAATTTGTGGGTTTTTTTTTAATTATTATTTTGATCAATCACATTATGTTGTCACACATACATACATGCATCTATTTATGCGACAAGTTTCAAATTTGATGTAATTGCTTATGAAAGTAACTTATACTAATACCTTGCAAAACAACAATAACAATGGCATCAGAATCAATCTTCTTTAGATGGAAGTTAATATTATTTTTATCAGAAGAATAAAAAATTTGGTAGTATTCAAAGTACATAATTTTTTTTATGCATCCTTGGAATATATCTTCTTATGTTGAACTTTTTCCAGTACAGATGAAGAGTGCATCAGAGACAAAACAAAGCAAGAACAGGGGCAGGACAATGCGACCGAAGAGTTCAAAAAAAATGATGCCCAATTCTCTGACTCAGCAAAGTTAGAGGAGATAGGAAAATCATTGAGCATGAAAAGGGATGAAGGGAAAATGAGGGCACTCTCGGGACGTGTATTCAATTTCCAAGGCAAAAACTTAAGAATTCACATTCCTCTGACTAACCCATCTCGAACATTCTCATCCTTGGAATAGTCTAATTTAGAAGCCAAATTGAACACAAAAATGAATATATAACACAAAGAAATCAAATTCTACAGATATAAGTTGAGAATTCAAACAACTAAATTTGGCACAATTAATATGTATATATGTAAATATATAGCACATATTATGTATGTAAAATTACTAACCTTGTCAATTGTGGCGAAAATGGACATGTTCTTGAAATCCCTGGACCTGAGCTGTGACCTCCCAATCCCTAGCCGCCGAATCAGTGCAGACGACATCCGGGTCAGGTGGATGCCGCCACAACAGGAAGAAGCGATTTCCTCTCAACCAAACTGGCCCGGCGGCTTAAGGAGGAGGAGGGGTTCTCACGGTACTGCTCATCATCATCAAAGTCATTTTCTCTGGTGATTTTTTTCCAGTTGTGGCGGTGTCGTTTTGCCAACTGCGGAAGCTCTTTCTTCGCGGTGGATTCCAAACCCACTTCTGCAAATTTCCTTAGCAGTTCATCTGATGAAGCCTTCGCTGTTGCTGGTGCACTCCCACTGCCCATTCTAGAGAGAGAGGGAGAGAGAGAGAGAGAAAGAAACTCTAACCAAAACTTTTCAGAGAGCGATAGTGGGTTCGGGATGTGAGCTTAATCGCAATGAGGAGAGAGGAGGATAAAAAGATATAAGTGGAACATTTGTCTCCATTGCAATTTTGTGAGAGAAATGTACCGTTGGGTGGGGGCGGTGGTGAATATAGCCGTTGTTGGCTAGTAACCAAACACACCCCTCAAAATTTTAATAAAAATTCCAATAATCAAACTCTTTTGAATTTCTAATTCTAATAAAAAAATTCAAAATTCTTTTCCAAATGTGTAATCAAACACACAACTCAAAATTTAATTTAAAATTCTTTTCAAAACTCATAACCAAACTCTTTTAAAATTTTATTTAAAGAAAAAAATTAAAAAATATTTTTTTATTTTATGTTTTAAAATCATAATTTTATTTTTTTAAATATTTAATTTTTTTTAATTTCAAAAAAATTTGGATGGCCATATATATCTAAACCATAACAAATTATTTGGCCAATACTTAAAAAAATAACAAAAAATATTTTTCAATAAAATAAAAAAATAAAAAATATATTTTGATTAAAAAGTTTTTGAGTTGAGTTTTGAGTTTGGTTATGAGTTTTAAAAATAGTTTTTGAATTGAGTTTGGAGTTATGTGTTTGCTTATGATTTGAGTGTGGTATTGTGTTTTGAATTTAAAAAATTTACAAAAATGAAATAAAATATTTAAAATGAAAAATAAATTTTTCTTAAACGTTTTTAAATATTTAAAAGAAATAAATTTCAAAAATTTCAAAATACAACTCAAAATTCAAAAACTTAAAACACAAAATACAACTTAAAACTCTTTTCAAAACTCAAAATTCTTTTCAAAATTCAAAATTCAAAAACTCAAAAAATATTTTCAAAACTCATAACCAAATAAATTTTTATTTTTTTAAAATTGAACTCACAACTCCACACTTAAAATCACAATTTCACACTTAAATCATAATTATAAAATTAAACTAAACGAATTTTACCCTTAACTCTTACGCTCACTAATATGCCTTGCACATACTCTCTCTCTCTCTCTCTCTCTCTCTCTCTCTCTCTCTCTCTCTCATACAGAGATGAAATTAGGATTTTATTACTACAGGGGTTAAAAGATAAATAATATTTTTTTATCGTATAGACAAATACACATATATGTACAATATGATGTATAAATTATATACACATAAAAAAATTTAAATATCATATAAACAATCTCTAATAGAATGAATAAATTTTTTTCTAGAAAAATAACAGAGAATAAAAGATGAAAAAAGAATGCAGTATATATCTTTTATACTAAGATGCTATTTTATTTATAAAATAATACATACATATATATATATATATATATATATTTAGAAGTACTACGGAAAATAAAATTTTCAGAGAGACAGAAGGGTCATGACCCCTCATAATCTTCTCCTAGTTCTATCCCAGCACACATACACTCAGCTCATTCTTTTAATAAAAAAAACAAAAATAAAAAAAAATTATCTTTATATTTTTAAATTTATTTTATTTTATTAAAATATATTTAATATTTAATATACAAATTCTATTTTTATAAAATTGATATTGTTCTAAAAATATATTTAAAATTTTAAAATGCAACTAATATTTCACATATTTAATAAAAATTTAAATTAATAATCTAAAATATATAAAAGTTTATAGAATTAAAATAATTTGTATGACTTAAGTTAATATAAATAATAAATGAGACCAAACAGGAGCGAAACAAGACCGAACCGAAGCAAAAAGGGACAAAATCCACCCTAGTCGGTCAACCGGTAGCACCATCGCGGGCACGACCAATGTGATCACGGGGGCAACTTGCCTTACTACGGTCGCGACCTATTCACATTAGGCGAGTTTTTTTACTGTGTGGGGCACTTTGTGATGTTATTTCTTACATATTTTTGCACCAAATGCACGCTTACTCATCCTCCATTGACTAGTGCTTGAGCCAACGAGGATAATGCTCCATTTTAGTGCCCCATTAGCTCCCTTATCTTCTCTAAATGATCCACTTTGTCTTTCACCATTGCTCCACTAGCATTGCCTATATAATGAGAGCTATAGTCTTGAGTTTGAGGAGATGAATTAGAAGAGAAGTGTAGAGAGAATACTAAATTTGAGTTAGAAATTGAGAAGAAAAAAAAAAGCCTTGAAAGCAAGAGAGTTGTCTTTCCAAATTAATGAAGTTATAAAGCCTCTATACATCTCATATTTCCTTGCAAACACCACTCAAGAACCAAGTCCTAAAGCTTTGACCAAAGTGAGAGTAGTCTTGCTAAGTTGAAGAAGATTAAACACTGATCATACACTTGTCCAAAACATTATTCTAAGCTCAAATTCCAAGCTCTTGAATTTTGAGGATTGAGATCAAAATTCACAACATTGAGGGTGATCAAGATGAAGTTTGAAAATCGAGAAGTTCAATCTTTCTTTGGAAGGTGAATTTCAAGTCTTTCATTTTCTTATATTTTCTATTTCATAAATATTTTCTTACTTTCGATTTCATAGTATTTTGTTATAATCTAATTGGAAGTGATTAGTTTAGTTCATATTTATTTTCTTACTTCATATTTTAAAGCGTTTTGTTGTAATCCAAGTGATTAGCTTAGCTCATATTTATTTTCTTACTTTTTATTTCATAGTGTTTTGTTGTAATCTACGTATTTAGTTTAGCTCATATTTATTTTCTTGCTCTTGTTTCATATTGTTTTGTTGTAATCTAACTGGAAGCGGTTAGTTTTCAATTCTTTCATTTTCTTGCACTTTCAATATTTTCTTGTTTTAAGTTGTATATTAGTTTCGTTGTAAGTTAATCGGAAGTGGTTAGTTGAGTCGTCTACATATTTCTTGTTTGTTCTTTTCTCGGTGTTGCAACAAGACGGGTTTTGCTAGGCCTAGGCCAGACGGTTAACTTTTTTTGATAAAACGGCGTAATCGTCCGATGTTGACCAATTTTCAGTGGTTTCCAAGACGCATGAAACTTCTATTTTGTTTTTTTTTTATTTGAGTGTTTTGTGAGGTTTTTATTTTGTTGTAATATTTTCCTCCTCCCTCTCTAATTTGGTTTATAATTATTCTTTCAAGTGTTGTAATAATTCTCCACCCCGCTTCTTTCTATCCTATTCTTTTACTTGCTTTCCTTATTTGTGCATAAGCATCATATTTTTTTTTAATCATATCCATGCTTCGCATCCATGTTTCATGCACCTTAATTCAGCTAAGTTTGCATTTGTGGTTTTAATCAATTCCTATGTGATTATGTGCGCTATCTCATATTCTTGAGATGATTCACATGTCATATCTTAGAAGTCAAATCTTTAGTTGCATTTCATGAGTGAATTGCATTAGAATTGTGTATATAAGATCATGCATAGTTTTCTAACGTTGTTTTGTAGCTTTTTGCGGGACGTCGGTAAATATGTAAGTTTTTCATGCTTTAGCATCCCGTTTGTGTGTGTTTTGTTTACTATGTTTAAGCATCTTACCATATGGCTACATGCTTACTTGATATAATTGTATGAATGCTGATGTATGAGGTTATGTCGCTTAATTTGGAATGATGTTGATTTTTATGATTGTAAACTGTAGACACCCCATTTTTGACCGTCCTTAAGACTCAGACGTCGCTAGTTGAGCACTTGGTGATATTGCATGTTGTGCTTGTTCAGAAGTCTCAGAGTCGCGGCCGTGAGCCCCGCCTCCGGACTTCCGAACCCTCTTCTGTGCCTTGTCTCGGTTTAAGAACCAGACTCGGTTTTCTCAGTTTCTTTTCCTGAGGGAAGGGAGAGGTCCAGTAGACCATCTCTCAGTGGCCGTGGGCTACGTTTTGTGGCCGTAGGCCATTTTGCCCATTTCGGAGTTCGGTTTCCGATTTTTCGGAATCGTTAGCCGTGTGCCTCGGTTCGGGACCGCCTAACCATCTCCGTTTGCCCTAATTTTTGGCATACTTCCTTTCTACTCCCTTTTGAGGGACACTGGGGTCTGAGAAACCCACTTCGTGGCCGAATGCCACTTTCGGTGCTTAGCAGCCCATTTTCGGGACCCCGAACTGCGTGTTTTGGCCCCCGAGCATTTGTTTTGCATCGATTTTTGTTCATTTTTGGCAGGAACCTCTGTTTTATCACCAGGAAGACCGTAGAAGGGTGGGAGGCCAGCAATTGTCTCAACAACCAGTTTTTACTTCTCCGACGCCCTCCGATGCCCGTTTTTCACACTTCCGGGCTAATGTTGAACACCTTGGAGCCATTTTCTTCAAACCCAAACCACATATTTGTGATGTACACACATGGGAGGACCCTAAAAGTTTATGGCCGGCCATTAATTCCATTTGAACCTTTTGAACCCCTCCTAAAATTGGCTTGTTCTCTCTCATGTTTTAGAGTTTCCAAATTCGAACCACAGGATTGTGAAGAGGAGACCTGAGAGGCCACCAATATGTGGTGGCCGGCCACTATTTCTACTTGGCCTTTTTGACCCCTAGCCGGCCGGCTAGGGGGGGTGGCCGGCCGGCCACTTCCAAGTCCAATAATGGGCCGGCCATGTTCCTTGTGTGATACACTTTACAGCTGTGTAGCCTTTTCCCCCCGAAAAGATCTGTATCCGGGGGATATTTTTGTGGGGGAAAAGCTTGGTCCTTTTCCCCCACCCTTTCCTTCCATGATCCTTCTCCTTTTGGTCCATATAACCAGCAGGTGGCATTGGTGAGAGGGGTTGGAAAAATTCATCTTCAAACTTGCATACAAAAATCTCTCTCTATCCCTCTCTTTCAAGCAAGAAACTCCAAGCCCTACACCACCATTTCTTCTACAACACCAAGCTCCGCCACCACCACTCCATTTCCAGCAGCAAGGAGGTGTTCTCCAAGGCCTAAGGGAACCACAAACTCAAGCCGAGAGGCAACCAAAGTCAAGCCTTCAAGGGTAAGTAGTGTTCTTCCTTTTTTGAGCTTATTTTGGTATCTTTCCTTAGCCATACATGCTTATTGATTTGAGCTCCGACAAAAACTGAAAAGGCCATTTTTTTGAGCTCATTTTCTTGTTTCATTAAGGGCTCAACCCTGTTTGAGCCCTCCATATTGCACTTGCTTCAATATCCCTCTTTGGTCCCCTTTTCTTGCATGCTTTGGAAGCCTATCATGCTTCTGTTTTTGGTCTTTTTACAGGCCTAGAAATAGTCTTATTTTGACCTTCTTAACATGTTTCATTAAGGGTCTTTGGCTGTTTGGTGAATGCTTTGCATACTTTGTGTTATAGCCACTTTTTGAGCCTCATTTTGCATTACATTTCTAGCATGTTTGTATACTGTTTTGGAGTTTTTACAGTTCTGTAAATATGCTTATTTTTTATCCCTCTTCAATGTTGTAGAAGGGAATTTTTCAGTTTGGGCTTTTCATATACCACTTGCCTCTTTGGCCACCTTTTGGCCCTTTTTCTTGTATAAGAGCTTAGCTATATCTATGTTTGTTTTTAGGGTTTTTACAGTTCTGTAAATGTGCTTATTTTGGGCCCCTCTTCAATGTTGTTGAAGGGTCCTAACCTATTCGGAATTAGCAGCCGTGAGTTGCTTCATAACCTCATGTTTAGGGCCATTTTTGCATGCCATTGTTGCCCTATCCTTGCTTGCTGTTTGGCCATGATTTGTACTGGAAAAATGCTTATTTTGAGGCTTCCTTGCTTCTGTCTTTTCATTCCATGTACCAATTATGCATGCTTTGTATAGCTGTAGTTCATTCTATGCGCCTAATTTTGCATTTCGGGAGAGATTCCATGCATCGGGTGTGTTTTCGCCTCATTTCGGGACTGTTTTCCCCCACTTTTCATTGCTGAAAATCCATTAGCATGTTTGCATATCATTTCCATGCCATTGCATTGCGTATGCCATTGCCTCGGTTTGCGTGCCCGTGTGCACGCATTTCGAGGCACTTCATTTTTATCCACCGGCCTCTTATGTGAGTGTGGCTGAGGCTCTCTCATGTTAGTATAAGTCCATGTTGCATTCTATATGTTATTTCCATACCATTGCCTCGGTTTGCGTGCCCGTGTGCACGCATTTCGAGGCACTTCATTTTCATCCACCGGCCTCTTATGTGAGTGTGGCTGAGGCTCTCTCATGTTAGTATAAGTCCATGTTGCATTCTATATGTCATTTCCATGCCATTGCATTGCGTATGCCATTGCCTCAGTTTGCGTGCCCGCGTGCACGCATTTCGAGACACTTCATTTTCATCCACCGGCCTCTTATGTGAGTGTGGCTGAGGCTCTCTCATGTTAGTATAAGTCCATGTTGCATTCTATATGCCATTTCCATGCCATTGCATTGCGTATGCCATTACCTCGGTTTGCGTGCCCGTGTGCACACATTTCGAGGCACTTTATTTGCATCCACCGGCCTCTTATGTGAGTGTGGCTAAGGCTCTCTCATGTTAGTGTAAGCCCATATCACATTTCCATGTCATTTACATTGCATATGTCATTTTCTCAGTTTGCGTGCCCGTGTGCACGCATTTCGAGGCATCTCATTTTCATAGCATTGTGCATGCTAGGTTGTATCTTAGTTGCATTCATACATGTCATGCATATTGCATCGTGTTCGGGATAGGAGTTAGCCCGGGCACGGGAAACGAGGTACATTTCGTACGCCGAGTGACGGAATGTGTCTCAATTCCCCAGTCACCGACACTCCGGATCATCCATGATGGAGTTAGGTCTTGTTGTGTTTTCATGTGCATCCATTCTATATTGAGTTGCAATTCGACTCCTCGGCCATCATGCCTCGGTATGCGTGATTAGTGGCACGAGGATCGAGGTATGCATATATCTGTGAAAATACATTGCTATGCCCCTTTCCTGCTCTCTGTTGCAGCAAAATGAAGAATCAGCAAACTTCCGGAGTTTGGCACGCTTTCCAAGAATAACTGCTAAACAGAGGCTAATTGGGGCATCCCGGTGGATTTCCGCGCAAGACAACCCGGACATGCATCATCCATCAGAAGCAAGGCAGTCCCTGGCTTGCACGCCAGTTTTGCAGTTTTCTTAGTTAATTTGTTAATTAATTAGGAATTTGTACATTATTTGGACTATAATATTCGAACTGTAATATTCTTTTATTTGGGACTGTATATTTATTCGGACCCTCTGCGCGGGGGCAAAATTGTAATAAGTGTGCGTGAGTGTGATGTATGTCTTCCAACCCCACGTCTTTCTTCCCTTTTATTTACCTGCTTATGATGGATAGATTAGGGCATATTTCAATTAGCATACAGTATGACAGCATGTTTGCATCATTCATCTGTTTTGCATGCACCGGGCTCGGCGCATCATACTAACTGCATTGTATTTCAATTTCAAAGTTGAATACGTGTTAGCTGTAGCATTCCATATGCCATGTTTAGAATAGCCGAGCCTACTATAGTTTGCATTTTTGCATGTATTGCATTAGGCATTTCTGTATACTTAGGATCATACATGATTTCTAATGTAGTCTCTATTTTTTGGCTTGGAGTACTCGGTGAGTTTTTATGCTTTAGCATCCTTGCATGCGTGTGAGTGACTGCCATGATAGCATGCTTGCCATGAGGCTAAATGCTTACGTGATATAACTGCCTGAATGCCTGTGGGTGAAGGTTGGGTTACTTAAATTGGAATAAATCATCAAATGTTTTAAGCCTACCTGCGGGTAGCAAACGATTTTCAAAAAACGAACATGAAAAGTTTTGTTCCAATTCAAGCGATCCAGTCTATACTTATATGTTGTGTGCATCACATAGTAAACTAGGCTAAATAACCGGAATAAGAACATACAATGTTTTCAAAAATAGATATCATGGTTAGTAGAGGCCGATCTTTGATCGGGCGAGCGGGGGTGCTCACGAAGTGACCTTCCCCAATCGTACCCAAGTTCCCGAGCCGAGGCAACTTTGGTGATGACGGACACGTGGCCTTAGGCAAACGAGTCAGGGTTTCCTAAATTTCCCACAAAATAAAATATTTAGGTGGCGACTCTGTATCTGGCAAAGTAGTCCATGTTTGGCACTTCTTTCAAAAAAATCTGTTTTTCTCAAAACGATTTGCCGAATTTGGACTCTTTGGTTCAGACTTAGAACCGTGACAAATTTGAGAGTCCTGAGCTGTAGTGACCCAAATGAACAGAACGGGAGCTCACCCTCCCGGGGCGTTCGGGGACGCCTACATAAACTCAATTTCTTTTAGTTGTACATCTTCAAAACTCTTTCAAAACATATGAAATCACGTTGTTCCAAAATAAATGGCATAGTCTATACTTGTATGTTTCACATAGTAACTTTTAAGATTTATTTAATAATCAGAATATAAACATACAAAGTTAATAAAATTCATATCATCGTTTAGTAGAGGCCGATGTTTAATCGGGTGAGCGGAGGTGCTCAATTAATAACCTTCCTCTCTCATACCTAAGGTTCTGAGCAAAACATCTTTGGTTACGAGGAACAATGAACTTGGCACGAGTCACTAGTTTTCTAAATTTCCCAAAATGACTCTAAGATCTGGTGATGCAGTCCATTTCTGGCAATGGTTTTGCAATAAAATGGATTTTCTATAAAAGTTGCCAAATCTGGACTCTCATCTATGTTTCCCATTGCACTCGTGAGACTAGATCAAATAAATAGAGGGCCTAAACTGTTTAACGCCTATGGGTACCCCTCGGGTATGTGACAGTTTTTGGTGACTTCGTTGGGGATATTAAGAAACCTTGACTCGACTTCTATGATATGAATTTTATTTTCAATTATATATTCATTGCATTGCATGCAATGGTGAACTTAAAGTTCCTGTGTTGCCCAGATTTTGGTGGGAGTGCAGGCAAACTTTTCGTGACACTATACCTATCTCTATGTTACTTTAGAGCCCTTGTGTTATAACTTTTTAAGATCTGTCAAAAAGGTAGTTCTGCTATCTAAGGTTCTCAGACTTCGATGAGAGGCTATATTAACTCTTCTGATTTCCTGGGATCTTTATTGGTTATTACCTAAAGGACTCTTTTGTAGCGTCACCTTGACATTAACCCCTAGAGTAAAGCCAACCTTATGCATATAGTGAGCTATAGTACCTTCCAAAATTAGGACATGATGCTCTCCCATTTCTAGGATTTATGATATCGCTTGTTTGAATAGTGAAGCCTTAGATCAATTCAAAGCTAGGAGAGGGTAACCCTAGCCCCCATAGGGGTGTTTGTTCTCTTTCCTACTATGTGTTACGTGGAATGTATGGGGATTCTCAGATTCAGATGAATGGTTCAGGCATTTCAGTTTGTGGGATTTGAGTTCATTTTTTTAGTGTGATTTAGTAGTAATCAATTGAACCGGCATGCTGCTGAAATTTGATTGGGGGTTCTGTTTTATTTTTGCACGGTAGTTGGGCACCATAGTTTCAGAAACAGTCAAATATACCCAAGTTCTGTGGACTCGTGTAGGTAGACTTTGTAAGACTACAGATTTGGTTTAAAGATAGCCATTGTTAGTTTCTTTGCCACCGATCACACGAAACAGAAGAACAAAAGTCGCATCAACTGTTTAGAATACCCCTTCTTCACCAGCTAGATCATCCCCATTTAGTTTATCGGCATCATTGATGGCTCAAGTTCTAGAAAATATAGTGGACATATGTTGTTGGCCTTTCAACGAAGTTTGGCATAATCTTCCCCGGGCCTTCTCGTGACTGTTACAGGATTTCGGCCCCTAATGGCCTATTTTCAAGCTTAAGTGTGAAAAAAGTGCCTTTTTCGACTTACTTTTCAAATCGGGAGTTCCATGCTTGTTCTGAAAGTTTCCACAAGTTACATTAGTCCCTCTCGAGGTGTTTGAGGTATTCCCCCCCGCCTTCTCATGACTGTTACACAATTTTGGCCCAAGATGGCCTATTTTCAATCTTAAGTGCGATAAAAGTACATTTTTTGACTTAGTTTTCAAACCGGGAGTCTCGTGCTAGTTTCGTAAGTTTTCACAACTTACTTTGGTCCCTCCCGAGGTGTTTGATTACTTCCCGGGGCTTTCCCATGACTGTTACACGATTTTAGCCCCCCGATGGCCTATTTTCAAGCTTAAGTGTGAGAAAAGTGCCTTGTTGGAATAGTCTTCAAACTGGGAGTCTCGTGTTAGTTTCGTAAGTTTCCACAACTTACATTGGTCCCTCCCGAGGTGTTTGAGGTGTTCCTCGAGACTTCTCGTGACTGTTACACGATTTTGGCCCCCAGTGGCCTATTTTCAAGCTTAAGTGTGAACAAAGTGCCTTTTTTAACATAGTTTTCAAACCAGAAGTCCCGTGCTAGTTTCATAAGTTTCAATAACTTACATTGGTCCCTCTAGAGATGTTTGATGTGTTCCTGGGGCCTTCTTGTGACTGTTACACGATTTTGGCCCCCGATGGCCTATTTTCAACCTTAAGTGTGAGAAAAATAGCTTTTTGGACTTACTTTTCAGACCGGGAGTCCCGTGGTAGTTCCGTAAGTTTTCACAACTTACATTGGTCCCTCCTGAGGTGTCTGAGATGTTTCCCGGGCCTTCTCGTGATAGTTACACGACTTTGGCCCCTGATGACCTATTTTCAACCTTAAGTATGAAAAAAGTGCATTTTTTAACTTAGTTTTGGAATCGGGAGTCCCGTGCTAGTTCCGTAAGTTTTCACAACATACATTGGTCCCGTCAGAGGTGTTTGATATGTTCCTTGGGCCTTCTCATGACTGTTACACGATTTTGTCCCCCGATGGCCTATTTTCAAGCTTAAGTGTAAGAAAAGTTCCTTTTTTGACTTAGTTTTCAAACCGGGTGTCCTGTGCTAGTTTCGTAAGTTTCCACAACTTACATTGGTCCCAACCGAGGTGCTTGAGGACTTCGTTGGGCCATCTCATGACTGTTACACGATTTTGGCCTCCGATGGCCTATTTTAAATGTTAAGTGTGAAAAAAGTGTCTTTTTTTACTTACTATTCAAACCGGAAGTCCTGTGATAATTCCGTAAGTTTCCAAAACTTACATTGGTCCTTCCCGAGGTGTTTGATGTGTTCCTGGGCCTTCTCATGACTGTTACACGATTTTGGCCGCCGATGGCCTATTTTCAAGCTTTAGTGTAAGAAAAGTACCTTTTTGGACTTAGTTTTCAAATCGGGAGTCCCGTGCTAGTTCCGTAAGTTTTCACAACTTATATTGGTCCCTCCCGAGGTGTTTGAGGTGTTCCCCAAGACTTCCCACGACTGTTACACGATTTTGACCTCCGATGGCCTATTTTCAACCTTAAGTTTGGAAAAAGTCCATTTTTTTACTTAGTTTTCAAACCGGGAGTCCCGTGCGAGTTCCATAAGTTTTCACAACTTACAATGCTCCCTCCCGAGGTGTTTGAGATGTTCCATAGGCCTTCTCGTGACTGTTACACTATTTTGGCCCCCGATGGCCTATTTTAAAACTTAAGTGTGAAAAAAGTGTCTTTTTTCAAGTTACTTTTCAAACCGGAAGTCCCGTGCTAGTTCCATAAGTTTCCCAACTTACATTGGTCCCTCCTGAGATGTTTGATGTGTTCCCGAGGCCATCTCGTGACTGTTACACAATTTTGGCCCCCGATGGCCTATTTTCAAGTTTAAGTGTGAGAAAAGTACCTTTTTGGACTTAGTTTTCAAACCGGGAGCCTCGTGCTAGCTCTGTAAGTTTCCAAAACTTACATTGGTCTCTCTTGAGGTGTTTGAGGTGTTGTGCAGTCCTTCTTGTGACTGTTACACGATTTTGGCCACCGATGGCCTATTTTCAACCTTAAGTGTGAAAAAAAGTGTATTTTTTTACATAGTTTTCAAACCGGTAGTCTCGTGCCAGTTCTGTAAGTTTCCACAACTTACATTGGTCCCCCCCGAGGTGTTTGAGGTGTTCCCCTGGCCTTTTTGTAACTGTTTCACGATTTTGGCTCCCGAATGCGGTGTGAAAAAAGTGTCTTATTCGACTTAGTTTTCAAACCGGGATTCCCGTATTAGTTCTTTAAGTTTCCACGACTTAGATAGGTCCCTTTCAATGTGTTTGAGGTGTTGCACTGGCCTTCTCGTGACTGTTACACAATTTTGGCCCCTGATGGCCTATTTTCAAGCTTAAGTGTGAAAAAAGTTAATTTTTTGGCACAATTTTCAAACGGGGAGTCCAGTGCTAGTTTAGTAAGTTTCCACAACTTAAATTGGTCGATTCTGAGGTGTTTGATGTGTCCCTGGGCCTTCTCGTGACTATAGCACGATTTTGGCCCCCGATAGCCTATTTTCAAGCTTAAATAGGAAAAAAATGCCCATTTAGACTTAGTTTTCAAACCAGGAGTCCCGTGCTAGTTCCGTAAGTTTCCATAACTTACATTGGTCCCTCCCGAGGTGTTTGTGGTGTTCCCCAGGACGTCTCGTGACTGTTACAGGATTTTGGCTCCCGATGGCCTATTTTCAAGCTTAAGGCCTCGTTTGGGAACAGGCTAATTTAGTAATTTTTTGGCTATTTAGCTAAAATATAAGCTAAAAAAAACTAGTATGTTTGGGATGACTTTTTGGCTTTTTACGAAAAGATGTGCGAAAAGTAGAGAGAAAAGAGAATCTTTAACTTTTTGATATGGGTTGTTGGCTTTTTGACTAATTTAGTAACTTTTTGACTTTTTGGCTAAAAATGAGGGTTCCCAAACGAGGCCTAAGTGTGAAAAAATGTATTTTTTGACTTAGTTTTCAAACCGGAAGTCCCGTGCTAGTTCCGTAAGTTTCCACAACTTACATTGGTTCTTCCTTAGGTGTTTGATGTGTTACCGGGCCTTCTCATGACTGTTACACGATTTTGGCCCCCGATGGCCTATTTTCAAGCTTAAGTGTGAGAAAAATGGCTTTTTGGACTTAGTTTTCAAACCGGGAGTCCCGTGACAGTTTCGTATGTTTCCACAACCTTCATTGGTCTCTCCCGAGATGTTTATGGTGTTCCCCAGCCTTTTGGTGACTGTTACACGATTTTGGCCCCCAATGGCCTATTTTCAAACTTAAGTTTGAAAAAAGTGCCTTTTTCAAGTTAGTTTTCATACCAGGAGTCCCGTACTAGTTCAGTAAGTTTTCACAACTTACATTGGTCCCTCTCGAGGTGTTTGAGGTGTTTATCGAGCCTTCTCATGACTGCTACATAATTTTGGCCCACGATGGCCTATTTTCAAACTTAAGTGTGAAAAAAGTGTATTTTTGGACTTAGTTTTGAAAGCGGTAGTCCCGTGCCAGTTTCGTAAGTTTCCATAACTTACATTGGTCCCTCCCAAGGTGTTTGAGGTGTGTCCCGGGCCTTCTCGTTACTATTACATGATTTTTGTCCCCGATGGCCTAATAGAGAATTTACTGAGTAATTTACTGAGCAATTTACTGAAAATTTACTGAGTAATTTTCTGGGAATTTACTCAGTATTTACTGCGAATTTACTGATTTATTTACTGAGAATTTATTGGGAATTTAATGAGTAATTTACTGATAATTTTCTAGCAATTTACTGTGTATTTTTTTGAGAATTAACTGGAAATTTACCGGAAATTTACTGAGTAAAATTAATGAGAATTTATTGAAAATTTACAGAGTAATTTACTAAGAATTTTCTTAGAATTTACAGAATAATTTACTTAGAATTTACTGGGAATTTATAGAGTAATTTATTGAGAATTTACAAAGAATTTATTTGGAATTTACTGGGAATTTATTGAGTAATTTACTGAGAATTTACTGGGAATTAACTGAAAAATTTACAAAGAATTTATTAGGAATTTACTGAGTAATTACTGAGAATTTACTGAGTAATTTTCTGAGAATTTACAGGGAATTTACAGAGCAATTTACTGGGAATTTAAAGAAAATTTATTTGAAATTTATTGAGTAATTTACAGAGAATTTACTGGAAATTTATTGAGTAATTTAATAAGAATTTGCTGGGAATTTACTAAGTAATATTCTGAGAATTTACAGGGAATTTACTAAGTAATTTTCTGGGAATTTATTGAAAATTTACATAAAATTTACAGAGTAATTTACAGAGAATTTACTGGGAATTTACAGTGTAATTTACTGAGAATTTACTGGAAATTTACTAGGAATTTACAGAGTAATTTGCTGGGAATTTGTTGAGTAATTTACTGAGAATTTACTAGGAATTTATTGAGTAATATACTGAGAATTTACAGGGAATTTACTAGGAATTTGCTGAGTAATTTATTTGGAATTTATTTAGGAATTTACTAGAAATTCACTAGGACTTTACTGAGAATTTAAAGGATAATTTACTGGGAATTTACAGAGAATTTACTGAGTAATTTACATAGAATTTACGAAAAATTTATTGAGAATTTACTTGGAATTGACTGAGAATTTATGGAGAATTTATTTGCAATTTACTGAGTAATTTTCATAGAATTTAATGGGAATATACTGAGTAATTTACTGAATATTTACTGAGTAATTTACTGAGAATTTAATGTGAATTTACTGATAAGTTACTTGCAATTTACTGAGTAATTTTCTGAGAATTTAATGGAAATTTACCGAGTAATTTACTAAGAATTTACTGAGAATTTATCGGGAATTTACTCAGACTTTATTTGGAATTTACTGAGAATTCACTGGGAATTTATATAGTAATTTATTGAGAATTTACTGGGAATTTACTGGGAATTTATAGAGTAATTTACTGGAAATTTACTGAGTAATTTAATGAGAATTTATTGGAAATTTACTGATTAATTTATTGAGAATTTACTTGGAATTTACTAAGTAATTTACTCAGAATTTTTTGGGAATTTATAG
Source organism: Camellia sinensis (assembly GCF_055761805.1). Lineage (NCBI taxonomy): Eukaryota > Viridiplantae > Streptophyta > Magnoliopsida > Ericales > Theaceae > Camellia > Camellia sinensis. Next base: position 72,932,366 of record NC_138966.1, on the reverse strand, counting down.
AGTAATTTAATGAGAATTTACTAGCAATTTACTGAGTAATTTACTGGAAATTTATTGAGAAATTTACTAGCAATTTACTGAGAATTTACGAGACAATTTTTCAAGAATTTAATGAGTAATTTACTGAGAATTTACTGAGACTTTATTGAAAATTTAAGTGGAATTTACAGAGCAATTTACTTGGAATTTACTGAGTAATTTACTGAGAATTTACTTGCAATTTACTGAGAATTTATTTACAATTTACTGAGTAATTTACAGAGAATATGCATAGAATTTACTAATAATTTAATGAGAATTTTTTGAGAATTTACTAAGTAATTCACCAAGCATTTACAGGCAATTAACTGAGTAATTTTCATAAAATTAACTAGGGATTTACTGAGCAATTTACTGAAAATTGACTGAGTAATTTACGAAGAATTTACAGAGAATTTACTAGGTAATTTACTGGGAATTTACTAAGTAATTTACTGAGAATTTACAAGGAATTTCTGAGTAATTTACTGTGAATTTACTGAATAATTTACAGAGAATTTCCTGGAAATTTACAGAAAATTTACTAAATAATTTACTTTGAATTTTTTGGGAATTTACTTAGAATTTACTCGAAATTTACTGAGTAATTTACCGGGAATTTATGGAGTAATTTACTGGGAATTTACTGAGAATTTACTGTGCAATTTACTGAGAATATACGAGGAATTTACAAATTAATTTACTGGGAATTTACTGAGAAATTTGTTGAGAATTTACTATGAGAAATTTACAAAGAATTTACTAGGAATTTACAGAGTAATTTACTGAGAATTTACTGGGAATTTATTGAGTAATTCACTAGGAATTTATTGAGTAATTTCTTGAAAATTTACAGGTAATTTCTGATAATTTACTAGGACTTTACGGAGTAATTTACTGAGAATTTACTAGGAATTTACTGGGTAATTTACTGAGAATTTATTTGGATTTTACTGAGCAATTTACTGAGTAATTTTTTGGGAATTTACTGAGAATTTTTTTGCGAATTTAATGATTTATTTGTTGAGAAATTATTGGAAATTTAATGAGTAATTTACTGATAATTTTCTGGCAATTTACTGTGTAATTTCTAAGAATTAACTGAAAATTTACTAGGGATTTATTGAGTAAAATTAATGAGAATTTATTAGAAATTTACAGAGTAATTTACTGAGATTTTACTTGGAATTTACCGAATAATGTACTTAGAATTTACTGGGAATTTACAAAGTAATTTACTGGGAATTTACAGAGAATTTATTTAGAATTTACTGAGTAATTTACTAAGAATTTACTGAGTAATTTAATGAGAATTTGCTGGGAATTAACTGAGTAAATTACAGAGAATTTACTAGGAATTTACTGAGTAATTACTAAGAATTTACTGAGTAATTTTCCAAGAATTTACAGGGAATTTACTAAGTAATTTTTCGGGAATTTACTGAAAATTTACATGGAATTTATAGAGTAATTTACTGAGAATTTGTGAGAAATTTAAAGAGTAATTTGCTGGGAATTTACTGAGTAATATATTGAGAATTTACAAGGAATTTACTTGGAATTTTCTGAGTAATTTACTTGGAATTTATTGAGTAATTTACTGTGAATTTACTGAGATTTTACTAGGACTTTACTGAGAATTTAAAGGGAAATTTACTAAGAATTTACGGAGAATTTACTGGCAATTTATTGAGAATTTAATGAAAATTTACTAAGTAATTTACTGAGTAATTTTTTGAGAATTTAATGGGAATTTACCGAGTAATTTACTAAAAATTTACTGGAAATTTACCGAGAATTTACTCAAAATTTACTGTGAATCCACTAAGAATTTACTTAGTAATTTACTAAAAATTTACTGGGAATTTACTCAGAATTTTCTAAGAATTTATAGAGTAATTTAATGAGAATTTACTTGCAATTTACTGAGAATTTACTGGGAATTTATTGAGTAATTTACTACGAATTTACAAGACAATTTTCTGGGAATTTAATGAGTAATTTATTGAGAATTTACTAGGACTTTACTGTGTAATTTACTAAAAATTTAAGTGGAATTTACAAAGCAATTTACTGAAAATTTACTAAGTAATTTACTGAGAATTTATTTACAATTTACTGAGTAATTTACAGAGAATATGCAAAGAATTTACTAATAATTTAATGAGAATTTTCTGAGAATTTACTGAGTAATTCACCGAGAATTTAAAGGCAATTAACTGAGTAATTTTCAGAAAATTAACTACGGATTTTACTGTGCAATTTACTGAGAATTGACTTAGTAATTTACAGAGAATTTACTAAGTAATTTGTTGAGAATTTACTAAGTAATTTACTAGGAATTTTCTAAGGAATTTACAGTGAAATTTACTAAATAATTTACAGAGAATTTACTGAATAATTTACAGAGAATTTACTAGGAGTTTACTAAGTAATTTATTGAGAATTTACAAGGAATTTACTAAGTAATTTACTTTAAATTTTTTGGGAATTTACTTAGAATTTACTCGAAATTTACTAAGTATTTTACCGGGAATTTACGGAGTAATTTACTGAGAATTTACTGTGTAATTTACTGAGAATATACGAGGAATTTACAGATTAATTTACTAGGAATTTATTGAGAAATTTGCTGAGAATTTGCTGGAAATTTAAAGAGCAATTTATAGAGAATTTACTTGGAATTTACGAAGTAATTTACTGAGAATTTACTGGGAATTTACTGGGAATTTATTGAGTAATTCACTGGGAATTTTTTGAGTAATTTACTTAAAATTTAAAGGTAATTTACTGATAATTTACTAGGACTTTACGGAGTAATTTACTGAGAATTTACTGGGAAATTAATGAGAATTTACTAGGAATAAACTGAGTAATTTACTGAGAATTTATTTGGAATTTACTAAGAAATTTACTAAAAATTTACTAAGTAATTTTCTGAAAATTTACTGAGTATTTACTACGAATTTACTGATTTATTTAATAAAAATTTATTGGGAATTTAATGAGTAATTTACTGATACTTTTTTGGCAATTTACTGTGTAATTTTCTGGGAATTAACTGAAAATTAATAGGAATTTACTAAGTAAAATTAATGAGAATTTATTGAGAATTTACAGAGTAATTTACAGACAATTTACTTGGAATTTAAAGAATCACTTATTTAGAATTTACTGGGAATTTACAGAGTAATTTATTGGGAATTTATAGAGAATTTATTTGGAATTTAATGAATAATTTACTGGGAATTTACTGAGTAATTTAATGAGAATTTGCTGGGAATTTACTGAGTAATTTACAGAGAATTTACTAGGAATTTACTGAGTAATTGCTGAGAATATATTGATTAATTTTTTGAGAATTCACAAGAAATTTACTAAGTAATTTTCTGGGAATTTACTGAAAATTTACATGGAATTTACAGAGTAATTTACTGAGAATTTACTGAGTTATTTACTGAGAATTTACTAGAAATTTACAGAATAATTTGCTGAATAATTTACTGAGAATTTACTGAGTAATATACTGAGAATTTACAGGGAATTTACTTGGAATTTACTGAGTAATTTACTTGGAATTTATTGAGTAATTTACTGCAAATTTATTGGGAATTAACTGAGAATTACTAGGACTTTACTGAGAATTTAGAGGGTAATTTACTGAGAATTGATAAAGAATTTACTGGGTAATTTACAAAAAATTTATAGAAAATTTACTGAGAGTTTACTTGGAATTGACATAGAATTTACAGAGAATTTATTTGTAATTTTCTGAGTAATTTTCTGAGAATTTAATGGCAATTTTCTGAGTAATTTACTGAGAATTTACTAAGAATTTAATGGGAATTTACAGAGTAATTTACTGAGAATTTTCTCAGAATTTACTTGAAATTTACAGAGTAATTTACTAAGAATTTAATGGAAATTTACTGATAATTTACTGAGTAATTTTCTAAGAATTTAATGGGAATTTACCGAGTAATTTACTGAAAATTTACCGAGAATTTACTCAAAATTTACTTGGAATTTACTGAGAATTCACTGGGAATTTACTTACTAATTTACTGAGAATTTACTGGGAATTTACTGAGTAATTTAATGAGAATTTACTGAGTAATTTACTGAGAATTTACTGGAAATTTATTGAGTAATTTACTGCGAATTTCCTGAGAATTTACAAGACAATTTTCTGGGAATTTAATGAGTAATTTACTGAGAATTTACTGGGACTTTACTGAGTAATTTACTGAAAATTTAAGTGGAATTTACAGAGCAATTTACTGAGTAATTTACTGAGAATTTACTTGTAATTTACTGAGAATTTATTTGCAATTTACTGACTAATTTACAAAGAATATGCAGAGAATTTACAATTTAATGAGAAATTTATGGGAATTTACTAAGTAATTCACCGAGAATTTACAGGCAATTAACTGAGTAATTTTCAGAAAATTAACTAAGGATTTACTGAGCAATTTACTGAAAATTGACTGAGTAATTTGCGGAGAATTTACAGAGAATTTACTAAGTAATTTACTTGGAATTTACTAAGTAATTTACTATTAATTTACTGGAATTTACTAAATAATTTACTGGGAATTTACAGAGAATTTACTGAGTAATTTACTTTGAATTTTTTGGGAATTTACTTAGAATTTATTCGGAATTTACTGAGTAATTTACTAGGAATTTACTGGGAATTTACTGTGTAATTTACTGAGAATATACGAGGAATTTACAGATTAATTTATTGGGAATTTACTTAGAAATTTACTGAGAATTTACTGGGAATTCACTTATAATTTATTGAGTAATTTACTGATAATTTACTGGTAATTTACTGATAATTTACTAGGACTTTACGAAGTAATTTACTGAGAATTTACTGGGAAATTAATGAGAATTTACTGGGAATAAACTTAGTAATTTACTGAGAATTTATTTGAAATTTACTGAGCAATTTACTGAAAATTTACTGAGTAATTTTCTGGAAATTTATTGAGTATTTACTGCGAATTTACTAATTTATTTACTGAGAATTTATTGGGAATTTAATGAGTAATTTACTGATAATTTTTTGGCAATTTACTGTGTAATTTTCTAATAATTAACTGGAAATTTACTGGGAATTTATTGAGTAAAATTAATGAGAATTTATTGGGAATTTACAGAGTAATTTACTGAGAATTTACTTGAATTTATAGAATAATTTACTTAGAATTTACAGAGTAATTTACTGGTAATTTACAGAGAATTTATTTGGAATTTATTGAGTAATTTACTAAGAATTTACTGGGAATTTACTGAGTAATTTAATGAGAATTTGCTGAGAATTTACTAAGTAATTCACAGAGAATTTACTTGGAATTTACTGAGTAATTACTGAGAATTTATTGAGTAACGTTCTGAGAATTTATTCAGAATTACTTGGAATTTACTAGGAATTTACATAGTAATTTACTGAGAATTTACTGAAAATTTATTGATTAATTTACTGAGAATTTGTTGAGTAATTTACTCAGAATTTTTTGGGAATTTATAGAGTAATTTAATGAGAATTTACTAACAATTTATTGAGTAATTTACTTAGAATTTACTACGAATTTATTGAGTAATTTACTGCGAATTTACAAAACAATTTTTCAAGAATTTAATGAGTAATTTACTGGGACTTTACTGAGTAATTTACTGAAAATTTAAATGGAATTTACAGAGCAATTTACTTGGAATTTATTGAGTAATTTACTAAGAATTTACTTGCAATTTACTGAGAATTTATTTTCAATTTACTGAGTAATTTACAGAGAATTTACTAATAATTTAATGAAAATTTTCCAGGAATTTACTGAGTAATTTACCGAAAATTTACAGGCAATTAACTGAGTATTTTTCAGAAAATTAACTAGGGATTTATTGAGCAATTTACTGAGAATTGACTGAGTAATTTACGGAGAATTTATAGAGAATTTACTAAGTAATTTACTTTGAATTTTCTGAATAATTTACTGTGAATTTACTAAATAATTTACAGAGAATTTACTGGGAATTTACTGAGTAATTTACTGAGAATTTACAGGGAATTTACTAAGTAATTTACTTTGAATTTTTTGGGAACTTACTTAGAATTTACTCGGAATTTACTGAGTAATTTACTGACAATTTACTGGGAATTTACTGAGTAATTTACTGAAAATTTACTGAGCAATTTACAGAGAATTTACTGGGAGTTTACGGAGTAATTTACTGAGAATTTATTGAGAATTTACTGGTAATTTATTGAGCAATTCACTGGGAATTTATTGAGTAATTTACTGAGCATTTATAAGTAATTTACTGATAATTTACTAGGACTTTACGGAGTAATTACTTAGAATTTACTGGAAATTTATAGAGTAATTTACTGGGAAATTAATGAGAATTTATTGGGAATAAACTGAGTAATTTACTAAAAATTTACTGAGTAATTTTCTGAAAATTTACTGAGTATTTACTGCAAATTTACTGAGAATTTATTGAGAAATTATTAAGTAATTTACTGATAATTTTCTGGCAATTTATTGTGTAATTTTCTAAGAATGTACTGGGAATTTACTAAGTAAAATTAATGAGAATTTATTAGGAATTTACAGAATAATTTACTAAGAATTTACTTGGAATTTGCAGAATAATTTACTGAGAATTTACTATGAATTTATAGAGAATTTATTTGGAATTTTTTGAGTAATTTACTGAGAATTTACTGGGAATTTATTGAGTAATTTAATGAGAATTTGCTGGGAATTTACTGAGTAATTTACAGAGAATTTGTTAGGAATTTACTCCTTAATTACTGAGAATTTGCTAAGTAATTTTCTGAGAATTTACATGAAATTTACTAAGTAATTTTCTGGAATTTTACTGAAGTTTACATGGAATTTACAGAATAATTTACTAAGAATTTACTGAGTAATTTACACATAATTTATAGTGAATTTACTGAGTAATTTATTGCAAATTTACTAGGAATTTACAGAGTAATTTATTTAATATTTCCAGGGAATTTACTAAGTAATTTAATGAGAATTTGGTGGGAATTTGCAGAGAATTAACAGAGTAATTTAGTGAGAATTTACTTGGAATTTACTGAAAATTTAACGCGAATTTACTTAGCAATTTATTGAGAATTTACTAGGTAATTTACTAAGAATTTACTGTGAATTTATGGAGTAATTTATTAAGAATTTACTGGGAATTTAATGCGAATTTGTGTAGTAATTTACAGGGAATTTACTAAGTAATTTACTGAGAATTTAATGGAAATTTACTGAGTAATTTACTGAGAATTTAATAGAAATTTACTGAGAATTTATTGAGAATTTAGTAGGAATTTACTGAGTAATTTACTGAGAATTTACTGAGAATTTATAGAGTAATTTACTTGGAATTTACTGAGTAATTTACTAAGAATTTACTCAGAATTTAATAGGTAATTACTAAGAATTTAATGAGTAATTTTCTGAGAATTTACTGAAAATTTACTGAGTAATTTACTGGGAATTTACTGAATATTTTATAGAAAATTTACAGGGAATTTACTAAGTAATTTCATGAGAATTTACTTCTAATTTGCTGAGAATTTATATGGAATTAACTGAGTAATTTAGTGAGAATTTATTTGAAATTTACTGAAAATTTACAAGGAATTTACTGAGTAATTTGTTGAGAATTTACTGAGTAATTTATTGAGAATTTATTAAGAATTTACTTAGTAATTTACTGAAAATTTACTAAGTAATTTACTGAGCATTTACTTGTAATTTACTGAGTAATTTACTTAGAATTTAATGACAAATTTACAGAGAATTTAATGTGAATTTCCTGAGTAATTTATTGAGAATTTACATGGAATTTACTGAGAATTTAATGGAAATTTACTGAGTAATGTACTGAAAATTCACTTAGTAATATACTTAGAATTTATTGGGGTTTTACTGGGAATTACTGAGAATTTACTGGGAATTTACTGGGAATTTATAGAGTAATTTGCTGGAAATTTACTGAGTAATTTACTGAGAATTTACTGGGAATTTGCTGAATAATTTACTTGGAATTTATTGAGTAATTTATTGGGAATTTACTGAGTAATTTCTGAGAATTTTCTGGGACTTTACTGAGTAGTTTATTGAGAATTTACTGGGAATTTGCAGAGTAATTTACTTGGAATTTTTTGAGAATTTACAGAGAATTTACTGGATAATTTACTGAGCATTTATTGGAAATTTACTGAGAACTTACTTGGAATTTACTAAGTAATTTACTGAGAATTTACTGAGAATTTATAGAGTAATTTACTTGGAATTTACTGAGTAATTTACTAAGAATTTACTCAGAATTTAATGAGTAATTAGTAAGAATTTAATGAGTAATTTTCTGAGAATTTACTGAAAATTTACTGAGTAATTTACTGGGAATTTACTGAATATTTTACAGAAAATTTACAGGGAATTTACTAAGTAATTTAATGAGAATTTACTTCTAATTTACTGAGAATTTATATGGAATTAACTGAGTAATTTAGTGAGAATTTATTTGAAATTTACTGAAAATTTACAGGGGATTTACTGAGTAATTTGTTGAGAATTTACTGAGTAATTTGTTGAGAATTTATTGAGAATTTACTTAGTAATTTACTGAAAATTTACTAAGTAATTTACTGAGCATTTACTTGTAATTTACTGAGTAATTTACTCAGAATTTAATGACGAATTTACAGAGAATTTAATGCGAATTTCCTGAGTAATTTATTGAGAATTGACATGGAATTTACTGAGAATTTAATGGAAATTTACTGAGTAATGTACTGAAAATTCACTTAGTAATATACTTAGAATTTATTGGGGTTTTGCTGGGGATTACTGAGAATTTACTGGGAATTTATAGAGTAATTTGCTGGAAATTTACTGAGTAATTTACTGAGAATTTACTGGGAATTTGCTGAGTAATTTACTTGGAATTTATTGAGTAATTTACTGGGAATTTACTGAGTAATTTATTAAGAATTTTCTGGGACTTTACTGAGTAGTTTATTGAGAATTTACTGGGAATTTACAGAGTAATTTACTTGGAATTTTTTGAGAATTTACAGAGAATTTACTACATATTTTACTGAGCATTTATTGGAAATTTACTGAGAACTTACTTGGAATTTACTAAGTAATTTAATGAAACTTTACTGAGAATTTACAAGGAATTTATTAGGAATTTACTGAGTAATTTTCTTAAAATTCAATGGAAATTTGCTGAATAATTTACTAAGAATTAACTAGAAATTTAATAAGTAATTTACTGATAATTTACTTGCAATTTACTGAGAAAATTTCTTAGAATTTAATGGGAATTTACTGAGAATTTACTCAGAATTCGCTGGGAATTTAGTTTGTAATTTACTGAGTAATTTAATAAGAATTTACTGATAATTTACTGATTAATTTAGTGAGAATTTTCTGAGTAATTTACAGAGAATTTTCTGAGAATTTATAGAGTAATTTACTGAGTAATTTACTGGGAATTTACTGGGAATTTATTGAGTAATTTACTGAGAATTTACAAGACAATTTTTTGAGAATTTACTAAGTAATTTGCTGAGAATTTATTGGGACTTTACTGAGTAATTTACTAAGAATTTAAGTGGTATTTACAGATCAATTTACTGTGAATTTACTTGCAATTTACTGAGTAATCTACAGAGAATTTACTGAGTAATTTAATGAGAATTTTCTGAGAATTTACAAAGTAATACACCGAGAATTTACCAGGAATTAATTGAGTAATTTACTGGGAATTTACGAAGTAATTTACTAGGAAGTTCTTGAGTAATTTTCATACAATTAACTAGGGATTTACTGAGAATTTACAGAGAATTTACTAAGTAATTTATTGAGAATTTACTGAGAATTTACTGAGCAATTTCCTAGGAATTTTCTAAGTAATTTACTGGGAATTTACTTGAATTTACAGAGAATTTACTGAGTAATTTACTGAGAATTTATATTGAATTTACTGAGTAATTTACTTTCAATTTTTTGGGAATTTAGTTAAAATTTGCTGGAATTTACTAGGAATTTACTGAGAATTTACTGAGTAATTTTCTGGGAATTTACTGTGTACTTTACTCAGAATATACTGGGAATTTACATAGTAATTTATTGGGAATTTACTGTGTAATTTACTGAGAATTTATAGAGTAATTTACAGAGAATTTACTAGAAATTTACTGAGTAATTTACTAGGAGTTTATTGAGTAATTTACTGAGAATTTACAAGTAATTTACTGAGTAATTTGCTGATAATTTAATAGGACTTTACGGAGTAATTTTCTGGAAATTTATTGGGAATTTACAGAGTAATTTTCTGGGAATTTACTAAGAAAAAACTGAGTAGTTTACTGAGAATTTATTTGGATATTAGTGAGCAATTTACAGAGCATTTTACTGAGTAATTTACTGGGAATTTTCTGAGTATTTACTGCGAATTTTCTGATTAATTTACTTGAAATTTACTGAGTAATTTACAAAGAATTTACAAAGTAATTTACTGAGAATTTACTGGGAATTTACTGAGTAATTTTCTGAAAATTTATTGGTAATTTATAGAGTAATTTACTGAGAATTTATTTGAAATTTACAGAATAATTTCCTGAGAATTTACTGGGAATTTACGGAGTAATTTACTAGGAATTTACTAAGAATTTATTTGAAATTTATTGAGAATTAACTGAGCAATTTACTGAGAATTTACTGGGAATTTACTGAGTAATTGCTAAGAATTTACTGAGTAATTTTCTAAGAATTTACACGAAATTTACTAAGTAATTTTCTTGGAATTTACTGAAAATTTACTAGGAATTTACTGAGTAATTTATAGAGAATTTACACGAGAATTTTCTGCAAATTTCCTTAATAATTTACTGAGAATTTACTAGGACTTTACTGAGAATTTACTAGTAATTTACAGAGTAATTTACTGATAATTTAAGAGGAATTTACTGAGTAATTTACTGACAGTTTACTGAGAATTTTTTAGGAATTTACTGAGTAATTTATTGAAAATTTACAGGGAATTTACTGAGTAATTTACTGAGAATTTACTCGAAATTTACTGAGTAATTTTCTGAGAATTTATCGAAAATTTTCTGAGTAATTTATTGGGAATTTACTGAGTAGTTTACTGAGAATTTACTTGGAATTTACTGAGTAATTTATTTGAAAATTACTGAATAATTTACTGAGAATTTACTACGAATTTATATTCAATTCACTAAGTAATTTACTAGGAATTTACAGAGTAATTTATTGAGAATTTCCTGTGAATTTACTGAGTTATTTTCCGAGAATTTATTGAGTAATTTATAGAGAATTTACAGGGAATTTACCGAGAATTTGCCGGGAATTTGCATTGTTATATCCTTGGAATTTACTAAGTAATTTACGAATTAATTAAGTCAGAGTTTACAGGGAATTTACTGAGTAATTTGTTGAGAATTTATTGGCAATTTTCTATGTAATTTGCTGAAAATTTATCAAGAATTTACTGAGTAATTTACTGGGAATTTACTGATAATTTACTAGGAATTTACTGATTAATTTATTGAGAATTTACCGAAAATTTACTGAGTAATTTATGGAGAATTTAATGGAAATTTACTGATTAATTTACTTAGAATTTACTGAGAATTTACTGAGTGATTTACTGATAATTTATTCTGAATTTAAAGAGTAATTTATTAAAAATTTAATGTGAATTTAATACGAATTTAATGATTAATTTTTCAAGAATTTAATGAGAATTTTCTGAGTAATTTGCTATAAATTTACTGGAATTAACTTAGAATTTGCTGCTGATTTACTGAGTAATTTAATGACAATTTGCTGGGAATTTTCTGAGTAATTTACAGAGAATTTACTGGCAATTTATTGATAATATACTAAGAATCTACTTAGAATTTATTGGTAATTTACTTGGAATTTACTGAGTAATATACTGAGAATTTCCTGAGTAATTTACTGAGAATTTACTGGGAATTTACAGAGTAATTTAATGAGAATTTACTGAGAATTTATTGAATAATTTACAGAGAGTTTACTGGGAATTTTTGAGAAATTTACTGAGTAATTTACTGAAAATTTACATACAATTTAGTGAGTAATTTACTGAGAATTTACAGGGACTTTACAAAGTAATTTTCTGAGAATTTACTAGGAATTTATTGATAATTTACTGAGTAATTTACATACAATTTATTTGGAATTTTCTCAGTAATTTACTTGAAATTTATTGAGTAATTGTAATAACCTAACCCTCATATGTGTTTCTGGTATCATATCAATCCCACGTTCTGTGCATTCAAATGCTTATTGTGAAATTTTATGTGGAATTAAGATTAATTAAATGAATCCTATGATTAAGGATGCGTATCTGTTTGATAAGAAAAATATCTGTTATAATTATAATGTTTGGATCAGAAATTGTGGGCCTTGGAAGCCTAATTATCTGAAATTGCTTTTGTATTTGGAATCAGCGTAATTTTTAAGTAATAAGAAGCATTTTTGTGAAAATTCAATTTGGAACGATTAAATTGATTAAATTTCGTCTCTATTTACATTAGATATATATGTATGTGAGTTCCTTAGCTAGGACTTACTTCAACATAATTTGTGGGAAAGGAAAGTAGAAGTGTAGAGAAGTTAGAAGGGAGTTGCAACAAAGAGTAAAGATTGAAGATTGACTAATCTAGAGGGAATTTGGGAGATCTAAATTCAAAGTAAGTTTGTTTATCTTCTATACTCCTGAATTGGGTGTGATTCAACCATACTTGTGTAACCTAGGACTTGAGTTTGAACTTAGGGTGTAAGTATTGCTAGACTTGGATTGGGTGATTTTGAACTAAGTTGCTTATGCCTATATGTGTGGGAACTATCTTTAGTTTCTCATTTTCTCATGAAGGTCATGAAGTGATGTTATATGTGTTGTTAAATGCAAAAGAAAACTAGGTTGTGTTTAAGAATTCAAGAGCTAGTGTATATTTAGATTGATGTGTGTGTTTGAAGCTCCTATTAACATGTTTTTAGACCATGTTCTAACAATTAAGAAAGCTAATTTGAGCCTTGAAAACATCCACCAAAAGATGAGATTTTGTTGCAATTTTCGGATTGTTTTGTGCAGAATCGCCGCACGTGCGGGGGTCATGACCGCACGTGCGGGAACCCCAGCCGCACGTACGGGAGTCATGGCCGCACGTGCGGAGAATGAGGAATTTTGGCATTTTGAACACTGCTAAAAAGGCACGTGCGGGGCATCACTGCTGCACGTGCGGGGGTATTTGCCACACGTGTGGCCCAAGCTAAGAAAAACGATTTGCTCCGTTTTACGTGTTCGACCCTCGGATATTTTTAGAAATTGTATTTTATGCCTACTAATGTTGTACAATACGTTTGAAGTGAAATGACTCAAGAAATGACTCAGCAAAGAAAAATGAGCTAAATGGCAAGTTGTGAATGTGTGCAGGACGTTCTTCGGGAGGAACTAGCGCGTCATCACAACACTGTGAGTAGTAGTACTATAATCGTATATTTGCTATCGTTAATACTTCTTATTATTAACTCTACTCTTTACAAGAAATTACATTAACGTTTATGTTGTTTGGAAATCGGTGAGAACGTTGAAAGACTCTGTGTACATCGGCATGACTCTGGTACTACTCTGCATTCTGGTTACGATTAATAGTTAGCATTAATGTGCTACAACTCCGTATAAGAATTACATGCGAATTAGTAATACTGTGCAATTGCTTAATGAAAAAGGAATTGAGAATATAAACCCCGCTTACGGAAACATGATATTTTGAATGTCCCATTATGGACTCCTATAATCCGGTTGATTCGACGCATGTTTTATGACATAGATATCTACCTAGGATGGCTAATCGAAATGAATAATTGGATAGAACCATGGGTTGCCTTATATGTCAAAGAATTGAATATCAACAGCATTGTTATATGACCCATGTTATGGTGTGAATTGGTCCGCTCTCATGAATAGTACTGTAATGACGCATGTGTTTCTGTAAACAATTATTATTAATGCTCAATTATACGCAAGACAACTGTGTCCATCTGTAACATACACACTACTTACAGCTAATGACGGCCATTAGCATTCTGTTATCGCATGTCAATTATGTAACTACGTGAATGATTCAAAGAATGTAAATGAATGATTGTCTATATATATAAGTATTCATGGCATCCTTAGCACAAGGCCCTTACTCGGGGGCAAAAATACTGTGGTCTTATGGCCCTTGCCCGGGGGTAATAATATCGTGGTTCATGTACGTTATGCTATACTATGACACCATATGGATGATTCGGTCTTTAAGACCTAAGGATTTCTGGTATGGAACAAAGTGCTGTACGGATTTAAGTGCTGATATACGAGTCACCTTTAGAATCCGTACAAGCCACCTCTTGAGTCCATACATATATGAACTGAGGCCTATGGCCGTTCTGTGAAAGTTAAGAGGCCTATGGCCGATCTGTGACATGTGTGAGGCCTATGGCCAATTTGTGACATCTGGGCCTATGGCCATTCTGTATGATCTGTTAGTATGAAACAAAGTGCTGCACGGAACTAAGTGTTGCAATGCGAGTCACCTTTAGAATCCGTGCGAGCCACCTCTTGAGTTCATACATGCATGAAAAGGGCTTAATGCGATTCTGTTTAAAGGCTTAATGCCATTATGTTTAAGGGCTTACAGCCACTCCGTTAAAGGGCTTATTGCCACTCTGTTAAAGGGCTTAAAGCCATTCTGTTTAAGGGCTTAATGCCATTCTGTTAAGGGTTGTGAAGTTATGAATCTATGAGGCTGAGGGCCAATTTGTGAATATGGGAACCCACCAAGCTAAGGGCCAATATATGACGTTGTGAATCGACAAGGCCATTCTGAATATGAGTACAGAATCAGATTAACTACTTGTCTCTTACATTATATACGCATTGCTCCGCATCATAATGCAAGTTGAACATTGAGTTATTTAAGTACTATTATTCACTGTGATCGTCTCACTCTGTATTTTGTCTAATTCTGTAGGTAATAACTCTGGAGGTCAGCCATAACCCTCGATACTCGTCTCCCTTTTGTCAGCCTCTGTATGACCAAGCATTTGGGTGAAGCCAACCCGTTTTTATGAATTATACTAAGTTTGACTTGTACTCTGATTGTCTATAACATGTTGAAGTTTCCAATGTTTTTGTTATTCGCCCAAACAAGGGACGGAATTGTATATGTGTATATATGTGTATATAAATATGTATCATCTGATGCACTGTTTGTGATCCTGGCATGACAGTGGTCGCTCAATGGATGTAGTTTCTTTTTATTTCATGTTATTTTATAAAAAAATAATGCTTCCGTTCAGGCCCCATATATAGGTATACGGAATTTTATGTCCGTTTTGAAGTGGTCATACCCAAACTTCTAGGGGCGAGTTTGGGGCGTGACAGTAATTTACTTTGAATTTGTTGGAAATTTACTGAGTAATTTATTTGGAAATTTCTGAGTAATTTACTGAAAATTTACTGGGAATCTACCGAGAATTTTCGAAGTAATTTACTAGGAATTTACTGACAATTTACTGTGAATTTACTAAGTAATTTTCGGAGAATTTACTTAGTAATTTTACTTTGAATTTACTGGGAATTCACTGAGTAATTTACTGAGAATTTATAGGGAATTTACAGAGTAATTTAATGAGAATTTACTGGGAACTTATTTATAATTTACTGAGTAATTTGCTGGAAATTTATTGGGAATTTACTAAGTAATTTACTTTGAATTTACTAAGAATTTACTGGGAATTCACTAGGAATTTACATTGAATTTACTGATTAATTCAATGAGAATTTACTGTGAATTCACTGAGTAATTTACAGAGAATTTAAGAGGAATTTACCGAGTAATTTACTGAAAATTAACTTGGAACTTACTTAGTAATTTACTGAGAATTTACCGGGAATTTTTTGTTAATTTACTGAGTAATTTACTTAAAATTTACAGGGAAATTTCTTGAGAATTTACTGAGTAATTTTCTGAGCATTTACTGGGAATTTCTAATAATTTACTGAGTAATTTACTTGGAATTTACAAAGCAATTTGCTGAGAATTTACTAGAATTTGCTGAGTAATTTACTTTGATTTTACTAAATAATTTACTGAGAATTTACCGAGAATTTTATGGAGATTAATAGGAATTTACTGAAAATCTACTGAGTAATTAATTTACTGAGAATTTACTGGGAATTGACTCAGAATTTACTCTAAATTTACTGATTAATTTATGGTGAATTTACTAAGAATTTCCTAAGTAATTTACTCAGAATTTACTTGGAATTTACTGAGTTATTTACTGAAAATTTACTTGGAATTTACTGAGTAATTTACTAGGGAATTTACTGAGTAATTTAATAAGAATTTACTGGGAATTTAATGGTAATTTACTGAGAATTTACTTAGTATTTAATGGTAATTTACTGAGAATTTACTGGGACTTTATTGAGCATTTAATGGTAATTTATTGAGAATTTACTAGGGAATTTACTAAGTAATTTAATGAAAATTTATTGAGTAATTTATTGAGAATTTATTGAGAATTTATTGAGTATTTAATAATAATTTATTGGGAATTTACTGAATAATTTACTGGGAATTTACTTAGTAATTTACTGAGAATTTACTCAGTAATTTACTTGGAATTTATTGTGTAATTTACTGAGAATTTACAGAGCATTTCATGAGTAACTTACTTAGAATTTATACAGTAATTTACTGGGAATTTACTGAGAATTTTCTAAGTAATTTACTGGGAATTTACTAGGAATTTATTGATTAATTTAATGAGAATTTACTGAAAATTTACTGGAAAATTTACAAAGAATTTACCGGGAATTTATTGAGTAATTTAATGAGAATTTACTGATAATTTATTGTGTAATTTACTGAGAAATTACCGGGATTTTACTGAGTAATTTACTGAAAATTTACAGATGCTTTTACTGCGAATTTATTTGGAATTTACTAAGTAATTTTCTGACAATTTACTGGGAATTTACTGAGTAATTTACTTTGAATTTACGGGAAATTTATTGAGTAATTTACTGAAAATTTACTCAGTCATTTACTGAGAATTTTCTGGTAATTTACTGAGTAATTAACTGGGAATTTACTGAGTAATTTTTTAAGAATTTATTGAGTAATTTACTGAGAATTTGCTGAGTAATTTACTGAGAATTTATTGAGAATTTACTGAGTAATTTAGTTGGAATTTACTAAGTAATTTACTAGGAATTTGATCGGTAATTTACTGAGAATTTACAGGTAATTTACTAAGTAATTTACTGCGAATTTAGTGAGAATTTACTACAAATTTACTGAGAATTTACTGAATAATTTACTGAGAATTTACTGGAAATTTACTGAGTAATTTATTGAGAATTTGCAAGGAATATACTAAATAATTTACTTGGAATTTCCTGAGAATTTACTGAGAATTTATTCGGAATTTACTACGAATTTACTTAGTAATTTTCTAGGAATTTACTGAGTAATTTACTAAGAATTTGGTGAGAATTTACTGAGTAATTTACAGGTAATTTACTGAGAATTTATAGTGAATTTACTGAGTAATTTACTGAGAATTTATAATGAATTTACGGAGTAATTTACTAAGAATTACAGGGAATTTACTAAGTAGTTTACTGAGAATTTATTAGAAGTTTACTCATAAATTTATTGGGAATTTACTGAGTAATTTACTGAGAATTTACTGGAAATTTACAGCGTAATTTAATGAGTTTTTATTGGAAATTTATTGAGTAATTTAATGAGAATTTACTGTGAATTTATCGAGTAGTTTACTGAGAACTTACTAGGAATTTATTGAGTAATTTACTGAGTAATTTGTTTAGTAATTTACTGAGAATTTAATGAGTAACTTACTGAGAATTTAATGGCAATTTACTGAGTAATTTACTAAGAATTTACTAGGAATTTACTGAGTACTTTACAGAAAATTTACCGAGTAATTTATTGAGAATATATTGAGAATATACTAAGAATTTATTGGTAATTTACTGAGTAATACACTGAGAATTTATTGAGATTTTACTGAGTAATTTACTGAGAATTTACAAGGAATTTACATTATAATTTAATGGGAATTTACTGGAAATTTTCTGAGTAATTTACAGAGAATTTATTGGGAATTTTCTAAGAATTTTCTGAGTAATTTACGAAAAATATACACGCAACTTACTGAGAATTTACAGGGAATTTATAGAATAATTTTTTGAAAATTTACTGGGAATTTATTGATAATTTACTGAGTAATTTGCTAGAAATTTGCTGAGTAATTTACTGGGAATTTATTAAGAATTACTTTGAATTTTCTAAGTAATTTACTTTGAATTTGCTTGGAATATACTGAGAATTTACTGCGTAATTTATTGGGAAATTACAGAGTAATTTACTGGGAATTTACTGAGAATTTTTGGAGTAATTTATTAGGAATTTATAGAGTAATTTACCAATAATTTACTGTGAATTTACTGAGTAATTTTCTGAGAATTTACTGGAAATTTACGGAGTAATTGACTTAGAATTTACTGAGAATTTACTGAGAATTTAGTGAGTAATTTAATGAAAATTTACTAGGAATTTACTGAATAATTTACAGTGAATTTATTGGGAATTTTCTTGGAATTTTCTGAGTAATTTGCTGAAAATTTACAAGGAATTTACTGAGTAATTTGCTAAGAATTTACAGAGTAATTTACTGAGAATTTACTAGGAACTTAATTATAATTTACTTGAAATTTATTGAGTAATTTACTGAGAATTTACTGATAATTTATTGAATAATTTACTTTAAATTTACTGGGAATTTACAGAGTAATTTCTTTGGAATTTACTATGTAATTTACTAGGAATTTACTGAGAATTTTCGGAGTAATTTACTAGGAATTAGCAGCGAATTTTCTAAGAATTTGCTGTGAATTTACGGAGTAATTTTCTGAGAATTTACAAACTAATTTACTTAGAATTTACTGGGAATATCCAGAGTAATTTACTGGGAATTTACTGAGTAATTCACTGAGAATTTACAAGGAGTTTACTTAGTAATTTATTGAGAATTTACTTAGAATTTACAAAGTAATTTCCTTTGAATTTACTGAGTGATTTACAATGAATTTACTAGGAATTTACAGGGTAATATATTGAGAATTTTCTCGGAATTTTCTAAGAATTTACTAATTAATTAAGTCAGAATTTACTGGGAATTTACCGAGAATTTACTGAGAATTGACTGAGTAATTTAATGAGAATTTATTGGCAATTTACTAAGTAATTTACTGAGAATTTACTAGGAAGTTACTAAGTAATTTACTGAGTATTTTCTGGGAATTTACTAAGAGTTTGTTGATTAATTTACTGAGAATTTACTGGAAATCACCAAACGGCACCGGTTTGGGATGAATCTTGGCAAACATGACCGCATAGGCACGAGAGACTTGTGGGAGATGACGGGACTCCAATGGGGTTCCATTTGGGAGTTAGAGCCGGATTTCACTCTAGGCAAACTAGTTCGTTAAGAAATTTGAATTCGAGGTGTTGACGCCCCAAAATCACCAAACAACGTCGGTTTGGAACGAAACTTGGCACACAAGACCGCCTATTCACAAGAAACTTGTGGGAGAAGAAGGAACACCAATTGGGTTCCCGGTTTGGGAGTTAGAGCCGGATTTCACTCTAGACAAACTAGTTCCTTAAGAAGCTTGAATTCGAGGTGCTGACGCCCCAAAATCACCAAACGGCGTCAGTTTGGCACGAAACCAGGCACACACGACCGCCTAGGCACAAGAAACTTATGGGAGAAGACGGGACTCCAATTAGGTTCCCGATTTGGGAGTTAGATCCAGATTTTAGGAAACTTGAATTCGAGGTGTTGACGCCCCAAAATTACCAAACAGGGTACGATTAGCACGAAACTTAACACACACGACCGCCTAGGCACGAGAGACTTGTGGGAGAAGACGGGACTCCAATCGGGTTCCCGGTTTTGGAGTTAGAGCCGGATTTCGGTCTAGGCAAACTAGTACCTTTAGAAATTTGAATTCGAGCTGTTGACGCCCCAAAATCGCCAAGCGGCGTCGTTGTGCCACAAAACTTGGCACACACAACCGCCTAGCCACGAGAGACTTGTGAGAAAAGACAGGGCTCGAATTGGGTTCCTGGTTTGGGAGTTAGAGCCGAATTTCGGTCTAGGCAAACTAGTTCCTTTAGAAATTTGAATTCGAGCTGTCGACGCCTCGAAATCACCAAATGGCGTCGTTGTGGCACGAAACATGGCACACACGACCTAGACAGACTTGTGGGAAAAGACGAGGCTCGAATTGGATTCTCGGTTTGAGAGTTAGAGCCGGATTTCGGTCTAGGCAAACTATTTCCGTAAGAAATTTGAATTCGAGGTGTTGATGCCCCAAAATCGCCAAGCGGCGTCGGTTTGGCACGAAACTTGGCACACACGACTGCTTAGGCACGAGAGACTTGTGGGAGAAGACGGGACTCTAACCAGGTTCCCAGTTTGGGAGTTAGAGCTGCATTTCACTCTAGGCAAACTAGTTCCTTATGAAATTTGAATTCGAGGTCTTGACGCCCCAAAATACCAAATGGTGTCGATTTGGCACGAAACTTGGCACACACGACCGCCTAGGCATGAGAGACTTGTGGGAGAAGACAGGACTCCAACCAGGTTCTCGGTTTGGGAGTTAGAGCCGGATTTTACTCTAGGCAAACTAGTTCCTTACCAAACTTGAATTCGAGGTGTTAACACCCCAAAATCACCAAACGGGGTCGGATTGGTACGAAACATGGCACAGACGACCACCTAGGCAGGAGAGACTTGTGGGAGAAGACAGGGCTCGAATCTGGTTCTCGGTTTGGGAGTTAGAGCCGAATTCTCGTCTAGGCAAACTAGTTCCTTAAGAAATTTGAATTCAAGGTGTTGATGACACATAATCACCAAACGGCGTCGATTTGGGACGACACTTAGCACATACTACCGCCTATGCACAAGAGACTTGTGGGAGAAGACGGGACTCCAATCGGGTTCCCGGTTTGGGAGTTAGAACCGGATTTCAATCTAGACAAACTAGTTTCCTTAAGAAACTTGAATTCGAGGTGTTGACACCCCAAAATCACCAAACGGCGTTGATTTGGCACGAAACTTGGCACACACGACTGCCTGGGCACGAGAAACTTGTGGGAGATGACGGGACTCCAATCGGGTTCTTGATTTGGGAGTTAGAGCCAAATTTTGCTCTAGGCAAACTAGTTCCTTAGGAAACTTGAATTCGAGGTGTTGACGCCCAAAATCACCAAACGGGGTTGGATTTGCACGAAACTTGGCACACACGACTGCCTAGGCACGAGAGAGTTGTGGGAGAAGACGGGGCTCGAATCGGGTTCCCGGTTTGGGAGTTAGAACCGGATACCGGTCTAGGCAAACTAATTCCTTAAGAAATTTGAATTCGATGTGTTGAGGCCCCAAAATCACCAAACGGCGTCGGTTTGGCACGAAACTAGGGACACGACCACCGAGGCATGAGAAAATTGTGGGAGAAGACGAGACTCCAATTGGGTTCCCAGTTTGGGAGTTATAGCCGGATTTCAGTCTAGGCAAACTAGTTCCTTAAGAAACTTGAATTTGAGGTGTTGACTGCCTAAAATCACCAAAAGACGTCAGTTTGGCACGAAACTTGGCACACACGACTGCCTAGGCACGAGAAACTTATGGGAGAAAACGAGACTCCAATCAGGTTCCCGATTTGGGAGTTAGAGCCAGATTTCACTCTAGGCAAACTAGTTCCATAAGAAACTTGAATTCAAGGTGTTGACGCCCCAAAATCACCACACGGGGTTGGATTAGCACAAAACTTGGTACACACGACCGCCTAGACACGAGAGACTTGTGGGAGAAGACGGGGCTCGAATCTGGTTCTCGGTTTAAGAGTTAGAGCTGGATTTTGGTCTAGGCAAACTTGTTCCTTAAGAAATTTGAATTCGAGGTGTTGATGCCCCAAAATCACCAAACGGCGTCGGTTTGGCACGAAACCTGGCACACACGGCCGCCTAGGCACGAGAAACTTGTGGGAGAAGACGGGACTCCAATTGGGTTCCCGGTTTGGGAGTTAGAGTCGGATTTCACTCTAGGCAAACTAGTTCCTTAAGAAACTTGAATTCGAGGTGTTGACGCCCCAAAATCACTAAACGGGGTTAGATTAGTACGAAACCTTGCACACACGACCGTCTAGGCACGAGAGACTTGTGGGAGAAGACGGGTCTCGAATCGGGTTCTCGGTTTGGGAGTTAGAGCCTGATTTCGGTCTAAGCAAAAGTAGTTCCTTAAGAAATTTGAATTTGAGGTGTTGACGCCCCAAAATCGCCAAACGGCATCGGTTTGGCACGAAACTTGGCACTTATGACCGCCTAGGCACGAGAGACCTGTGGCAGAAGACGGGACGCCAATCAGGTTCCCGATTTTCGAGTTAGAGCTTGATTGCGGTCTAAGCAAACCAATTCCTTACGAAATTTGAATTCGAGGTGTTGACGCCCCAAAATCGCCAATCGGCGTTGGTTTGGCATGAAACTTAGCACACACGATCGCCTAGGCACAAGAGATTTGTGGGAGAAGACAGGGCTCGAAACACCTTGGGAGGGTCCAAGGTAAGTTGCGGAGACTTATGGAACTAGCACGGGACTCTCAGTTTGAGAACTAAACCAAAAAATGCACCTTTTTCACACTTATGCTCGAAAATAAGCCGTCGGGGGCCAAAATCGTGTAACAGTCACGAGAAGGCCCGGGGAACACGTCAAACACCCTGGGAGGGACCAATGTAAGTTGTGAAAACTTACAGAACTAGCATGGGACTCCCAATTTGAAAACTAAGTCCGAAACGACACTTTTCTCGCACCTAAGCTTGAAAATAGTCCATCGGGGGGCCAAAATCGTGTGACAGTCAAGAGAAGGTCCAGGGAACAACTGAAACACCTAGGGAGGGACCAACGTGAGTTGTGGAAACTTACGAAACTCGCATGGGACTCCCGGTTTGAAAGCTAAGTCAAAAAATGCACTTCCTAAACACTTAAGTTATAGAATAGGCCATCGGGGGCCCCCCAAAATCCTGTAACAGTCCCGAGAAGGCCCGTGGAACACCTCCAACACCTCGGGAGAAACCAATGTAAGTTGTGGAAACTTACGGAACTAGCGCGGGACTTCTGGTTTGAAAACTAGGTCGGAAAAGGTACTTTTTTCACACTTAAGCTTGAGAATAGGCCTTGGCGGGCCGAAATCGTGTAAGAATCACAAGAAGGCCCGGGGAACACCTCGAACATCTCAGGAGGGACCAATTTGAGTTGTGAAAGCTTAACAAACAGGCACGGGACTCCCGATTTGAAAACTAGGTCGGAAAATACACTTTTCTAACACTTAAGCTTGAAAGTAGGCCATCGGGGAGCCAAAATCATGTAACAGTCGCAAGAAGAACCGGGAACACCTCAAACACCTCGGGAGTGACCAACGCGAGTTGTGAAAATTTACAAAACTAGCATGGGACTCTCGGTTTGAAAACTAAGTTGGAAAGAGACACTTTTTCCTCATTTAAGCTTGGAAATAGGACACCGGGGGGGCCAAAACTGTGTAACAGTCACGAGAAGGACCGGGAAATTCCCCAAACACCTCGGGAGGATCCAAGGTAAGTTACAGAGACTTACAGAACTAGCACGGGACTCTCGGTTTGAGAACTAAACCAAAAAATGTACCTTTTTCACACTTAAGCTCGAAAATAAGCCGTCGGGAGCCAAAATCGTGTAACAGTTACAAGAAGGCCAGGGAACATGTCAAACACCTCGGGAGGGACCAATGTAAATTGTGAAAACTTATGGAACTAGCACGGGACTCCCGGTTTGAAAACTAAGTCCGAAACAGCACTTTTCTCGCACTAAAGCTTGAACATAGTCCATCAGGGGGCCAAAATTGTGTGATAGTTAAGAGAAGGTCCAGGGAACACCTCAAACACCTAGGGAGGGACCAACGTGAGTTGTGGAAACTTATGGAACTCGCATGGGACTCCCGGTTTGAAAGCTAAGTCAAAAAATGCACTTTCTAAACACTTAAGTTTGAAAATAGGTCATCGGGGGCCCCCAAAATCCTGTAACAGTCCTGAGAAGGCCCATGGAACACCTCCAACACCTCGGGAGAAACCAATGTAAGTTGTGAAAACTTACGGAATTAGCGCGGGACTTTCGGTTTGAAAACTAGGTCGGAAAAGGTACTTTTTTCACACTTAAGCTTGAGAATAGGCCTCGGCGGGCCAAAATCGTGTAACAATCATGAGAAGGCCCGGGGAACACTTCGAACATCTCAGGAGGGACCAATTTGAGTTGTGAAAGCTTAACGAACAGGCACGGGACTCCCGGTTTGAAAACTAGGTCGGAAAATACACTTTACTAACATTTAAGCTCGGAAGTAGGCCATCGGGGGGCCAAAATCATGTAACAGTCGCAAGAAGGGCCGGAGGCACCTCAAACACCTCGGGAGTGACCAACGTAAGTTGTGAAAACTTACGAAACTAGCACGGGACTCCCGGTTTGAAAACTAAGTTGGACAGAGACACTTTTTCCACACTTAAGCTTGGAAATAGGACACTGGGGGGGCCAAAACCGTGTAACAGTCACGAGAAGAACCGAGAAATGCCCCAAACACCTCGGGAGGGTCCAAGGTAAGTTGCGGAGACTTACGGAACTAGCACGGGACTCTCGGTTTGAGAACTAAACCAAAAAATCCACCTTTTTCACACTTAAGCTTGAAAATAAGCCGTCGGGAGCCAAAATCGTGTAACATTCACAAGAAGGCCTAGGAAACACGTCAAACACCCCAGGAGGGACCAATGTAAGTTGTGAAAACTTACGGAACTAGCGCGGGACTCCCGGTTTGAAAACTAAGTCCGAAACGGCACTTTTCTCGCACCTAAGCTTGAAAATAGTCCATCGGGGGGCCAAAATCGTGTGACAGTCAAGAGAAGGTCTGAGTAACACCTGAAAAACCTAGGGAGGGACCAACGTGAGTTGTGGAAACTTGCGAAACTCGCATGGGACTCCCGGTTTGAAAACTAAGTCCAAAAATGCACTTCCTAAACACTTAAGTTTGAATATTGGCCATCAGGGCCCCCCCAAAATCCTATGACAGTCCCGAAAAGGCCAATGGAACACTCCAATACCTCGGGAGAAACCAATGTAAGTTGTGAAAACTTACGGAACTAGCGCGGGACTTCCGGTTTGAAAACTAGGTCAGAAAAGATACTTTTTTCACACTTAAGCTTGAGAATAGGCCTCGGCGGGCCGAAATAGTGTGACAATCACGAGAAGGCCCAGGGAACACCTCGAACATCTCAGGAGGGACCAATTTGTGTTGTGAAAGCTTAACGAACAGGCATGGGACTCCCGGTTTGAAAACTAGGTCGGAAAATACACTTTTCTAACAATTAAGCTTGGAAGTAGGCCATCGGGGGGCCAAAATCATGTAACAGTCGCAAGAAGGGCCGGTGTAGACACCCCATTTTTGACCGCCCTTAAGACTTGGGCACCACTGATGTTTTACTTGGTAGAGAAAGGTGTGCAGGGCAAATGTTCAGTTTCTTTGGCAAGGAGAGAGGCAAATCCTTCAAAACACTTTGTTTAGGGGTTTGGAGTTGAAGAAGAGAGGAAAGGAGAGGAGAAAACTAGTTTGGGAGAAGTTCGGCATGAATCCGGGTAGAAGCGAGTCGAGCAGCCCTCGCTGAATCGCGCTTATCTGTCTGTACACTTGGAGTTTAGCTATGGGGCCACCACCGTTGGAAATCTTACTTCCGGGGCTTCATTTTTCACTCAAGAATCTCTTAAAGCCAAGTCTAGGTGGGGGAGATATGATCAGCTGAAGTTGGGCATCATCCCAGTTGGATCGAATCTGCGCGGCTTCACCAAAATGGGCATAACTTTTTCCACAGGAGGAATTTTAATGCAAGGTTTGCGCCATTGGAAAGATAACTTCTGGGGCTTCAATCTGGACATCCACTGGCACTTTTTGATCTCATCATCCACCCATCGGCACTCTATTTAGCCGACTGGCCAGTATAAATTGCAGGTCGGCAATATATTGTGCCGACCGGCCATTTATTTTGCCGATGACCTCCTTTCATGGCTGATATGACCCTTTTGCACCCCTCAAGCATGGTGCGTGCCAGCTGTGCCAGCTATTCTCCATTCAAACCCTCTGTCCGAGATTTTGCCTTTTGGGGGGGGAAATTTGAACTTGTTTTGTTCCCCCCCTTTCCTTGCCTCTCTCCCTCTGTATAACCAGCCCTCCACCACCATTTTGAAGGGTTGAAGAAACCAGCTAAGGCACCATTATACATACAACCCTATATCTATACATTCAATCCTCTCTTCCAAGCTCCAAAGTCCATTATCCTTGGCCATTTACACACCAAGCCATAGCACAATACCTCCAACGCCCATTCCAGCAGCTTGAGGCTGTCCTCCAGAGGTTAAAAGCTCCCAAACTCGGTCCAAAGGTTGCTAAAGATTTGTTCTACAAGGGTGAGTCCCATTTTCCCTCTTTTGTGCATTTTTTTGGCCTATATCTTAGCTCCTTGTGCTTACATTTTTGGGCTCCGACCCTAACTGGAACTAGGCTTATTTTGAGCTCCTTTTCACTTTTGTTTAAGGGCCTCTCACTGTTTGAGGCCTTCTTGTTGCACTTGCTTCATTATCCCTCTTGTATGCCATTATCTTGTGTAGTATTTTTGGCCTATGTATAAATTGTTTTCAGGCATGTCATAACCTGTAAAGTGACTTATTTTGAGCCCTTCTTCAACATTGTTGAAGGGCTCATCACTGTTTGAGGCATCCTTTTTATACTTTGTGTTATAGCTCTCTTTTTGGCCTTATTTTGCATGGCATTTTGAGAATTCTTGTACACTGTTTTGGCTCCGGCCACCAACTGGAAAATATCATTTTTTGGGCCCCTCTTAAACTTTGTTGAAGGGCCCTCTCGGGTTTGAGGTCAGCAGCTGTGACTTGCTTCTTTATCTCACATTTAGGGCCATTTTTGCATGCTAGTTTTGCCCTATTTGTGTTTATTGTTTGACCTTTCTTAGAACTGTGAATGTGCTTATTTTTGGGCTGTCTTGACTCTTTCTTTACATTCCATGATCAAATAGTGCATGTTTTGTATAGCTATAGGCCAATGCATAGGCCTAGTTTTGTGTTTCGGGGCCATTCCGTGCATCGGGTGCCATGCTTCCATGATTCGGGGCTGTTTCGTATCACATTTCAGTGCTGGAATTACATGTTTGTATGCCATATTTCATGCCTTGCCATGCCTTGGTAGAGTGGCATTTGATGCCTTAGGTTTGGTCCTTGATTTGCGTGCACGCATTTCGAGTGTCTCATTTTCATCTAATGGCCATTGATTTTGGCATGCTTGCGAGCCATCCATGTTAGTTTAAGTCCATCATCGCATGTTGTTGCATGCCATGTTTGCTCACATGTTTAGGTTGCGCGCCTAATAAACATTGCTCATTTGCATGTTCACGTTGCATACTTAGCCTCCATGCCTAGGTTGCATTTCATTGAGCATGCATCCCTTGCCTCTTGATCAATCGTGATAGGGGTTGGGGCCCTTTGATGTGTTTTGTGCTTGCATTTCATTTGATATCGAAGTTGCAAAACTTGGCCTCTTAGGCCATCATGCATAATTGATGGCCCGAGGGTCGAGGGGCATACTCCTTTGAGTCCATTGCATGATAGGGAGTGTGCCCACGCATACATTTGCTTGAAATTCCATGCCATACACTGTCTGTCCTTGTTGCTGTCAAAAACCAGTTTCTGCAGGAAGTTTTTGCCGACCGGCACTGTAGAGTGCCGATCGGCCATGGATTGGTGGCCGATAATATGAAACCCCAGCCGATGGATAAGTTCCATGGCCGGTGGGTATTCCCTTCAGCCGATGGTGTCCTACAGGGTTCAGGGAACCTGTCCCAGGATTTTGGCAGCTTTCAGAGAAGCAGGGCAGTGTAAACAGAGGCAGCAGTGGTATGGTACGGGCTTTTGGGGCAAGATAAATCCGAGCATGCATCATTCACTCATCCCGAGGCGAGGGCTGCGGCCATCCTCTCTTCGCATTTAATTTGTTAATTAAATTAGAAATTTTGTAATAATTAATTTAGTATTATTTATTCGGACTGTAATATTTATTTGGACCCTCCGAGTGAGGGCAATTGTGTAATAAGTGTGCGTGAGTGTGTGCATGTCTTCCAATCCCCACTTCTTTCTTCCCTTTTATTTACCTGCTTATGATGGTAGACTAGGGCACATTTAAATTAGCATACCTTATGCTATGCATGCGTGCATTCATACATTTGTCTTGCATGCATCGGGCTCGGCGCATCATTCTAACTGCATTTGTATTTCAATCCCAAATTGAATACGTGTTAGTTGTAGCATTTCACATGTCATTATAGATTAGCCGAGCCTATCTTAGTTGCATCTTGTATGTGTTGCATTAGCCATCTTAACATGAACTAGGATCATGCATATGATTACTAACTAGTTTTTGTTTTGGCTCGGAGTACTCGGTAAGCATTTATGCTTTAGCATACCGCATGCGTGTGAGTGTTGCCATAATAGCATGATTACCATGAGGCTAGCTGCTTATGTGATATAACTGCTTGAATGCCTGTGGATGGAGGTTGAATTACCTAAATTGGAATAATGCATTAAAACCGTGAGTTTTAAGCCCACTAGATAGTGGCAAAACCATCTTTTCTAAAAGCCCACTCAAGGGTGGCAAAACCTGCATTTTAGCCTACTTGCGAGTAGCAAACCATTTTCAAAACAAGCATGGAATGTTTTGTTCCAATTTAGGCGATTTGGTCTATACTTGTTTGCTGTGCGCATAACATAGTAATTCTAGGCTAATAACCGGAATAAGAACACATAACGTTTTCAAAAAAGGATATCACGGTTAGTAGAGGCCGATCTTTGGATCAGGCGAGAGGGGGTGCTCATAGCTGACCTTCCCCAATCGTACCCAAGCTCCCGAGCCGAGGCAACTTTGGTGATAACGGACACGTGGCCTTTGGCACCGAGTCAAGGTTTCCTAAATTCCCTCATAAAAATATTTAGGTGGCGACTCTGTATCTGGAAAAGCAGTCCATGTTTGGCACTTCTTTTCTAAAAATCTATTTTCTCAAAAACGATTTGCCGGATTTGGACTCTTTGGTTCAGATTAAGAACCGTGACAAATCGAGTCCGAACTGTAGTAGTGAGGCCCACGGGCGCGTCTACAGTTTCTGGCGACTCTGCTGGGGATTTAGAGAGCTTGACTCGAACTCGTGATATTCTGTTTTGATTTCATCTATGTGTCTCTTTGCATTGCATTTGCATTGGTGCACCTAGGACACCGTGTTTGCCATCTGCCATTCCTGAACGGTTTGCCGGAGGCTTGTCTTGTCAAGGCATGACCATAATGCTGACCGGTTATGGGCTCTGACAGTGTGGGAACACAAACCCCGGTTTTATCGGGGCACCCTTTTCGACCATTCGACCTAGTGCATATTCGGAATCCATAGTGACCATTCCAAACTAAGACAGGTTGCTTACCCGATGCTAAGTTGTTTGAAACCGCTGCGTGCGTAGTGAAACCCTAGCTCCTAACAAAATAGGACAGGGAAACCCTACCCCAACATAGGGGTGTTTTGACTCTCATTTGCCTGCTATGTGCTGTTAGAGCGTGTCTCTACAGGGCTATTTATATCAGTTTGCAAGCTTGAGTATCAGGCCTGCGGGCATCAGTATCTGGGAATCAGTTTTACCTGAGGGAATCAGTTTTACCTGAGGGTATCAGTTACTGGCAAAATTCAGTAGAGAGCACACTCATTCAACTATGCTCATATCTGTTCAGGTGAAATTGGGCTGAGATGCTGTCTGTTTTCTCTTTTGCAAGGTAGTCTTGGAACCATAGCTTCAAAAGGCTTCACTATCCCCCGGGTACATTGAATTTGTGCTGATAGACTTTGTCAGGTCAGAGACTCAATTCAAGGGTAATCAGGGCCAGAGAAGGCCAATCAGGTACAGACCATCAGTACAACAGCTACCAGATCAGTGATCTTTGAGCAGTCGGGTTGAGATTTCCGAGCCTACTACAGACACAGATATATCGGTTGCTCAGTTAGATCAGGACAATATGTCGAGTCTAGAAGAAATGGTGCGCCAACTCCAGGATAGTATGAAAACCATGCAGCAAGATGCTGTTCGTCAAGCCGAATTTGCCAAACAACAGGCCGAGGTCATGGCTCAACAGGTAGAGTTAATTGCCTGGTTACAACAGCAAACCGGAGCATCTGCTCCACACTAGGTCCCTCCCCCACCAAGAGTCCCAATACCCGGGGAGACGGCGAATGTTCAGAACGTTCAGGAGGATACAGACATCCCAGCGGGGCCGGCTCAGCCCTCGATTCTACCTCAACTATCCAAGGCACCCACTCCTATCAATCAATCGGATTCTCCCTTCGAGTCCGAGGTGGACCCCATGGCATTAAAAGTGAGCAAGCTTGAAAAGCTGTTCAAAAAATCTCAAGGTATGAAGTCCATTCCGGACATTGAGGACGGGTATACCGATACAGCCGTGACGCTTCCAGATCGGTTTAAGATGCCACAAATTGATCGTTTTGACGGATCCGGGGATCCCATGGTGCACCTGCGACTGTTTTCAGATATTCTAAGGCCGATGGGCCTCACCAGACTACAGAAGCTTTCACTGTTTGGCCGGACCCTATCAGGTGTAGCGGCCATCTGGTATGCAAAACTGGAAGATGATGTCAAGAGAAACTGGGATGAGATGGCTGAGGCGTTCATTGCACAGTACTCCTATAACACTCAAATCGAGATTACGACCCGTGATCTTGAGACAACAAGGCAGGAGCCTACGGAGAGCTTCTCGGAATTCGTGGCCCGGTGGAGGGCGAAGGCCTCGATGATGACTCTAAGGCCTACTGATAAGGATCAAATCCGGATGATTGTGCGCAATCTCCAGCCTAAGCTAATGCAGAAAATGATCGTGCTCCCCTTCCCCACCTTTTCAGATTTGCATGAGATGGGAGTACAGATCGAGGATGCTATGAAGCAGGGCCTCATTGACCAGGAGAAAGAGCAGCCCAGGAGGGCGTTTACCCGTAGTTCGAATGCGACCACCAGCAGTGATGCAGCTGCTAGGACTTCAGACGTGGGCATGGTCGCCACCACCACACCAAGAGCAGCCACCCCCTTTGTGGGTGCATCCACTTCAAACCCCCGAACTTCGGACTATCTACCCCGAGGCAAGAGGGTTTTCAGCCCACTCTTTATGCCTTTGTCTAAAGCTCTAGGGGTCCTACTCAGGAAAGGACATCTGAAACCGTTAGAACAACGGCCCCTACCCGATCCTCTCCCTGCAAAGCATGACCCGGCTAAGTACTGTGCCTTCCATCAACAAACCGGTCATGACACCGACAGTTGCGTACGTCTTTGTCACGAGATACAAAATTTGATTGACAACAGGGTCATCCCCGCACCAGGTCCTGCAAAGTCTATCGGCACTTGATTAGTGAACTTGTGGGGGATAATGTGAATTTGTGATCGGGGGATGAACCACCTGCGGGCGGCGTTCAGTTTATTCCAAGATGTGGCGTTTGGCACGCACTGTTTTGAGCATTTTGTGAATGCTAGTTTTTGTGTTTTCTAACTTGGGTATTGGGTCAGTCTTTTCATACTGAGTCAGTCGGGTCTGTCTTGTTGTGTCGAGTCAGTCCTGTTTTGTTAGAGTCGGGTGATTTCGGGGGCGTTACCTCGGACATCACTTGCTTGTTTTGTGTTTGTCTTTTTTGCTTTCTTTTGAGTCTGTTTCTGCCTTGGAGCCAGTTATGCCAACAGATTTGAATGGAACAGCAGTGATTTTCACATTCTTGTGTTTGCTTCTGCCGTGTGCCAGTTGTGCCAGAAATTCCAAATGAGATGGCAGTATCTGACTAGAAGCTGTGTCTTTTCTGTGCCTTGAATTCATTGCATCGACCTAAGTTTTCCAAAAACTTTTTGAACACTGCGGTGAAAACAAAGAGGAAGGAATTCCTCGGGTTTTGCAAAATTTTGATCAATTGAGAGAAAGAGAGGCATGCTAAGCCCCTTAATGAATGGAATCATGCTTGTTAGCGTGAGTAC
This sequence comes from Camellia sinensis, assembly GCF_055761805.1. Classification (NCBI taxonomy): domain Eukaryota; kingdom Viridiplantae; phylum Streptophyta; class Magnoliopsida; order Ericales; family Theaceae; genus Camellia; species Camellia sinensis. Next base: position 72,899,968 of record NC_138966.1, on the reverse strand, counting down.
TGAGAAGGACCCTGGCTTGATCCAGACTGGTTTCACACTATCTTCAGCGCGAGCGATTTGTCGCTTTCTTAAAAATTTTCAAAAAACAAAATGTTTTGCGCGGTCCTGCGAAGACCTATGTGGGATCGCTCTTGAGATTGTGCAGCTTAGGATCGCTCTCAGCCTCGAGATTCGACCCCTCACTTTCAAACCTTGAACCTGAGTTCAGAACGTTCAACGGTCAACCACAACATGAGGCCTGTGTGGCCATTTTGAAGCAGCCCTCGAACAAGAGGCACCAAAGTCAGATCAAGAAGATCAGATAAAAGGAAGCTTGTAAAGCTAGATCAGAAGCCCCCCCTCAAACTAGGGGCAAAAATGTCCGATATGCTCGAAGAGCCGAAGATGGATCCTTCAGTAAATCAATGCAACGACCACTCTCCTGGATACGGATGGCTGCAAAACCCTAAAACCATTTGGCATGGACTTGTTACACTTTTACCCTTTGAGAGGCTCGCTGGGCCGAAAACCCAGAAGGGCGACCCAGGCAAAAGTTAGAGCAAGAGAAAAGAACAAAAAAAAAGAGGAAAAGAAAATAACAACAAGAATAAAAGAAAAAAAAAAAGAGAAAAGAAAAAAAATTAAAAAAAAAAAGAAAAAAAGAATGAAAAAGAATGAAAAGATACAAAAATTAACAAAAAGAAGAACAACAAAGCTCGCAAGGTCGAAAACCCGCAACGGGCGCCTTGGCAAAAGTTAGAGCCTAAAAGGGAGAGGTTAATACCCGAGTGTACCTTAACCCCGAACTACGTAAGGCTTGATTCCCATCCTTGGGATACGTAGGCAACTTCATTCTGAAGTCCAGCCCCAAAACACTTCAAATTCGATCATGTCCATGTAATGGTTCTGATAATCTTTGCCTTCTCTGTATCCGAGAGTTCGGTTGCAATCATCGCTTCGAGGACTGATTATAATGCGCTGCGGTGCCATTCACACAAGGTGCAACTTTCCGTTGCCATTCAATGCACTGCGGTGCCGTTCAAACAAGGGGCAACTTTCTGTTGCCATGCAGCTCTCTTCGAGCAAGGGGCTAATTTTCATCCAGATCCGAGGTTGTACGTCTCAAGAGTAAGTTCCGTGCTTGTTAAGCATCGGCCGTTTGCAAAAATAGTTTTTAAGAATTTTTACTGAGGTTGACTAATTTTCTCGAAAATTGTTCCATCTTTTCCAAAAACTGGACCATTTCTTGGATCCAAAAAAGGAAAATTTTCAGTGCTCATAGCCTGACTTGCATGATTTCAAATCAAAAATTGAACAAGTGTGTTAATCTAACTCTCATATTGGTCAAAATTGTTTTAGTAGAAAACCAAAGCAAAAAATGGTCAAAATAATGAACTAGGGGCACAGTTGAGTCAGGCTTCCTATCTTTTCCTTGTTGTCAATGCATTTGCTAGAAAGGGCACTCTACTTGCCAGAAAAGGGCACAACTGAAGTCAACAACAAAGGGCTGTAAGCTCTCTCATCCTCCAAGCAACAAGGTATCAAGACAAGTGCGAAGCACGAACTGGAATGGGGCGAGATATTCCACTCCCTCATCTGGACAGATCTGATCATGTCCGAACTTCCCAGCAGAGCATCATCAACTGATGTCAGCTACAGATTTGCTACATACCCAGTTATAGCGTAACCCCCTCTGTGGGAGGAATTCACTGTTGTGAACAAGAATCAAAAGCTGGTAGAATACCAGGGGCAAGGGCCCACGACTTCCTGTTTATCCATCAACCACCCAGGGGAGGGATTGAAAAAAAAAATGAGAGATTGAAGAATAGAGAGATGTGCGATGAGAGAAAAAGTGAGAAAAAGGCTTTTTCAGAAAAATAGAGCTTGAGGGCCAAGTGATGTGAGGATCACAAATGAGAAAGGGTGGGAAACAATACCTGGTGAAACAGGCTCCCTGTGCACGTCTGTGTGTCGTGTCTTTTGTTTTGTTTGTCTCGATTCTTGCTTTGAGTCTTTCCGAGCATGTCTCGATGTGTTTAGGTAGTTTACCTTTTGTTTTCCATTGTTGAGTCGTAATGCGCTGTGTTCAGTCTTAGGCTCAATACCCGATCGAGAACTCATTTCTCAATTTCAATCAAATCGTTTTGTGCTCGGAGTGCTGTGCCATTCTCCACATTTGTGCAAAACAAGAATTTGTTCTTTCTTAAAACCGCAGGGTTCAACCCAGGTCATGCAAGAACAGTAAAACAAGGACCTATTTGAAGCTACATGGGTTCCAGACTACAAAGCAAAAGAAAAGAGGGAAAACCGAAGCATCTGAGTGTGTTTCACCTTCAGCAAATTCCGTAATTGTACTCCGGATGTACCTCTTCAGGCCTTGTCAGTGCTCCGAAGAATGAGTGTGCCTTTACTCCAAGCTTAAGCCTGCTTCAAGTCAGAATGGCAATTAAAGCAGCAGCAGATGTTATCTCTCACCAATATAAACAGGGTGTACCCTTTTCAAGCGGAGTGTGTTACAAACCCCTCTGAGAGGTAAATCGGAGGTCGCGTTTGGATTTGGTCTCATTAAGGCTTGTATTTCCTTATTCGGCATTTTGTTTCAAACGCGCTTTTGAGGTTGCACATTCATCACATTGTTATGCACATCTATCTAGCATTGTTATGCACCGTTACACCTGCATTGTTATGCACATTATATTTGCGTTGTCATGCACCTCTTCACTTGCGTAGTCACGCACATTCTACTTGCATTGTTATGTACAGTTCAATCGCATTGTTATGCACACTCTTTAGTTCCGAAACACCGAGATACGTCCCTACGTTTTTCTCTGTTCTTGAAACACCGAGATACGTCCCTACGTTTCTCTCTTTCTGAAACACCGGGATACATCTCTATGTTTCTTCTCCTTGTTCGAAACACCGGGATACGTCCCTATGTTTCTTCTCCTTATTCTGAAACACCGGGATACGTCCCTATGTTTCTCATCCCTTTTCGAAACACCGGGATACGTCCCTATGTTTCTCATCCCTTTTCGAAACACCGGGATATGTCCATATGTTTCTCATCCCTTTTCGAAACACTGGGATACGTCCCTATGTTTCTCCTTCCTTCCGAAACACCGGGATACGTCCCTATGTTTCTCATTCCTTCCGAAACACCGGGATACGTCCCTACGTTTCTCTACCTTTTTGAAACACCGGGATACATCCCTACGTTTCCGTTTCTCTCTCTTTCTGAAACACCGGGACACATCCCTACGTTTCTGATTCTCCCTTCTTTCGAAACACCGGGATACGTTCCTACGTTTCCCTTTCTCCTTCTTTTCCGAAACACCGGGATACGTCCCTATGTTTCTCCTACCTTTCCGAAGCACCGGGATGCGTCCCTATGCTTCTTCTTCCGTTTCGAAACAACGGGATACGTCCCTATGTTTCTTCCTTCTCTCCGAAACACTGGGATACGTCCCTAATCTTTGGGATACGTCCCTAATCTTTGGGATACGTCCCTAAATCCTTGGGATACGTCCCTAATCTCTGGGATATGTCCCTAATCCTTGGGATACGTCCCTAATCTTTGGGATACGTCCTTAATCCTTGGGATACGTCCCTAACCTTTGGGATACGTCCCTATATCTCTCCCTCTTCGGTTAAAAGCGTTCGGAATACGTTCCAAAGCTCACACCATTCCGAAACACCGGGATACGTCCCTATGTTTTTCCCTTCTTTCCGAAACACCGGGATACGTCCCTATATCTCTCCCTCTTCGGTTAAAAGCGTTCGGAATACGTTCCAAAGCTCACACCATTCCGAAACACCGGGATATGTCCCTATGTTTCTCCCTGTCCTATTTCCCCACACGATTTCAGTTTGTTTGGAATTCATCTTAGGTTGCATTGTCATGCACACCCCTTCACTTGCGTTGTCACGCACATTCCACTTGCATTGTTTTATCAAGCCGGCTTCGTGTGGCGTATAAGTCCAATTATCAAAGTCTTCCTACATATCATTTGCATCCTACCCCTGAACTATGCTGGTTTGATTCCCTGCAAAGGGATACGTAGGCAGCCTGCGGGTACAACCATTCATTCATTTGTATTTTGTATGTTTGTCCAAGTCTTCAGCCATGTCAAAAATGGGTCGTCTCTGGGCTTTGACATTCACTCCCGTCATTCCTATGACTTCCGAATTCTGCCAAAGAGGGGCAACTATAGACATCCCATTTTTGACCGCCCTTAAGACTTGGGCACCACTGATGTTTTACTTGGTAGAGAAAGGTGTGCAGGGCAAATGTTCAGTTTCTTTAGCAAGGAGAGAGGCAAATCCTTCAAAACACTTTGTTTAGGGGTTTGGAGTTGAAGAAGAGAGGAAAGGAGAGGAGAAAACTAGTTTGGGAGAAGTTCGGCATGAATCCGGGTAGAAGCGAGTCGAGCAGCCCTCGCTGAATCGCGCTTATCTATCTGTACACTTGGAGTTTAGCTATGGGACCACCATCGTTGGAAAGCTTACTTCCGGGGCTTCATTTTTCACTCAAGAATCTCTTAAAGCCAAGTCCGGGTGGGGGAGATATGATCAGCTGAAGTTGGGCATCATCCCAGTTGGATCGAATCTGCGCGGCTTCACCAAAATGGGCATAACTTTTTGCACATGAGGAATTTTAATGCAAGGCTTGTGCCATAGGAAAGTTAACTTCCGGGGCTTCAATCTAGACATCCACCAGAACTTTTTGACCTCATCAGCCACCCATCGGCACTCTATTTAGCCGACCGGCCAGTATAAATTACAAGTCGGCAATATATTGTGCCGACCGGCCATTTATTTTGCCGATGACCTCCTTTCATGGCCGATATGACCCATTTTCACCCCTTAAGCATGGTGCATGCCAGCTGTGCCAGCAATTCTCCATTCAAACCCTCTGTCCGAGATTTTGCCTTTTGGGGGAGAAATTTGAACTTGTTTTGTTCCCCCCCTTTCCTTGCCACTCTCCCTCTTTATAACCAGCCCTCCACCACCATTTTGAAGGGTTGAAGAAACTAGCTGAGGCACCATTATACATACAACCCTATATCTATACATTCAACCCTCTCTTCCAAGCTCCAAAGTCCATTATCCTTGGCCATTTACACACCAAGCCATAGCACAATACCTCCAACGCCCATTCCAGTAGCTTGAGGCTATCCTCCAGAGGTTAAAAGCTCCTAAACTCGGTCCAAAGGTTGCTAAAGATTGGTTCTACAAGGGTGAGTCCCATTTTCCCTCTTTTGTGCATTTTTTGGCCTATATCTTAGCTCATTGTGCTTACATTTTTGGGCTCCGAACCTAACTGGAACTAGGCTTATTTTGAGCTCCTTTTCACTTTTGTTTAAGGGCCTCTCACTGTTTGAGGCCTTCTTGTTGCACTTGCTTCATTATCCCTCTTGTATGCCATTATCTTGTGTAGTATTTTTGGCCTATGTATAAATTGTTTTGAGGCATGTCATAAACTGTAAAGTGACTTATTTTGAGCCCATCTTCAACATTGTTGAAGGGCTCATCACTGTTTGAGGCATCCTTTTTATACTTTGTGTTATAGCTCTCTTTTTGGCCTTATTTTGCATAGCATTTTGAGAATTCTTGTACACTGTTTTGGGTCCGGCCACCAACTGGAAAATATCATGTTTTGGGCCCCTCTTAAACTTTGTTGAAGGGCCCTCTCGGGTTTGAGGTCAGCAGCTGTGACTTGCTTCTTTATCTCACATTTAGGGCCATTTTTGCATGCTAGTTTTGCCCTATTTGTGTTTATTGTTTGACCTTTCTTAGAACTGTGAATGTGCTTATTTTTGGGCTTTCTTGACTTTGTCTTTACATTCCATGATCAAATAGTGCATGTTTTGTATAGCTATAGGCCAATGCATAGGCCTAGTTTTGTGTTTCGGGGCCATTCCGTGCATCGGGTGCCATGCTTCCATGATTCGGGGCTGTTTCGTATCACATTTCAGTGCTGGAATTACATGCTTGTATGCCATATTTCATGCCTTGCCATGCCTTGGTAGAGTGGCATTTGATGCCTTAGGTTTGGTCCTCGATTTGCGTGCACGCATTTCGAGTGTCTCATTTTCATCTAATGGCCATTGATTTTGGCATGCTTGCGAGCCATCCATGTTAGTTTAAGTCCATCATCGCATGTTGTTGCATGCCATGTTTGCTCACATGTTTAGGTTGCGCGCCTAATATACATTGCTCATTTGCATGTTCATGTTGCATACTTAGCCTCCATGCCTAGGTTGCATTTCATTGAGCATGCATCCCTTGCCTCTTGATCAATCGTGATAGGGGTTGGGGCCCTTTGATGTGTTTTGTGCTTGCATTTCATTTGATATCGAAGTTGCAAAACTTGGCCTCTTAGGCCATCATGCATAATTGATGGCCCGAGGGTCGAGGGGCATACTTCTTTGAGTCCATTGCATGATAGGGAGTGTGCCCACGCATACATTTGCTTGAAATTCCATGCCATACACTGTCTGTCCTTGTTGCTGTCAAAAACCAGTTTCTGCAAGAAGTTTTTGCCGACCGGCACTGTAGAGTGCCGATCGGCCATGGATTGGTGGCCGATAATATGAAACCCTAGCCGATGGATAAGTTCCATGGCCGGTGGGTATTCCCTTCAACCGATGGTGTCCTACAGGGTTCAGGGAACTTGTCCCAGGATTTTGGCAGCTTTCAGAGAAGCAGGGCAGTGTAAACAGAGGCAGCAGTGGTATGGTACGGGCTTCCGGGGCAAGATAAATCCGAGCATGCATCATTCACTCATCCCGAGGCGAGGGTTGCGGCCATCCTCTCTTCGCATTTAATTTGTTAATTAAATTAGAAATTTTGTAATAATTAATTTAGTATTATTTATTCGGACTGTAGTATTTATTTGGACCCTCCGAGTGAGGGCAATTGTGTAATAAGTGTGCGTGAGTGTGTGCATGTCTTCCAATCCCCACTTCTTTCTTCCCTTTTATTTACCTGCTTATGATGGCAGACTAGGGCACATTTAAATTAGCATACCTTATGCTATGCATGCGTGCATTCATACATTTGTCTTGCATGCATCGGGCTCGGCGCATCATTCTAACTGCATTTGTATTTCAATCCCAAATTGAATACGTGTTAGTTGTAGCATTTCACATGTCATTATAGATTAGCCGAGCCTATCTTAGTTGCATCTTGTATGTGTCACATTAGCCATCTTAACATGAACTAGGATCATGCATATGATTACTAACTAGTTTTTGTTTTGGCTCGGAGTACTCGGTAAGCATTTATGCTTTAGCATACCGCATGCGTGTGAGTGTTGCCATAATAGCATGATTGCCATGAGGCTAGCTGCTTATGTGATATAACTGCTTGAATGCCTGTGGATGGAGGTTGAATTACCTAAATTGGAATAATGCATTAAAACCGTGAGTTTTAAGCCCACTAGATAGTGGCAAAACCATCTTTTCTAAAAGCCCACTTAAGGGTGGCAAAACCTGCATTTTAGCCTACTTGCGAGTAGCAAACCATTTTCAAAACAAGCATGAAATGTTTTGTTCCAATTTAGGCGATTTGGTCTATACTTGTTTGCTGTGCGCATAACATAGTAATTCTAGGCTAATAACCGGAATAAGAACACATAACGTTTTCAAAAAAGGATATCACGGTTAGTAGAGGCCGATCTTTGGATCGGGCGAGAGGGGGTGCTCATAGCTGACCTTCCCCAATCGTACGTAAGCTCCCGAGCCGAGGCAACTTTGGTGATGACGGACACGTGGCCTTTGGCACCGAGTCAGGGTTTCCTAAATTCCCTCATAAAAATATTTAGGTGGCGACTCTGTATCTGGAAAAGCAGTCCATGTTTGGCACTTCTTTTCTAAAAATCTGTTTTCTCAAAAACGATTTGCCGGATTTGGACTCTTTGGTTCAGATTAAGAACCGTGACAAATCGAGTCCGAACTGTAGTAGTGAGGCCCACGGGCGCGTCTACAGCCGGGAACACCTCAAACACCTCGAGAGTGACCAACGCGAGTTGTGAAAACTTATGGAACTAGCACGGGACTCCCGGTTTGAAAACTAAGTTGGAAAGAGACACTTTTTCCACACTTAAGCTTAGAAATAGGACACCGGAGGGGGGGTCAAAACCGTGTAACAGTCACGAGAAGGATTGGGAAATGCCCCAAACACCTTGGGAGGGTCCAAGGTAAGTTGTGGAGACTTACGGAAGTAGCATGGGACTCTTGGTTTTAGAACTAATCCAAAAAATGCACATTTTGCACATTTAAGCTCGAAAATAAGCCGTCGGGGGCCAAAATCGTGTAACAGT